>NC_136057.1:1937931029-1939131029 GCF_964261635.1 Lissotriton helveticus | reverse complement strand
CGTCGATGCCGCCCCTTCACTCGGGCCGGGCCGCACCACTCCTTCCCTTCACTAGTGCCGTGTGCCGGCCAACGGGGATTCCGGACACCCCCAGGCAACACCGGGCCAAGCGCGACCCCCCACCGATGCGGGTCAGCCGCTTACCGTCCGTGCCCCGGGTGCCGCCTCTGTCTTCTGTCCGGGGTCGCCAAACTCGAGCACCCCGGCTGCTGTAGGCCTCACAGGCCTCTCCGCTTCCGCCCGCTGTCACTCGGCTCCCGGGGCACCAAACCGGCCAGAATGTCGCTGGTGAGGGCCCGCTGATCTCCGACTCAAGATGCCACCCTTAGGGTCACTGCTGGATGGGGAGAGCAGGATAAATCGACGGATAGCTGGCCGGCGGGGACGGAGCTCTACTAGGCTGCGCCCGCCATGCTTGCTGTCCAAGCCAGCTCCAAGGCGTAATTTTAAAACTTTTCTTTTGTCTTTATATTAACTCTCATTTTGAGGTATGTTTGAGGTTGCAGTGATGCGTAATCACTGAGTGTTATGTTATCCAGCCGTGGGCTCTTTTGGTTAGTGCCTCCTTATCCTCAGTGGAGGGTATAATTTGTGTTGATTTTTTCACGATTTTTTTTAAAAGACGAAAGATCAGTAGAAGTGCCCCACAAATCTGTCAGTCCCAGAACTTCGAGCGAGTCAAGTAGGTAATCTCTGGCTGGGGATTTTCTGTGTTGGAGTAACTCTTCCCAGATGTTGGAACATAAAGAGCCAGCCTCCGCACTGCGAATCTTATGCCAACTAATGACATAGGCGCCCCTTCTTTCCAACGGTTGCTTTAAGAGGACAAATTCCAGCCGTATTTGCGCTGGGTAGGTATATTTTGGCAAGTTGAAAATTGCTCTATATGAATTTGCTATCACTGTGTCCAGTAATACAGCGTCCTTTCCTTGAAGATATTTGCTCCCATACGTGAGTGTCGGCTGCAGCTTTGCACGCAATACCTGATGCAAGAGGTCAAACATTAAATCAGGAAGTTTGTCCTTTATTGAATTTATTGCCAGGTAAGTCTCGATTCCCTTTCTCCCGCAAGGAGTCCAGTTGGGGTTTGAAGGTGTTCTTGTTGTCCATAGTTACTCCCAGGTATTTATAATTTGTTACCAGATCCAAACCTTGACCTTTCTCTTTTTTCGATAATTCACTGCCATGAGCTTGGTTTTTGAAAAATGTATTTGCAGGCTGTTCCTTTCTGAAAAGGTGTGAGTTACATTCAGAAGGCGCTGGAGGCCGATGGGGGTCCGGCTTATCAGTACCAGATCATCTGCGTACAGCAAATTTGACAGCAGAGTTTTCCCCAATTTTGGTTGGTGACCGGGATACTCCTTGAGTTCTCCTGGAAGGTCTGCAAGGAAGAGGTTAAATAGAAGCGGTGCTAGTACGCATCCCTGCTTACTGTGCGAATCCCTAAACTTAATATTAAGTAACACTAGATCTTATCCATCGTGATTTAAATTTCCCCTCCATGGGTAAGATTGGATGCCCAGTCAAGCCGAGCAATTCACTTATCTAGCAGGAGAAACCATTTTCAACCATCCACAGTGTGAACATAGGAAAGTCCTCCACTGCCCAGATCAGGTAAGATTAACTGCAGGGCTATTACCCCCATCATCACAGAAATGCCAGGACCCAGCCCATGTCCCTCCACGCCCCAAAGCCCCTTTACCCTCCATTTAATATATGAAGATCTTAATGTTTCTATTAAATTCAAAGGGAAACTTGATCCTCTAAGTTGCAAAAGTACTGCTTTCTTCTCTGATTCGACATCCACCATGGGTTTGGCCCTGTTTATCTTACCTGGACAGTTCTCCATCAGGTTTTAGACATGTTGCGATCAGATAGCTGGGACCATGCTGGCAAGTATTGAATCCCACCCTGGACTCTCTAGCTCCAAGATGTGCTGTGCCTCCATGAGTGAACTCACCTGATGCCAGGATCCCTCCCATTGAAGACCAATCTTAAAGGGGTGGCTATACCAGTAATCTTTTTGCTTCTCAGGAATGCGGTCACCAGTCACTTTTCTGAGGCCATATCTGAGAGGTCTTGTGAGAAAGTGCCATCTTTCTTGCGTGGTATGCCCCCACTTTTTGCTGAATTGCTGACGTACTTTGACTGAGTGTGCCCTGGGCTCCTGCCAAGCAGGTGCCCCGGGCCTGTGTTCCTTCCCTAAAACTGTATTGAAACCTAAACCCAATTGGCATCTCTGGCCACATGTCAGCCCCTGGTAAATGGTACCCTAGGTACCCAGGGCACTGTGACCAGAGAAGGCCCCTAAGGGCTGCATCTCTAATTGTGCCACCCTTAGAGGCCCTGTACCCTGACACACACACACACACACACTGCCTTGGCAGGCTGAGTGTCTTGGTGCAGAACAAAACAAAGAGTCAACATGGCACACTTCCCTGTGTGTCATTCCCACAACACACTGCCCTGGCATACCTCAGTCACCCCTCTAGCTGGGTGCCCTATGCCAGTGGTGTGGGTACAGGTGCATGAGCCCTGTACCCCTACAGTACCCAGGTCCATTCCTGGGCACTGTATGTGCAGCGCTGCCATTAAGAGTATATGGTGCTGGGAGGTTGTCATCACAAATTCCACAGCACCATGATGGCTACACTGAAGACTGAGAAGTTTGGTATCCAATGTCTCAGCACATTAAACCCACACTGATGCCAGTGTGGGATTTAATGTAAAATGCACGACAGAGGGCAACTTGGAGTTGCCCCCTGAAACTAACCCACAACCTGCGTCCTGACTGAGAGGTTGCCTAGGCTGCCACCCAGCAGACACGTTGCTGGACCCCTGGGTAGAGAGCCATCCTCTCTCGTGGGCCTGCAACAGTGCACCTCCTGGGGTGAGGTGCTAGGCCTCCTCCCCCTGAATGGGCAGGGGAAGCATGTCGCCTTTGTGAGCTTCTCCAGGCCACTTGCTGTACTCAGCAACTGGCCCCCACAGGTTCTGACCCCCACTCTGGCGGGAAGACCGACAGGAAAACCAAAGTGAGGAAAGGGGGTGCCAGCCTCTGCCAACCCCACCCCTCAGGTCGGGAGGCGAGGTGCAGCACAACTCTGGGCTCTCGCCATCTTGAGGATGGGAAGCCCTACCCAATCAGGGCTAGGCTCCTGGTCCCCTTCCCACAGGAGAGTGGCAGGATAGGGGGTGTACTCACCCCAGGAATGGGACCCATTGGTCACTGTCCTTTCCCTACCTGTAACTCCCCTAAATTTAGTATTTAGGGGCACCCTGAACCTTCCTTCCTCAGATCCCGATTCCGAAACTACAAAGATGAACAAGAAGAAAGAAGACCTGCTGTGCAGCTGCTAACAAGAGAACAACACCAACTGACTTGGCCCCAGCGTCTCCTGTGGTCAGCAACCTCAAAGACCCCGGAGGACCTGACTGCCTTGCTCATCCAAAGACTGGGACTCCTAAGAGCAGTGGTTCTGCTCAAACAGCAACAACCCCTGGTGCTAGCCAGGAACCGCAAATCCAGCACACCCTGCACCCGCCAAGCCCGGCCTGTGCCCGAGTGAACCAAGACCATGAGGACATCCCCTCGGCAACTGTGACCAAGAATCCAGCACCCACGGACCCTCCTCAACGCTCCTGACGACGCCTGCAGCCTCACAACCAGGGACCCCTCCAACCGCGACCAGCAGAGGGTAAGATTTACCGACACCAAAAGACACCCCTGCACCGCGGTGCCCCGCGGCCCCCTCTGCCCAACTCCTGGGTGTCTACCCATCCTACAGCTTCCCAACTTACCCCTCGAAGAGGTGGTAGCACCTGAAGAATCTCCGTCCCCGAGCCTGAAACCTTTGTTCATCTGGTAGCTTTGCCATTGAAATCCATTGGGCCCCTGACGACCCAAAAGCACCCTGCACCCAGCCGCCCCAGTGTCGCTGGGAGTGCAGCATCTGTTCTGTTCGACTTCCCCACTTGCCCTGTGTAAGTGACCCTGAGCTCAGCTCCTACAGCCGCATGGTCTGCCTGCTAGAAGCCCCCAACCAAAGACCCCCTACCCGCCATAGGCTAACATTGTGCCTACTCTCTCTGCACCCGGTTGCCCCTGTGCCCCTGAGGGTGTAACTACTGTACCTACCTGAACCTGGGAGACCCATGAGTCTAACCCCTGGACCTTAACTATGCCAGTCGAGTACTTACCTGAAAACCGATCACCTGCATTTTCTCCATAGGGTAACATTGACTGGTTTTCATTTGGAAATTCTTCTAAGTGTCGAGTTTTGAAACTATGAAATATTCACCAAAAATCATCTAATCAACGAAAACGAAATTACTCACCTGTTAACAGGAGAGATCCCAGTGCTGGATTTTGGTGCTCAGCACTGACCCTAAATAGTAATTACAACTGTGATTTTCCGATAACCTGATTTTCCTCCGTAGGATAACATTGGCTGGTTTTTGCCAGAAATTCTTCTGTCGATTTTTGAAACATACAAATGTTCCTTAAAAATCGCCTGTGTAACAAAAACGATTTCTTTCAACTGTTTACAGGAGATGCACCAGGGCTGAATCCAGGATCCAGCCCTGAATAAGAAAAACATACGTAAAATAACTGCTATTGTATTTTACTTAAAATCCCCATTGAGCTCAATGTTATAATTGTGTTTAACCTGTGTTGCATATTGCAACAACTGTATCTATTGCATTGAAAAGTCTATTGCTATTTGAAAGTATTCAACTGTAGCATCTCATTATGAGAAAGTATTTTTATACCTACTTGTGGTTCTGCAATAAAACAACAATATATTTTTATATACAAAACAATTGGCCTAGAGTTCAGTTCTTGAGGGTGTAAGACCATTTGCATACTGAGTGTGTACAACAAATGCTTTACACTGTCCTCTGATACTGCCTTACTGCACAACCAACCTACCACTTTAGAGAGTAAGGTTATATCTAACTTCAACCTCTGCCAAACCTCTGGGGACTGTGGACTCTGTGCACACTGTACCTTACTTTGGTGCAGTATATACAGAGCCACTTTCTTACAAGTCTTCATAGATATTGATAACATGACCATCAAAATTAATGGGGCCAGCTGCCCTTGCTGTTAATATAATGGCCTCTTTCTGCTAGAAATAGTTCTAGGCTTTTAGGTGGCTTATTGTCTCAACATGGAGATCCAGTTCTTTGCCTTCGATTCAGGACAATATCCCTCTCTGTCAAGTCAGGTAGCACCTGAATAGTCTCTTATCAATATTATGAGCTTCTAGATTTTGCAGTAATCCTCTAATTCTAAAGATATCGGATTTCAATTGATTTTCAAGATCCTCCAGGTGAGCCTGTAATCCCAAATTCTGGTCTTTTAGCATAGGTTCCAAGCTCGGGCTTCAAGTTTATTGTGTTTGGCAGTCTTTGTTTCTTCCAGAAACTCCACTGTGTGGCCCAGAGCTGTCCAGTCCTATTTAATTCTTTATAAGTCTTTGGATATGTCCTCTCAAAGATGCTCAATACCATCTTGGAAACTCCAATAAAGTTCCTACTTCGAAAACCACACTACTGTCTCACGTTCCAAGCTAGAATAAAGGTCAGATTTTTAGGACCCAGCCTTCATAAGCATTTCCTTCACTCTGGATTTTTTAGTGTACTTAGATAAGGCCAGGGTTACAGTCCTACTTGGGTACTCTCACGCAATGGTGTCACACAAGCACTGATTTAATCCGCAACCACACTGAGATAAAATGAGTAATGCGCATTCCTCCCACCATCCGTGTCGTCGCCCAGGAGCACAAGCTAGCAAATAATCTTCTTCGGTACTTAGGACAGTTTAGTCGGGCTTCATGTTATTGCCTCACTGTAAGGTTGGTCTTTTTATGCTTATTATTAGGTCAGAATAAAACCCAGCATAAGGTGGGGGTCCCTTGCTCTGCTGTGGCATCCAGCCACTTCAACTAACTGCATGGTAACGTTGCGCACTCGGCCTCCATCAAAAGTCTCTGTGGGGCTATAGGCAGCTTATAAGGAGGCAACTGTGTGTGCAATCTGGGCCTACTCAAACCTCAGTAGGTGATGATTAGACTGATATCATCACCCCCATGACTCCAGGCTGAAGAGCCCCATGTCCTGGCCATTGCAAGTCAGTGAGTGCCGCTCCACTCTCCTTCCTTCAGCCCACTGTGATCATCAATCCCCACCCCTTACAGTTGGAGGGTGGAGGAGGGGGGCTCGTTGTACCACTGAGGACGCAAGCCTACACCTTCGCTCCACAAGGCCTCTGATGTTGTGTACGTCACGCATGCCTGGAAACTCAATGCTGACATATCTCAGAGGTGCTACCGCGCACAGCCTAATCTGAATCGCTACTTCCACACCAACTTAGATTACCTTCAGCCCCTGCTCAGACATTCGCTGTCACCAATACCCAGTCACCAGCCAGGGCCCATATGAGTGGCTGCAGCAGCTAGCTCTTCATCACTCTTCCGTATCCTGAACCATCATGGCCCCTGGGTGCACTTTAGTAGGGACCGGGGCTGATCCTTGCCCAGTCGGATATAGATGGACCTCTAAAACGGGCACTCCCTCTCCAGTACTGATCCTGCACCTGTCAGGAGGGGGACTAGGCAGACCCGCACACCAATTGCAGGGCCGGCCGGAGCAGAGACACGTTGCATGTCTCACCACATTACCATCTTGGCTCGTCCATTTTCTGGCTGGTTTCCATCCCATGCAAATGTGTCTCCCTAGAATAGAAAGACAAAACATTATTTCAATCCTGGGTAAGTGAGATGACGGAGCTTAGTGCTTGGTTATATCTTCATTGTCTGCTTTCTATATGCTCATACACTTAGTGACTATCTGAAGTTTGCTCAACCTCTCAGCTTTTAAAATATCTCCTTGTTGTGTCATAATTTTTCAGTCTCATCTCAGACAACCAAGCAGTATCGCATGCTGTGAAGAAATGGGATGCATTATATAGTGTGGTTGTGAAACCTCACCATGTCATACATTTACGAACCACTTTAGGTCCAGTAGGTTTTGTTTGTAAAACCCTCAGCACAACTCTGAGTAGCTGTGACACTGAGCAGAAGAGCTTACACAAAGGAATTGACACGTTTTTAGGCACTAGAACAAAAAGTATTTAACAGAGGATTCTGGAGATGAAAATTTTACAGCCAATAATAAAGCTGGGTAATTTTGCTCAACCGTGAAAAAGCCTGGGCAAAGTCAACAAATTGGATGCTTAAAACTTTTTTAAAGAAAACCTAGCTAAGTGTCAATACAGTCATTACAAGCACTTGAGGTGACCAACTCCGGCAGGGAGCTAGTCGGGTGAACCAGCAACGTCGTCAAGAACAGTAACCTTTCCAGGTGAAGCAGTACTTCCGCAGGTCAAGGCATGTTATCCTCTGTGCAGTGGATTCCTTTATAATGGTCCTGATGCAAAGGATACTGTGGATGCGAGGTGGTCGACAGATCTTACTGCAGGGAGTCCTCGGTCCATGTTCTCTTGGCTGGACTGGACCCTGGAGACCGCTTCTCCTTGAGGAAGAAACAGAAAACAAAGTCCCTTGCTTTGTTAGCCACCAGTTGCAATTTTCGTCGGTACAGCCTCTTTGCTGGTCCCTTGGTGCAGTAGTGCCGTCCTCCATCGGTCCTTCTTCAAAGTCTGTCGAGACTTGAGGTCTGAGTGCCAGTGGCGCCTCCTTTATGCCTGGATTTGCCCTCAGAGCAAGATGCGCTTGGTAATCAATGGGCTTCCAGGTAAAAGTGACCACATCCTGTTAAGTGTATCATCTGGCTATCCCAGGATGCACTATTCTGTCAACTCCCAAGATGGTGAGACCCCTTTTGGTGTTCAGACCTTCCTAGCCCACCCTAGGGTGTGGCTACCTCAGGGCTACATGCCCATGGGAATCTGAGTTGGCAGCAGGTTTCCCCTTTCTGCGTCCGTGACATCCTTTCTACCTTTAACAGTGAGGAAGCCTATCCCCCCCCCCCGCCCTCCCCGTTCCCGGTGTTACACATCTTCCCTTCATAGACGGCTTTACCATTGAAGCCTGCCTTTTGGGGCTAACACCCAAGTGGCTTCCGGCAGGAGGGAGGGTACACTTTCCTGGCTTGCAATCCCTTCTTGTTCTCCTTCCTGAGAGTCGTAGGGCAGAAAGCTGTCTCGAGCAGGTTCCTTGTGTGCCTGGGAAGGCACAGGAGTGTTCAAGGCTGAAGCTGCACACTGCAACACATCACAATAATTTTAACTTGGAATAGAAGTCTGGCTTAATGTAACACGTTGTTCGATACCTTGAAGTGTCTACTTTGTTCGCACTGTTCAGGAGTTATCACATCTAAGGGGTCAGCGTGTAACCCTGTAATTGCCAATGAGGTGACCAAGTCTTTCTACAGTAAAAACTGCAGTTTTGAGTGTTTTATTGTCAGGACAAGCAAAGTACATGTCCTACCTGTATCCTATGGTGCACCCTGCCTTTAGCGCTTGGTAGGCCTGCTGGTGGAGTGACTTACACACATGTCCTGGGGAAGTGGATGCTTTGCCATTGCTTTCAATTGCAAAGTTGGGCTAGTAGTGCATGACTGCTCCACCAGTCTGCAGTGGTGGACTGGGTGACTTGTTTTACTTGGGGGACCTCCAGGGTGGCACAATCAGTACTGTAAGCACTGGATTCCATTTACTAAGGACTTACAAGTAAGTTGGCCGTTTCAAGTTGAGTACTGCCAATTCAACATACTTTTTAGGGGCAGGGCACTGGCTCTGAGGTCTGGTTAGCATGCCTTGGTGCACTCTCAAAGTAAAAAAACCAGCAGCATCAGTCGAAAAACTAGGGGGTGACAATACATAAAGGGGCATTTCCTAAAACTTGCAAGACATTTTGTTAGCTTACAGTGGGCCTATTGCTTACCATTAGTTGACTTCCTTGTCACTCATTTGCTTCCTTCTCTCTGGTCTGTGTGTTTCTTTTTAATTTCTTCATGTGTTTGTACTTTTGCTGTGGCATGGTCCAAGTAACTGCGCCTTCCACTGCTTGCTCTTTTGGAGCTACTTTTTACGTCTCGGCTAGACAATGCACTTGCTGTCTCTTCAAGACATATTTTCAATCAGTGGGCTTACAGCCTGTCCGTAGCCTACCATTGGTAAGCTTCAGTGTTCTCATTGGCTTCCTTCTCTCTACTTGTGTTTGGCCCTCCAGTAGAGCTTGGACCAAGTACATGTCTCCTTGTATTGTTTCCGGTTTTGTGAGCCATTTTATTTATTTCCCTTCGAGCACTCTATAGAAGTACTTGTGTGTTCAGCCCATCTTCCATATCAGTGTTGCTGCTTTTCCCTTTCAACCCTCAGCTTCGGCCTGTCTTCTCTACCCTCCATCCTCCACCCCTCCCCTCGATCATACTTGCCTTTTCCCCACGTCTACTTTTATATTTACTGCTGTGTGATTTCAAATAAAGGTCAACTGAAGTGAACCAGCACCCCTCCACCGTGCGCTGCTCTGGTACGGAGCATGTTCGAAATCCTGGGTATGCACACTTAAAAAAACAAGCATTTGCAGAGCAATAGGTCTTGCATTTGAGAGAGTTTAAGCTATTGACATTATAAATAACAATGCCTTTTATTTATGTTTTTAAAATCAACACATAAATAAAACAGAATGTCATTTACAATGGCAATAGCTCAAGCTTGTGTAAAGGCTAACCTATTGCATTGCAAATGCTTGTTTATTACTGCAAGCATGTTGAGTGACACAATTAAAATAAAAACATATGTAAAATTACAGGCGAGCAACAGTAGGTACCACACTATATAGTATTATTTAATATTGACTGAGGTGCTCTTCAATCAGCAATATTAATACGTTGTAGAGAAATAGAATACCATTCTTGTGGGAAACTGCAAAAGAGAGAAATTTGATGTGTCAAAACATACAAGTTGTGTATTTTGGTTATATATTGGAATAATTCTGCTTAAAGTAGTTCACTGCCAGCATGTCCTAATTGTGAACCACTCACTGAGGCTAACTGAAGTATAGCCAGAGCCACTGGAATTATGCGGCAGCAGGGGGCTAATTTATGCTGCATGGTTGACTAAATTAAGTGGTAAGAAAAGGCAAATTATGCAGCATGTGGTACATTCTGAGGTAATGTTCATTATTTTCTAATTTTTACACTTAACAGTGTGTAGGCAAAGTTGTGCATCATTAGTGTTGGTTTAGCTCCCAAATATAGTAATAACCAACAGAAAGGTAACCAGTAAAGCTTTGCAAAGGGCACTGTGCTGCAACATGTGTTTCTGCGGTTTTATTAACTTTTGGACCGTTTGTGTGCAAAAGATGAAATCCTATCAACACTAGTCCGGTTTACTACACACCCAAAAGCTCTGGCGCAGAATCCCTGTACAATAATGGTCCACACATGACGTTTACCGTGATGTTGCCTACCTTCAGGTCACGTAGCTTGTAACATCTTGCTGTTGGTTCATTCCCCTAAGCATGAAGGTTCAAGGGTGGATCACGGTCTGTGGCATGGCATTTAGCGAGTTAGTTTGCATTAGCAATAGGTGCATTCTGGGACAATTAAATGACAATGGGCAGTTAAGATTAGGTTCTGCTGTTACCAGTACAGTGAGTAAGTGTCTGCCACTAGAAAACAAAACGCAGGGGAACTGGTGTTGCAGCATTACCAGTTATTTCATTTTAATTAGGCAGATTTTTCTCTCCCCCCCCCCCCCGCCCTTGCTCTCTCCGTAGAGCAGCTCACTGCCCCCCACTGCACTTATTGAGCCAGGGAAACACTGCTTACCATGCATGCTGTGCAACCCCACCATATGTGGGTTAGGTGGGCAGGGTACAGTAGCCCAGGGCTGTCCCGACCAGAAAGTTGAATTTGGGAAATAAGGGTCAGTCAGGGGCTGAATTCAAGTTCCCGTTAAGATGCAATAGTAATTGGAGTGGTGACAGAAAGAAAACACAGACTGGGCAGCCGTGGGTCTCCTGGGAACGGTAGTTGTGAAGGTTGGACTCCCTCTGGAATCTCCCCCACCTGGAGTTTGGAGCTCCCTGCTCCAACCAACTCTGGTTCACCGCACGCCACTACCCCGGGTTTTATTGGCTGCTCTCTGCTCCCTACCTGTGATCCAAGCGGTACCAGGGTCTGCTCCACGGAGTGGGTCTTGATTTCTAGGCCAGAGTCCATGGTGAAGCCGGGGAGGAAGACGAGGAGACCCCACTGCTACTGCACTATAAAGTGGCCATGTCTCCTCTGCGCCGCCCTGTACCGCTCCCCGGTGGCCTCCCTGCAACTCCCAGCACTCTGCCCTGGGCTCCCTCCGGAAGTAAGCGCGCCTCTCCTCTCCGCAGCGTGTGCAGCCGTAACAGCAACTGCACCTCCGGCCAGTGAGCGACACGCACCGCAGCCGGCCACCGATGGGGGAAGCTACGCCACTGCTAAATAGTGTGCACCTGAAAGAAAATAGTGCTCACCGGCCACATGTCGCCCACCATGCATTACCGCAAGTACAAGGTCCAGTTGTTTTGGGCGCTTACAAAAGGAGACAGGGTGGTAACAAGAGGTGACTAAGAAGCCTCATATTGAATCGGAAGCCAGCGTTTACCAAGGGCAATGACAGCAGTCAATGAAAAATATGGGCAGAGAGTGGGCAAAGCTTCCAAAGCATACCCTACTACAGCATGCCTCGCAGAGCGAGCAGCGCATGCACGCTGCAACGCTAGGCTCGCCCAAAAAAATAAAAAAGGCATCTCACCAGCTGAGACTTGAGAACTCTCTGGTCTTCACCATCTGGTTGCTCTCTGTTTAGCAGGTTTGAAGCGATTTTGGAAAAGGGGGGTGGTGATGGACAGAGTTTCTGAATGATGCAGAATACTCTTACCAAGTCAATAGATCATGGTTTTAATCCATCACCGTTATTTAGCTCACTGCACCATCCCAGCTCAGAACCTGGCTATATGCAAATTAGTCTGTTCCTGTCCCAGTGCATGATGGGAACAGGGCAAACCAAACTACCAAGCCAATTCTTATACTGGGAAGGAAACAAGCTTCCGGGGACCGGTTTCTGGCATCACAGCCTTCTTCGGCCCGGCTTGCTTGAATCCTGATGGTGCAATGAGCAAGGGACTCACGTCTGAGTATACCCTCCCACACATAGTGTGGATAAAACCGATTTTGGAAAAGGGGGGTGGTGATGGACAGAGTTTCTGAATGATGCAGAATACTCTTACCAAGTCAATAGATCATGGTTTTAATCCATCACCGTTATTTAGCTCACTGCACCATCCCAGCTCAGAAGCAGGTTTGAAGCTCCACAAAATTCGTCAGACTCATTCAATGCGCTTTCAGTAGAACTAATTTCTGGCAAATAGAGACTACACCTCCATCTGGTGACAATAGGCACATGGGAACATTACAAATACATCGGGTCTCAGGAAAGTACTGGAAAATGGCCAGTAAAAAAAGATTTAGTAGAAAAATGCAACAAGAACACCTCTCCGTCCCACAAGTAGAAAACAAAATAGCAAACAAAAAACATTGAAGAAAAGTGTAAATGTAAAATCGGATAAACAGCCTTATGTTTCAATGCAGATAAAAGCCTATTAAGCAAAAACGGATTTTTTTTTTCCTTTTACATTTTTTAATTTTTTTATTAATCAACGCACTGCAAAAGGATCTCTCTACAGGTCTATAGAGATTTGTCTTAAACCGTATTAGTTCTTTGCATCAGAACTATAGCTCAATAAATGAGAAAGTACTGTGCTATCTTTACTAACCATATTTCAGTGACCAGGGCAGTACTAACCTGTCTCTGCAGGACCACAGTGCTTTTTACTAGACAATAAAAAGTCTTCTCTGCTAAACTGTGTCTCAATGACAGAGTATGTACCGAAGTTCTTTGCAGGGACTGCATTGTTATAAATGGACAGTACCAAAACGTACTTGCTTATGAGAGGTGCACTGTTACCGCAAGGGTTGTGCCCCTTCTGTCTGAAAGAGATGTGACATGCATAATTACTTTTTATTTACCTACAAAAAAACATTATTTCATGCCAGTTTTTTCCGGAGTGCCAGATGTAGTTTCTTTTTCATCAAACTACATTAGTTCATTGTTTGACATTCATGACCATCCAGTTGCCTGAACGATCTTTATTTCGCTCCAGACTGGTTCGTGACTTGGCAGTTTATGCACAGGTAGTTTTGTACTTCACAGCTACTCTCAGCTTAAAAAGTAGTGCTATGAAAGAGTAGCGCGATTATGTGCCCAACGCAGGCTGTGTTGTAGTGCTTTTTTCCATGACTTGCATTTATGCTATTCAATGTGACTAAAAGACATTGACATTCACAATACCAATAGCTCTCAGATTGACTAGACCTATTGGCTTTGCCAATGCTTATTTCTTTTTGTTGTAGCACTCAGTAAGAGTATATGAATTTGCAGGCCGTCTCCTTCATGTGCTTGTTCCACCCCACTTCACTGTGTTGCTCTCTCTTACTTGTGTCATTTTGTTCCCTTCTGTATTGGTGCTTACCCCCTCCTTCCTGTTGTTGTTTGCCACCCTCCTGTCCTCCATTTTTAGGTCTCGCCTGAGCCAGCACATGCGATGCTCTGGCGAAACATTTAGTGAATGGGCTTTAAAAAGCCGACCACAGCTTTTTGTGTGGCCTAGAGCTTGCGGTTACATGCAGTTAAGAGCACCGCCTCCATCTGCCTTTCCTATCTGTTCCTTATTCAGCAAATCGCTGAACGCATCGTTCGCGGGCACCCTTAAAGCGCGCGCACCAAATCAGCATTTTTTTATTCACTCATGCACGGCGTGTGCCTAAAAATAATAATATTAGCTTCTTGACTCCTGCACAGCTTTTATTTTGCGTCTGGTTTAAAATATTTTAATTAACTATTTATATGGCTTTTGGCACCCTTACAGAGCGTGAACCAAAACAGCATTAGTTATTGACTCCTGCACGGCTTTTATTTTGCGTCTGGTTTAAAATATCCTTGTCCCTTCCTGCGTTCTTCCCCAACACCCCTGTTGCTCCCCGGATCTCTCTCTCTTACTTTCTTTTTTCATCTTTTTTTCTTTTATGGAGGACCTGCCAGCAGCACCTTTTTACCACACCGCTTTGTTTGCCAATAAAGCTCATTTGTGTACATTTATATATATTTTTTAATTTTCCTCTCCCAGATTGGTGTTCACCATCTTGGAACGGTACTTGTTTAAAAAAAAAATGGCTGCCGCAATGTCATGACGCATAACTGCCCATGGGTAATGATGAATCTTCGTGTATACACAAAAAGGCCGGGGCTGCTGCAGCATCATGACGCATGTATGCGTTCGTTTACATCATTGAGTTGGGGCCATCTTCTTTATTTTGTCAGTGTGGTACAGCACCAGCAAAAGGCTTTAACAAAGTCAGAAGACCGACTAAACACCTTTTAAAGGCGAGATCTGTTGCCTTTGCCAAATTGCCGTGCTTGCTAATCAGAGGTCTGCAGTTTTAGATGTTTGATGGTTTAGCTTTCACTTTTTAGTGGAGGATGGTTTCCTTACCCACCTCTATTTACTGTGTTCTTCATGGCAGTGTCAGGAAGGGGGCAACAACATTGGTATAGAAATCGGATGCCTCCAGTCGGTGTTTGTGAGGCCTGGGCAAGTTCTAACTTGCTCTGGTAATAAGAGTCGTAAAAGCGATGCGACCCCTCCGAGGCTTAGCTTCAATCCGTCCTAATGAGTGCCGGTCTTGTCAGATCGTACAGTTATATCATTGTGGATACAAAATTATGAACTGATGACTTTTGTTTGCAAGTTCCTCCCAATACTTTACAAAAGGAGCGTGCAGTCGACGTTTTACATTTAGAATTGGTGGTCGGTGTGGTGTACAGGTTACATAGTTTCCTGAGGAGCCAACGTGCCTTAGAAAAGACATTCCCGCCTCTCCCACACGACTAAAGTGATATCTTTTAAACCAGTCAATTAGTTTGTGTTATGTCTCTTTTCCGATCATTCCAATGAATGTCATAGTTTCGAATCCGACAGCCCAATCTTCCCTCAGGGTCGATGTTTCACTGAACATTAAGAGTTGCCGTTACTGCCGAGCACAAGTGCGCTACATAGGTACAGGCAATATTTATTAACTGGCAACATTAGGAGTACTTAGCAATAGTTTAACGACAAATTTTATTCAAAGCGAATATTTCACAAAAAACAATGAGCCTAAAGCAGACAGAATTGTAAATCCTGTTGATCTACGCCATGGGTACTCACAAACTTTAATGCCTTTTATTTATGTTTTGAAAACCAAAACATAAATAAAGGACATTGTCATTTACAATGCCAATAGCTCAAACTGCATAAACGCGAGGCCTATTTCATTGCAAATGCTTGTTGTTGCTTGCCCCCATCCTTTTTTGTCACCTGACCCCCCTCTCACCTTCTCCTGTTATTGCTTGCTGTGTGTCTGCTGATCGTGTCATAGCACTTTTTTTTTTTAACTTTCAAGCCATGCAGCGCAGCAGCCTTGCTGCTATGCAACATAGCTAAAAACATTGACAAAGGTAAAAGCTCTCTTCAGCTAATCCTTTTGGCTTTGCCAGTGCTTGTTGCTTTAGTTCACAAAAGGAAATGTAACTAGTCTAAGGACATACTACTCCCTTCTTTTCTTGTGTTTCTTTATTTGTGGTGACATGGCTCCAAGAACGTCAATCTGGCTCCCAAAAGAAACAATCTTGCATATTGTAACACAAGCCTCTTTACCTCTCACTTCATGCCCTGTACACCTACCTATTCCTTCAGAACAAACACGCAACTTTATTTTCCATATGAGACTTTCATTAGAGGTAAAGCTGGAGATCAAATACTTTGGGTGTACTTGATGAAAGAGTGAAAACCAGCTAGTGTAGAAAATATGTCAGGTAGTGTAGGTGGAATTGTGCCATTGAGCTTCGGTGTTTCACACTCTTAAAAGCCAGTTATTTAGGATACCCATCATCACTACATTCTGCAGTTTAGGTCCGTACTGTTCAGTTAGACTACTAATGAGATTCCATCCTAGCCATTCATATTCTGCATGAACTAATCCTTGACTGTTTGCTTCCTGCAGTTAGGAGCAGGAGCAGAATAGTTCCTTTTCTCTGTGGACATTGTTGACGGGTGTGGGTGACAGCTAATGCACCTGCTTGCATCATGCATGTGAAAGTAAATTAGTCACTGCTACACACCTCTGGCAGGTGAAAGGAACGGATTGCAACTGTTTAAGACATGTGGGTGCAGCCGCTGATCTCAGCTGCTTGCTTCCTAGAGGTAAGCAGAACATAGTAAGAACTACGTTTACAGTTTTTTAGGTTTTGCCTCGGCAATGCGTACGAAGTACGCATGCGCTAGCAAAATCTTATGTTTTGCTCTGTGGGGTCGGGTATCCGCCCCCTCCTCGCCCCCTCCTCCCATTGGCTAGCTCCATAAATGGAGGCTAGCCATTGGGAGCCGGATCTGTCCGTCAAGGCCGGACCAGATTCGGGGGCGTTCCCGAGAATTTTTCTCTTTTGGCCACGTCATGCAGCGGTGGGCGGGGCTTTTTTTTGGGCTCGTCGAGGTTTGTTTGGGCCATTTGGCGGCCGACCGCCGGCCGAGGAAGTCCAGGTGAGTGGTTCCTTACCTTTCCTGTCCCCCCTCCCGCTGTCAGTTCCTTTCCCGCCCCCCCTCCTGCTGGCCGTTCCTTTCCCGCCCCCCCCCCCTGCTGGCCGTTCCTTTCCTGCCCCCCCCCCTCCCGCTGGCCGTTCCTTTCCCGCCCCCCCCCTCCCGCTGGCCGTTCCTTTCCCGCCCCCCCCCCCTCCCGCTGACCGTTCCTTTCCCGCCCCCCCCTCCCGCTGACCGTTCCTTTCCCACCCCCCCCCCTCCCGCTGGCCGTTCCTTTCCCACCCCCCCCCCTCCCGCTGGCCGTTCCTTTCCCGCTAGCTGTTCCCGCTACCTTCTACTTTTGCCCCAGTGAACTATGTTATCCTGCTAATTTTGAATCGGTGAAGACCTGCTGTTTAAAGGAGTGTCAACAATTTACACGATTCTGTGTTTGGCATGGTCATCCTCGTTTGCAGTTCCTGTGTTCCTGCCTTGAGGGACAGCAGTTCATGTTAACGCTGTACTGGTTACTGTTGCTTGCACATGCTGTGAGTTTTCAACAGTGTAGGTGCGAGGCCTCGCCCCTCCCACGCGCCCTCCTCGCTGCAGCCTGTCAAGGTGGCAAAGGTCCCTTTAAGATCAAAAGACTTTTCCAACTCTCGGGTGGGCTTCTGTGCGCTATAAGAGGCTTTGCCGTCCAGCTGCTGCGGGACTGAAAATACCCCTATACTTGAGGCCTGCAGGCTGCAGCCCCCCTCCCCCCCCCCCGCTCTGCAGGTGAGGGGGGCGGGGCAGTGGAGAGGGGTGAACATCATATCATTTGATGCACGAGTGACTCGCCTCCGGCTGAAGTTGTACATACGTGCTGTGTGTCATAAAGGTATATAGCAAAAAAACACACCTAGAACCTTTTTCAGGCAAAATGCTGTCAGTCCGTGTCCCGTGTAAATACATGTCTCAGGACGGTGACCCCCGGCACGTTTTTTTTTTAGGGGGGGGGGGGGAGGTCTCCTCCAACAAAATATTGCCGTGCAAAGTACAGTGATGCTGCTAGAATTCCGTCTGTGCTATATCATTATCAAACACTATTTGAGAATTACCTTCAATAACATATGTAGATTGGGGCCAGTAAGACGCATAGGACGGGAGCGCCCCCTTGTAGCTGCAAATCAATGCATTCTGCGTGTATTCATTTATGTGTCCCACCCACTGGTAACGCGTTGAACTGTGCCCAAGGGGCCAAGAGTGATGCGGCGCGTGGGTACATTGGTACCTTTATTTATTTATTTATTCATGCGTTTTTATATAGCGCCGACTTTACCCGAAGGCGTCAGAGCGCTTCACAATAGGAACAGAACTGATACATGAGAACATTACACGTGAGCAAAATACAAAGGCAAACGTTACATTAAATGAGGCAAAAGTGACAATCGAGAGCCAACAAAATACACGAGGAGCAAACGGTGCATTACAGGAGGTGCATTACATGCTCCCGGCTGCGCCACTTCAACAAGTTGTTTGATTCCGCAATTT
This sequence comes from Lissotriton helveticus, assembly GCF_964261635.1. Classification (NCBI taxonomy): domain Eukaryota; kingdom Metazoa; phylum Chordata; class Amphibia; order Caudata; family Salamandridae; genus Lissotriton; species Lissotriton helveticus. The sequence continues at coordinate 1,939,112,874 of NC_136057.1, read as the reverse complement.
CCGCTCAAATGACATCCCCTCTCAGTGCTTATGCATTTTAAAGTGCCGAAAGTGAAAGTGGTTAGAAACAGACTCAAGGTCACAATTAAGCCCTACTTCTGGGCCGGACATTAGGAATTAACGTCAGCGTGCCCTGTGAGGTGACCTGCCTGTACTGCTTAATTAGTGGCGGTGGGGAAAGGCGATGGATGAACGAAGGGGGAAAGACACGGGGACTTTGGTGGTGGTAAAAGGCGATGGATGAAGGGGACAGCGCCAGTGACTACTGCTGTGGCTATGCTGTCAGCGGCGGGTACTGTGGCTGTGGCTCCTTCGGTGGGTACAGTGCCTGTGGCGGGTATGATGGGTGCAGTGGGTAAAGTGGCTGCGGCTGCTGCAGTGGGTACAGTGGCCACTGTGGGTACAGTGGCTGCAGTGGGTACAGTGGCTGCAGTGGGTACAGTGACTGCAGTGGGTACAGTGGCTGCAGTGGGTACAGTGGCTGCGGTGGGTACAGTGGCTGCGGTGGGTACAGTGGGTACAGTGGCTGCAGTGGGTACAGTGGCTGCAGTGGGTACAGTGGGTACAGTGGCTGCAGTGGATGCAGTGGCTGCAGTGGGTACAGTGGCTGCAGTGGGTACAGTGGCTGCAGTGGGTACAGCGGCTGCAGTGGGTACAGTGTAGCTGTGTATACAAAGCCTGTCAATGTGTGTAGAGTAGGAGCTCTGTGTGTGTGTGTGTATAGCTCTGTGTACATATACCTATATGTGTGTATAAGTGCAAATGCAATAGGTCTCACATTTCGTAACTATAAAGCTATTTACTAGTCAACGACAAAGCCATTTGTTTATCTGTTTTACAAAAAAACCATGCACAAGCAAGTCTGGGAGTGTGCATGATGCGAGTGCCTCCAGATATTATTTGCCTCTAGATATTATTTGCCTCCAGTCTTACATTTAGAGCACGCGTTTTCCCAGACAGTCTTTGAAAGCTATTGAACGAAAAGAGGAGGAATCGAGACAGACTGTTTATGATAGCAATGGAAAGAGGGGACTTGGTATCGAATCCAACAGCGGCCATGATGCTATGGAAAGAAAGGACAAAGCATATTGACCCACTGTTGACACTATGGAAAGAATGGAGGAAGTATCAAAGAAAGACAGGTGGAGCATAAGAACCGAGCTAGGGGATGCTCATCCATGAAAAAGGAGGCTGCTGTTCTTTCCATGCCCTCAGAAAGTTCTCTTTAGGCCACAGGCCCCTAGATTTGAAATGGCTTGCTACCTACCATTTTCAGAACAAATAAAGGGGCGTGGCAGTTATTTTGATGAGGAGAAAAGATAATGGGCCAGAAGGTGTGTGGGGGGGCTCTGTGTGGGTGTGTGTGGAGGGCTCTGTGTGGGTGTGTGTGGGGGGCTTTGTGTGGCTGTGTGTGTGGGGGGCTCTGTGTGGCTGTGTGTGTGGGGGGCTCTGTGTGGGTGTGTGTGTGGGGGGACTCTGTGGAGGGCTCTGTGTGGGTGTGTGTGGGGGGCTTTGTGTGGCTGTGTGTGTGGGGGGCTCTGTGTGGCTGTGTGTGTGGGGGGGCTCTGTGTGGCTGTGTGTGTGGGGGGCTCTGTGTGGGTGTGTGTGTGGGGGGCTCTGTGTTTGGGGGGGCTCTCTGTGGGTGTTTGTGTGTGTCATTTGCGAGAGATAAAGCTAGTGGCATTGTAAATGACAATGCCATTTATTTATGTTAAAAAAAAAAAATGTCAAGAGCAATGCCAATAGCTCTAACTTTAACAAAGGCAAAACCATTGCATTGTAAATGCTTGTTTTTTTTAACTTGTGATGGACATGATTGTTAGTGCTTGTATCCTGCAGGCGCTGACTGAGTTGACCACAACTCCAGAGTTGGGGTTTCATGATCTAAGAAATCCCCAGATTCTTCACCTGGTGCTGGTCCAGGAAGAGCTTCTTTTATTGTTCTCCTGATTTACTGTTAGTCCATCTTGGCCTGATATTATCTGCTGATGCTTCTGCTTTGTTTCACAGGGAGACCTATGCAGCCTCACCATACATGAGTTCCAGTCATTTGGAGGCCAAAGCATTGCTTGCTGGAGTTGAAAGTACGAAAGGAGAAGCAGCTGTTCGTACAGTTTACAGTCAAGACACCCAGGAGTTTGACAGCACTCGTTCCTCTGCCATTGATGACACTGTTGTAAGATATTTGAATGACCGCCCCGCTATTGACGCCCTGCAGTGCTCGGACCATGTTGCTAAAGCAAGCAGTCCAGACAGAACTGAGGGGTTGCCAGCTGCTATCTTGTCCCGAGTCCATGGTACTGACCAAAAACAATTTTTTCCCGATACACCGGAGAGTGGGCAGAAAAACCTGCACATGTCAGAAATGTCTCAGTCTTCTGTAAGCAGCACAAGCTCCCACCGTCTGGAAATCTTGAGACGGCGACAGCCTGATGCCAAACTTGAGAAGCTAAAGGAGCGGATCCGTAAGCAGTGGGAGCACACAGGAGGCAGGGATGTGCACCTGGTCCACACTGAGCAGCCAATCATCCTGGTCAACAACACAGAATCTGCAGGGACCAATGCCAAAGTCCGGAAAGTGGCAGTGGGACCGCCAGCTCCAGCTTACAAAGGTGCGTGTACAATAAATTGGATAAAACACCATAATGGGTGCTTTACACAAAGTGGCACTTTGCCAGTGTTGCTTGGGGTCCGGAAATAGTGGAAGAAACAAAATGTCACTGCTCCAATGTAGAGGTTGGAGGAGGCAGGGGGTGTTTGTTCTGAGGCTCACACCCAAAGTAATTTCATGAGAAGCCTTACCGAAGCATACAGCTAAACTAATGTGACGGTTATAGACAGTTCTTAATTTGAGCCAGAGGTTGCCGGTAGGCCTACTGGCATATATTTTACCTCAAAGTCTTTCATCCAGAGCAAGAAAGATAACAACACAAAGGGGGCATCAGTAGAAACACTGTTACAAAAGGAGAAAGCTAAAATGAAAAAGAACCTGCAAGAGTGAGATAAACAGGCAAGGAGTATGTGTTAGTGGATTAAAAAGGCATGATTTGGAATCAAGGCTACACAGTATTGGTATACTGCACTCCAACTTTCAAGAGTTCTGGATGCGGGCTTCTGAGCAAAAACTTAGGCCCAGTCACTTATCCTTTTACAAATTAAGCACTGGTCATTAATCAGATTAAGTTCTGAAAGGAAATTAGTACTTTAATATCCGAGCAAGACAAGGACATAAGTACCCACACCCTCAGTGTATAGCGGTCCCCTCCATCAGGTGCCTTCAGCAGGTCTCTGCCCCATGAATTTTTCCTCTTGTTTGAGAGAATCCTAACATTCTCATTTCAGAGAACTTAACATTACCTTTCCATCATCAACTCCACAAATCAATCTCCAATAAGTTGTTACTGCAACACAAGTACGTAATTTGTTAATTTACTGTGCACCATTAATTTAACTCAGGAAAGGTACATGCAATTATAATGATGATAATAACATAGTAAATTAAAATTGAAATTAATGTGAGTACTTTTCATTGGTTATTGCTAGTCTTTCTCTCCTCCAAACCCTTCTCTCAATTGGTTGAGGCCTGGACTAATAAAAGGCAGGGGAAGGCATTCTGTTTTATTTTTTTTTAAACTCAATAAAATAACTAACAATGGGTAGAATTAGCATTAAGACTAAGATACTATATTTATCAAATTTACAACTCAATTGATTTCTAAAAAATGTTCAGTGAAGACGAGAAAATCCTACCACGACGCAGCAGTTTGTTAGTCTGTTTCTGTACATGAACACCTGATTTCGTGAAGTTTTATTTTCTTTGTGGTTTTTTTCTAACTTCAGGTTCACTGACCATTTGCTAGATTTCTCTAGTACCATATTTTTCTTCTTGTTGTGCCTATTTTTTTCTCTCTGCTTTATTTATAGATTTCCTGTCCGAAGAGGCTGATTTTATTTCAGATGGCGATTTATGTTTTACCCACACTATTATTTCTTTCTCCCTTTGTTATGTGTGAGAAAAGGCCTCATTTTGCATGATTAGCCCCCCACTTTTTGCCTGGTTTTGATGTGGTTTCAGTTGTAGTGCACAGGGTCCCTGCCAACCAGGCCCCCTGTGCCAGTGCTTCTTCCCTAAAAACAAATCCCAAATTTGTACTTCTGCCATCTGTAAGTCCCTAGTGAATGGTAGCCTGGGTACCTAGGGCCTGGGGGCTGAAGAGGGTCCCCTGGGACATCCCGCCCCCCCCCCCCCCCAACCTCCCTCACAAACCACTGCCCTTGCGGATTGCATCCCCATGTGAGGGGAAAAACAACAAAGTCAACATGGCACCCTGCCTGAGTTCCATGCCAGCTAACACTGCCTGAAGGCATAGGTAAGTCACCCCACTAGCAGGCCTCACAGCCCTAAGGCATGGTGCACTATACCACAGGCTAGGGCATATATCTATGAGCAGATATGCCCCTACAATATTGGGGTCCATTTCTTAATATTGTAATTACTAGTGTATACATAGAGAGTACATGGGCTGGAAACTCGACAACCCGGGTTCCACAGCACTATGATGGCTTCACTGAACACAGGAGTGTTTGGTACTGTTCTACTACTTTCAATAAGTCCACACTGATGCCAGTGTGATATGTATTGTATCATGTAGCCAGAGGGCACCTACCAACCCTGGTGTGGGTTCTGACCAGCTGTAGGCAGCCAGACAGCACCAGCCATGTTTCTGGACCCATGGGTAGAGATCTCCTGCTTCCTGGGACTAGAAACAATGCATATCCTGAGCAGAGGTGTCACACCTCCTCCCCCAGGATGGACCAGTGCTTGAAGAGGGAAGCTTCAAAGGCCTGCCATATTTGTAACGTGACCCATAGCCTCTGCCGCTAGCAGCAAATGGCAGCCTCTGGTTTACACTTTGGGTGGGAAAACCGGCAGGAAAAACTCAAAAGAATAGGAGGTGTGCCCACCTCTACCAACCCTACCTCTAAGGTGAAGGAGGCAAGATGAAGCACAACTTTCAGCCCGCCATCTTGAAGATGAGGGAGGGTGGCATAATAGAGGGTGTAATCACCTCATGTAAGGTGCCCTTTGGTCCTACCTACTACTCCCCTAAAATGCCTCCTAAATGTATTATTTAGGTGGCTCCCCAAGACCTGGAAAGTAGATCTGCGACTACTAACGAAGAAAGAAGACACCCTGCAGCAGAAGACGGAAGATGACTGCCTTACCCCCAGTCCTACTGGCCTTTCACCAGCTTCGACGATCCTGCGACCTGTCTTGCAGCCAGCAACCTCTGAAATCCCTGGGAGGACTGCTGCCTTCAACAAAGACTCCAGTCTCCTGAGGACAGCTGACCTGTCCAAAAGAAACCAATAGCAAAGACTCCGGATCCAGGTAAATCTGCGACTCATGCCCACTCTCTACCCGACGCCCACGGTCGAGTCAGAGTGGCCCAACTGCCTGAAGTCTCCTCAGCAACCAGGTCTCCGAATCTAGCATTGGCTGACCTCTCCTGACTCCCACGTCGGCACCTGCAGAGAGAAACTGAAGGGTCCCCCGCACCACGACCGGCCCGGTAAGACGATTTCCGATGTCACCCGCAGCCTTGGGCTTTGGTGAGCTCGGCCAGCAGTGCTCCTATGACCCCTAACACCTCAACTTACCTGTGCTGCTGCTGATGTTGTGACTGGACCCTCTGGTTCAATGCCTGCAGCCTGTTTCCAAAAAGAAGAAACTCCATAGGATTACATTTGGTGCCCGATACTATGTTTACACCCGGCTGCCCCTGTGCCGCTGGTGGTGTATGTTTGGTGCTGCGTTGTCTCACCCCCATGCTGGTCCTCACACACAAAAGTTGGCCCCTACAACCAATCCACTTAACTACAAGCAGCATGGCTCCAAGGACCCCAAGACTCCATTGAAATGCATTGGGCCGAACTCCGATTTTGACCTCTGCCCTAGGTCGCCCCTGTGGCGTTGGCGGTGCTGTGTTGGTACTTACCTGACCCTTGCCCACTGCTGACTTTAGTCCCGAAGACTGGAACTGTATGTCGTGTACTTACCTTATTAACCGCAAAACTGTTCTCCCCATAGGATAACATTGAACTTTTCTGAAAATATTCCGTGTGGATTTTTCAAAGTGCGAAGTATTTTTAATTAAAAACGTACTTGCCTTATTGCGAAGAACCTTGGGCGTAAAATAAAGTACAAACAAAGTATATTTTTCTAAAAGTGGTCTGGGTCTCCATTTTGAGCTGTGTGTCCATTACTGGTCACTGTTGTGCAATAAATGTCTTACACTCTTCTGTGTTCAATCAATCAATCAATCAATCATGCCATTTGTATAGCGCACTACTCACCCGGGAGGGTCTCAAGGCGCTTGGGGGGAGGGGTATGCTACTGCTCGAACAGCCAGGTCTTGAGTTGTTTCCTGAAGGCGAGATGGTCCTGGGTCAGCCGAAGGTGGATGGGGAGGGAGTTCCAAGTCTTGGCAGCCAGGTAAGAGAAGGATCTTCCTCCGCCGGTGGCTCTTCGATGCGTGGTACGGCTGCGAGGGCGAGGCTGGTGGACCGTAGCTGGCGGGTGGGCATGTAGAAGGTCAGGCGGTCGTTGAGGTACTTGGGGCCCAGGTCGTGGAGAGACTTGTGTGCGTGGGTGAGGAACGTGATCCTCTTGTCGACGGGGAGCCAGTGCAGGTTCCTCAGGTGGCTGGAGATGTGGCTGCGTCGGGGGACATCCAGGATGAGTCGGGCGGAGGCGTTCTGGATGCGCTGGAGTCTTTTCTGTAGCTTGGCTGTGGTTCCGGCGTAGAGGGCGTTTCCGTAGTCCAGTCGGCTGGTGACGAGTGCCTGGGTGACAGTCTTCCTGGTCTCGGTCGGGATCCAGCCGAAGATCTTTCGAAGCATACGCAGGGTGTTGAAGCACGATGAGGAGACGGCGTTGACTTGTCTGGTCATCGAGAGGGAGGGGTCCAGGATGAAGCCCAGGTTGCATGCGTGGTCGGTTGGCTTGGGTGCGGTGCCCAGGGCTGGGGGCCACCAGGAGTCGTCCCAGGCGGAGGTCGAAGATCCCAGGATGAGGACTTCCGTCTTGTCCGAGTTCAGTTTCAGGCGGCTGTCCTTCATCCACTCGGCGACGTCTTTCATCCCTTCGTGTAGGCAGGTTCTGGCGGTGTCGGGGTCTTTGGTGAGGGAGAGGATCAGCTGGGTGTTGTCGGCGTAAGAGATGATGTTGAGGTTGTGCTGGCGTGCGATGGCTGCGAGAGGTTTCATGTAGATGTTGAAGAGGGTGGGGCTGAGTGAAGATCCTTGCGGGACGCCGCAGATGACTTCGGTGGCCTCGGAGCGAAACGGGGGGAGGCGGACTCTTTGTGTTCTTCTGGCGAGGAACGAGATGATCCACTCCAGTGCCTTCTCTTGGATACCGATGTTGCTGAGGCGCTGGACTAGGGTGCGGTGGCAGACCGTGTCGAACGCAGCGGAGAGGTCCAGGAGGATGAGGGCCACTGTTTCCCCCTTGTCGAGCAGGGTCCGGATGTCGTCGGTGGCTGCGATGAGGGCGGTCTCGGTGCTGTGGTTGGCTCTGAAGCCGGACTGCGAGGGGTCGAGGGATCCGTTCGTCTCGAGGAAGGCGGTCAGCTGTCTGTTGACGATCTTCTCGATGACTTTAGCAGGAAAAGGGAGGAGCGAGATGGGGCGGAAGTTTTTGAGATCGGTGGGGTCCGCTGTAGGTTTCTTCAGGAGGGCGCTGATCTCGGCGTGCTTCCAGCTCTCCGGGAAGGTGGCGGTGTTGAAGGAGGCATTGATGATGTTCCGGAGTTGGGGTGCGATGGTGGAGTCGGCCTTGTTGAAGACGTGGTGTGGGCAGTGGTCGGTCGGTGATCCGGAGTGGATGGTGTTCATCGTGCGGGCTGTGTCTTCGGTGGTCACCGTGGTCCAGGTGCGAAGGGTGGCGGTGGGGGGCGTTGGTTCGACGGTTGGGTGCGTGGGTGGGGTGCCGAAGCTGTTCTGGATGTCGGCGATCTTGCGGTGGAAGAACGAGGCGAGGGAGTCGCAGAGGTCTTGTGATGGAGTGATGTCGTTGGTGCCGGTGCTGGGGTTGGAGAACTCCTTGACGATAGTGAAGAGCTCTTTGCTGTCGTGGGCGTTCCTTCAGGGATTTCTTCTTGGTGGTGCGGATGAGCTGGTGGTGCTTGCGGGTAGCGTGTTTGAGGGCGGTCATGTTGTCGGTGGTCCGGTCGAGGAGCCAGGCTTTCTCGAGGGTGCGGCAGGTCTTCTTGGAGTCCTTGAGGTCGTCGGTGAACCAGGATGCCTTTTTGCTTCTGGGTCTGCTGGGAGGGTTCTTTAGTGGCGTGAGGTCGTCGGCGCCGGCGGTCAGCCACTGTGTGAAGTTGCGGGCTGCTTCGTTGGGGTCCGTTGAGTTGGCGGGTGGGCTCTGGCTGAGGGAGGTGGTGAGCTGGTCTGCGGTGATCTTGCTCCAATTCCTGTGAGGTACCTGTTGCGGGTGGTGGTGGGTCGTGGATCTTTTGAAGCTGAAGTGGACGCAGCTGTGGTCGGTCCAGTGGAGTCCGGTGGCGTGGCTGAAGGTGATGTACTTGCTGGAAGAGAAGACGGGATCAAGTGTGTGGCCGGCGTAGTGGGTGGGGGTGTTGACCAGTTGCTTGAGTCCGAGGTTGGCGAGGTTTTCCAGCAGGGCGGTGGTGTTGCGGTCCTTGTTGTTCTCCAGGTGGAAGTTGAGGTCCCCGAGGAGGATGTAGTCAGTGGAGGGGAGGGCGTGCGGGCTGATGAAGTCTGTGATGTCTTCGCTGAATTGTGTGCGTGGTCCCGGGGGTCTGTAGACGAGGGTGCCTCTGAGGGTCGTCTTAGGGTCGGTGTGAATCTGGAAGTGGAGATGTTCGCACCACACTACCACTAATAGATCACTTTGGGTTTTACATTGAGCCTTGTACACTTTTCTGGAACCCCTGGACTCTATGTACAGTATTACCACCTAGTGACCATGTCATAAACAGAGCCAGCTTCCTACATTATGTGAACTTTGTATATCCCATGACTTGCTATTTTTAGGACATTGAATCACTTTCTGTAGTCTGACATTTTTTTTCAAATGGGCCTGAAATCTGAGTTGCAGACCATTGTGAATGGGTATTTTCTATGATAGGTGTACTTGTCTGCTTCAGTGAGTTGTGGGAGACTGGTCTTGGTGTTTTAACGGGTGAGACTGGATGGCTGTACCAAATGACTTCAACTTCTTCTAATGTAGTACTGATTACCTATTACCCAGAAGGCGTTTGAGTGCTGTTGGGTTCTGTCATATAAAATTTAAGCTACGTATGGGCTCTTATGTTTGTCTGCAGTTCCTGTATTATGAGTATACTTTATCATTTTAGATGCTGTTTTAAAAAAGGTAATTTCGATCAAACAGCTCAATGTGTACTGCCAGGCTTCTGATGGTCCTGGGAAGAGGTGCACTGCCTAGGATGATTGGGTATAGTGGAGGAACAGCAAGGCTATCCTAGTATGTTTTGGAGGCGGGAAGGAATAGATGTACTTTTGCCTGTATAGTGATTACAGGCAAGTCACTTCATAGAAAAGAAAGGGCTGCACACTGATAATGTGCTACTCTTAGACATAGGATGACTTTGCCATTGGGTGGATTTGCAGTCCCCTTTTTCAAATCCTTAAGTGTGCAGACCTCTTTGTCTTTATTCTTTAGCTCTAATAACATTTGTTCTTAATTCAAACCCATCAGTGAGTCAGACTTTCATCACAATGTGTGTCACGTGTTGTCTAAGCACTCATGAATATTAAGAACAGGTTTGATACTATAACACCCGTCTTCAAGGCATTTTTTTGAGGTGGCAAAAATACTGCAATTTGTTTCTCAGCAAACATGCGTGTCCTGGAAGTTCATCCAGGCCTGGGTGACCCTGACAGCAGATTGTGATGACTATCTACTTGTGGAGTTAGCTGTAGAAGTGTTAGGACTAGAGGGAATGCCTTGCCTCTTAACCCTTTATAAATAGGAATTTTTGCACATTAATTTGTTAAACATTGGAATACTCTCCATAATCTTGTCATCTGGGTGCTAGACCAGATTGCTTTTCTTTCCAAAGAAATTGGTAGCCATTTACTCCAGTGTATCTGTAACTACATCCTCCTTATGACGTTGCATTACAAGGCTCAGAATTGGGGGACAATTATAAAGTGCAGGCTTCCTCAAAACTGCTCCAGTTTGGGCCCGTGGGGAATGACCTTAAAATGTCTATCCCAGTCTGAAACAAAAGGCATTATTTTGTGTTATCACACCATATATAGTGTAGTATTGACTGTACAAACAACCATTGTTAACCCAGCCTTGAACAGTAAAAGAAGTGCACTTCTACTCTTAGTGAATAGTGACCCTTAAACAACATTGTAATTTCTGACACTGATGACACGTTTGACCTTGGACCAACAATTTTCATTTTAGAATGGAAAATCGACCTTTGACACATATTTTGGGGAAAAGTGCTCCCCACAGACGGACACAATCAAATTGTTGCCCTTTCTCCCTACCCCATCATAAATGTGCATTTATATTCACTATGAAGACTGAGACTTGGAAAAAATGTGAACAGTGATTCAGATGTGGGGACAGACCAAAACGCAACCTCTGACCCAGATAGCATGTGGGATGACTGCATAGCGGAATATCTTTATGAAATACAACCACAACCCTTGCTACCAAATTGGCATGGTCTTATACAAAAACAGCTACTCCATATATGAGACAGATGTTTAAAAAAGTCTCTTGCTGAAAGCCAAAGTTTTTTTTTCTTCACTTTTTTTTTCTTTATTTATTAGTCATTTCAACAGCGCACATTACATACATCATTTGAATGTACATTGTAGGAGATCGTGCACAACAGAACAAACATCAACTTAACCCCCTCCTGTAAGAAAGTACATTAGCGATCAGGCAGATCATTATGGCTTAAAACAATTTACTTCACTGCACCACTAACCTTTTCCGTGGATATGACGACAGTAGTTGACACCCTATTAACAACAATCTACTACTCACTCAAGTTCACTCTGAGCTATTAAATATTCCCTTAAGGGAGCCCAAATGTCCTTGGGGCGGGAGGACGACGGCAGTTCTTCTGCCAGCTGTTCACGACAATAGATCATGTCCTTTATCCACTTAGCAGTACTCGGACAGTTCCGACTATCCCATGTGAATAGTACACTCCTCCTCGCCAACAACAATGCCACCATCGCAAAGCGTCCCACTGTAGCTTTAAAGCCTGACACGTACCCCAGTAAACATTCCAGAGGCGTACAATTCAACATCTGACCAGTCATTGTATAAATAAGAGAGACAGCCTCCTCCCAATATTGATGCACCCGTCTGCATTTCCACGCCAGGTGGAGGAAATCAGCACCCCCCTGCCCACACCGTTGGCAGCTGTCCGTATCCCTGAGCCCATCCTGTGCAGTTTCTTGGGAGTATGGTACACCTGGTGCAGGAACTTTAGATGAATAATACATAGGTTACTATTAAACGACAATCTCCCCGTCAACAGGCATATCTGCTCCCATATATCCATCGAAATCGGGGGCTCTAGTATAGCATTCCAGCGCTCCAGACTTTTGCCCTCCTGATAGACTGTCTCCTCCTGTACCGCTCTATATAATCTGGTCAGCAGTTTTTTCTTCGATGTAGCTACTATTTCCAATTGTAGCGCCTTCAGCGCTATCGGCTCATCTGGGAAGCTAGTGTAGTGATCTCGCACCGCCCTACGCAACCTGTAGCAGGTGTACCGAAAAAGTGGTGTGGAATTTTGCATGTAGTCTAAGTCTGCACCCGTGACATACGTCCCCTCAATATACAAGTCACACATGTGCCTCAGACCCACCTCCTTAAGAGCCGTGACCGGGCCTCTCTCCAGCCACGGAAAAGGCGGCATGTCCAGCAATAGGTAACGCAGGAGCATAAAGGGGCAACCTATGGGATCGTTTCCCAATTTCCTGCCAGGCCGATATGGTCGTGTCAATTGTGTTTATCTCCAACTTGTGCGTCTGTCTGTTAGTATGTGTAATAATACTGTTCAACTGTACAGGATATGCATCCCCCTCTTCCACAGCCACATGTGGAATAAACTTGTGTGGTTTAAACCAGAAGTATGCATACTGAGCCTGCCGCACAAGTAGTACACATAGAAATCTGGAGCATTGAACCCACCCTGCGCGAATGGCAATGCTAGAGTGGATCAACTTATTCTCGGCGGCTTAGTCCCCCACACCAGGCGTAACAGTTGGGACTGCACTGTTTTAAAAAAAATGCTTAGTCAAAGGAACAGGGATATTACAAAACAAGTAGAGAAACTTGGGAAGGATAGTAATTTTTATCACCGCTATGCCGTCCGCCAATGAGAGTGGCAGGCCAACCCAACGATCAACTTATTTTACCAACTGGGGGGCGGAGCTTGCCAGCATCGATGGTGGACGCATAGGTGCTGAGCTCCGCGCCATCACCCAAAAAGATCCTGTTTAAAATCCTTTTTTTTTTTTTTTTGATTTTTCAAAAACCTTTATTAGTATTCTTAATCTGTACACCGCTATTTAGCCAACAACCCGGAGGCAGGCAGCATATGTCCAACTTTCATATAGCAGGGTTGCAATACGTGCACAGTTCGCATTCAGTCAATATAGTATGAATATATAACATTTAACATAAACGCATGTGAGAGATTGTCACAGGTCAACCCAATCAGTGTCCATCAAGTGATCACAAGGCTCGCCGCCAGAAGCCCCTGATTTTCTGCATGGAGCCATTCCCCCACCCTCCCTGCACCCGCTCTATATGTCTCCCCTGTACTGCCCTCAGTCACTTTCATCCCCCTCCGAGTGGGCCAGCCAGTCTGCCAAATGTCTGCAGGCCTAGAGCGGAGTGGCATCTGTTCCCAATACGCCGTCAACTGGTTTTTACAGTACAAGGCAGATTTCAGCCAGCTCGATATCGTTGGTGGGGTCTTTTGTTTCCATTTGAGCGCTATCTGCCGCTTGGCAAGCAGGAGTAACATTGCCACCAGCTTTCTGGACGTACTCGGTACCGGCAGCACAAATCCCAGGAGGCCTAACAATGGGTCGGGACCCAAGGGTATATGCATCATCAGACTCATAGTGCGAAACACATTCTCCCAGTATGCCCCTATCGGGCCACACGTCCAAGACAAATGATAAAAGGTGGCCTCTCTCTCACCACATCTCCAGCAGGAGGCGTCAGCTGACAGTCCCATTCTCACCAGTTGCAAGGGCGTACGGTACGTTCTGTGTGGATAATTGAAGTGTATGAGCCTGAGCCTGTAGTTTGGGGATAAGTGTTCTAGTTGCGTGCAACAAAACGTCCATTGTTTTTCTGATATCTGTATATCCGCCTCCCTCACCCAGGCCATCCTCGAGTCAGTGTGTGGGACTGGTGTCGTGTTCTGTGTGGCCCTGTAGATCCTCGTTATCAATTTATGGGAGGATGCATTTGAGAGAACGTCCTCCAGTGCCGCTAGTGTCGGCGGTGCCTCCGGGAAGCCCGGGTATCTACGTTTGCACGCAGCCTGCAGTTGATAATACAATAAGAGTTCCGTGGCCGTCGGGGTCGTAGAGTCAGTCATGGCCTGTATCTCTATAAAGTTGTCATCCGGGTACAGGTCTCCTGCCACCTTCAGGCCTCTCTCGCTCGCCCTACGGACCACTGCTGCATCCGTGAGTGGTTCCAGCAGGGGGTTGCCGTCTAGTGGCATGCTCGGGGCGTACATGTCGCTCACGCCCGCTCGTTTTGCTATGCCCGCCCATGCCCATCGCACCATCTCCACCGTGTCTATGTCCTCATGCGGTCTCTTGAATTTTGTGTATACCGCCGTCTTGATGGGGCATGGAGACGCCACGTCTATCTCAATAGCTACGTGAGGTTGGTACGGAATCGGGTGGTGCCAGTAGTAGAGGAACTGAGCTTGTGCACTGTACGCATACAGCTCAAAATCTGGCGCAGCTAAACCACCCTGCCGAAACGGGAGAGTTAGGAGGTTCCAGGCCATCCTGGGTTGCCGACCCGCCCATACCAACTCAATGACCGCAGACCGGAGCCTGGCGAAAAATGCCATTGTTAGCGGCAGAGGTATATTTATAAATAAATACAGGAATTTGGGGACCACCACCATTTTGGCAAGAGCTATGCGACCCATCAAAGAAAGCGGAAGTGTCTTCCACTTCTTTACTTTGCCCTCCAGCCAATCCATTGCCACTCCAAAGTTTGAGAGCCAGATGTCATGAACGGTGCGGCTCACTTTAATGCCCAAGTATTTTACTTCCTCCTCGGCCCAGTCAATCTGAAATTCCGTATGGCACCTCACCGTGCTATCTGTCAGTGGCAGCATGGTCGACTTCGACCAATTAATATTAATCCCAGTGAGGCCGCTATATCTAAGCATCTCCCTCATCAGCGGATCGAAATTCGTCTCAGGGTCCATCATGTAGATGGTGATGTCGTCTGCATATAGGGAGATAAGCAGACCGCGCGATGTGAAGCCTATGCTCCTCTGGGTGTGGTGTTGCCGCATACGTGCTGCAAGCGGCTCCGTAGCTACGGCAAAGAGCAGGGGAGAGAGCGGGCATCCCTGTCTCGTCCCTCTCGTGATCCGAATAGAGTCTGAGGTCTGCCCATTCACTCGCACCCTTGCAGTCGGGTGATTGTACAGCACGCCGATACGTCTGGCAAACAGCGGGCTGAACCCCATTCTAGTAAAGAGTGCGTACAGGAACTTCCACTCCAGGGAGTCAAATGCCTTTGTCGCATCAAGTAGCGCAGCAGCAGCTTTCGATTTGGGGTCCAGGTAGTGGAGCAACCCGAACAGAACTCTCAGATTATGGGAAGTGGATCTCTCCAAGACGAAACCCGACTGGTCTGACAGCGCAATCTGCGGTAGCATATATTTTAGTCGGTCAGCCAGCAGTTTCGCATAGATCTTGGCGTCCACATTGATGAGCGAGAGGGGTCGGTATGAGTCCGGCTCAAGAGGGTCCTTGCCAGGCTTGAGTAGGGTGATGATCAGTGCCTCGCGCATGGATTGCGGGAGTATCCCTGATTCGACCGCTTCCTCAAAGACCCTGTATAGTTTGGGTACCAGAATATCTACATACTCCTTGTAAAACTCGGACGTTAAACCGTCCGGTCCAGGCGCTTTACCAGGCGGCATGCTCATTATTATAGCCCGTATGTCCTCCTGCGAGAACGGTAGGTCCATGTACTGTCTGGCCCCGTTGTTAAACCAGGCCAGGGCGATTGTGTCTAGATAGTCTGTGATAGTCTGGTCGTCAGGCGTAATTTTGGACGTGTAGAGTGCGCTGTAGTACTGCGTCATGACTCCGAGGATGGCCTTTGGCTCCCTCACTATGTCTCCTCCCTCATCTCTAATCTCTAGCACATAGTCCGCACCCCTGGGAGCACGGATCATGTTGGCCAGCGTCCTGCCTGCCCTATCCCCCTACCCGTACCGTCGTGCCTGCGCATCTTTCGCTAGAAAGGACACCTCTCTGTCTGCCTCTTCCTGGTATTGCGTGAGCTTCGTACGAAACTCAGCCCTCCATCTGTCTGTAGGTGCTTCTTGAAGTCGAGCCTCTAGCGCTGCTAGTTCAGTTTCTAGTGTTTGCAAGGTGCTTCTGATTGAGCGGAGTACACCTGTCTTCAGTGACATGCAGCACCCTCTTATCACCACCTTACAGGCCTCCCACAGCGTGCCCGGGGAGTCCACCGACCCCTCGTTCAGCTCGAAGTAGTCCTCCAGTTTTACCCTCAATTCTTGCCTAAATACCTGGTCTCTAAGTGCCCTGGATGGGAACCTCCAGCTAAAAGGTTGGATGTAGGGTGTTGGGGTGGCTAGGGTAAGACATACTGGCGCGTGATCGGACAGTGAGCGCGGTAGGTGTGTTACATCTGTCACAAGTGTATGGACGTCCCCAGAAAGCAGCCAGTAATCGAGTCTAGACCACGTGGCTCTGTGCATTGTTAGACAAGTACCTTCCCGGGCTCCCGGGTGCAGTACTCTCCAGGAGTCTATCAGGCGAGCCTCCGAGATGATATCCCATAGTGTAGCCGCCGCCTTGGGGTGGTGTTCTCTCGCAGTACCCTGTCTATCCATCGTGTCTGAGAGCACCACGTTGTAATCTCCTCCCCACATAATCGCTGCCTGCCCTTTAGTCTGTACTTTGTACCAAAGATCGTTATAGAACTCAGGGTTATCATCATTAGGACCATACACATTCACCAATATCATCCTCATACCACACAGTGTTCCTACCACTATGATGTACCTCCCCTCTGTATCCAACTGCACCTCTGACGTTGTCCAGTGTAGCCCCCGCCTAATGAGTATCGCTACCCCCCGGGAGTAGTTGGAGTAGGGTGCATGCAGTGTTACCCCCCATCTAGTACTACGGAGCATCGCAGCGGCATTGGCAGTCAGGTGGGTGTCCTGCAGAAAACATATGTCAATATTCCTTCGCTGCAAGTAGGCTTGCACCAGCCGGGCCTTACGCCTATCGTTCAAGCCGCGCACATTCCAGGTTAACAATTTAACGTGAGCCATAGTCAGAATTGTGAGTATGCAGCGTCACTCCCTTCCGCAACATGTGCACTAGGGTACAACGCAATCGTTCACGATCAGTCACCATGCAATATCTGGCGCCTAAAGTGCTCTGGGGCCTATCTCGTGCAACTGTGTAGGTATTCGCTGCCTGTGACATCAGCCTCTCAACAAAACAATTAGCAACAGTGCTCTGCAATCCCAAACCCCCCCAACCCCCTCCCGCTCCAACCCCCCAATCAGGTCGTGCAATTCTATCCCTCCCCCCCCACCCAAACACCAAACACCCTGTAAGGCATTGCAATAGTTCAAGTTCAATGGGAGTCATCCCTCGGGGAACGCGGGTCTTACGCACACTAACCCTGTACTCATGCCAGGGCGACCGAGCGCCAGCCTGACAGTGCTCCCGTGTGGACCTCCCCCTCACACCTTACATGCATCAGTAACGGCCAACTTATCTTAGTACGGAGGATCTGCAGTGTCCGAGGCCCTCAGCAGGCCTCCCCGGCCCTTGCATCGCATAGTGACAGCAATGTTGGTTCAAAGTTCGCTCCTCCGTCACTCTATGTCACTGATGACAGCTCTCTCTTCAGGTACCGCAGGAGCCGTCTGGTTCTTGTGATCTCGCGATAGTTGCTTTGCATATGTCAATGCTGCCTTGGCATCCACAAAAAAGGAAGGTTTGCCTGGGCCTTGTACCCTCAGCTTGGCGGGGTATATCAGCGAATATTTGGTCCCAATTTGCTGGAAGATCTTCTTGGCCGGGACGAATTCCCTCCTAGCCGCCTGAACTTGCATGGTGAAATCCGGGAAGATCGAGATGTGATTACCCTGGTATTGGAGGTCCTTTATATCTCTTGCCATGCGTAAAATGGTGTCACGGTCCCTGTAGTTCAGAATGCGCGCTATGATTGCTCTCGGCGGTGCACCCGGTTGTGGCTGGGGACCCAGCGTCCTGTGCGCCCTTTCGACCAGGAACATTTGGGAGAGGCCTGTCCCGAACAGTTCTGACATCATGGTCTCCACGTACACTTCCATTTTCGCAATGTTGGTCGTTTCGGCCACACCCGTTATGCGGACGTTGTTGCGTCTTGAGCGGGCTTCCAAGTCCTCATTCTTCTGTTGGATTAGCGTCAAGACCTTGTCCATGCCTCGTATTTTCCTGTCCATAGCAGTATGACCCTCTTCCGTTTCAGTCACACGCGTTTCCAGCACGTCTATCCTGCCATCCTGCTTGTCCATGCGCCTGGTCAGGCCGTCCATACGGGCCGCCAAGTCGTCCATCTTTTGATCTATCCCCTGGAGACTCGTTTTAAGTTCCTGAAACATGGACTTGATTTCAGAAGTTTGCGCGCCCCCGCTATCATTTTTGGCCGCCTCGTCTTCAGATTGCTCCTGGCCTGTCGTCCTCTGCTTGGTCTTATCAAAGGTGATCTTCGGCTGTCTCGTATCCGGTTTCCCCATCTTGCCTGGCGAACTCGACGGAGGGATCACAGAGAACCTGGTTCGTCTAGCAAGGACTGCAGCTTGAGGTGTCCCACTCAGCCTAGGCTTCTCCAGCGCCCTTGCAGTTAGTTGTAGTCGTGCACGCTTGCATAGCAGGCAGTTCGTGGCCAGAATACCCTCCGCTTACCAGTCGCAGCAACTGAACAACCCACTCAGGGTCCGGCGGCACAAAATGGCGTCTCGCGCCAATACATCAGGGTTCCAGCAGCCGAGCCCAGATCCTGGGATTCACGAGCGTTTATCCACCACAGCGTTTAGCGACCTAGGGGGGGGGGGGTGCCGCCAAAGTATCGTTCGCCTCAGGCGCTTCTGTCCGCCCCTCCACGCAGCTTGGCCTCGCGGGGGGTCCGCTGCCCAATTATGGCACCCTCGCACCCAACTGGGTCTTGGATCGTCGTCAGCCTCCCCCGTTATGCTCCTTACCGGGTCGGCCCCAAAGCAGGACGGTAGCGCAGCTCTCCGGCCTCACCGCCTCACAGTGCACCCCCGCTCCGGGCCAGTCCAGTACGTTTTGTGTCACTCCAGAGCCTTGGAGGGAGCGATCGTTCTGCAGCTCAATGCGGAGTTGTTGGGCGCCTCCTCCGGCCCCCGGTGTGCAGGCCGCGTAGCGCCGGGCTCCCCACTGCTCTCCTCCGGATCTCAGCTCACGCGAGGTCCCGGCTTCCAACTTGACTCGGGCCGCCTCTTCACTCGCAGGCTGCCCGCGTTAGTGCAGAGCGGTCTGTCTTCCCGCTTCGGTTTCGTTCCTCCAGCGAGTAACTCCCGCCACTCCACAGGGCTTCTGAGCGGGAGAGGTCCGGGATCTCTGTCCGTTTACAGGATAATTGCCGGATTTATTCGCTCGGTCGGCGGAGCTGCGGGTCTAAGCAGCCATTCCGCCTCGCGTCCAAGCCACGCCCCCCCTGTTTAAAATCCTTATTGACAAAGCCGAGCATTTCCCGGAGGGGGTGTAAGCCCTCGGCTGCTAGCAGTAGCATCGGCAGCGCCTCCAGGATACAAACAACAGCTGGAGGCAGAGTTGCGGCGCGGGACGGCATCCTGGCGGACTAGGCCGCGATCCCCGGTCTTGCTTGGGGAGCAGCCCGGCGTACGTCGCAGTGCGTGCAGCTCGACCGGCGGGGTCGGATCCGGACCCACTGGAGACGGAACGGAACGGAGCGGAAGACGCCGCAGCCGATTGCCGGACTTCGGACCCGCGGGGGGTTAGACCAGCTGCAGCGGTGAGCGAGGACGCAGGAAAGCCCTGCAAGCCCTGAATACCAAGGTAGAACTGGCGTGTACCTGGTGAAGGCTCTACACTAGGCCGCAACAACATTGCCCCCCTTATTCAAAAGCTGCCAGGAGCCAACTGCGCTGCGGGTGGGCTTGGCTCCGGATTTGGAACTGGGGGCACTGCCAAGCCTGGAGAGCTAGTGCCTTAGCGTGAACACCTTCGGGCACTACGCGTGTCTAACCACGCAGAAAGCGAGTCTCGTTACGCACGGACCCCCGTATCCCCGACAACTCATCCACCCGAGATAGAGGGAGCCCAGCTTCATAAGGGCCGATACGAGCGCAGGCTGGCAAGAAGACAAGAGGTGAAGGCACGGGATTGAGGGAGGGGAGGGCTGGAGCTACTGGCCTGCTGCCCCCCCCATTCCACCTTGCAACACAGCGCCGAGTTACCAGGCCTGCCCGCACCAAAATCAGGCTATAGAGGAGTGCTGAGTTCTGTTGGGCCTGCAAACGCCAAGTGGACACCTGGTCAGACTGTATAAGAGCGCTAGGTCCCGGAGGGAGCCCGGGGGAACTAGGGCAAAGGAGGCGCACGCAGGATGATCTCTGCCGACCTGCTGATGAACTACGTGAGTCTGAGCCGGCAGACACGGGACACATGCGAGTGAGCGCAGCGGGGGCCGCTGGCTGGAGGAAGACCTTGTATTCGAGAGGGGTGGTGCTCTGGTTCTTGCGCCATGCTCTTTCCTTGTCAGCGACATCCTGGAAAGTGCGATAAACGGCAAACATCGTACTCTGAGGGTATACCGGAGGGGTACCCCATTGTCTTCGTTGCAGCAGGTTGGCGTCAAGTATTGGTGGGTTGGCCACGCAGAAGTCCTCTGCTGACCACGTGCGGTGAGACCGAACGCCTCCTCAGCTGAACTGGCCACCATGGGCAAGGGAGATAAGACCCAGACTAAGCTGGCGTTTGAACAGAGACGGTCGAGGGGGCCTGACTCTCAGGGGTCGGAACCAACGCAGCAGACCAAGGGACCGGAGGGCTCGATATACTCTGACATTAAAGATCTGCTGATTACCATGGAGAAAGGCCTTCAGGACAGCATGGCGTCAATAGGGTCCAAGATAGATGCCCTCACGTATCGTATGTCAGAGAGGGAGGACAAACACGCGGAACGCCTCGACATGTCGGACAGGCGATTGACTGAAGTCGAAGAAGCCCAGGCGGAACTGGACAAAGACCGAAAACAGCTCCATAGAATTCTTCAGGTCATACAAGATAAGTCTGAAGACTTGGAAGCCCGCTCGAGGCGCTCGAACATACGCATCACGGGGGTTGGGGAGACAACACACACCGGAAAAATGGAGCTCTTTGTGGAGAAACTACTGGTCGCCCTGCTGGGTGACGACATCTTCTCACCAATGTTCATCGTAGAGAGGGTGCATCGCACGTTGGGTCCCCGACCGCGCACGGGAGCTCCCCGAGACCGATAATCGCCAAACTGCTGAATTACAGGGACAGAGACACTGCATTGCGAGTGGCAAGAGAAAAAGGGAAGCTGCAGTTCGAGGGAATGGACATCTCCTTGTACCCTGACTTCACGGAGAAAGTACAGGAGGAACGGCGACCCTTTGCTCCATATAAGAAGCAGCTAAGAGAGCTTGGGCTGGATTACGCCATGCTGTACCCGGCGAAACTGTGGATCAACAGACAAGGCCACTCACACTTTTTCACAGACCCTAAAGAACTCCCAAAATCTCTGAAGGCGTGGACCGAGGAACGAAGGAATAGCCCCAGAAGCTAAACGGATGAGCAAGACGATAACAGCCACTTGGACGAACAGGAATAGGACGGCTGTTGCGCTTTCAGAAGCTATAAAGGCTGGGGGGTTTTCCCCCCTTTTCTTTCTTTCATTTTTGGGAGATTGGACAACGCTTTAGCGCCTGAACCCACACAGCGGGGAGCTTCGCCTAAAGATCGGCATCAACCTGCGAGAATCAAGGGGGCACTGGAGTGGACTTCACGCTCATGACTGGGTGAGATTTTTCCATTGTATAGGCGCTGTCTGCAGACCTGAGGTATCCTAGGGCCTGTTGTGAGAGTGGCTTTCATGTACACTATGATGCGCACTGATACTCTGTGCTGGTCATACTTGGGGTGTGTGCAAAACCCGGAGGGTTGCCCCCCTTTTTTTTTTTTTTTAAGACACTTGTAGGCATGTTTAAGGCTCAAGTCGACACACAATAATGAGGTGATGGCGCGGGGGCAGTTCAGAGGTTTTCATTGATACAGTGTTTTATTTGCCTTTCTGGCGACCTCTGCCCTAGCGCTTTAAGCAAGATGGTCTCTAAGGGGACCGGGGGGGGGGCTTTTTGGGCTGTTTCTGGGGGCATGTTTCAACATGCTAGGCTGAATTGGGGTTGGTCTGCTGTGGGTGGGGGAGGGTAGGTTTTTGAGAATGGGGGAATGTTATTGTATTAGTGCAAATATATCGAACGTCTCGACACCAGATTTCTGCACATCTCATTACAGTGCCATACATGGTCACAGAGTGCGAATTGCCATGTGCGCCTGGAGGTCACACACTGGGGCAGTGCGCCAGAGCTGCGATACGTCAGCGACATGACAGACAGAAGGGGGAATCCGATGCCTGTTAGTCTTAGAGCGCTCACATGGAATGTGCAAGGTCTAAATGACCACAGGAAAGTGCGTAACGTGCTCAGCTATCTGCAGCGACATCGGGTTGACCTGGCGTTGATTCAGGAGACACATTTGCCTAACAACAGCACGATGTTAAAATGTAGGGGACTGGAGGGAAATATTGCAGTAGCGGGATTCACAACATACGCCAGGGGGATCATGACGTGGGTCAACCCGAAGTCTAAAATAACACAGCACACACTGGAAGCGGACACAGAAGGCAGATATGTAATCTTGATATGTAGTGGCCTAGGTATGTCCCTAGTAATAGTTAACACATATGGTCCTAATTTTGACTCACCCGACTTTTATAAAGACCTGGCTTACAGACTACGAAGCTATAATTCCGACGAGATATGGTGGGGGGGAGATATGAACCTCACCCTAGACCCTGCCCTAGATAGGTCCGCTGGCCCATATCGTAAGCCTGCGGCTGCTGCAGTTGAGTTGCAGAATGCAATGACATATCCGGGCCTGGAAGATGATTGGCGAGCCCGGAATCAGGCGCATGGCAGCTTCACACACTATTCAGCATATCCCGACATTCATACGAGGATTGACTACTGGCTAGTTCCTTACTCCAAGCTGGACGCACTAAGTGGATGCAGTGTACTCCCCAGGACCCTCTCAGACCACTCACCTGTACTTCTAGAGCTGACAACGAAGGGCAAGTCCATCCCGCCATTTACTTGGCGCTTTCCGCCATAATCCTTGTTAGATCCGGTGTTCAGGGGGGAAATAGCGGAAGCAATAGAAATGTTTTTCGAAACAAACATAGGATCGGTTGATAGTTTCCAAACTGTCTGGGAAACCTTTACGGTATACATAAGAGGAGTGGTGATGTCCAAACATTCAAGCGTACTGAAGGCCATCCGGGCGCGGATGGCGGAAATTGAGAAACAACTAGAGGCCTTGGGAAGGCGGCAAAGAGACTACGCGGACAGTGAAGTTAACGAGGAAATCAAAACGCTTCTGGTGGAGTTTCACGAAGAAGCAGACAGGGAGGTTAAGCACATGGGAAAGTATGCTACAGCTAAGGTGTATGGAGAGCGTGACAGGCCTAGCTCGCTGTTAGCCAGGATTATAGGTGGAGGGCGAAGACGCCAGCAGATTACAGAGTTAAAGTCTGACAGTGGGGAAACATTAACTGATCAGACTGACATAGCAACGGCCTTTAAAACTTATTATGAGAACCTGTACAAGACCAGAGGAGGTGACATAGAGGAAGACATAGAGGATTATCTGGGCCATATCGACATCCCAGGTCTGACGAATGCACACAGGGAATTTCTCATGTTCCCAATTGAGAAAGATGAAATAGCTGATGCTCTGACAAGCATGAAGTCTGGAAGCGCTCCTGGCGCAGATGGACTTACTGCAGGCTTCTATAAAACCTTTAAGGATCAGCTTATACCACACTTGTCAACTCTCTTTGATGATATCTGCGTTGATGGTTCCATGCCGGAATCAATGAGGGAGGCAATTATAGTTACAATCCCCAAGCCAGGCAAGCCCAGGGAGGAATGTAGTTCATACAGACCCCTGTCTTTGTTGAATGTAGATGCAAAGTTGTTCGCCAAGGTTCTGGCCACCCGGCTGGCTCTCCTGGCACCTAGACTGGTAGCACCGGAGCAGGCTGGCTTCATGCCCAGCAGGAACTTGACATACAATATCCGTACAGTATTGGGTACGATCCAACACGTGAGACAAGATAGGAAGGCTCTCGCAGTTTTTCTAGATATGGAGAAGGCCTTTGATTCAGTCGAATGGACATTTATGAGAATGGTCTTGCAGCGCATGGGTTTGGGTCAGCCCTTTTTACAAATGATTGGGGCGCTATATTGTGGACCGCGAGCCCGAATCAGAATCAATGATCTGGTGATGGATTCTTTCCACATCACTAGAGGCACCAGGCAGGGATGCCCTCTCTCTCCCCTCCTCTATGCGCTGGTGGCAGAGCCATTGGCTTGTGCCCTAAGGGAATATCATGACAACGAAGGCGTGTGCTTTCCGAGCTACAAAATAGTGGTGTCAATGTACGCAGATGACACTCTGCTATATGTACGAGATCCGGACAATAACCTTTCTTCGGTCCTAAGAGTGGTGGTCAGATTTGGCGCGCTGTCAGGACTCCGAGTCAATTGGTCAAAGTCACTGGTATTCCCCTTGACCCCTGTCACACAGCCTACAGAAATGGAGTACCCTCTGACTTGGACTACTGAACCAATTCGATACCTGGGGGTTCGCCTGCATACGGACCCCGAAACCATATTAGAGCAAACTATGGTACTGCCTTTAGTAAATTGGAGGACGATGTGACGGCCTGATGCCGACTCCCGTTATCACTGCTAGGGGGGATTGCTATAATGAAGATGGTGGTCCTCACCAGTTTTTTATTCTTATTTATGACTATTCCAATGGTGCTCCCAAAAATATTTTTCCAGAGGCTACAGAAGGTGATGACCAAGCTAGCATGGGCAGGCGGTCAACCTCGAGCGATATGGTCACTACCCACACTGCCGTATAGCATGGGGGGTCTAGGAGCCCCAGATCTGGAGCTATATTATCGTGTGGCACAGGCCGCGCATTTACACACATGGGTACATGGGGATCGTGACATACCACATGTTAAGATGGAAACCCTGTTTGCCAGCCCTCTCTCTCTACCGCACACGATTTTTGAGACAACTGACCGCAAGACAGGACACCTGAATTTGTTAGCAGCTACGAATCATGCGTGGCACAGTCTCCTACAGGAGCAAAATTGAGCGCTGCTTTACTCCCCTGTTATGCCCATCGACTGGGCCAGATGGCTGCCCCCGCTGCGAGAGAGGGAAGTGATAGCGGATATGCAGCAACTCAAAATAGTGACGGCAGGAGATCTGTTTCAGGATGGAGTGGCAAAGACATGGGAACAGGTGGTTAATGGCATTGATTCACCTTCTCCCTTGATGCGCTTCCAGTTCTTTAGGGTCCGACATGCTCTTTTGGATCTTTTGGGGGGGGACATGGCGGAGCCTCCGGAAGTTCGAGAACTCACATATGTCATAAAAACGACTTCACCGCAGAAGATGCTCTCTCACTTATATGATTTGTCGCAATCCCACCGTGAACACACATATACTAAAGCGCGGCTGGCCTGGCAGTCTGACTTGCAAACAACACTGGATGATGCCACCTGGGCATATTGCTGCACCAACACTAAAAAAAATTCACTGAACGGTAGGCACAGATTGGTACATTTTAAATTCATAAATAGAATATATTACACACCGGATAGACTTTTCAGATATGGACTCCGCGCCACGGCAGAGTGTGAGAGGTGTCACGCCCCGGATGCAGGTTTTCTCGATTTGGCATGGCTATGCTTGGGGATCAGTGAATTCTGGATAAAGGTCTTTGAAGAAATTAGCGCAGTCACAGAAGTAGTTATTTCACCAGACCCTATGATAGCGTTATTGGGCTACACCAAACAGCTCGATCCGCAAGATGGCGGACTTGTTTTTTTTAATTGCGCGCAGGGTAGTGGCGTGCTGCTGGATGAGAGGCCCAAAGCCCACGCCTAAAAGATGGGCACATGACATGATGTACTGTTGCACGCAGTCCGAGAACTACAGTGAACTCCTACCCCCTACCAGCAGGCCCAAGAACTTCTGGGGACTCTACCGCACTGATTTGGCGGCCCGTACTGATGGTACTGCTGCAGTGGCAACTCAGGGGACATAGGACTGCTGGATATTATGTGTGGAGGGACTAGGGCTTCTAATGTTTTTTATAATTAAGAAGCAGGATGCTGTAAGAGTTCACGAAAAGTGCTGACTGGAATCGCCAGTACCTGATAATTCTGCACACAGGAATATCTGCAGTGCCGCCTGCCCTGCTTAATGGGTTGTTGGCTAATTGGCTGTGTAAACAACTGTAACTGTGAGGACTGGTGTTTGAAGCTATATGGATGTATTGCACGACTGGAGGGAGGGGGAGGAGGGAGGAGTATGTTACTGATGTTGAACTTTGTAACTGGAAGATTCATAAATAAACAAATAAAAAAAAAACGTATTTTACCAACTCCGTGTACGCCCGTCCATAATTTTCTCTGATTACAGTTTCAGTGTCCCGGTTCACTCACACACCCAGATACTTTACTGGATCTTCCGCCCACACCAAAGGATACTCGACTTGAGGTGCCACTGTGGCAGGCGTGAGAGGAATGAGAACCGATTTCTCCCAATTGATTTGTAATCCGGAGAAGAGACCAAATTTAATATTTTCTCTAATAACCGGGGATAGATAGGTCTGCGGCTCGCGAACGTATAGGACCATATCGTCCGCATATAAAGAGATTCCAACTGGCCGGTTGTTAAAATTCAAAGCAGCCGCTGTGTGAGACTGCCGATTCTTGCAAGCTAGGGGCTCCATAACAATGACAAAAAGAAAAGGCGACAGGGGGCAGCCCTGTCGAGTTCCCTGTGCATTGTCAAACAGTTCTGATGTGAGTCCACCCACTCGGACCCTCGCAGAGGCAATAGTGTATAGTACTTGTATCCAACGAACAAAGACAGGAGGGAAACCCCGGCGGTTGAAGATGTATATCATATATTTCCATTCTATTGAATCAAACGCTTTGGCCACGTCCAATAACACAGCCACAGCGGGCTGCTCCGGATTGAGTACTTGGAGCATGGAAAAAATTGTGCTCAGATTCAAGGATGTAGATTGGTCTGGAATAAATCCAGACTGATCTGGCAAATCTTCGCGTCAAGATTAATCAAGGACAGAGGGCGATAAGACTCGCACCGTGTTGATGGCTTATCCTTTTTTAACAGGTTGATGATCAAGGCCTGCCTCGGGGATGGTGGAAGGTAGCCTACGTCATGCGCTTCTGCATGCATCGCCAAAAGATGCGGCAGAAGAAGATCCACGTACTGCTTATAAAACTCAGCCGTCAGACCATCAGCCCCCGGAGCCTTTTTATTGGGCAAGGGCAGAATGGCCTCCCTGACATCCTCCTCACCCATGGGGAGGCTGAGGTACTTCCTGTGTACGTCGGGCAACCAAGCACACGCTGTACCATCCAGATAGTCGTTCATTGAAGCTTCAGGCATACCACCCGTGAGGTAAATATACCCTCATAGAACGCACAAAATTGTTAAACAATGCTATTCTGAGAGTAATGAGCATCCCTGGCGACATCAACTATATGATCAATTGCAGGGTTATCTCGCAATCTGCAAGCCAGAACTCTACCCGGCCTACCACCCTCACCGGATGCCCTGGCTACATATCGTTTATAGAGGTATTTTATTTCTGTAGATGCTAGTGAATTGTATTCCTCAAAATATTCATTTATGCGGGCCAGTGTTTCGGAAGAAGGTGCGGTTGCGTATTGGGATTCAGGAGCCTCTATTTGTTCTTCTAATGGCAGCAATTGTCCTCTCAAATCCCTCAATATACCCGCAGAGGTGCTTATGCACTCCCCCCTTATTGTCACCTTGAAGCCTTCCCATAAGGTTGTGGGGCTGTCGACCGTGCCCGTATTCAATTCAACATATTGGATGATAGCTTTCCTTATTGTCTCAGCATACACCGGGTCTAGTAGGGAGTTAGCGCGAAAACGCCAGGTGAAGGTAAATGTAAGCTATGGGGCACAGCAACTGCAAGAACAACAGGATTATGGTCTGATAGGCTTCTTGGTAATGTGTGAATTCGTTCCACCCAACCGTTAGCCTCCCCATTTAGTATCCATTAATCTAAGCGAGACCAGCTATTAAAAACAGGAGTAATGTGTGTATCCTATACTCCGCTGTGTCCCAAGTAAGCCTCCTTCTCTCACGATCGCAGTCACGGGTAGTAAGGGACCACAGCGAACTGAGTCAAGAGAATCACGCCGCCATTACACTCGTGCAGTCGGCTTGGCCCTCTCGCTGCCCGACGCTCCTCAGGGCACCCGCTGCGATCGAAAACCACCTCAGCCGATCAGTCGCCACATCAGCTACACAGCCCCAGCAATGAAAACAGTGGATGGTGTAGTGATGGCAGGATAAGTAAAGGATATTTATCGGCGGCCGGCAGAGCAACACTATAGTGCGGCCATCTTGCCGATCGCCAGGCCACGCCCCCCAAAGCCAAAGTTATAGTGAGATCACGTTGACCAATGTTAAATTATTTTACAGAACTCACCAAGACCGTTGCCTGGCAATAATGCAGTGACCGAGATCACTATCAAATGTTTATTGAAAACATACTGTAATGATCAGCAAGAGTATGTGCCTATGCAACATAAATGTGTAAAGTGGCCTGTCTCTCTAAGAGTACCAACATTTCGACTCTGGTTTAAGACTGTATCATTAAACTGTTGTTCGTTTGGAATGTACTCACTGGCACTTTAGTCAGCTAAGTGGTCGAAGAAAATGTGATCCTAGAGCTTGTTGGAGAATGTCACTGGTGCCTAATGAGCACATTCCAGGTAGATAAGTTATTCAGAGGTTAAAGAAAAGTTACCAGCAATACCTTCAGACATCCAAACAACCAAATGAAACACAGCAACCAAAATACTTATGACACCAGATGAGGGTACCAGGCTTCTAGAGGTGCAGTGTCTCTTGTTTGTTGAGGCCACAATTACCTTTTGTCGTACGGTTCCTACTTTCTCAGCAAGACTGTACATTTAGGCAATGTAAGCTTCAAGACTAAGAGGGATTGAGTTCACTCATACCATCAGAATATGTTAATTCCTGGCTAGCTCAGTGCACCATTTGGGCCCCTAAACTGACAGGGCATCGGATGGTGTCTGCAACCTCAGAACATGAACACCCTAATTCCCCCAAGTAAATCGTGGAAACATATTCTACCCTTTCTTTAGTAACTCGGGCATGCCCAAAGGGAGACAAAAAAGAAAAATTGGCATTTCAGACATTTCTTGAAGCAATTGCACTCTAGCGTACAATATGTGTCCTGCAAGGATAAATAGAATGGATTAAAACAATTTTACCAACATTACAAGAATGGTGAACAGATTAAATAATGTAATCATCGTGCTTTTGCATTAGATTTTATGAATACATATGATTGCAATGCTACCTAATGCTGCCAGTCCTATAATATATATATAAATATATATAAAGCACAGGGTATGCTGGTCTGCCAGAGTACCCTAGAGTGGTCTAACTCCCCATTTACCTGCAGCCAGCCTTGTTGTAGAACAGTCTGCCTTTCTCTTCAGGATGAATTTGGAATTCAGCTGGGCTAGAATTCAGGTCTAGGGTGACCATCGACAATCCATCTAGATGCTCCTATGTCTAAACAGAAGCATAGTGATAGTTATATAATAAACTGTACCCCTTTTGTTCTGTGCCTGATTCCAGGTCCTGTTCTCAGTGTTGATTCTAGCCACCCAGAGATGTCTCCGAACGGACAACAAACAGCGACATTTCGCGCAGAATACGAAGTCCTTGTACAGAATATTCTAAGGCCAGATAATATGCATACGAAGAAATGTAATTCCAAGCAAGCCATTTCTGAGTAACAGCTGCGGTATTGTCTTGTGGGCTGGAACAGGGTTAATCAGACAGATATTAGTCTTAGACAATGCAGTAAAAAGGTGTTTACAAATCTTTTTAGCAGCAGTCTAGGATCAAGATACTGCAATGTAGTTTTTTTTTCTTAATACAAGACTGTAGATTTGGATTGAGAAAACTCTATAAGCTGGATGGGCTAGTTAGAGAGTGTCTCTTTATATTGGACATATTAAATTCACAAACACTTTCAGAATATTTGTGACTTAAGTGTTATAGACTCCCACATATGCAACAGGGAATTATTTGAATACTTATGACTTCAGTAACAATCTCATGATGCCGATCCAGTGCTACTAGTAACCAGTTCTTTTGGATCATAGGATCTTCGTTCAAGTCTTAAAAGCTTGAATAACTTGCCGCTGCATTTGGGGACACTGAAACATCTTTAACAAATAGTTTCAAATAGTTTCTTCCATGGAAACCGCATCATAGAACGTCTTTGTCCAGGAGTTTAAATTTAGTCTGAAATGGAAGCCTAAGAGAGGCTTAATTGTTTTCTGAACGTTCACAATACCGCTTCAGATTATCCTTGTAGAACTGCATAGCAGCATTCAAATGCAGGGCAGATCCCTTTAAGAAGTGAACATGATGTCAAAAAAATGTATCCTGATGGGCTTCCATTGAAAACGGAGAGAAAAAGGAGCCTGTCCCTTTTAAGAGTCTTGGAGATTCCCCTTCCTTGAGGGTATTGTATTGGCAGTTGCCTCCCACAGCCATTTTTTCCCAGCTCCTGAGCAAAGTATCTTAGAACACCTATGAGGTCTCAAACCTCTAAGTAACTTGAATTCCTGCCCTGGAAATTACTATCTGATTTAGTAGAATAGTTTTACTATCTGCTGTTGAGCTTACCATATATTCTTTGATTATGACATCATTTTGAAGTCTGAATCCCATCTGTCTTCTATAAGTGACATTCATGTGGGAGAAAGAAAGAGGCCACTATTGCCCGCAAGTTGCGTGCGGGTTGTCTTACTGCCTCGCATCCTGTGACTAACTGTGACTTCTGTAGGAAGATGTCCTGTACTTAATTTGTTCAAGAATAAGTGCAAGGGCCAAGATTTTGCTGAGAAGCCTTTTTTTTCTTACTTCCTGCATCTTTATCTCACTCTGCAGGTTCTTTTTCTTCCTGCTTTCGCCTTTTGTGACTGTATTTTTAGTTTTTCTTTTTCTCTTTTCCCCCCCCACCTTTTTGTGTTTCTAACTCTTACTCTGGATGCCAGTCCCCAAATAGAAGTGCCAGTGGGCTCCACCTGCAGCCACCTCTCAAATTGAGCACTGAAGATGTAAAATAAAAACAACCTTGGAAGACAGACAAGGCATCAGGTGCATAATTTGAGCCAGTGGTTTTGGGTTCTCCGCTCCGGAATTTATTTGTCAACACCGGCACTTATGACAGTCTGCACTGTTTATCTAAATTGGAGATTAACACAACAGCAGTTGTTTATTATTCCAATGAACATTAAAAATGACTAATATCAGGTGCCCAAGCCATTATTGTAGTTTTGGGGTCTGGAGTAGTCTGAAACGTCATACTTGTAGAATTCGTTGATTAGTAGTCATGTTGATTCTGTGTCTGGCGGCATGTATAGGGGTAGTGAGTAGTGCATGCTGCAGTGGCATCTTGACGAGGGCCCGGCAGATATTTTTTTTGTACAAATTGATCTCTGCATCAGGAAAAGAGGCATGTTAAAAGACATGAGGCAGAAGAGGCTAGAAAGGTCAGTCTCCCAGCCTGCACTGGTGACTTTACTACCTCCTGAGAGAGAGCATTTCAGAGGTAGGTCTAGGGCGAGACGACTAAGTGGCAGCGAAAGACTCCACCTTCATTACCAATGTCACTGCAGACCAAGTCAAAAGTTTATTATGTTTTGGCTCTCGCTGAGGGCCACATAAAAATTGAACATAACATGATACAATAATATCAAATAATAAAAGAAAAATATATAAACATACATAATTAATAATGAACGAACAAAACACTACAGTTATCGGCTCTTATAATGAACCACGGCAACATCCCAGTAACCTCAATAAATATTTAAGAACCCCTTAAAAAATTTAAAAATTCTACAACAAAACATTTCATTAGGAGGGCAGTAAAGAGCATGTACAAACAATTTAGCATTTGAGATTCCTAATTGTAAACAAATAGGTTTAATCCACTTAAATCGCAAGGAACGTAAACCGGGACAAATAAACAGGACGTGGTTCCGATCTTGAACAGCGACATCACAGAAGTTACATATAGGGGAACTCCCGTACCATTTTGCTAAGAGTGAATTAAGAGGGAGCAAGTCATGTCGTAGGAGATACCATAACCTACGGACTCCGTGAGGAATATTCCAGGTCAAATATTGTTGGGCCAGCTTGGGGGTATATGTCTCTAGGAGAGGTTCCCTATCATATAGTCTAGGTTGGGCAAGGGTATCCAACTTGTAACATAACTCCCACAAAGCTTTTTTTAATGAGACTTTAAGTTCGAAGGGAGTAAGTAAGAATAGGGTAGCCTCATCCAACTCTAACAGGGCCACAGCTTTCCTAAAATTTTTTAGTAAAGAGGAAAAATCATTAAGATTACCCAGTAACTCCTTTTTAACTAGCTCTCTTAGGGTACCAGGTTTTCCTCTAGCCAAGCATGCTACCCATCTTACCAGGGCCACCAATCCCTGTGTCCAGCAACTTCGGAGTCCAAATTCTAGTCTGCATGAGGAGGTAGAACATGCGTTACTAAGCGATGTAATTTTCCGAAGTACCCGTCCTTCCATTTTTTGAAGGAATCCCCAATGTTTCAGCCCCACTAATTCTATTCCATATAAAAGAGTAGCTGGCACTTTTGCTTTAAAAACTTCCAGAAAGAGTGAGAAGTGTCTTTTCCCAGTGGCATTATATAACGAACATAACCCCATACCATGGGTCAGTGCTTTGCGAGAGTTATGTTCGATATGGGGAATCTCACTAAGATTCGCTGATATTATTTTACCTAAAAAAGGATAAGATTTAACCACGTCGAGTTTTTGCCCCCCAATAAACCACTTATAATTGCTCGACCTGCATTTTCTCTTGCCAAAAATACACATGATTTTACTTTTTGATGTGTTAATTTTCATATGGTGTGCTACAGCAAATTCATTCAGTGCAAGCAGACGATTAGATAAACCCTTCGGGGTCAAATCCAAGACAAGAATATCGTCTGCATACATTAGAATAGATATAGCAGACCCTCCAATTTTCGGTGCCACTCCCTCACAAGATGAAATACAAATTGGAAGGTCAGCCACATATAAAGAAAACAATATAGGTGCCAATATACACCCTTGTTTAAGGCCATTCTGGGAGGGAATAGATGAAGTAAGACCCTCTTCACCACCTTGTAGCACCTTACACCATGTGTTCGTATGCAGAGAACGAACCAATGCAAGTAGGTATCCTGGCATACCCAATGCCGCCAATTTTCTCCACAGCGATGGGCGGTCCACTTTGTCGAACGCCGTGGAGAAATCAATAAATGCGGCATATACGCCACCATTACGGATGCATACATACTTGTCACTGATCACCTGCAATAATGTCAGATTGTCGAGCGTTCCGTGCTCTTCGCGGAAACCAGTTTGTTCCATTGGTAAAATCTTATTGGTCTCTGCCCATTCCATAATTAACATTAGTACACATTTGGCGAAAATTTTTCCTATGGCATCTAACAAAGCTATTAAACGATAATTAGATGGCAGCTCCCGATCCCCCTTTTTAAATATAGGAATTAATATACTACCCCTCCATGAGTCAGGGACAGTTCTTGTTAGAAAGCAAGCCTGAAATATAGGGAGAAGAATCCTACTCCAAGTAGAGATATCCTGCTTAATGATTGTCATAGGCAGTTCGTCTGGACCCATGGCTCCAGAAGAGCGCATACTCTTTATTGCAGCAACTATTGTTTTTTCTGTAGGGAGAGTGCTTTTTTGCATACCATTTAACTCCAACATACCTATATCCTCCAATGCTTCATTTGGAGCATATAATGCAGTTACAAATACTGTCCAGACTTCTTCGCAGATGGCTATAGGACGGGGAGCTAATATGGTACCACAACCTTTCCTTATTATAGACCAAAATTCTCTGGATCGAATAAAGGTTATAGCCTCCCTCAAACTAATCCAAAGAGAGTCTTCTTTTTCTCTTTTCAATTTGAGTCTCAATCTAACTCTTCTACGTTTTAATAGTGCTAGTAGAGACTCATTTTCCTCAGTTCTATTAAGATATTGTTTCCTGATTAGTGCATTTATCTCCTTATTCAGGAAAAATAGAGGACTAGGTGAAAAATGTGGTCTTTTAGGATTTCCCTTTTTCTTGGCAAATCCGATAACTTTTTTAATAAGGTTTTCGAGTTGTAGGAATTCTGTACCCTCCCACTGGTCGAGTTCTAGTAAAGTTTGGGCCAGGAGGCTTTGTACATCCTTCATGGTAGTGGGACCCCAAAAACATCTACCCGACCTTCGATCAATGGACAGATCTCTATGCTTTAAGGACCAGGAGTTAGTTTCAGAAGGGATTAATGAAAGAGTCAAATTAATTATTTTGTGATCACTCAGTATAGAATGAGTGATCACCATATCCCTAATCAGATGGAACGACTCAAAGTCCGTAATGGCATAGTCCAAAATAGACTCACCCCTATATGAGCCATGTGTATAATGGGCAGGGCTATCCGAGGGCATTCTACCATTAATAATAAGCCCTTCTAAGAGGCTAAGTTCCTCCAGAAGAATCTTACCTCTTTTATTAGTTTTTATTTTAGGGGGCCAAGCCATTTGAGGTATATTATACACTTCTTCCTTAAGTTTATTTCTGAACTTAACTAAAGTAGAGTTGGATATTTTACTATTTAAGTCTCCGACCATTAGTATATAGGGGGGATAATCAGCCTCCAGTAGCTTTGTTACATAAGAAAACATTCGCTTCATAACTAAATTAAAACATTCCTCAGGGGGAATGTATACATTTAAAATGACAAACGAAGACCGCGTGCCTACATTGCCTAAGTTAGTGATAATTATAGATTGAAAGAGATTACTAGAGTCTGAGTAATGTGTATATTGCCATTGAAGAGAGGTGGATAAAAGACAAGCAATTCCTCCTTTCGCATGGCCTTTTTTTGAAGGTTTTGCAGGACCCTCTAGAACAAAAAACTCTTTCCCTACATAGGGGAGATTTTTACACCACGTCTCCTGCAGACATATTACATCAACGTTTAAAGTGGATAAAAAGTCAAATTTCTCAGGGGAATTAAACATGCCGGCAGCATTCCAGGAGACAATTTTTAAATTATTGTTAAAGATGTTGGAAGAGTCGTGGGTTGTTCGCGGAATTAGTAGATAAAACCCCCGGCAACCAATTCCACATCTGATTGTCTTCTATTAGAGGGACATCTGTATTATCAGGCAATGGCAGAGCCTGAGATACCATTCTTTTGCCCCTAGAGACCCAGATTTTTAGATCTTTATTACCAGAGTAATGATCATCCTGTGTAGGTACTGGATTAATAATACTATCTCTAGAGGCAATAGATAGGACCCTATTATAATAAGGTAATACGTCAATTCCTCTACATTGGAAAAATTCCGCCTGTTGTAGAACAAGATTCGTAATTATTTTAGAATAAAAAATTACTCTTGTTCGTTGTCCAATACTTGATTTTATTGGAAAAACTAAGTCAATATCATTTGACAAAATTAATTTTAAATTATCAGTCTCTTTAAAACAATTAAGCAGCCAAGACCTATTCATTTTTACATCCTGATCAAACAGCGGAAGAAAATCCAGTGTTAGTGTATCCACACTTATCGTTGCACATTTTACTGGTTGAATAATAAGGCCAGTAGCAGTATTAGGTTGGGGCCGGAAAGTAGATGCAGTTGGATTTAATACTTTTACCACTTGCGGCGGGATTCCCATAACATCAACCAGCACGGGTAAAGGTTCCGGCGCTTGTGACACATGAGATAGAATCACCTCATTTGTACAGCCCCCAACCATATTATTCTCCAATGCATCATTAAATGCATTGCCTGCTACCTTATTATTGATGGTATTCAGTAATGGATCTTCCCCGTTTACTGACTCCTCTCGTGCTTCAGGACTTATATTTTGTTGAAAAATAATTTGCCTTGGCCTTTTTTTCTTATATTTACGTAATAACTTCCTATTTTTTCCTTTTGATTTTTCTTTTCTAGTTTTAGTCTGAGCCGGCAATCCATCCAGGCCCTTTTTTTCATGAGTAAAGATGGGAAAAAGATCATTTTCAATAGTTTGCTCCACCTCTACCAAGCTGTCGTCCTTAACAGTGAGCTTTGAAAGTTTGCTCTGTCTAGTGACAGATAGAGTAGGGCTCTTAAGGGGTATATGGATGTCTGCCTTAACAGACAATTTCATAGGAGTATTGCCCTGCAAGAGATTGATACAGTTTGACGCAATTTGAACTGCAGGTTCAGTGGGGGGTAATATAACATTTTCAACTACAGGTTCAGAGGGGGGTAATGAAACATTAGCACCCTTTTTAGTCAACATTTCCTTCAATATCTCAGACACAGATGATAAAATACAATCAGAACTCACAGCAAATTTACCAAGGAGCAACAATATTGAAGACAATATTTGTTCAAGCGCTATCAG
Source organism: Lissotriton helveticus (assembly GCF_964261635.1). Lineage (NCBI taxonomy): Eukaryota > Metazoa > Chordata > Amphibia > Caudata > Salamandridae > Lissotriton > Lissotriton helveticus. The sequence goes on along the minus strand of NC_136057.1, from coordinate 1,939,076,596 downwards.
AGATTCAGAAATTGATTTCTCATTTTTTGGATAGCTAGATTGAACAAAGGAACAAATCCCTGATAAATTATATTGAGGAGACTTCAAATCACTATGCATTAATAAATCATCTTGAGATTTGTTTGATGGAGTGCTGCTATATAAAAGCATTCCAGATGGAGTTGCTCTGATTGGAGTTTTACTATCCTCAACCTGAGCAGAAGGTTTCTTATCCATGTATCGACCACAAAGTTCGAGATCAATACTAGTAGAGATGGATGTAGCAGCAAAGTCTTCCTCTTCCTTTTCTCTTTCAATGAGAGTATTATGATCATGAGCCAAGGAATTAATGTCATTCATTTGAGGGAAAGAAGATTGATTTAGTTCAATCATTACATCAGTGTTTAAATCCAATTCCACGTTGGTTTGTGGATGCAAGGGAGGTGATAAAGCAGATTGTAAGATTATTGGGTCTTTTACAAGTTTATTTCCTGATTTTTCCCAAATGTGTTCCAACTGCATCCGACCTTTCACTAACGCACTATTTTCTGATTTTTTTCTCAGGCGTGCAGGTTCAGATATCACCTCTCCTTTATCCCTTAACACTTTCCCGGATCGTAATTTCTTTGTAGACATAATACTTTTTTAGAAGATAATCCTTACGCCTGGTTAGGCAGTCGCAGATATCAAAACACACAGTTTGTAAAATATAAATACTAGGATACTGATGGAAGCCGATAAGTTCACAAGAGCAGACAACAGAGTTACAGTGAGTAGTTCATCCGTATATTATAGTTGGAATATTTGCTGCAATTGAGAGCAGCGAAAATATTCAAACAACAAAGTATGAAAAATAAAAATAAAATATCAGGGCCCAGCCCGGCCTACCTCGGCCACTGAGGGCCACAGAGGGCCCGCCCTTTGCCCGGGCTTAGCCCGGCGTCGCCCGCGCGCGTCCCGCGATGCGCGGTGCTTCCGTTCATTTTATTCCAGGTGAGGGGGGCGTGGCAGGGAGGTTCACCAAGCCCTGGTGCCTTGTGGGCGCTGGTGTTCTCTATCCTCCTTGTGGCCAGCAAGCCCCCCGCAGCGAGTGTTTCCCGCGAAGCGGGAAACGCGAGCAGTGATGATGCTAGCGCTGCCAAATAGCGCTGTAGGAAGAGAAGTCCTGGCGTTGCCTCAGAGCGCTGCAAATTACGATTTCAGGCAGCAGCAAAGCAAAAGTTAACACACCACAGAGGCAGCCGGTGTGACAGAAAGAACTCCGCTCTTCCGCGGTCAATTCACTCGATTTATTCCAGGTGAGGGGGGCGTGGCAGGGAGGTTCACCAAGCCCTGGTGCCTTGTGGGCGCTGGTGTTCTCTATCCTCCTTGTGGCCAGCAAGCCCCCCGCAGCGAGTGTTTCCCGCGAAGCGGGAAACGCGAGCAGTGATGATGCTAGCGCTGCCAAATAGCGCTGTAGGAAGAGAAGTCCTGGCGTTGCCTCAGAGCGCTGCAAATTACGATTTCAGGCAGCAGCAAAGCAAAAGTTAACACACCACAGAGGCAGCCGGTGTGACAGAAAGAACTCCGCTCTTCCGCGGTCAATTCACTCGATTTATTCCAGGTGAGGGGGGCGTGGCAGGGAGGTTCACCAAGCCCTGGTGCCTTGTGGGCGCTGGTGTTCTCTATCCTCCTTGTGGCCAGCAAGCCCCCCGCAGCGAGTGTTTCCCGCGAAGCGGGAAACGCGAGCAGTGATGATGCTAGCGCTGCCAAATAGCGCTGTAGGAAGAGAAGTCCTGGCGTTGCCTCAGAGCGCTGCAAATTACGATTTCAGGCAGCAGCAAAGCAAAAGTTAACACACCACAGAGGCAGCCGGTGTGACAGAAAGAACTCACTGCAGACCAACATCGAAGCCTTCCATTTTGCAGGGCTTGACTCTGCCTTCCTCAGTGGCCTCCGACAGTAGCCGGCAGCATCCAGTTATGCCACTTGCTAGGGGCATTGCTAGATTCCTGTGCGAACCTGGATCGGCTGCCCTCCCCTGCCAGCAAAATTGCGAGCTCCTATGTGGGTAGCCTGTACCTCCCGTGGCCCAGACCTGCGGCCGGGAGATGAGGGGCTGGGCCCCGGTGTGTCCTCCGCCATGACTGGTGAGTCGTGCAGCCTGCAGCGTGCCAGGGGGCATGTCCACCCTCCCCCGGGGTGAAACCATAACTGACAGTAGCCAGGGCTGGGGCACACACAGCGCAAAGACTCTTTAGAACCAGGCCGGGACTAGGCCACGAACTATAGCTACGGACCCTCGCCCTGCTTGGTGCTTTATCGGCCGCATGGAACCGTGGTGCACATGGGACCTCCACTTGCCTGCTGCTGTAAGGAGCTTTGTGGATAATGTGACTGCCTCGGCCCCCCTGCTGACGCTGCACACCTCCTGGTCTGATTCCTAGGTGAGCTACCAGCGGCTACTAGCTGCAGGCTGTTGTGGTCCCCCCAGGCTGGCAGAACTCTTTGTCGTACCACCATTGGAGTTGCCTTAACTGTAACCCTGCCCACACTGCAGTCAGATAGTCGTCTGGGACTGGATGTAACCACCCCGCTGCAGATGGTAAACCTTGCGGGCTGTAGGCGGGATAGTTCAGTTGGGAAAGTGCTTGGGCCTGCTGACGCCTGACTTTGTTGGAGGCTGCTCACGAGTGTCCTGGGAGCGGCGTCTGGCAGGGGCTCCTGGGGCTCTGCTGACATCAAACTCCCGCCCAGTCCTTGGTGTGCACATATTGCTACTTGAGGAGGGACCATTTCTGCGGCTCCCTATCGTCCCCCCTTCCCCGCGCCACTGGGCTGCTTGGGTACCAACACCTGTCTTAGCCACTTAAATTCTGACCGGCTTCTGCCTTAACCTCCGTGACTCACACAGGACACAGGCTACTTGAAGAGGTACTGACTGCCACACTGACTGCTGTTAGTGCAGCGCGCCTCCTCTATGGATTAATGCATTATACCACATCTTAAGCCAGCTAAGTAAGGCTCTATTACTTCCATCTTGCAAAGGCTCAGACAACTGATGGGGATGCTAGGGAGTGCAGCACCTCAGCGGCGGCTGGGGGCTCAGCCTTCTTGCCCATCTCCCAGGACTATGTGGAACAATTTCTCAAGGACATCTGCTAAGAAGTAGGCTCCCTTAATGCAGACTTCATATCCTGCCTCCAAGACCTATGCCACAATATCTCTGAAATAGGGACACGAGTGGATGATTTGGAACGAGCGGCTGATTCCTGAGCGGAATACCAAGAAATGTTATGGAGCAAAGTGGCAAGGTAAAAGGAACAAGTAGAACTACAAGTCAAGCAGGATGACATAGAAAACTAAAGTCGCAGCAATAACATCCACATTCGGAGAGTCCCCCGGGGCGCAGAGGGTGAAGCCATCTTTACCTTCACAGCAGAAGCCCTTCAAATGATCTGGGGTGAAGCCAGTGCCTCCCTGCCAATCCTTGATCTGCCCCATCTGGTGTCCCCGATCCCAAGCGTATAGACGCAGTGCCGGACATCCTCACAAGGGTCCACTTCACACAAGAGGAGGTCATCCTTCGAGCATCAATGGGGAAAGCCGACCTAGTCTTTGGTGGCCACACCATGCAGCTCTTCCAGGACCTCTCCCCGGAGGCACGATTTCAAGTTGATCACTGAAAAGCTGAGGGTGTTAGACATCTGTTATCAATGGGGCAACCCATTCGCTCTCATGTTGCAATGGAAAGGGAAGCAGCGTTAGCTACATTCTCTGGCAGAAGCAAAAAACTGAGTTTTAGGCATATGAGCTGCAGATTGTAGTCACAAGACCGGTGACTCCTCCTTCGGTGCAGAGTGCGCTTGTGCTTCAGCTCCATCGTTAGATTGTTTTTTTCTGCCATCGAGTTCGGATGAAACTTGCTGCGCTCCGGTTCTGAACCGTTTCCAGACCTCTTCGATGTGCAATTACATTCACCGACGGTATTGTTTCGATCGCGTGCCTTCGACGCTCACCTCGAAAGTTTCCATCTTCGACGCGGGCCGTTGGGCCTACCCGCGCCGATATAGACGGACGTCGATGGAACGGACTCCATTTAAAAGATGTCCACAGTGTGGTGCTAAATTTCCACACTCGGACCTACATCCTGTCTGCAATTTGTGCCTCTCTCCAGAACATCTAGAGGAGAATTGTGAAGCCTGCTTTTCATTTAAATCGAAAAAGACCATCCGGGATCGTCGAGTTCGACGCCGAGACATGCAGCGCGGCACAAGATCCATTCCGGACATCTTTAATCCAGGTCCCATCCTTCCGGAGCCAGAAGAGATCATGGACTCCGATTTAGACGTCTCCGACGCCAAGGTCGATGATGTCATCACTCTTGGCCAAAGGGACGCGAGTACTGAAACCCCGGCCCGACCCATCCCAAAACAATGGCACCTGTAACACCTTCGCCTTCAGGCTCAGGTTTACACCGTACCAAGACTTCGAACGCCCCGCCCTCGGGGTCGGCACCGAAGGACAGACAAAAGCCATCTGGCTCGAGCCAACCACTCGGCGCCGAGAAAACACCCTCCGCACCGAAGGTGCAGCCATCGGAGTTGCCACGCCCTCTTACGTCGACACCGACAAAACACTCGGTGACGAAACAAACAAAAGACCCCTCTGCACCGAAAGACCCAGATAAAAAGTCGGTGCCGAAGCAACTCGATAAAGCATTGACACCGAGAAAGCCGGATAAACCACCGGAACCGAAAAACCCAGATAAGGCTTCGGTTCCGAAACAGACTGAAAAACCTTCAGCACCGAAGCATATAGAAAAGACCTTCATGCCATCAAAACACAAGGCACCGAAAAATTCGTAACCGAGTAAGGCTGTTGTACCGGACAATGTCCCAAAACACCCAAAATCAGTTTCTAAGGTCAATTCTTCGACGCCAAGCAAGTCTATGGAGTCTGAAGACCTTTTCTTCCCGGATCCAAAGCAAACTACTATATTTATCCACCCAAAGACTGGTCATATAGTCACCAAGATGCCTACAAAGAGGAAACCAGAACATTCTCACTAAGTTCCAGTTCCTCCAAAGAAGATTCATATATCTACTAACACTTCTCCTCCACCTTCACCTCCACCACCTGATAACCCTAACTTAATAATTTCACCACCACACTTTCCACATTTAGAGGATAGTGATAATTCACAAGGGCATGGAGATGTAGATGACGATGTAATGCCATTAAGTCCTGTCAATTCACCACAGGAATCAGACCCATGGCATGATTATAACACTGATCCTGATATAACTAATGATCCAGATTTCTAACCCTCAAAGCCATCCCCACCAGATGATAATGTGGGGTTTGCACAACTTATAAATAGGGCAGCTACATATCACAAAGTCAAACTCCATTCAGATCCTGTACAGGAAGACTTTTTGTTAGAAACTTTTGCACAACTGCAAAAATCTACTCATGTCTTGCCTATGCTACAAGGCCTTATTAGACATGCTCCTGAGGTTTTTAAAGACCCAGTCAGAGCTAGGGTTCTTAACCCCAGAATTGATAAAAAAAATAAAGCAGCTCCTAGTGACCCTTTCTATATTACGGGCCAACTTTCCTTAGATTCTTTAGTGGTAGCCAATGCACGTAAAAGGGCAAACTCCCAGGGATCAGGTGACGCACCACCTCCTGACAAAGAATCTAAGCTTTTAGACGCATCAGGAAAACGTATGGCGTCTCAGGCGGCTAATTCATGGAAAATTGCAAACACACAAGCCCTGTTAGCAAAATCCGAGAGGGCTCACTATGACGAGCTAGAAAAGCTCATTCAACACCTTCCACCAGAGTACAAAGACAAAGCTAATGACCTGGTACAAGAAGGCAAACTAATTACTAATACCTCAATTAAATGCGCACTAGATGCAGCAGACACTGCGTCACATGCCATAAATACCAGTGTGCTAGGTACACATTACTCAGCAGTCCACGCCACCTGGGCTCGATTTGACTATGTATTTAAGTCCACGGGGATGGTGAGCTGGCTCACACGGGCGATCCACCTTCCCCGCACCTTTTCAGACCATTCCCCAGTGCTGGTTGAATTGCAGATTCCACTGGATTTTAACCCGTTTTTGGGCTGGCGACTTAACCCCTCCCACTTAACTGACACGGCCTTTAAGGCTGAATTAGAGCAGGACATCCAAGACTTTTTTCACCGGAACCTGACATTGGTGGACAGTATAATAACGGTGTGGGAGGCTTTCAAAGTTGCTGTGCGCGGGTAGTGCATCGCCAAGGGGGGAGGAGTACTAAAATCCCTAAGAGCGGACCTGCGCAAGCTGGAAACTGAACTGCAGACGTTAGAGCGCACGCTAAGTCAAGACGCTGATGATGCAGAGACCATGGCCCATATCCGTGGGAAACTCTCTGAATATGAAATCACAGCAGACAGGGAAAGTAAATTTCGAGGTAAACGGCATGGGGCACGCATTTATGGCGAGGGGGACCGCTCCGGGAAAGCTTTGGCGAACTCCATTAAACCCCCTAAATTCGCCTACTACGTAACTGCCATTCAAGACACTCAGGGAAATGTACACCGTCAACTTACTGACCAGATTCGCGTCTTCCAAAATTTCTACAAGACACTATACTCGCAACATAGGGGTGCACCGCTAGACCTACCTGCATACCTAGAGGACACTGCGTTGGCGTGGCTGGGACCTACCCAACAGAAGTTACTGAATCTCGAATTAAAGTTAGATGAGATTACGGAAGCCATCATGACAATGAAGTCGGGCCAGGCGCCCGGCTCGGATGGCCTGGCAATCGAATTTTATAAAGCTTACGCACCACTACTAGCTCCCATCCTAAAAAAGGTATTTTACACTGCACTCTAGGAGGGGCTCCTCCCGGCAACAATGCGAGAAGCCCTTATAACATCGCTCCTCAAACCTGGCAAACCTCCCGAGCACTGTGATTCCTACCGGCTGCTGTTCCTATTAAACTGCGTCAATAAATACTAGCAAAGGTTCTCTCGATCCGCCTTAATTTATTAATGGAACGCCTGGCCCTCCCTGATCAAGCGGGCTTTGTACCACACCGTTCGACATCACATAACCTGCGCACTCTCCACGTGGTAATGCAAGATATTGACCCACATTGCGAAGCTGTAGCGGTGTTCCTTGATGCCACGAAGGCGTTTGATTCACTGGAGTGGGATTATCTACTGGGCATACTAGAACGAATAGGGCTCCCATATAGCTTTCTACATTGGATACAGCTGTTATACCACCAACCAACAGCTGTAGTGCTACTAAACGGGTCCAGGTACTCCCCTTTCAACATACACAGAGACACTCGTCAGGGATGCCCGCTCTCCCCTATCCTTTTTGCGATCGCCATAGAACCCCTAGCAGCGAAATTACGACAGCACCACAATCACCGGGCGCTCATCTACCCCACTCGACAGCTACTCCTATCCCTTTACGCCGATGATATGACACTCTACGTCCATAAGCCCCGGGAAAATCTCAACCCTATCCTACGAGAAATCACGAAATTCGGGTATATCGCGGGAATACAAATTAACTGGGCCAAATCTGCAGTTTTTCCCCTCACGGACGCAACGCCATAGTACCAATTTGTTTTTTTTTTTTTTTTTTGGTTCGTAAGAGTTTTATTAGCCTTTGACATAGTTACAGTCATTTCGCCTACAACCCGGAGGCCGGCTACATTACTAGACATACGTTATGCGGTACGGTACACAGCTATTTAGCCGACAACCAGCGGTCCGGCAGCAATAATTTCAGAGTATCCTACACAGTCAAAGAAATATCATTGCTAAGTATCAGAGACTCTCACTTTTGTATTTTATGAACCGAACTAAAGCTTTTTGATACAGTATAGTGAAGAACAATCTATATCTCTGCCCCGAACATTTGGCCTGTATGTCTGTGATCCCACTCTGTCCCTCGTGGCAGATTTGTGTGCAGGTATGTCCTTTCAGGAGTCTGCCTCATCATTCGAAGTCGCTAAGGAGACCTTTATGCCCATAGTCATCACTTTCATTCATCCGAATCCTCCCCATCTGAACTGTCCACTTCATCTTCCGTTAGAGGGTCACATATGTCTCCCCGGTATTTATTCCAGGGTGTCCAGACGGCATTCCATTTACGCGGGTTATGCCGCTTTTTATATACCGCCCTTTCAGTCACCATAATCATATCCATGTTGTTACACCACTGACCTAGTGTAGGTGTCCCTGCCACTCCCCACTTTTGTGCTATATCCCGCTTCGCCACCATGCAACCCACTGTCGTCCACATCCTCCCATGGCGTGTGATGTCTGTCGGTCCCCATACGTGTAGTAGAGCCATACGAGGATCCAGCACCAGCGTCTTGGCAAGCGTCTGCGAGATGGTACGCACTACACGCCTCCAGTAATCCGCAATTTTCGGGCAATCCCAGAGTGTATGTAGGAAGGTACCCTCCCCACCACATCCCCTCAGACACTGCGGAGTATCAGCCCTGTGTAATTTATGTAAGGTTGTCCTAGTGAAGTATATGCGGTGTAGGACCTTCAGTTGGATCAAACGGAACCGTGCCGAGATGCCCGCCTCTCTAGGGGAAGCCAGCGCCTCATTCCATTCAGTGTCATCCATGTCTCCCAACTCTCCTACCCATTTCTCTCGCAATTTAAGTAAGGGGTCCGGTAGGTTATGTAATATCTTACGGTATGTGAGGGAAGTGGCGCCCATGTGCATATAATCTGTTAGCAGTCTGTCTTCTAACGGTGACGACTCCAGGACCGTAGTCCCTGCTGGTATTGCTGTCATGAGTGCGTGCCGAATTTGGATGTATCGATATGTTTCGGTGGGGCCTAGCTGATAGGTCTGTTGTAGTTGTGTAAATGGGACCACCCCACCCTCCGCCCACAAGTCTCCCACCGTGGATATTCCTATGTTATCCCAGGCATCGAACCCCTTGGACTGTCGCAGGCTGCCAAGCGCCTTGGCGTCCCATAAGGGCGTCATTCTCGTTATGACTCCCCTCCATTTAAGCTTCGCCTGCGCGCTGTGCCAAAGAGTTACTGTGTGTTTGGTCGGCCCTAGGAGCTTATTCGCCTTCCCTCCATGGTACAGCGGCGCAAGCAAGCCCGGCAGTCCTAGCTGATGTCTGTCCGCCATGTAAGCAGGGTCGTTCTGTGGGGCATGAAGCCATTGATTAACGACTTTCAGTTGCGCCGCCCAATAATACAGTTGCACGTGAGGCAGAGCTATCCCTCCATCGTACCAGCCTCTCGTGAGTTTTACATGCGCTATCCGGGGCGGGCGCTCTTCCCATAGTAGGCTGTTCACCACTGCTGTCACCTGTCGGATATAACTTGCGGGCACTACGCTAGGAGCATTCTCTAATACATACAGAAAGCGAGGCAGTGCCAGCATTTTGAATAGCGCCGCTCTACCTAACAACGTCAGTGGAAGGGTCTTCCAGTGCCTGACGTCACCTTTCAGCCTAGTCAATGGAGGCAGTAAATTTTTCGCGTAAAAAACTGTAGTGTCACGCGTGACGTGTATACCCAGATACTTAAAGGAGGGGCCCGCCGTTTGTAAGGGGCAGTCAGTCGGTAACGTGGGTGAGGGACCCCGCAGCACGCACATGACCGACTTGGTCCAGTTTATCCTATAGCCCGATGTCCGTCCGTGTGCCTCACAAAGTGTCAGTAGTGCTGGGATCCCGTCTTCGGGGTCCGTGAGGTATAGTAACATATCATCGGCGTAGAGGGAAACTCTGTCTTCCCAGTCGTTTCCCCACGCAATCCCCCGCAGCAGTGGCGTGGCCCTAAGTATCATCGCCAGCGGTTCAAGGACCAAAGCAAAGAGCAATGGCGAGAGCGGGCAACCCTGCCTCGTTCCTCTGCTCAGAGGTATCTCACGGGAGATATGTCCATTCGCCGTCACTCTTGCCACTGGATCGGTATATAAAAGCCGCACCCAGGCTATAAATTTTGGGCGAAAGCCCATATGAGCCAGCACCGCCAGGAGGTAGCCCCATTCCACCATATCAAAAGCCATCCTAGCATCCAAGGATAGAATGGCTGTCGGTGCAGTCAACAGTGAGGCTCGGGCCACCGCAGCATGTACTCTCCGGAGATTCAATGCCGTGCTTCTGTGTGGCATGAAGCCCGATTGATCCGGGTGTACAAGCTGGGCAAGGTGTGGCATCAACCTGGTGGCCAGGAGTTTTGCTAATATTTTTGCCTCCATATTGAGGAGTGAAATCGGGCGGTAGGAACCGCAGACTTCAGGCGGTTTGCCAGGTTTCGGGATCGCTACAATTATGGCCTGTCGTTGATCATGGGGCAGAACCCCCCTGGCCAGACTGTCTTCGTACATAGCTAACAGGTGTGGGCTTAACGTATCCGACATCACTTTGCACCACTCAATCGGGACACCATTGGGGCCCATTGCTTTCCCGGAGTGTATCATGTTTACGGCTCCCTGTACTTCCTCCACAGTAAAGTCAGAGTCCAGGTCATCCACCGCGTCGTGTGACAAAGTTGGTGTCGGCACATCGCGTAACGCTGCCTCTGCCATCTCCGTCGTGACCTTAGTTTCAGAGGTATACACCTCCTGAAAGTGATCCGCCAGCAGATCCACTATCACCGCTGGTCGCGTGTGTAGCTCCCCATCCCTATCTGCCAATTGCAATATACTCCTGGCTCCTCCCCCCTTCTTTTCCAGCCAGACCAGGAGCTTACTGGCCTTGTCCCCTACATCATACACTGTCTGCGTTGTAGCCGTTATGTGCTCCAGAGCCCTCTTCCTCAGGTGATCAGTGTGGAGTTGTTGGCTTAATCTGAGGGAGTGTAGGGTATCAGGTGACGGATTCCTCGTGTGTGCTGTGTGCGCCTCGGCCAGGCGGAGTTCCAATTGTGCGGTTTCTAGTTCCTGCGTGCGTTTGTACCCTCCTATAGTCGATATCGCTTGACCCCTTTATACGCTTCCCAAAGGGTGGTGGGGGAGTCCACTGAGGCCACATTTTCCGCGAAATAGTTATGGGTCGCCTTTTTCAACTCTTTTTTTACCACTGGGATTGCTAGATATCCCGGGCGCAGCTGATACATTCGTCTATACGCCCTTTCCGGACACGACAGCGTGAGGGTTAAGGGAGCATGGTCAGATATACCCCTCTGTTTGATTTGAACCGCATCTATGCTGAGACGACCCTCCCCCAAAGTGAAAAAGTAATCAATTCGTGACAGGCTGTTATGTGTCGCCGAGTAATATGTATATTGGTGTTCACTGGGGTGCATAGTGCGCCACACATCTACCAGTCCCTGCGAGGCCACAAACTCGCTGAATCGGGAGGTGGCCGGGGCATGGTGTCGCACAGGGAATCTGTCCTGAGTGTTATGAATGACAGCATTAAAGTCACCTCCCACTATCGTGTCTCCCTCCGGGAGCTCCAGTAGGAACTTCTCCAATGCAGGAAGCGCTACGCTATGTAGCGCTGGGGGGATGTAGACTGATACTATGGTCAATGGCTTACCCTCCCATTGGCCCCAGGCTGCCGCGAATCTGCCCTGATCGTCCGTTTTCGTGGAGGCGAATGTGTGCCATAGTGCAATGCTGGGTGCCGCCATCGTGACTGCCATTAGGGAACTCCTATACATGTAACGGGAAAGGATAGTGTCCTTACGCAGAGCTACCTCGCCTCGTGTTCCTTCATCTTGCATTAAACATTCATCCACCCCCTGTATCAAGGTGTAAACTTGTAAACTCAATCCCTCTCGAACAACCCCCCTCCCTGCCCTCATGCCAAACGGACTCAGAACTGTCCGACCCCCAACCTAGCAGAGTGCTTATCCCCCAACTTAAATTCAATACTTGCTCGTTGGCCATAGTACCAACTTGACTATCCATTGGTATGGGAAATGGATGACTTAAAATATTTGGGTGTGCAGATCACGCGCCAACGAGAGAACCTTATGAGAGCCAATTATGGGGTGGCGATAGATAAAATCACTGACAACATTACCAAATGGTTGCGCCTCCCTCTTTCAATGGCAGGGCGCATGTCACTGATTAAAATGGTGATTTTGCCGAAGCTGTTGTATCTTTTTACCAATATCCCCTATCACCCTGGAAAATTTTTCTTCCGCACATTGAATACACAATTGACTCGGCTTATCTGGGGAGGGAAACAGGCACTACTCAGCCTCGGCACAATGATGTTACCCTACCATCAAGGAGGTTTTGATGTACCTAACTTCGAATGCTATTATGATAGCGCACAAGCCCACTTTGCCACTTATTGGCTACACCCTCCACCATACATGGCCCACCTGGCGGTTGAGGAGGGACATATGCGGCAGAAATCTATTTCTAGCTTCATTTTCACTGCTGTAGGGAATAGGGAACGCGACCCGACGACAGTTGACTGCACAGCCATGGCATGGAAGCGCATAGCCCGGTGTATGAACAGTCCTCTGCTTTATTCACCTCGACTGCCCTTACTAAATGACTCCCGACTACATGTCACATGCGAGGCTATTGGATGCAAAATGCTGCTGGGCCTTCATTACCACACATGGGGGATCTCTACCTCAATGGGCAATTTCGTACACAGGACCTATTCTTTGGTGACCGCTCCCCTCGACTATGGACGTCTTTTTATACACAGGACTTCGACAAGCGATTTGTGCGCTCAGTCCTTCCTTCCCGGAGGAGCCTGCCACCCTAGAGCCCCTACAAGCAGAAGCCCCCAACACGTAGTTTCACTAATTTATAAACATATGTAGAACGCGCCGCGAGCTACTCCCCTGCGAGCCAGGTCTGAATGGGACAGGGATTTGGACTCCCCACTAACGGATGAACAATGGGAAACCAGTTGCACACAGACACATGCTATTACCAGTAATGCTAGGCTGCGCCTCCTACACTTTAAATTCTTACACCGGCTATACCACACCCCGGCCAAGCTTCATAGAATCCGGCTACGGGAAACGGATCGCTGCGCCCGGTGTGGAAGGGACGGGGCGGACTTTGCACACTTAGCATGGACATGCCCCAAGATAGCCGAGTACTGGCTGCAGGTCTTCGCAGGTCTCTCAGACATGTTGAGCAATGACATAGCGCCGTGCCCGCGCCTGGCCCTACTGGGTCTCACGTAAACTGTAGAGACAACCCACAGAAAATTCATGGCAATGAGTCTACTACTAGCCAAACGGCAGGTGGCATGCAGATGGGGGAGAGGACGGGCCCCCAAATTCAAGGTATGGATCAGTTGGAGCTCCTGCCACTTAAGTCACGTCCAAAAGACATCTGGAGTCCGCTGACGTCCTACCACCACCGGCAATGTGGTGAGGGAGAGGAGGAGCTGGAAAGTGCAAATGGTGTGGGAGGGGGAGACACCCAGTCCATACAGGAACGCAGAGATTAAAAGGGGAACAAACATGGCAATTGATATAATAAATGTACAGTTCACGCCCTATGTATTGCATGTACCGCCCTGACCACTTCACGACTGTGATGAAAGTGGAACTACGGGCCCTCTGCAAGATGGTGTATATCCATGAATGCCTACGAGACTGTCTAATGATGCCACGTAACGTGCGCCCTGCACGCTGAGTTACCTAGGTCACACTGACTTTCACTTGTTAACTGGCTTAACTAAATCATCAGATGTTGTTTCTTTTTTCCTTTTCTTTCTTCACCTCCAGCACTGTAAACACTATTGGATATGGGTCGGGGAGGGGGGCGTTTTGGTTCTAAATTGTCTTATTTACTGCAATGTTTGCTGACTCATGCGGGAAGGTGCTGACTATTAGCATTACTGCTTGTCGTTGTATTGCCTGATTACATTGCACTGATGTACCGCCTTTTTGCTTTTCACACAATAAAGGTTTTTGAAAATTAAAAAAAAAATAATAATAAATACCAGTGTGCTACTACGTAGACATGTATGGCTCAGAGTGTCTGGATTTAAACAAGAGGTGCAAAATACAATTCTTAATCAACCATTTGCTCAACAGCACCTTTTTGGACCTGCAGTTGATACATCTTTGGAAAAAATTAAAAAAGATACAGAAACCGCTAAATCTATGGGGGCCCTGCAATCACCATCTGCCAGAGGTTCTTTTCGGCGCTCCTTTTACAGAGCAGGTTCCAAAACTACCACACCAGAACACCCTACATCCTCATACAAAAGTCCAAACCAAGGTTACTTATCTAGGGGATACAATAAAGGAGGTTACAGAGGTAACAACAACAAGGGTAGAGGCAGAGGTAACAACACCCGCAACTCCCCTAACAATAAACAGTGACTTCCCTACGCTTCCCCCCGATCATCCCACTCCTGTCGGCGGACGCATCTCACAGTTCCTACCTTTCTGGAACTCCATCACAACAGACAAGTGGGTAAGACAAATTATCCAGTATGGTTATTGACTGGAACTCACTTCTACACCTCCCAACATTCCTCCAAGACAGCGCCCAATGTCATTAGACCATCTAACGCTACTCAAACAAGAAGTATTGGCAATGTTACAAAAGGATGCAATAGAGCCAGTTTCTCTAATTCATCAAGGGACAGAAGTTTACTCCCTTTATTTCCTTATCTCAAAAAAGGATGGCTCTCTAAGACCAATACTGGATCTCAGACCGTTAAATTGGTACATTCATTCAGACCACTTCCACATGGTCACTTTACAACAAGGGCTTCCATTACTACAGCAAGGCGACTTACTCTCCACTATAGATCTAAAAGACGCCTACTTCCACATTCCAATACATCCCTCCCACAGGAAATATCTCAGATTTGTGGTAGAGGTTCAACACTACCAGTTCAAGGTGCTTCCATTCGGAGTCACCACAGCACCCAGGGTCTTTACAAAATGCTTTGCAGTAGTTGCAGCCCATCTCAGAAGACAACAAATTCATGTCTTCCCCTACCTAGACGATTGGCTTATAAAAGCAAACTCCCACAAAAGATGTGTGCAACACACGCTTCGGACGATGCAGTTGTTTCACAATTTAGGATTTACAGTAAATTTAACCAAATCCCACCTCCAACAGTCTACAATGCAACAATATGTAGGGGTAACAATAAACACTCTCACAGCCAAAGCTTATCCCAATCCCATCAGGATAAAAATGCTATACAAACACTGATTCAAAAATTTCAACCACAACACACACTACCAGCAAGAGTGTTCATGCGGCTAATAGGAATGATGGCATCATGCATTTTTCTCGTCCCTCATGCGAAACTACAAATGCGTCCATTACAAGAATGTCTAGCACGACTGTGGAACCAAGCTCAAGGTCAACTAACAGATCTGGTGTTGGTAGACGACCGCACCCATCGCTCTCTGCAGTGGTGGAGCACAAAAAACCTTGCCAAAGGACTGTTGTTCCTCAAGCCACTTCCACAGGTAGTGCTAACAACAGATGCATCGCTCACCGGATGGGGAGCACATCTCAAAGACCATACTACTCGAGGGTTATGGACCTCTCAGCAAAAACAGTTCCACATCAACTATCTGGAATTGTTAGTGATCTCTCTAGCACTGGAATCTTTTCAACCACAGCTCCTCGACAAAGTTGTCCTAGTCCGTACAGACAACATGACTGCAATTTATTACATACAAAAACAGGGGGGGGACACACACTCTCCAGTTATCCCGTCTAGCACGTAGCATCTGGAGGTGGGCCATTCCGCGAAACATATACCTCCTAGCAGAACATCTACCAGGGGTACACAATCAGATAGTGGATCTGCTCAGTCGTCAAACACAGCAGATCCACGAATGGGAACTTCATTCTCAAGTTCTTCTTCCATTCTTTCATATGTGGGGACAGCCAGACATAGATCTGAACTGGTCAGGGAAATTTGCTTATGCTTTTCTGCCTCTCCCACTCATCCCATTAGTGGTGAGGAAACTTAAACAACATTCCCTTACAATGATCCTAGTTGCTCCAACATGGGCAAGACAACCTTGGTTCACAACTCTACTGCAGCTATCAGTAGTGCCACATCAAAAGCTGCACCTCTCTTCCAAATTTCTCACTCAGAACCATGGAGAGATAAGACATCCAGATCCCAGTCCGCTCAATCTAGCGATCTGGCTCCTGAAATCTTAGAGTTTGGATAGCTCAACCTTCCACAAGAGTGTATGAACATTATCAAAGAAGCCAGACGCCCTACCACAAGAGCGTGCTATGCTGCTAAGTGGAAGAGATTCGTCATTTATTGCTCTAACAATAAAATTGACCCACTAGATGCTTCTATTCAAAACATCATGTGTTACCTTTTGCATCTACAACGTTGTAATCTAGCGTATACATCCATAAGATTACATCTAGCTGCCATAGCAGCTAACCTATAGAATAGACATCTGTCGCTTTTTAGAGCTCCACCAATAAAATCTTTTATGGAAGGGCTTAAAAGAATAATTCCACCAAGAGCTCCACCCTCCCCAGTGTGGAATGTCAATATAGTCCTTACCAGAGTAATGGGCCATCCATTTGAACCCCTACACAAGTGCGAATTACAATACCTTACTTGGAAAGTGGCACTTTTAGTCACTATCACATCTCTTAGAAGAGTGAGTGAACTCCAGGCATTAACCATACAAGAACCATTCTTACAAATTCATCAAAACAAATTGGTTCTTAGAACAAATCCTACTTTTCTACCGAAAGTAGTTTCTGCCTTCCATCTAATCCAGTCGGTTGAACTACCAGTATTCTTTCCTCAACCAGACTCAGTGGCAGAAAGAGCGCTACATACTCTTGATGTCAAAAGAGCATTGCTCTATTACATAGAAAGAACGACACCATTTAGGAAAACCAAAAAACTTTTCGTAGCTTTCACCCCACCGCATAAAGGCAATCCTATATCTAAAACAGGAATTGTTAGGTGGATTGTAAAATATGCTACCTTAAAGCTAAACGCACATTAACAATTCCCCCTAGGGTTCATTCCACACGCAAACTAGGGGCATCTATGGCATTCTTAGGAAATATTCCTCTAGATGCAAAGCAGCCACATACTTTCACAAAACACTATTGTGTAGATGTGCAAGCAAAACAACAAGCTAGTGTGGGCCAGGCTGTATTAAAAACACATTTTCAAACTACTGAAACAGATAGAGGTGGCCACCACTAAGGATGACACTGCTACATAGTCTATGCACAGTGTACAATCTGCAGCTCATATGCCTCGACCAGAAAATGCTACTTACCATCTACTTACCAGTATGCATCTGTTCTTGGCTTGTAGAGCTGCAGAGTTGTACACACCCACCCTCCTCCCGGATACCTCTATCTGATCCAGTATTATCTTAATTAGAAACATCACGCATGGGCACTTCTATATTGCTTACTACTCCATCTAACCCTACTGGCAAAACAATCTAACGATGGAGCCGAAGCCCATGCGCACTCTGCTCAGAAGGAAGAGTCACTGGTCTCGTGACTACAAGACTTCTTCGAAGACAAAAACAACATGCAATCATCCAAGCCAAACACCAGATGGCGATCTATGCACAGTGTGCAACTCTGCAGCTCTACATGCCAAGAACAGATGCATACTGGTAAGAGCATTTTCCTTATCATTCCTGATGACATGACCAGCAGAGAAGCAACTCCACCCCAGACGACGACTGCGGACAGATTGTGTTTGGCCCGGCAGACTGCGCTATCACAAAAAGCAGAAAAAGGAGCGCACCCTTCAGGAGGCTAAGGAAGACATCTTAACACACGAAGAAGGAATCCTCACTGACTATGTCCACATGTGGCTGACATCTGCACTTGCCCACCATTGTCTTTTCTTATCAAGGGGACACTCGATCCTGTGTTGCTGCAGGCTGTGCCTGGGTACTGGGTCCCGGCAGAGGCATACCACGGGGACATGGAGAGATTGTATTTGTTCTCATACTGTTTTGTTCCAGTGATTTGTTCCCTGGGGAGGTGGCCCCTGTCTGCTGCATGATAATGGATGCTTGTTAACACATGAGGGGCACTGTGGCATCATATACCTAACTATCTTGCTGACCAGGCACACCTTTGGACCCTTCACATTCTCTTTTTTCTTTCATTCATCTTATGGGGCATTAGGTATACCGAATAGGTCGCGCTGACTATGCCATGCTGCTTACTTGCTCCGGTATGCCCACAGGCTTAGCTACAATGTCTACCGACACCACCTATGGGCATGTCATAATACACTAAACTCCTCTCACTCAACTTACAGGCCCTGAACTCGCCCAACAACCGCAAGAAAGGCCCTGATATCTTCCTCCAGTAAACACACTTCTTGGGGAGAGATGGTCACAGTACGGCGCACCCAAAATACCTCCTACCTCCATCATTTCTGGACCCATGGCTCTGCCGAGACCCTGGGAGTAGCTGTCACGTGGAAAGCTAGTCTAGTGTCTGCTCCAAGACGTTAATGGTCACCAAGGACAAGTCGGGCGCTTTCTGAAATTGCACATCCTGACGGGCACTCGCACTCTAACCCTGCTTAACATTTATGCCCCCAAATGGGCACAGGATTCCGACTTACTGGGTATACTTAAAGAACAGCTTGCTGATGTACAGGGAGACATCATTATGGGTGGTGACCTTAATCTTGTATGGGACCGGGACTTAGATCACAACGCAGCCTCGTACCATGGCCCTTGCACAATGTGTGCCCAGCTTAAACGATAAGTCGCTGAGCTGGTATTAGTGTTCGCTTGGCGTTAGACACCCTGATGCAAGGGATTACTCTTTCTACTCACATGTCCATACCTCCTACTCCCATATTGATTACATCTTCCTCGTGCATTCTTTGCTCTGCCACATTGAATCGGTTACTATCTTTGATATCTCCATCTCTAATCATGCACATGTAGAACTGGTCTGGGCCAATAGTCTGTCCTCTCCTGGAGGGCCCCCCCACACTGGCGCTTTCCCCTGCAGCTACTCAAAGACCCAGTGGACATGAAAGAAACGAAAGAGATCCAAAATGCAATTATAGAATATTTTGAGCTAGATATCCTCCCAGATATGCCAGCTTACCCTCCATATATTCTGGGATGAGTTCACTGCATCGATCAGAGGTGCCATTTCAACTGTCTCAATTGCCAGAGTGAGAGAATCCTGACTGGTAGAGGTAGGACATGCAACAGAGATTAAATCCCTTTAACAACTTGACCAGACTTTTCCCACCCAACAAAAGCTGGGTAGAGGATGTAGCCTTACGGCTAAAGCGGTCGACCTCGAAGCTGGGGAACCGGGTATGAGTCTCTGTAATGACGTTCAACATCCTGTGATTCTGGGCAAATCACTTAATCTCCCCGTGCCTAACATAAATGAATGTGTCCTTCTGAAACAAAACTGGTGCTATGTAAAGCACTCTGATACCCGATGTCTTGGGTCTAGTTCGCGCTAAATAAAGCTCTTTAAAAAAAACAGCTTGTGATGCTGCGGGGCCAATTACGAGACCACAGAACTAATAAAGTGGAGCACTCCCTCCTAGATCTGGAACAGAAATACTGCGGGGGGAACTTCACAAAGTTGGCTCTTTGCTCGCTCACAAATTGCACTGCCAATGCTCAAAAACCAACATCTCTAAAATACGGACAGGAGACACGACCTGGGTGACTACTGAAGGAGCCATACAATAAGCTTTCCACAACTAATATCAAACACTTTACACGCAGGACGAGACCTCTCAGGCCAGATAGATGCTTATTTGAGCAAATGTGATTGGTCTCCTTTTGACCCTCGTCATGCCGAACTCCTCCATGCCCTCATCAAGCTAGCAGAGCTCCACCGGGACCTCTGGGAACTACCAGTCTGAAAGATTCTGGGCCTGATGGTCTTCCCGTCATCTTTAACAGAATGTTCCTCTCCAGCCTCCAGGATCGCATGCTGACAATGTTTAATTCATTCAACCATGACTCTGGCCTCACTCCCACCCTGTCTGCGAATGAAATTTCCCTTATACCCAAGTCAGACAAGGGCCATGTATTATGCTCATTATATAAGCCCAAAGCTCTCTTAAACTCAGACGCCAAGATCTTCTTAAAAATCTTGGCTAATAAGCTGAATTGCACCTTCCCAATCTTATTGACCCAGATCAGTTTGGATTCATTCGCAATCATCAGGGTGCGGATAATATATGTCTGATTGCACACCTGGTCGAAAAGTCGCATCACCGCAATATCCCAGCATATCTTCTTTTGCTAGACGTGGAAAAGGCATTTGACAGGGTAAGCTGGACCTTTTCTTCACGCTGTTCTGGGCAAGATTGGACAAGGCCCTTGAATGATATCCAAAATCGTGGCTTCATATGGTGCTCCGACTGCCTCCATTTGTGTTAATGGACAGCCCACAAAGCCCATCACACTCTCCAGGGGCACTTGTCAGGAGTGCCCGCTATCATCCCTTCTTTCGCCCTGGTAGTCGAGCCCTTAGCAATCACCATTCACCATACTTCTGCCATCTTATTTTCCTTTTCATGGGCAGTCCCACAAATCAGTCTCTTTGCGGACAACCTGCTACTTACACTCACTGAGCCTGCTACCTCTTTACCCGCCGTTGTTCATTGCCTCACTGCCTTTGAACCAGTGTTAGGCTTTAAAGTAAACATGACACAATCTTGTGCATTGAACATTACTACACCCTGACAGGACCTGCCCACCTTACAGTCTGTGGCCCTCTTCCAGTGAGCACTGTGCTCAATAAGATACTTAGGCCGTAACCTAACACCTACATTGCGTTCCTGGATGCTAGCCAACTGGCCGGAATGCCCGCAATCCATCTAAGAAGACCTTCGTCGCAGGAAGCCACTGCACATCTCATGGCTTGGTCGAATTAATGTTATGAAAATGACTGTCCTCCCCAGAATATTATACTTTTTCCAAACCCTACCCACAACCATTTCCTCTGATACCATGCGCCTACAAAGGGATATGCACACTTTTATCTGTGGGGGTAAATGTCCCACGATCTCCAACTCTTTGGTAATGCTTCCTAGGGGTAGGGGGGACTGGGCTGGCTCAACAGATCAGATCCCTCTAGGATCCATGGCATCCACCATATACATAGCTTCGAATGCAAGACTGTTCATGAGATCCCTACAACAGTGTCTCGAGGATCAGTTGTTGCAGAAGAAAGAAAATTGAGAGGTATAAATGATTCTCACACCTCAAGCTGCAGAGCCACTAGCATATTGGTGAAATGTAACTTCGGAAAGGTGTATTCTTCCAAAAGAAAATTGTAAACTAGACCCTGACCCTCAAAGCAGTTCTAACTTTTCTGGAATCTAAAAAACACTATGATTCAAACAGACAGCACCACCATTGTGCATTATACCAACAAGTAGAGGGGAACAAGTTTGACATTTGTCTCTTTGTTGGACTTGGCCCTTCTGGCAGGTTCACCCCTGAACTTTTTTCTTTTAATTGTGACATGGTATTAGTGATTCTTGGTTTCTGCACACTTTCACTGTGTCCCAGTGGAAAGTGCGTGCGCACTCTGAGTGCGTGTGGTGAGATAGGCCTGCCCTCCCATAGGAGTGCATGGGGAATGTATGTGTCCCTGGTAGTTCCTGATGCGTGGGGTGTGCAGGCTCGAGTCTGGTATGTGCAGACTCGTGTGATTGAATGCTGCGCAATGATGCATGCAGCGTGTTTGTGTCTAATATGGAAGTGCCACTTCTAGAAGTGTGCCTGTCTGTGCAGTGAGTGTGCTGGGGTGTGATTGGCTGGAGCTGGCTGGGGTGCCAGGCTCCATGAGTCATGATGGGTCTGCCCGGTGGTGAGTGTTGAGATTAGCATGTGTGATGTGAGGGAGTGGTGCACCTGGGTCCTGAATAGGGCTGGGCTTTCCCCACACAATGCTGGCTCCGCCCCCTGTGGTGCGTCTAATGTCCCTAACCCTGCCAGTGAATAGAGTGAGGGGCTGAGCACATCAAGAGTGCTCCCAAACCAGCTGCGCCTGGTTTTTCCCCCACCCTGCACCTTTAGACAAAGGAATTAAATGTATAAAAAGGGGCTGTGTCTCCTTCCAAAATGTTCTTGTTTGCCAACTTGAATCCTGCCAGGGGCGTGCTGCTGCTTGGGCCCAGGGGAAGTCTTGCCTCCCTGGGCCCTGCCCAGCCCCTGGATGCCTGATGGACTTTGTTGCTAGGAACCTGCTGCCTAGCTTCTACTCTGGGATCTTGTAGAGACTTTGGCGTCATTTCTTTACCCTTGGGGGCTTCATGCTGAACTGAGTGCCCCTGGAAGCACTGTAATTTGTGCTCTAGCGCTGGGAGCGCTTTACTTTCACCCCTCAAGCGCCTGTGAGCGCTTTATTTGTGTCCTAGCGCCTAGGGGCGCTTTATGGTCTATGGCGTTTGGGAGCGCTTTAATTGCCACTGCCGGTGCCCACCCGGCATCGCCCCGTGAAATCACCACCGCGGCCCTCGCGCCGCAAAAAGGAAGCCAGGCACCGGCGTGCCTGATGTTGGGCGGGACTTCCTGTTTGCGAGGGAAGTCTGTGCCGTGATTGGCTGCCCGCCTGGCAGGAAGGGGAAGCAGAGTCCTCCCGCGACCCGGGGCTCCCGTGAACTAGGGAGAGCCCTGGGGCCGCCTCACCCTGAGTCCCGGTCCCGAGATGGGGGACCGGGTGAACCGAGGCGCTGTCGGGCGGGGCTCCCAGGGATTGGGAGAGCCCCGCTACCGCCGCCCATTTCAGAGGAATCCTGCGCAGCCGGTGAGTGTGTGCGGAAGGAGGGGGAGGCGTCGGGGCACATTACCGGTGCCCCCCCCTCCAGTGGTGCAGAGTCCTTGCGTGAGCGCTGAGAGGCCCCAGCGAGGCCCCAGTGCTCCTCGAGCCCACGAGGGGCTCAGGGGGCCTTTGTAGTTAGAGCCCCTAGAGGCTCAAGAAGGCCCCATTGATTTACGAGCCTGAGAGGCTACCCAGTGCCCCAGTTGTTCTCGAGTCCCCCGGGAGGTACTCCAACGTTCGGGCCATTTGTGTATTCAGAGCCCGAGAGGCTCAGGGGGCAGTTCTTGATCTCAAGTCCCCAGAGGAGGGACTCCAACGAAGGCCCCACATTGTTCTGAGCCCTGAGAGGCTCCAACGTTGGCAGCATTGCTTGAGAGCCCACGAGGATCCCGGGGGCATAGTACGTTTGGCCACCGAGCCTGCGAGGCTCACAGTTGGTTCTTGGCCCCATAATTGTTTCTAGAGCCCCAGAAGAGAACCAGGAGGCACGCTGGTGCCTGGCTCAGTTCTTCAGCTGCCCAGCACTTAGTGGGCAGCTGCTACGTTTAGGCCCTCTTGACATTGCGACACAGGGAGTCCTAGCCCCAGCGAGGCCAGTTGGCCTGGGTATAGTATGAGTTCATGCTAATGTAATTTCTGCGAATTGTTCTGTGCTGCACCTCTGAATGTGTTTTGATGCATCATGTGCCTTGTTCTTACACCTCTGAATGTGTTGTGTATGCATCATGTGTTGTCCTGTGCTGCACCTCTGAATGTGTTTTGATGCATCATGTGCCTTGTTCTTACACCTCTGAATGTGTTGTTTATGCATCATGTGTTCTCCTGTGCTGCACCTCTGAATGTGTTTTGATGCATCATGTGCCTTGTTCTTACACCGCTGAATGTATGTTTATGCATCATGTGTTTTGTTCCCATGCCTATACCCCTAAATGTATGGTGGTACTTAGGTGGTTGTTCTCTCCTAGTACAGGTGTTCCCTGTGAGGTCCTGGTTCCCTACGCAATATTCTCCTAATGTGGTTAGGGTTGTGTAGGTGGTACTTACCTGGTACCAGTAGTTACTGGTTGTGTGCTAACGTGATTATTATTCTATGATCTTCAACGTGCTATTTCTAACAGTATTTCTAGTTCTAAAAGTGCTGATTCCTGACAGTGGTCCAGGTGGCCCTGTCTTGTACATATCCCCTTTAAATTCTGCCCGTGCCTGTTGGCACATTGTAAAGTGTGTGTTTTATCTAATGTGTTTTGGTATAACACAAAGGCTATTTTTTATATATAACCTTGTGTGGAGTTTCCTTTGTGGTGGGCCTTGGGTGTTGTTGCTGGGGGCGCGCGCAAACACTTAACTCACATTGCCTCCAAGTTTAGCCTTACTGCTCGTGTCACGTTACCAAGGGGGTGAGCAGGGGTTATCTTGGCGTGTAACTCCCTTGCCCTGACGTGGAAGTGGTGGTCTCTGACTGACTTTGGCGCAAGCCCTGGCCAGCCAGGGATCCCATTTCTAACACTCTTCAAGTACAAGCCATGTGACTCTGGCCTTGGCCGGAGGATTCACGCTAACTGCAATACACATCCCAGGAACTCTGAACCAAAAAGAAGATTTTCTACGCAGACATCCTGAGGAAAAAATTGCAAATAGGTCCTGAATGGCAAACTAATACAAAACTTCTTCAGAGACTGGAGACTTCCAACAGACAAAAAATGCAAAAACCTCTTGTCCAGGGCACCAGAAAGGACCTCAGTGGACAATGCCTTCTTGAGCAAGTGGTTTACTTTGGTTGTCTGCGCCTTTTCTCTGATCCCAGTGATACCAACTGTTATTGTGCAGCTACACAAATCGAAAATAAAAATGATTCTAATAGCACCAGATTGGCAGAGACCGTAGTGGTACCCTGACCTTCTAGAGCTGTCAAGCACCCAACACAGAAGACTACTTCATAGACCAGATATTCTGATCAGACTATAGGACCATATCCAACACCTGAGAATTTGGCTGCCTGGCTCCTGCAGGTTACGTGCACTCGGTTAGTTTGTTTGGGACGCTCTGTCGACCAACATGCCGGAGATACCAAGGAAGCACTAGTTGCTCCTGGTATAATTGTGTGCCTTTCAAGCCTACGATAGTGGCTGATGAGATTGCCCTTCAGTGGCAACACTTTGGATTGATTCTTCACTACTGATTTCAAGCTCTGAGAAATCTAGGAAGTACGAGTTGCTCCTTGTTCAAACATGCCAGGAAACGTAGGATTTCTGTATCGAAATGTGTATCCACTTCATCTAAGACCTGATTCCAATAAGGTTGGATATATTCACATTCCCATAATGGGTGTACCAGGGTGCCTACGCGGTCACAACCCCACCAACATGTCGCTCCCTGAGTGGAATCCATTGAATGAAGACGCTCCGGGGTATAGTACCAATAAGTAGCTACTTTTGTGACTGTCTCAGTTAGCCCCATATGGTATGCGGAATGGCGGGCCCTATAATATACCCTCTTCCACTCCTTGTGACTAAGTGTCCTGCCTAGTTCCCTTGCTCAGCGCGCCCGGTCGGAGTTATAGGTGTGAGCATTCCTGACCGCAACATTTTGTATAAATCGGAAATTAGCTTTTTATCTGATGTGCTGGTGATTAGCCACCGCTCATATATGGACAGGCGCCTGCCGGCTTCGGGCCGAACCTGAGCGTGGAGTGCCCAATGCCGTACCTGGAGGTAGTGGAGTCTCTCCGTTTCAGGCAGCCCATATTCCTGTTTAAATTGGTGGAACGGGATAATCCCATCCACGTCAAACGTGGTACAAAAATCGGCATCCAGAGGGTCTCCACCTTGCGAAGGCAACTGTCTGTACCCGGGCGAAAATCTGGATTATCTAATAGCTGGGTGAGCGGAGACAGAAAGGTGGTGAGATCGTGCCTGATATTAGTATGATCCCACGCTTCTAGGGTGATTTGTGTGATATGAGAGGCATATAAATTGGGGGGCCTATGGCACTTGCGAAGGAATGGGATTTCTTGCAAAGGTCTAGCGGCTACTGCCTGATCCTGGAACAACCAGTGTTTCTCTGACTCCCATCTGCTCCACTCAACCAGGTGTCGCAGTTGGGCCGCCTGGAAATAGAGTCCGAGGTCGGGGATTCCGAGTCCACCTCTCTCCGGTGGGAGCGCCACCAGCGTCTGTTTCATGCGCGGCTTCTGGCCATGCCAGATGAACTGTGCGAGTTACGTCTGGGTTTGCTGTATCCAACCTGGAGGCCGTCGGAGAGGGAGAGTGCTAAACAAATTAAGGATCTGGGGTAGGATGGTCATTTTACCACAGCTATTTTGCCTAGGTACGAGAGAGGATAATGTTTCCACTGACCAAGCTCCCCGCGAATCTTCTGACACAAGTGTGCGTAGTTGGTGGTAACTATGCTCGGTAGAGAGGAAGCCAACTGAATCCCCAGATATGGGATTGAGTCCGCCGCCCTTTGAATAGGATGAAGGCCCTGGAGATGTTCACGGGTGGGGCGCAACAGGGAGAGATCCAGGACTATCGACTTATCCATGTTCATCTTAAACCCTGCTGCCCGTGCGAAGAACGCCAAGTCGGCCAGGCACGCTGGCAGCGCGAGACAGGGGTTGGACAATGAGATCAAAACATCATCAGCGTAGAGACTGATCGTGTGAGTGTAGCCGCTGAATTTAATCCCGGTGATCGATGGATTATGCCAGAGCCTCTGAGCAAAGGGCTCCATATAAAACGCAAAAAGAAGGGGTAACAAAAAGGGCACCCCTGCCTAGTGCCTCTCTCTATGGGAAACCGGCAGGACGTATGTCCGTTCACCCGGTCTGTGACTGTAATGAACTTATAACAGTTCAAGATGTATGTGCGTGACTTCTCCCCGATCCCCGCTCGCACCAGCACCTGCTCCAGATAGGGCCAGTGGACCCTATCGAAGGCTTTCTCGGCATCGATAGCGAGCATCATGTATTCTCCTTGTGTTCGCGAGGCTTTCTCGATGAGATGTAGGGCTCGTTTCGTATTATCGGCGTTTGGCGCTCGGGATGAAGCCTGCTTGATCCGGGTCTATAAGGCCAGGCATAAGGGGTGCGAGATGGGCAGCTAGGATCCCCGTGTACAATTTGAGGTCTATATTAAGAAGGGAGATGGGGTGATATGCACCGCATGTGGTCTTGTCTTTCCTCGGTTTGGTATCACCACTATGGAGGCCTCTAGGAGGTCTCCAGGAATTGTGCCGGGGTCGGCGAAAGAATTAAAAGGCTGAGTGAGGAGAGGGGCTATCAGAGCACAAAATGTCTTGTAAAAAATAGCAGAGAAGCCGTCTGGCCCGGGGGCCTCCGTGAGTTTGAGGCGTGCGATAGCAGCAATTACCTCATCGATTCGAATGTCCCTATCAAGGTGGTCAGCTTGAGCCTTTGCCACTGCTGGCAAGTAGACAGTCGAGGAAGGCAGCCCCATCTGCGCTATCTAGTGGAGAGCTGGAGTGGAGGCCAGCATAAAAGTCGCGGAACGCCTCGGCGATTTCTCCATCCTCCGAGACACGTCCACCATCCCCTCTGCGAATATCCTGGACCCCCTGTTTCTGCCGGGTCTCACGCAGTTTGTGGGCGAGAAGATGCCCATACCAATCCCCCCATGTAGTAAGCATGTCACAGTTGCAAAGCAGCATATTCTGCCCCATCTTGGTCAAGCGCCGCAAGTTGCTGGCGCATGGTTTTTAATTGGCGAAAAAACCCGAGGGGCTCCCGTCCTCTGGTGCATCTGCTCCAATTCTTTAGGTTTAGGGTGAGTTTGTCGCGCTTGCGCCTGCGCTCTGCATTGTCTACTGCCGAGGTGGCTATCAATTCCCACCGTATGACCGCCTTTAGTGCTGCCCATTGTGTTGCAAGAGTGGTGTCTGCATTAGCATTGTGGGGGAGGGTAGTCGGTGATGGAGTGCTGTATCCATTCTACCACTGCCGGGCGGTGTAGAAGGGTGTCCCGGAGACCCCACAACCTGGAGGACTGTTGTATGGGT
The DNA here is from genome assembly GCF_964261635.1 of Lissotriton helveticus. Classification (NCBI taxonomy): domain Eukaryota; kingdom Metazoa; phylum Chordata; class Amphibia; order Caudata; family Salamandridae; genus Lissotriton; species Lissotriton helveticus. The sequence continues at coordinate 1,939,048,853 of NC_136057.1, read as the reverse complement.
GAGAGGGTAACAGTGACCGGTGCGTGGTCCGAGAGGGAGGCTACCCCTATGTTGCCCTCTGTCGTGAGCACTTGTACGGGTGCGGATGCTAATAGGTAATCTACTCTAGCGTAGGTTTTATGTGGGGGTGAAAGCTGTGCCACAAGTCCCGTAGACCTTGGTCGTGTACACGGACCAACCCCTCTGTAGAGAGCGCGCCTGTCTGTTGCGTGTGTTGACCTGATCTGTCCTTGGCGTTATCAAAAACTAAGTTCAGATCCCCCTCCCAAGAGGATATTACTGGCTGTTGTAGCTGTTGCTTCAGTGAGGGCTGAGTGTAAGAATTGTTCTTGGCCATCATTCGGGGCGTACAAGGAGCCAATGGTGAATGTTAAATTACCTAAGGCAAATCTATAAGTCAAGAGTCTACCCTTAAGTTCAGCCTCCTTATGTAGGGCCTCCCCTTTACACTGCTGGGCAACCAGGATGGCCTCCCAGGCTGATTTGGTGTGGCCTGAGGAAAAGAATTGAGTCTGAAACTTTCGTGACTTAAGGCGGTGGCAGTCCCTAGGTAGAAGGTGCGTTTCCTGCAGAAGGCAAATGTCTGCCTGGGCATTTTCTAAACAGGACAAAACAGCCGTCCGTTTCACCGGGTTATTAAGGCCCCTCACATTTAAGGTAAGTATTTTAAGCGTGTTAACAGGCATTCACTGTGGTAAGAAAACTGAAAGCATACATGAGGTACAAGCTCTTGCACTACAGGAGCGTGGGACCGCTATTCGTTCCAGATCATCACGGTTGCGTGGGTCTTGCTATCTCTCAGGAGGAAGTGGACACAGAACACTAAACAAATCCCCAAAAAGGTCCAAGGGTAAAACCTGTAAAAGGAAACTGGAAAAATCGTGTGGCGTGTGTCTTAGTCCGTTAGAGCTATTCCCAGTAGACTGCAGGCATCTGCGAGAGAGCGGAGTTGAAACAGCTTTCTGTCCATGCGACAGATCAATCGAAATGGGTGACCCCAGCTGTATGGGATGTCGCGTTGGTGAAGGTAGGCGGTGACCGGTCTGAAGGTCCTTTGTTTATGAAGGGTCAGAACAGCGAGGTTTTGGTATAAGACTGGGGATTGTCCGCGGAATGTCAATGGGTACATCTGCCGCTCTTTACTCAAGATTTCCTCCTTGGTACGGAAATCTTGCACACAGACCAAGATGTCGGAAGGAGGAGCTGCGTCAGGGCGCGGCAGCCCCACTCTGTGCGCTCAGTCCAATTTAATGTCCGTACCTGGCTGGTTGCTTAGTATATGATGGAGAGTTCTCTATTGTATTCAAAGATGTCACCCACTTCTTCATTAGTCGTGACCCCCCCGGATCCGAATGTTATGGCTTTGCGATCTATTCTCCAAATCTTCGAGATGGGACTGGACTTGTTGATCGTGGATGCAAATGACTTCTTGTTGCAAAGTGGCCATCTCCACATCTCGCTTGTCAGTCTTGTCCTCTAACTCCGCGACCCTTTCGCCAATGCTGTCTACGTCTCTGCAAACTTTTTTGAGTTTTGCCGTGAGGTCGCGCTTAAGCATTTGAATGTCTTCCCGGAGGGCAACAAACGGGGATTCAAGGAATGCTTTGGTAATCACATCTCCCCTGCAGCACCCATGGAGCTGGCCTCCTCCGCGTTTGCCACAACTTCATCCGGCTGTTGGCTATTCTGGGCCTTCGCAAATAGGTCCTTGATGGTCTTGGCTCTCTGCCCCCGGGAGGAGGACATCACAGGTTTGGGCCAGGCCGCGGCCAGGCAGGTAGCTGCAAGCAAGTCCGGCGAGGATGCAAGCAGGTGTAGGTTTGTCTGGCATGCCGAGCAGAGCACAATCAGAGGCTGTGTCTGTTCAGGTAATATGTTGCCCATCAGTGTGGGTTCCCAGCCCCCAGTGCAGTCGTCTATGGGGCCTGCTGGGGAAAACCACGAGGTCCGCCCCAAGGTCACTGCTGATGTACACTCTTGTTGTGGGGCCTTGGGTGATGCAGTCTGCTGCGGGAGGTAGACAGGGTCCCACGGGTAGGTACTCTGCGGCAGGGGACGGGCCAAGGCGTGTGGGGACCCAGGTGGACCCGCCGATCCCCAGGCCCTTCACAGCTCTCTCAAGGCGAGGCCTGTCGCGGAATATCTCGCCTCTCATGGCCGCTGTCACAGCCTCGCCTCCCGGACTCCCAATGCAGACAGAGCACTGCGACTTTCACCGTGCCGCCCTGGCACTTGCCTGGGTTCCCGCTGGAGCTGCGGCGATGGGTGCACCCACCGCGTCTACCTCCTGTGCCGGAGCTGTCGGGGTGCTGCTGGGCCTTCACTTAAGATGGCGGGCCACCGCGCCGCGCTATCAGCCACACCACAGCGGGCGACACCCAGGAGTCTTCGGGCTGTTGGGTTCGCTGACCGTTACCAGCCGGGGCCTTCCGCTGCTCGTCTGCCAGGCTCCGAGTGACCACAGGGGAATGCGGGCTAGTCGCAGCCTTCTGCTCGGCCCTCGCCGCCGCTAGATCCGATCACAAGATGGCAGCCCTCCTCTCTGCCGTGAGGGAGCTCACATGCCGCTGATCATATGTCTATTTGGAGCGATTATAAAAAAGATCAGGATGCTGCTACAGGTTTATTTGGTGTTATGTATGTATAATATTCTGTTTTCTTTTTTTGTCTCATTTACCCATATGTACCTGATTTAATTTTGTTGGAAATTAGTATTTTCACAGTTATGTAATGTCTAATGTATATTGTCCTGTCTGATATCACTAATAGCATGTCTTTAACACATACGGTATATGAATTACAATATATCGCACACAAGGTTTTTCTATTGGAATTGAGTGTCTGTCATTTTTGAGTTGATGTCTATGTTTATAGTCAGTGTGTTGGGTATCATTAATTGATTTTCCTACCTTTGAGAGGAATGAGTTATAGATTTTTTTGAAGAAATCTCTTTCTACATGGCAGAACCATTGTCTGTTTATTGACTCCTAAAGTCAGGCAATATGAACACGTAAATCTCCCTCATGCCTACATGGAGATACTTACAGAGGCAAAATGGTGCTCAACAAGATTATGCTGTGCCCTAAAATGGAATAGATTCTGGTTTTATAGTAAAGGACGTAATCTTATTACAAACAGAAGTGATACTACATTCCTTGCTGTGTTTAGCCAAATCTGAATTACAGGTCTCTTTTATAAATGTCCACCTGGCTGTTATAGCAGCATACAGCATATAAAATATCACCCAAGTTTCTTTCTTTAAAATTCCACTAATTAAAGATTTTTTTTTTTTTAGAAGGCGTCAAGGTTTTTTCGCCAGTGAGATAGGTCATGTCCACCATGGGAGCTTAACTTAGTATTTTCACAACTGATGAGCTCTTGCTTTGAATCTGTTCATAGAGCAACACTGGGATGTGTGCCATGTCGACTCTTGCTTTAGTTCTGTACTTAGGCACTCAGCCAGCAAAGGCAGTGTGTGGGTGCCAGGGTACAGGGTCCCTGAGGGTGGCACAATAAGTGCTGCAGCCCTCAGAGGTCTTCTCTGATCACCATGCCCTGGGTACCTAGTGTACCATTTACTAGGGGCTGACAGGTGGTCAGAGATGCCAATTGGGTGTTTCGTTTCAGCATAGCTTTTCTTTGTAGGGAAGGAACACAGGCCCTGGGTACCTGGTTGGCAGGGACCCAGGGCATACTCAAAGTACATCAGCAGTTCAGAAAAAAGTGGGGGCAAGAAAGATGGCACTTTCTCACACTTATCCAATGTGAAGTCTGATTTCCATATCAATCAAACTATTACCTTACCAACCTTCTTCCCTAATATGCCGAAACCAGCAGACAGGGCTCTCCACCTGTTAGACATTAGAGTGCTACGTTTTTTTCTGTAGAAACCAAGAGATATTAGGAAAGCGAAACAGTTGTTTGTAAATTATAGCCATATTAGATAAGGGCTGTCCACTTCCAAAAAGTCCAGATGCATACTGGCATGTATTTCTTTGATACCAGATTTAAAAAAAGCCACTGCAAGGAAAACCGAAAGCCCACTCCACAAGAGGGAAAGTGACTACTATAGCAAGGATAAGAAATACCCCTATTTTTGTAGAGCCATGATGTGGAGGTCAGTATATACATTTATTAGGCACTGTTGTCTAGATTCGGATACCCAAGCCGATGCCAAAGAAGGGCTGGAAATGCCAAGGAATAATTTAGCATACATTTTCTTTAGGCTTCTCAGACCTCTGCATAACAAACATATATATGTATATTTCACAGCCCAGGGACCATGACATTTAGCTACTTAGTCCTATACGCTCGAATAGAGTAGAAATCTATCATTGACGAACTTATGATGCAGAAGAAAAAGTTATGTACCTGTAGTACTGGTTCTGCATATTAGGAATCTTCATTAAGGTCATAAACGACCCGTCCATCTCCCCAGCATCCACACAGCAACAACCCGCCGCCACCAGACTCTCCAAACATGACATTTCTTCCTACGAAAGAAGCCACATGTGACTCAGGTCATCCCTGTTGTTCCCCCCGGTGACGTGGAGCCACCTGGTAAACACACTGAAAGTTGCTCCTGCTCGGAGTTCTGCTCTAGGTAGCATTGTGGAAGGGATCCTGTGGCGTTTCCTACTCGACGCAATCTGCATAGTGTCTCTCTGGTATATTCACTCCTTCACTCCATGCTTGTTCTCTTTTGTTAAATGGTCCTTTCCTGGTTCAGCTCTGTTGGCCTCACCCTTTGCGTTATCATTGTGCAAAATGGTTCGCCAAGCAGAGCTTGCAACCGACTGGTCAGCACCATCTTCCGAAGAGGTCATGGTTGTTTGAGGACAGGACTTTTCAATTCTGTGCTCTGGGGAAGGCTAGCACTTCCAACTAGCTAGGTACGGAACAAGTCGTATAGCGCCACCTAATGGTGGTGGCAACTATAGCAAGTGGCTTGGTAATGTGACTTTTTTGGTGTTTGAGGAGCGCTCCCTAAGTAAAATAGCTTTTTAGCTCATTCAGGTTTTCACCACTCCAAAGCCATCTCGTTGGAGTTGCTGGTGTCTTCGTCACTACCTGCTGCAGTGTCACTCATGGAAGCTTAGCTTCCTGTCACCTCAACAAGATTGACTGCGCCTCGGGACTTCTGAAGCTGGGATCTCTATTCAGCAACTCTTGTGGGCTGCCCCAGACCTTTGTAGTCCCAAAGTACATTTTAACGAGTCAGTGTCCTTATTCGAAGAAAATTCCATTACACACCACATTCATCCAATCCACACCACAGAATTCCACATCCTGCCTCAAAATACAACACCACACCGCATAATTCCATTACTCTACATGCCATTCCATAACACACAATACCACTCCACATAATTACACTCCATGATACATTATACCACTCCACATAATTCAAGTACACGCAATAGCACATAATTACTATCCCGATAGTTCCACTGCACACCATGCCACATAATTCCACTACACATAACTCTACTCAGCACCACACAATTCGACACCACACAATTCCACAATAAACCCTTCCAATCTAACCCACCTAATTCCACTCTACACAACATACATCCACTCTACTCCATAATACACGGCTATAAGACATTGTCATTGACCATGCCAATAGCTCTCGGATTGCAGAGACCTATTGGATTCGCCAATGCTTGCTTTTTTCCTGTTAACTGCCTATAGGGGTATTCTCTGCATTTGAATGCTGCAGTGTAGTTTTATAAGAGCAATCTGGAGTGTTCATTAGAACAATCAAGAAACAAATTAGGTCTTTGTTAGGCTGTCAGTTCTTGAAATAAATGTGTGCTTTTGTACAAAGACCGTCTATGATGCTGTTTTCATGAATGAAAACCACGTAAAAAGGTGTTCTAGGGTCTGTGCACACAGAAGGGCATTTTTCAGGCATTTATGACCTCAATGAAGATTTCTATAATGAAGAACAAGGACTACATGTAGGAAACCTTTTCTTTCCTACAATACAGACAAGAAAAGACACCTGAACATTTTTTGGCTGCATCTTGGTCTACTGGTGGAGCTAATGGGTGTAAAGCATTTGATGTACACACTCAGTCAGCAAAAGGTTTCACACATTCATGGACTGAACTCCAGTCCAATTGTTTGTATATCCAGAGATATGGTTATTTTATTTTTAGAACCAACAGTTATAAAAATATACTTTTCAGTTTACGAGTACTCTCATGTAAATACTTTGCAGAGGAGCAATAAGTTTGTATACACATTAATCACAGGTTAGTTAATAAGCAATACAGTGCTACAACACACTCTAGCATTGAGCTCAATGGGTTTTCATAAGAAAGTACAGGTGATTACTTTAGGGATTACTTTGGTAGTCCCAGGACTAGATCTTGGATTCAGTCCTGGGGTCTAAGCTGAAACCAGATTAGCAAAAACGTTTTAGCCACAGTGATGATTTTTCCTGAATATAAAGCTGTTTTAAAAGTTCACACTTAAAAACTTTTCGAGGTGATTCTCACAATGTTATTCAATGGGAGGAAATTAAGGTTACAGGTAAAGTACGATCGCGTTACTTTTGTAACCCAGCACTAGTCTCCTAGGGCCAGCACTGGGGGCTTAACTCAAAACAGGCAGGTAATTGCGTTTCAGTATTTCGTACGATTTTTAGAGAATATATTTACAGTTTTCAAAAGTAGACACTTAGAAGAATTTTCATAGAAAAGCAGACAATGGGTTCCTATGGAGAAAATACAGGTTACTAGTAAACCCGCTAGGGATTACTTTTGCGGTTCAGTACTGGGCTGAAAGGTACAGTACTGGCTTCTCTCCTGATCACAGGTGAGTATTTTGGAATTCGGACTTTGGCTGATTTTATAGGAATATTTTCAGTTTTCAAAACTTCACACTTAGAAAATTTTCGAGTCAAAAAATGGGTCAATGTTATCCAATGGCAGGTAAATGAATTACCGGCCTCCAGGTGAGTACTTGGTTGGCGAAGGTAAGGTTCTGGACACAGACTCGGGGGTCCCCCAGGATCAGGTAGGTACAGTTAGTACATCCTCAGCGGCATAGGGGCGGCCGGGTGCAGAGGTAGTTAGGCCCAATGTTAGTCAATGAGAGGCAGGGGGCCTTCGGTTGGTGGCGGCTGGCTAGCAGGCCACGCGGCTGTGGGAGCTGGGCTCCTGGTCACTTGCTCAGGGCAAGGGGGAAGTAGATTAGGACAGAGAGGTCACAGCCAGCAGTACTCGGGCGGCTGGGTGCAGGGTGCTTTTGAGCCGTCGGGCGCTCAATGTTATCCAATGAGGATCTTGACAAAGGAACAAAGGCTGCAGGCTCAGGGACGGTGACTCTCCGGGGGCGACCAGCACTTCGAGAGGTAAGTTGGGATCTTAGAGCACAGGTAGGTACCCCAAAGGGAGGCACAGGGGGCCGCGGGGTGCCGGGTGCAGGGGTGTCTTTAGGGGTCGGAAAAGCTTACCCTCGGCTGGTCGCGGTTGGGGTGGCCCCTGGTTCTGAGTCTGCAGGCATCGGCTGGTTTGTCGAGGAGGGACTTTGGGCACTGGACTTCGGGTCCCAGTCGCCGGGGGGACGTCCTCGTGGTATTGGTTCGGGCTGGCCCGGCCCGGGCTCGCTGGTGCAAAGTGGGCTGGTCCGGAGCTTCCTGGTGGGTACCAGATGGGTTGTTGCAGCAGAGCCTCTGCTGATGGGAGTCCCAATCTTCGAGAGGGTCAAGGCAGGCAGGTCCTCTGGGTGTCCCATGGTTGCTGTCCGCGGAGGTCGCCGGGATTAGGCAGGAGCAGGTTACAGGATCAACAGGCCGGTAGGGCTGGGGCCAAGTCAGTTGTTGTTGTCCTGTTGTTAGCAGCTGCGCGGCGGGTCTTCTTCTTCTTGATCTTCTTTCTTCTTGTTGGTACCGGGATCTAAGGAAGGAAGGTTCAGGGAGCCCCTAAATAATACATTTAGGGGCGTTTCAGGTAGGGCAAGGGCAGGGACCAATGGGTCCCTGTCCTGGGGTGAGTACACACCCTAGCCTGCTCGTCTCCTGTGGGAGGGGGCCAGGAGCCTAGCTGGGATTGGGCAGGACTCCCCATCTACAAAATGGCTGGGGTCCTGGGTCGTGCTTCACCTCGCCTCCTCCACCTGCGGGGTGGAGTTGGCACAGGTTGACACCCCCCCCTTCCTGACGTAGTTTTTCCCGCCAGTCTTCCCGCCAGAGTGGGGCTAGGCCTGGTGGGGGGCTGGTTGCTGGGTACAGCGAATGGTCTGGAGAAGCTCTCAGAGGCGGTATGCCTTTGAAGCTTCCCCCTGTCCATCATGGGGGAGGAGACATAGCACCTCGCCCAGGATGTGCTTTGTTGCAGACCCAGGAGAGCGGGGGGCTCTCCACCCAGGGGTCCAGCAACATGTCTGCTGGGTGGCAGCCTCTGCAGCCACTCAGCCCAGACGTGGATTGTCGGTTCGGGTTTTTGGAGGGCATCTCTAAGATGCCCTCTCGCGCATTTTACATTAAATCCCACACTGGCATCAGTGCAGGTTTAATGTGCTGAGAAGTTTGATACCAAACTTGTTAGTCTTCAGTGAAGCCGTTATGGTGCTGTGGAGTTCGTAAATGACAACCTCCCAGCACCATATACTCTTAAATGGCAACACTGCACTTACAGTGCCCAGGAATGGCCCTGGGTACTGTAGGGGCACAGGGCTCATGCACCTGGACCCTCACCTCTGGCATAGGGCACCCAGCCAGACGGGTGACTGAAGTATGCCAGGGCAGTGGGTGCTGTGGGCATGGCACACAGGGATGTGTGCCATGTCGACTCTTGCTTTAGTTCTGTACTTAGGCACTCAGCCAGCAAAGGCAGTGTGTGGGTGCCAGGGTACAGGGTCCCTGAGGGTGGCACAATAAGTGCTGCAGCCCTCAGAGGTCTTCTCTGATCACCATGCCCTGGGTACCTAGTGTACCATTTACTAGGGGCTGACAGGTGGTCAGAGATGCCAATTGGGTGTTTCGTTTCAGCATAGCTTTTCTTTGTAGGGAAGGAACACAGGCCCTGGGTACCTGGTTGATTCAAAAAGGGGGTGGTGATGGACAGAGTATCTGAGTTAATCAGAACACTCCTACCCAGTCAACAGATCAGGGCTTGATCCATCACCGTTTTTTAGCTCACTGCACCATCCCAGTTCAGAACCTGGCTATATGCAAATTAGTCTGTCCCTGGCCCAGTGCATCATGGGAACAGGGCAGACCAAACTACCAAGCCAATTCTTTACTGGAAAGGAAACAAGCTTCCAGGGACCGGTTTCTGGCATTACAGCCGTCTTCGGCCCGGCTTGCTTGAATCCTGATGGTGCAGTGAGCAAGGGACTCACATCTGAGCATACCCTTCCACGCTTGTGGTGGCCAAAACGATTCAAAAAGGGGGTGGTGATGGACAGAGTATCTGAGTTAATCAGAACACTCCTACCCAGTCAACAGATCAGGGCTTGATCCATCACCGTTTTTTAGCTCACTGCACCATCCCAGTTCAGAACCTGGCTATATGCAAATTAGTCTGTCCCTGGCCCAGTGCATCATGGGAACAGGGCAGACCAAACTACCAAGCCAATTCTTTACTGGAAAGGAAACAAGCTTCCAGGGACCGGTTTCTGGCATTACAGCCGTCTTCGGCCCGGCTTGCTTGAATCCTGATGGTGCAGTGAGCAAGGGACTCACATCTGAGCATACCCTTCCACGCTTGTGGTGGCCAAAACGAATCAAAAAGGGGGTGGTGATGGACAGAGTATCTGAGTTAATCAGAACACTCCTACCCAGTCAACAGATCAGGGCTTGATCCATCACCGTTTTTTAGCTCACTGCACCATCCCAGTTCAGAACCTGGCTATATGCAAATTAGTCTGTCCCTGGCCCAGTGCATCATGGGAACAGGGCAGACCAAACTACCAAGCCAATTCTTTACTGGAAAGGAAACAAGCTTCCAGGGACCGGTTTCTGGCATTACAGCCGTCTTCGGCCCGGCTTGCTTGAATCCTGATGGTGCAGTGAGCAAGGGACTCACATCTGAGCATACCCTTCCACGCTTGTGGTGGCCAAAACGATTCAAAAAGGGGGTGGTGATGGACAGACTATCTGAGTTAATCAGAACACTCCTACCCAGTCAACAGATCAGGGCTTGATCCATCACCGTTTTTTAGCTCACTGCACCATCCCAGTTCAGAACCTGGCTATATGCAAATTAGTCTGTCCCTGGCCCAGTGCATCATGGGAACAGGGCAGACCAAACTACCAAGCCAATTCTTTACTGGAAAGGAAACAAGCTTCCAGGGACCGGTTTCTGGCATTACAGCCGTCTTCGGCCCGGCTTGCTTGAATCCTGATGGTGCAGTGAGCAAGGGACTCACATCTGAGCATACCCTTCCACGCTTGTGGTGGCCAAAACGATTCAAAAAGGGGGTGGTGATGGACAGAGTATCTGAGTTAATCAGAACACTCCTACCCAGTCAACAGATCAGGGCTTGATCCATCACCGTTTTTTAGCTCACTGCACCATCCCAGGGCAGGGACCCAGGGCATACTCAAAGTACATCAGCAGTTCAGAAAAAAGTGGGGGCAAGAAAGATGGCACTTTCTCACACTTATCCAATGTGAAGTCTGATTTCCATATCAATCAAACTATTACCTTACCAACCTTCTTCCCTAATATGCCGAAACCAGCAGACAGGGCTCTCCACCTGTTAGACATTAGAGTGCTACGTTTTTTTCTGTAGAAACCAAGAGATATTAAGAAAGCGAAACAGTTGTTTGTAAATTATAGCCATATTAGATAAGGGCTGTCCACTTCCAAAAAGTCCAGATGCATACTGGCATGTATTTCTTTGATACCAGATTTAAAAAAAGCCACTGCAAGGAAAACCTAAAGCCCACTCCACAAGAGGGAAAGTGACTACTATAGCAAGGATAAGAAATACCCCTATTTTTGTAGAGCCATGATGTGGAGGTCAGTATATACATTTATTAGGCACTGTTGTCTAGATTCGGATACCCAAGCCGATGCCAAAGAAGGGCTGGAAATGCCAAGGAATAATTTAGCATACATTTTCTTTAGGCTTCTCAGACCTCTGCATAACAAACATATATATGTATATTTCACAGCCCAGGGACCATGACATTTAGCTACTTAGTCCTATACGCTCGAATAGAGTAGAAATCTATCATTGACGAACTTATGATGCAGAAGAAAAAGTTATGTACCTGTAGTACTGGTTCTGCATATTAGGAATCTTCATTAAGGTCATAAACGACCCGTCCATCTCCCCAGCATCCACACAGCAACAACCCGCCGCCACCAGACTCTCCAAACATGACATTTCTTCCTACGAAAGAAGCCACATGTGACTCAGGTCATCCCTGTTGTTCCCCCCGGTGACGTGGAGCCACCTGGTAAACACACTGAAAGTTGCTCCTGCTCGGAGTTCTGCTCTAGGTAGCATTGTGGAAGGGATCCTGTGGTGTTTCCTACTCGACGCAATCTGCATAGTGTCTCTCTGGTATATTCACTCCTTCACTCCATGCTTGTTCTCTTTTGTTAAATGGTCCTTTCCTGGTTCAGCTCTGTTGGCCTCACCCTTTGCGTTATCATTGTGCAAAATGGTTCGCCAAGCAGAGCTTGCAACCGACTGGTCAGCACCATCTTCCGAAGAGGTCATGGTTGTTTGAGGACAGGACTTTTCAATTCTGTGCTCTGGGGAAGGCTAGCACTTCCAACTAGCTAGGTACGGAACAAGTCGTATAGCGCCACCTAATGGTGGTGGCAACTATAGCAAGTGGCTTGATAATGTGACTTTTTTGGTGTTTGAGGAGCGCTCCCTAAATAAAATAGCTTTTTAGCTCATTCAGGTTTTCACCACTCCAAAGCCATCTCGTTGGAGTTGCTGGTGTCTTCGTCACTACCTTCTGCAGTGTCACTCATGGAAGCTTAGCTTTCTGTCACCTCAACAAGATTGACTGCGCCTCGGGACTTCTGAAGCTGGGATCTCTATTCAGCAACTCTTGTGGGCTGCCCCAGACCTTTGTAGTCCCAAAGTACATTTTAACGAGTCAGTGTCCTTATTCGAAGAAAATTCCATTACACACCACATTCATCCAATCCACACCACAGAATTCCACATCCTGCCTCAAAATACAACACCACACCTCATAATTCCATTACTCTACATGCCATTCCATAACACACAATACCACTCCACATAATTACACTCCATGATACATTATACCACTCCACATAATTCAAGTACACGCAATAGCACATAATTACTATCCCGATAGTTCCACTGCACACCATGCCACATAATTCCACTACACATAACTCTACTCAGCACCACACAATTCGACACCACACAATTCCACAATAAACCCTTCCAATCTAACCCACCTAATTCCACTCTACACAACATACATCCACTCTACTCCATAATACACGGCTATAAGACATTGTCATTGACCATGCCAATAGCTCTCGGATTGCAGAGACCTATTGGATTCGCCAATGCTTGCTTTTTTCCTGTTAACTGCCTATAGGGGTATTCTCTGCATTTGAATGCTGCAGTGTAGTTTTATAAGAGCAATCTGGAGTGTTCATTAGAACAATCGAGAAACAAATTAGGTCTTTGTTAGGCTGTCAGTTCTTGAAATAAATGTGAGCTTTTGTACAAAGACCGTCTATGATGCTGTTTTCATGAATGAAAACCACGTAAAAAGGTGTTCTAGGGTCTGTGCACACAGAGGGGCATTTTTCAGGCATTTATGACCTCAATGAAGATTTCTATAATGAAGAACAAGGACTACATGTAGGAAACCTTTTCTTTCCTACAATACAGACAAGAAAAGACACCTGAACATTTTTTGGCTGCATCTTGATCTACTGGTGGAGCTAATGGGATTTTGTGTTAAAGAGCTAACCTTGTTTTGAGCTGTTTTGTTGAAGGTACTATGAATGGTAGATCAAATCCTTTTGTTATGTCGAAAGTACTGATTATGGCCCTTTACCCTTAATCAAGCTTAAACATGAGGTATCCTTGTTCTCATTGTAGTTATATGGGACATCTGGGTGAGACGAGGCCCTGAGGACTGCAAATATGTGGGCAGAGTAACAATTCTTCACTTTGGTTCGCTGGTCGGTCCATTGTGGCAGGTCATGGGACCCCAGTGGTTCAGGAATTGCTAGGGTTCGCTAGATGTCTGCTCTCCTGCTGATTGGCTTTTATGAAGGCAGGATGACCGGAAGGTGTTCCTGAGCAATAATTGGCTGCTGAGACAGCCCGTGCACCACATCTCCTTCACGTAGTAAGGTGAGAGAGAACTATAAATGGAGAATCACCTAAACCAAAACTTTTTTACTTTCACATATTCATATTTGTAGTAGACGTATGTTGTTGAACCTAACTCACAGATTATTCTTTGACAGTAGCGTATGCAGTCTCACTGCTTCAGTATTTTGTGGTGACATGAAAAACCAGAAAACACACAGGCTATTTGTAATGACAACTGAATCTCACGGCCAGTTTGTCAGGATGGGTACTGGCAAGCTCGCAGGCAGTCTGATTTAACGTGAAAGCATTCCACTGCACCACTGCATGGGGGCTGAAGTATTAGATGCTTTGTTGATAGGTTTTTGTATTGTGTTGTGTTCGAGTCTTATTTAGCCCCTTGGCAATGTATACAGACTTCGTTCTGCAATTGTGATTCCAGAGGTGGATGTTTCCTTTTGGGAAATAATTATTGGGCTTTGTGGTTTGAAGGGTGTGGCTTGTTTCAGTTGAGGTTTCATATAAGGCATAGGTTTTGCGACCTCCTAGTGTAAGCCTTTTCCTTGTGATTATAGAGTTATAGTGACTCATCTCTTGGTAGTAGTTCAAAGGGGTGGTTCGGAATCCTGCAGCCTTCCACCTCAACTTTGTCAGTGGGTGTTTGCTTGGCACAAGTTCCATTCAGACGAACTTCTTGTGGGAGGCGGATATTGTGTTTTTATAGTGGTTATGTGAATCTGGAGCTGTGGTAGTGCTACTAGCGGCTCACATCCGAGAGGGAAGTGGCGACTAGTAGGTTAGCGTCTAACTTGTTGACTGTGACCTCTGTTCCTTATGCTAGGTCAATAGGCACTTTTGTCCTGTTCTTTGGTTCCCATCCCTTGTTCCAGTTCCCTTGTTTCCCTGTCCCCAGTTTATCATTTCTGGAATGCCCAAATCCCATGCAAGCAATTCCTGTATCCCGGCTAAGATGTTTGGTATGTTACAGATATCCTAACTTTGGTTGGAAGAAAAGTCTTTTAGTTGATGATTGGCCATTTATTAGACTATTGTTTTTAATTACTTACCCAGTGCTAGAGTTAGGCAGACTATTAGTAAAAGACTGCAGCAGTTGCTTATGTTGTATATGTTTAAGAGCTTAGTGGTTATGTGTGGTGGTGTATTGGTAGATGCAATGTTTGCTTGGGTTTGTGTGACATGGAGAGCCCCATAGGTGAGTTCTGCTGTCCTGATCTGCTTTTCATGGAAGGGTGCACAGTATTATCCATTAAAAAGGGCAAGCAGTAAGATATTGATTGGCTCATGTTAAATGCTTTTTATTGTAGCGTGATTATTATGGATATTCAGGAGACTGGAGAGGTGCTGTATCTGGTGTGGTGTTCTGGATGCCAAGGCTCTTGTGAGTAGGCCACTGCACCTTGCACCACCCATTGCCCATGTCAGTGCTGCCAGTGCCATAGCAACTCAATTACTAACCATCACACTCCTTCAAGCATGACAATTCAGACTATTCCAGGCCCACAATGCTATAGGAATGGTTTGGGCAGCATATATTCTTTTCAATGTATATTGAATTAATAATAATCTGTTTTGAGCTGATCTTTAAATTAGACAGACAGCACCACCGTGTGGCAGACTGTCATAAGTGCCAGTTTTGACCATAAAGTGCTGGTGCCGAGCACCGAAATCCACTGGCTTAAGTTAAGCACCAGCTTTGGAGTATGCTGGAGATGTGTGGCGGTTGGTGAGAATATATGTAGTGTACTAATATTGGAAATTATGTTGTAGATTGTAAGATTTCATAAGGTCTGGTGATGTAGTGGGAAGGGATGATGAGGTTGGTACGAACCATATCATCCAGGGGTGAAATGGGTGGTTGTATCTTCACAGTATGCTGGGAACAGAGCAGTTGGGTTGGTAGTTAGTGTGTGGTTTGTTTAAGTATGGATGGGCTTGCTTTGTGGGGATGATGGTAAGTGGAGGGGGATGCTGTGGTGTTCAGTGAGTTTGTACTGTATATAACGTTGTGTATTTTGTTGCTGAAGTATTTAGGTGTTTTGTGTGAAACGTTTGGAGGGTTATCTCTTTAGGTAGGTAGCTAGTGGGAGAAATGATGAGACTTGTTGGGTTTTATACATTTTGTGGATTGGGGCCATGATTAGTTGTGTGTTGGTGATGCATGGAGAAAAATGGGTTTCGCGGTTAGTATGTTGGTAGAGGAAGTCTTGGCTTTTTGGAGCAGAGGATTTGTGTGAATGTGCTGGCTTTGTCTAACAATTATATGGTGAGTGGATTTGAGGTGTATGGTGTGTAAGCAGAACGTTTGTATAACATAGAATGTTGTCAGTTGCATTTGAATATATTTAGGTAATGGGTGTTGATGTGGATGTGGCTGGGTACTGAGTAACGTGTCACGATTGCAACATTTTGGTCGATGAGGTGATGGATTCTATTTTGTACGGGTGAAAGTATAAAGATGGGCTATATGATTAGTTTGGAAGAAGGAGTGATGGAAGATGGTTGTGTAAGGGTGGGTGTGGGGAGATTGTGAGAGGAAGGGGTGAGCGAAGCAGAGGGAAGGGAACAGAAGAGAGGGTGGTGAAGGTATGAAAAAGGTGTTCTTCATTAAGGGAAGGTCCAGGAATGCATGGATTGTAGGAAGTGGTGTGAAGAAAAAGTTGAAGTCCAGAAATGAGACAGCTGGTGAGATAAAGGAGGAGTATATTTAATGGTGCGACAGGATGGTGATCGATGGACATAGCAGAGGAGATAAAGAGGTGAACAAGGAAGTCAAAATGTTGAAGGATTGGGGAGAAATTACTAAAGAAATAAAAAACTTGGGGTGAGTGAAAAAGAATGATGGAAATCAAGGAGGTGAGGTGGAAAGAGCATATGGAATTGTGAAGGGTGAAAGAAGAGAGAAGAAACAGAAGGTGAATAGGGAAAAAATAGGGAGGGCAGATAGCCGCATAAGGAGAGAGAGCAAAAGGGAGCATGGCAGCCTTGTACCTGAAATATGAGCTGACCAGCTGGGAAAGCTGTTTTACTTTGATTAAGAGTGTGTTATTGAGGGATCTGAATATTGATTGGAAGATAAGGCTCATTAGTGATTGGGAGTCAGTTTAGATGTCAGTATGACCATGTGCACCTTACTACTTATTATGTGGCCTCTTTGTTCATGAGAAAGTGATCCTAGGTGGGTGATTTCAGTGTCATATTTTGAAAGGGAAGTCGATAAATGATGTGATGCAGAAAATGTTTCTTGGTGAAGACATCTGCATATCACACAGACTGCCATATCAGCTACTGTTACTATTTGGGGGTGGAGACATTGAGATCTAGCAGAAAGAAGAAGATTCGTTGTTCGAATGTTCTGTTACCCATTCCTCCTCCACAGCGCTGTACTATAAGATAATAACCAGTGCTGGGTTTGGGATAAACAATTTGCTGCCAGAGATCTTCTGTTGTCCGTATTGCTTGAGTTCCTTGAACCATTTCTGCTTTTGTTGACTGAGATGGCTTCTGCTTGCCTTTCTGGTGTAGGCTTCAATCCGGCAGAGGCAAAGATAAGAACTCCAGATGGTAAAGTTTGGCCTGAAGCAGAGTTTCACAACATTAGCCGAGAACTGTACCGAGACCTGGCATTGAAGGGTGAGTACTGTCATTTGTTAGTCAACACTCAAATTGTGAACATTGGCTAAAAATCACAATTTTAATATTGATCAAACCAGGAACTACTTACAATCGGTGAGTCAAATGTGTTTAAGAAAGTGCATCTCTCTAAATAAATTCTCCATCATGGAATTTCTATTAATATACATAAATGTAGAGTATAGCTACTTATGTGCGGTGTCCCGAAGCAGGTTTCTGATAAACACTTCTAACTGCCACCACCTTGTGTATTTACCCAGGTGCCAGACTAGACCTGTAAACTTGAAAGCAGTTTCCTCTTGCGTTAACAGGTGGCATTGTGCGGCTGGTCCATCCACCCTGGATGTGACAACGGGCCACTATAAGATAGACCCCTCCGCACACTTTCTGATCTCTGTCTGCGACATCGCAAGTCGAGCCATTGAAATCATGGTTCCCTTTTTCACTGCTTTTCCTTTTTGTTTTTTGCTCCCGAGTAGCCAACGAAAAGCTAAACTGTTTACCTTGCCGGTATTCTCTGGTTCAATTGATGTAAAAACTACAAGCCCTCTTAGGATAGAGTTTGTTGAGCCATTTCTCCTCATTCGACGGGTGAGGTTAATCATAAAAGACCAGTACAGTAATGGATTGCCCTGTGTGAATGTTATTAACCACCTTTGACAGAAAAGCTGCCTTTTTTTGAAGGACTAATTTGTTCGGAAAGACTGAAGTAGCTGTGATTGCAATAAGGAACACCTTTTATGTGGTTAATAGGTGTGAGGGACAACTATGCATGGGTTTGAACAGAGTGCACAAAAGTTAAGTGAGAACCAAATGTAGGTCCCGCTGTGGCATCACAAAAGGTGAACATGGGAACATTTGGGTCACCCCTTTCAAAAGAGGCATCACAACTGGTGATGTAAAGGGATGAATGATCCAGTAAGTGTAAGAAGGTCGAAAAAGCTCACAAATAATCTTTAACTGTAGCCACAGTAAGGTTTATGCTTTGCAGGGCCGATGAAAGACCAAACAGAAGGATGTCTGTCAAAGGTGCTTGTAAGGGTTGAACCTGATGGAGGGAATACAAGGTAACAAACGTCTCCCTGCACTCTGAACATATAGACTTATGGAAGGGTGCCTGACTGCCAGAATGACACCAACCACTTCAGAAAGAAGATTTTAAAGCTATCAACTGTCTCTGCTCCGTCTCCACCCCTAGAGGTGTAGGTTGGGCAGGCTCTGGTACAGGACTCCACTGAGGTGCTGCAACTGAAGATTCTCCCGATAGGGCAGCCTGATTGGGAACTAATGCTCATGGCCAGACATTTCAGGCACCACACTTTCCTCGCCCAGTCCAGAGTCATTCGGATGATATAGTCTTAGTCTTTCCTGGTCTATTTCAGCACTCTGGACAGGAGAATGAGGGATGCAAAGTCATACAGGAGTTCCAATCACCAGTGTAGATGAAAGGCGTCTCCGAGGGAGGGCAGCTCTGGGAACTCCAACATGCAAAAGTTTGGACACTGCATGTTCTCTGGGGGGGGCAAATAGATTGATCATGTTGTCTGTAAGAACCTGCAACCGTTTTCCCTTGATGGCTGGGAGAAATGTCTTCAGTGCAAAGTAAATCGCTCGCATCTCCAATAAGTTCATGTTGAGTTCAGCTTCCCTGGGGACCAGAGTCCTCTGATCTCCACTTCCCCTAGATAACCTCCCCAGTGGTAGAGCTGCCATCTTTGCAGATCTTATGCGGTCTCCTTCGATGGCTGGATGGAGTCTGAGTGATTGCTGTGATGCTGATCCTACTGAGACTGTAGATCAGGACTGGATTGGCCGTAGCAGACACTGGGAGTTTTCCCGGTGAGGCGGAAGGGTGGGGGGCCGGCTCTTGACCCGAAGGCTGATTTTGTTACTGGTGGCCGGTTTTGCAGCAGCGCTGCAATATCGCCCCCTGCAACAAAAGCGGCAGTGGTGCTTGACACTAAAAGCCCCCCCCCCCCGTGCCCCTCGAGTGGAATTGCCAGGGCTGGTATCTGTTCCCACTCTGTCCGTGCTGTAGATCCCACTGAGGGGCTCACATATGCCACCTAGCATGGTCCACATTCAGGATACACGATTACCTTATTGTCACCTGTGCTTGAAAATAATGCAGGAATGATTGAGCCGTCTATGGCAATAATTTTCAGAAGATTGAGATGCTGTAATGGGAACACCATCCATGAAACAAGTGCTCAAATGGTGGTCAAATTTGGAAAACATCTTCAAAGGACAACCTGAATCCCATAAAGCCTCAACTCCTCCTTACTAATGATGCATCACACACAGAATGGGGGCATACCTAAGACATGTAAAAACAAATGGATTGTGGATAAAGGAAGAGTGTCAGTTGCACATAAAAATCCTGGTAAGATGCCTTAAAAGCTTTCCTGCTTACATGCATAACACACTCATCAGGGTGCGTACAGAGAGCAACACAACTATGTTTACCTATTAAAACCAGGAACGCCAGATCACTTACACTATCTTAAGAGTCCCAAGATTGTGGACATGGGCAATACATTACAATGTGGTACTGTCGACGGAATATGTTCCAGGAGTGCACAACCATGTGGCGGATTGTCTGAGCAGACATTATTCAAGTTTCACTAATGGGAATTGGACGGCAACCAACAACAGCCAATTTTCCAGATTTTGGTTATCTCCCCAGTGGGACTTGTTTGCTTACAGAGAAGAATCACAAATTTACAATTAACTTTTTTCCAAACCACGTATTGCCAGAGATGTTCTATGTTTATGAATGAAATTGAAGTACCCATAAACGGAACCAAACTGTGTGGCAATCTACAACTAGTTGTGAAGTCATTGAAGATCTGTGTTGAGCAAACGTTATGAGACTTGGTCAACACTTAAATATTGTGCATTTAAATGGTTTGTTTATTTTCTTACTCCCTATGAAAACTGCACTGCCCTTCGTCCTGTCCGAGAGAACTGAAGCAGCTGCCAATATAAAGTGTAACTAGGAAAAAAACTGCTGGCTCCTTTAAAGGAGCTGGGCTTTCCATTAATAGTGCCGGTCTGGCTACTTTTCTGTTTGCTTCTTCTTGGATTGCTTTACATTCAGTCAGCAAAGATAGTTTCTTTACTGAAATGTTAGTTTTAACCTAATTATATATTTGAATATATGATTTGAGTAAAATAACATTTGGTAATGTAACCTTTGACATGCTGCAGTATTTTTCATACATATACAATTTCCTTCTTCCCTGCCATGGAATTCTCTCTGATATCTATAAACAGTCTGAATATCTCCACGTATGTCCAGGATCCCTGTAACACCATTTTAGAAAACAAATTGAAAAACTTGCATATAAGTGCCTTGATATCCCCCTGTTATTCGTCAGGAAGGTAGTATAGTTTTCTGGAAGCGCTTGGCATTGAGTATTTTGATGACTACTTTCTTGACGAAGGGAAGGTAGACCTCAAGGCACTCTGTCGACGATTTCAAGTATCTCCCAGTTAGCATTTGGTGGTTCCTCTTCGATGATATTCCTCTACATCAGTGCCACAAGTGCAAGGAGGGATTTCCTTTAACTCTTTTGGCACTAAACGTTCAGACACTGATGTCCACCAAGAAGGTTGGGAGGTGGAGATGCATCATTAATGTCCTGTCTCCAGAATATCTCCTTATTGCTCCATCCTTGATTAATGACTCAAACACATCTAGAGCTGCAGTACCTCCGTCTTTAACCTGTTTTTGGGAGGGTGGGGGAAAGTTCAGTGAAACTATGCAACCTGTTTCCGGACCGCAGCACTGATCTAATGAAAAGAGACATGTCCATCATTATTATCCTCAGGCTAAACCCTCTAAGAAAAGAAGATTGTCTCCTGAGATGTTGCAGAGGCTGAAGCATAGAAAGATCTTCCAGGCACATATTTATCAGACCCCCACAAGACGATCCTGTTCTTCAAGCTCCGACTTGAGTGGCATTTTGGTCAGATCTCTAGATTAGCCCACCTGGGAGTGTCTCTCCAGTGGATGACATGTTTGCCCTTCACAAATTTACTTAAAGAGCAGCTCAGAAATTTAACATCAACTACATTCCGTGTCTACCAACTGTTTCTGAAACCTCAAGTGAGACCTATGGTGGCTCTGGTTGCAGGCCTTGAACAGGTGTTAAACGGGTCGTGAACTGACCATGAACACTTTCCTCACAAGAGCTACCATCAAATCTGTTGACTGCTGTGAAGAAAAGAAATGCACAGGGCCTGAATTGGATTTTTTTTTCCAGAGGGAAACCCCATCGCTTGACTGCTTGGTGGTTTCAGCGGCTTCCAACAGATTCAGAACTCTGCTGTCAGACCACTCATACATTTACTGCCACACACCCACATCTCCCCTGTGTTGAAGGCTCTCTATTGGTTACCGGTTGACAGAAGATCCACATACAAGTTGCTTTCTATAACCCACAAAGTGATACATGGAACAGGACCGCTCTTCATCAGGAATAAAACCACCAAATACATTCAACAAAGGAACCTACATCTAGATTGGCAACTCGCCTCAAAGTCCTACCATAATAGAAAAGAACATAGGCTGCACATCCTTCTCTGTTCAAGCAGCCAATCTATGGAACTCTTTACTCCCAAACATAAGTTCCACAGAACTACCTTATCTTTAGAAAACTATTCAAGAGTTGGCTCTTCCCCACATAGCCACCATGCTCAAGCATAAATATAAAGCTTATTCTTGTGTGTTTAGCATTTATTTGGACAATAGATGTGTACCTACATATGTGTAATCCTTTGTATAAATGTGTATAATAATTATGTTTAAGAATTTATAGATATTCCTTAGTTCTGATTAACAGATGTATATATTACTCATAGTAAATAGTATACTATTCTATGTTTAACATAATAAGTAACTTTTTATCATAGCTATTTAGCTACAATTGTTTCACTATAGAATTTCAAAAAACGTATAAAAAATTCTAATAACAAATAAATTAGTGTAAAGTACAGCGACACTTGAAAATCTGAGTTAATTAAAAACAACTTAAACCTACATACATTACCTTTATAAATAAAATCGGCAGTAGCACTTGAGATAGGAGAGACAAGTACTGTAGGGTCTACTTAGAAATTATAGTTGGGAAATGGCAGCTATTAAACGAAAAGCACAAAAGCACTTACTAGCAAATGAGCAAATTCTTGCATTTTAAAAATAATGGGATTAAGGAAATGAAATGTTTCTAAAACAATACACAATATTGCAAAATGAAATGGCGCATAATTGCTGTTTTTGGATAGTTGTATACATGGTTAACCAACAGGAACTCTCCTTTTGAGACATTTGATGCACTTATTTATATGGAATTATCCAGGTGATTGATATGTAAATGATGATGGAATGCCCTGATGGATAAAGATTAATGTGTAATTAGTGAGTAACTGAATGTTCTAAAATGGCACTGTTATTTGCCCAAAACAGTGTATCTTGCCTTTAAACACGAATTATCCTCTTTCTATGGTAATGTATCATGAGAATATGTGTCTTTTTAAATCTAAAAGAAAATGGGTCTCGTCGTCGTGAACAAGGCTGCAGGCAGCAGCCGAAATGGTTGATGATAGCAACACTCTATTAAACTATACCTGAGTGAAAACCCATGGTGTGCCGGTCCTGTCTCTTTATTTAAAAAAAGGTGTTTTTTTTTGTGCAAATTTATTTATTGGTTTTTCCAAACAATTATAAAGACCGATACATGATATTACAGAAATAAGGTAATTAGCGCTATGTACTATATTCATAACATGTCATTGTCTGGCCATTGCCAAAATCAATACTAGCAAACAACGAGCAAAGAAACCTAACTAACATTGCAATAAAGGAGCATGTGTGGTTTACAGTACAATATAGTGCACAAAGTACCTCCTAGAGGATCACTTTCCAGTTTGCGACAACTAGTGAATAGGATTCACAAAGAGGCAGCTTTGTAGTGACATACTGGGCTCTGAATGCCTAACTGAGCAGTGATATGCAAATCCATGTGTCACTTCACATTTCGTCCTACTCCCCCAATGTTCCATCTAAAGAATGCATCTGCAGGTAGTCTTTAAGTGGTTGCCAAAAATACAGAGGGCAGGAAGTAAGGGGTAGCAGTGTAGCATATGTATTACAATAAATGAGGTCCCAAACCCAGTCTTTGATTGTTGGTGTTCGGGCTCTACCCCACTGTAAGGAGACCTGGCGTTTAGCTAGGAGGAGCGCAAACTCAGAGAATCTTCTCACACTTCTCTTTAGGGGTTTGACATATCTTATTAATGCCATCAATGGGGAGGGTTTAAGTGTGACTTCAATCATGAGTGATACGTTTTGAAAAATAGTCTCCCAGTATTCCCAGAGGGGTGTGCAATTCCAGGCAAGGTGTGCAAAGTCTGCGTCCGGCATCGTGCACCTAGCACATGCATTAGATTGGTGGGGTTGATTCTGGCCATTAATTTAGGAGTAATATATGCTTTATGAAGGTATTTGAAATGTATCAGTTTATGTCTATAGTTATTCAATACGTATTGGGTTTGGGCACAGCAATAGGACCATATTTCATCTGTTCGAGTCTCATTCAAGTCAAGTATCCAAGCTTTCCTAGATTAGAGTCCCACTAGTGGTCACATGGATTGAGATACCCTATAGAGGCGGGAGATAAGATGTGTGTTATCAGTAGATTTAATTACCAGAGTGAGAGGGGGAAGTCTGCTGATTCAGTAGTAGCATCAGGCAAGACATTCCTCAAGGCTCCATGTACTCTATCTATTAAAAAACGATCCATGTAGGTAGCGTTGCCTCTCGCTGCCAGTTCAGGTATAGAGCACAGTTGTGAGTCCTTAAACAGATCCCCCATAGTATGGAGTCTCAACTATTGCAACGTCCGTTTAGTAAGAGGTTCAATGGTAGTGGGTAACCACAGACTGTCGGATAGAGGTGTGTGGAGAGAATATAAGATGTCATGTTACAAATATCGACACAGTTTGGTCCAGGCCCAACATGTTGTGGATACTGTCTGGATTTCCGTGGGGAAAGGCTGGAACCCCTGAGGGAGAAGTGACACGAGTGCCGTCGGGTGTATTTGGGATCGTTCAGGTCTGAGATACTGAATGCGAGCTTCGGGGTGATACCGAAAGTATGTGAAATGGATCTGAGCTACCAGATAATAGAGGTAGAGATCTGGAACCGAGAAACCTCCTCGCTCGTATGGCATGGTGAGTGTCCTATCTGATTCTTGGTTGTTTGCCCGCCCATATCAGTGGGATTAATACGGAGCATATCGTCGCAGTTGTCAAAGCAATAGGGATATTTGAGAATAGATATAGCCTGCGCGGGAGTACTACCATTTTAATGATGGTTATCCGGCCGGCCATGGAGAGAGGTAGTTTAATCCAGCGGTCAACCTGCGACATGAGGTGGTCAATAGTCGGCCCATAGTTGATACGGATGACTTCGTCCGCGCTGCAATGTAAATAAATACCAAGGTATTTAGGAGGAGAGGTATACCAGTGTTAAGGGAACTCAACGTCCACTTGGGTGGTTGCAGGCGTCAGTGGGAAAATCTCAGACTTTGTCCAGTTTATGACCAGGCCCGGGTGTACGCCAAATCAGACTATCTCTCTCAATAATGAAGGAAAGTTTTCTGCTGGGAGGCAAACAAATAACAGTACATCATCCGCATAGAAGGAGGCTATGAGCTGGCCAGTGTGTAGTTGCAAGCCCCTGTGTAGATGACCTCCTACATATGGCTGGCCAGGGGGTCTGTTGCTATAATAAACTATGGGGGTGATAGTGGGCACCCCTAGCGAGTACCGCACAGCAGAGCGAAAGGAGTTGTAAGAATTCCATTCACTTGAAGCGAGCAACAGGATTAGAATATAGAAGGCGAATCGGGCAAAAAAATCCATGGGAAACCTAATTTCTGCATTGCTGCATATAAGAAGGACCATTCGAGGGAGTCTAATGCCTTCTCGGCATCTAGCATCACGACAGCCGCTGGAAGCGTAGGTTCTGTCTGGTTTATTACTGAGAATACAGTACGCAGGTTAATGGTCGTGGAGCACCCGGGAACAAACCCAGCCTGGAAGGGACTTAAGATAGTATCCACTAGCAGAGATAGGTGCGTTGCTAAGATTTTAGCGACAAATTTATAGTCTTGATTCAGCAGCGATAATGGTCTGTCCGATTGGCATTGGGTAGGAGTTTTGCCCGGTTTAAGAAGTAGTGTGACTATGGCTTCTCGCGTAGTTGGAGAGAGGGAACCGCTTTCCAAGGCTGCTGCATATACCTCAACCAGCGAGTACAGCCTGATATGCTTTGTAAAAATCCACGGTGAGCCCGTCGGATCCCGGGGCCCGGCTACTAGTTAAGTACTTTATTGTCTGTTGCACTGCATCGGCATCGATGGGGGAGGCCAAGAACTCATGTTGACCATCTTCAATCCAGACCATTACAATTTCTTGCAAAAGGTCCCTCAGGACCTGGTCGCCAGGTGGGGACCGTGTTTCGTACAGTCGCGTATAGTATGTTAATAGGGCCTGTGTGATGTCAGTGTTAGACAATAATGGGGTCTCGTCTTCCGAGTCCAACTGTGTAATGTATGCCGATTGGTATTGTGGGCGCAGCCTTCTTGTAAGTGTCCTGCTTGGTCTTTTGCCCTCTCCATAAACCCTGGTCTTTGCCTACTTCCCTAGGTATCTGACTTCCCGGGTAGCTGCGTCATTAAATTCAACCATTAGTGCAGAACCGGTACGAAAAGAGGCTGCAGACGGATCTGTAAGGGAGCTGTGAACCACTTCTTTTAGTTTTTGTTTGATTGCGCTCAACTCAGTACAGATTGAACGGAGCACCCATGCCTGTTTAGAGATACAGACCCCACGTACAACAGGTTTGAAGGCGTCCCAAAGAATAAGTTGGGAGTCAACTGTGCCATTGAGCACGAAATATTCCTTAATAGCTTCTCCTATTTCCGTGCGAAATACTGGATCCAAAAGAGCAGATGAAGGGAACCGCCACAATGGGCGTTGTTTGGGAAGTAGTGAAATGTCCAATACCAGGAGAACCAGGGAATCGTGCGAGGTAGATATTCAGTGTCACCCACATCTAGCATCAGCTGCAGTGCGAGGTACTAGTGGTCTATACGAGACCAGGACCCATGTGGGGCAGAGTAAAAAGAATACGTATTGGTCGTGGGGTGGTGTATACGCCAGGGATCTTCTAGTAATGACGCACGTAGGAGGTGGAGTGTGGTCTCTTAATTCGTCTCAGGCCAGTGGTGTCAGCAGCTGGGTCAAGTGTGAGATTAAAATCTCCTGCCAATCAAAATAATGTCAGCACCTAACTTGTCAATGCACAAAGACAGAGTAGGCAAGAAGTCGGCAGAATCTGTCTTTGGAGCATAAACATTTACAAGTGATATAGCTTCACCTCCCAGAATACCCTATGTGAGCACATACCTACCCTTGGGGTCAGTAATTACCTCAACTGATCGAAAAGGGAGTCAGCGGTGCAATAAAATGCACACTCCCGTGAATAAGAGCTATAACAGGAGGAGAAACGGTCCCACTCCAAGTGGATGCAAAACTATGAGCGGGTAGTGGGGCAAAATGGGTCTCTTGCAGGAATGCGATTTGAATAGTATGTCAAATCAAATATGCTAATATTTGTCTACTCTTTTTGGGATTAGCTAGGCTTCTAACATTCCACAAGAGGCATCTGAGTCAGAGTGCAGAACTGGTACCACTATCGGTGGTCATTTGCACGTCTGTACAAGCAATGGCACGCGCCAGAGGAAAACCGTGTACACAATCTGCAGTATAAAAAAAGAAGGTGCTCTACACCTACATTTAACATGACAAACCTAATCATAAATCAAAAACACCCTTTCAACCATTTCCCACCCCCACCCTCATCAGATACACAACAACAAGGCACCCGGTAAATCCCAATAGATCATGCCCAAAAAGGAGTGCATAACCAAAAAAAAGAAGGGAAAAGAAGAAAACGGATAGTCATCCTACGGGGAATGGGGACGCTCCATGGAGCCATCAGATGATATAGTAAACATAAACAGTAATTCCCACTTAACCAGGGGTAATTGTAAGGTTGTCCATCAGCCCCATAAGCATGTGTAAAGAGCATTACGTATATTGGGCAGACGTAGAGTGTTGGATTGACCTTATAAACCAGCAGGTTCTCTGCATCAAGCAAATGAAAAGTAAATTGTGGTATTTAATATGTGAGTCTTGCACGGAGCTAACCAGGTCATCTTAAAGTCGAAGATCATGGGCCAGGTATTCGGTCGTCCTCTCGTCGGTGCGGCGATGTGGATGGTTTATGCTTCTTCCAGAAGTTCTCTGCGACGTCAGGTGAATCAAAAATATAGTCTTGCCACCAAGCTGAATGCGAAGTCTAGCGAGATAGAGCATCGCATATTTGATGTTCGCCTTTTGGAGAGAACGTTTGACATTTATGTACTTGCACCTGGCTTCCTGCACTATTGGTGTGAAATCTGGGAGGATGGAAATCGTGGATCCCTGGTCACGGAGTGTTCCTTGTTCCCCGGCTAGTTTAAGGGCTACATCACAATCGCTGTAGTTGAGGAGTTATGCAAGTATCATCCTAGGAGGGGCACCGGGAGCGGGCCCCAAAGTCCGATGGGCTAATTCGACTGCAAACGCTGTAGAAAAGGCGTTTCTTCCAAATAGATCCACCAGTACCGTCTCGAGAAACTTTGCCAAAGGCCTGGTGTTTGTAGATTCTGCAATTCCAGCGACACTGATATTACTACGGAGTGAACGCGCCTCCAAATCTTTGGTTTTGGTGGCAAGTTGTTTGAGGAGGGATTCCTATCGTTCGAGACGTCGTTGCAGGAAGGGTTGTGCATCCTCCAGATCCGAGATGCACTGTTCTGCTCCCCCTATGCGTGTGTCTTGGGCCTCCATGCGACCATGTATGCCATCCAGTCTGCTGGTTAAATCGTCCAAGCGTGTATCGATGGCACGGAAGCCCGCTCGGAGTTCAGCCATTATGGCCGCGGTGCCCTCTTGTTGGTTCCCTCTTCTCCAGCAGCTCCTCCAGATTCTTTCTTTCTGGGGGTTTTGCCCCCTTCGAAGCTCAATGGGCGTTGTTTGGGATCTGGGTGCCCCATTTTTAAACTGCTGGTGTTGGAATGGGACGTTCCAGTTGGCTCCTAGGTAGTAAACACGGGTCACCAGTACAAGGGCCGGTGGGAGATTCGCCTCTAAGAAAGGCCTCTTGTATGAGTGGTATGCTCATTATGACTGATTGGGGAGGGGGGCAGTGCGATATCCTTCAGCCAATGTAACTCACGCTGGGCAGTTGAATTTACGTATGTTGCAGGAAAGCAGCGATACGGCTGTGGTGTTTGTGCAGGGGAGGTAAATCAGCCCCCTACAGTTTGTAACCTGGTTAGGGGACCCAGCCGGGCAGGATCACGAGGCGCACCAGACACTGGTAGTGGCCCGCGCTAAGATGGCAGCAGGTGGTGCAGGGAGTAGGCCGTGGTCAGCAAGGGAGGCAGGCGTGACAAGGGCTCGCTACGAATGGCATCAGAGGGACTGTACTCACAGTTCTGGAGGAGCTGGTGTGTAGGATGCAGGCTTTCGGTCAGTCTGTCATTGACCCCGGCAGCCCAGCACGTTAGGATCGGAGCTGGGAGTGGACAGACATTCCCCTCGGTTAGTGCGCATCGAGGTTCACTTCTTGGTGGGCGACGATGGTGTCAAGCCTGGGCCCGATTTGAGGCGGGAAGTGCGGTAGGGGAGCCCCTGTCCCCTGCGGCGGCAGTGGTAGTCAGCCTGCAGTTTCCAGCGCTCTAGCCCGGGTCCCCGCCTCCAGGCTCAACTGAGTCCCCTGTTGACTCTGGCCTCCGGAGGCTGCATCCGGTCCGGGCTCTGCCTGGGATATTATTGGACGATTAGGAAAATACTGGCCCCTATATTCTTTACCGACGGTTCCCCAGAGGCTCTGATGCTCGATAAGGTGCACAGGGGCAGGTGGGGTTGTGGTTCGACGTGGTTAGGCGGGCAAATGGGCATGATGGCTCCGGAGCTCCAAAGTCAGGCAGCCATTCCGGTCGCCGCTCGGCCACGCCCCTGAAAAAGAGCTATTCATTATGTGATATTTAGAGACATGCGGACGTCTCGCAAATTCGGCAACATTGGCACTTGGGAGGCACGCAGGCAACTGCCAAACACGGAGGAGAAACCACGAGACAGGCATGCCCCCGGTATCCCCGTCAGCGCTGCCAAAGATGGGAGGGAGAGTATTCGAGGGACGGGAATCGGAGGATTCTCGCCGATGACGGAGCACTCCATTTCCGGTAAGGTGGCAAGCTTTGGGGCGGCGGGAGCCCAGGTGGTAAACAACAAGCTCTCTTAGCGGAAAAGGAGAGAGATATAGTTGCGGAGCAGCGTGGGAGCTCACCAGGAAAGCGAAAGCAAAATGAGTGATGAGTGTACGGCTAGGGAGCAGGAGGCTCAGAAGCTATTTGTGGACTCATCCTCTATGAAAGGACTTGGTGATAGCACTGTGACTATTAGGCAAACAACCGATAGTGATATTGGCCGGAAACTGCAAGACCTGCAGAAATTGAAAAAAAGACATATCAAGATGGTGGGAGGTTGCGTCCTTCAAACAATACATTCAAGTAGGACGAGCACCCAGAGGCTTAAGGATTACGATTGCCCCAATGTATGAAAATCCCAACCCGGGGCTTCTCAGAGAATGGGCAGATAACAGCGCATAGAGCTTGATGAACATGATAAAAATCCTGATTAAGTACACAGAAACTGAAAGATGTGGAGTAAGTAGAAAAATGAAAGAACGGAATGAGGTCCTAGACAAGAAAGGGGACCAAGCTAGAGTAATCAAATGTAAAAGTGATTTAAAAATTAGATTGGAGAAATATGAGAAATGGATTAAGGACTGAAAAGCAATCACAATTTTGAGTGACCAATTAGACTATGAAAATGAACGAATGTACACATTTGATAAACGCTTCGATACAGTAAGGAGACAGAATAGTAACACCATTTCTCAAGGACATTCTCAAAGTGAAATAGGCTCTGATACAGGTTCAGAGGTGGAACAAGAAGATCTTGCAAGAATAGGAGCAACGAACACAATACGTAGTTACAGATGAACTGCGTTTTTTTACAATTGTATCAAAGAACGGACTATCAAACAATTAGAGGTCAGGGAGACAAAGGGACAGCAAAGGAGAGGATGCCAGTGATGCCATTGATACCAGAGGAGCACAAGGAGGACCAAAAGAGAGATCAATGCGCTCCAATGTGAAACAATAGGCCAAATAATAGAGGAGCGTAACACTATCATCAGTTTGAGTCCAATTACATTAACCAGCGAAGACGAGGCAGTCTTGGAATTTATTCTGTCGTACTGCCACAAGAATGAATTTAATTCCGGGAACAGCATAATGGACCTATAGAGATTTATTAGGAAACTGAAGTTCATGAAACTGCATAAGACAAAGGGCACCTTAGAGTCTACTCAGGAGAGGAACACAACATCTACCCCACCAGATCCGATTAACCTTACTCTATCAGATATGCCAGTCTTAGAGAATATGAGGTCTTCACAGAATGAGAGTGAGGATCAACAAGACGATGAGCGTTTGTTTTAGGAATCATCAGGGGGTCCCATGAGTTTAGCTTTTGGAGATAGAAGCCCATACCCCCTTTCACCCACAATCACGATACATACCCCAAATTATGAGAGACAATTTGGACATTTTCTCAGAGAATGTAATGGGAGCTATGTGGAAACTATATCAGAAAATGGGAAGTCACAAACAAATGGCTGACCTTGAGGAAATGAAAATTCAGAGTCCTCAGTAAAATCAAAAAGGAACAAGGAATATTAGTGAAGCCCTCGGACAAGGGAGGGAATGTTTTGTGGGGAAAAGGTCTATTCTACGAGAGATTGAGTGTGTGGAAGGAGCAGGAGTTACTGAGCTGGGATGACTATTGATTTATAAAGCAAGAACATCCAGTCATTCCTGTTTTGTACATGATACCCAAAGTCCTCAAGGACATTCAGAATCCACCTGGGAGGCCAATAATTTCGGCTCGGAATAGTCTGTGCGAGAATGTTTCAAAATACATTGACTTCTTTTTAAATCAGATTGTTAAATCCTCCCTTCATATATAAATGACTCAGCAGACTTTCTTAAACATATCTATGATGTTAAATGGGACGAAAGTATGGTCTTGGTGTCTCTTGATATTTCTACTCTATATAAGAGTATCAGGCATAAAGATGATTTAAAAGTGGGAACATTTTTTAAGAATGAAACCTATGAGATTTGTTGGACATAATAAGATGCTGCTTGAAGTGATGGAATGGTGCCTTAGAAAAAATATTTTTCTGTTCGGGAATGAAATGTTCCAACAAGAACAAGGGACGGCGATGGGCACCAGCTTCTCCCCCAGTTATGCTAATTTACATCTGGGCTGGTGGGAAGAGCAGGTGCTCGGAGGGCGGATTTTGGAACATTGGTCAGAGAATGTTTTAATTGGCTAAGATTTACTGACAACATTTTGTGTTGTGGCAGGGCACGGAAACAGACGTGGACCAATTTATCAGTGATTTGAATAAGAATGATAGTGATTTTGAAATTTGTGGGACACCACAGTAAAACAACTATAGACTTCTTAGATATAAGGGTATGGGTGAGAGGGGAAAAATGTGAAACCAGAGTATTTAGAAAACCCACGGCAGAAAATACAATTCTGCATGCCAACAGCTCTCATCTGACACTCATCTGACACTGTGAAAAGGTGGAAAAAGAAATTACATGTTGTTTTATACAGAGGGGGTATCCCTATCAGTATTGGAAACAGCCTCAAAGAAGGCAAAACATTGAGTAGAGAGGAGGTATTGTTTGAACCATCTAAAACAGCAGACAATAGAAAAAACAAGGGAGAAAATGACACACAGCTTTGTTATGTTATGTTATGTTAAAAGTTTATGTAAGCGCGACAGCTGCCCCAGCAAAGGGGCGTCCCGGCGCTAGTAGATCAAGTGCAGTACCGAAGAGGCAGGCCACTTCGGGAGAGCAACCTTAAGGGGGAGTCAACAGCAAGGTTTTGACCGCTTTCCGGAAGGAAACCAGGTTTTCCATGCCACGGATGCCCAGCGGCAAGGAGTTCTAAAGCTTGGCTCCTAAAACCCGGAATGAACGCCCACCCATGCGGCTAAGTTTGGTACTTGGAACAGTCACCAGGTGTTGACCTAGTGAGCGCAGACTCCGCTGGGGCACATATGGGGTTAGAAGCGGACACAAGAGGTCTGGGCACCTGGATTTAAGAATCTTTAACGCCAATCAGAGAGCTTTAAACTGGATTTGGCAGTTTATTGGAAGCCAGTGAAGCTTTCTAATTGTAGCTCTGGCAGAGCATCTACGGGGAAGACCTACCATGGTCCTTGCTGCCAAATTCTGAACCCTCTGCAGACGTGTTATCTCAGCTTTGTAACAACTTATAACACTAAAACACAAAGAAGTGAGACCAATTTAAAAAAAGCGCTGGCACCATCAGGGGAGATCCAATAATTGGACAACAGATAAAAAAAATATCCTGAGAGAACATATAGAAAATCAAAATCATTAAAGGATCATATAGTCAGGAGTGACTATCTGGGAGGTACCATATCACAAACTTGGCTCCAGCAGAAAGAAGGCTTTAAATAGTGTCTGAAGTGTAAAGCTTGCCAGCATGGGTAGAATGTTTTAATTTTTAAGACCGTTTTTACTTGCAAAACGAGCTTTGTAGTGTACATTTTAAAATGTCCCTGCAATAGAGTATATGTGGTCAGTACCACACTGCCAGTAAACAAGATGATCTTGCAGCATAGGAGAGCCATAATCAATAAAGACCGGAGCTACCCTGTGACTAGGCATTTTGAGACGGAACATCGAATTAATTCGTCGTTGATGCAATATAATTGCATTGTACAAGTACTTAGAAAGAGAAGATGTGGAAATAGGGAAAAGGAATTAAGGAAGCTAGAAATATACTATATCCTTGAACTGGATAGCAAAGAACCAAAGGAGTTGAATGTGGATGAGGATTTGTTCACATGCCTATATTAAACCTGCATTAGGAGTCTGCACATTCAAGAGAGCCAAGTTTGATTTTAATGAGAACACTTTTATCATGCACTAGCACTTTAATGGAAGAAAGCACTTTAAGTTACTTAGAAATGTAATAAGCACTAGCACTTTATAAATAAAATCGGCACTAGCACTTGAGACAAGTACTGTACGGCCTACTTAGAAATTCTAAGTGTGAAATGGCAGCTATAGAACGAAAAGCACAAAAGCACTTTAATATTTTTAGAGTATATGCATTACTAGCAAATGAGCAAATTCTTCAATTTTTTTAAATAATGGGATTAAGCAAATGAAATGATTATAAAAAGATATACACTTTTGCAAAATGAAATATCGCATAATTGTGGTTTTTGGCTAGTTGTATTCTTGGTTAACCAACAGGAACTCTCCATTTGAGACATTTTATTCATTTTATGCACTTATTTATATGGAACTATTCAGTCTACTGGTATATAAAATGATGATGTAATGCATTGATGGATAAAGGTTAATGTGTAATTAGTGCGAAATTGAATGTTCTAAAATGGCACAGTTATTTGCCCAATGCTGTGTGTCTCTCCTTTAAACACGAACTGTCCTCTTTGATTGGCAATGTAGTGTGAGTATATGTCTTTTTTAATGCAAAAGAAAATGGGGCTCGTCGTGAAAAAGGCTGCAGGCAGCAGCTTAAACGCGTAGATGATAGCAATACTCTATTAAACTATACCAGAGTGGAAAACCATGGAGTGCCGATTCAGTCTCTTTATTTAGAAAAAGAGGTGTTCTTTATGTGATATTAACTTCCTTATACATATATACCTTTCATGTATGTATGTGTCATTATATTTATTACTTTACTTCTAATTCAGCATCTCCACTGCACTACCCTGTATCTCTCTCTCTCTCTATATATATATATATATATATATATATATATATATCCTCTACCTCCACTCTCTGACTCATCTTAAACCCCATTCTACTACGATCCCCAGAAAAAGCCTTTCTAGACTCTTGCCTGCTGTACACCTCCGTGTGTCATCTCAAACCTCCTTTATTCTTTTTTTATTTTTTTTTACTATTTTTCTTTACTATTCAGATCTCGCAAACAAGCCTTTCTAAGCTCTTCCTTCTGACTCCCCTGCCTCGTCTTATTCTTTCCAAACCACCTCCTACTGCTAAGATCTCTAAAAACACTCTCTAGACCCTTCCCTCTTCTATCCCTCCACTATCCTTCTTCAAATCAAGTAACAAACTCACATGTCCACCGCTGAAATTAATTTCATATCTCCCTTTACTAATTCACCACTTATCTTCTTTGGGTGTCTGAGTGGCACGCTACTCGCCAAAAAGCGCTTTAACACCTCGTTGGGGGTAGTAAGCGCTATGTAAATACAATAAATCCTCTGCACCTGGACACACCAGAGCAAGTAAACCAAAACCGGTGGTGGTTCTAAGGACCTTGGCCTCTACTTACCTTAAAGTCCACGTTCAGAGGAACAACCCTGTAACTCGATTGCAAGTACCCCTATGCTGTGTATGTTTCTCTCATAGTATAATATTACCACGTTCAAGGCTCATGTCTCAGATCTCTCAGCCGTATTCTGTGTGTCTATGAAAATCCTAACTCGAAAAGTACTTACCTGATCTCTTAGATCTTTGTGTCTAAATTATTATGAAAATCTGTTATTTTTCTAAATTGCTGTCTGATTTCCTTATTGGGTGTCTCTCATTTATTGACTCTGTGTGCAACAAATTCCTAACACTCCCCTCTGATGAGCCTAAAGCTGCTAAACCACACTATCACAAAGAGGGCACATTGAGTTTGTTAAAGCAAGCCCCTATACACTACAGTTAACTGGACATTTTCCACAGTGTACCTCATTGTAGTACACTATATTTATTTTATTTATTTATGAAGTTTTATATAGCGTTCAGATGCTTTTTGGCCTCCTTCAAAATAAACTACCTCACAGAGCCTGCAGTGGATGGTGGGATTGGTGTATGGCTTCGGAGTTTCTAAAGGTGCAGGGTCTTAATTTGCCACTCGGTGTACTCAGCCTATTAAAGGCCTTAGTTTGGAGATTGAAAAATGGGTAATATAGTGGTGCTTTTAAACAAATGGGTAACATTTTAATGAAGTAGTGGAAAATGTTGCCTCTTATAGGTAAGTTTTTCCCTCATGCATTTTTGTTTAAATGGTGCTTTGCTATGGCAGCACGCACACAAAGATATTCAGATTATTTTCAGCTGGAACTTTTTAAGTATTTGACTTTACTGAAGTTCCTGCGATGCAGTACTATTATTACAAGTAAATATGAATGGCCTTCGGCAGGGGTGTGTCTTAGCCCCTCAGCTTTTTAGTCTACTTTTAGCAGTTTTCCCTACCTTTATTTCGCAATCCAAGTCTTTCTCCCCTAAATTCGGGAAACTGCATATTGATTTTTTTTAACAGATTTTATTAGTTTTTGCAAGAAACCATTTAAGCCATAATGAAAAGGCCGCCATTACGTAGATGGCTCATGCCGCCACAGGATAAAATCAAACATCAACTATTCCTCTCCTCCCCCAGGGAAACTGCATATTGATTGTCTACTTTTTGCAGATGATCTGCTATTACTGGATTATATCCCGATTGGTCTGCAGAGGAAACTAAATGCCCTAGCAATCTATAGTAAGCAGAAACAACTTCACTTTAATTTGGAAAAGACCAAGATTTTAGCTGGCATTTAGACACACTGGAGGTGGAGCAAGTCGATCAATATAAATATTTGGGGTTGACCTTTAGGAGTAACCTGAACTGCGGCACACATTGGGCTGGCATTAAGCAGAAGGTCCTATTGCAGGGCAGCTGCCTATCAAGATTTAATAGTAGATTTGGGGAGCTTTACCATATTCCACTGTTAAGGGCTTATGAAGGGAAGATACCTCTGTTAGGTTTGTATGGAGGAAAGGTTGTTTCCCCTTGATCCTGCCTATGAATGGGATCGATTAGAAGCGGCAGGTCTTAGAAGGCTTTTATCACTCCCCCAATGCACCATGGTTCAGGCCATAAGGAGAGTGTGCAATCTGGCTTCCTGGAACCTGTTGGCCTTTACTCTGGGCCCTAAGATATTTTAATACACTCTCTGAAGATGATGAGGTGTCTAAAGTCTCCAAATTGTGTTGTAAAGAGATCCGAGGTAGTGACAGACGGTGGGCAAAGGAGGTAAGAACTAGTTTTGCAGCTATGTTGTGCATTATTCCGCGGTCTTGTGGTTGGGTCCGGATTTGTAGTCTTTTCTTTGTTTCTTTTTTTTTTTTTCGTAGCCCAGGTGGGCGTCGGCGTCACACCTCCTTGGGTGCATTTCCGGTGACGTCGGCATGCTTCCTGCGGAAGCTCCCACTCTTGGGCACCATCTTCAGATTCTTTTTTTCCGCGGTTGGGTCTGGATCGTTCCCGTTTGGGCTCCAGATATTTTTGGAGAAAGAAGAAGGAAAATACAGAAATTGGAAAGAAAAATCATCTGAAGACTCCAGGAGACTTCATCGACCTAGAACCAGCAAAGGAGAATTCATCGAGATCTTCGACGAACGTCGACGAACACGCGACCAGGGAGGCCCTGAGCGCTCGATGAGGGACAACACGCCGTTCAAGTTCTGCTGTAACTGCCACCACAAGTACGCGCAGAAGGACCAGCACCCGGTTTGCAACCTTTGCCTACTGGTAAATCACGGAAGCGAGGACTGCAACGCCTGCTCCGCCTTCACCCCGAAGACCCTTCGTGTGAGAGAGAGACAGAGGGTAGGCCACGCCACCCTGCAGGGGAAGGCCCCGACTCCATCCCTCCACGAGCTGGGGATGTCCTCCGAGGAAGAGGACAACGATGCCGCCGAAGACGACAGCTACACGGTCGTAGAGACCGATTACACCAAGACTTCTGATAAAGTAGGAGACTCTCCGGCCCCCAAGAACCCGAGAGACTCTGAGTCTCGAAAAAACGAGGGCAAGGCCCCGAAAGCGGCGGCGCCAAAACACCTGGCGCCCGCGACTACTCACAGGTCCAGCGGACCCTCTGAGAAGGAGTCCCCGGCGCCGAGAGCTGTTGAACAGCAAAAGTCGTCGAAAATCGTCCACGAAAAGGATCGATCGACGCCGAGGGAGAAGGACCCTAAAGCACCGACGCCGACCAGAGACCCGAAACCCGGTTCGACGTCGAAGCCTCCGGCACCGAAAAGCACGGCGGCGAGCCAACCGCCGAAAAGAGCGGCCGAACCATCCGACGCAGCCGAGATGGAGAAAAAGAGAAGGCGCCTCGAGGCCGAAATGGAAAACATCTTGCAGCGGAAGAAAGAATTCGACGCAAAGATGAAAACCTTCACGATTCCACACAAGACCAAGCCACCAGTGGTGGAGGTGGTCGAGGAGGAAGACGAGGTCGCCGAGGAACAAGATCCGGACGTCGAGGTGGTCGACGACCAGGAAGAGGACGACAGTCCCTACTATAGTTACAACTATGGGGAGAAAGAGGACAGCAGGACGGACGCCGAGTCGGCCCCCTCGGACTTACAGGAGGTGGATTACCTAGATGTCGACACCGGCAGCCCAGAAGAGGCGGTCGACACATATCCCTCGAGGCCCTCGCCGCCGGACGACATCGGGGCCTACAACTCGGTGATAAAGTCTGCCGCAGCAGCTTTCAAACTCAAGCTCGACGAAGAGAAGCAGAAAGCAGACTTCCTTCTAGAGACATTGCTCCCCACACAAACAAGGAGCCAGTACCTACCAATGCTCGACAGCGTCTTGGCTCAGGGGACGGAGGCATTCAGGGAACCCGCAACATGCAAGGCTGTAACTCCCAGAACAGAAAAGAAATACAAACATTCCTCTAAGGACCCACCCTACATTCAGGGCACGGTCTCCGCGGACTCCATTATCACGGCCACAGGAAGAAAGAGGGCTAACGTGCCCACTACTTCTGGACCACCACCGGATAAGGAGAGCAAGAGGATGGATCTGGTGGGCAGAAGGATCGAACGGAATGCCGCGACCCACTGGCGCATGGCTAATTCCAACGCCCTGATAAACAGGCACATGTACCAGATCATGGAGGAGCTGGGGCAGTTGGTGAAGGACCTGCCCCAGGATGCCAGGCAGAAGGCCGAAAAACTGGTTGAAGAAGGGAAGAACGCGGCAAATTCTTGCCTCAAGACGGCCCTGGATGGAGCAGACACCTCCAGCAGGCTCATGATGATGGGTGTCACTGAAAGAAGACACGCCTGGCTCAGGATTTCAGGTTTCAAACTCGAGGTGCAACACAGCATCCTGAACACACCGTTCAACGGCGATACGCTTTTCGGAACAACAGTTGATGAGAAGCTGAGTCAACTAAAAAAGGATAACGAAACAGCAAGGTCCATGGGAGCATTGCAGTTCAGAGGCAACAAAAGGGGCACCCCGTCGCGGAGGCCTGGCGGGAGAGGTGGTAACCAGCCAGGTACATCACACCAGACTTTCCAACAAACGCACCAGGCAGACTTGCAGGCTCAGCAGGGTCAGCAGAAGCAGTCCTGGCAATACCAACAAAGAGGCCAGTCCTTTCGAGGGAGAGGAAATGGACGTGGACAGAATAGAAGAGGGGGACAGCAGCCCGCCTCTAAGTGACTTCAAAAAACTCTGTGTGCCCGCCCACAGAAAAGATCCCAGGGGGCATCACGTACAGAGGGGTCAAGACAAGCTAAACACCTACGACCACATAACACCAGTGGGAGGAAGACCAAGATTTTACCTCCAAGAATGGAGAGAAATCACATCAGACAAATGGATCTTCAACATCATCCAATTCGGATACTGCATAGAGTTGGAGGGGAGGCCAACAAGCAGAAAACCAAAAAGAAAGCCACTAGCAAGCAAACAGCTAGAGCGCCTTCAGGAAGAAGCAAAAGAACTCCTGCAGAAGCAGGCCATAGAACGGGTACCCTTCAGGGAAAGAAACAAAGGAATATACTCAACGTACTTCCTGGTACCAAAAGTAGACGAGACAATGAGACCCATTCTGGACCTAAGGTTCCTGAACAAATTCATAAGAACCCAAACATTCAAAATGACCTCCCTGCAAGAGGTGCTCCCGCAACTGCAGATCGGGGACTTCATGGTCACAATAGACCTCAAGGACGCCTACCTGCACATCCCAATGAACAGAAAGCACAAGCATATGCTCAGGTTCACCATCGGGGAAAGCCACTACCAGTTCACGACACTAGCCTTCGGGCTGAAATCGGCACCAAGGGTCTTCACAAAGTGCCTCGCAGCAGTCGCAGCGCACCTACGAAGGCAGGGAATACACGTATACCCCTACCTGGACGACTGGCTGGTGAAAGCAAACTCATACCAGAAATGCAAGCAGCACGCACAGACAGTGACGAGCACGCTCATAGGCCTGGAGTTCTCCATCCATTGGAAAAAATCATCAATGGAGCCGGAACAAGTGAAGATCTTCCTGGGGGCACAGATCAACACCTTACAGGGCAAGGTGTTCTCCAGCGAGAAGAGGGCGAGGGCGCTGGTGAAGGAAACTCGCCTCTACCGGAAGGGACAAGCTCGGACAGTGAGGACTGCGAGCAAGATCATGGGGATGATGGCATCATGCATCCACCTGGTACCAAATGTACGTCTCCACATGAGACCCATTCAAGAATGGCTACAGGAGCATTGGTCACAAGCTACAGGCAGTTGGGAGGATCTAGTGGTTGTGACGCACGCATTGCAGAAGGAGATGGCATTGGGGACCATGGAGAACATAACAAGGGGAAAGCCTCTAACGCCCCCAACGCCAACAGTGACCATCACCACAGACGCATCCCTGAAGGGATGGGGCGCTCACATGGAGGAGCTCAAGGTGAGGGGACTGTGGACGCCAGCAGAGGCGACAAGATTCAGAAAAGGGGGTGGTGATGAACAGAGTGTCTGAATTAAGCAGACCACTCTTACCCAGTCCAAAGATCAGGGCTTGATCCATCACCGTTATTTAGCTCACTGCCCCATCCCAGTTCAGAACCTGGCTATATGCAAATTAGTCTGTCCCTGGCCCAGTGCATCATGGGAACAGGGCAGACCAAACTACCAAGCCAATTCTTCACCAGAAAGGAGACAAGCTTCCGGGGACCGGTTTCTGCCATTTCAGGCATCGTCGGCCCGGCTTGCTTGAATCCTGATGGAGCAGTGAGCAAGGGACTCATGTCTGAGTATACCCTTCCACGCTTATGGTGGACAAAATGATTCAGAAAAGGGGGTGGTGATGAACAGAGTGTCTGAATTAAGCAGACCACTCTTACCCAGTCCAAAGATCAGGGCTTGATCCATCACCGTTATTTAGCTCACTGCCCCATCCCAGCTCAGAACCTGGCTATATGCAAATTAGTCTGTCCCTGGCCCAGTGCATCATGGGAACAGGGCAGACCAAACTACCAAGCCAATTCTTCACCAGAAAGGAGACAAGCTTCCGGGGACCGGTTTCTGCCATTTCAGGCATCGTCGGCCCGGCTTGCTTGAATCCTGATGGAGCAGTGAGCAATGGACTCATGTCTGAGTATACCCTTCCACGCTTATGGTGGACAAAATGATTCAGAAAAGGGGGTGGTGATGAACAGAGTGTCTGAATTAAGCAGACCACTCTTACCCAGTCCAAAGATCAGGGCTTGATCCATCACCGTTATTTAGCTCACTGCCCCATCCCAGCTCAGAACCTGGCTATATGCAAATTAGTCTGTCCCTGGCCCAGTGCATCATGGGAACAGGGCAGACCAAACTACCAAGCCAATTCTTCACCAGAAAGGAGACAAGCTTCCGGGGACCGGTTTCTGCCATTTCAGGCATCGTCGGCCCGGCTTGCTTGAATCCTGATGGAGCAGTGAGCAAGGGACTCATGTCTGCGACAAAGCACATCAATTACCTAGAATTGAAGACAATCTTCCTGGCACTGAAAGCTTTCCAAACAAGACTGTACAAGCACAAGGTGTTGCTACAAACAGACAACACCCCCGCGATGTTATACATCAACAAGCAGTATGGCACACAGTCAGCCACACTTTCAACGCTGGCGCAGGAGATATGGAGATGGGCCATCCCTCTCAAGATAGACCTGCTAGCCATACACCTACCAGGGAAGGACAACATACAGGCAGACTGGCTTAGCAGACAGACATCGGCATCCCACGAGTGGGAGCTCAATGCTCAAGAGACAAGGTGGCTGTTCGACAGATGGCGAACGGCATCAGTGGACCTGTTTGCCACACGCCGGAATGCAAAATGCCTAAACTTCGCATCCAGACAGCCCGAGGAGGGGTCCCTGGGGAATGCCCTATGGATAGACTGGTCAAGGACATTTGCTTACGCTTTTCCCCCAATACCACTGATGCACAGAGTGCTGAACAAGTGCAGAGCGAGCAACATGATCCTGATACTGGTCGCGCCACAGTGGGCCAGACAGACATGGTACTCGCAGATCATGGAGATGACACAGTGTGCAGCCCACAGATTCGGCAGGAGGAAAGACCTACTCTCCATGCAGAACGGAGAGGTGCTACACCCAGAGCCAGAGAGCATGAGCCTAGTAGCATGGCTCCTGAGGACATAGAGTTCGCACATTTGAGATTGCCAGAAAGCACCCTGTGGGTCCTTCGGGAGGCACGAAGGCCCAGCACTCGGAAGTGCTATGTTGCGAAATGGAAAAGATTCACAATATGGTGCAGAAAAGAAGGACTTCACAATAAAATGAAGAAGGACTCCACAGTGCTAAAGTACCTGACACACTTGCTGGAGAAGAACCTTAGCTCATCCTCGTTAAGAGTTCACTTGGCAGCGATAGTCGCCTACACAAGGGGAGAAACGTGCAGGAGTTTCTTCACATCACAGGTGGTGAAGAGATTCCTGGAAGGAGCGAAAAGGATCGCACCACCCAAGCGGGTGCCGCCACCTGCATGGAACTTGAACATAGTCCTAACGGAACTCATGAAAGAGCCCTTTGAACCACTTCACAAGGCCTCCCTAAAGATGCTAACTATGAAAACAGCTTTCCTGGTTGCAATAACGTACTTACGCAGAGTAAGCGAGCTTCAGGCGCTGACGCTACGAG
Source organism: Lissotriton helveticus (assembly GCF_964261635.1). Classification (NCBI taxonomy): domain Eukaryota; kingdom Metazoa; phylum Chordata; class Amphibia; order Caudata; family Salamandridae; genus Lissotriton; species Lissotriton helveticus. Next base: position 1,939,006,642 of record NC_136057.1, on the reverse strand, counting down.
AACCCTACATACAAATACACAATGATAGGGTTGTGATGAGGACTGACCCACACTTCATGCCGAAGGTGGTGTCCAAATTCCACATGAACCAGTCTATACAGATGCCGAGTTTTTTCCAAAAACCAACCACTAGCGCAGAGCGAGCCCTGCACACCCTGGACGCCAGAAGGGCAGTCATGCACTACATTGAGAGGACGAAGGGACACAGGAAAACAAAACAGTTCTTTGTGTCATTCGCCAACAGTTTCATGGGCAAGGCAGTAACCAAAGAGACTATTGCACGATGGATCGCACAAACAATTCAACTCTGCCACAAACGTGCAGGACAAGAGCTAGCAGAGGGGACACGTGCCCACTCCACTAGGAAAAAGGGTGCTACAATAGCCTTCCTGGCTAACACACCCATACAAGACATATGCCTGGCGGCAACATGGGCTTCGGTGCACACGTTCACGAAGCACTACTGTGTGGATATACAGATGAACAAGGAAGCACAAGTCGGACAAAAGGTGCTCCATCACATATTCAATAACCAATGCTCATCTTCCACCCAGCCGCCACAGAAATGAGAAACCGCTACAAAATCTATGCACAGCATAGTGAATCCAGAAAGATTCACGCTGCAAAACGAATAATTTTCTTACCTGTCGGTGTAGTTTTGCAGCTTGAAGATCTTTCTGGATTCACTAGCGAACCCACCCGCCTCCGCCAGAAAGATGAGGCTGGAGAGAGAAGAGGTGGTTAAAAAAAAAAAAAATAAGGGACTTTTTAAAAGTACAAAGCGGTAAAATATCACCTAAATAGAACATTGCCATTACTTCGGAAACGAAAGAAACACGGAAAAAAAGAACCCGAAGATGGCGCCCAAGAATGGGAGCTTCCGCAGGAAGCATGCCGACATCACCGGAAATGCACCCAAGGAGGTGTGACGCCGACGCCCACCTGGCTACGAAAAAAAAACAAAAACAAAGAAAAGACTACGAATCCGGACCCAGCCACAAGACCACGGAATAATGCACAGCATAGTGAATCCAGAAAGATCTTCAAGCTGCAAAACTACACCGACAGGTAAGAAAACTATTCGATTAACTCTTCTTAAGAACCTCCATGCAGACAGTAGTACAATACCATTCTGGTCCCCCTTTTCTGGCAAGCATGCATTGAAAGAGTCTGCAGTTTTGGTGTCTGAATCTTATGACCTATTCTACCCGAGCAAGAAACCATCCATTAGTTTTTCAATCTCCACTTTTGGGCCAGGACACTGTTTTTCCCTACCTGTTACGGTTACCAGATCCAGGGTTGCAAAATGAAATACTAAGGGTCAAGGTGGGATATAGTCCAATTCACTTCTCCAGCCCATATTGGGCCAGGGTCCAGTATAACAGTGGTCTCTGCTCTTGCCCCTGAATGCGAAATTCTCCTTAATGCACATACTAATGGACAGTGTGTTTTATCGCGCAAATCAAATTAAGTTTTTAAGACTCTTGTTTTTTTTAATATGATACTGTCCATAGGAGGAAAGCTGTAGAGCTGTTATCAGAAATGCGTTACTAAGATGTGGCAGTTGGAATTGCTTGGTTTTCATGTTCTGTTAAATGTTTTTTTTAAATGACTAATTGTTGTGGGAAGGGGGTGTTGAGTAGTTAAGATGGGTCTCATTTATTGATTTTAACTGTCTAATGTGTTTTTAGAATGTTTGATGCACTATTGTCTAAATAAACGTGTTTTTCGTCCTACCTTCTGAGCCTCTTTTAGTAAGATTTCCCATGTTGATACTTTGATGTGTTTCAAATATTTGTGTCACTGTTTCCTTTTGAATTTCTCTATGTATTTATTTAGATTCTGCTAAAACAAAAGAGAATCCCAGTGAAAGAAACAGAGAGAAGAGAACTGCAAAGCCAGTGCGCAAAATTCAGAAAGTGGCCCGGGGTTTGAGCCCTGATGTCAAATCAGGTAAATGATTCTTCTTTAATGAGCAAGCATTGGCACTGCCAGTAGATCTGGTTTATGCCTGAAAGGGCATTAATTAAGCGCAATAAACTGCAGATATAATTGAAGGCAAGTGATCAACCTAGTTGCACTATCTGTAGGAAGCTGGCTCTGTATTGTAGTGTAGTCCAAACAAGTACCCTGTCATGCAGGACCTACATTGATTATGGGTAACGTATACTGTGGGTCTGGTGGCAGACTGACTCTTTACACCCCCGCCACATATATTAGCCTATGGTTCGCATTAGCTAGCTCGCAGTGCCACTAGAATCTCCTGTTATCAGAGAGATTAGTTTGTGCAACTTTGAACACAACAACCTCAGACTCGTGGAAACAATATATTACTTTTCACCCAATCGCTCGTGCTTGCTTGTTTTTGTTCTCAGAGATACATAGAAGAAACAGTTTAACGTGTTTACAATATGAATTTATTGTACAGTAGTTCTTCTCATGTAGAACAAGTGTGCTGTTACAAATGTAACAAATAGAACCAGCAGTACAGTGAATAAGAATATATAGTATTATTCTACTATTTGGCAACGGTCATGAACCTATACATCAATATAGAATGCATTTATAAAATAAAGTGCGTACTCCTAAGATGCCTGACTAGATGTACCCAAGTGTACCTAGCATGTGAGTAGGTGCTATATAGCCTAAGCCTAAGAGCCAAGAATCCCGCTAGGCTTTAGTCAAACCCCCATACCTAAATAGTGGGTGTGTGGGACTTCATCCTGGATTTGAGCTGGACACCCCGCAAGGGATCGTCAGACCACTGTCAGCTGGAGCGAAGTCATGTCGGAACTGCAGCGTCTCTGGTCTGTGTGTCGGCCTTGAAGTCTTGGGTCCCTCCTGCTTATTGATAGCAAGAGGTGCTGTATTTATACAGTCTATGTACGTGTGTTGCCCATTGTTCAGTAGATTAAACCTTGTGCGTCGATGGGAGAGGTGAAGTGTACCTCCTAGAGAGTGTACTTATTAATTATTCATATGTGCGAAGGATGACGTCTTAGCTGTATCGATCGGGCAGAACCCACCCTCGTCATGAACTAGGTGAAAGGTTTAGTTTATAAAAGGCTGCAGACCTTATAAGGCGTGATGTCCATACAAGGCAGTCTTTCCTTATATTGAGTTATGTCCTTATAAGGCTTGTTTATATGAAATGACTGGATCTGATGTAGGGAAAGCGTACAATGTTCCCTGGACCTATATTAGGGTACCAATATCGAATATAACAGTATATAATATAGCAAAATTAGGTATACTGTGCACAGAGTCCATTGGAACCTCAAAGGTAGGCAGAGGTAAAAGTAGATAGTACCATACTCTTTATTTGTGGTATTGTGGGCGGGCAGTGAGGCTTTCTCATAGGTTTGTCTCAATCATTAATTGTAAACACTCAGGCAGCAAATGATGTCACACACTACTGAACTCAGACCAATTTTGTTTGTATCAAAAATATTATGTTATTTTATTTTTAGAACCAAGCCAATCCTGGTGCAGCTAGGTGAAATAAATGCTTTTCAAAATCGTATGCAATGCTTTACAGTTGAATGCATGCTCAAATGCAGTTGGTTTACTTACAGGTAAGTCAACAGTTTAAAATTACTTTTCAGTTACCTTACAGATTACTTTGTATGTTACTTTTTAGACGACTTTTTAAGTTACTTTTTCTACTTAGTGTGATATGCCTAGATATCACACTGGGACATTTCCCAGAGAAAAGGTGAGTAAATCAGCTTTTGTACATTAGCATTTTTAAGTGTTTTATACAAACCAACTCCACACTTGAAACAGTTTTCAAAGAAAAACAATCCATGTATTCTTATGAAGGAAAATTAAGTTAACGGTTTGAAGGTAAGTACAAGTTTGTGGAGTTGGTATTCTGGGTTAGAACCAGGGTTCCCCCATGGTCAAGGATTCACTCCTGAAACACCCTCAGCGGCACAAGGGCGCCCAGGTGCAGAGTGCTGAGGCCCAATGTTATCCAATAGGGGAAAGGGGACCTCCAGTTGGTGGCTGCTCATGAGCAGGCCATAAGGTTGTGGGAGCAAAGCTCCTGGTGTTCTGCTCAGGGCAAAGGGGGATCCGAGTTAGCACTCAAGGTACACCCATGGGGTGGCTGGGTGCAGAGTGCTGTTTTGGCATGGTGTGCCAAGCCTCCTCCCCCAGGATCAGCAGGCTCAACGAAAGAGAAGCTGCAAAGGCTTGCCGCCTTTGTGAGCTTCCACAGGCCTTTTGCTGCTTCCAGCAACTGGCCCCCACCGGTTCTGAACCCCCACTTTGGGCCAGAGAATCAGCGGGAAAACCAAGTGAGGAAAAAAGGTGTGCCCACCTTTGCCAACTCCACCCCTCAGGTGGGGGAGGCGAGTTGAAGCACAACTCTCTACCCGGTGCCATCTTGCAGTTGGGGGGACCCAGCCAACCAGAGTGAGGCATTTTCCCTCCTCACACTGGACGGTGCGATAATGGGGGGTATACCCTCCCCAATTAAGGGACCCATTGGTTCCAACCTTTACCTACCTGGACGCCTCTAAATTTAGTATTTAGAGACCACCCCGAACCTTGCCTCCTCAGACAAGAACCTACCAAGGAGAGAAAAAGAAGAAAGACCGAAGAGCTGTGCCAAAGCTAATAAGAGAAGTACGCCCACTGACTTGGCACCAGCCCTACCGGCCTGTCCCCACCTCGAACCTGCAGAAGCAAAGTCCAGGTGTGTCCTACAGACAGCAACTTCAAAAACCAAGAGGACTAGCCCTGCCTTCCACAGAAAAGACTCTGTCTCCCGTGAGCACCAGATTTGCTCACCCACAGACTCTGGCTCCGGCCAAATCTGCGAATCTGCACCACTCTGCATGCGTCGCCGATGGCCCTAGTTGGAGTGGCCCAAAACCCAGAGGATGTCTCCCCGGCGATCCTGACCTGAGATCTGGTGATCTTACCTGCCTCGAATCTCCCAGCAAAGCCTCAGCCTCTTTCTGGAGGATCTCCTGGACCGCGACCAGAGCTGGTAAGAAAAACTAGATGCCTAAAGACACCCGAAGTTCCACGGCCTTTGGTGGCTCAACCAATGGTGTCCCAGCATCCCCAGGCATCCCAACTTACTCCAGTATTGGAACTTTCATAGATTCACATGCCTGAATCATTCCCTGTCGTCGAGACGGGAGTCTCCGGTATATAAAAAAGCAGTGCTTAGTAATATAGCAAACTGAAAAGAGGCCTAGGCCCATTTCCCTTTTGCAACCCATAGCCTTTGTTATGTAAAAAAGGCCCAAACTTTTCCCTGAACCAATCAGAGCTCTTCACCTTCTAGAACACTCCTGAGAGAACCTTCTGCCCCTCAGATTTTTCTACCGCACGTTGTGCTAGGGAGTCTCCTTTGAGCTCTGCTCAAAATCTTTACTTTTACAGTATTTTGACTAAGATTTGAGGTTTTTTCATCTAATTTCATCTACCATGTCTGAGAAGGAGAAGAAAGGATTATTTAGAGCTTGTTCCACCTTATCTAAGAAGAGGCTTTATACAGATGACCCTCACAAAGATTGCATCTACTGCCTCTATCCAGACCATAAGGCAGCAGATTGTAAGGTATGTCGTACCTTTTCGAAGAAAACCTTGAGGGATCGTGAGGGAAGGCTGCTGATCTGGCTCCAGAAGGTTAAAGCCAGGAAAGAAATCCTCTCAAGTGAGAGTGAAGAGGAATCTGTGGCGTCTAAGAGATCTCAGAAGAGAAGTAGATCTCCTCATACACATTCCTCAGGAGAAAGACCCGAGAAGGCCCCAAAAAAGACCACGCCAGGGTCTTCAGGGCGCAGTCCCTCAAAATCCCCTTCAGTTAAAGCTAAGGGGAAGAAGGGTTCTGCTTGTGAGGTGAAACAAGTGAAATCCGCCTCAGATCCACCAAAATCACCTCAGAAAATCAAGATTACCATCAAACGGACTTCTTCTACGCCTTCTGAGAAGAAAGGTAGTGTTTCAGCACCGTCGACGGGACCGTCGACGAAAAAGGTACCATCGACGACGGCAAAAACACCTCCGTCGTCGACGAAGAAAGATGGTGTTAAAGCTGGTGAGAAAACAGCGTCTACGATTTCACAGTCGAGGGCGATTATCGTCGACGGTTTTACCGTCGACGAGAGTGTTGACGAGCGCATCGACGACGGCAGCGTCGACGACAGGAGTGTCGACGACGGCAGCGTCGACGAGGACGACTACGTTGATGAGGACAGCGTCGACGGTGACTACAACGTCGACGGTGGCGTCGACGACGATGACTTGGTCGACGACGGCGATGGGAATCTCGTCAACGGGCTCGTCGACGAGGGAAAAAACACCAGAGAAAAGATTGGTGCCTTGGAAAAAGCCTATAACACCAGAGGTTACATCTCCGAGCTTTGGTGCCTTGGAAAAAGCCTATAACACCAGAGGTTACATCTCCGAGCAGGGTCTCTCCATTGCTGCCATTTCACCTGCTGGAAGAGGAAGATTCGGAGGAGGAAGATGACGAGTATGGAATTGCGAGTAGCCCTTCGCAATTGCAGGTCAAGTACCAGGAGGTGGATTCTGAGGAAGAATATGGGGGTTTTCAGGAACATCCCCAAGAACAGCACCAATATCGCCAACAGCAACGCGAGGAGATGACAAATGTGCCATCCTCTTTGTTGAGGGACCTCCCGGGCATGTTGGAGGATTATAGGAGGAGATACCCTGCGACTCCAGTCACTCAACAAGTTCCAGAGGTTATTCCGCGTCCACGGTCGGTACCAGGGACACCGGTTCGTAGGAGAGAGATTTTGCCGAAGCCTACTGCTAGGTCTCTACCACCGACGTCACATCACTATACCTCGGATGACGATCATGAGGATGGGGAGATTGCGGAACCAAGTGCAGAATGGAATGACTATTTCATCCCCTCACCTTCAACTCCTACGCCGAGACCAGTAGATTCTCCACCGGAGGACATCGGTGGTTTTCATAATTTGATGGAAAGAGTCACTAAGAGATTTGCACTGTCCATGACAGAGGAGAAAGCGGATTGTTTTTTATACGACTTCAAGGACTCGTATCGGAAATCTGTGCGATCCCTGCCTATAGTGTCTCATATTTGGGAGAAATGATTAAAGGTCATGGAGACGCCAGCTACAGTAACGCCGGTTCTGGCCAGACTAGATAAAAAGTATAAGGCACCTATTGATGCTCCAGCTTACCTTTTGGGTCATCCCAAACCGGATTCTGTGATTACTCAGGCGGCACAACAGAAATCCAGGAACCCATCTGCTCCGATCACAACACCTCCGGACAGAGAGGGCAGAAGGTTGGATAATGCAGGAAAACGTTTTTCCTTAATGTCTGCTCTGCTAGTGAAAGCAGCTAATGCTCTCTCTATCTTGGGAAGGTACGACAGGCAGATATGGTGTGACCTGTCTCCATACATTAACCAGGTGCCGGAACCAGAGAAGCAGGAGGCGAAGAAGATTCTCCTGGAAGGGGAGAGGACTTCGGCCGAAGTCATAGACTGCGCTATGGATATAGCGACCACAGCTTTTAGATCCTTGGGAGGAGCAGCGGTCCTGCGCAGGCAAGGATGGCTGCAAGCAACGTCGTTTAGGCCGGAGGTGCAAAACAAGATTTTAAACCTCCCTTTCAATGGAGAAGATCTATTTGGGAAGCATATTGATGATACTCTGCAGAGTATCAAGAAGGATACTGATACGGCAAAGGCTCTGGGGACACTGCAATACAAAAAAACGCCTTTTCGTGGCTCCAGGGGTAGAGGGCAGTCCTCGTATAGAGGAGGATATCACGAGGGGAGATATTCTTCTTATTCTGCCTCATCGCAGCCTTACCGTCAACAGTACAGTCAGCGTCAATCAGGAGGATATACAAAATCAACTCCAAGAGGACGGGGTGGCCGGGGAAAGGACAACACCCGTCGGCAATGACAACCTCCATATTCCGACTATGTCAGATGCTCCCCTGGGTGGAAAGATTGCTCACTATCTTCACAATTGGCGGAAAATAACAATGGACCAATGGGTCCTCAAAATAGTTCAATTCGGTCATACCCTAGAATTTCTTCAAACGCCCCCTTGTACGCCACCGATGCACCAGAGAGCCAACCATCTGCATCAATTCCGGCAGGAGATTCGGACAATGCTCCGAAAGGGAGCAATAGAACCGGTACCGAAAGCCCAGGAAAACAAGGGGTTTTACTCCCGGTTTTTTCTTGTCAGGAAAAACAAGCTCCAATGGCGCCCCATTCTGGATCTCAGATCCTTAAACATCTATCTCAAGAAACAATCTTTCAGGATGGTGTCTCTGCAGGACATCCTTCCTTTATTGAACCCTGGAGATCATATGACTACATTGAACCTACAAGACACGTATTTCCACATGCCAATCCATCCTGCACACTGACAGTACCTTCGGTTCTTAGTAGCCGGAAGACATTACCAATTCAGGGTACTGCCATTCGGCTTGAAGTCAGCGCAGAGAGTATTCACGAAATGCCTGGCTCCAGTAGCGGCTGTGTTGAAGCAAAAACATCAAATATTTCCTTACCTCGACGACTGGTTAGTCAAAACACCATCAAAGGTACAGGCCAGAGCGTCAACACAGGCCTGCATAGACTTGTTCGCCAAACTAGGATTGAATCTCCACGAGGGAAAGTCAAACCTCCACCCAGCAAAAGTGATCACATTTCTGGGGGCAATATTGGACAGTGAATGCAACAAGGCGTTCCCCTCGGAAGAAAGGCAACTGAGGATTGTGTCCCTCTTCCAAGACTTTGTAAAAAGAAAGTTTCTTTCAGTCCGCAGGTACAAATCCTTGCTGGGCATGATGTCATCTTGTATTCCCCTGGTGCCTTGCTGCAGGTTAAGGATGCGCCCATGGCAGGAGCAGATCGATCTCCAATGGCGTCAAGTGGAGGGATCCTTCGACGATACAATATGGGTGACACCAGTGATTTTACAGGCAGCAGAGTAGTGGACACAAAAAGGAAATGTGTCTCAAGGTCGGATGTTTCTGGCAAGAGCGGCTCCTCTAGTGGTGACGACGGATGCGTATTTAGAAGGATGGGGAGCTTTCCTTCAGGACCTTCAAGTCAGCGGTCGTTGGAAGGTGCACGAGCAGCAATTGCACATAAATCTGCTGGAGCTCAGAGCGATCCGCTTGGCATTACTAGCTTTTCTACCAAGGATAAGAGGTTCACCGGTGTTGGTAAGAACAGACAACACTACGGCGATGCACTATGTGAACAAGCAAGGGGGAACAAGTTCTCTCTCCCTGTCTCAGGAAGGCCAGGAGATATGGGAATGGGCTCTTCAGCAAGGAATATCATTGGCAGCAGAACACCTCCCGGGGGATCAAAACATCAAGGCGGATACTCTCAGCAGACTCAAATCGTCCTGCCACGAATGGGAGCTGGATCAGGGGATCCTGGACAGCGTCTTTCGAAGATGGGGGAACACCGATAGTGGACCTCTTCGCTACAAGGGAAAACGGGAAATGCCAGTACTTAGCAAGCTGGCTTCCCCAGAGGGCATCTTGGGGGGAATGCGTTTTCCATGGCATGGTCCGGCGTCTTTGCCTATGTTTTTCCTCCAATTCCTCTTCTTCCCCGCGTACTGGTGAAGATCAAGAAAGAACCGTGCAGGCTGATCCTGGTAGCCCCGTGGTGGTCCAGACAACACTGGTTCACGGAACTACTGCTGCTGTTGGAGGACCGTCCAATTCGGTTGCATCCAATTCCATCGCTTCTGACAATGTCCAAGGGTCAGGTGCTCCATCCGGACCCGAAATCCTTGCGATTAGCAGCCTTTCTCCTGAACACTGTGAGTTTAGTCATCTGAACATCTCACACGAATGGAGGGAGATCCTGTCCAAAGCCAGAGCGGAGAGTACCAACAAAACCTACAGGATGAAATGGAAGAGGTTTTGTCTGTGGTGTAAGAGGCATAACGTTCACCCTCTTACGGCTGCACCTCATCAAATTATACCTTACATTCTGCTGTTAGCAAAGTCAGGATTAGCACACGCTTCCATCAAGGTGCATTTGGCTGCGTTATCCCGCTACAGGAGGTCATCGTCAGGCCCGTCCTTATGGTCATCAAGGATCATCAAGCAATTTATGAAGGGGATATTCAGGGTCTTTCCTCCAGTAAAGCCTCCACCACCACTATGGAATCTGAATATAGTACTCTCTCAATTGATGAAACTACCGTTTGAACCGATACACAGGGCGGACCTTAAGTTCTTGTCCTGGAAAGTGGCTCTTCTCATTGCATTGACTACAGTTTCAAGAGGATAGAATAATTCTCAGGACGAACCCGAAGTTCATTCCGAAGGTGCCAACTGATTTTCATCTGAATGAACTGTTGGTGTTGAAACGTTTCTTTCCTCGTCCGTCAACAGCAGCGGAAAGAGTATTGCACTCACTGGACGTTCAAAGATGTATGAAGTTTTACTTGAAAGAAACTAAGGCTTTTCACAAGTCTTCTCAGTTATTCGTCGCTTTCAGCGCACCCAGGAAAGGTTTCCCGCTGTCAAAGAGGGGAATTGCCAGATGGATTTCCAGTGCGATTATCTACTGTCATCAAGCTGCTGGAAAGCCTCTGAATGCACGAGTTCGTGCCCATTCCACGAGGGCGGTGGCCACATCCACTGCACTGTTTGGAGGAGTGTCAATCCAGGATATCTGCAGAGCAGCGACCTGGGCATCTACGCACATCTTCACCAGGCACTACTGCTTGGAGGCAGCCGCAGAATCGGATGCGGCGGTGGGAGAGGCGGTATATCATCCAATAACAGTGAGCCTTTTTTACATCCCTCCATCCGTAATTTCTCTTGTTTACAAAGTCACATTTTATATACGTGTATACATATATGAGATTATGCTTCATTTTCAAATCGTATTGCCTGATTATGAAATGAATCAGAGAAATGTGCTTTGTTTTTCACTGCTCGCTATTCTGATTCAGGCATGTGAATCTATGAAAGTTCCAATACTGGAGTAAGAAAACAAGTTACTTACCTGTAACATTAGTTCTCCAGTATTGAAAGCTTTCATAGATTCACATGCACCCACCCTCCTCCCCTGAGAGGCTCACCTCGGATTTAGCACAAAAAGTGTGTTATATACACAAGTGCGCGAAAAATATGAGGGGCAGAAGGTTCTCTCAGGAGTGTTCTAGAGGGTCAGGAGCTCTGATTTGTTCAGGGAAAAGTTTGGGCCTTTTTTACATAACCAAGGCTATGGGTTGCAAAAGGGAAATGGGCCTAGGCCTCTTTTCAGTTTGCTATACTACTAAGCACTGCTTTTTCATATACCAGAGACTCCCGTCTCGACGACGGGGAATGATTCAGGCATGTGAATCTATGAAAGCTTCCAATACTGGAGAACTAAAGTTACAGGTAAGTAACTTGTTTTCTTACCTCTCTAACCGGAGGTCACCTTCAGAAGATCTTTGTCCCCGAGCCTGCAGTCGTTGGTGAAACCGGAGAATCCCCATTGAAAGCAACAGGGCACCCAATGCCAAAACAGCACACTGTACCCAGCTGCCCCTGTGCCGCTGCAGGTGTACTTTGGGTGCTAACTAGAATGCCCCTTTGCTCTGAGCCTAACACCAGGAGCTTTGCTCACACAACCTTGTGGCCTGCTCGTAACCAGCCACCAACCAGAGGCCCCCTTCCCCCACTGGATAACATTGGCCCTCAGCACCCTGCACCCAGCTGCCCTAGTGCCACTGAGGGTGCTTGGAGAGTGCATCCTTGACCCTGGTTCCTTCCCCAGAATACCAACTCCCACAAGCAACTACTTACCTGTAAACCGATAACTCAATTTTCCACCATAGGATTGCATTGACTGATTTTTCCCTAAACATTGTTTTAAGTGTGGAGTTGGTTGGTATGGTACATTGACAAAACTGCAAATGTACTAAAAGTGAATTGCTTACCTTTTGTCTAGCAGATGTCTCTGTCTAATTTATAAAGTAACTGAAAAGTAATCTCAAAACAGTAACTTACCTGTAATTCAATCAACTGCATTTGATCCTGCATTTAATTGTAAAACATTGCCTAAGAATTATGCAAAGCATTTGTTTCACTTACCTGCACCTGGTTTGGCTTGGTTCTAGAAATAAAATAACTAAACTGTATTTTTATACAAACAAAATTGGTCTGAGTTCAGTCTTTGAGTGTGTGACGTCATTTGCTAATTAAGTATTTCTGGACTCTCAACTTGTGTCACTAACACCCCCATTTCTCAAACTTCGGGTCAGAGTACCTCCACCCTGATCCCTTATGTTGGCCTTCACCGGAAGTTTCAGTCCTGGGAACTGTTCCCGATCGATAAAAAAGTGGCCTCAACTTTCTGTTCATGTTGCGCCCAGCCAACCACAGCATTCCTGTTGGTGCACGCATCCGCAATTGACCGCGAAATCGTTGCAACATATCCACAACCAGAGATATCACTATAATTTTCAACTTACTTTTCTCAAAATTTACCTGAACGGATTTGCACCAAATAGCAAAAACCGCAATCTGCATAACAACATCTAACTTTCTGCCAAATTTGGTGTATTTGCCCAGCAGTTCAGGCTGAAGGTTCGACAACGCGTTCCTATGGGAATTAACATTACAAATGCACCCTTATTTTGCACTCCTATTTCTCTGGTTCCCACTACATGGATCACCTCCAGATTTTCCATGACACCCAGAAACTACTGTGACGCTGTTTGGAAAATTTCATGAAGATTGGTCATACGACCCCAAAGTTATAGCCAAGTTAAAAAAAAATGCTTTTTCTATGGAAACATGGTCCAAACTATAACTACCTACTGGCAACCGCCAGTAGGTTGTAGACTATATATATATATATCAATCAATATCACCTGGGTAAAAAATAAATAGATGTGATAAATTTTAATCATGCACCTGAATAGCACTACATCTTGCACCCTCCTTCACACCTTAACCATCAAATCTGCAGGCACCTGTGTGAAAAAAGTCAACATAAACATAGCTTTAGGTGTGGTCTTGTTGGATCACAAAAGGGATTGTTTTAGCACCCAAATACTTGCATTCTGTAAACTCTCAATCGCTTTCTCTAGCACACACTCTTTTTAAGATTTATAGTAAAATGCGTAAGTCCCCTATTTAAAGAGCCCACCACCACCCTAGTAGTGACTTTAATTTCCCTTCTGGTTACTTCAAGATAATCAAAGTATATTTCAGCCATGTGTTATTTTTAAAGCGTATAACTCTATTCCACCCTCCTGCTAAGCTCTTCCATGGCTTCACTTGTCTCTTTAAGAATGACTTAACAAAAAAGCTATTAGTGTGCTGCTGATAACAAACATGCCTGTACCTGCATTTATTTAAGGTCATTTCCTGCCGTAACACACACATTTTTCAAGCATTACTTGTTGCATATTTGAAACAAAACAATAACATTTTAAAATAATCTGATACCATTTTACCTAGAATTCGATACCATTTTACCAAAACCGCAGCCAAATTCCCAAACCATTGTGCTGTATTTCTATTTAATGGATCTGATAGAGGCTTCTAGCTGCTGATTGCTTACCTTTGAACTCCCCAGGTGTCAGGCTGGATCCAGAAATAATTTTGAAGCACAATCCTATTGTCATTAATGGGGCGGGTAGCTGTGGCGAAAATGGTCTTCCTGCCACAATGCCTATGCAGCCCTCCTTTGATACTCTCCCAAGGGCAATCTTTAGACGTTTGCACTCTTTGCTTACAATACTTATTTGGGCGGGCAGGAGGAGACCAGTACCTTGGGAACACTTGTATCTACCTACTTCAGAGGGAGGGCTTGCAGTGCCACATATGGAGCTGTGTTACCTTTGCGTCCCAACTACAGCATGCAGCCCATTGGCTCGCGGAGGGGGAAAACTGGGAAAATACTGTTGGCGGATGGGCTGTGAGCCACTGTACTCCTGCAATTGCTACACTCTGGCGGACGGGCCTCTGTTAGGATTTCATATCTTACTAAACACGTAGCGTCGTAATGGGAGTGAGCTGTGAATGTGGTGCTGTGGAAGGCACCCTTTTTTCCGGGAATTTACCTTCTGCGATTTGGCAGCCTTCCAAACTCTGGCTGACGCCGTGAAGATCGCAGTATGGCGGGAAGGGAGTTAGGAGACCTTGGGTGATCTATACCCCAACAAGGTATTCATTACCTTTGAGGTGGTGCAGGAGACATATTTGAAAGAAACAGTTGGTTATAGATTCCTTCCCTTAGAATTACCCCCAGGCGTCAGACTGGATCCAGAAAGTTTTTCGTCAACCGTACCCCGGCGTCCCGGAAGGTGGCGTCAGTCGACTCCGCATTCGGCATCAGGGTCGCTGGAATGACGTCGCGGTAGCTACATAGACGCGGCCCTTGCGCGCTGATGTCATTTCTTTCTTTTTTCACTCCAGCAGGCGCAGATCCTGAGAGAGCAGTACATCCAGTCACTTTTTGACTGACTTATTTCTCAACTTTTGTCGAATTTGTTTTTTAAGTCCAATGATCCCTGGTGCACGAGGGATCCCCGGATACAAGGCCTGCAGTTCCTGTAACCGACTGATGTCGGAGACGAACCCGCACCGTGTGTGCCTCTACTGCCTGGAGCGCGACCACGACCCCAAGCCGTGCTTAGACTGCTGGACCATGGCCGAAATCTTTGCGGGAGTGGTCCCGAAAGCTACTCGAGGCCCGGCAGTCGGCTCCGCGCCGCTCGAGGTCAAGGAGGAGGTCGAGGAACTGGTCACGGAGCCAACACCATTCTTCGTCTAAGTCTTCGCACTCAAGGTCAGGTAAGTCGAAGCACAGGAACAAGTTGAAGTAGCATCGTCGCTCTTTGACTTCTCCTCGTACGTCGGCTGACGCAATGGGGGATGCGGGTGGTGCCCCTCCCATCTCTCCACGTGCGGAGTCCGTAGAGTCGGCTCCGGGTTTACCCCCTTCCCGGGACAGGGAGCAACTCCTGCCCAGGTTCATCAATTTTACGAAGCGATGCACGCCATCTTTGGGCAGCCCGACCTCGCCGGCATGCCTTCCGGCCCTGCAAACTCGGCTGGGGGTCTCTGGGTCTTCGGTGTCAGTGGCTTCGGCCTCGGCGCTGCAGGGTCCCCTTGGATCCAGGCCTGGATCCGGATTGGCCCCGGTCGACCTTGTTATGCCTCCCCTGGCTCTGATTCCAGCGGCACCACGTCCCCTACAGGCGTCGGCTCTGTGCCCAGCCGACGTCGACCCCTGCCTCCATCTCGAGGTAGACACGGAGTCGGACTGGTGCTGACCACCGACGGGTACTTTTGTGCCCCTGGTCTACCCTGGCTCTTTGAGACCAGATTGGCAGCTAGAGGAGGAGGACTGGGAGGGGTCTGGAGACCCTTTAACTGACCATGTGACTTATGAGCAGGACTGGAGAGAGGAACTGGCAGAAGCCAGTGGTATGGATACCTCACCAGACCTTGGCATGTTGTCTCCTCCTACCGTGGATACGGAGGAGGGAGCGTTATACGCAGTGGTGTTGCGTAGGGCGGCCACTGCTCTCCACCTCAAGCTACCTATGGTGGTAGTCAGGAGGCATGGGCTGTGCTCTCCTGTGTGGTTGCCGAGGGGAGAGACGCAGTGAAGTTTACCATCCACTGTGGGCTGGATACCGCCGATGCACTAGGCAGGATGATTTCCACATCAGTAGCCCTTCGACGCTACGCCTGGTTGCAGTCGACTGGTTTTTCCGGGGATGTCCAATCCACTCTTCTTGAAATGCCCTTTGATGGCCGTCGCCTTTTTGGCGACGAGGCAGACAACACGCTGGATCGCTTTAAGGTCTCTCGGGCTACGGCCAGGTCCTTGGGCCTCTCCACTGCCCGCCCTGCGCAGTCTGCCTTTCCCCTCCTTCATGGCTACGGAAGGGGTGCCCCGCCTTGTTCCACCCAGGGCCACCGGCTGGCGCAAGCTGTTTAGCCTCTGCGGCCAGGGTCGTGGGGACCAGGGTCGTAGTTCTGGTATGCCAGGGGACGGGCCAGTCCACCACAGCCCCCTCTGCAGCAGCCCACAAACCCTCCTAGTCCGAACTTGCAGGGCCACCAAACGCAAGTGGGTGGCAGAATTTGCTATCACCTCCCCCACTGGCGCACCATCACATCAGACAGGTGAGTTTTGCAGATAGTCCCAAGGGGCTACTCCCTCCCCTTCGAGACTACCCCTCCATCCATGCCACCTCAGTACCATCTTATGTCGGAGGATCATCTGGCCCTTCTCCAACAGGAAGTTTCGCACTCTTGGCCAAGGGAGCCATCAAGCGCGTTCCTGTCCCAGAATTAGGCTGTGGTTGTTGTTCCCACTATTCTCTGGTGCCCATGAAGGACAAAGGCCTGCGTGCTATCTTGGATCTCAGGAACGTGAGCCGCTTCCTCCGGAAGGAGAAGTTCAGAATCTTGAAGCTCGCTCAGGTCTTGCCTGACCTCAACCCTGGATACTGGATGGTAGCGTTGGACTTGCAGGACGCTTACTTTCATATTCCTGTCCTGCCATCCCACCAGCGATACCTGCGGTTCATGGTAGGCCAAGAGCACTTTCAGTTTACCGTGCTCCCCTTTGGCCTTACCAGCGCCCCTTGGGTGTTCACGAAACTGATGGCGGTGATCACAGCTCATCTGCGCAGATCAGGGGTTCCAGTCGTCCACTATCTTGGTGACTGACTTTTGAAGGAGGTCTGGCCCAAGGCTGTCGTCTCCCACCTCCAGACTACGGCCGACCTCCTGCATACGCTGGGGTTCTCCATCAGACCCCTCTCAGAAGCTCCTCTTCAACTGGACACAACGCAGTTTCGGGTTTATCCTCCCGAACAGTGAGTCCAGGAAATTCGGGCTAGGATTCCGACCTTTCAGCCTCTATCTTCTATCAGGATGACCCTCAGGCTGCTGGGTCTGATGGCCTACTGCATCCTGCTAGTGGACCATGCCAGATGGCATATGCAGGCTCTGCAGTGGGACCTAGAGTTCCAGTGGGCACAACATCAGGGCAATCTGTCCGATTGCGTCCAGATCTCGGAGGGCACTGTACACCAATTGGAGTGGTGGCTAGCAAACCAGGATTGGGTCAAAGGCAGATCCCTCACCCTTCCTCAACCAGAGTTCACATTGGTGACCGATGCATCACATGCATCTGGGATGGGGTGGCCACATGGGGGAGGCAGAAATCAGAGGCCTCTGGTCTCTGTCGGAGTCCGGGCTCCACATCAACCTTGTGGAGCTTCGGGCGATTCGTCTTGCACTCAAAGCCTTCCTTCCCTCTGTCCGGGGAAGTAGTGCAGATGTTCACGGACAACATCACCACCATGTGGTACTGCAACAAACAAGGCTGGGTGGGGTCGTGGAACCTATATCAGGAGGGCCTCCGCCTCTGGACATGGCTGGAACATCAGGGCATACACCTGGTGGTTCAACACCTGGCACATTCCCTGAACGCCAGGGCGATAACACTCAGCTGCAGCTGCAGGATGGATCAAGAATGGCGTCTTCACTCAGAAGTGGTGCAAGGTCTCTTTCAGTAGTGGTGAGAGCCTTGGTTAGATCTATTTGCCACAGAAGAGAACGCGCAATGTCAGAAGTTCTACGCGTTGGCATTTCCAAGGCGGTACTCGCTAGGCGACGCTTTTCGCCGCGAGTGGAGTTGCGGTCTTCTATACAGCTTTCCGCCTATACCACTTCTGCCCAGCGTGCTGAAGAAGATCAAGCGCAACCGGGCCCAAGTCCATTCTTGTGGCTTCGGATTGGGCACAGAGAGTCTGGTATCCCGAGCTGCTCAACTTGGCCACCGATCCTCCGATCAGATTGCCTCTTCAGGAAGAACTTCTGTCGCAGCAGCGGACTGTCCTCCACCCAAATCTGTCCAGCCTTCTCCTCCTTGTGTGGAGATTGAGCAGCGGCAGTTGACCTCATTTGACCTGCCTCCCGAAGTCTGCGATGTTAGCTTGGCAGCCAGGCGTCCCTCCACTAAGACGGTATATGCCTGCCGATGGAACAAATATGTGGCATGGTGCACAGCAAAGGCTGGGGAACCCCTTTCCGTCCCTCTTTCTGAGGTGATCTTGTTCCTCCTTTCTTCGGTCCAGCAGGACTCTGCTCTGGGCACTCTAAAGGGCTACCTCTCGGCCATTTCAGCCTACCTTAGGCTTCCTGATCAGCCTTCTCTTTTCAAGTCCCCTGTTGTAAATAGATTCCTGAAGGGTATTACTCATCTTTTTCCTCCTGTTCCCTTCGTAATGCCCCAGTGGGACTTGAACTTGGTTCTTACCCATCTTATGTGCCCTCCCTTTTGAGCCACTACATAACTGTTCTCTCAGACTTCTCACTTTGAAAACTGCCTTTCTGGTGGCTATCACCTCTGTACACAAGGTGAGTGAGCTACAAGCTCTTTCTTCCAAGCCTCCCTTTCTGGCTGTCCATCCGGACAAGGTCGTCCTGCGAACTAGACCTTCCTTTCTTCCAAAGGTGGTTACTTCTTTCCACATTGGCCAAACCATCACTTAGCCCACCTTCTTTCCGCCTCCGCATCCTTCAAAAGAGGAAAAGAGGCTACACCCTCTGGATCCAAAACGAACGCTTTCCTTCTACTTGGATCGCACAAAGCAATTCCTGGTGGATGGCCAGCTCTTTGTCGGTTACGTGGGCGCTAAGAAAGGCTGGGCCATGCACAAACAGACCATCTCCTGGTGGGTCGTGCTGTGCATCAAGGCTTGCTATTCTTTGGCAAAGGAGGAGCCTCCAGTGGGACTGCGTTCCCATTCCACCAGGGCGACGGCAGCCACCACTGCTTTGCAACGGGGAGTCCCCCTTAATGACATCTGTCAGGCAGCTACGTGGGCATCTTTGCACACGTTCACCAAACACTACTGCCTAGACAGAGACTCCTCACCTCCCCTGAACCGGACAAACAATCAAGCCTGGTCACGTGGGTCCCAAAAACGTGAGGCTCAGCATACCCCATCTCACCACCAAGGCCTGTCCCCAAGATGGCTGCCGCCCGCCCCGTGTCTCCGGTACATCAATTACTCACTGGACTCCCACCGACAAATTCACCCGAGAAACTCCCTTCACCACCTCTCCGTGACTCTTCTCCCCACCCCAAGACCAAACATTCAATCCAGACATGCCGGCCTCAGAAACGGAGGCACAGCATACATAATCTCTCCACCACAACCTGGTCTCTGTCCCAACGATGGAGACCGCGCGCCCCTAAATAACCGTTTCAGCACAGCCTCAAACCCAGCCTAAGGAATCTGCCCCGGAGCCCCAAAGCAATAAATCAATTAGACTCACCGTCCAAAGAATCTGGCGATGCCTCTCCCCACCTCACCAAATCCGGTTGTCTGTCCCAATGACGGCGGCTCTCCTCCCCAATCTTCCTTGTTTCAGGCATAATAAACAACTGTCTGTCCTAAGACGAAGCCATACAGCAGCTAAGAACAGCCAGCCAAAACAGTCATTCATCTCACGCAACTGCAACTAAACCACTATTTGAGAGGAAACTAGCAAGCCACACCAACCCATTTCCCTCTACTCCCCCTAGTAAATGCCCCCACCTACCTGACTTCGCTTAAGGGTCAAAGAGGCAATCTCCCCAGCTACCTGACCCCACCTGAAGATAGAAGAGGAAGCAGAGAGGCAGTTCCCACACCTTCAATCACAGCTAACTCTCGGTGAAGGGCAAAGGTTGAGCACTTTTGGTATAAAAGAACAATAATCCCTCCCTTAATCCTACTCAGACATAGAGAAGGCCACCTACCCCGAATCCCTTCTAACTCGTACCCTCTCCGTTAAATAGACCGAACACAGCTCTGAGGAACCTTACACCCTCCCAACCAGGATCAAAATGTCACCTCCCACCTCAGCCCCCCTCCGCCCTCCCACACCAAATGGATTGAAACCACACGGCCCGAACTCCTTCTCCATCACTTTCCTCCCAACCTCACACCAAAAGCAAAAAGAAACCTCAAACACAGAGTGATTAGACAGTCCCAGAAACTCTATTTGCAGACACATACCACTGCTCCTCCAAAGGCCAGTTAAACAAGCATTGGCATAGCCAATAGGTCTCGCTTTTGGGACCTTATAAGTATTTAGTTATGCAGCACAATATCCTTGGTGCAACAACATCAACTGTTGCATAGCTAAACACTTATAAGGTCCAAAATGCGAGACCTATTGGTTATGCCAATGCTTTTTTTATATAGCGCTCAGCACTGCAGTTTTGCGGTTTCCAAGTGCTGTAAATCATGGTTGTTGTTATCCCCCATTTCAATGGCACTGGCATTATGAACCCTGGATGGATGAACAGCTGAGATGAACCTGTCAGGATGTGAACTCGTGATCAGCAGCTCCTACAGACAATCCTCCGACTGATTCTAGCGCTTAACTCACTGAGCCGGTTTGCTGGCCCTGTTGGCCCAGATCTAAAGTTTGGGTGGAGGGCATTGTGGGGTCTGGGATAAACTTCTAGGAACTCACTTTTGACACAGTTTTTCCTGCCCATTGGATTATTGTGCAACATGGTAATTAGCTGTGTAATTAAGCAGTTCTATTTAAAGCTTTGGAAAGAATTGCCAAATTCCCAGGATCACACATGCAGTCACGCAGCTGAAGGGATGGGGAATTTCGTATATGTTACAGTGTATAAACAGCAAAAGTAACCTACTGCGCGGTGCTGGGCCTGCCAGTCTGGGGTACACTGAAGCATTGTGGTTCTGGGGGTGACTGGCTGAGATAAAGGGGACCATGGCTAGCACCGGCAGGTGTGATCTGCATTTTGCCCACTGCTGGGGCACATGCACCGTTCAGACGTAGCCTTACCAAGAAAGTAGTTGGGAGATTTATGACAGGCACGTGGCTCTAAGCAGTCGAAATAGAGGGTTGGGGCAGAGTCACTCGCAGGCCAGGTGGGACAGAAGATAAAATCTAAATGTTAAAAGTGACTGCCTGGTACACTCGTGAAACAACAGTTACAGGCTGGCCAGGAGAAGAAAGGAATTAAGACTGGTACCCAAGTTCTGCAATTGGAATCTAGGAGACGTGGCCTCTCTTCGGTAAACCTATGAAGGCCAAAAAATTGTTTATGTAAATATAGAATTCTGACGTGGAATTGTGCAGTGACATTCTCACTGACCAATCTGTTCAATGGTAACATTTGCTCCAACGGACCAGTGCGACATTTTCGGTGACTGACGAAGCCCGGAGTTTCTGCATTGGTCGATGAATGCTCATGCTCGTTCTCCAGTGGTTGTAATAAATCGGACTGGCCATTGGAATGTTACCTCATCAGAACCCACAAGTTAAAAGTGCAATTCAGGTACTTGACATATGTGATCCCCGGCACTTCATAAGATTTTTCTGCGATTTTGTTTGTCTGCTGCCGTTGGCAGGTCCAAGATGAACATTACAAAGGTGTAGGAAGAAGATGAAAAGCGAGATCCATGGGATACAAATCAGGAAACCGAAAGAAAACAAAAAGGAGTACATTGTAAAAAACACACCACAGAGACACTCACCATAACTGAAAAGGAAGAAATGTGAAAAAAATATTAACTCATTTTACGGATTCCCATCACTCACCAAGATGGTGACCTGCTTCATCATCTAGGTCTCCTCTTTATAGTCGCACTGGTGACCCTAAGGGCTACAACCCTATCATAGGGAAGGGGAGTCCGAGGATGTTTTCATATGACTCATAACAGATGAGAGTAGTAGAGTGTATGGGAACTAAGTGCAGTACTTAGGTAAAAAGTGAAGATTAAAATTGACTGTGCTGAAACATGTTGACCACTTTATAAAAAAAAAACTCAAGACAGCTATTTGGTAAAACTGTCTGTTTTGAATTTGAATAGGGGGAAACAATAATAAACTTGCATTTTCTCACAAATCAATTTTAATCTTCACTTTTCACCTAAGCACTGCACTTAGTTCCCATTCACCAGTGTGACTATAAGGAAGAGACCCAGATGATGAAGCATGTCACCATCTTGGTGAGTGATGGGAATCCGTAAAATTAGTTGATATTTTTTTCATATTTCTTCCTTTTCAGTTGTGGCAAGTGTCTCTGTGGTGTGGGTTTTCTGCAGATGTGGCAGTTTATGGAATAGTTTGATAGACCCATGGTTACTCTAGGTATAGAAGTATTGCAAATCGGGGCAAGGTATCCAGGCTGGTCTTTAAATATTGCCTCAGACCCTCCATATAATATTTGTTGTTTTCGTTTTTGTGTATTTTTATATCCCGATCCTGAAGTCTCACAGGAAGTATCTCCGTTTCACAGTGGGTTCGCGCATTATCAGTTTGCGGTTCTCCCGTGTGGACTTACTACTGCACCTCGAGTCTTCACCAAGGTGATGGCAGTGGTGGCAGCCCATCTCAGATAATCGGGGATTCAAGTTTTCCCCTATCTGGACGACTGGTTGCTCAAAGCGGAGTCGCCAGAGAAGGTGCTTCATCATCTGCAAGTGTCAACTCAGCTGTTGTACAAATTGTGTTTTTCGATAAACTTGCCCAAGTCTCACATGGTGCCCTCTCAGCGCAACCTGTTCATAGGGGCGTAACTGGACACTGCTGTCTGTCGAGCATTCCCTCCTCCGCAAAGGATTCTCGACATTCAGGAAATGATTCCTTGTTTTACAATGGAGCGGTCGTTCCAGTCCTGAAGGTCCTTCGCCTGCTTGGTCTGTTTGCTTCCTGCACGCTGGCACGTGAGGGCGCTCCATTGGTGACTCCGCAGGCAGTGGTAACAGCACAACGGAGATCTCAGGGAGTCTCGGAGTATCTCCAGAGAAGCTGCGGCGGATCTATCTTGGTGGAGCGTGGAAGGCAATCTATCTCAAGGGAACTCCTTCCATCTACCTCCATCAGTGGCCACAGTGATAATGGAGACAATTTTGAAGTTGCCTATGTCAAAACCACCAACTTTTGCAAGGGGGGTCACCTGGGTTTTTGGCCCCGTGCTAGATGGTCATCTAGGGAAACCTACCAAACACACACATTTCTGCAAAGTAGACACCCGGGGGCTTCCAAAGAGGTATGGCTTGCGTGGATCCTCCAACGTTCCTTTACGCAGAATGCCTTGCAAACCTCAATTTTAGCTGGAAAAATCAGTTTTTTCACACATTTCTGTGTGGGAAAGCGTGGCATCACTGGGCTCACACAAATTTCCTCCCACCCAGCGTTGCCCCAGGTCTCCCGATAAAAATGATACCTCACTTGCGTGGGTAGGCATAGTGGCTGCAACAGGAAAAGGCCCAAATCGTATGGTGGAGACTTAAAAATAACCTATAGCAAAACTACCTTATTTTTGGGGGGGTGGGCACCTGAGTTTTTGGCCCGGGGCTCGGCGGCAAACTTGGGAAACTACCAAACCCAAACAGTACTGAAAACTAGACACCCGGGGGAGTCCAGGGAGGTATGGCATGCGTGGGTCCCCCAACGTTTTCCTACCCAGAATTCCCTGCAAACCTTAAAATTAGGTAAATAAAACACTTTTCCATACATTTTTGCGTGGGATCTCCGTGCCGGCACAAATGTCCTACCACCCAGCGTTCCCCTTGTTCTCCCGAGTAAAATGACACCTCACTTGTGTGGGTGTCCAAAGCAGAACAGGCTAAAAATTTATTTTTAAGAAATTGTAGCGTTCGGGATTGACAAATAAAGCACAGAGAATTCTACTGTTTTGGGGTCATCCTAGTCACAGGCCTTTTTCCCACCCACACAAGTGAGGTATCATTTTACTCTGGATTCTCCCCTTTCCAATGATACCTCTCCCGTCTTTGTACGTGCTCAGGGGGCTGAGATAGCCCCCTGAGCACGAAGAAAGGGAAACTGAAATGAGCCTCTTGGCTCATTTCAGTTTCGGTTTCACTGAAATGACGTCAGCGCGACATGCGCGCTGATCGTCATTTCAGGGAAACCAGGGGAGGGGCCTCGGGAGCTGGGGAAGCTCTTCTCCAGCTCCCGAGGCTCTGGGGGAGAAGAGGGAATCCCTCTGGTGCCCGCACCAGAGGGATTTCCAGGGGTGGGTGTGATGACGAGCTGAGCTCGTCATCAGCACACGAGCAGTGTGTGCCATGACAAGCCCAGCTCGTCATCAGCAGGGAAGGGGTTAAGGGCCATACTAACAAATATCCGCCCACTGCTTTTATTGTGCCTCAATGGGACTTAATTCTTATTTTAACCTATTTGATGGGTTCTCCCTTCGAGCCCTTACACAAGTGTCCCTTGAGGTTATTGTCGTTAAAAACTGTATTTCTTGTTGCCATTACCTCGGCAAGGAGGGTAAGTGAGCTTCAAGTCAAGCTCGGAGTTCAAAACCCCCATTCTTGACTATTCATGCTGATAGAATGGTTCTCAGGACCAGGGCTGCTTTTCTACCTAAGGTGGTAACTCCCTTCCATCTGGGGCAGTCCATTACCCTTCCTTCCTTTTATCCTCCACCACACCCTTTCAAGGAGAAGGAGCGGCTTCACCGCTTGGACCCTAAGAGGGCGGTGAGTTTTTACCTTGATAGAACTAAAGACTATAGTGTGGATGACCAGCTCTCCGTGGGCTTTGCTTGCTGCAGGAAAGGCGGAGCGGTGCACAAGCGCACACTTTCCAGATTGATTGTCTTGTGCATCAATATTTGTTACTCTTTGGCCGGTAAGGAACCTCCAGAGGGTTTAAGAGCTCATTCTACCATGGCAAAGTCTTCTACATCTGCCTTATCTAGAGGTGTTCCTGTTGAGGACATTTGTAGAGCGGCAACTTGGGCCTCCCTCCACACTTTCGCGAAGCACTACTGCTTAGATTCCGAAGTGAGGAGGGATGGTCACTTTGTGCGCTCTGTCCTACAGGATTTCTTGGTATAGAAGAGTGGACACCCTCCTCCGCGAGTGGGACTGCTGTGGGATTCTATTCACAAGGTGAGGAATTCTATTCACAAGGCGAGGTGTATCCATCAGAAGAACAAGTTACTTCCCTTCGGTAACGCTTTTTCTTGTGGATACAGTATCTGCCTGTGGATTCCTCACTGACCCACCCGCCTCCCCGTTGTCAACTCTTCTGTACCAGCAAAGTGTTTATTTTATGATTGTATCTTTCAATGGAAATTTGTAATTGTTCGTGCTTTTTGCATTGATTTCACACTATGTGTGTTGGTTTGAATACTGTGTACTGTGTATACTGTACCTATTTATGTCGGTCCGTCCGTGTTCCTCAGGGGCACGGAAAAAAGGGCGAAACTGACGTCATCACGTCGACGAGGCTCTCTTATGGCTCCGGTGACATCAGCGAGGTCGCGACCGGAGCCGTGCCTTTGTGACATCGTCCTCGTCGGCGTAGAGAGCTACAAAAATTTCCAAATGCTGCTGGCGCAGGAGATATTCACAAGGGGAGGAATCCACAGGCAGATACTGTATCCACCAGAAAAAGCGTTACCGAAGGCAAGTAACTTTTTCTGTGGCCATAAAGCGAGCAACAGTGCTGGAAGGCTTAATGAGCCATGACAGAAAGGCAGATGGTGGCTGCGCGCGTGCACGCTCACGTGCACGCAAGCTTTAGGCCACCAAAGCCTCTGGTGGCACTTTTAAAAGCCACTTAGTAAATGTCTCAAAGAGACAGCATGCGCTGTCTTAAGCAAGACCTAAAAAGGACCACATTTTCCACACCATAAGATCTGCTAAATGGAACAACATCCTCAAAACACATCTGTACATATCTCATACAACCAACACTCCTTACGGCTGCAAACTAACGATCACACTCCCAAACCGCCCTAAACGTAACGGCAACACCTCAGTGACCATCTTCACCAACGGCACAGTCATGATCCAAGCCAATAATGACAACCTGGAAGCCTTTGATTCCCTCTTCCCCTCGCTCTGCAATGCTCCAGCACATTTACATTACTCCCTTCCACCTGACTCCCTATTCCAAGATAGACCGCCCTCCATGTGATCTCACAAGGCAAGCATGAGACCCTTGCCAAGATGGTCATTCATGCCCCCCTCCTGACACCATCCTCCCCTCCGTCTACCCCTCCACGATAGCATTCAACTCATTGCCCCCCTCCAATTTGAATCTGAGCCCAATCACCCCTCCATCCCTAAATCACCACTCCCAACTAACAACTAGCGAAACAAGCCCGCAGTTATCGACTCCGAAATCTCTCCCCAACCGACACACAAGAGATGGCAGCTTGAACCATGCCAAGATCTTACACACCACAGACCCAGGAATAACCATAGGGATAACCTATGTAACTCCATCCCAAAATACAACTCCAAGAGCCCAGCCTACACCCTTTCCCGTCCGCCACAGATACCAACACCAATCACGCAAGGCCTTCCAAGACTCAATGGTCTAGCTCGACCACAAACCCCATATGGAACCAAACACAGAGACCCAATAAAACAAAAACAGCATCGTCCTCCCGGGACCCCCCCCCCTCACTCCACCAGAGAGACGACCCAGCACCTCTCCCTGATGGAAAGCCAGCTAGAAACGGTAATACGGTTCCTCTCAGAAACCCTACTGAACCTCATCACACCCCGAAAGCACATCCAACACTCATACCAAACAGCCTCAGTCACCAACTCTAATCACCCAATACCCCACAAGACCCAATTGCCCAGATGGGCCACAACGCCCCTCCCGAACCAGATACAGAACCAAAAGAAACAGAGCCGTAATGTCCTCAAGTGAAGTGTGGTTTCTTGCCGCTTCGTATGACACAACCACTTCTGTCTCCTCTAGCTCCAAGATCCAGGTTATCACTGGATTTAGAAGAGACCTCTCCCTCTCCCCCCGATCCCCTAGACCACCAGCCTTCCTCACCAATATCGCAAGGGCCCGATAAAAAAGAAACTCAAGAATGAAGGATCCAACACCAACTGCATGCTCATTAACTGCAGGTCGGCCACCAAAAATGCAACAGAACTGGCAGAGACCATCCTTACCCACGACATAAACATCACTTTCATCACTGAAACCCGGCTAAACAAGTTCTCCCACCCATGTATGGACATACTTGTGCCCCCGGACTTCGCAATCATCCACAAAGACAGAAAAAAACAACAAGGAGGGGGTATAGCAATCATACATAAGAGCATTATCTCCTTGACAGAAAGTGACACCCTCAAATATAACTCTTTCGAATGTCTTACTGCCACTATTAAGATGAGTGACAATAGATCATTACTCTGCCGCCTCTTATACCAACCGCCAGTAAACACCTCCACTTTCGGGGAACACCTCTCTGACCTGTTAACTCAATGCTCACTTCATGACTCCAACAACATTATTCTAGGTGGCCTCTATCTTCACTGGAATGAAGAAAACAACACGTTGATCAGAACCTTAAACGATCTCCTAAAGCAACAACAACCTTACCCAACACTGCACAGAGCAAAACCCACAACAGAGGCACAATCCTCAATGCCATAATCACTCAAGCAGACAGTCTCCATTGAACACACCTTGCCTGTTGACTGGTTTGACCACCATATCATTGTGTTCCACATGAAACAAAGGATTCAATCCCAGCTCTGCACGAAGGACCCTCCCCGCTGGATGAGAAATCTAAGTCTGATTCCCCTTGCAGACCTGGAGTCAAGGGTAAGCTACCTCCTCCCCAACAGCTCTGATGAGCTCTCAACAACAGAACTCACCTCCCACTACACTACTATGACTTCCATTATGGATCAAAGAGCCCCCCTGAAACTATCGAGAGTCAGGAACACACCATCCAGATCGTGGTTCAACACAGACATAAACTCCCAAAGACAAGAACTAAGAGCTGCAGAAAGACTCTGGCAAAAAAAAACGTCCTCAATCCTACGAGCTAGACTCCAATCAACACGAAGGAAATACAAAAATCACATAAAGAATGAAAAGGCGTCCTTCTTTTGCAATGCCCTTGACAGCGCAAAAAAACAGACCGAGAGAACTCTTCAACCTCATCAGACAACAAACGTCCAAGCCCCATTCGACTCAAGTTAGGGGAGAGGTGTGGCACCGCGGCCAGGGCGACTGACGCTGGAATCTGGGGACCACGGTTCGATCCCCGGCTCCGCCGGCAGGGTAGCCCAGCACCATGTGACTCTGGGCAATAGCTCGCTTAATCTTCCCGACGGCCCCCATCGCCTAGAGACCCTTACGGGTGATTGTGCGCTTTACAAATGTGGACTTTAAGTTGTGGCCTCCAAAGACCTGTGTGATAACTTTTCTAATTCCTTAAAAGACAAAATCACCAAGATGGAACTCTCCTTGGGTGTGCAAAGCAGTTCCCCAGACAGCAAATCGCCCCCAGAGACAGAAGATGCTACCACACTCAAGCACCCGCCTAACTTAGGGAACTCTTTCTACCCCATCTCCGAAGCAGAGATTACCAAATGATTTCCACCACTAAACCCTCAGCACACGTACTGGTTCCCATACTTGCCCAACTGGCCAAAAAACTCAAACTTTCCCGAGCTCTGCACTGGACCAAGATCATAAACAGCTCCTTGAGTACTGGAGTCATGCCGGATTGTCTCCAAAGCGGCCAAGACACACCTCTACTGAAACAAGCATGTTCGAGGCATATGAGCTGCAGATTCTACACTTTGCATTAGATCGCCACCTGATGTTGGGCTCGGATGATTGCATGTTGTTGTCGTCTTGGAAGAAGTCTTTTGTAGTCATGAGATAGGTGACTCCTCCCTTGGACGATAGTCCGCATGGTCATCGGCTCCATCCTTGTTTTTTTCCGCCACTAAGTTCAGATGAAAATGTTCCGCTCCGGTTCAAAATCTACTTTTCAAGTACTTTGATGCGTAAAAACTTATTCAAACTTCACCAAACTACTTTCGATATGGATAAACGTCAACTCGACTCCATCAGCTCGATTCCGGTCGTCGACGTGGGCCGTTGGGCCTATCCACGCCGTGAGGCCTACACCTCATGGAAAGGACGCCATTCAAAAGATGCCCAGAGTGTGGAGCAAAGTTTCTACACAGTGACCAACACAAGGTCTGTAACCTGTGCTTATCGCCAGAACACGACAAATCCTGCTGTACAGCCTGTGCGTCCTTTCGCTCCAAGAAAACCATCAGAGATCGGAGGGCCCGTCAACACGACATGCAGAGATCAGCTCCGGAACCGGTGGATATCTTCGACGAAGAGGTTCAGCTCATTCCCGAAGAAGATTCCGATGATCTCCAAATCGTCGTATCAGAGGCAGACGACTCAGATGACTCCATACCATCGGGTCAGCGCGTGAGTACTACTGCCCCTGCCCCATACACAGCACCCAAATCGAAGGCAAAGGTCAACACTCCGCCTCCAGGGCCCAGTCTCAGCCGAAAAACAACTTCGAAAGCCCCGCCATCGAGCCCGGCTCCGAAGAAAATAATCAAGCCTTCCGGTAGCTCCTTACCGAGCAAGCCGCACGTGCTGATCCCACCACCTCCCTCGGCACCGAAACCGAAAGAAGTCTCGGCTCCGAAACCATCGACTTCTAAGGACAAACCTATGAAGCCAGCGTCCGATGCCTCGAAGCCGACGAAACCAGCTTTCACTCTGAAGCCATCATCTTCGGTACCGAAACCTACAAAGCCTAATTCCGATGCGCTCAAGCCCTCCAAAACAGCCTACGACTCCGAAAACAACACCTTCGGTGCCGAAATCTACGCCAAAGGACACAGTAACAACTCCTAAGGCTAAAGACAAGCAGCAACCATGCCCGGAACTGAAAAAATTGGCACCAGCAAAGGTTCCGCAAGGAGAAGAACTTTTTCAACCAGATCCTCTACAAAAGAAGATCTACATTGACCCAAAAACAGGTGCTGTATCCACTACACCACACAGGAAGAGGAAGTCAGACACAGCACCTACACCTGCAGTGCCTGTCAAGAAGAAGGACTCTGCCACATCTCCTATGCACCCTTCTTCTCCTATACTTCCTCCTCCTTCATCTCCTGTTCCTCTTAACAATTCACCTCAAATTTCTCCTGAACACTCTCCTCTTCATTCTTCACATTCACCTCAAAATGATGATGAGTATAGCCTAGAGGGAGGGGTACAACCAGATGAGCCTTTCCCATATACTATTGATCCAGACTGGGAGTACCCAAACCCACAAGATGTGCCAGATATTCCTGACCCACACTCATATCCATCAAAGCCTTCTCCCCCAGAAGATATTAGTTTTGGGCACTTGTTAAACAGAGCTGCCATTTAACATGGGGTCACTATGCATTCAGATGAGGCAGAGGAAGATTTCTTGTTCTATACATTTGAACAATCTCAAAGGCCTGTTCAAATTCTTCCTATGATTAAAGGGGTCATCAAACATGCTCCAGAGGTATTTAAAGATCCTGTACGTGCTAGGATTCTAAACCCTAGAATTGAGAAAAAATACAGGCCTGCTCCTGGGAATCCTGCCTATATTAAAGGACAACTACCCTTAGATTCACTAGTTGTTTCAAATGCTAGAAAGAGGGCAAAATCACAGACGTTTGGTGAAACACCTCCACCTGATAAAGAATCTAAGGTGATAGATGCTTCAGGCAAGAGAATAGCTGCACAAGCTACCTATACATGGCGTATAGCTAACACATGAGCCCTCCTTGCAAGATACGACAGGGCTCATTATGACTAGTTAGAAAAACTACTACAACATCTACCTGAAGAATATAAGGAGCAGGCAAACGACCTTATGCAAGAAGGCAAGTTAATTTCAAATGCCTCAATCAAGTGTGCGCTTGGTGTAGCAAACACTGCATCTAGAGCTGTAAACACTAGTGTCCTACTTAGACGTCATGCGTGGCTACGTATTTCAGGATTTAAGCAGAAAGTGCAAACTACCATCTTAAATCAGCCATTTAACCAAAATCAATTGTTTGGACCAGAGGTAGACACAGCACTTGAGAAAATGAAAAAAGATACAGACACAGCCAAATCTATGGGCGCTTTGCAGTCCACACAAACTAGAGGCTCTTTTCGTCGCTCCTTTTATAGAGGATGCTCCAAGCAAGCTGGAGCAGACAATACAGCTTCCTTCAAGTCCAATACACAAACATCCTCTAGCAAAGGATATTTTAGAGGAGGATATAGAGGCAACAACGACAAAGGAAGAGGTCGGGGTAACAACAGTAATCAAACCTCTTCCACCACAACACAGTGACTTCCATCTGCTCCCGCAACAGCATTCCACCCCTGTGGGGGGCAGATTAACACAGTTCCTACCGGTCTGGAATTTCATCACAACAGACAAGTGGGTAAGACAAATTATCCTGTATGGCTACTGCCTCGAACTTACAGCTACCCCACCACACATACAACCCAGGCAGCGTCCAATGTCTCCAGAACACCTTAGTCTGCTCAAACAAGAAGTCCTATCACTTCTTCAAAAGGATGCAATAGAAATACAGATCATTTTCATATGATCACTTTACAACAAGTGCTCCCATTGCTACAACAGGGCGATTTCCTTACAACACTAGATCTAAAGGATGCCTACTTCCACATTCCTATACATCCTTCTCACAGGAGGTATCTAAGGTTTATACTGGAAGGACAGCATTATCAATTCAAAGTCCTTCCATTCGGGGTCACAACTGCACCAAGAGTATTCACAAAGTGCCTAGCAGTAGTAGCAGCACATCTTAGAAGACAACAAATACATGTCTTCCCTTATCTAGACGATTGGCTCATAAAAGCCAAGTCATTCAATCAGTGTGTCCAACACACACATCAGACAATTCAAACATTGCACGACTTAGGGTTCACAATCAACTACAGCCCTCTCATGGACATCATTATTTAGGGGCTACTATTCAACACGTCTACAGCTGTAGCGTATCCCAGTCCAGCAAGGATACAGAGCATTCAAGCCTTAGTCACTAACTTCCAACATCAACACTCTCTCCAAGCCAGAATGTTCATGAGACTAATAAGCATGATGGCATCTTGCATCTTCATTGTACCATATGAAAGACTGCAGATGCGTCCGTTATAGGAATATCTAGCACAACAGTGGAATCAGGCAACGAACAGACCTGGTGTTGGTAGACAGCCGCACACATCGCTCTCTGCAGTGGTGGAACACCAAAAACTTGACAAAGGGGCGGCCGTCCCTCGAACCTATTCCACAAATAGTACTAACAGCAGACGCATCTCTCACAGGATGGGGAGCCCATCTCCTACATCATGCAACTCAAGGGCAATGGGCCATTCAGCAAAGATTGTGCCATATCAATCATCTAGAGCTGCTACCAATATTCTTAGCATTCAAAACATTCCAAGTACAAGTACAAAACAAAGCTGTCTTAATCCGGACGGACAACATGACAGCTATGTACTATATACAAAAACAGGGGGGACACACTCTCTACAACTGTCCCAGCTTGCACAGAACATTTGGAGATGGGCCATTCCACAAAACATATATCTGCTAGCAGAGCACCTTCCAGGAGTTCACAATCAGATAGCAGATCTGTTGAGTCGGCAGACACAACAAATTCACGAATGGGAACTACATCCGCAAGTTCTTCAGCCATTCTTTCACAGGTGGGGTCATCCAGACATAGATCTGTTCGCCACACTCGAAAACGCAAAATGCCCACCTTTCGCCAACAGGTTTCCACACCCGCTGCCCAAGGGCAATGCGATATGGATGAACTGGTCAGGCAGATTTGCATACGCTTTTCCGCCACTACCACTAATACCACTAGTAGTACGCAAGCTCAGACAACAGTCTCTCAAATTAATCCTGGTAGCTCTCACATGGGCACGCAAACAGTGGTTCACCACACTGCTAGAACTCTCTCTAGTTCCACACCAAAAGCTACGTCTGACACCATCCCTGCTAACGCAGAACCATGGAGACATCAGACATCCAGACCCAAATCAACTGAATCTGGTGATCTGGCTCATGAAGTCTTAGAGTTTGGTTATTTTAACCTACCACCAGCCTGTATGAACATCATTAAAGAGGACAGGAGACCTACTACTAGAGCTAGCTATGCTGCTAAATGGAAGAGATTTACCATTTATTGCAACAATAACCAAATTGATCCCCTGGATGCTTCTATCCAAAATATCATTTGCTACCTTCTACATTTACAAAGATGTAACTTAGCATATTCATCTATACGCCTACATCTTGCAGCAATTGCAGCATATTTGCAATATAGACAACATCTGTCTCTTTTTAGAGTGCCTGCTATTAAAGCATTTATGGAAGGATTAAAAAGAATCATTCCCCAAACGTTGTTCTTACAAGGCTCATGGGACCACCTTTTGAACCTCTACACAAATGTGAACTGCAATTCCTCACATGGAAAACAGCTTTCCTTATTGCTATTACTTCACTTAGGAAAGTAAGTGAGATACAGGCTTTCACTATACAAGAACCATTCTTACAATTACAGTTACCTGTGTTTTTCCAAAACCCTGACTCTGTAGCAGAAAGAGCTCTTCACACACTAGACGTTAAAAGAGCTCTACTCTACTATATAGATAGGATCAAATATTTTCGTAAAACAAAGCAATTGTTTGTATCTTTCTCCCCACCACATAAAGGCAACCACATCTCTAAAGCTGGAATTGCAAGGTGGATTGTAAAATGTATACAAATATGCTATCAAAAAGCAAAACGTACATTAACTGTTCCTCCTAGAGCGCACTCCACACGCAAACTAGGAGCATCTATGGCTTTCGTAGGGAACATCCCCCTAGAAGACATCTGCAAGGCAGCAACATGGTCTACAACACACACCTTCACTAAACACTACTGTGTTGATGTGCAAGCCAAGCAGCAAGCTGCAGTAGGCCAAGCTGTTCTAAAAACTCTCTTTCAAGCTACTGCAATGGGTACAGGTGACCACCGCTAGGGAAGACACTGCTGCACAATCGATGCAAAGTGTAGAATCTGCAGGTCATATGCCTCGAACGGAAAATGCTACTTACCAGTATGCATCTGTTCTTGGCAGGTAGAGCTGCAGAGTACTACACGCCCTCCCTCCTCCCCGGGACCTGTATCTGTTCCAGTTTTATCTTAATTAGATGCACACGCATGGAAATCCTTTCTTTACTTCTATGAACTCCATCATGGCGAAAAACAATCTAAGGATGCAGCCGATGACCATGCGTACTATCGTCCAAGGGAGGAGTCACCTATCTCGTGACTACAAAAGACTTCTTCCAAGACGACAACAACATGCAATCATCCGAGCCCAACACCAGGTGGCGATCTAATGCAAAGTGTAGTACTCTGCAGCTCTACATGCCAAGAACAGATGCATACTGGTAAGTAGCGTTTTCTTTACAATGCATTAGGTCTCGCAATTATATTGTTTTGAGCTATTGGCATTTTAAATGTTATTGTTTTTTTTTTCCTTTCTTGAAGCATTAATTAAATGGTGTAATGCAAAATGGCAATAGCTCACTTTGTTGTAATTGTGAAATTTATTGCATTGCATTTGTACCAATGTGAGTTTTGCATTGTAAATGGTACTGGCTTTTATTAATGTTTTTTTCCCCCTCACATTAATCTAATGCACTAAACATTTTAATACCTACACATTTTGGAATAAGGACTCTGAGTGGATATTACATATACCCATGGCCAGACTGGGTGGGACAGGTTGTATTGTACTTCCGGTTATTGAGTGAACCTATAGAGCAGTGACACCGCATTGATGGTGCAATCAATACTACTCCTAGAAAGGGGAGGGGCTTGAATGTTAGCTTACATGTACTGGAGACCCACCACAACTCCCACTACAGCATGGCGAGCTTGTTCTACAACCTCAAACAGGCCGTTTAGAGTGACAAAATCCTGGTGTGTTGTGTAGTGATTTAAATTGCTCCGTTTCTTCGTGTGCTGGATCCACGTTTTACGTTGAGTCACACCTCTCACATGCCTGTTTTCAAGGGTGCCATTGCCGTAAACTCTGATGATGTTACTGGACTCTTTTTCATTTGTTGTGAGCCGACATGTTGATTGTGTCTGGTGTAATTTGTGAATACACAATGATGTGTTAGTGTGTAAGAAAGTTGTGTTTCATCGAAACAAAACCTGGTGCGCTTGATCTGTGTGACACCAACATAAGATTACATTTAAATGTGACGCGTCTTCTGAACCGTTTTCACACTTACAGAGATGAGGTGTGTTCACTTTTAACCACCTTTAGTTCTTAAAACGGTCTCTTATCCCAGAGATTTGGTTGCACACAAGTGGGGATTCTATTGTACTATTTTTCACTACGAAATTGCAAGCAGTGCGTTTTAATCTGTCTGACAGCCTCCTAGATGGAGAGAACTATTAAATGCCTGAATGTCTTTGTGTACAGCCCTAAAGACTCCTGGGTGACCTTAAGCAGAAATGTAGAGCCATAAAGTTTGTACCTTGTACAACTCTGTGTGTCAGGGTCTATAGACCAGCTCGCTGTGATAGTTACAAGACACGTGCAGAGCAAAACTCCTATGTGTATAACTAAATATTGTCAGATCAGAGACATGAACGTAATGCCCTCTGGTGCAGGGTATGCCACTACAATGGTATGCTGTCGTTTGTAATAATACTTATTTGATTCGCTTCCTGATCGTCAGTTGGTAAGATAGCTTAGTGGGTTAACACGCTGATCTGTGAGTTTATGGGCAGGTCACCGATATGAATCCTTCTGGGCTGTCTCTGCATTTTGTCTCACTGCTAAGTTTGAAAAGGTGAGGATTTGAGACAGTCACAGCAGCTTTCTTTTCCAGCGTTAAGAATGACCAAACGGCAGGATCAAGCGCTCCACAAGATGACAAATACGGCCGTATTAACTCATTAAAACACAAACCTTCATGACTTTGACCTTAGAGGCATGTATGAGTTAAGGCCCTAGGCTTAAAGCATTAACAATGAACCAAGCTGCACACGATGAAAGCAAGCATTTGCAATGCGGACATCAGGAGGAGGGCAAGAACTGGATGTCAACACATGACGGCAACCGAAAAGACGGGAGGGAAAGCGAAAGCCAGTGCAGCACTTACTGTGATGGCCTGAACCGCTCCCAAAGCAGGTCAGCCTCCTCCATTAAGGGGCTCGGCAGCAGGGTGCGCCGGGATGGTTCACAGCGACCCGAGGCTGGGGGTCTCTTGTCCGGCGATGCAGTTCAGTGCCACGTGGGCTTAGGCTCACTGGACTCAGTGTTGAGGCGAGGAGCGCGTGCTGCGTCTCAGCGGCTCTGTAGAGGAAGGCACAGGAGCAGACTGTGCTGAGGAGGCTGCAGGCACGCTGAGCGCTGGCACGGGTGACACGCTTTAACAGCAGAGAGGCGAGCCTTGCTCGCAAAAGTGAAAGCGTGGGGGAGCGCGCAAAAGTGCTGAGATCGCAAGAGAAGAGAAGATGCGGGTGCACATCGGCTGTCTAAAGAGACGCCGTGAGCGTGCACATGGGCTGTCCAGGCGCCATGTGCACACGCAGTGCACATGTCCTGCCCTGCCACTTCAGCTAACGCCCCCGTATGCGTTCACAGCTGATATCTTTCAAGCGCTTGCACCTATCCTGTCCCGCATCGCAAAGCAAGTCGACGACAATAGATCTCGCTAGCGAGCAGCTTCGCTGCGTCGCTAGGCGAGACTTAAAAAACGGGCGCTGACATAAACGATCTGAATAACTTCAGACCCGTCTCCAGCCTCCCTCTCCTAGCGAAAATCCTGGAAAGACGTGTTCTCCTCCAACTCACCCAACACCTAGACAGCACCAACCTCCTAGACCCTCACCAATCAGGTTTCAGAAAAGGATACAGTACAGAGACAGCAATCCTAAATGTAATAGATGATATGCACACATCTCTTGACACAGACCAATGCTGCCTACTCATACTCTTAGACCTATGGGAAGCCTTTGACACGGTTGACCATAAACTACCCATTAAGGCTCTTAAAGGGCGGGAGCAGAAGAGATGGTATTACAGTGGTTCACCTCTTTTCTACAGAACCGCAACTAGAGTAGAAAAATCTAAAACTTCTCATCGGACCCACTCCCCGTTAGCAGGGGTGTCCCCCAAGGATCTGTACTCTCCCCGCAACTTTTCAACATCTACATGGAGCCCCTCACCACCATACTCAAAAAATCCAACATTCCCTTCCACCTCTATGCAGACGATACCCAGATCTATCTCGAAACCTACTCCATTGAAGACATTCAGAGACTGAACGGCACTATTAAAGGAGTCCAACACTGGCTATCATGCAACCACCTAAAACTCAATCAAGACAAGACTGAAACCTAATCTCCAACTATGAGAGTACCAACACCCTATTCCTTATCCCTCCTAGAACTCGCAAACAAAAAACTGCATTCCGATCCTTCAAAGGAAATGCACCCAAAATCTGGAACTCCGTACCAGTCCATATCAGGGCTAACCCCTCCTACTTACAATTCAAAAAGCAACTCAAAGACCTCCTCCTCAACCGATCTCTCCCATATGGATAGCTACAACCTAACCATCGAAGCCTGCCCACAGCAGCACACAGACACTTTGACTTTAAAAACTCTACCTCACTCGCCCCATGACTATATCCTGTATCCCCCCTTCCCCCGCCCTATCTCGTCATGAGTTGTTCTCTTTGCCAACAAGGCCTTGTACATTATATTGTGATTACAAACTCTGCGAGTAACACTGTGTGCTCTACGACGATATTATGTGATACGTCCTGAGCCATTGTGCATACTACTATGTTTATGTATCTTACAAGTGATCATTCTGTAAAGAGCTCCAATACCTTTGAATCTGGCTAGCGCTATATAAACTCTTAAATAAATAATAAATAAATAAATAGGGTTAAGGACATCCTTTCAGGGCCCTGGCTTTGTGCACCAGTGGTCAGTGTCTTGCATGGCTCTGCGCCTCTGGCGTGGAAAGTCGTGTACAGAACTGACATCGGCGTCATCCCGGCGACCACGACGCTGACGACTAACATGGAGTTGACCGATGCCACCTTCCGACGCACAGGGGTACTGCTGATGAAAAACTTTTCAGATCCAGTCTGACGCCTGGGGGTAATTCTAAGGTAAGGAATCTATTACTAGCCTATGTTTCTTACAGATATATTGTTACCGAAGGTAAGTAACTTGTTTGTTAGTATCACCAACATAGCCCGGGAACTATGGGCCACCTATCCAGCAGCCCTGCCCTTCTCACTTATGTTTCGAGCACTATTGGAGCTGGGTGAGGGGGTGCAACACCTAGTTTCACCGCTACATACAGCTATGCTTACTGACACAACTAAGACACAATTTCCAGTCAGGACGGTTTGGGAGGGGTCCTGGGGACACAGACAGAGGAGACTCGTTGGCAAAGGACATGCCCTCAAGTTTTTCACAGTCTCCTGCAATGCATGGTTTAAGCTGATGCATTTTAATTCTCTCCATCATACCTTCAACACGCCGGTACTCTTGCATAAAGTAGATCCCACTAGGCTGAGTGGATGTCACCGCTGTTCCGAAGGTAATGCTTCATTCATGCACTTGGCATGGCACTACCCGTTGGTTAGGGTGTTCTGAGATGTTGTGGTACTACATCTGACTGAGATCTGTGGCATTAATGTACTGGGTTACCCACTAGTATGCCTCCTAAGAGACAAAAAACTACGCAAAGGCAGAAAGATGAAAAATAAATGTAATCAACGAACTCTATTATTAGCTAAACGGATAGTGGCAACTACATGGATGGGTCAAGCAGGCTCGAGTATGGATGGATGGATGGGAGACATGTGACAGAATGGATGGTGGTAGAGGAGGTCCGCCTAAGAAGATGTAGGAGAGACGATAAATTGGCAGAAGATCTGTAGGTATGGACCGCATTCTTAATGAAGTTTGAGCGAGGGGAAAGAGATACGTCAGCAGGAACGTCGGATGACGAGGGACGATCACAAGGGATGGTAGGGAAGGGACCTTCAGGGACGGGAGCGAATGGAGATATTTGTTTGAGAGATTTATGGGTAGCAAATAATGGTCCATGATCTGAGATATTATATTTATACTACATGTCAGTAAGACGGAAATGGCAGTGAACTATTATTTCTACGGATTTGTCGAAATGTTTTATTTCGGTATTGGTTTTAATGACCGAAAACGATAAGAAAAAGATTCTTTAAAAAAATGGTGTGGCACTATCTGGCATTTAAGTTACTCTTGTGACGTTGTAACCTTGCATCTCTGAACAACCAGCAATAACGGCACGAAATACAGGATTCCTTTCACCACTGTAAATTATGACTGTTTTGTTGAGTGTAACAATTTCCTGTAACCTTACTTGATGTCTGTAAAAGAATAAGTGCACAGCTGGGATTAGTGAGCAAATTGAGGAAGATTAATTTCGGTTTGCAAGTCAAGAGTCTGTTTTTTTCAACATTTGCCTCCAATCCAAATGCTTCCTGTGACTTAGAGCAGTTGCAGATTTATTCCTTCTTCTGAACATATGATCTCTTCGTCATATGCTGACCCCTCATTGAATTCCAGTGTTTTGTTGTGCCTGAGGCTTCTTGATGCTTATGCTTTGCTGACAAAAAATATTTTTGCATAGTTGAGCTGGACGTTAACTTCACATCCTTTAATGATATTACTGTGGATCTGTAGGAGAACTTGAATGGCTTTAAGACATCGTTCCTGCAAGGTTTTCTGGTAATAGGTTATCTTTTTTTCCGTATCCAAAAGAGGTGTGGGTCGCAGGACCGGAGCGCCTACAGGTATTGCCTTCCTCTCCTGTCTGGATTGGTTTTGCTTCTTACTCGTGTCTAACAGAGTTAGGGAATTCTTTGGAATTCAGTGTCCTATCCTTGACACAGGAAGACTGCTGCTAGTGATACCTCGTGACAGCAAATGGACACGGATAGGTTTATTGATAATAGTTTTTTTTCTCATTTGTAGGTCGAGGAAATGTTATTAGCACTTCCTCATGGCGGGATGGGCAAAAACTGGTGAAGAAGATTTTGGGACCACCACCTAAAGTTGAGCGGGCTGGAAGAACAGAATCCACTGATCGTAGCAGCAGGGAGAGAACTTGCAGATCTGGTATGTGCTAGTAGCTATAGCCCAGGCTTCAGGTCATTAAAGTGATAGTAATTGCATCACAGTGAAATCCTGTAACCCGTCAGTGCCTATTTCACAATGTCCCTGCCAGCAGCACATGGTAAGCCTCAGATTGGACAGCTGCCATAAGGATGCCCTCCTTGATAGTAAATATGGTCTGCACTTTCACTTACTGTCTTGGTAATATGGTGGCTGCAAGATGAGCTCTAAAACCATCCAGTAATCAATCTGTGGCATGGAACGTTCATCTTTGCAGTTTTCTCGTTAGTGCTTTTTTGCGGCATAATGTGTGCATTCTTTGAAAAACGAATTCTGCATGAACTAACCCATAGACACTGTCCCTTCACAGTTTCTACTTTCCTCATGTTTGCCCACCAACTCATCTACGGTCTTCTACACTTGTCCTAAACTGTCTCTCTGCAGCATTAATCTTCAGTTAAAAACCAAGAAGTCAGTGACACAGCGCTTTTATGGTTTTAATATCTTTCTATGGTTTTCTCTCGTTCTGATAGGCCCAGACGAATTTCATAGTGCTTAACCCCTCCGT
Source organism: Lissotriton helveticus (assembly GCF_964261635.1). Taxonomy (NCBI): domain Eukaryota; kingdom Metazoa; phylum Chordata; class Amphibia; order Caudata; family Salamandridae; genus Lissotriton; species Lissotriton helveticus. Next base: position 1,938,966,008 of record NC_136057.1, on the reverse strand, counting down.
CTCCATCGTTTTCTCCTATTGGCAGATGTTCCTTAGGTTCCTTTTTAAGTCCCCTTCATTTCTCAGTCTGCACCATGCCCCTGAATAGCAAAGTTCTGCCTTCTGCTTCTTGTACTATATTTTTGAGGGTAACACATTTGTTTTCTTGCCCCTCCCTCTTAGGTTTGCTAGGTATTACTGAAGGCCTTTCTGCCATACAGTACTACATCCCTTCTAGCAGACTAATGTTCAACTTAGCCAAACAGAAATCAGCTTTCCAGATTCCAGTGCCCCTAGCAGCCCTCTTCCGTTTCTTCTGCAGCCCTGCACTTACACTGAAAACCAATGTATCTTGTTTGACAACGACATGTAACTTTGGATCTTTATCACCTCCTCTTCTTTGTCTGCCCATTATCAGATACCAAAGTTTTGAAAGGTTTGCTCTTATCTTACCATTCACCTAGCAACATCCCTAAAAATATATTAGAAAATGTTCTGAGTGCGACTACTTGCTATCTCTTTAACTTGTCATGCTACACCGAACAGGCAGAGTAGCTCTGTAGAATATCTGTGCGCATGTTTCTAGATGTCTTTTAATCCATCCTCATCTTTGTTCCCTTCTCTCATATCTCCCTCTAGAGAATTCATTGTATACTATCCTCTCCATTTACATGCTATTCACTATTCACCACTCCCAATCCCTCCAGTTCTTTCACTTCCATTCATTCTCTTTTCTTTTTTTTTTAACTCGTGGGTGTCCCCATTACTTGGTTTCATGCTGGAAAATAAATAGAACATTTAGAAGAGGTACTTAAAGATGTACCTACTCCAAGAAGAGCTATAGGCAGAAGACATGTCAGCTCTCCAGAGTAGAGTGTGGTGTTGCTGTGGATGAGAACACAATCTAGCAGATGTTTTCTTAGGTTCCCACTTCTCATCTGATTTTTTTCCTCCCACCTCCCCAGTTGATGTTTGCAACCTTACTTCCACATAATTACCTGCTACTTTTTGTTCACAGGAACACTACTACATTCTTTCACTAAAGCTTTAATGTTAAATATTTTCAGATGTATGTGATGGCACTCAATGGGTTTTCTAAAATGTATCTGTTGTCTAAAACCTTTGTTTTACAGTTGGTCCTACTGGAAGAGCAGAGACAGATATGCCTGGCAAAGGGCGCCCTCGAAGTTCTGAACGTCTCCTGGGTAATATGCTCCCAGATAGGAGCCTGATCAAACCAGAATTGAAAGCTGAAAAACCAGAGAAAGACAGTGAAGAAAAGGTGAACAAGGATTTTCTCCCCATGGAAATCCGTGGAATACTTGATGACCTACAGCTTGACTCTGGACATCGTGATGTGAGGCTAGAGGGATCTACACTTAATCATAAAAGTGGGCGTAGTAAGAGCCCAACCAAACGCAAACCAGACAGGCTGACAGCAGATGAACCACAAGTCACCTCCAAGAAGCGCCACTATGATTCAGAGCAGATGCGTCAGTACATTCAAAGGCAACAGGAAGAGCGCAAAAAGAAGCAAAACGAGGAGAGGATGGCCCAGAAGGAGGCAAAGGAGCAGAAGACAAAACGACTTCAGGAGCTTTACAAGAAGCAGAAAGAGGCCTTTTCCAAGGCGAAGAGTATATCTGCCGCTGAACCCTCTGCAGCAAGCCGTTTGCAGGAGACGTACACAAAGCTGATTCTGGAACAAACCTGGCTGAAGGAGCCAACACCACAGGGAGTGCAGGTATTAAACTTTGACAGCTTGTTCCATCAGATAAGTGATTAAATCTGCTTCTCTAATAGATGTGAAAAAGAAACATTCCATCATTCATGTTAATTTTTGCTATTTCTTGTAATGTACTTTTCTTTGTTACTAAGGCACTTTCTTTGGAGTATCAATTGTGCATTTATAGATATTACAGGTGCATTTACGTTGTCCAGTATTGAATCTTTCATAGAATCATTCCCTGTCGTTGAGTGACCGTATATTAGCAGTAGGTCATACTTTAGTAAAATCTTTCAAAACCGCTCAAATTTAGTAGAACAATATCCTCATTTGAAAAGACCTAAAGTCTAGCTAATTAGGTGATAGTGTTAAGAACTCTGCGGCGACCACCTCACTCCTGGCTATTATGGAAAATGTCCTGAGGTTTTCACTGAACCATCTTTGATTTAAGGTGTTAGTTTAATTATTTCAATTAAATCCAAACAATACCACGCCCAGAATGCATTTAGTTATCACACAAGCCCAGAACTGGTTACAGTGCCTGTAAAGACCTGGAAGGAGGTGGTCACAATACACAACACTTCCAAAATAAAGTCCACCATACTTCAGATTCTGATGGGTGCTTTATTTTCCAGATTCCTAGCCTTATGAAAACCCTTAAAGTCCAGACTGGATACAGAAACTTTTTTTCCTTTGGCATGTGGCAGGTGGTGCAGTGTAACTTCAGTAACCCACCCAGGAAGTGCCACCAGGCCATAGTTGGCACGATCTGGTGTGCTACTGTCAGTTCTTTTTCTTTCTTTTTTTTTATCCATGTCTTACTGATGAGGGTCTGAAGCTCTTCCTTAGTTTCAATTGAATTGCTCATGGATTTTTGCAACACTTCATCATGTTGAGAAAAACCAAGTTATTCATGGCGTAGGCTTGTGAGGAGGTAGTCCCTTTCCTCTCTCTTACAATGGTCTCATGACAGATAAGGGACCTCCCACAAAAACAAGAAAGGAAGGGCAAGCCCTTTTCTTCTTCATTGAATAAATGATCCAACTCCCAGCACTGAGAGTAGGTGGTGCTGTTACCCAGTGTAGGATGCTTTGTCTTCCCTGTTGGAGCGGATTTGGGTTCTCGAACCTCGACTGGATTTTCTGGCTCCATCATATAGAGAATCACATTTATTTAAGCATTTAAAGTGGCAGATGTCTTAATATGTTCCTGTAAGGTGATATTTTCTAGCCTGAGAGCCCTCCTCCTGAGGAATTTTATTAGCTTGATGTTGAAAAGTGGATAATTATGTGGTGTGGTCGTGAGACCTCGCCATATAATACTGTTACAATCTTTATCAGGTCCCGTTATGTTCTTTAACAAAATTCTTAGCTCAGTCCTGGTTAGCTGTGGCACAAAGCAGTTGGGCTTTATCAAGGAACAAGTGTAAAGGAGTAAGAGGTAACCAAATAGTAAGTAAGAATCTCAACTCATTAAAATGTAACCTAGAGGCTGAATGTAACAGACTTGCAGCATGCACATTTTCACATCCCTGTCGTGGCTGCCCACAGACTGACACTTGCGGTTCATGGTGGGCCAAGAGCACTTTCAGTTTGCCGTGCTTCCCTTTGGCCTTACCAGCACCCCTTTGGTGTTCACCCAGGCAATGGCAGTAATTGCAGCACATCTGCGGAGGTCAGGGGTTCCAGTCTTTCCCTACTTCAATGATTGTCTGAAAGTGGGCTCGCCCCAGGCAGTAGTCTCCCTCCTACAGACTATGGTGGACTTTCTGCATTTATTGGGTGTAGGAAACTGGGTTTTTGTTGCAGTATCTCTACACTTTTTGCCTGGTATTTGATGCAACTTTGACTGAAGTGTACTGGGTTACTGCTAACCAGTACCAGTGTTATTTCCCTAAAATTTGTAGAATTATTTCCCCCAATTGGCAAAACCTTTAACACCCTCTGTAAGTCCCTAGTAAATGGTACCTAGGGCTTGAGATACTAAAGAAGGTCCTTAAGGGCACAGCACGAACTGTGCCACCCTAAGGGACCGCTCACAAAGCACATGCAAGACTGCCATTGCAGCCTGCGTATCTTGGTGCAGGCAAAAGTGAAAACAGGACATGTTGCACATTCCTGTGTGCCATCCCCTAACACTGCAAGTGATATTTGTAAGTCCCCCCCCCATCGCAGGCCTGACAAGCCTGAAACAGGATGCTGAATATTACATGTGTGAGCATACCTTCATGAGCAGATATGGCCCTGTGCTGGTCAGTCCTATTACTGGCATTACAAGTGACCTGGGAAAACGTGCTGGCCACTGATGAAAAGGAGTTCCCCAGCTACATGATTGCTTCACTAAAAGTAGAGATGTTTGGTATCAAACATTTCCGTATTGATAAACCCATACTGATGCCAGTGTTAGATTTCCCAATACATGCACCCAGAGGGCACCTTAGATGCTCCCCCCTGAAAACCTACCAGCCTCTGGTGGACTTGTTGACTGGTTTCTTCCAGCGAGCCACCCGAGATGCTGTTCTGATCTCCTTGGGTGAGAGCCTTTTGCTCTCAGGAGACCCAGAACAAAAGCCTCTCTGGGAAGAGGGTGCAACACCATCCACCCCTAGCTGACCTGTTGATTAGCCTCCTTGGGCCAGCGAGCTTCAAAGAAGCTGCCAACTTTGGAATGCAAATCTAGCTCCCCTCATAGTAGAGGAAGCCAACCCCCCCCCCCCTCCCCTCTTTGTTTATCACCTCCTTGGCACCTGGACAGGCGGGACAATTACTAGTCAGGTAGGCGTGCCACCTCCAGGCTCACCACCCTATGGTGGGCTACTGTGAGGTGCACACGATTTTTCAGAAGTAGCCATCTTTGTGATGGCATACTTACAAATTTTGGGACAGGGTTATACCCACTTCCCACAGGAAGTGGTCATGGAGAGGGCGTGGTATCCCCAAGGGTCAGTAGCCCATTGGCTACTACCCTACACTCTCCTAGTGCCCCTAAATTCAGTGTTTAGGGTAGCCCCTAGTACCAGAGAAGCAGATCCTGATGACCTAAGAAGAGAGAGGACACCAAAGAGTCCAAAAGCAGGGTAGAGAGAAGCGGCAACTGACCCGGTACTCGCCCTGCCAGCCTGTCTTCATCACTCGTCGAAAACTTGTCCTGAAGCTGTTGAGTCCAGAAACCTGGAAGTACTGACTGCCTTTAAAAAAAGATTTCTGACCTCCTGTGAACAGGTGCCCCGTTTTGATGAAACTCCAAAAGAGAAGACTCTGAGGCCTCCAGAACCACCAAAACCCAACACCCGAAGCCACCATTGTACCCATCGCCTCTAGCCCAAGTTGAAGTGTGCCACTGGTGTCAGTAAGGCCCCCAGCCCTCAAGAGCTCGAGGCTTTTTTGGTTTCACCCCTCGCGGACTCCCTAACGTCACTTGCAGTCTCTGCATGCAGGCTTCGACCGCATCTGCTTCCAGTAAGAAAACCCGAGGCCCAAAGTCACCTCTGCATCCAGCGCCCCTGGGACATTGTAAGAGGACTCGAGGTGTCCCTACATCCCCGAGCATTGTAAGCCTATAACCACCCCGGTGTGTTCACCCTGACTGGCCATCCAAGCAGAGCCTGCAGGATCTTTCCGCAGTGACCTATCTCCATAGAAATCTATTGGGCTGTTTTGCACCTTGTACCCTGTACTCGCCCGCTCTTGTGCAGTTGGTGGTGTTCTGTTGGTGCTGCCTTGGACCTTGCTCAACACTCACCTTAACTCTTGGAGATTGGTCTTGTAAGTCGCTTTACTATCTATACCTATTTGCAGAACTTGTTCTTCCTTCAATAGGATAACCTTTCAAAACTCAGAAATTCCACTGTGTCCACTTTGTAAATTGAAAGGAATTTATATTTAAAAACGTACTTACCTGAACGATTTTTTTCTGATGCCTAAACCATTATAAAGATACTTGCTATTTTTATAAATTGGTGTTGATCTCCTCCTTGAGTCGTGTGTGTCATCTGTTAAGTCTAAGGCTGGTACTGCAACAAACAGGGCTGGGTAGGGTCGTGGACCCTTTGTCAAGAGGCCATGTAACTCTGGACAAGGCTGGAACGTCAGGAAATTCCCCTGGTGGTTCAACACCTGGTGGCTTCTCTGAATACCAGGGTGGATGAACTCGGCTGTCGATGCCTAGCAGATCACAAATGTCAACTCCTTTCAGAGGTGATGCAAGATCTCTTTCAAGATTTTGGAGAACCTTGTTAGATCTGTTTGACACCGCTGAAGAGCATAATATCAGCAGTTCTGCGTGCTGGAGTATCCAAGACGGCTTTCACTGGGACACCCTTTTCGTCTCGACCTGAGCTCAGGCCTTCTATACACCTTTTTGCTGATAGCACTCCTGTCCAAAGTTCTCAAGTTGATCAGGCATAAGTGAGCCCAATTAATTTTTGTGGCCACGGACTGGGCATGGAAAGTATGGTATCCTGAGCATGAGCATCGGTCCTCCGATCAGGTTGACTCTTCGGGAGGATCTTCTGTTGTAACACCAGGGGATATTTGTATTAGAATTGTGCCTTCATGCTTGGACATTGAGCGGTGACAGTTGACGGCTTTTGACCTTCCCCCTGAAGTCTGCAATGTTATTCTTGTAGCCAGGCATCCCTCCACCAAGACAGTATCCTCCTGTTGTTGGGACAAGTTTGACTTTGTGTGCATCCAAGAACATTTACCCACTTTCTGCACCCCTCTCCCACATATTATTGTTTGTTCTTTATCTGGTATTCTATCAATAACAAAAGGAGGAGAGAGAGACTAGATCAAGAAAGGATTCGTTCTCCCTGAACTTATACAAATAAACAAAAGGAATCCAATCATTTGGGTGTTAGGTGTGTCCTCCACGAGTGGGGAGCACCCTCGTTTGTTTTATGTCCCCTCACACACCAACAGGCCCCTTAGTGTCATGCTTTATCATCGGGGTCCTCGTACCCCTCTACGGGGTACGGCGTGCTGCAACCTGCGAGTACGCGGGAGCACTTATAAAACTATGTGTGGTGTGGATGAGGTATTTTTAGGTGTTTTTTAAGTGAGTGTATAGTGGGGTTTTAGTGAGTGAAATTTAAAAAGTACCTGGCTCGTGGGGTGACAAAAAAGTTTTTAATGGGTTCCCGGGCTGGTGCTATTAAAATTAAGTGTGGGAGGTTTTTTACGCAAAACAATGTGCATCACCTCCTTTCTGTGTGCGTCGACATGTTTCGGTGTAAAAACATCTTCAGGACGGGGTACACAAATCCCCACCTTACTCACGTTTCTCTCACTTTTTTTAAATTAAAAAAGTGAGATATATAGTGCAGGTAAAACAGTGTACCTAACAAAACGCCGCTTAGTAGTCGACCTGTTAAGAAAAAGAAGACAAAAAATCTTTTGTGGTGGTCCGCTTTTCTTTTCAGCAACCGTGGTTAAAGTGACCAGTGGTTTACAGGTGACCAAAATTGCGGTATAAGAACATACTATAGGTGTAATTCGTGCCTATAGTGAAAAATTATTAAAAAAATGGGACAGACGAGACTCACTTACACATAACATAAAACACACACGTTCTACATTTAGTTATTAAAATGAATAGTAACACCATTTGTAGTCATAGATATTTCTCATGTTGTTTTGTGCCCCTGTAAGGAAAAAAATAGACACTTCATGATCCTGTGTCTATGTAACATACTGTTTTGAAGGGGTAGAGATGCCCCATGAGCCAAGTATCCAAACGTCAGGGTCCCTTCTATTGCTTTGCACCTGGATAGAAACACTTAGGTCAGAGGACTGATTTTACTTACATTAGCGTCGTGCAGACAGCGTTGCCCAGTATTGTATATACTCACAAAAACGGCGAGGTAATGTCTCCCGACCGACCCCTTCGTGGCTCCGGTGATTATGCCGCCGTGAGTATGAGTCTCGGGTATTTATACCTTTTCCGGTCTTTAAGTTAACTGTTAGAGTGTATAATTGGCGTTTCCGCCCTGCCCTTCTAAGGGCTTGTTCCCGGTTCTGCTCGCGGCTTGATGTTGCAGTGTCTCGCTACCGCGCATGCGAGTGTAAAATGTGCACTGATCTCCTCGCATTGAGTTTAATGGGAGAAGGAAGTGTCCCAAACGATTATACACACTTGAAGGTCATCTTAAGCAGTACTTTGACCCGTGTATGTTCAGGATGAGACTAGAAAGGTGGAATGCACGAGTGTTGAATATTTATTTGTTCTAGTCTATAGCAAAAAGGGAGATGGAAGTATTCAGAAAGTTAATATAGACTCCTTGGTCTTCATAAACATGTACACTGATCCGTTTATGTTCAGGATGAGACTCTAATGGTTTTGCAATACATGCACTAAATGGCCACTGGTGCTTGTGTTTATTGGGCTAGTACAGTTGATGCCCTTTTCCCAATGTGTCTCAAGGGTTCAATAGTTTGATTAGAAGGTAAGCTCTAGTACTGCTGCCTGATTGTTTTGCAGTTGGATGATGTTTTCAGGATGGGTCTTAACACATTCGTTCATTTAAAAGGTCAGCATAGGTTATGTTTCAATAGTTTGAGAAACGGATAGTCCCTATATTAGTTGTCCCCAGGGGATGTTGTCGTTCAAGCCTTGGATGCTTATCCCCAGACGAAATATCCATCTTTGTTCTTTTTCAAAGAGTTCTTGTTCTGACGGCAGCTGCTCCACTACTGTCCATTTTATGTCATTGACACAATGTTGAAGATCCAGAAAGTGGGTAGCCATCTTCGTGGTGATCTTTTTGCAACGCATGTTGCTCTTGTGTTCACCAATTCGCACCTTCACTTATCTCGTGGTCATGCCTATGTATTCCAGTTTACATGGGCAGGTAATCATGTAAATAACATTTCTGCTATTACAATTCGTTATTTTCCGTTGTTCCCACTTCGTTCCGTTAGTGAAGGTCAGTTGTTTGCTTTTTTGTGTGAGATGGCAGGTTGCACAGTTTCCACATGGGTAGTGGCCCCCCAGGCCATGCAGTGAGAGTTGTTGTTGTTGTTGTGGTTTTGGTCGTGTGTGAACCAGCATGTCTCTGAGGTTTTTTCCTCGTTTATGGGCAAACATTGGTTTTTCAATTTTCAGAGTATTGCTCGTAAGAATGCGCTAGTCTTTGTTCAGCAACTTTGACTCTTCGTTGGAATGTGAGCTGTATGTTGTCACACAGATGAGTCTGCTGGTTCCCTGTGCTACAGGGGTTTTGTTTTCTAACAAGGCTTCCCTGTTGTTGTTTTTGGCCCTCTTTATGGCGGTGTTGATAATCCTATCTGGATATTGTCTTTTCCGCAGTTTGTTTTTCAAGTCATGGGCTTGTGCTTTGTAGTCCTTGACCTGGGTGCAGTTCCGCCTGAGTCGCAAGAATTGTCCATACGGTAAATTTGTCCGCAGATGGCGGGGGTGAAAGCTATCGTATCTAAGGAGGCAGTTCCTTGCGGTTGGCTTGAAGTATGTGGTAATATGTAACTTGTCGTCCTCATGAAAAATGTTACGGTCAAGAAACACTAGTGTCTCGTTAGAAACAGAGTGAGTAAATTTCAGGAAACGATTCTGTAAGTTCAGCCATTCCATGAACCGTATCACCGTTTGATGGTCTCCCTGCCAAATCACAAACACATCGTCAATATACCTTTTCCAGGTGGGGATGTGTTGTTTATACGGGTTAGTGGTGTGAGCTTACCTTCTAATCAAACTATTGAACTCTTGAGACACATTGGGAAAAGGGCATCAACTGTACTAGCCCAATAAACACAAGCACCAGTGGCCATTTAGTGCATGTATTGCAAAACCATTAGAGTCTCATCCTGAACATAAACTGATCAGTGTACATGTTTATGAGGACCAAGGAGTCTATATTAACTTTCTGAATACTTCCATCTCCCTTTTTTCAATAGACTAGAACAAATAAATATTCAAAACACGTGCATTCCATCTTTCTAGTCTCATCCTGAACATACACGGGTCAAAGTACTGTTTAAGATGACCTTCAAGTGTGTATAATCGTTTGGGACACTTCCTTCTCCCATTAAACTCAATGCGAGGAGATCAGTGCACATTTTACACTCGCGCATGCGCGGGACCAGCTACACGCATGCGCGGTAGCGAGACACTGCAACATCAAGCCGCGAGCAGAACCGGGAACAACCCCTTAGAAGGGCAGGGCGGAAACGCCAATTATACACTCTAACAATTAACTTAAAGACCGGAAAAGGTATAAATACCCGAGACTCATACTCACGGCGGCATAATCACCGGAGCCACGAAGGGGTCGGTCGGGAGACATTACTTCACCGTTTTTGTGAGTATATACAACACTGGGCAACGCTGTCTGCACCACGCTAATGTAAGTAAAATCAGTCCTCTGACCTAAGTGTTTCTATCCAGGTGCAAAGCAATAGAAGGGACACTGAAGTTTGGATACTTGGCTCATGGGTCATCTCTACCCCTTCAAAACAGTATGTTACATAGACACAGGATCATGAAGTGTCTATTTTTTTCCTTACAGGGGCACAAAACAACATGAGAAATATCTATGACTACAAATGGTGTTACTATTCATTTTAATAACTCTGTACGCTAAATCTAGAACGTGTGTTTTATGTTATGTGTAAGTGAGTCTCGTCTGTCCCATTTTTTAATAATTTTTCACTATAGGCACGAATTACACCTATAGTATGTTCCTATACCGCAATTTTGGTCACCTGTAAATCACTGGTCACTTTAACCACGGTTGTTGAAAAGAAAAGCGGACCACCACAAAAGATTTTTTGTCTTCTTTTTCTTAACAGGTCGACTACTAAGCGGCGTTTTGTTAGGTACACTGTTTTACCTGCACTATATATCTCACTTTTTTAATTTAAAAAAAGTTAGAGAAACGTGAGGAAGGTGGGGATTTGTGTACCCCGTCCTGAAGAAGGTGTTTTTACACCGAAACATGTCGACGAACACAGAAAGGAGGTGACGCACATTGTTTTGCGTAAAAAAACTCCCACACTTAATTTTAATAGCACCAGCCCGGGGGCCCATTAAAAACTTTTTTTGTCACCCCACGAGCCAGGTACTTTTTAAACTTCACTCACTAAAACCCCACTATACACTCACTTAAAAAACACCTAAAAATACCTCATCCACACCACACATAGTCTTTATAAGTGCTCCCGCGTACTCGCAGGTTGCAGCACGCCGTACCCCGTAGAGGGGTACGAGGACCCCGATGATGAAGCATGACACCAAGGGGCCTGTTGGTGTGTGAGGGCACTTAAAACAAACGAGGGTGCTCCCCACTCGTGGAGGACACACCTAACACCCAAAGGATTGGATTCCTTTTGTTTATTTGTTCTTTATCTGGCCCAGCAATACTCTGCTCTATGCAGTATTAATGGTAATTTGCTGGCTATCTCTGCTTTCTTGCCACTGCCAAACCAACCTTGTTCAAGTCTCTTGATATGACTATGTTACTTAAGGGGCTTCTATTCCATGCAAGATAATTCATCATGGCCCAATGAGATCTGAACCTGGTCTTAGCATTTATTATGTGCGTGCCCTTGGACCCCTGCACAACTCCCCAATTCTACTATTCACCATCAAAACGGCTTTAATGGTGGTCATAGCATCGGACAGGAGGGTGATCAAACTGCAAGCACTCTCTGTGGACCCTCCTTACATAACTTTCTATCCAGACAAACTGCTTCTGAGGACCCATGCTTCCTTCCTTCCAAAGGTTGTTACACCTTTTCACATAGGCCTGAATGTTGCCTTGCCTATCTTCTTTGCTCTGGCTTGTCCTTATAAGAGATGCATAGAGACCCCACCTCTGGAACCCAAAGAGAGAGTTGTTGTTTTACCTTGATCATACCAAAGAGTTTTGGGTGGACGATCAACTGTTTATTGAGTATCTTATTGCAAAGAAAGGAAGGGCTGTGCAGAAACAAACAATCTCATGATGTATAGTGCTGTGCATAAAAATCTGTTACGCCATGGACAAAAAGCAACCCTAGGAGTGTTTGCACGCTCAGTGCACCAGAGCCAAGGCTGCAACCACTGCGTGAGCTCGTTGAGTCCCTGTCCTGGACATCTGTCGGGCACCAACGTGGGTGTCACTGCAAATGTTCACCAAACATTGCTGTCAGGACAGTCTGGTCTGTTGTGGTGAGCATTTTGCCCATTTGGTTACAGTGGACGTTTTTGTCTAATTTGTTTGCGGACCCACCAGCGGGAGGTAATGCTTGGGTATCATTTCTAAGGTAAGAAATCTGCGGGAGGTAATGCTTGGGTATCATTTCTAAGTTAAGAAATCTGCGGCTAGAGCAAGTCTGTCAGATGAGCAAGTTACCTACCTTCGATAATGCCTTATCTGATAGAGACTCTATCTATCCGCAGATGCCTTTCTGACCCTCCCTGCTCTATGAATGTGTTTTTGTATAGAGTTAATCTTCTAAGGCTCTTAGCCTGCACACCATTGCATCAGCATTCTTCGTGGCTCCTCCCTTTTGGCGTGAAAAGTCGAGCAAAGAAACAAATGTCAGCACGCTGGGGTGCCACCTGTATAGGCACTCACACGTCATAACCGGTGCTGCTGATGCAGAGCCGCACAACGCCATCTATTGGCGCGCAGTTGTACTGTTTAAGAATTTCAAGATCCAGTCCGACCCTTGGGAGTAATTCTAAGTTAAGGAATCTGCGACTAGATAGTTTCCACAAGATCAGGCATTACCAAATGTTGTTAATCATTACATTAAACCTGAATCATTGCTAAGATCTGATTTAGGGCAACCTTTGCTAGAAAGGTGAAATTAGAAAGTCACCACTTTGTTGCCCAAATCCTTAGTAGCCTTTCTGTCTGTCTGTCTGTCTGCAGCAGTTATTACCAAAGATCACATTCTGCTCTTTTTTTAGGAATTGTGAAGCGTTTCCAGGAGCTGGGAGCAAAGAGTTGTTGATGGGAAAAGGTATGACCTTCTCCAGCACAATGATTACCGGCATGGCCAAAGATGGCCACGCTTCAAAGAGCCTACCGCCTGTGTGAAGCAATGGGCGATCACACCTTCGCTTGCTTGTGTAGGCAGACAGGCTGGCATCTCCTTCAGAGAGGGAAAACCCGTTACACGACTAGTTTTTCCAAGAGGAGTGCCTCATTATGCTGGGTGTACCCAAGTGGTGTGCCCAGAGCTCCTCCCAGGGAAAGAAAACTTTCACTGTCTTGGATTCGGGTACAGAGGGATATCCTGGGAAAGTTTGGTAGCCAACACGCTCAGGTTGTGATGTAAAGTGTGATGGGTTGCCTAGTGGGAACTATTGCCTCATTTTAGTGAGTGCTCCCCTCCCACAAACACAATGTTTTTTGTTGTTGTTTTTTTAGCATTTCAACCTTTATTGCATTATACAAATGGTGCTTTTCAAGGCACTGTGGCAATGAATAAAAAACTTGGAGTGACCTGTGAAGACACCTGGAATGACTTGTATGAAAGAGGCAATGAAACGAGTCACAAGATCGTGGACAGAGTCCGTCTGGGACAAGCTGTAATGCAGGATTACATGCATAAACAAGGTTGGATACCAAACATCTTGAATAACTGTTTGTTACTTTTCACAGGAGAAAGGAAACATCTTTACGATCTGCTGCTTCACATGCCCATCCGGATACTTTGAATAATCTGGAAAATTGCTGAGTCGCAGACCACGAAAATGAAGAGCGCCAGGAGCCAGGGTCCTACCGAGGACTTCTCCTCCTGTGCATTCCTCGTGGTCTTAGCTACATTTCCGCGTTGAGTGATGTTCTTGCTGTGCTTCTCGTTAGCCATCCGTATCCTCTGCTTAGCCACCATCGTGTTGCGTCACCAGTAGAAGGAGACAATGCTGATTGTGCTGCGGGGTAAGTGGGTGGGCGCTGCTGGCAGGACTTGAGCTGCTGCTGCTGCCGCCGCAGGGAGCACCGTTAAGAAAATAAGGAACGGAGCCGAGAGGCAGTTGCCAGCGTCAGCAACTGGGCAAAACAGCCCCGCCTCCCACAAACACATAGTTGACATTAAAGTGGCACCCCACACCCACAATCCTCAGATCACTTCTGGACTAGAAGGAACATAGAAGGACTGCCCTGCTGATCCCCGGACCCAGCAAAGAGAGGCTACACCAAAGACTTGACTGCACCTGTAGCACCCGACGGACCCAGAAAGAAGACTGTACTTGCTGTCCCCAGTCATGGAAAAGAGCACCACTGGTGCCAGGACAGAATAAGTGGCTCCAAGGGCTAGTTGGCTAGCACCATGTTCAGCACCAGGCAAAAAAAACTGGAAGATTCCTGCACTCTCAAAGAGTTCAGCTGCCAAGGTACGCCTGCCCACTGCTGCATGCCGAAGTGCTCACTGGGCGACCCAGTCTTTGTTTATCCAAGGTGTCTCCAACTCTGTAGGACCCAGGGCCATCCCTGAAGTGGACTCTGGTCTCTGGTTACCCTACAGGAAAGAAAAACATACCTACAAGGAACCACCGAAGATGTCTCGAACTTGGAAACAAGTTTACCAGTGGCAACTGAACCAGCATCTGGACTAAATTCCTACCGCCCCCACACTTTTTTTTTCCTTTGTGGAAGAGCGAGAATTTTGGCCAGACACGAACGACCCCTGATACCTGTGGAAATCAGGGTGGCCAAGGAGCACTCACTTCATCTCTGCTGCATCACCCACATCCTGTATACTTGGCATCAGGATAACATCTTGGCACAAGATGCACAAATGAGCCCTAAACCGCTGAAATTGACAGGTAACTGCCCCCTGATTCTGAGTGGTCACTGTGAGCGGCACCCACTCTTCGTTGTTATTCCAAGACTGTTCCTAGGTTCTAACAAGTGTTTTAGACAGTTGTCTACAAACTACGTGTAACTATTTATTGCATGGGGGGGCGTGGCTTGGAGCTCGGCAAGATGGCCGCACAGTAGTGTAGCTCTGCCAGCCACCGTTAATTATCCTGCATTTATCCTGTGCACAGCCTGGTAATTTTGGCGGTCTGATCAGGGGATCGTACTCCTGACCCTCGGCGCTAGCCGTACATGCTTGATAGCGCCAGATCCGAGCTGGAAAGCCTGATCGCGGAAGACCACATGGCTGCCGGAGCTTGCAGGTAATGGCGGCCTGAGTATGACTGGTGGCGGACTGCGAGCTGTGGGGAAGCTTCACCGGACCACGAAACGACCTGCCTAGCTGCCGGTGGACTGCAGACGGTGAGGTGAAATCTCGCCGAGATACAGGTGCTGAGTGGAGCGCGGAGCTGCGGGCTGGGGGCGGAGGTTGTGGGGTGGGCCGGGTTGATTCGGGGGAGCGGTTCTACGCAAGGACCCGGCGTCTGCAGACGTGACAGGCCGCAGCGGGACATTGTACCGGGGGGGCCTTGCTGCATCTAGCCTATCGCCGCTTCCCCCCCCCATCCTCCGGTTCGCTTACCTTTGCCCCGACAACGTTGCAGCTGCCTGGTAGTGCGAGGATCTGGAGTCCACGCCGGGGTCCTGACACTCCTGCCGATAGCGACGCAGCGGGCAATTAAGGGTGGCCTGGATCTCACTGGAGGCGGACTGCGGGCTGCTGGAAGACCTCACTGGATCGAGAGACGACCGGTCCGTTGCGGAGAAGTCCCACTGAGGTGTGACTGCTGAGTGGGTTTATAGTTGCGGACCGGGGTAAGGGCTGTAGGGGGTGCCGGGGTGGATCAGGGGAACGGCCCTACGCAAGCTCCTGGCGTCAGACGACGTGACAGGCCGCAGTGCGGATTCGCGCCAGGAGGCCTTGCTGCATTTCACCTCCTGCCGTTTCCCTCCCCCCCCCCCCCCCCCCACCCCCCCCCCCCCCCCCCAGTCTTCCATCCTCCCTCTGGCCGTCCCGACGCTGCTTGTTACTGCTGGGATTCTGGAGCTCCGTTCAGTGCACTGACCGCCCTGCTGACGGCCGCGCAGCGCCAGGGACTACAACGCGCTCGCGTGGGATTCCACAGCCCCTGGCCACGCGGAGCTAGAGGGCGGCGCTGGATAACTATTGGTGACATATTTTTGCACAGCGCGTAGAGTGGTGACCCCGATTGGTCTGGATGGTCCCTGGGCATTGGAAGCAATCGACCTCTACGAATTTGGCGCCCAATCAAGGCGGGTACAGTCTGTGAGAGGTCTTGCAGGAACGGGCCGCCCGAATCTTCATCACTGCTTTGTCAGTCCGCCTTACAGGGCGTGGCAACGAGCACAGTGCCACGAGACCTGCACCCGTACCGCAGCACAATGGGGATACCTGAAAAAAACCAACCCCGACTGACCTTTGAGTTGCGCAAAGGGAATAAGCTGGGGCAGAACACGGCCTCTGATTCCGAGCTAGATCCGCCGACTTCTTCCTCCACGGCGATTGAAAAGGCGCTGATTGCCATTCAAGCAAGCCTTCAGGGTATAGACGGGAAGATAGGTGCTAAATGGCAGGATGGATCAATTTTCGAGCAAATTGGATAAACATGCGGCGCGCATCGGAGAGGCCGAGCAGCGCATTACGGACGCAGAAGATGGCCTTCAGCAAGTGGCAGAAAAAACGTCCGACCTCACGAAACTGCTGGCGGTAATTCAGGCAAAAAATGAGGACATTGAAGCGCGCTCGCGCCGAAACAATATACGGATTTTAGGGCTGCCGGAATCAACAAATGTGGGGCGAATGGAAGATTACGTAGAGGCGATGCTCCAGGAAATATGTGGCAAAGATGAACTCTCTCCTCTATTTGCATTTGAAAGGGCGCATAGATCTCTGGCGACGTGCCCACCGCCAGGCACCCCTCCAAGACCTATAATAGCTCGCCTGCTCAATTTCAGGGACCGTGATACGGTGCTTCGCATCACCAGGCTAAAGGGCGCGATTATCTATCAAGGCAATGCATTGTCGTTTTATCCTGACTTTACTGCAAATGTCCAAGCGGCCCGTAAAGAATTCCAGTCTGTCAAGAAAATACTACAGAAGGAACAGATTTCATACGCAATGTTATATCCTGCGCGCTTGCGAATTGGTGCCATGGAGAAAGGAAAGATCTTCACAAACCCCAAGCACGCAGTGGAACATGCGAAGGCCCTGCTGCGCCAGAGACAGCACCCGTCTAGCTCCCCGACGTCAGATATCGATGAGTGAGCTGTGCATAGAGTCCATGCGAGTGGACAGTGACACATATACACCTGATGTCCAGACAACGGAGGTCGGGAGTTACCGCTATGAGAACAACTTCTTGGTAATGTAGAACGCTGTTTCCTGCACTATCCAACATCATCTGGTATGACTTCCCAGACACGCCAGGCTTTTGCGAGACTCTGTTATACCGGGTGCTCCATTCCCTAGGATATCCGGGAGTGGGTGTAGCCGCTGCAGCCCCCGATGGGTGATCCCGATGGGACTATTGTTAATTTCTGTTGGGGTTCTTGGGAATGTTGAAATTGGGACATGTCTTTGGCAGGTTGGGAAGGCCAAAGTGGGTGGGGGGGAGGGAGGATTCGAGTTTGTCTAGTTTATGCCAAAGGTCCTCAACATTGTGAACATTGCACTGTATCACTGAAGCTGTGGGTTGCGATCTTATACTGGTGCGACAGGAGATTTTGCAAGGCACTTCCGCATGTCATATGACAGGGAACACATATAACTGTGTCACGTGGAACGTCAGAGGGCTCAACACACCGAAAAAAGTCAGGCAAGTCCTGGCGCAACTAGACAGACACAATATCACACTTGCACTATTGCAGGAAACACACCTAATTAAAGTGACGGAGGCTAGCGTGGCTAGACGATGGGGGTCCTACCGACTGGCGTCCTCGTACTCCTCCTATGCTAGGGGGGGTTCTAATACTCATAAAACGTGGGGTGGGCTTTACTGAGGTCCGAACCTGCACGGATCACGATGCCCGCTGGGCAATGGTGCTGGGGAAATTAGATAATGTCCTAATAACCATTGTTAGTGTATATGGTCCGGTGGTGGATGATGCAGCATCCTATCATGATATGTTCCGGGAATTATGCAATTGGCCCGAAACTGAGCTTTTAATAGGGGGTGACCTTAACACCTATCTAGATCCCACACTGGATAATTCTAACACACCAAGCGTTCGGATGGTGAAGGTGGCCAAATGTGTGAGAGATAGTATGCTAGAATTTGGATTGGTACATGTGTGGCGGCAAAGGAACGGAGCCGCAAAGACGGGGACGCATGTTACACCTGCGACTAATGGGTGGTCCAGACTGGATAACTGGCTGCTAAGCGGGGGGGCGCATGAATGGGTTAAGGATGTCCGTAACCTCCCTAGGAAATTGTCGGACCACAATCCGGTGTTCATGTCACTATGCATTCCTCACACCCCTCACAAGCCCTTTACATGGCGTTTCAGGGCTGAGTCACTTCTTGACCCGGTATATGCGGACACCATAAAAACTGCCATTATCCGAGACTTTGAGGATAGCATGGGGTCAGTGGACAGTCGGAGACGCTGTGGGAGGCCTTCAAAGTTACCATCCGAGGCATATGCATTAGCACATCAGCAGGGATACTACGGGACATAAGGGGCAGGCTAACTATTATTGGGAGGCAACTACGGGAGTTAGAAATACAGTACGACACTTCCCCATCGAAATCCACTCTAGCTAGCATACATAAACTCATAGATGGCTACAACACACTTGCGGAGTCGGAGGTAAAATACCTTTCCTAGCGACACGTGGCCAGGCGGTACGGCGAGGGAGGATGTCCAGGGAGGACATTAGCCTGGCGCTTACAGCATAGAGCTAATTACTTTCCAGTAGAGCGTATGATAGACAAGTATGGGAACACCCACTGTTCCACGCCTGCGATAGTGAAGCAATTCCGTCGATTCTATGCCACGCTATACACATCTAAGGCAGGGATGGACGAACAGGCCATGCACGACTATTTCGATGATGTGGCCTGCGCGTGGCTGTCGGATGCCCATCGCAAGTACCTTAGCCTCCCAATAGATGTGGAGGATGTGACGGACGCTATTAAATCGCTCCCGAATAGCAAAGCCCCTGGCCCTGATGGGCTAACTGCCGAATTTTACAAAGCGCATGCAGACATATTAGCCCCGCATCTACTGGACGTATGTGCGGAAGCATATGAAAGTGGCAGACTCCCTCCTTCCCTCCGGCAGGCACTGATCATCACCCTCTTGAAAAAAGATAAAGCCCCTGAACATTGTGAATCGTATCGCCCTTTGTCTCATCAACTTAGATGCAAAGATACTGGCCAAAATACTCGCCCAGAAACTGCAGCCGCTTATGCCATTGTTGGTGTTGCCCGACCAAGCTGGGTTTATACCCGACCGCTCTACCTCCCTCAATTTACGTACAATCTTCGCCATGCTGCCTGTTTTGAATCCAGATCTGCCTGCTGTTGCTGTTCTCCTAGATGCCGCAAAGGCGTTTGATTCAATTGAGTGGAGGTACATGCTGTACGTTCTGAGTAGAATGGGATTCCCCCCAATTTTTATACGTTGGATCACGATACTGTACACTGATCCATCGGCGAGAGTTCGGGTGCGGGGCGACACGTCTGACCCGTTTGAGATAAATCGCGGCACACGCCAGGGATGCCCTCTATCCCCACTTATTTTTGCCATCGTGCTGGAACCGTTAGCTTGTAAGATAAGGCAAATACACAGGGAGGCAGCTCTCAAATTCCACAACCGGCCCGTAGGAATTACAATGTACGTGGACGACATGGTCCTCTATGTCCGCAACCCCACTCTGTACTTATCTCCTCTCCTCCGGGAGTATGTGAAATTCGGCCTGTTTTCCGGTCTTAATATTAACTGGGACAAATCTGTAATCATTCCCCTGACGGCAGCCACTACCCCTCCCTCAGTTGAATACCCACTGCTCTGGTCTGCGGACCCTGTTAAGTACCTCGGTGTATGGATCCATAGAGACCCGAGGATAGTCATTGCAGAGAATTACGGGGTGGCTTACACGTCGTTGGTCGAGCAAATTGACAAATGGGTGTGCCTCCCGTTGTCACTGGCAGACCGCATCTCCATCATAAAGATGGTAGTGCTGCCTAAGTTTTTATATTTGTTCTGTAATGTACCGGTCCCGCTTACGAAACATTTTTTTAAAACCCTGCAAACTCAGCTGCTGCAACTTGTCTGGGGCGCAAAGCAACCAAGGATCAGCTGGCGGACACTGACACTCACATTTGAAAAAGGCGGGTTCAATGCGCCAGACTTCTAGGTTTACTGCCTCTGTTGCCAGGCTCAATTCGCCTATTACTGGTACAAGCCGCACGCTTTCACACCACATGTTGCGGTAGAGGAGGGTGACGCTTATCCGGTTCCACTGCGAAGTATTCTCACACACACGCAACGACGCACTCCCAAACTAGAGATCAATACTTTGGACATCACTGTGACACCCTGGCAGGCGATAGGTAAACGCACGAACAAACTACCATTATACGCGCCCGCGCTACCTATAGAAGGACACACAGCGTTGTCAGTCGCACAGGACCAGGGATCTGTCAGGGCACTAAGAGAAGTGGGCTTCACGCATATGGGTGACGTATTCCCGGAGGGTACGTACCTCATGGAGGAAGATCTCTCATACATCCAAAACCCTACATTATTGTTTAAATTCACGTGTTACAGATTGCGGTGAGCAATCCAAGACCATTACCCGTGTTTCCCAAATGAACCAGCAATGCTGTTGGCGCTACAATTGGCAATTACAGTCCCTATGAAAAGAAAACTGTTCACCAAACTATACAGGGTGGTGCAGAAAGATACACCACATGACGCCGCCAAATACCTGGCGCAGTGGAACACTGACATTGACCCCCCACTGACTAACGAGGAATGGATGAAGGTCTGCTCCATCACAGGACGACTATCGTCCAACAGTAATCTTCGTATCATACATCTTAAGTTTCTACACCAGACATATCACTCCCCTCACAGATTGTGGAGAGCTGGGCTTAGAGCAACTGACGACTGTAAAAGGTGTGGACGGGGGGGCGGGTTTTGTACACCTGGCGTGGCAGTGTCCACGAGTGTTTTGTTACTGGGCGAAGATAATAGTGATGCTCAATGATATGACGGGTTTAAACATGTGTAACACTCCATCACTCTGTTTGTTGGGGCATGGGCCGCAGTTGAAAGGGAAAATTGGGAACTTTGTACAACTGGCATTGTTGCTGGCGAAGAGGCGAGTGCTATTCACCTGGGACAGCCGGAGGTGCCCCAAACCGGATGATTGGCTTAAAGATGTTGAGTACTGTCGAGATCAATTAGAGACTTATGCAGACGAACTGCCAAGGTCGTCACGGCCCGCAGACATTTGGGCTCCACTGTGGGAATACTTGCTTGCTTGTGACGACCTAACTTCTGATTGACATGGTGTACTCAAAGCGTTTGATATACACGACCCTTGACACCTCTGATAATGTGATCATGAGCTGGCGAGCGGGGTGTGAAGGCCTTAGATACCACTGGATCGCCCATACCAGCATGTTTTATGTAGGGTGCTCCTGCAGGTATACTACATAACGTGACCTTTGGCTATGTTGTTACTGTTCATAGATTTATGAGCGTTGAGCTGCTGTATCGTATATATCGAGATATGCAGTGGATGTACTTGTATTGATTGCTCAATGTCATTTCAATAAAACTTTACTAAATAAAAAAAAAACTATTTATTGCATCTAAAGAAGAAATTAAGTAAAAAGGACTTTACCTTTCAGAAATCATATCTCTGGCTTCCCTTAATCGATTTTGTCATTTTTTTACTCATTAACTGTTTTGGTAATACTAAATGCTTTACACTTGTTCCTTTGATTAATCCACACTGCTCTGTGTCGCAGCTCCCCATTATTGAGCGAAAGGTTTTATTACAGAAAACTTACTGGACCAGGAAAAGATGGTGATATTGTTACATGGTAGGGTCTCACAACCACACAACATAGTATATTTTCCTACACCATACCTGTTGAAAAGGGCCCTGCCAGCTTTCAAGCATCCCTCGAACAGAGTTCATCTGCCGTCTCTGGGTTCTGGCGATCATGCCGTCATCTCTCTTGTCAATGAGGATCCTAAAACTAATTAATATTCCACCCCGGGCATAATGTAACATGAGTTAGAATCTTCACACAATGTTCAGAATGGTAGGTGGTATTTATTCCAATCAATTCTTGTAGTATCTTCACTACTTGTCGTAGTATAAAGTAACACAAATCAACTTAATATCACAAATCTTCGTAAGAAGCAGTCTCCTCAAAAAAGTGAAGCCCGACGCGGACGCCGATAGAGAGCGTCGAAGGCACGATCTCCGCCGACTGCGAGGTATTCAACGTCGAGACCAAAAGTGAAATATACCAAACGCCGTTCGACGTCGAGACAGCGGTCTCCGTCGGTGACGTGAAGTGTCCCGCTTTCGACTCCACTGACTTCTAGAAGACGGTCATAATCGAGAGAAAGATCGACGTCAAGAAGGATTTTTCCCTCTACCCGCTCATCGTTGAGGTCACCTGCACGCTCAACGTCGAAGGCGAGGTCTATGGGCTCCAGACATTCAAATCACACTGAGAGATCGACGTCGAGGAGACGATCAGGCTCTGGGAACTCACCAGTGATGGTGACACAGAGGAGGTCGATGTCAAGACACTACTCATCCACGTCGCATCGCTCTTCAAGACGCCGATCACGCTTCAGAAACCGCAGAGTCCTCTCACTCCATTAGGAGATCACCCCAGACGGTTGCGTCATCACGCAGTGCTTCTGTTCACTCGCAGGAGCCTACAAAATCACTGCCAAGAGGTTCTCCAAGGAGACAGCGATCTCCTTTGATCCATCTCTCTTCCAGATGGCTGCAACATCTCCATCATTGGCAGACAGGGCTCTCAGGTCACGCTCAATGGCCTACGGACTACTCCAGTCCGCTGCAGAGATCACCATTGCAGCGTCTTGTGCAAGAAGTGGACAGATCACCCACCACTCGGGCCAGAGAACACCGAGGCAGATCCCCTGAACGCAGGCCGGCTCAGGGACATCGCAAGAGGGGGTTTGCACCGTCTTGGTCTTCCTGTTCAACACCTTCATCCAAAAGGGATTACTCACCTACCATGACGGATAGTCCTCCTTCCAGAGTGTCGCCTATTGATGATGTGAACACTTTTCATGATGTTCTCACCAGAGGAGCTCAGAAGCTGGGCATCACCATGTCAGCTCCTCAGACAACCACGTCCATCATTTTTGAGACTCCATCAAAGGCCATTGCTCCCTTTGGTCCCTGGTATCATCGAGCGGATGATGGATCTCTTCCTCGCCCCAGCATCTGCTAAAGCCGCTCTGGCTCGGATACCTAAAAAATATAAGCCAGCTGCATCGGATCATCTTTTCCTTAGATTGTAATTGTATTGTAATTGCATTTATATAGCGCTTACTACCCCTGACGAGGCGTCGAAGCACTTTTTCGGCGGGTAGCACGCTACTCCGGGATCCACGGAGGATTAGTGTTGAATTAGTATAGTGAAACATGCAAGTACATTTTAAGTGGTGGATAGGTTAGTCAGTTATTTGGATTTGGAATGATAGCAGAAGGATAGAGTAGGACAAAGGTTTGTATTTATTTATCGCTCGCTTGTTGACGCATGCTATTCAGGGAGCCTATAAAGGATTAGTGGTGAATTAATATGGTGAAATATGAGGTCATTTCAGTGGTGGATTAAATTAGTCGACGTCCCACCTTTTGGTGTCCTTCCTGTGACGTCGGCATGCTTCCTGCGGAAGCTCCCACCCTTGGGCGCCATCTTCAGATTCTTTTTTCCGCCGTTGGGTCTGGATCGTTCCCGAGAGGGCTCCAGAGACCAGGAGAGAAGAGAAGCAAAACTCACATTTTTTGGAAGAAAAACTTTTGAGAAGACGAAGGAAGACTACACCATCGAAAGGACGACGAAGAAAGAAAAAATGTCAATGTAATTCGACATCCAGAGGAGAATGCGCAATCAGGGGGCCCCCGGAACGCAAGACATGGACAACAACCCATTCAAATTCTGCCGCAACTGCCACCACAAGTACGCGCAGAAGGACCAACACCCAGTCTGTAACCTCTGCCTGCCGGTCGACCACGAAAGCAAGGACTGCAACGCCTGCTCAGCATTCACGCCGAAGACCCTTCGAATGAGAGAGAGGCAAAGAATAGCAAACTACACCATGAGGGCGAGGGCCAACCACCGTCCCTTCGAGACCTCGGGCTCTCGACCGACGAGGAGGATTACGCCGCCGAAGAAGACATCGGCTACACGGTCGCAGAGACCGATAATAAGAAGACTACAGAACAGGTAGGAGACTAGACGCCCCAAAAAGGCCCGAAAGACTCTCGACAGTGTGCCCAAGACTCTCTAAAAAAACGAGGGAAAGACCCCGAAAGCGCGGACGCCGAAGTTTTCGGCATCGACGCTTTCGGGGTCTTTCCCTGGCGCCGAGGGATGGCGACCAGCTAAAGTCGTCGAAAAGCGTCCAAGAAAAGGAGCGCTCGACTACGAAAACAACTTCGAAGTCGATGAAAGACGCAAGAGCAGTCTCGCCACCGAAACCAGTCTCGCCACTGAAACCAGTCTCGACGCCATCTTGCATGGCAAAGAGAGCGGCACAACCACTCGACGCCGACCAGACGGCGGAGATGGAAAGAAAGAAAAGGAGACTCGAGGCAGAGATGGAGAACATCCTGCAGCGAAAGAAAGATTTTGACGAAAAAATGAAATCTTACACAATTCCGTTGAGGCCCAAGTCACCGGTAGTACAGTTGGTCGAGGAAGAAGAGGAAGACTTCGAGGTCGAAGCAACACCAGAGAGCTTGGAAGATCTGACGTATCAGGAAGATGATACCCCCTATTAAGAAGAAGAGGGAGATGACGACCAGAGGGCGTACCAAGAATCGACATACTCGGATACACAGGAGGTAGAGTGGCAGGACATCGAAGCTGAGAGTCCAAAAGAGGGAGTAGACACATATCCCTCACCGCCTGACGACATCGGTCTTTATAATGAATGCATCAAGAACGCAGCAACAGCGTTCAGAGTCAAGCTCGAGGAAGAGGTGCCGAAAGGGGATTTCCTAGTAGAGACACTACTCCCAATGCACACTAGGAACCAGTACTTGCCAAAGCTTGAAAGCATCAAAGGACAAGGAAGAGAGGCATTCAAGGAGCCTGCGACTTGTAAACCCGTCACGCCAAGGACGGAGAAAAAATACAAACACTCATCAAAGGACCCACCCTACATACAGGGGACGGTCACTGCTGACTCTATCATTACTGCAACAGCAAGGAAAAGGGCCAATGTCCCAACTACTTCAGGTCCATCCCCAGACAAAGAGAGCAGAAGGATGGCCCTTACGGGAAGAAAAATCGAAAGAAATTCCGCTATGCCCTGGCGCATGGCTAATTCCAACGCACTGCTCAACAGACACCATTACAAAATAATGAAAGAACTGGGACAGTTGGTGAAACACCTCCCTCAGGAATACCAACAAAGGGCTTCGCACCTGGTAGAGGAGGGGAAGAACTTGGCAAACTCTTGCCTAAAACAGCACTGGACGGTGCAGGCACTGCCAGCAGACTTATGATGCTGGGCATCACAGAAAGGAGACCAGCCTTGCTCAGAATATCAGGCTTTAAACCAGAGGTGCAACACAACATCCTGAACACTCCGTTCAATGGTGAAACACTGTTCGGAGCACCAGTGGACGACAAGCTCTCACAGCTCAAAAAAGATAACAACACCGCAAGATCCATGGGGGCCTTGTAATTCAGGGGAGCAAAGAGAGGGATCCCGTCACGGAGACCACACGGGAGGATGGGGAACCAGCCGGGAACGTCGCATCAATCCTTGCAACATTCCCACCAAAGCGACACCCATACGCAACAAGGCCAGCAAAAACAGCACTGGCAATATCAACATAGGGGCCAGTCCTTTCGTGGGAGGGCGAGTGGACGTGGAAACAACAGGAGAGGTGGACAGCAAACCACCTCCAAGTGACTCGGACACATTGATAGTGCACACCCTTCCAAAAACTCCAAGGGTGGAGCACAAAAACAAACAAGCATTTGCAATGCAATAGGTCTCGCATTATGAAAGTTTGAGCTATTGGTCTTGTAAATGACAATTTTTTTATTTATGTGTTGATTTTGAAAATAGCTAAATTAATAGCTTTGTCATTTTCAATGCCAATAGTTATAACTTTCGCACATGTGACGACTATAGCATTTGTAATGCAACATGTTTTGTATTTACGTGACTTAGATGAATTGATATTACAAATAGCAACGGCTTTTAATTTTTTTAAATAATTAATACTTAAATAAAAGTGATTGTAATTTATATTGGCAATAGCTTAAACTTTTGTAAATAACGTTTGTGAAGATTATGTTCAGTGTATTTTATTGTGATGAAAATCCAAGAACAGAAGTGAAATAACATCTTTTTGTGACATTTGTAATAAAGCTTGAAACATTGAGAGAACATAAATGAACCAGTTGTTGTTGAATGGTTGCACAGATTGATGCTGTGGTGGTGGTGCTGCTGAGTTTTCTCTGAATCTGCACTCTGAATCTGCTCTCTGAATCTGCACCCACAATCTGCACCCACAATCTGCACCCTGAATCTGCACCCACAATTTGCACCCACAATTTGCACCCACAATCTGCACCCACAATCTGCACCCACAATCTGCACCCACAATCTGCACCCACAATCTGCACCCACAATCTGCACCCACAATCTGCACCCACAATCTGCACCCACAATCTGCACTCACAATCTGCTCTGTACCCACAATCTGCACTCTGAATCTGCACTCTGAATCTGCACTCTGAATCTGCACTCTGAATCTGCACTCTGAATCTGCACTCTGAATCTGCACTCTGAATCTGCACCCACAATCTGCACCCACAATCTGCACCCACAATCTGCACCCACAATCTGCACCCACAATCTGCACCCACAATCTGCACCCACAATCTGCACTCTGAATCTGCACTCTGAATCTGCACTCTGAATCCGCACCCACAATCCGCACCCACAATCCGCACCCACAATCCGCACCCACAATCCGCACCCACAATCCGCACCCACAATCTGCACCCACAATCTGCACCCACAATCTGCACCCACAATCTGCACTCTGAATCTGCACTCTGAATCTGCACCCACAATCTGCACCCACAATCTGCACTCTGAATCTGCACCCACAATCTGCACCCACAATCTGCACCCACAATCTGCACCCACAATCTGCACCCACAATCTGCACCCACAATCTGCACTCTGAATCTGCACCCACAATCTGCACTCTGAATCTGCACCCACAATCTGCACCCTGAATCTGCACCCACAATCTGCACCCACAATCTGCACCCACAATCTGCACCCACAATCTGCACCCACAGTCTGCACTCTGAATATGCACCCACAATCTGCACCCACAATCTGCACCCCCAATGTGCACTCTGAATCTGCACTCTGAATCTGCACTCTGAATCTGCACTCTGAATCTGCACTCTGAATCTGCACTCTGAATCTGCACTCTGAATCTGCACCCACAATCTGCACCCACAATCTGCACCCACAATCTGCACCCACAATCTGCACCCACAATCTGCACTCTCAATCTGCACCCACAATCTGCACCCACAATCTGCACTCTGAATCTGCACTCTGAATCTGCACCCACAATCTGCACCCACAATCTGCACCCACAATCTGCACCCACAATCTGCACCCACAATCTGCACCCACAATCTGCACCCACAATCTGCACCCACAATCTGCACCCTGAATCTGCACTCTGAATCTGCACTCTGAATCTGCACCCACAATCTGCACCCACAATCTGCACCCACAATCTGCACCCATAATCTGCACCCATAATCTGCACCCATAATCTGCACCCACAATCTGCACCCACAATCTGCACCCACAATCTGCACCCACAATCTGCACCCACAATCTGCACCCACAATCTGCACCCACAATCTGCACCCACAATCTGCACTCTGAATCTGCACTCTGAATCTGCACTCTGAATCTGCACTCTGAATCTGCACTCTGAATCTGCACTCTGAATCTGCACTCTGAATGCACCCACAATCTGCACCCACAATCTGCACCCACAATCTGCACCCACAATCTGCACCCACAATCTGCACCCACAATCTGCACCCACAATCTGCACCCACAATCTGCACCCACAATCTGCACCCTGAATCTGCACTCTGAATCTGCACCCACAATCTGCACCCTGAATCTGCACTCTGTATCTGCACCCACAATCTGCACCCACAATCTGCACCCACAATCTGCACTCTGAATCTGCACTCTGAATCTGCACTCTGAATCTGCACCCACAATCTGCACTCTGAATCTGCACCCACAATCTGCACCCACAATCTGCACCCACAATCTGCACTCTGAATCTGCACCCACAATCTACACCCACAATCTGCACTCTGAATCTGCACCCACAATCTGCACCCACAATCTGCACCCACAATCTGCACTCTGAATCTGCACTCTGAATCTGCACCCACAATCTGCACTCTGAATCTGCACTCTGAATCTGCACTCTGAATCTGCACCCACAATCTGCACCCACAATCTGCACCCACAATCTGCACCCACAATCTGCACCCACAATCTGCACCCACAATCTGCACTCTGAATCTGCACTCTGAATCTGCACTCTGAATCTGCACTCTGAATCTGCACCCACAATCTGCACCCAGAATCTGCACCCAGAATCTGCACCCACAATCTGCACCCACAATCTGCACCCACAATCTGCACCCACAATCTGCACCCTGAATCTGCACCCACAATCTGCACTCTGAATCTGCACTCTCAATCTGCACCCACAATCTGCACCCACAATCTGCCCCCACAATCTGCACTCACAATCTGCACCCACAATCTGCACTCTGAATCTGCACCCACAATCTGCACCCACAATCTGCACCCACAATCTGCCCCCACAATCTGCCCCCACAATCTGCACCCACAATCTGCACCCACAATCTGCACCCTGAATCTGCACCCTGAATCTGCACTCTGAATCTGCACTCTGAATCTGCACTCTGAATCTGCACTCTGAATCTGCACTCTGAATCTGCACCCACAATCTGCACCCACAATCTGCCCCCACAATCTGCACCCACAATCTGCACCCACAATCTGCACCCTGAATCTGCACCCTGAATCTGCACCCTGAATCTGCACTCTGAATCTGCACTCTGAATCTGCACTCTGAATCTGCACTCTGAATCTGCACTCTGAATCTGCACCCACAATCTGCACCCACAATCTGCACCCACAATCTGCACCCACAATCTGCACTCTGAATCTGCACCCACAATCTGCACCCACAATCTGCACTCTGAATCTGCACCCACAATCTGCACTCTGAATCTGCACCCACAATCTGCACCCTGAATCTGCACCCACAATCTGCACCCACAATCTGCACCCACAATCTGCACCCACAATCTGCACCCACAATCTGCACCCACAGTCTGCACTCTGAATATGCACCCACAATCTGCACCCACAATCTGCACTCTGAATCTGCACTCTGAATCTGCACTCTGAATCTGCACTCTGAATCTGCACTCTGAATCTGCACTCTGAATCTGCACTCTGAATCTGCACTCTGAATCTGCACTCTGAATCTGCACCCACAATCTGCACCCACAATCTGCACCCACAATCTGCACCCACAATCTGCACCCACAATCTGCACTCTCAATCTGCACCCACAATCTGCACCCACAATCTGCACTCTGAATCTGCACTCTGAATCTGCACCCACAATCTGCACCCACAATCTGCACCCACAATCTGCACCCACAATCTGCACCCACAATCTGCACCCACAATCTGCACCCACAATCTGCACCCACAATCTGCACCCACAATCTGCACCCACAATCTGCACCCTGAATCTGCACTCTGAATCTGCACTCTGAATCTGCACCCACAATCTGCACCCACAATCTGCACCCACAATCTGCACCCACAATCTGCACCCACAATCTGCACCCACAATCTGCACCCACAATCTGCACCCATAATCTGCACCCACAATCTGCACCCACAATCTGCACCCACAATCTGCACCCACAATCTGCACCCACAATCTGCACCCACAATCTGCACTCTGAATCTGCACTCTGAATCTGCACTCTGAATCTGCACTCTGAATCTGCACTCTGAATCTGCACTCTGAATCTGCACTCTGAATGCACCCACAATCTGCACCCACAATCTGCACCCACAATCTGCACCCACAATCTGCACCCACAATCTGCACCCACAATCTGCACCCACAATCTGCACCCACAATCTGCACCCACAATCTGCACCCACAATCTGCACCCTGAATCTGCACTCTGAATCTGCACCCACAATCTGCACCCTGAATCTGCACTCTGTATCTGCACCCACAATCTGCACCCACAATCTGCACCCACAATCTGCACTCTGAATCTGCACTCTGAATCTGCACTCTGAATCTGCACCCACAATCTGCACTCTGAATCTGCACCCACAATCTGCACCCACAATCTGCACCCACAATCTGCACTCTGAATCTGCACCCACAATCTACACCCACAATCTGCACTCTGAATCTGCACCCACAATCTGCACCCTGAATCTGCACCCACAATCTGCACCCACAATCTGCACCCACAATCTGCACTCTGAATCTGCACTCTGAATCTGCACCCACAATCTGCACCCACAATCTGCACCCACAATCTGCACCCACAATCTGCACCCACAATCTGCACCCACAATCTGCACTCTGAATCTGCACTCTGAATCTGCACTCTGAATCTGCACTCTGAATCTGCACCCACAATCTGCACCCAGAATCTGCACCCAGAATCTGCACCCACAATCTGCACCCACAATCTGCACCCACAATCTGCACCCACAATCTGCACCCACAATCTGCACTCTGAATCTGCACTCTCAATCTGCACCCACAATCTGCACCCACAATCTGCACCCACAATCTGCACCCACAATCTGCACCCACAATCTGCACTCTGAATCTGCACCCACAATCTGCACCCACAATCTGCACCCACAATCTGCCCCCACAATCTGCCCCCACAATCTGCACCCACAATCTGCACCCACAATCTGCACCCTGAATCTGCACTCTGAATCTGCACTCTGAATCTGCACTCTGAATCTGCACTCTGAATCTGCACTCTGAATCTGCACTCTGAATCTGCCCCCACAATCTGCCCCCACAATCTGCCCCCACAATCTGCACCCACAATCTGCACCCACAATCTGCACCCACAATCTGCACCCACAATCTGCACCCTGAATCTGCACTCTGAATCTGCACCCACAATCTGCACCCACAATCTGCACCCACAATCTGCACCCACAATCTGCACCCACAATCTGCACCCACAATCTGCACCCACAATCTGCACCCACAATCTGCACCCACAATCTGCACTCTGAATCTGCACTCTGAATCTGCACTCTGAATCTGCACCCACAATCTGCACCCACAATCTGCACCCTGAATCTGCACTCTGTATCTGCACCCACAATCTGCACCCACAATCTGCACCCACAATCTGCACCCACAATCTGCACCCACAATCTGCACTCTGAATCTGCACTCTGAATCTGCACTCTGAATCTGCACCCACAATCTGCACCCTGAATCTGCACTCTGTATCTGCACCCACAGTCTGCACCCACAGTCTGCACCCACAATCTGCACCCACAATCTGCACCCACAATCTGCACCCACAATCTGCACCCACAATCTGCATCCACAATCTGCATCCACAATCTGCACCCACAATCTGCACCCACAATCTGCACCCACAATCTGCACCCACAATCTGCACCCACAATCTGCACCCACAATCTGCATCCACAATCTGCATCCACAATCTGCATCCACAATCTGCATCCACAATCCGCACTCTGAACCTGCACCCACAATCCGCACCCACAATCTGCACCCACAATCTGCACCCACAATCTGCACCCACAATCTGCACCCTGAATCTGCACCCTGAATTTGCACCCACAATCTGCACCCACAATCTGCACCCACAATCTGCACTCTGAATCTGCACCCACAATCTGCACCCACAATCTGCACCCACAATCTGCACCCTGAATCTGCACCCACAATCTGCACCCACAATCTGCACCCACAATCTGCACCCACAATCTGCACCCACAATCTGCACTCTGAATCTGCACTCTGAATCTGCACCCACAATCTGCACCCACAATCTGCACCCACAATCTGCACCCACAATCTGCACCCACAATCTGCACCCACAATCTGCACTCTGAATCTGCACTCTGAATCTGCACTCTGAATCTGCACTCTGAATCTGCACTCTGAATCTGCACTCTGAATCTGCACCCACAATCTGCACCCACAATCTGCACCCAGAATCTGCACCCACAATCTGCACCCAGAATCTGCACCCACAATCTGCACCCACAATCTGCACCCACAATCTGCACCCTGAATCTGCACCCACAATCTGCACTCTGAATCTGCACTCTCAATCTGCACCCACAATCTGCACCCACAATCTGCACCCACAATCTGCACTCACAATCTGCACCCACAATCTGCACCCACAATCTGCACTCTGAATCTGCACCCACAATCTGCACCCACAATCTGCCCCCACAATCTGCCCCCACAATCTGCCCCCACAATCTGCACCCACAATCTGCACCCACAATCTGCACCCTGAATCTGCACCCTGAATCTGCACTCTGAATCTGCACTCTGAATCTGCACCCACAATCTGCACCCACAATCTGCCCCCACAATCTGCCCCCACAATCTGCACCCACAATCTGCACCCTGAATCTGCACCCTGAATCTGCACTCTGAATCTGCACTCTGAATCTGCACTCTGAATCTGCACCCACAATCTGCACCCACAATCTGCACCCACAATCTGCACCCACAATCTGCACCCATAATCTGCACCCACAATCTGCACCCATAATCTGCACCCACAATCTGCACCCACAATCTGCACCCACAATCTGCACCCACAATCTGCACCCACAATCTGCACCCACAATCTGCACCCACAATCTGCACCCACAATCTGCACCCTGAATCTGCACTCTGAATCTGCACTCTGAATCTGCACCCACAATCTGCACCCACAATCTGCACCCTGAATCTGCACTCTGTATCTGCACCCACAATCTGCACCCACAATCTGCACCCACAATCTGCACCCACAATCTGCACCCACAATCTGCACTCTGAATCTGCACTCTGAATCTGCACTCTGAATCTGCACCCACAATCTGCACCCTGAATCTGCACCCTGAATCTGCACCCACAATCTGCACCCACAATCTGCACCCACAATCTGCACCCACAATCTGCACCCACAATCTGCATCCACAATCTGCACCCACAATCTGCACCCACAATCTGCACCCACAATCTGCACCCACAATCTGCACCCACAATCTGCACCCACAATCTGCATCCACAATCTGCACCCACAATCTGCATCCACAATCTGCATCCACAATCTGCATCCACAATCTGCATCCACAATCCGCACTCTGAATCTGCACCCACAATCCGCACCCACAATCCGCACCCACAATCTGCACCCACAATCTGCACCCTGAATCTGCACCCTGAATCTGCACCCTGAATTTGCACCCACAATCTGCACCCACAATCTGCACTCTGAATCTGCACTCTGAATCTGCACCCACAATCTGCACCCACAATCCGCACCCACAATCTGCACCCACAATCTGCACCCTGAATCTGCACCCACAATCTGCACCCACAATCCGCACCCACAATCTGCACCCACAATCTGCACCCTGAATCTGCACCCTGAATCTGCACCCTGAATCTGCACTCTGAATCTGCACTCTGAATCTGCATCCACAATCTGCATCCACAATCTGCATCCACAATCCGCACTCTGAACCTGCACCCACAATCCGCACCCACAATCTGCACCCACAATCTGCACCCTGAATCTGCACCCTGAATCTGCACCCTGAA
The DNA here is from genome assembly GCF_964261635.1 of Lissotriton helveticus. Classification (NCBI taxonomy): domain Eukaryota; kingdom Metazoa; phylum Chordata; class Amphibia; order Caudata; family Salamandridae; genus Lissotriton; species Lissotriton helveticus. Next base: position 1,938,932,180 of record NC_136057.1, on the reverse strand, counting down.
TCTGCACTCTGAATCTGCACTCTGAATCTGCACCCACAATCTGCACCCACAATCTGCCCCCACAATCTGCCCCCACAATCTGCACCCACAATCTGCACCCTGAATCTGCACCCTGAATCTGCACTCTGAATCTGCACTCTGAATCTGCACTCTGAATCTGCATCCACAATCTGCATCCACAATCTGCATCCACAATCCGCACTCTGAACCTGCACCCACAATCCGCACCCACAATCTGCACCCACAATCTGCACCCTGAATCTGCACCCTGAATCTGCACCCTGAATTTGCACCCACAATCTGCACCCACAATCTGCACTCTGAATCTGCACTCTGAATCTGCACCCACAATCTGCACCCACAATCTGCACCCACAATCTGCACCCACAATCTGCACCCACAATCTGCACCCACAATCTGCACCCACAATCTGCACCCTGAATCTGCACCCTGAATTTGCACCCACAATCTGCACCCACAATCTGCACCCACAATCTGCACTCTGAATCTGCACCCACAATCTGCACCCACAATCTGCACCCACAATCTGCACCCACAATCTGCACCCACAATCTGCACCCACAATCTGCACTCTGAATCTGCACTCTGAATCTGCACTCTGAATCTGCACTCTGAATCTGCACTCTGAATCTGCACTCTGAATCTGCACTCTGAATCTGCACTCTGAATCTGCACCCACAATCTGCACCCACAATCTGCACCCACAATCTGCACCCACAATCTGCACCCACAATCTGCACCCACAATCTGCACTCTGAATCTGCACCCACAATCTGCACTCTGAATCTGCACTCTGAATCTGCACTCTGAATCTGCACCCACAATCTGCACCCACAATCTGCACCCACAATCTGCACCCACAATCTGCACCCACCATCTGCACCCACAATCTGCACTCTGAATCTGCACCCACAATCTGCACCCACAATCTGCACCCACAATCTGCACCCACAATCTGCACCCTGAATCTGCACCCTGAATCTGCACCCACAATCTGCACCCTGAATCTGCACCCACAATCTGCACCCACAATCTGCACTCTGAATCTGCACCCACAATCTGCACTCTGAATCTGCACCCACAATCTGCACCCACAATCTGCACCCACAATCTGCCCCCACAATCTGCCCCCACAATCTGCACCCACAATCTGCACCCACAATCTGCACCCTGAATCTGCACCCTGAATCTGCACTCTGAATCTGCACTCTGAATCTGCACTCTGAATCTGCACTCTGAATCTGCACTCTGAATCTGCACCCACAATCTGCACCCACAATCTGCCCCCACAATCTGCACCCACAATCTGCACCCACAATCTGCACCCTGAATCTGCACCCTGAATCTGCACCCTGAATCTGCACTCTGAATCTGCACTCTGAATCTGCACTCTGAATCTGCACTCTGAATCTGCACTCTGAATCTGCACCCACAATCTGCACCCACAATCTGCACCCACAATCTGCACCCACAATCTGCACTCTGAATCTGCACCCACAATCTGCACCCACAATCTGCACTCTGAATCTGCACCCACAATCTGCACTCTGAATCTGCACCCACAATCTGCACCCTGAATCTGCACCCACAATCTGCACCCACAATCTGCACCCACAATCTGCACCCACAATCTGCACCCACAATCTGCACCCACAGTCTGCACTCTGAATATGCACCCACAATCTGCACCCACAATCTGCACTCTGAATCTGCACTCTGAATCTGCACTCTGAATCTGCACTCTGAATCTGCACTCTGAATCTGCACTCTGAATCTGCACTCTGAATCTGCACTCTGAATCTGCACTCTGAATCTGCACCCACAATCTGCACCCACAATCTGCACCCACAATCTGCACCCACAATCTGCACCCACAATCTGCACTCTCAATCTGCACCCACAATCTGCACCCACAATCTGCACTCTGAATCTGCACTCTGAATCTGCACCCACAATCTGCACCCACAATCTGCACCCACAATCTGCACCCACAATCTGCACCCACAATCTGCACCCACAATCTGCACCCACAATCTGCACCCACAATCTGCACCCTGAATCTGCACTCTGAATCTGCACTCTGAATCTGCACCCACAATCTGCACCCACAATCTGCACCCACAATCTGCACCCACAATCTGCACCCATAATCTGCACCCATAATCTGCACCCACAATCTGCACCCACAATCTGCACCCACAATCTGCACCCACAATCTGCACCCACAATCTGCACCCACAATCTGCACCCACAATCTGCACCCACAATCTGCACCCACAATCTGCACCCACAATCTGCACTCTGAATCTGCACTCTGAATCTGCACTCTGAATCTGCACTCTGAATCTGCACTCTGAATCTGCACTCTGAATCTGCACTCTGAATCTGCACTCTGAATGCACCCACAATCTGCACCCACAATCTGCACCCACAATCTGCACCCACAATCTGCACCCACAATCTGCACCCACAATCTGCACCCACAATCTGCACCCACAATCTGCACCCACAATCTGCACCCTGAATCTGCACTCTGAATCTGCACCCACAATCTGCACCCTGAATCTGCACTCTGTATCTGCACCCACAATCTGCACCCACAATCTGCACCCACAATCTGCACTCTGAATCTGCACTCTGAATCTGCACTCTGAATCTGCACCCACAATCTGCACTCTGAATCTGCACCCACAATCTGCACCCACAATCTGCACCCACAATCTGCACTCTGAATCTGCACCCACAATCTACACCCACAATCTGCACTCTGAATCTGCACCCACAATCTGCACCCTGAATCTGCACCCACAATCTGCACCCACAATCTGCACCCACAATCTGCACCCACAATCTGCACTCTGAATCTGCACTCTGAATCTGCACCCACAATCTGCACCCACAATCTGCACCCACAATCTGCACCCACAATCTGCACCCACAATCTGCACCCACAATCTGCACTCTGAATCTGCACTCTGAATCTGCACTCTGAATCTGCACTCTGAATCTGCACCCACAATCTGCACCCAGAATCTGCACCCAGAATCTGCACCCACAATCTGCACCCACAATCTGCACCCACAATCTGCACCCACAATCTGCACCCACAATCTGCACCCACAATCTGCACTCTGAATCTGCACTCTCAATCTGCACCCACAATCTGCACCCACAATCTGCACCCACAATCTGCACCCACAATCTGCACCCACAATCTGCACTCTGAATCTGCACCCACAATCTGCACCCACAATCTGCACCCACAATCTGCCCCCACAATCTGCCCCCACAATCTGCACCCACAATCTGCACCCACAATCTGCACCCTGAATCTGCACTCTGAATCTGCACTCTGAATCTGCACTCTGAATCTGCACTCTGAATCTGCACTCTGAATCTGCACCCACAATCTGCCCCCACAATCTGCCCCCACAATCTGCACCCACAATCTGCACCCACAATCTGCACCCACAATCTGCACCCACAATCTGCACCCTGAATCTGCACTCTGAATCTGCACCCACAATCTGCACCCACAATCTGCACCCACAATCTGCACCCACAATCTGCACCCACAATCTGCACCCACAATCTGCACCCACAATCTGCACCCACAATCTGCACCCACAATCTGCACCCACAATCTGCACCCACAATCTGCACCCACAATCTGCACTCTGAATCTGCACTCTGAATCTGCACTCTGAATCTGCACTCTGAATCTGCACCCACAATCTGCACCCACAATCTGCACCCTGAATCTGCACTCTGTATCTGCACCCACAATCTGCACCCACAATCTGCACCCACAATCTGCACCCACAATCTGCACCCACAATCTGCACTCTGAATCTGCACTCTGAATCTGCACTCTGAATCTGCACCCACAATCTGCACCCTGAATCTGCACTCTGTATCTGCACCCACAGTCTGCACCCACAGTCTGCACCCACAATCTGCACCCACAATCTGCACCCACAATCTGCACCCACAATCTGCACCCACAATCTGCATCCACAATCTGCATCCACAATCTGCACCCACAATCTGCACCCACAATCTGCACCCACAATCTGCACCCACAATCTGCACCCACAATCTGCACCCACAATCTGCATCCACAATCTGCATCCACAATCTGCATCCACAATCTGCATCCACAATCCGCACTCTGAACCTGCACCCACAATCCGCACCCACAATCTGCACCCACAATCTGCACCCACAATCTGCACCCACAATCTGCACCCTGAATCTGCACCCTGAATTTGCACCCACAATCTGCACCCACAATCTGCACCCACAATCTGCACTCTGAATCTGCACCCACAATCTGCACCCACAATCTGCACCCACAATCTGCACCCTGAATCTGCACCCACAATCTGCACCCACAATCTGCACCCACAATCTGCACCCACAATCTGCACTCTGAATCTGCACTCTGAATCTGCACCCACAATCTGCACCCACAATCTGCACCCACAATCTGCACCCACAATCTGCACCCACAATCTGCACCCACAATCTGCACTCTGAATCTGCACTCTGAATCTGCACTCTGAATCTGCACTCTGAATCTGCACTCTGAATCTGCACTCTGAATCTGCACCCACAATCTGCACCCACAATCTGCACCCAGAATCTGCACCCACAATCTGCACCCAGAATCTGCACCCACAATCTGCACCCACAATCTGCACCCACAATCTGCACCCTGAATCTGCACCCACAATCTGCACTCTGAATCTGCACTCTCAATCTGCACCCACAATCTGCACCCACAATCTGCACCCACAATCTGCACTCACAATCTGCACCCACAATCTGCACCCACAATCTGCACTCTGAATCTGCACCCACAATCTGCACCCACAATCTGCCCCCACAATCTGCCCCCACAATCTGCCCCCACAATCTGCACCCACAATCTGCACCCACAATCTGCACCCTGAATCTGCACCCTGAATCTGCACTCTGAATCTGCACTCTGAATCTGCACCCACAATCTGCACCCACAATCTGCCCCCACAATCTGCCCCCACAATCTGCACCCACAATCTGCACCCTGAATCTGCACCCTGAATCTGCACTCTGAATCTGCACTCTGAATCTGCACTCTGAATCTGCACCCACAATCTGCACCCACAATCTGCACCCACAATCTGCACCCACAATCTGCACCCATAATCTGCACCCACAATCTGCACCCATAATCTGCACCCACAATCTGCACCCACAATCTGCACCCACAATCTGCACCCACAATCTGCACCCACAATCTGCACCCACAATCTGCACCCACAATCTGCACCCTGAATCTGCACTCTGAATCTGCACTCTGAATCTGCACCCACAATCTGCACCCACAATCTGCACCCTGAATCTGCACTCTGTATCTGCACCCACAATCTGCACCCACAATCTGCACCCACAATCTGCACCCACAATCTGCACCCACAATCTGCACTCTGAATCTGCACTCTGAATCTGCACTCTGAATCTGCACCCACAATCTGCACCCTGAATCTGCACCCTGAATCTGCACCCACAATCTGCACCCACAATCTGCACCCACAATCTGCACCCACAATCTGCACCCACAATCTGCATCCACAATCTGCACCCACAATCTGCACCCACAATCTGCACCCACAATCTGCACCCACAATCTGCACCCACAATCTGCACCCACAATCTGCATCCACAATCTGCACCCACAATCTGCATCCACAATCTGCATCCACAATCTGCATCCACAATCTGCATCCACAATCCGCACTCTGAATCTGCACCCACAATCCGCACCCACAATCCGCACCCACAATCTGCACCCACAATCTGCACCCTGAATCTGCACCCTGAATCTGCACCCTGAATTTGCACCCACAATCTGCACCCACAATCTGCACTCTGAATCTGCACTCTGAATCTGCACCCACAATCTGCACCCACAATCTGCACCCACAATCTGCACCCACAATCTGCACCCACAATCTGCACCCACAATCTGCACCCACAATCTGCACCCTGAATCTGCACCCTGAATTTGCACCCACAATCTGCACCCACAATCTGCACCCACAATCTGCACTCTGAATCTGCACCCACAATCTGCACCCACAATCTGCACCCACAATCTGCACCCACAATCTGCACCCACAATCTGCACCCACAATCTGCACTCTGAATCTGCACTCTGAATCTGCACTCTGAATCTGCACTCTGAATCTGCACTCTGAATCTGCACTCTGAATCTGCACTCTGAATCTGCACCCACAATCTGCACCCACAATCTGCACCCACAATCTGCACCCACAATCTGCACCCACAATCTGCACCCACAATCTGCACTCTGAATCTGCACCCACAATCTGCACTCTGAATCTGCACTCTGAATCTGCACTCTGAATCTGCACCCACAATCTGCACCCACAATCTGCACCCACAATCTGCACCCACAATCTGCACCCACAATCTGCACCCACCATCTGCACCCACAATCTGCACCCACAATCTGCACCCACAATCTGCACCCACAATCTGCACCCACAATCTGCACCCTGAATCTGCACCCTGAATCTGCACCCTGAATCTGCACCCTGAATCTGCACCCACAATCTGCACTCTGAATCTGCACTCTGAATCTGCACCCACAATCTGCACCGACAATCTGCACCCACAATCTGCACCCACAATCTGCACCCACAATCTGCACCCTGAATCTGCACCCACAATCTGCACCCACAATCTGCACCCACAATCTGCACCCACAATCTGCACTCTGAATCTGCACTCTGAATCTGCACTCTGCACTCTGCACCCACAATCTGCACCCACAATCTGCACCCACAATCTGCACCCTGAATCTGCACCCACAATCTGCACCCACAATCTGCACTCTGAATCTGCACCCACAATCTGCACTCTGCACCCACAATCTGCACCCACAATCTGCACTCACAATCTGCACTCACAATCTGCACTCTGCACACTGCACTCTGAATCTGCACTCTGCACTCTACATATGGTATGTTATGCTTACTTACATACGTTCCATATATTATCCATGTATATGCCACATTTAGTTAAGAATATATGTTCTGTTTAGTTAAATTACTTTGTTTGTATACCCTTTTATGCTGCTCTAAAGTTATTTCAATGGGTGAAATGCGGAGCCTGGGTAGCAGGAAGGAGAAGAAAACAGTACAACTTAACAATACTAAATATATTGTAAAAAACACAAAACGCTCGATTTCAAAGTGCTGTTGTTTCAGCTGCTGTATTGTAATTGTTGTTGATAGTTTAAGAATCTTCTAATAAACGACTAACGACCAAGTAAAATGGTTAAAAGGAAATGTAAAGAAAAAGAAAAGAAAGGGAAAACAAGGCAGTGCTGGGAGGGGGGCTGCGCACCAACTGAAGTGCTCTGGTTGCACGGCCTGCGGCCGTGTGAAGTGATAAGCCTTTTGAAGTATGTCACGGCTCCTGAGGGGAGAGCAGAGTTCTGACGGCAAAGTTAGGGGAGGAGAAGTAAAGGCTGTGTTTGCGAGGGGAGGTGCTGGTGTGGGAGGAGTGCTGCTACGGCCTGGGGGAAGCTGGCTATGCAAGTTTATGGCCCAAAAGCGCGTGCCTGTGGCCACGTGAACTTCATGAAAACGCCTGCAAAAAGCTGGTGGTTTCATGAGGATTTTGAGCACTTGAATTCTCGATCCCTCAATGCGCTTGCGCGCATTGTAGATCACGAGACCTAAAAACAGGAGTGTCCCGCACCGAAAAACCACGAGCACGTAACACCAGTGGGAGGAAGATTAAACCGTTTTCTCCAGGAGTGGAAAAAAATTACCACAGACAAATGGATTATCAACACAATACACAAGAAACTAGAGCTGCTTCAGAGGGAGGCAGAGGAACTGCTACTAAAGGAGGCTATCGAGCCTGTACCTCTCATGGAAAGGAACAAGGGGGTGTACTCTACATACTTCCTAGTACCCAAGGTAGATGAAACAATGATACCCATCCTGATCTAAGGTTTCTCAACAAATTCATAAGGACACAAAAATTCAAAATGACATCCCTGCAAGAAGTACTTCCACAGATTCAAACAGGGGACTTCATGGTCACCATAGACCTCAAAGATGCCTACCTTCACATCCCAATAAACAGACGGCACAAACATCTGCTACGATTTGCAATAAAATCAAATCACTATCAATTCACAGAATTGGCCTTCGGACTAAAATCAGCACCGAGGGTATTCACAAAGTGTCTAGCAGCAGTCGCAGCGCACTTAAGGAGGAAAGGGATACACGTATACCCTTACCTAGACGATTGGCTAATAAAGGCAAAGTCATACAGCACGTGCAAACAGCACGCTCAAATAGTGACAGACACACTGATGGCCCTGGGTTTCTCCATCCACTGGAAGAAATCCTCGATAAACCCAGAACAGGTCAAGATATTTCTGGGGGCAAAGATCAACACCGTGCAGGGGAAGGTGTTCCCCAGTGAGAAGAGAACGAAGGCGCTGTTGAAGGAGGTGCGCCTCTACCAGAAGGGGCAAGCTCTGACAGTGAGGACGGTGAGCAAAATGATGGGCATGATGGCCTCATGCATCCACATAGTACCGAATGTACGACTACACATGAGACCACTCCAGGAGTGGCTGCAGGACCAATGGTCACAAGTGACAGGGTGTTGGAAGGACCTAGTGGTTGTAACGCACGCAGTGCACGAGGAGATATCATGGTGGAACAAAGAAAACATAACAAGGGGGAAGCTTCTAACGCCACCACCACCAACAGTGACCATCACCACTGACGCATCCCAAAAGGGATGGGGAGCACACATGGAAAAACTCAGAGTGAGGGGCCTGTGGACACAAACGGATGCGGTCAAACACATCAACTACCTAGAACTTAAGACCGTTCTCCTAGCTATGAAAGCTTTCCAGAAGAAGCTGTACAATCAAACAGTGTTGATCCAGACGGACAACACAACAGCGATGTTCTACATAAACAAGCAGGGAGGAACACAATCCGCCCCGTTGTCAGAACTAGGGCAGGAAATATGGAAATGGGCTATACCACTGAAAATAGATCTACTGGCAGTTCATCTGCCAGGAAAGGACAATGTGGAAGCAGATTGGCTCAGCAGACAGACATCGGCCTCACACGAATGGGAGCTAAATGCACAAGAAACAAAGAAACTGTTCGACAGGTGGGGAACCCCGTCAATAGACCTGTTTGCAACACACCAGAATGCAAAATGCCAACACTTCGCATCGAGGCAACCAGGGGAAGGGTCCCTGGAAATGCCCTATGGATAAGCTGGTCAAAGACATTTGCCTACGCCTTTCCGCCGATCCGCCTGATACACAAAGTACTCAGCAAGTGCAGGACAAGCAACATGACCCTGATACTGGTCGCACCCCAGTGGGCCAGGCAGACATGGTATTCGCAGATTATGGAAATGACACAGAGTGCACCACACAAATTTGGGAGAAGGAAAGACCTACTCTCCATGCAAAACAGAGAGGTGTTGCATCCAGAGCCAGAAAGTCTCAGCCTAGCAGCCTGGCTCCTGAGGACATAGAATTCGCCCACCTTAAATTACCTGAGAGCACCCTGAGGGTACTTCGAGAGGCAAGAAGACCAAGCACACGTAAGTGCTACGTGGCCAAATGGAAAAGGTTCACACTATGGTGCAGAAAGGAGAGACTGCACAACAAGATGACAAGAGACTCTACAGTGCTTAAGTACCTCACGCACCTGCTCAAGACAAACCTGAGCTCATCATCGCTAAGGGTACACCTAGCAGCCATTGTCGCTTACACCAGAGGAGAAACGGGCAAAAGCTTCTTCACTTCTATGATTGTAAAAAGATTCTTGGAGGGTGAAAAAAGGATTGCACCGCCTAAAAGGTTACCAGCGCCTGCATGGAACCTCAATATAGTACTGACAGAACTCATGAAGGCACCCTTCGAACCAATGCATAAAGCCTCTCTACAGATGCTAACTTTAAAAGCAGCATTCCTAGTGGCAATCACCTCGCTGCGCAGAGTAAGCAAATTCACAACGATAGGGTGGTGATGAGAACAAAACCCACACTTTATGCCAAAGGTGGTGTCCAAGTTCCACATCAACCAGGCTATTCAGATACCAAGTTTCTTCCAAAAACCAACAACAAAAGCTGAAAGGGCACTGCACACTCTGGACGCGAGACGTGCAGTCATGCATTACATAGAGAGAACTAAAGATCACAGAAAAACGAAACAGTTTTTTTGTGTCATTCGCTGAAAGTTTCATGGGCAAAGCTGTAACTAAATGAACAATTGCACGATGGATCGCGCAAGCGATACAATTCTGCCACAAACAAGCGGGCCAAGAACTGACAGAAGGTCCACGGGCCCATTCAACAAGGAAAAAGGGAGCTACTATAGCCTTCTTGGCAAACACTCACATTCAGGACATATGCCTGGCGGCAACATGGGCTTCTGTGCAAACGTTTACAAAACACTACTGTGTGGACATACAAATGAACAAGGAAGCACAAGTGGGACAGAAGGTGCTTCAGCACATTTTCAAGAACCCAAGCTCATCTTCCACCCAGCCGCCACAATAACAACAAACCGCTACAAAGTCTATGCACAGCATAGTGAATCCAGAAAGATTCACGCTGCAAAACTAATAGTTTCTTACCTGTCGGTGTAGTTTTGCAGCTTGAAGATCTTTCTGGATTCACTAGCGAACCCACCCACCTCCGCCAGAAAGATGAGGCTGGAGAAGAGAGGTGGTAAACAAAAAACAAAAAAAAGACTTTAATGGAACTTCAAGGGAAAGAGCGGTAAAAGAAAAGATCGAAACATTGCCATACAATTCGGAAACAGAACACAAACGGAAAAAGAAAAAAGAATCCGAAGATGGCGCCCAAGGGTGGGAGCTTCCGCAGGAAGCATGCCGACGTCACAGGAAGGACACCAAAAGGTGGGACGTCGACGCCCACCTGGGCTACGGAAAAAACAAAAAAAAAACAAAGAAAAGACTACGATTCCGGACCCAACCACTAGACCGCGGAATAATGCACAGCATAGTGAATCCAGAAAGATCTTCAAGCTGCAAAACTACACCGACAGGTAAGAAACTATTCGTTACCCCTGATGGGTGTTGAAGCGCTTTTTTGGCGAGTAGCACGCCACTCCGGAACCCATAAAGGATTAGTGTTGAAAATGTGTATAGTATAAATATGAAGTAATTTGAGAAGTAGATATGTTATTCAGTTATTTGGGCAGTATATTAGTATAGTTGAATATGGAATATGGAATTTGAGAAGTGAACATGTTGGTCTGTTAATTTTGATTGAAAAAGGATACTGGAGGGATAAAAGAGTGAAGGATTATTATTATTTTTTTTTTAAGTCAACTGATGGAAGGATCATTATATATTTGTTAGTGATAAAAGGTGGACTGTTAGGTGTAATTACAGCAGGGAGAGTGTGTCTGAGTGGGATGTAGTTATTTATGGTGTTGATTGGCGTTGTGTTAATAATGAGTGTATTGGTTAGTGGTATAGGATAGAGTTATGTACTGTTTGTGGGTGATGGTGGATATGTGTGGTAGTTGGGATAGTAGGGTGTGTAGATGTGGTTTGGTTGGGTTGGTGGTGCATGCTGGTACATTAATCTGTGCATAGTGTTGCGCGTTGTTTATATTTGGTGTGAGTGTGTTGCTCTGTTTGTGGTTGTGGATGGTGTGGGCTGGGTATTGTTAAATGAGAAAAAGGGAAGCATTTCTGGCCCTAGTCCGACCAGTCTTGAACAGGCCCAAACAGGCAACTACCCTTGTCCTCTCCACCCTTAACAGGCTCAAACAGGCAACTACCCTTGTCCTCTCCGCCCTTAACAGGCTCAAACAGGCAACTACCCTTGTCCTCTCCACCCTTAGCCTCGACGCCCGGGCTGAGACGCCCTAAGCCTGGCCTTTTTTGTAGCCCTAGTAATCAGGTGACCCCTTCAGCCAATGGGAACCCTAGCCCTAACACTATCCAATCACAATACTAGCCCTAACGTCTAGAACCAATAGGAGACCAGGACCTTGCAGCCAATCTTAACCCTAGTCCAAGCACCCAATCAGTTCAAAAACCCTGATCTCTACGTCCAATAAAGGCCTTAGCCCTACCACTAGTCCCAACCCAAGTCCAAGCAGCCAATGGTACAGGTAGCCCTAGTCCCTACTTCAAATAGAAAGCCTAACCCTACTCTTAGTCCCACAACTGGTCCAACAACCAATCACACCAGAAGCCCTAAATAGCTACTTCCAATTAAAGGTCTAACCCTAGCCCTAGTTCCCCCCTACTCCCAACAGCCAATAACATAGGAAGCCCTAGTCCCTACTTCCAATAGAAATCCTAACCCTAGACCTAGTCCCAACCCTGCAAAGATTTAATCACAGACCGAGAAACCAATCAGAACCCTCAAATACCCAACCAATGAGGACATTGACCCTAACCCAATAGACACACCAGATACAACCACCAATCAGTGTACACATGTGCCAACCACAAGCACACCATATAAGGTCCCAGCAACCTCAGACAAGGTTTTCTGGCCAGGGAGTTGGCAGCTGCTTGCCCCTGTTCAGAATCTCCTAGGAGACAAATAGGCTCAATCCACAACTTTGGACTTCAGCAGGTAAAGGCTTCACTAACTCGAAATCTAACAATACTGTTTGAATAAAGCTTTACTCCCCCTGCTGGCCAAAAAACGAAGTGCACAGCCCCCTGTAATTACAGTTTAAACAGCTCACAGAAGCACCCTCTGATGTAGAAAATCCCTGTTGCGGGGGGAGGGGGCGGGTGGTAAGGGGGGTCCGCCTCACTGGCTTGTGAACACAGGATGGTGGCTGGGGGTGCACAGTTTGAGCACACAGGCCTAAGCACAGAGCAAAGGAGAAATTTGGAGGGAAAACAGATTTGTCACCAACGAATGAGAGGGACAAACTAGAGGTTGGACTGCAAATCCCACAATTCAACACACTAAATGAAGGCAATCATGGGCAGGGAAAACCACACATTTAAAACACAACCCAGGTGATAAAATATGCAATTACAGGCAGGCTAAAACTACAATTTTTAACTGTAACAACCACAGGCATAGACAGTAAACACAGAAAATGAAAATCGTTTTTTAAACAACTTTTTGTCTTGGGAAGAGACAGCACTAGTCTGTCTCCTTACCACTTCCTGGACTCTGCTCAGTGCAATCTGGGGCACATGTGGGCTGCAACTCACAAGATGGAGGAGAATGATTTGGGGTGCACCCAGCAAGGCCTTAAGGGGCCTGGGCAGGTGTGAGAGGAGGGCTCAGACTTGCCTGGTAGCTGAATAGCCAGTGGTCTGCTGGCCTGGGGTGGGGTCTGGGCAGCTGCTTGCTCCTGTTCAGAATCTCCTAGGAGACAGACAGGCTCAATCCACAACTTTGGACTTCAGCAGGTTAAGGCTTCACTAACTCGAAATCTAACAATACTGTTTGAATAAAGCTTTACTACCCCTGCTGGCCAAAAAAGAAGTGCACAGGCCCCAGTAAATACAGTTTAAACAGCTCATAGAAGCACCCTCTGATGTAGAAAATCCCTGCTGCTGGTGGTGGTGGGGGGGGGCAGGGGGGCTGGCCTCACTGGCTTGTGAACACAAAATGGTGGCTGGGGGTGCACTGTTTGAGCACACAGGCCTAAGCACAGAGCAAAGGAGAAATTTGGAGGGAAAACAGATTTGTCACCAAGGAATGAGAGGGACAAACTACAGAGGTTGGACTGCAAATCCCACAATTCAACACACTAAATGAAGGCAATCATGCGCAGGGAAAACCACACATTTAAAACACAACCCAGGTGATAAAATATGCAATTACAGGCAGGCTAAAACTACAATTTATAACTGTAACAACCACACGCATAGACAGTAAACACAGAAAGTGAAAATCGTTTTTTAAACAACTTTTTGTCTTGGGAAGAGACAGCACTAGTCTGTCTCCTTACTACTTCCTGGACTCTGCTCAGTGCAATCTGGGGCACATGTGGGCTGCAACTCACAAGATGGAGGAGAATGATTTGGGGTGCACCCAGCAAAGCCTTAAGGGGCCTGGGCAGGTGTGAGAGGAGGGCTCAGACTTGCCTGGTAGCTGAATAGCCAATGGTCTGCTGGCCTGGGGGTGGGGTCCGGGCAGCTGCTTGCTCCTGTTCAGAATCTCCTAGGAGACAGACAGGCTCAATCCACAACTTCGGACTTCAGCAGGTAAAGGCTTCACTAACTCGAAATCTAACAATATTGGTTGAATAAAGCTTTACTCCCCCTGCTGGCCAAAAAACGAAGTGCACAGGCCCCAGTAAATACAGTTTAAACAGCTCACAGAAGCACCCTCTGATGTAGAAAATCCCTGTTGCTGGAGGGGGGGGGGGGCAGGGGCAGGGGGGCTGGCCTCACTGTCTTGTGAACACAAAATAGTGGCTGGGGGTGCACTGTTTGAGCACACAGGCCTAAGCACAGAGCAACGGAGAAATTTGGGGGGAAAACAGATTTGCCACCAAGGAATGAGAGGAACAAACTACAGAGGTTGGACTGCAAATCCCACAATTCAACACACTAAATGAAGGCAATCATGGGCAGGGAAAACCACACATTTAAAACACAACACAGGTGATTAAATATGCAATTACAGGCAGGCTAAAACTACAATTTTTAACTGTAACAACCACAGGCATAGACAGTAAACCCAAAGTGAAAATCGTTTTTTAAACATTGGATCCACCTCTAGACTTTCATTATTGCAGCAGCAAAAAAGACGCATGCAGTTGCATCTTCCTCCTCCGCTCCTCCGGATAAAGAGCGGAGAGGACAAGATTCTTGGGGACGGAAGGCTTGTGGCTCTGCAGCGTCTTCTCTACAATTGTCCAACGCTGCGGATCTGCTGGGTCGTTATGACAGGTCACTATGGGACTCACGCTCCTAAAGGAGGATCAACAGGACTTCTCTGAAATCCTTCAGGGAGGTGCTCTGGTGCCAAACCAGGTAATCAGCACTGCAGCAGATGGGGCATCCCTGGCAGTTCATTCTTATGCACATGGCATATGTGCACAGCAATCTTCCTGGCTGCTCCTCACAGCGTTAAAACCGGAGGCGCAGCAGCGTATTCTGAATCTCCCTTTTTCTGGCACTTCACTGTTTGGTGCACACACAGACGAAGAAATGGTGAGGATGAAGGCCGAGCTGGACACCTTAAAGGCTGTGGGCCTAGAGAACAAAAAGGAATTTAGGGAGAGATACAGGCCCTACAATCGGAAAAACAACCAATAGAGGGTTCAAACCCCTCAATGGTTGCAAAACAAACAGGGCAAATCCCAGTGCCATGGCCGCCGTTCCTCGAGAGGAAGAGGTAGACATCAACAGCAGTCCTCCTCTGCAATAAAAACTCCAGGGAAGCAAAGAGTTTCTGCTTCCTCTAGCACCGTTGCACACTCCAGTGGGAGGAAGTATCTCAAGTTACATTCAAGAGTGGCGCAACATAACCAAAGATCAGTGGGTGCTAAATATACTAAAAATGGGTACACACTACATTTTTGTGCGTCCCCAAGAGACATTCCTCCGGTGAAATCTCGCCATCTACATATAGACCTCTTGCGTCAGGAAGTGTCGACCCTTCTTGAAAAGCGAGCAATAGAAGAGGTCCCTCCTGCACAGAGAGGAAAGGGAGTGTACTCATGATACGTACTTGTTTGGAAAAAAGATCAACCGAACAAGTTCAGACCAATTTTGGTTGTATTCTCTCTCAACAAGTCCATCAAAAAGGAAAAGTTTTGAATGTTGGCGCTCCACCAAATATTCCCACATCTAAAGAAAGGCGATTGGATGTGTGCGGTGGACCTTCAAGATGCGTACTTTCACATCCCAATCACAACACGACATCGCAAGTTCTTGTGATTATTGGTGGGAACAAAACATTACCAGTTCTGAGTCTTACCCTTCGGCCTAAAATCAGCTCTGAGGGTATTTACAAAATGCATGGCAGTAGTAGCGGCAGCATTACATCGCCAAGGCTTGTTCGTATATCCATACCTGCTGAAGGGACCATTTCCTCACATGGTGCAGGAACACCTTCACATCTACCTGGATCTTCAGCGCTTAGGCCTACATGTGAACCTGGACAAATCGGCCCTCCAACCTACCTAATCACTCCACTATCTGGGCACCAACCTAAACTCTGACCTCGGAAAAGTGTTTCCCTCGGAGGAGAGATTGTCATCAATGAGAGACAAAGGCAACATCATCCTCCAAGCTCATCAGCCGTCAGTAAGACAGGCGGCTTCACTGCTGGGGTCGATCACCTCTTGTATTTTTCTCATACCAACGTCAGATTGAGGATGAGACCGTTGCAGCAAGATCTCGAAGACAAATGGAATCAATCCTCAGGTCAGTGGAACAACCGGATTCTCCTCTCTCCCGCAGCGAAGATATCCATTCTCTGGTGGCTGCAACCGCAGAACCTTCTGTTGGGAGTCCCTTTACATCAACCTCTACACAACAATCCCTGATCACGGATGCGTCGCTTCAGGGTTGGGGAGCACATCTGGGTCATCTGCAAACTCAGGGCAGATGGACCAGCAGAGAGCAGACGTATCATATCAATATGCTGGAACTGCGAGCGGTTCACTTAGCCCTCAAAGCTTTTCAGCCGGATCCTAGTGCAAAAGGACAATACAACCACCATGTATTATTTGAACAAACAAGGTGGAACATGCTCTCGCCCTCTGTCTCTCAAATCCCAGGTGATCTGGTATTGGCTGTTAGCCAGGAATCTATCGATCGCGGCAGTGCATGTGCCTGGAGAACAGAACGTGCGAGCAGACGCCCTCAGTTGTCACTTCGAAGAGCAAGAAGACTGGGTGCTCAACGAAAAAAGTGGTGGCAGACATTTGTCATCAATGTGGTCAGCCTTTCATCGACCTCTTTGCAGACGATCAAAACAGAAAATGCCACACCTTCGCATCCAGGTTTTACCGAGCAGGAACGAGGGGGAATGCTCTTTTGATATAATGGTCAGGGACATTTGCATACGCCTTTCCACCCCGCCCTCTCATTCCAAAGGTTGTGGCCAAACTTCTCCGATCCAGAATGACGATGATACTCATAGCACCGGACTGGCCTCGCCAATGGTGGTATCCGGACCTGTTGCAACTTTTGGTTCGTCCGCATCGGAGACTTCTGTGCAGGCCGGACCTTCTCACCAAAATGGGAGGAAAGATTCTGCACCTCAGCCTTCCCTCACTCAGCTTAACAGCAGGGCTCCTGAAGTCCTGCAGTACGGGCATTTGAACCTCCCTCAGGACTGCATGGACATTTTAAGGGAGTCCGAGACCTTCTACAAGAACCTCATATTCTCTTAAGTGGAAAAGGTTTTACTTGTGGTGTATCCGTAATGGTTGGAGTCCAGTTAACGGGCAAGAGGAGGTAATTTTGCCGTATTTGCTCTACTTGGCCTAATCTGGTTTGAAATATTATTCCATTAAAGTGTATTTGGCGGCTATAACAGCATATCGCAAATCGCCTAACCAGCCTTCTTTCTTTCAGCTTCAGGTGGCCAAGGACTTCCTGCAGAGGTTGAAAAAGGTTTATCCCCCTGTTCGACCTCATTCTCCTTGGGAGTTGAATCTAGTCTTGTCCAAATTAATGGAACCTCCATTTGAACCCATTCATAAGGCTACATTACAACACCTTTCTTGGAAAATAACCTTTCTAGTAGCAATTACATCAGCACACAGAGTGAGTGAAATACAAGCACTCTGTTCTAAAGAACCATATACGGTTTTCTACCATAATAGGGTGGTTATGCGAACTCGCCCTTCCTTCCTACCCAAGGTTGTGTCGTAGTTCCATGTTAATCAGCCGATTTCTCTACCCTCTTTCTTTCCCAATCCCACCACACCAGCGGAAAGGTCTCTTCATTCGCTGGACCTCAAGAGGGTTCTCAAATTCTATTTGGATGCAACAAAATCCATTAGAAAAGCGGATCAATTGTTTGTAAACTATGGCTCTGTTAGAACAGGCTTCCCAGCTTCTAAAAGATCCATTTCAAGATGGACAGTATCTTGTATAAAGTTGGCCTACCAAATCGCGAATAGGCCTGTGTTTGCCTCCTCTAAAGCTCACTCTACTAGGGGCAAGGCTGCTACGGTTGCATTCCTACACAATGTACTGATGGCAGAGATTTGCAAGGCTGCAACTTGGAAATCGATTCATACATTTACCAGACATTACTGTCTGGATTCTGACTCCAGGGCAAATACCCAAGTGGGCCAGGCCTCCTTGAGGAATCTGTTCCAGTGTTAACCTATTGGAGTCGGTATGGGCCTTTTGGCTGCTATGTGTCTTGATTGTACTCTGTTTACTTGCCCGCAGGATGAGGGTACGGGCTTGCTATTCTATTCATGTGCTTATGACTATTGATGAGGATCCCCTGGAAGAGAAGGATAAGTTACTTACTTGTAATCCTAGTTCTCTTCCAGGGGTATCCTCAGCAAAGTCATAAGCAACCCACCCACCTCCCCGGGCAAGTGAACATGATACATACATCTCTTTCGTCTGCGGGTATCCGCAAAGAACAACTGACCTAACTGTCACCCCTGAGGCATGATGGGAAGCTAGGGGTCATGGCTGCTTTAAAGGTACTGTGCCAGTTTATTCTGAGTGTTTCTGTGGGTTAGCTTTTCAGCTTTCTACACTAATGTTTCTACAATGCAGCCTATGTGCTGACAATGTTTTTTCATACTTCCTTGCAGGATTATGGTTTCTGCTGTATAATAAAGCAGTTTTCAAATGCTTTCTTTCTCCCTGCTTTATTGGAATGTATTTATGTACAAGGAAATTCCTTGCAACATTGCTCAGCATGTCTATGGAAGGCGTGCGTGTGTGCGTGCCTGTGTCTGTCTGTCTGTCTCTGTCTCTGTGTCTGTGTGACACACAAAATGAAAGGTCAAGGCACCCTAGACCTGCACTGGTACATGTATAGTTCTATAAGGTGTGGGCATTAATGGTAGTGCAAGAGCTGGGAACCTGACCTCCCTAGTTTCCTCAAATTTTGAATAACCAAAAATACAAGAGTCAGAAAAACTCAGCACATACCCATATATTAGATTATCATAAATAATGTAACAGATTTAAGTTAATAGTTCTCAACAACAGAAATCATTGTCATTCATGGTCAGAAAGGATAAGCTTCCGAGAAAGAATTTGTCAGAGATTTCTTGTTCATGAAAAATGTTCTTCTTCTTTTATTTTATATTTGATTGATATTTCATTCAATTAAAAACACAGTACAAAATCATAGCCAGCGCGGTTCGTCTCCACGAGACTTCTTCAAATCTATAAAAAAATATATACATATATAAAACAGATGTTATCCAATGTGTATATATAGAGAAAAAAGGAAAAAAAAAACATTTTTTAAACATTTAAATTTATACAAATTCATTAATTGAAAGCGGCTTTAAGCACAATGGGAGCTTATCATATCCACAGTTATCTATGTACTTCACCAAATTATTATCGATTTTGTTTTGAAAGATAAAGCATATTATGAGACCTATGTGCATAATATACATATTGCAATACTCAACAACTTGTTTCACAATAAGAGAATACAGAGTTCACAGGGATTGTTTTAGGTCCTTCTGTAAAGCTGTTATTACCAGAAAAATGCAGCCTCAAGTTCAAAACAATTTTAATGCGGTATCATTTGTTTAAGAACAAGTGCACACGGACAGGAAGAAATAAAAACATAACAACATTGGAGCCTTACTTTTTCAAAAATACAAACAATTCCAAACTAATAATCCATTGGTATTATTCAAAATAATAAATTATCCCTTTGACCTAATGTGTAGAAAATAATAAATAATAAATTATCCCTTTGACCTAATGTGATGTGAGAAATGATATCGAAAAAATTTGTCATGCATACCTCTTTGTTTTGTTCTTTGATAGAATCCAAAAAGGTTCCAAAAGTTTAGATCAGATTTTCTTGTTAATAATTAAGATCTGAAACAAGATTATACATCAAATTATAATATCCCTCCACAAATGTGGTTTACATAAAACTAATATAATTTTTTATAGTTTTCAAAAAAGGGGGTGTATACGGAAGTATTAGTCCAAATTTACATACCGTATTCAAAAACTCCACTTTATTTTCTTTTGTTCTTTTTTAAAAGTTTGAAAGTGAATGTCCTTCCAAGACTATGTAGTCACCCCTGGTCTGTGATGAAACAAAATTATAACTGCGTGTTTCACTATTTATATCCCACACATATTGTACTAATAACGATTGTGCATAAAAGGACTCACTGTTCAAGAGCATATAATTTGCTGTTAAAAGTTAGTACAATTTTATCTAAAATAGATGTATGTTTGTTGTTTTTGGGGTGAAATATCCACTTATATATAGAGAGAAAGCACATAAGAGACCCGCTCAATCGTTACCATAGTAACACACGCAAATAGAGAGGCGTTAGCAGTCTCTCTGACACATTTAAATGTCTTTAAACAATCGAGATTGATCTACAATAGTGGAATTGTCACAGCATGTATATATGTTGAAAAGCAAGCAAAATATCGCGATTCGAACCTGGAGAAGTCTCTGACAAATTCTTTCTCGGGAGCTTATCCTTTCTGACCATGAATGACAATGATTTCTGATGTTGAGAACTATGAACTTAAATCTGTTACATTATTTATGATATTCTAATATATATATGGATATATATATAGAGCTACATATATGGTTTTCACATATGTGTGATGTGTTTCCGGGCTCCGGTACATAGGCAGAAATATTCATGTGCTTATGACTTTGAAGAGGATACCCCTGGAAGAGAACAAGGATTACAGGTACGTAACTTATCCTTATGTACCTGTGGAATTAGTTATGACCAGTGCCCAGTACATACCTTAGGATGACTTCCCTGCTCACTTGCAATATATAGTAATACAACTTGACATCACAAAGGCATATCTGCTCATGCAGACATGTCCTCTCATAAAATATAATGCACCCTGCCTTAGGTTTCAGAGGCTTGCTGTACGGTGACTTACATATATTAGATGCAGTGACTTTGGCATGACGCACAGGAGTGTGTTATGTCATGTTTTCACTCGTGGTTTGCACTATGTCACGCGGGAAACATCCTTTACAACGAAACTTTTACAACGCAGTGCTATTACAACGCAGGTTTTACAACGAAAACCATTACAACGCATTACGCTGGGGGGCGCTCTAATATAGGGAATAGATTTAATTTACTAGACAAAACATCCTTCCCTACTATCCACGGGGACTGGAGTTGGAATAGTAAATTAAACTATTCACTATCCAGCACCCCAAAGCGCTATGCGTTGTAACAGCATGCGTTGTAAAAACTGCGTTGTAACAGCATGCGTGGTAAAAGCATGCGTTGTAGTGTCATACATCCTGTCACGCAGCCTCCAATGGCAGTCAGTGTGAAATTTGGTTGTGGGTCCCTTAGGGTGGCATAAGATATGCAGCAGCCCTTTAAGACCCTCTTTAGGACACATGCCCTAGGTACCTGGGGGTACCATCTGCTAGTGACTTACAGGGGTAGTAAAGTCCTTAGTCAATTGTCGCCCATTTCAACATCACCTTGTTTTGAGGAACAAAGGGGGCAAAAAGTGTGGGGAGGGGTAACTGCAACAAACGCCCAGTTTCCTACACTCTGTTCCTTGACACTGATGCCGTTATTTGTGTTAAAACAGTAAACGAGAACACCAAAAATCTTTCAGGATAATACTAATATACAACAAGCATTTGCAATGCAATAGGTCTCGCATTTTCTTGAGTTGGAGCTATTGGCATTGTAAATGATGATGCCTTTTATTTATGATTTGTTTTTTAAAACATAAATAGAAAGTCATTGTCATTTACAATGCCAATAGCTTAAATTTGTGTAAAGGAGAGACTATTGCATTGCAAATGCTTGTGTTTTGATCCTATGCGGGAAGTGTATGCTTGTTGTGCATGACGTCCACCGAGGTGCAGTTATCATATTATGGGTAGTAGTAGTACGTTGGCTGATGAAGTGTGAAAGACAATTACACAGTTTATGGTTTTCAGTATGCTGTTAGCTTTGGACAGTTCTACAGGTCCCTTTACTGAATTTCATATGCTGTAGTCTGCTTGGCCGGTTACAACACTGGGTTGTCCAATCTGAGATTGTCTGTAGGGAAGGGCATTTTTATTATCATCCCACATCTTAGTGATATGTAAGATGTAAAGAAGCAATCAGATTGTAGAGCTATTTGGGACCTGCAGTGAATGGGCTATAATAAAGTGCTCCAAGATTGTCCAGTAATGTGTGACAATCTCTTCAGTTATTCCATGCCAGTTCATTTGGTATTAATAGCAGTGTGAATGGCACACACATACATTGCATATCACACCTGGTGCAAAACACCAGATCTTGGCAGCTGTGAGCCTATCATGCCTTATCAGGAAGTCCAACTTGACCCAGCGGGCCCCCAAAACTTGCGCACAGAGGTGGAGAAACCCTTAGAAAAAATTAACTCTGTAATCCTAGGGGAGGTGAGGAAAAGGCAGTTTGTAGTCCAAAAACAGTCATTCTGGAACAAGGTCACACTCCCCAATACTACTAAAATATCTCTTGGAGGCTGGAGAGTAAAATGCTTTGGAGTATAACCAGATCACAGTTCCTAATCCTGAAAATGTAGCTTCGTGGGTTGACACACATGCTGTGGAAATGTGTAAGTCTTCTAAGCAGCTCGCAGGATCCAGTGCTTGGGCACATTAACTAATTGAGTTAAAGCACCTTTTCCAGAGACTTGTGCGTAATCTGTATGACAAAGGGTGAACACAGTCCTGTCGATGGGACTCTCGTTGCAGACATCTGTCACAACTGCAAGTCACAGGCTGGAATTCCACATAACCCGATTGGCGACAGATAAAGTGGAATGGTAGGAGTTGGAGTTTTTAGGTTTAACTTTGTTTTTATTGGCATTTGCATAAAAAAGGGGTACAACCATTTCCAATGAAGCCATACATAAGGCACTTGCACATCAATTCTAAAATAGGTCCCATCCTGTTAGCAATGATCTTTTAACAAAATAGCCACCACAAGACCCCTTCTTCGCTGCCTTTGTAGTCGCTGTGAAAACAACCAGATGTTGAGGGTTGATGATATAATGCCTTTTAATGAAATATAAGAAGAACCCTTCCCCGTTCCTCAACTCCCCCTCTCTCCCCTGAACTAGTGTGCTCTTCTAGTGTACCAAGGTGCGTTTTGTTGAGAGGGAAAGTCATGGGGTAATCACTGTATGTTGTGGTGTTGGAGTCAAGCTTGTGAGCGGAGAATGTGAAGATATTTAGGGCATGTGATCTCATTCATCTCCATCGACAGAAGAGCGAGCAGTGTCTGCCAGGAATCTGTGAAGCTGGCCATAATGTTACTCGAGGAGGCCTGTATGCATTCCATTCCTATAATATGCCATAGCTTATGTAGCCACCCCAGCCGTGTTGGGCTCGTAGGTGAGCCCCAGTGTGATAGTATGTTCTGAGTAGCAGCTCCTAAAGCTATCCCATTAATCTGCCTCATCTGGACCTAAGTGGGTATGTTATGGGGTTGGGCAGCCCCAAAATCGTGTATGCAGGGAAACGCAGTATCTCAGTATCAAATTGGCGATCGATATCGTCCAAAACCCCCTTCCAGTAGTTCTGTAGCTCTCTGCAGTCCTATAGTATATGTACTAGAGTGCCATCCTCCCCACAGCCACGCCAGCACAGCGGACTACGCGTTGGATTCCCCCTGTGCAAGCGGGCCGGGGTCAGAGGCCAATACATGGCCACCTTCACTGCTGCCTCCTTGCTAGCTACGTTACCCGTCATGTGATTCACGCAATAATAGATATCCGCCCACTCTTTACCCGTGAGTTCTCTCTCCCATCTCCTCTGACCTGCAGTTGGCTCTGCAGGGGCCCCACCTCTAAGCATGCTGTAAATGTCGGAAATCATCGCTTTGTCAGTATTCTTAGTGTATAACCACTTCTTGAACTTAGTTAGTTTCCTGGCTATGTGAGGGTGCACTTCAGTGTGGAGGAGCCAGTGTCTGAGCTGGAAGTAGCGAAAGCGCTCTGTGTCCGGAACCCCATAGTCGCTCTTGAGGTCCTGGAAGGGGATGATGCTGTCGAGGTCAAAGTAATGGCCTGCTGACCGGCAATCGAATGCCCTCCAGACAGAAAAAGCCCTTGTGTCTGTGCCTGCGGAAAACTCCTTATTGTCAAAAAGAGGTGTAATGTTAGAAGGAAATTTCGTAGACCCTGTTTTACCGCCACCCCGTCCCACGCTCTCAGCATAGTCTTTGTGACAGGGGAAACCCGAACGCCGTGGGGGGGTCTGTCAGTCCGGTTAAGAAAGGGGACCTTCCAGAGATCCAGTTGGGCTATTGACCTATCTTGGAAAAGCCAGCTTTTCTCGGATTCGGGGCGTTTCCACTCCACTAGGTACCGCAATTGTGCTGCGCGGAAATATTCGAATACATTAGGAATACCTAGTCCCTCCTCATCTGGTTTCAGATATCCCAGGTTCTTGCGTAGCCGAGGTCTCTTCCCTCCCCATAAAAATTGATTGATGGCTCTCTGTAGGGCCTGTAGAGTACCTGGGGGTGGCCAGACCGGAATAGTTTGAATGAGGCACAGTGCTCTGGATAGGAGAGACATCTTTACTGCTGCTATCCTTCTCAGCAGGGAAAGCGAGTGACGTTTCCATTCATTCAAGTCTTTGGTGGTGCGCTGTAGGAATTTAGATTAATTGAGCTGTATCGAGTGGGACACAGACACTGCCAGCTCTATGCCCAATTAGGGGATGGATAGATATATTGGTATACCTGCGTATGTCCCAGCAGCACATGGGCGTACCGGACCATCATCCCGGAACCAGAGGATCGAAGACTTCCCAATATTGACTCGCAGGCCCGAAATCAGGCCATAGTCCTCCAATTCCTTCAAGAAGGCGGGGACCAAGCGAGCTGGTGACTAGGGAGGCAATAATATTGTCTGCATATAAACTAACAGTATGTTGTTCTCCCCCAAATGAGATGCCCACTATCTCTGGATTATACCAGATTGGTCTGGATCAATTATGCCAGGCATAAGAGGACCTAGGCGAGCCGCTAGTATACCCGTAAACAATTTTATATCGACATTAAGCAGCGAAATGGGCCTATAGGAGCTGCACTTGGAGGCGTCCTTACCCGGTTTAGGTGCACCACTATCGAGGCCATTAACATCTCCTGGGTGATTGCGCCTGGGCCCGTGAAGGAATTAAAACTTTTGGTAAGTTTTGGGGCCATGACAGAACAGAACCTCTTGTAAAACCCAGCCGAGAATCCATCCGGTATCTGGGTTTTCATGAGTTTAAGGCGGGAGATAGCTCCCACTACTTCATCAATGCAACTGGGGTCATCAAGCGCTTCTCCATTGTGCTGGTTCAGCGCGGTCGTGTGTGCGGTTCGGAGGTAGGCATCTGTATGTGGGTTGGACGATGATTCCTCTTCGTATAGAGCGGCGTAATAATCCTGAAAAGCCTGTGCTATGTTCATGTAATTGGTGAGTTTGCCTCCCTCTGGACTTGTGATCTCCTTAACCTTACTCTGTTGTGTCTTTGCCCTCATTCTGCTAGCCAGCATTCGGCCTGTCTGATCCCCTCTTATGTAATAAGAATGCTTTAGGCGAAAAAGCTGCATATTCTGCTCTGTTTAAGTGGAGCCCCGCCAGCAGGGCTTGCACGTTCTTCAATTGCCGCCAAATTCTAGGAGCTCCCGTTCAGCTATGGGCCCTATCCAGCACTTGAGCTGTAAGTTCTTCCTGTTTAGTTTTGTGCTCCCTATTTTCTGCCGCTGACAAAGCTATCAACTCACCCCTCACAACTGCCTTAAGCACCCCCCATAGTGTAGCTACGGAAGTGTCTGGGGTATCATTGAGCTCCAGGTAGTCATTAATGCACTTGAGGATTTGCTCCTGTACCGCCAGTTTGTGAGGCATAGCTTCCCTCAACCTCCAACTCCCCACGGGCCGATCTATTCGTGGGACCCCCTAGGTTACCACCACCGCATCATGATCTGACAGGGCCTCCGCTGTAATATAGATATCCTTGGCTGTCACCTGGACCTCTGCGGAGCCCATAAAATGGTCTAATCTAGCATAGGTGTGATGCGCATGCGAGTAATAGGTAAATTGGGAGGCCCGAGGGTGAGACGCCCTCCACAGGTCTATCAAACCCCTATCCTTCAGCCATCTCTTGCCCTCTCCCGAGACCTCCCCCACCTGGGAATATCGGCTGCTGGATCTACCTGCTATTGTGTCCATGACTAAGTTCAGGTCGCCTCCCACCAGAATGAAGCGATCTTGTGGCTCTAAAACCTTTGATAGGGCGGTTCTGAGGAATGTCTCCTGGCCGGCGTTCGGAACGTATTCAGTGCCAATTGTTAGAGCGAGGCCTTTAATCCAAAAACGGTAAACCAGTAGTCGCCCTTTGATTTCAGCTATCCTATCTCCCACCGACCCTCTAAACTTCCTCGCCACTAGGATCTCTACCCCCGCCTTCTTATTGTTTGTGGAAGAAAAATATTGATAGGGGAATGCCCTGGACTTCAGTCTATGCCAATCTCGTGCTAGCAACTGCGTTTCCTGCAGTAGACCTATATCTGCGTCTGCGTTCTTTAGGTAGGATAATACGGAACATCTCTTATTGGGGCTATTGAGTCCTTTAACGTTAAGTGTGAGGATGGTTAGTGCAGAATCTCGCATGGGTGGGATAGGTGGACAGCACACTCCCAGGCTCACGTTGCTGGCTGTTGAAGAAATCCCTGGCCCCCTTCTGTGTGATGATGGTTCCTGAAATCGCAACCTGTGGAACCCAAAGACCTCGCATGAGCACACCAGTTCCCCCCCTCCCTAACCCCAACTGCCAAAACAGTCCCCCCTCCCATATAGTCCCGTGCACACTGTATCCAGCTGTGTGCTCGTGGTGACATAAGTCAGTTCGGGGCATCTTGTGGCGTGGGCGAAGAAGCAAGACCCTCCCCACCGCTCCCGTCCTCTCAAGAACATGCAGAGTCCCCCGAACCCTCTCATAAGTCTTCTTAGGGGGATGTGTCGGTGGTAACTGCTTCGATTGCTGCTCTTCGTTCCTGCGCTAACATCTCTCCGGGTCGGGCCCTCGGGCAGCCCCCCAGAGTCTCTTCTCCCCACCATCTGCCAGCGCGCTGGGGACTGGCGTTGGTCGGGTGAGCTCTCCGTCGCTGGGCTTTGGTGCGGTAGACCCAGAAGTTTGCATGCCTCTGAGAGAGACGGTATATGGTGCAGTCTTCCGAGCCACTTAAATATGATACGAAAAGGATGCCCCCAAGAGTATGCCACCCCTTTCTTCCGCAAGTGTGCTGTGACTTCTTTGAATTGTCTTCTTTTCTGCAGGGTACTAGCTGCTAGGTCTTGGTACAAGGTGACGTTCAGGCTCATATATTGAACAGGGTGTTTCAATCTAGCTTCCCTGATGATGCGCTCTTTCAGTGGGTAGTCCGGAAGAAAGGCCAGTATGTCCTGTGAGCTCTATCAGTGCGGATCTCCATCTCTGCGGGTGCTGCCAGAATGTTGCGGAACAGTCCCTGTAGAAAAGCGGTGATGTCTGTTCCTTCTGCGTCTGATGGTACCGCCGAACTCGAATGTTATTCCGCCGGGAGCGGTTCTCGAGGTACTAGTCATGAGCCTGCAGGTCGACCTGTTGGTCTTTCAGGCGGATCACCTCCTGCTGTAGTTGCATTACTTCCTCCTATTTGGCCTGCTCCTGATTCTCAATAGCTACCACTCTGTCACTGAGGGTGTTTACCTCCCTCTGAAGTTCGCGCACCTCTCCCGCCACTTCGCTTTTCAGGATGTGAAAGTCTTCGCGAAGTGTATTAAAAAGCTTTTCTAGAAAGGATTTGGTTATAGGGGTGTCTTGATCATCGTGCCCCGCGCTGGATTGGGGGGTTTTGGTGAGCATCTCCTTTAGCGTGCGCTATTCTATCCCCTTTGATTGAACATAACGACTCCTGGAACGGCATAGCACCTGAGGCCTGTCTGAGCGAAGCCTGGCGCCAACCAGGTGGCGGCTGTGTCGCGGTCCGGTGGGGCGAGTCCCAGGAAGATTGCGACAGTTTCTCAAATATATGTCCCGGACTCGTATCGCTGTAGCCAATCCTCAAGGGGCAATACAAACCTCCGTTGGGCCACCAACCACAGGGCACGGCCGGGACCCCCTTGTGTCTGAGTGCTGGGCCCCCACTTAGGGCCAGGTGCCACTCATCACTCTCAGTGGCAGGACAGGGGGCCTCCGCTGCTTTAGTCATCTGTTAGTCCCCTCGGCAGACTGACACTGCTGCTGGCCCACACAAAGGAAGGCTCGTACTCTCGAAGTAAACGAGATCCCTGCGCACACAGTGCTAGAACTACTCCCGATTTTCATTTGTTCAGCATAAAAATTTAATATTTTCGTCTAAGGAACACAAAACTGAAATGTCCATTTTTTAAGGACAGTACGATGTTTTAGTAAGTCCCAAAGGCCAGGGCCACTTTCAAACAAGGAGCAGAGGAAAACGTCAAAAACGTCCTTTTTTTTCTCACCGATTCACAAACACCAACGCGGGAAGCTGCAGCAGGATATGCAAAATTACAAAAGTGACACCGGACAGGACTGGGAAAGGATGACAGGAAAAGACGCATTTGAAGAAGCGACTGTGCGCGCACCCACAAACAATGCACAGACACACGTTCATGGAGCGTACACGGCACATTACCGTCAACTGGGCCTCCTCGGGCTGGCTTGTCGCAAGGTCACTGTCCATAGTGCATTCAACACTTCCAGTCAACGTTCCTTAAAGACTTTAAAATAACCTCATCTCCGCAATTTACAATAGCAAAACACTGTGCCCAATTCTTAAAGGCATCGTATGCGTGCCTCGTTAACCCATCCAATACATTTTATAAGTGTACTGCACACTTTTGATTAATGCCTGATTTACTAATAATTATATTTGTACAACACTCAGTTACTCTACTAATTGTTACAGAAATATTCCCCTGCTTCGTGCACTGAGACAACCTGTACATTAGCCTTGCAAATTCTAATAAAACTCTATTGCCTGACCCGCAGTGGTGAAACTCAGTAGCCATATCACACCTACCTTCATTGCACTTAACTGGTTCCTGGTGCAGGAGAGGTCTTGGTTTAAAAAGACTTAACTTAGTTCACACAGCTGTCCAACCGCACCTTTCAATATATCAAACCCTGCAAGCACTATCCACCAAGCAACGAAAACTTCATCATGATTTTCAAATAATGAAAAGAGATTTTAAGAGGACATTATGTGTCCAAGAATCAATTATTCGAGTTCCCGGCAAGTCTCTTTTACACTCAAGAAGGAGTTCTCCAGAGTTACAAGAAAGAAACTGAAATCCTATCTCTTTACTGCCTTTGGACACTCACCCGGTAAACAAAGACGTGGGCCTGCAGAACCTGTGAGGGGACCTAGTAATAGAGGGCAGCAGCTGTCGACTCACACACAGCATACCCCGGACTCTGCAGCGTAGAACACAGCCTCCGGCAAGCCCTGAAAACAAGGTGCTGTTGCCTGATTTCACCGATGTATAACATGAACGATGCGCAGACATAGTTGTCAGTATGCTCACGTTCTGCTCAAATGAAGTGAGCCGTACACGTGCACATCGCCTGTCCTCCGGGCGCGTGCTCATCTTCTGTCCCCCATCGGCAGAAACTCGATGACTATAGATCTCGCCAAACGGGCAGCGCATGCGCTGCGTCGCTAGGCGAGACCTGAAAAGGGCATTCCGTCGCCACTAATGCCTGAACATACCTCCCCAAGCAAGGTATCCCCTTACCCTCTTGAACGTGTTCTATACATTGCACAATCTGATGATGAAGATCCGTTTGGACTTGCCGATAGTGTAACGCAACTAAAATTCAAATGCCAGTGCCAAGAAGGAGACTATGAGGAAACAAAGGAACCTTTTCCTGTGGGTCTACCTAGTCAAATTGAAGACCCTAACCCCAAGATTTCATTACAACCTTTTGAATGAGACACAGTGGTGATGGTGATCCTGATGATCGTCAATGCCTTTAACCCATATAAGCAAACTATGCATTCCTCACTTGGACCAATAATTCAAGTACCAGTTACTTTGGTTAACGACTTACAGCTCATGTTCACTGATTACTTCCTTGAATCTGCAACAACTGAACCATAAAGTCAGCCTTTCAGTTTGTCTCCTCCTCGGTCAAGGCCCTGAACTAGTTCCAAATTACAACACACTCCTGTACTTCTTTCACCAAGACGGAGTCCTTTAATACAGCTGTATTGCGGAACTCATTCCGTTGCAACGCATGCCTTTACCACGTGTGCATTACAACACAAATGCCATTACCATGCATAACCTTTACCACACATTTTTTTGCAGTGAATATACCTTTACCAGGCATGCCTTTGCAACTAATTTTTAGGGCTTGCCCCTAGCAATGCAGTGCGCAGCATTGCTCGCGCAGGCGAGAACCCTTTTGTCCGGAGTTTGAAAACAGAGCCTGGAATAGCACACACTTGTGCGTGTGCTTTTCCTTTTGGCTTCTGTTATTGGGCTTTGAGTGCATGTTTTTTTTAAACAGAGCACGCAATAGGCCAAAGGTGGGCGAATTGCTCCGCCCATGGCCTATTGGTGTCTGTTACGCGCACCAAAGCCCATGTGGTTTCAATTATCGTGCCCAGACACGGGCGCGATAATTGAAAACATATGGTTCACTGTGGCGCACGCGCACCACCCGCAGCCATGTTTTTTTTTCTTTCAGTGCCGCTTCTTAACTTAATGCCTTTAGATCTTCTTCGGGCTTAAAAACTCTAAGTCTTATTTTCCTCTGGTGTTGCTGTTAAGAGGCGGATACTCTTATATTATAATGTATACTTGATTGATTAAAATTCATAAAGACCACTGTTACCCAGGAATAGGATGTCCTGGCTCTGACAAGACTGCGCTTCACAGTTTGTACGGAAAGAAACACATAAACACAACTTTCAAAATGGCTTTATGCAGACACGTAATAAGAGTAAAGCAACATATGATCTGTTGACTGCGGTATCCGCACTTATAATACGTAACAAAGGATAGTAATGAACTTAAATTAATTGCATGACAGGTGCAAGACCCACAAGATTTAGTTCCTGATTCAACAAGCATTTGCAATGCAATAGGACTCGCATTATTAAAGTTTGAGCTATTGGTGTTGCATTATTTAGCAATGCCAATAGCTCAAAGTTTAAAAATGCGAAACCTATTGCATTGCAAATGCTTGTTTTGTAAAGGCATGACTATTAAAGGCATACGCATAGTAAAGGTTTTCCCTGCCCCCTGCCGTGAGTCCTCAAACCAGTCCCTGACGCACCCTCCAGGCCACCACCCCTTTTTTTTTAAAAATACCCAATCTCGGCCCGAGACCTAAAACTGGACCCCAGTGCCCTGTGCCCTAAAAGCAGACCCCTGTGTGACG
The DNA here is from genome assembly GCF_964261635.1 of Lissotriton helveticus. NCBI lineage: Eukaryota > Metazoa > Chordata > Amphibia > Caudata > Salamandridae > Lissotriton > Lissotriton helveticus. The sequence continues at coordinate 1,938,900,500 of NC_136057.1, read as the reverse complement.
CTCCTGTCCCCCCAGCCCTTTAAAAAGAAAAACACCCGGCCACTACCAAAATATAGGACTCCTGGTGCCTCCCTCTCCACCCCCCCACCCTCTTCCACCACCAGCCCTTTCAAAAATACCCAGCCCCTGCCCTGAACCCTAAGCCAGACCCCAGCGTGACCTCCCCTGGCCCCCAGTCCCAAAAAACAAAAATCTAAAACCCACCCCCAACCTAAAGCCCTAAAACCGTTGCGCATGCCTCAGGCCCAATCCCCTTTACCTCAGCACGACGATTAGGCATCTTTTCTGAGGCACAGCTTAGTGCATCAAGAAGAAGCCTAAGGGTCTCCCTTTCTTCTAACGACGCGATAGCCTTTACCATGCTGATGCCTTTACCACTGTTACCATGCATATGCCCTTACCATTCATACTTTTACAAAGTTAATTTGTTGTAAAAGCATGGTTGTAAAAAAGGGGGGTGGTGAAGGACGGAGCATGGTTAGCAAAGACATATGCATTGTAAAAACTGCATGGTAAAGGCTATACGTGGCAACAGCCATGATGTAATGGCTGTTCCCCTTTAGTACCCCTGCCACTGCTATCATCCATTGCAGCTCTTCCTGTGACATTAGCCTGTCATGATGTATATTTTCATAATGCCCAAGAAAAAGGGGGAAGAACACAAAGATACTGCTCAATATATGGGTCCAGAATGGGAAGTTTGCTAGTCTCTATCAATGCCTTTTCTGGGTAGTAATGATTCAGAAAAGGGGGTGGTGATGAACAGAGTGTCTGAATTAAGCAGACCACTCTTACCCAGTCCAAAGATCAGGGCTTGATCCATCACCGTTATTTAGCTCACTGCCCCATCCCAGCTCAGAACCTGGCTATATGCAAATTAGTCTGTCCCTGGCCCAGTGCATCATGGGAACAGGGCAGACCAAACTACCAAGCCAATTCTTCTCCAGAAAGGAGACAAGCTTCCGGGGACCGGTTTCTGCCATTTCAGGCGTCGTCGGCCCGGCTTGCTTGAATCCTGATGGAGCAGTGAGCAAGGGACTCATGTCTGAGTATACCCTTCCACGCTTATGGTGGACAAAATGATTCAGAAAAGGGGGTGGTGATGAACAGAGTGTCTGAATTAAGCAGACCACTCTTACCCAGTCCAAAGATCAGGGCTTGATCCATCACCGTTATTTAGCTCACTGCCCCATCCCAGCTCAGAACCTGGCTATATGCAAATTAGTCTGTCCCTGGCCCAGTGCATCATGGGAACAGGGCAGACCAAACTACCAAGCCAATTCTTCACCAGAAAGGAGACAAGCTTCCGGGGACCGGTTTCTGCCATTTCAGGCGTCGTCGGCCCGGCTTGCTTGAATCCTGATGGAGCAGTGAGCAAGGGACTCATGTCTGAGTATACCCTTCCACGCTTATGGTGGACAAAATGATTCAGAAAAGGGGGTGGTGATGAACAGAGTGATCAAGCCCTGATCTTTGGACTGGGTAAGAGTGGTCTGCTTAATTCAGGCACTCTGTTCATCACCACCCCCTTTTCTGAATCATTTTGTCCACCACAAGCGTGGAAGGGTATACTCAGATGTGAGTCCCTTGCTCATTGCACCATCAGGATTCAAGCAAGCCGGGCCGACGACGCCTGAAATGGCAGAAACCGGTCCCCGGAAGCTTGTTTCCTTCCCAGTACAAGAATTGGCTTGGTAGTTTGGTTTGCCCTGTTCCCATCATGCACTGGGACAGGAACAGACTAATTTGCATATAGCCAAGTTCTGAGCTGGGATGGTGCAGTGAGCTAAAAAACGGTGATGGATCAAGCCCTGATCTTTGGACTGGGTAGGAGTGGTCTGCTTAATTCAGGCACTCTGTTCATCACCACTCCCTTTTCTGAATCATTTTGTCCACCATCAGCGTGGAAGGGTATACTCAGATGTGAGTCCCTTGCTCATTGCACCATCAGGATTCAAGCAAGCCGGGCCGACGACGCCTGAAATGGCAGAAACTGGTCCCCGGAAGCTTGTTTCCTTCCCAGTACAAGAATTGGCTTGGTAGTTTGGTTTGCCCTGTTCCCATCATGCACCGGGACAGGAACAGACTAATTTGCATATAGCCAAGTTCTGAGCTGGGATGGTGCAGTGAGCTAAAAAACGGTGATGGATCAAGCCCTGATCTTTGGACTGGGTAAGAGTGGTCTGCTTAATTCAGGCACTCTGTTCATCACCACCCCCTTTTCTGAATCATTTTGTCCACCATTAGCGTGGAAGGGTATACTCAGATGTGAGTCCCTTGCTCATTGCACCATCAGGATTCAAGCAAGCCGGGCCGACGACGCCTGAAATGGCAGAAACCGGTCCCCGGAAGCTTGTTTCCTTCCCAGTACAAGAATTGGCTTGGTAGTTTGGTTTGCCCTGTTCCCATCATGCACTGGGACAGGAACAGACTAATTTGCATATAGCCAAGTTCTGAGCTGGGATGGTGCAGTGAGCTAAAAAACGGTGATGGATCAAGCCCTGATCTTTGGACTGGGTAAGAGTGGTCTGCTTAATTCAGGCACTCTGTTCATCACCACCCCCTTTTCTGAATCATTTTGTCCACCATAAGCGTGGAAGGGTATACTCAGATGTGAGTCCCTTGCTCATTGCACCATCAGGATTCAAGCAAGCCGGGCCGACGACGCCTGAAATGGCAGAAACCGGTCCCCGGAAGCTTGTTTCCTTCCCAGTACAAGAATTGGCTTGGTAGTTTGGTTTGCCCTGTTCCCATTATGCACTGGGACAGGAACAGACTAATTTGCATATAGCCAAGTTCTGAGCTGGGATGGTGCAGTGAGCTAAAAAACGGTGATGGATCAAGCCCTGATCTTTGGACTGGGTAAGAGTGGTCTGCTTAATTCAGGCACTCTGTTCATCACCACCCCCTTCTCTGAATCTTTTCTGGGTAGTAAGCACTATTTAATTGTAACTACAATACAGTGCCTTAACTGTAGAAATCACTCCCCTGGCTTCAGACTCTCCACAATATGTTATTGTAGGTTTACACTCCCTTATAGAAAGGACACCAAAAAGAATTTGTTTGCCTGTTAAGTGACTGTTTATTTTACAATTTTAAAGAACCAACTTAAAAAATTGGAAGAGCAATACCCATAGTTGACCATATTTGGTGAGGAAGCCTAAAGGTAACAAAGAACCCTTCTGTTTTAGCAGCAGTGATGCCCAAGCTCGACCAAAAATACAAACCTCCAGAGGAGTGTGATTGGACACTCTCGTGCAGATTCAGTCATTATGCAGCTGGCTCAGAGGATTTTAAGGATATCAACATTACTATGCACCAGACCACCTGACAGAAGGCTGAAGACTTAGTCTCGATAACATTGGCAGAAGAGTTTATTCAACAGCATCTATTGGGGCATCCAACACATTGGCAATTCTTGTCCATTAGGACAGGCAGATGTGGTCCGATATCGGCCCACATTTAGATTTATTGCTGAAAGGAAGATAAAAAGGCCAAGAACGAGAATGGACTTGTGTGCCCTAACTGACATTGTGATGGACCTTACCACTACTGGTGTCAGACAGTTTTCAGGGCAGCTGAATTAGCAGGCAAAGTGGCTGCAGGCAACCTTCTTTTGGTCGGAGGTGCAAAGTACGAAGGACATGCCATATAATGGAGAAACACTTACTTGGATGGCCTTTGGATGAGGCTCTTCAGTCCATTATAGAAGATCCTGACACTCCTCGATTGTTGGGGTTTCTTTAGCAGAGCGTATCCCAGCTCTTTTGGGGAGTCATATGAAGGAGTTTGTACTCCTTTTAAGGCGGTCATCAACCCTATATGTTCCAGCCACACCAGATTCCTCAACAGCTTCTCGTGAGCAGTATGAACAATACTATGGAGCGCCACCACCATCGTCTTAATACAAATAAGTCCTTCATAAGAAAAATGGAAATCTACCATGATGCAAAGAAAGTTCATGGCGACAGTGCTGATAATCAGGCTGAATTCAAAGTAAATTTATTTTTGTCTCCAAACAGTCCTGGGGGTGTGGTTGGGGGATGATCTCTTCTTGCTACAATCAGTTGCCCAATAGAACATTGGACTTTGGATTGATTGCATTGGACCGCACTCCAAAAGAACTGGAATTGTTAACGAACACAAAAAGTGACTCTGAAGTGGCACATATACTACAGAGGATTGCACTAGTAAAAAAAGATTACTGCCAGGAATACTATTCAAATTAAATCTGCAAAACTCAAAAGAGATATGTTAATATTTCATATACCTCCTCTCCCAACTCACCACTTCATAAATCATTCTGTTTTTGGAGATTTTCTTGTCAGTGTAAGCCCTGTGAGTAACCAGCATAAACAAGCATTAGCATAGCCAATAGGTCTCGCCTTTGGGACCTTATAAGTGTTTAGTTATCCAGCACAATATCCTTCGTGCAACAACATCCACTGTTGCATGACTAAACACTTATAAGGTCCTAAAGGTGAGACCTATTGGCTATGCCAATGCTTGTTTATATATGTGTGCATAATGAACATGTTCTCTATCCATGTGTGATTCACAGATGCGCTCAGACCTATTGCCACCTGCAGGTAAACTTTCTGTCTCTTGACATAAGTATTAGGTTCAAAGTTTCACTACGAGGTGGCAAGCTAGAGGTGGCATGAGCCCCGGCAGTAATTGTTGAGCAAATGACAATACTACAACATCATTAGGTTAGTTCTATGTGGGATATTTAACTGCCCTGGCTACAAATGGGGGTGAATGACCACAGCTGGATGTGGTCAACCCCTCACAAATACATTTGGCCTCAATTCTGTAAGCTAAGCGCCAAACTGAGATATAAAAATGACATACCTTTCCCAAACTCTCTGAAAAAAATATTTCCCATATAAACGTGAATAAAATATGCACAGAACAAAGTGACATTAAAAACTGACAAAGATGTGCTGCATCCTGTCTCCAGGATAAGAAATGACAATAACACCTCCTGAATGCACAATAAATAAAGTGTTCTTGAGGTAGCAGAATATTTACACTATCAATGGCCACATGTGTAGCAAAAATAAAGAAGTAATAGTTTCTTAGCACTCTGTAATATGTGCTAAGCACTACCCCTCACTCAATGATGTGCATGTAAGACCCATCTGATGAATGAATGTTTGACTAATCCTTGCTGCAATTCAAATGTAATCCGCATGCATTACAGGTAGTACTTAACAGTTTGTGCATTATCTACTCGTATGTTTTACTTTTGCCTGGAGTTCAGGTTTGAACCTCCGCAACAAATGCGTCAATCAACAGAAACACACACATGAACCACTTACAGTATTTTCCCAGCACTGAATGATAAGCATGGTTGAGCACACACATCTTTGCAAGTAACGACCTACTGAGCTTCCTGTCACCTTTTACATAGTGAGTCATACTCCAGTCCTGCAATTTCTAAAGTTGGCAAATATTGGGTGCAATTTATGAATCCTGGCAGAATGGAAGGCTGAGGCGGGCTTGCCAGGGTTAGAACTCTGATCTGCAGATCAATGTGGATGTTGGCACTGCAGTAAGTCTTACATCGCTGAGCGGGTGTGGTGGCTAAGGATAATGCCACTATAAGTAAGCTTGGTGGGCTAGTGTTCCTACAGTGGATATCCATAAGCAACTTTAAATGTACATTTTTTTTATGTCAACAGTTTTGTATCCTTCTAAGGTTGATATCAGGATTACACCTAGTTGGATAACAACATTGCTAAGTAACAAACATCGTTTACAGAAAAGTAATGTGCGAAGGACGCGTCCACATAGTTGCACAGTTTCATTACCTACCACTCATTTCTAAGGTTTCCTTTTAGACTGCTAAACGATTTAAAAGCAGATGAGACATTATTTTATCATTAAAATGTATTCTTATGGGTCTGATTTTTGTTAACATGTCTTTGATGTTGGTCGACATTAATAGAGAGAGAAAGAAAAAGAGCAAGAGATAAAGATAGAGAAAGACGGGAGGGAGAGAAAGAGGGAGGGAGAGAGAATGTGGGAGAGAGAGAGTGAGAGAAAGAGAGCGCAGGAGAGATAGATAGAAAGCGAGAGGACGAGAGAGAGAGAGAGCCCGGGAGTGGTGTGTGCGTGCGCTTGCAGCCTGCTCTTTTTCAAAGCACATACTCATGCTTGTGGCGCGCTCCTGCTCGCTCCTGCAAGCTGGATGCCGCCACAAGCACTTATATGTGCTTCGAAAAAGAGCAGACCGACGGCTAGAGGTCTCCTATGCAGCGCATGCGCGCTGCATTGACGAGACCTAAAAAACAGAGTGCATAGCTTCAGCCAACTACAACCCTTACATACATCAGACCCAGTTATTGACTTGACTGGAGGGCTCCTATCACCAAGGTGAATTGAACCTCTTGAGCAAAGGCCTCTATTTCTGTCCTGTACCTAAGGACCATAATATGGCCAACATGATGAGAGACCTAAAAACCTTCGAGAGAAGATGCAGACTTGCAGAATACTTTTACATTAATTCTAATGTTAGTCTCCATGCTACCTATCAGATCCATTTAAGAAGTTCCGCCATCCCAAATCTTGGACTCCTGAATGTGGTAGAAATCCTGTTCTTGATACATACATTTTATCCATCAACAAACTCAAGGAATCAACACCTAAAAGGATTTTTGATAACATTAACCGAGAAGAAAGAAAAGCTCTCCACATCCTTCAACAGAGAATGGATGTCATTATAAAACCAGCAGACAAAGGTGGTGCAGTGGTTGCCATGAAAGTCAGTGATTATATTGAGGAGGGAATGAGACAACTAATGGATACCAATACTTACAAACCTTTAGAAACGGATCCCACAGAAGACTTGAACAAAGAAATTAAGAACATGGTTGTAAGGTACAGGAGCTTAAACCTCATTGATGAAACAATAGCAGATATACTTGTTCATCCCAAACCAAGACCTGGGAGATTTTATATGCTTCTTAAAATTCACAAAGTGAACAATCCTGGCCCTCCCATCATCTCTGGCAATGACACAGCCACTGATAGACTATCTTTATTTGTCGAGCAGCACCTCCAGCCCATTGTACAGGAACGTCCATCTTTTGTTAAAGATACCAGTCACTTCCTTCAGATTATTGACAAATTAAACCAAACCTACTCATTTGATTAGGATACTTTTCTGGCTACATTTGATGTTACGTCATTCTACACCAATATACCACATGAGGATGGGCTTATGGCATTATCTGAAGCTCTTAATAAAAGAACTGTGAAAAAGCCAACAACACATGTGCTTGCCAACTTTGCAAGAGTTATCCTTAAATCCAATATTTTTTTACCTTCAATGGTAAACACTATCTGTAGATACAAGGAACTTCCATGGGCACTGGGATGGCTCCATCCTATGCAAATATCTTCATGGGCAAACTAGAGAACTGTATGCTTGCTACATCTAGCATCAAGCCACTGGTATGGCTACAATATATTGATGACATATTTAAAATATGGAATGCAGGAAGTAGAACATTGGAACAATTTACAGCTTATATCAACAATATCGATCCTACCATCAAATTTACCAGCAGCAATACTAAACCGAATCATCATCTCCCTTTTCTGGATGTGCTACTCACTATTTATGAACAAAAAATTACAACTTATCAGTACCACAAGCCTACAGATGCTCATTGGTATCCAAACTGGACTTCATGTCACCCACACCACACTGAACTGAGCATCATCTACAGCCAAGCACTCCGAATAGGACGCATCTGCAGCAATGAGGACACCTGTAAAGACCATCTACAGGAGCGTAATACATTATTTAAAAGGCAAGGCTATCCTCTGCATATCATACAGTAACACATTGACAAGTCTTTGCAGTTACCTAGGAAAGCATGTATTTGGAATACCAACAGCAGAAACAAAAGTGACAGAACTCCATTTGTGGTTGACTATCATCCATCAGCTCCCAACTACAGAAATATAATGCAAAAAACATTTCCCTTACTATACACTTGTGAACATTGAAAAAGTTTTTTCCAAAGCCACCAGTCATTGCTTACCGGAGAGCTCCCAATTTACAAACTCTTATTGTGAGAGCAGAACTCAAGTAAGTTGTAACAAATGCAGAGGTTCATTGCTGTGACTCTAAAAGGTGCATCATGTGTGAATACTTTTTGCAAACCTCATCAGTAACTAATTTTGTACCGAGAAGGACCTATGGAATAAGACCGCACCTTACATCTCAACATGCATTATTTGTGATTTAGTGCCAAAGCTGTAAAAAACAATATGAAGGCCAAACAGTGAATGACCTCCGTACACGATTCAGGAACCACAAATCAGCAATAATTAATAAGAAAATTGACCTGCCTGTAGCCCATCATTTTAACCTTGTGGATCATTTACTATCAGATTTGAAGATTTTCCCCATGTCTTAAAGGAAGAACTACTGGACTCCAGAGAAAACTTCTGCATGTACCGTTTAAAATCACTGTATCCAGATGGACTGAACATTACTTACAATACCACCCGATTGCTGCATATCTCAAGAGCTCTCAGTACTGCACTGATTCCATATTACGAATGGAATCTTCCCTCATGTTGCTTTTTGAAAATTTAGCTGTGTCATCTGCGCAGCCACTGAGCCACTGAGCAAACTATCTTGTACTACCTGAGTAAGGCGGAAGCTGAAATGTTGTAGTGGAAATATATTTTTGTTCTCTGGTGGATCCATCTGTTGGAGTCACTTCTTTTATATAGATATATATGTATATGTATATATCTGTGTGTGTGTGTGTATATATATGTGTATATTTATGTATATATGTGTATATATTTCCTCCAAGTAACTCCATAAGCCGCTCCCAATCTTCGGGGTGGTTTGAGACCGGCGGAGTGGCCGGTAATTAATATCCCAAAAGACCGCAGTGACACTCACGCTCTCGGAGGTAGATTGACACGACTCAGACCAGGAAAAGTGCAGCAAAGTGGGGGTTTATTACGTCATAAACCCATTGTTATATCTATATATATATATATATATCTCCCAAAGCACTCCTTCGCAGCCTTACCTCCACTGGCAATTGGATGAAAAAGAGCAAGGACCACAGGATTCTTTAAAATGCCGCTTGATTTATTGAATCTTCTCACAACAAACGGCAGCCATTACGCGTTTCATCCCTCCCTGGGGACCTGATCACATGACGCGCACCACCCATTGGCTTTTTTTTGTGTGTGTACCACGTGATTACAAATTTAAAGTGCTCACTACTTGGTAAAACAAACAACAACTTGGTGGCAACTCACAAATACAATACAATAAACCCAGGACCAAAAGGTATGAATCAACTTCTCACAGTTGAATTCCACATTATATATGCAAATAAATAGAATAAACACATAAATACACATAGGTAAATATTGTATATACAAACGTTCGAGACGCTACCACACTGAAAGCATTGGTGATGGTTGGGCACCTCTCATTTTTGAATTATATAAAAGCATATAAATATATATAAATATATACATATAAAATCTGAGAGTGCTTAGATTACATGGATAAATCCATAACCATTGTTCCTAATGGTGTAAAGCTATTTTGTTTTGGCCATTCATTAAAGTTATCTAAATGACCAATTATCTATTCATATGTGGCAGTTATTGTGAAATGATGCTCCTTCCATATGTCTTTGTTGTAACCTTGGTCTGGGCTTAAAATTCTAGGTCAATACCTTATCTTTAGTAGTCGCATATAAATATGACTGTTGGTTAATTACCAATGTGCAAAATAGTGCTTAAAAAGTGAATATTACCTAATGCGTACAAGCATGGTGACATTAAAAACATTTGGGGGATTTTTTTTTACGTATACAGTACAAATACTCAGTGTGGTTTTTAGCGGCTATGTTCATATTTGGAAATTTTAACTCAAGAATTTGATATAATTGACCGTATACATATTGGTCAAGAACTGATCTTGTAATTAGTTTACCAGGTTCCCATTGTAAACCTAATGGCCATTAGTTATGCAAACTGGCATGTAATTCTTCCGAGCTGTTTAATCCATTAGGATGCCTAGTATCTAAATTTAGAATGTAGTGCATCTCCAATAGACAGAGGGTATTTTCCTTATCCCCTCCTCTATTTCTCGGAACAGAATCGATGAGGAAATATTTGAGATCCTTTGGATTGTTCTCATGATGCTCGTGGAAATGGCGAGTCACTGGATAGGCCTGATCATTATTTTTAAGGTCACTTATGTGCTGGAGTACCCGCTTATGCCCTTGTAGGATGGTACTGCCAATGTATCTCAATTTGCACGGGCACTCCAGCACATACACCACATGATCCGTTTTACAATTTAAGGCCTTTGTGATTTCTCTGTTCGGTCCCCCAAAGGGGGTCGAATAACTTTTGTTAGACACCCCATATTGGCAGGCTTTACAAATTTTTCATTTGTAAAAGCCCAATCTCTGGGTTAACCAGGATCCTTTAACAGGTGGACCACATGGGTCATTGTCCACCAAAATATATTTCATGGAAACATTTCTCCTGTATGTTATTGAAGGCAGCTTGGGGACTGTATTGCCAATTATTGTATCCTGTTTTACCAAATACCAATTTTTATTACTGATATTTCTTACATCTGACTCCTGTTGATTGAACTACTTAATGTTTCATCAGTAGTAGTTTTCACTGTTTTTTGTCCCAATAGGGTTTCCCTTTGTCTCAGGTTACTTTTAGAAAGTGCTGTTGCTAGATATTTATTGCTGTAACCTCTTTCTTTGAACCTGGCTTGACATTCTAGTTGTGCCACTTCCAGGGCTTTGCTGTCACTGCATATTCGCTTTATGTGAAGTAACTCACCATAGGGTATGCTTTGCGCTAAATGATTTGGATGCGAGCTACTGGCGTGTAAAATGGCATTTCCTGCCTTGGGCTTTCTATGTAGATGGGTATCTAGTCTTCCCTGATTAACGTACACCTCAACATCCAAAAATACTTTGCTGGTTTTACTGATTGGCAGTGAAGTTTAGATTTAGCTCATTGGTGGTAATTGAATCAATAAACATCAGTGCTACTTCCTCCGTACCTTGCCAAACCAAAACCAAATCATCGATGAATCTCTACCAGCATTTTACATGTTTGTTTAGAATTTCTGAGTAGTTTGCCATGAGATCCAGCTCCTCCCACCATCCCATGCATAGCTGCATAAATCGGATCAAATCAAGTCAAATCAAATCATGGCCATTCCTCTCTGTTGCTGGTATAATGCATTTTGAAACATAAATATGTTATTCGTTAAACACATTTCAACCATGTTAACAATCATTTTGGTGTGCTCGGCATATTGTGGCCCTCTCCTGGACAGATAATATCGTAGAGCTCTCAGTCATCCTTATGTTTGATGGACGTATAAAGTGAGGTTACATCCAGTGTGATTAAAAGGTAATCCTCTTGCCACAGGAAATTAGTAATTTTGGCTAAAAAGTCCCCGTGTCCTTGATGTAGGAGGCCAGTTTGTGAACAAGTTCTTGTAATAAGAAGTCTACGTATTTTGATGTGTTTTAAAAAATGCTGTTTCTAGCCGAAATAATTGGCTTCCCGGGGGGGGGTTTCTTTCATCCTTGTGTACTTTAGGAATAAAGTACATTATGGGAGTGGTTGGGTGGGTAGTCCATAAATATTTATATTCGTCGGTTGTTAATAGGCCGGTATCTCTCCAAGCTATCAATTTCATTTTGTATGTGTATTGCACCGCGTTTAGAGTCATTTTGTTGCAACTGCAGTAGCAAGATTTATCATTCAATTGGCTCATTGCCTCCTTTAAATAATTATCTCTTTTCCACAGTACCACGTTGCAGACTTTATCAGCGTTCCTGACGACTATATCCTTCTTGGTTTTAGGTCTCGCCTATTCTATCCCGCAGGGATAAATAGGCGAGATTATAGTAAGCGGAAAAGAAAAGTCTTATCTAGCTGCGGATCGTGTACAGTTCATGTGAGCTATGCACGTGCACATCATCGCCAGCCACATCACACACCACCATTTGTCTGTGCCTCGGCATCAGACTTCAAAGGCTGCCGCTCCCCTGCCCCCCCCGCGTGCACATCGCACACGCAATGCCGAGAGCTTTTTGTTTTGCATCCGTTTCGCGGGGAAGCCGTGTTTTGTTTGGCGTTCTCTGCACCTTTCTCGTTTTTTTTTCTGGACGAAAGTGAAAGCCTACCGTGCTTGTTTACAGTAGCCTTGCTCCTCAAATGCTATGTTGCCATCTCTCTAGGTACTCTCAGCTTGAAAACACTCGACTTGCTAGCTGCAATGCTACATCCCCTATGCTTTGCCTCTAGACACGTTGATCCCTCGCAGACTGTGCTGACTCTGCCCCTCCTGATTCTGAAACTGACCAACGCAGTCACCACGCAGTCTCTTCTTTACTTCGGACCCTCACCCTCACACCTTCTCACCCTCAAACACACTCACACCCTCACGCACTCTCACCCCCACACCCCTCACCCTCACAACCTTCTCACCCTCGCTCACTCACCCTCAAACCCTCACACCCCCTCACCCTCACACCCCCTCACCCCTTCACCCTCTCACCCCTTCACCCTCACACACCTACTCACCCTCACACCCCCTCACTCTCACACCCCCTTACCCTCACACCCCCTCTCACCCCCTCACACACCCTCTCACCCCCTCACCCTCACAAACCCTCTCACCCTCTCACCCTTACGCTCACATCCCCTCACCCTCACATCCTCTCACCCTCACATCCCCTCACCCTCACATCCACAAACCCTTTCACCCTCCCACACCCACCCTCTCACCCCCTCACCCACTCTCTCACCCCCTCACCCACCCTCTCACCCACCCTCACCCAGCCTCTCACCCTCAACCACCCTCTCACACACCCTTTCACCCTCACACACTCACACACCCTTTCACCCTCACACCCTCTCACCCACCCTCACACCCCCTAACCCTCACACCCCCTAACCCTCACACCCCCTAACCCTCACACCCCCTAACCCTCACACCCCCTAACCCTCACACCCCCTCACCCTCACACCCCTCACCCTCACACCCCCTCACCCTCACACCCCCTCACCCTCACACCCCCTCACCCTCACACCCCCTCACCCTCACACCCCCTCACCCTCACACCCCCTCACCCTCACACCCCCTCACCCTCACACCCCCTCACCCTACCCCCTCACCCTCACACCCCCTCACCCTCACATCCCCTCACTCTCACATCCTCACTCTCACATCCCCTCACCCTCATACCCCCTCACCCTCATACCCCCTCACCCTCATACCCCCTCACCCTCATACCCCCTCACCCTCACCCCCCTCACCCTCACCCCCCTCACCCTCACACCCCCTCACCCTCATACCCCCTCACCCTCACACCCCCTCACCCCCTTCACCCCTTCACCCTCACCCCCTCACACCCCCACACCCCTCACACCCCCACACCCTCACCCACCCCTGCACCCCCACACCCTCACCCACCCCTGCACCCCCACACCCTCACCCACCCCCGCACCCCCACACCCTCACAACTCCACACACCCCCACACCCCTCACACCCTCACCCACCCTCTCGCCTTCACACACCCTTTCACCCTCACACACCCTTTCACCCTCACACCCTCTCACCCACCCTCACACCCTCACACCCCCTAACCCTCACACCCCCTAACCCTCACACCCCCTAACCCTCACACCCCCTAACCCTCACACCCCCTAACCCTCACACCCCCTAACCCTCACACCCCCTTACCCTCACACCCCCTTACCCTCACACCCCCTCACCCTCACACCCCCTCACCATCACACCCCCTCACCATCACACCCCCTCACTCTCACATCCCCTCACTCTCACATCCCCTCACTCTCACACCCCCTCACTCTCACACACCCTCACTCACCCTCACACACCCTCATCCTCAAACCCCCTCACCCTCAAACCCCCTCACCCTCCCCACCCTCACCAGCACAGCATAACAAAACATAGCATCGCATAACAAAACACAGCTTAGCATAGCATAACAAAACAAAGCATAGGATAGCAAAACAAAACATAAGATAACAAAACATAGCACAGCATAACAAAACACAACAAAACATAGCATAGCATAACAAACACAACAAAACATAGCATAGCAGAACAAAACATAGCATAACAAAACAAAGCATAACATAATAAAGCATAGCAAAACAAAACATAGCATAGTATAACAAAACATAGCATAACAAAACACAACAAAACATAGCATAACAAAACATAACAAAACACAACAAAAGATAGCATACATAACAAAACATAGCATAACATAAAGCATAGCAAAACAAAACATAGCATAGTATAACAAAACATAGCGTAGCATAACAAAACACAACAAAACATAGCATAACAAAACATAACAAAACACAACAAAACATAGCATAGCAAAGCATAGCATAGCATAACAAAACACAACAAAGCATAGCAAAACAAAACACAACATAGCATAGCATAACACAACAAAGCATAGCATAACAAAACATAGCATAGCATAACAAAACATAGCATAACAAAACAAAGCATAACATAACAAAGCATAGTATAACATAACAAAGCATAGCAAAAGAAAACATAGCATAGTATAACAAAACACAACAAAACATAGCATAACAAAACATAACAAAACACAACAAAACATAGCATACATAACAAAACATAGCATAACAAAACAAAGCATAGAATACCATAACAAAGCATAGCAAAACAAACCATAGCATAGTATAACAAAACATAGCATAGCATAACAAAACACAACAAAACATAGCATAGCATAACAAAACACAACATAGCATAACAAAACATAGCATAACAAAACAAAGCATAACAAAACAAAGCATAGCATAACATAACAAAGCATAGCAAAACAAAACAGCATAGTATAACAAAACATAGCATACCTAACAAAACACAACAAAACATAGCATAACAAAACATAACAAAACACAACAAAACATAGCATACATAACAAAACATAGAATTGCAAAGCATAGCATAGCATAACAAAACACAACAAAACAAAACATAGCATAGCAAAACAAAACACAACATAGCATAGCATAACACAACAAAGCATAGCATAGCATAACAAAACACAGCATAGCATAACAAAACGAAGCTTAGCATAATAAAACATAGCATAACAAAACATAGTATAGCAAAACAAAGCATAGCATAATAAAACACAACAAAGCATAGCATAGCATAACAAAACATAGCATAACATAGCATAGCAAAACATAGCATAGCAAAACACAACAAAATATAGCATAGCATAACAAAACAAAGCATAGGATAACAAAAAAACCCTAGCATAGCATAACAAAACATAGCATAACGCAACAAAACATAGCATAGCTTACCAAAACACAACAAAACATAGCATAAAAAACATATACTAGCATAGCAAAACATAGCATAGCAAACACAATAAAGCATAGCATAGCATAACAAAACATAGCATAGCAAAAAAAGCATAGCATAATATAACCCAACAAAACATTGCATAGCATAACAAAGCATAGCGAAGCATAGCATAGCATAACAAAACATAGCATAGCATAACAAATCAAAGCATAGGATAGCAAAACATAGCATAGCATAACAAAACATTAGATAGGATAGCAAAACAAAAGAGGGAGGGAGGGAACAGGGCCATGCACATTGACAACAGAGAGCAGAGGGGAAAGAGGCAAGGACAGCAAGCTGACCATAGCGGACAGATAGGAGGTACAGTTAGAGCATAACGGACCATGAAGGGCAGGAGGGAGGGGGCAGGGGAATGACAGCGGACCAAAAAAGGCAAGAGGGAGTGGATAGGTGTCTGCACATAGAAAAGAGAGGGCAGGGGCAAGGGGGCAGGGCAGGAGCAGCAAGCTGACCATGGAGGGCAGGTGGGATCTGCACTGGAAGCGCAATACACTATTGAGGGCAGCAGTGAGACTATCATGGCATACACAGACAGAGGGAGGAGGGGAGGGAGTCCGGGGCAGCAAGCTGACCACACAGTGCAAGTGGGAGGGGCTTTGGAAGCACAGAAGATCATGCATGGATGGCAAGTTGGAGGGTTAGTGTCAGCACAACGGCCATGGTGGGCAAGAGGGAGGCGGCAGGGGCATGCACAAAAGACCATGGAGAATAGAAGGCAGGGGTAAGGACTGGGCACAGACAAAAGAAGGCAGGGGAAGGTACTTCATAACAGACCATGCAGGGCAGACAGGAGGAGCAGTTGCAGCACAACAGAGCATGGAGGTCGGAAGATGGTGGCAGCAAAATGGGCCATGGAGGATAGGTGGGAGGGATAGGGGCATGGAACTTGGAGAGGCAGAGTGGAGGTGGCAGGGTCAGGCTGCAGCCATCAGATCATGCTAGGTAGGTGGGCGGGGCAATGGCAGCTCAACAAAAACCCCAGATTAGATGGGAGGGTGGCAGGTCCATGGAATATGGTGCGCAGAAAGGAGGGAGCAGGAGCAGGCACTCGTACATCGAAGGGCAGGAGGAAGGAGAGTAGAGACAGCAAGCTAAGCACAGAAGCTAAGCAGGAGGACAATGATGCTGCATAGAATTGACTGCAAGTGGAGACCTGTGTGGAGGACTGGAGTAGTCCTGTGGAACTCATGCCTGCGTCGTTCTAGATTTCTGCCAGTGATGCAGAGGTAACATCCACCTAGGAGAGAGGTGCACAGAAGGAGATTTCTGTCTCACTTCTTGTGCAGGAGTCTCAGAGCGTGAACAGGGGCGAACAGGGGAAGATGCAGGACTGCTCAACGTCAAAATAATAACCTCTGGTGACCTTGAGGTTGATGATGACGTGTGTCTTGACCTTGATCATGCGTGATGGGTCGACGCCGACTGATGTGAGTGTCTCGATGTTGAACGCGGAGTCACTGTGTCCTGAATCACTGATGGTGATTTAGCCCTCGACGTCGGGGATGGTTTGATCTCGGCGTCATTTGGTGCACCGTAACCGCCGACTGTGGAGGTCTCGACGCCGCCGCCCGCTTCTTCGCCGCTGGTGGTAAATTCAGCACTGATGGGAAACAGATTGGGATCTTCTAAATGTCGATCTAGACCTCTTTTTCTTCTGTCTCACCGGATACCTTCCACTGGATGTAGATTTCTTCCTCTCAGAAAGTCCATAGAGACGTATTCTTTCTCTCTCCTTGAGAGTACGCCTAGACCGCTTTTTCCAATGCTGGCAAGTCTCTGAGGAATGAGAGTCAGAAAGGCAGAGAATACACACAGAATGTGTGTCAGATTTGGCCTTCATGCCACAGGAGGGGCAAGGATCAAAAAGAAATGGCATTGTGACAGACAAATAACCAGTATCTGTCAACAAAATGGTAGTACCTCCCTCTAAGACCTAAAAGACATAGAGTGAAAGTAACAAACCACAATTAAATGTTAGAATATTTGACAAAAAAGTCAAAAAGTCAGAGCTGTGAATTCCAGGGTCCTGACAGAAGGAGCCGAAAGAAAAACTGACCTGTCACCCCTGAGGCATGATGGGAAGCAAGGGGTCATGAATACCTTAAAGGCACAGTGCCAGTTTTTGTGCTTGCAACTGCTTTCATTTTCTATGCTATTGGGTTTCAATGCATCCTATAGGCTAACAATGTTTGCTCTTTTTTTGCATATTGTTTTTAATTCTGCTCATTAAAAAGAGTTCAAGTAATGCTTGCCCTCCTGTTGTCTATATTCCATAGTGTGTGGTTGCAAAAGAAGTTGCTTATTAATACATTGATTAGCCTCTTTTTTAGGAGCTGCATTGATGTGTGAAAATGTGTGATATATATATATATATATATATATATATATATATATATATATAATATATATATATGATATATAAAATGTCGTGTTGCTCGAGCATCCTCTGCCCCGCCTGATCGAGAGTTGCGTCGCCTGAATATCTATACTACTATAATAAAGGAAGAACCTTCAGCCTTTGAGGCAGGTAAACTCGGGAACCACAGCGCCAATCCACACACCCAATACACCGTTGGAATCGTCAGGGTGTGTAGATGGTTATAGGCTATATAAATTAAAAAAAAAAGTTATGTAAAAAATTTACAGTAAAAAAAAAAGTAGTCCCTCCGATGTAGCGCCATGCGCGACGTGCGTGCTCACGTCAGGAGCGCGGGGAGGAGCGGCGTCCAGGAGCGCGACGAGGAGCGGCGGACATGGCACGGGGGAGGAGCGGTGACGTGAGGAGCAGCGGACAGGCCAGCGGTGGTGCGAGCAGCGGACAGGCGGGAGGGGCGGCGGCTCAGGTAAGGGGACCCATGTCGGGGCAGGCGGGGGCCCAGGCTGCTGCACAATGTCGGGGCGGGCGGGGAAGCCTGTTACACCCGGACAAGATATATATAACACAAGCGATTGGGAACGCCCACTGCCTCCAAACCAAAGGGCGCGTCAACACCATGGACCTCCCAGTCATGGTCCAAAATAATCCGCCACACTTTTTCAAACAAAAGTAGTCGACGCCGTGTCTGTGCAAAAATTGATTTAATGCCAGCTGAAAATGCTAGACGCGTTTCGCCTGACCTGCAGGCTTGTTCACTAGCAATTCAATAAAGTTTTCTTAAATTTTTAACTGTTATTGTGAACGAGGCACGAAACACACATGCATGAGGAATACATGGAAACTCCCATTCCCCCAACCTGTATAGGAGCCACATTCGTGCAAGGATAACACAAGAATTTGCAATACTTTCACCCCAGATGACAAGTGAAACAGAAACCTGTCCTATGCTTAAATGACTGCGCCCTGAGGAAGACCTCACATTATTCAAGGGGTCCACTATCATAGAGGTCGAAAAGCGTTATTTGGAAGGATGCTGTTGGAATAAACAGGTGGAGACAGATTACCTGGTCCCACATTAATCCCCACAAGGAAGGAACTCTTAACTCTAATAGGACCACAATTTAGATCTTGCCAATCATTAAATTAGGAAATATTGGCACCAAAGTAGGACCTTAACCAAATGAAGTGGTATTGGGTGAATACCCGAAAATATGTTTTTTGTTGCTAATTTGAATATTAAATGATTTCGATAGATTTCCATTGATGTTGCCAATTGTAAATAGTGTATGTTGTATATATTTATGTGTAAACTATTAAGACATGGAATGTAAACAAATGTATGTGTATGGACTGTAAACATATCTAACCAAAAACTGTATACAAAGAACAAACAAAAAAAACCAGACGAGACAAGTAAGAGTCAATAAACGGGACTTCTGCAATTCACAAATTAGCGTATAATTTATGGTGTCAGGGGCATATATTTTTTGTTAGACTGTATAGAGTGGTAGCATCTATGGTCATTAACAGAAAATCAGCCTCCCACGGAACGTCATACATTTTCTGTAGAAAGTCCCCTGTGTCTAGGATGAACGAAGGCAGTTTTTTGATAGGAGGGCACAAAAATGAATCAACATACCCAGAAGTATGTTCGAAAGCACTCCCAATGGCCGAGATGATAGGACGGCCAGGGGGATTCACCATATCTTTATGAATCTTGGGAATTAGGTAAAAGACCGGAGTGGTAGGTTTGCAGATTTTTAAGAAAGACATTTCATCTTTACCTATTAAACCTTGACGGTTCCACTCAACCAATGAAGCATTGTACGATAGGTAGCATGTTTGCATAACATCTTGTTTTACTGTAAGATAATTTAGTCTGTTATTAAGTTATTTATATGCTTCTGCTAAATACTGTTTGCCCCAAAGGACCACATTGCCCCCATATATATATATATATATCAAAGTTGCTCTTTCCAGAGTGCGGGGACCCGTGAAGAGTGGCGTACACACCGACAGAGCTTACCGGCAAACAATGTTCCACAAAAAGTATCAATATCGTACACTCTCAGGACGAATAAACAGGTCACCACTGTGTGATCCAAGTGTCATTTGAGATGTCATCAGTGATGTCACTGACCATGTCATGAGTGATGTAATATGTGACGTCATCAGCAGTGCATTGCGGCAGCGCGAGTTATAGTTAGCTGAACTAACTATAACAGGGGAATTTCTCTGGTTTTGTACGAGTGAAATGTCCAACTAACTATAACTTTCCCTAAAACCTATGTTTTTTTCAGTGAATTTCTAAGGTTTTTTAAATGCTAATTTCTAACTATAACGTGCCTGAAACCTATGGTTTTTTCAGTGAATTTCAAAAGTTTTATAAATGCTAATTTCTAACTATAACATGACTGAAACCTATGTTTTTTTCAGTGAATTTCAAAGGTTTTTTAAATGCTAATTTCTAACTATGCCTACAAAGTTAGGCCATGTGAAGAAAGAGGAAAAAAAGCGCAGCAAGAAGCAAGACAAATGCAGAAAGAGGCAACAGAAGTCCAGAAAGACGAAGAAAAGTGTAGGAAGAAGCAAGAGGTGTGCAGAAAGAACCAACAGAAGATCATAAAGTCCTCCTGTGCTCCATAAATGTTAGTGACGGGTACTGGTGGTAACTGACTCTGTTTAACTAGGACTAGAGCAAGTGCTATGCTAAAAGACACTTAGAATACAGTGAAAACACCTACATACACTAGGGAACACTATGCGTTGGGGTACTCCTTTAATGAGTATGACCTCCTCTGTATTTGCCATTAGTTAGTACCTGGGTCATTGCATGAGTACATGGGTAATGACTGGGTGATTAGAGTGCTGCAAGGACAGTGCATGGTGATTTTATAACTGCTTGGGTTTTGGCGGAGTGATTGGATAAGTACATGATGCTGGATGGGTGATTGGAGGAGTGCATGGGTAGTGACAGGGCAATGGCTGGACTGCATGGGTACTGCTCATGGTATTGTAGCAGAGCATGATTTAGTGCCTGGGTCATTCCATGAGTGCATGGGTAGTGATTGGATGATTAGAGTGCTGCATATGCACACACATGTCCCAGCAGGCCCGCCCCCTCCCTTTACCACTGTGCAAATGCGCCACCTTAATTTGGGGGATTAATTCCGCTTGAATCCTGAGGGTCCCTGGGGGCCAACTAGCCCACCAGGTACCTCCAGTAAGCGCCACAGAGCTGCGTTGCAGAGAGGTGTAAAAAGGGGCATGGCCTCTGAACACCTCTCTGCAGCGCAGCTCCCTGGCGCATACTGGAGGTTCCTGGTGGGCTAGTTGGCCCCCAGGAACCCTCAGTATTCAAAGGGAATGAATTCCCCAACTTACAACGCGCCAGGGGGCGTGTTAGCTGAGTGCTTCAGGGAGGGTGCAGGGCCTAACCGCGATGCCGTTTCTTTTGATTTTTTAAGAAGGGGGGGCTGTGTGGGCTTTTTTCGGGTTCTGGGGACCCCATCCCCAGGGCCTGGCCCTCTTTTTTTTATTTTTATTGAAATGTAAACAGGAGGGGCTGCATGGGCCCCCCCTCCCACAGCCAATTCCGACCCCCGGGACCCCATACCCATTATAGAAGGGGGGACGCGTAGTCCCCCTCCTGTGACCTCTATTGGCCCCGGGGACCTCATCACCCGGGGTCAGCCTTTATTTATAAAAAAAATTATTTGGGGACAGGGGCCGCGTGGCCCCCTCCCGGGCACTTCTGGCCCCGGGGACCCCATCCCCCGGGGCCTGGCCACTTCGTTGGGGACCGTGGAGGGAGCCCCAATGCCCCACGTTCCTGACGGCAATGCTTTTCCACATGGGTAGCCGCTGCAGGTCCCCGTGTGGAAAAGCAATCTAGTTTGACCCATCCCCCGGGGCCTGGCCACTTCGTTGGGGACCGTGGAGGGAGCCCCAATGCCCCACGTTCCTGACGGCAATGCTTTTCCACATGGGTAGCCGCTGCAGGTCCCCGTGTGGAAAAGCAATCTAGTTTGACTTTTGAAAGCGAGAGCAGGTTTCCCTGCTCTTGCTTTCAAAACCAAAACCAGTGTTTGCTATGACAGGGCGGGAGCTGCACGGCTCCCGCCCTGAAATAGCAAACAGCAGTGTCCCGGGGGTTGGCACCCTGGGATACTGCAGCAGCCGGTCCTGGGGGATGGCGGCCCCCAGGGCCATCACTGGCCCTAGGAGGGGGGCCACGCGGGGAGCTGCTGGTCCCTGGGGCTCAGTGGTCCGTAACAGACCCCCGCATTTAAATATTAGTGCCACGGGGAGGTGGCGGTACCCGGGGCGTGTGGGGGGGTGCACGAGCCCCCCCCACACACACAGGTGTATTATTTTTTTGATCGTGAGGATCAACCAGCTGTTATGACCATTTCACCTTTGGGGCAACTCTTTTTTGATTATATATATCTATATATCTATATATATATATATATCTATATATATATATATTTCATATATATGTTTTAGTATTTCCGGGGTCCCCGCGCATGTACGGGAATATTCTGTGCTTATGACTTTGATGAGGATACCCCTGGAAGGGAACCAGGATTACAGGTAAGTAACTTATCCTTACTTACCTTCGGAAACACCTTATCTGGTAGAGACTAGATCTAGCTGCAGATTTTTTACTTACCCTCCCTTTTTCCCTACTCTGCGAACTGATTCTGCTGTACATCCAGTTCCCTTCTATGTGCCCAGGTGCTTTTCGTTGGCTAAGAAAAACAAACACAAAGGAAAAGGAAAATAAACAACCATTAATAATTAATGTAAGCATCTTGATTTTTTGGGACACGCTGTTTCCATGGCAGTTTCCATCAGCGCGTCCGACGTCACATCCCATGGATGACCTTGTTACGGAGTCGCTCAATGCCTTCTACCGATGCGCAGAGCTGCTGCTGTAGAAAAGTTTCCAGATCCACTCTGGCGCCTGGGGACAAATCTAAGGTAAGGAATCTGAGGATAGATCTAGTTTCTGCCAGATAAGGTGTTACTGAAGGTGAGTAACTTATTCTTGGAAGCCGTACTCCTAGGTTCAGGCACTTTTGTGTTTGGCTGAATGTTTGCAGCTTAGGTTTGAGAAGTTGATGGACTGTAGTTTGTTACAATTAGTGTGTGCAATCTTTGTTCTTAAGGTAACACCAGTGTTCCTTTTCCTGTTTAGCCAAGCCTTGTTTACCAACCTTCTGGAGAATCTGACAAAGAGAACAAAGGTCAAGAGCGTCCTCTTAGTGCATCTTCTAGCAGTGACCTTTCCCTGTCTGAGCCGCCACAACTACTTGGCAGGTGAGTGTTACAGTGCAATGCTACATAAATACCTAAATATCCCTTGTATATGTATGCTAAGGACTAGGCCTTGATTGGAACTATGAATACTGTATGGTCCATGGAGTGCCCAATAACAATGCTTCAGCTGGGACTTAACCCCACGTTGTTGAACCTAGCTCAACATAAGCCAGTTTGATCACCAATTTAATTTATTTGCTACAACAAAAAATGAAGTAATGGAACTGGATGAACAAAAGCAGGCCTTGAAAAATCATACATTTTTTTACTAGACTTGCAGGTCTAGTGACTTGAATAATCTACTCGACCTAACTGATGTACTTGATTCAAAGGAATGTTTCTAAGTTAATGTTTCGAATCTCACTTCTAATGAATGTATTACTTAATCATGATTTGGTAGGGACGAGAGGCAAGATGGCGTCCACGCTGGACGCGTGAGCAAGCTGCTCCTGCCGGACCCCACGGGACACAGTGCTGCTCGAGTAAAGAGTGGACTGGAGGGAGTTTTTCAATAGCGCTGCCGCTCTATGTGGTCTCATTTGACTTTTTGACCAAAGAAAAGAAGAAAAGCTGCTTCCCTGGCTGTAAATGTGCTGGTTTCGAGTAGCGGCGGCAAGCGGAGCTGGAGTACGGAGCCCGCGGTGGCTGTGGGCGGTGCATTGTAGGTAGCTCACCCGGCTCACCTGGTCCGGGGCTAGCGGCTTCGCTGTTGGGCGCGCGAATCAGAGTGCGGTGGAGGGAGTGCAGGAAGGAGCAATGGCTCCCAAAGGACGAAGAGGTCGTGGTCAGGGAGCTGTAATATTCGAACTGCCTGACGGACAAGAGGCTCCAAGTACGGCGAAGGCTGCTGCCCGCTCCGACACACGAAGTCGGATAAAGCAGGGAGAGTGGTGGCCCGAGGTAAGGAGGGCGGTGACTTGAGTGCAGCAAAATCTGCAAAAGGAATCCCGAAGTTATTTTCTACAATTAAGAATAAGGAAAAATCAAAACAGGGCCAATTCAAAGAGACTGTTTTCGAAACGACTGAGACACTGAATGGGGGAGAAGGAGTCGGGCAGAGGAACGGAGACATTACAATAGAAAGAATACAGGGGACTGGGACGGCGAGTGGAGCAGTGAGTGGTTTGGAGTCTGTTTCTGCTTCCCCCGTATTAGAGACAGGTTCGAGCAACACTGAAGCAACAAATGAGGAGATTTTGCTAGACAGTGAGCAGGAAACAGTGTCTGACTCGGCTATATCTTCAAAGTTAAAGTTAATCGCCACTCAGGCCACCAATATGGAGAGACCCAGGAGCAAGAGTGGGTTACAAGGGGGGGCCGTACATGAACCACATACTCCTAATGTTACTGAGTCTGACTCTGCAGATTTGTATTCCCTATCTGAGCAGTCTATGTCTTCCTTCGAAGATCTTGTGCAGCAATATGCCACATATGAGTCTGGAGGATGGCAGTATTCATAGTAGTTTTGAATTGGAAGATCAGGGCTCTGAATCTCGTACAGTTCGTAAACTGCAGCTAATTCAGATTGGAGAAATAAATGGAGCAGAAGCCGAAAGGGAAGGAGACAACCCTGCTGCCCCCTCCAGGGGAGAGGAGCCACTGGAAGAAATAACACTGGGGTTGATATATAAGACTATGATGCAGCATAGGGCTGAAAATCGGGAAGATAGCCTGAGAGTGCAGAACTCTTGAAAGAAGTTACAGAACTCAGTTAGGCGTCTTGTTAAGTCACACGCTGAGTTTGTAGTAAGAGCTAATGAAGCCGAGGCACGCATTTCTACCCTCAAGGATGAACTGGTACAGCAGAAGAAAAAACTTGAACTACAACTTGCCAATAAGGATGACATTAGTTGGAAACTGATTGATTTAGAGAATCGGTCACGCAGAAACAATTTAAGGTTTTTACAGAATCCGGAGGGCAAGGAGGGGTCTGACCCTCGAGGTTTCATAATTAAGCTGCTAAGAAAGTCATTTCCTGAGTCCACTAGTTGGGATTGGGACAGGGAGGTGGAGCGGGCACATCGGTTTCCGTTTAATACCAGAGCAAACCTGCGAGATCAGAAACCGAGAGCTATTTTAGTAGCATTTAATAGCTTCTTGGCCCGTGAGGAAATTTTTACGAAAGCTCGGCCAGATAGAAAGAGAAGTGGGCTTGAATGTGAGTTTTTTGTGCGCCCCGATCTTTGCAAGCAGTCAGTTGAATCGAGATGGCAGTTCCGGCAATTAATTCCGGACTTTCAAAGTAAGAGTGCACAGGCTTATTTTATGTTTCCAGCTAAAATGAAAGTTGTATACAAGGAGCGCACTCACTTCTTTATGACTGCAGCGGCTGCTAAGGAATTTTTGGGTACAATGTAACTAGTTTAGTTGCTGTATATATCTGTAAACTTAAGTTATTAGGCTAGTAAGGGTACTCTCTCTTGTTCTGCTTTTTCTTGAGCAGCAGCGGACTTTACTCTTTTTTTCTTTCTAATGATACGTAGCAAGATGCCCTGTGGGCGAAGGCAGGAGGTTGGGGGCAAGCTCGTATCAAAAGGACCATAAGTCCTAAAGCCTCTATTAAGGGTTGTGGGGGGGGGGCTGGGGTTGGGGAGATAGGGGGGCAGGGGGGGTTGGGTATAAGGGAGGTTGGGTGTGGGGGGTGCACGAGTGGGGTGTGGGAAAAAGGGGGAAAAATGTTCACAGCAAAATGCGTAGAAATTGCCACTTAGTTTTTAACATCAGATTGGACTGGGACTCATTAGAATATTTTTTGGGGGATTTGAGTAACATGATGTCTGGGAAGTGCTCTCTAATGTATAAGTATATTTATTTTTCGCTCCTGAGGAGAAATGGCAACTAAAGGGTTAAGAATTTGCTCATTGAATGTCTCCGGGTTGAATAATGTCAATAAGAGATATAAGGTTGCGGCTGAGTTGAGATATATTTCACCACACTTACTTTGTCTCCAGGAAACCCATATCCCATGGGCAAAAAGGGAGGTGTTGAAAGAACTTGGATTTTCATTAGTGGTCACGACACAACAATCTAGTATGATACGGGGGTGGCTATTCTCTGTAAGGGAAACAATGTTACTACTGGGCGGACACTAAGTGCTAAGAAAGGACGGTGGGCGATAGCAGAATGTGGTGTAGAGGGAATAAATATGACGTTATGCACTGTGTATGGAGCCAATTTAGACGATCCGGAAGTCCTAAATGAAGTGAATTTGGAGCTGGCAACTTGGCCTCAGCCAGTGGGTGGTCAGTGGCGATATTAATATAAATTTGACTAATACGGCATTGTTGGATGGGTTCGCTAAGTATAAGGGGCGTAAGCCAAAAGTGTATAAGGTGCTGTATAATATAGTTGAGGACCAAGGGTTGGTGGATGTGTGGGGTCATTTGAGGCCACAGGATAGCGGGTACACATTTTATTCCTATCCCCACTAGAAACTGGTTAGATTGGACTACTTTTTTGCCCCTGGATGGAGCGACAGTCAGTGTTTACCCCAGAATTACGTCGGACCATGCTCCTATTGTAATGGAGATACGTGGTGGTACAACTAGACCTAGATCTTTAAATTTTACATTCGACAGGAAGTTGGTGTTAAATAACGATTTTGAAGCCCATATGGGAAGGTGGATTCAGCTTTTTTTTAAGGAAAATAAGGGTACTGCCACGGTTCCTATAATTTGGGATACCTTTAAGGCGGGATTTCGTGGTGAATGCATGAGCTTTACGTTCCACCAACAAAAGAAGGCCAGACAAGAGTTAGATACACTATGTCAGTACCTAATACAGACTGAAACCTTATTGATGAATGGGGTAGTTAGAGGTCAGAACGATTTGAGTAACTTAGAGGATAAGGTAGCAAAAGACAGAGCGAAAGTCGTGGGTTTCTGGTGTGTGGAGAACGCAAGGAGGTTTTTAACATCAAAGATGGAAAAGCATGAGTATGGTGAAACAATCGGAAAGAGGCTGGCGGTACAGCTTCGAATGAAGGAGTCGGCTAGAAATATTTTGACAATGAAGTATGCTCGGGGGTGTCTCATTCTGATCCTCAAGAAATTTTAAGAATTTTTTGGCAGTTTTACTCAGAATTATATGCTCAGCATAAAGGGATCGACGAGGAAGGGCTGGATTGGTTAGAAATGTTTGAACTGGGTTTAAAAAAATTGGATCCAATAGTGGCGCAGGAATTGGAAGCTCCGATTATGGAGGAGGAGCTGTAAAAAGCTGTAAAAAGCCTTGCTATCGGTAAAGCTGCAGGTCCCGATCGAATACTCAGTGAGGTTTATAGACAGTTTTATAATATTATCAAGAAGGAGCTTTTAGTAGTGATGCAGGCGGCGCAGCGGGGCCTTCCTCCTAGATCATGGGCAGACGCCACTATAGCGGTTTTCTGCAAGAAGGGCAAGCAGTCGGATTTAGTAGGGTCATACCGACCCATATCGTTATTAAACGCTGATAATAAAATGTATTCGAAAATATTAGCTGATCGATTATCTAACTGTATGGTGTCCCTAGTGTCATATCATCAACATGGTTTTATACCAAAAAGAGGGACGTTAGAGCATGTCAATAAAGTTATTACGCTATTTGATATCGCGGCTGTTAAAAAAAATGATTTAGCGCTCATCCTGCTCGATGCTGAAAAAGCATTTGACCGGGTTCAGTGGGGATATCTGTGGAAGCTGATGCGTAAAATGGGGTTTGGTCAAAAATTTATGGTCGCCATACAATCGCTATATATTACCCCGACGGCCAAAGTTTCTGCCATGGGCCTACTTTCGGACTCTGTGAATATCACACGTGGAACACGTCAAGGTTGCCCAAGTTCCCCTTTTTTGTTTGCCTTTCACATTAACCCTTTTATTGAACAGTTGAATCTGAGTGTTTTGATCCCACCTTATCAAGTGGCTGAGTATTATTTCTCTGTGTTCGCTTATGCCGACGACATCGCTGTGACAACGGTAAACCCTGGTATTGCAATTAAAGAAATTGAGTGGTTGGCGAAGGAGTTTGGGCGAGTGGCAGGATATAAATTGAATGAGTCAAAAACGCAGATTCTCTGCTCTGAAACTGTAGGATGGCAGGATGGGAGAGTGGTGAAGGAGGTAACATATTTAGGTATTCAACTGAGGGCAAATATGACCGAATTAGTTGAGGTTAATTGGAACACACTGATGACTAAAATTAGGGATTCTTTGGATAGGTGGGAACGTTTGTACTTATCTATTATCCAGTATTTGGGTGTCTTTCATAGATTCACATGCCTGAATCATTCCCCGTCGTCGAGACGGGAGCCTCCGGTATATAAAAAAGTAATGTCCTAGAGACATACATAGAGAGAATAGGCCTAAAGGTCTCACCTTAGTAGCCTATCCACGTCCTTTTGTAGGAAGGACCAAACAGAGCAGGCCCCAAGGGTCCCACCTTGCTGGCCTATCTGGGTCCTTTTGTAAAAAAGGACCAAATAAAGTGAAACAGCCAATCAGCTACTACCTCCTTCTAGAACCTTCCTGTCAGGAGCCCAAGTCTCTCAGATTTTCTACCGCACGTTGTGCTAGGGAGTCTCCACCTGAGCTCTCCTCAGGAAACTTATTTTCTTCATAAAAACGAATTATTAATCTTTTCAGAGCATGTCTGAAGGTCAGAAGAAAGGTCTGTTCAGGGCCTGTTCTTCCTGCAGCAAGAAGAGGCTTCACATCGACGATAAACATGATAGATGTTTATATTGTCTTTACCCTCACCACCAGGCCAAGGAATGCAAAATCTGCCGGACCTTCTCTAACAAGACCCTCAAGGACCGGGAAGGTCGACTTCTGTTGTGGCTCAACAGGCTCAAGACCAAGACTGCTGACTTGGCATCAGAAGGTGAGAGTGGGTCCGGAGCGTCCCAATTTTCTTTGAAGAGGCCAAGGGTTTCTTCCCCTAGCCCCACAGACACCCCTCCTATGAAGACTTCTAAAAAGTCCTCAGAGGGCAAGCCATCTGTGTCTGTCAAGGACCCGCCTGTCTCCAGGAAGGTGCCACTGGTCCTGGCGACGACGACGACATCTACGGTGCTTTCGGCACAGAAAACTGTCTCGACGTCGACGACGACAGTGTCGACGACGACGGCATCGTCGGCCTACTCATCGACCACGAGGATGACGCCTTCGTCGTCGTCGAGCAGACCTACGTCGTCGACCATTCCGGTCACTCCGTCGTCGACGACGACGACGACAACATCGTCGACGACGAGACCATCGTCGAAGTCATCGTCGACGACGACCCCGTCGACGAAGTCGGCACCGTCGACGAAACAAACCTCGTCGACGAAGATCATCCCGTCGACGATGGGAAAACCGTCGACGGCGAGTGCACCGTCGACGATGGGGACCTTACCGTCGACGAAGCTGCTGTCGATGAAGACATCGTCGTCACAACCACCGTCGACGACGACGACGAACTTCTCGTCGACGAAAATGCCTGCCAAGGCACCGTCGACTCCAGCATTGCCATCTACAGGACCATGGAAGGAGTCTGCACTCCTATCCCATGCTATGGATGCCTTTCCACCGCAAGTGAGCCACGTCATGGTAAAAATTACTAAAAAGCCAATTACGCCGAGTCAGACGTCACCAGGCAGGATACAACAACTACCACCTGCCTGTATACTACAAGGTCAGGAGTCGGACGAGGACTCCTTTACGCAAGCTACTAGCCCGTCGGATCTAGTGCTGAAATGTCAAACCACAGATGAGGAGCCGGAAGAGGAGGAAGACCTTCCTGAACAACAGGTCCACCCTCCGCCTCAGTCTCAGGTTACTCCTATGGTGTGCCTTCCGGCTTCTATAGTCTCGGACCTGCAATACCTTATTAAGGATTATAAGGAAAGGTTCCCGGAGAAGCATTCCGCGCCAACACCAGCACAGGCGCCAACACCTTCTTCTCGCCATAGACCCACTCCTCTGGTCATTCCACAGACACAGGTGCCCATTCAAACTGTTTCCTCATCTGAGGAAGAAGAACGAGAACAAGAGGAAGGGGAAGTGGATGACGACCAATCGGACCCTGACGCTGATCAAGACTATGTGGCACACTCTCCAGCCTCTCCAGCTCCACAGACTTCGGAGTCTCCACCTGCAGACATCGGTGGCTTTCACAACATCATGGAGCGGGCTGCCAAGAGATTCCACATGTCCATGGAATCTCAGGAGACAGAATGTTTCCTTTATGACTTTAAGGAACCCACAAAGAAAATTTCAAGGTCGATACCAATTATTGAATACATCTGGAAGCAGGGCAAGCAAATCATGCAATCACCCGCTTCTGTACAGGTGGTGGTGCCCAGGCTTGATAAGAAATATAAAGCCACATCAACGGCGCCGGTATGCCTGACTGGTCACCCCAAACCAGATTCCGTAGTGACTCAGGCGGCGCAGAAGAACTCAAGGAATCCGGCCTCGCCTTTATCGACGCCACCGGATAAAGAGGGTAAAAAACTGGATGCCGTGGGCAAACGGTTTACGACCACATCAGCTATGACTGTTAAAGTGGCTAATTCTATTGCTCTACTTGGCCGTTATAATCGCCAACTATGGGCGGACATTGCGCCCTATCTGTCAAATCTGCCGGAAAATGTCAGAGAAGAGGCACATTCACTTCTTTTGGAGGGACAAACCTCTGCCTCAGAAATTATCGACTGTGCCATTGATGCCGCCATGACTGGCTTTCGGCAACTGGCGGGAGCTGCAGTCCTGAGGCGACAGGGCTGGCTCAAGGCCACCACTTTCCGCCAGGAGGTGCAAACCAGGATCTTGGACATGCCTTACGATGGCCAGCATCTGTTTGGTGAACAAATTGATACGGCCCTTACCACCATTAAAAAGGACACAGATACCGCCAAGGCTTTGGGTACTCTACAATTTCGGTCCCAGTCCTTTCGTGGCCAAAGGGGAAGAGGACAACCTTCATACAAAGGTTCCTTTCAGAATCGGTCTTCGTACTCGTATTCACAGTCCAAGCCGCAATTTCAACAGCGACAACCCCAACAGGGAAGGCAGTCTTCCTATGGCAGATCCAATTACAAAGGAAAGGGACAAAAACGGCCTGCTGGCAACAGACAATGACTTGTCTCCCTGGCTAGCCCCTCCACCACTACATTCTTTAAGACTTGGAGGGAAACTAACATACTTCCTACGAAATTGGCAATCCATAACGACGGATCGTTGGGTTCTCCAACTCATTCGTTTTGGACATTCCCTAGAATTCACCTCTACTCCCCCAACAACACCTCCGTGCCACCGTTCGCACAGGCACCTGCGATTACTTCTTCAGGAAATAACTTCTATGTTGCAGAAGGGAGCGATAGAGAAAGTTCCACGGGCCCACATGAATCAAGGTTTCTACTCCCACTTCTTCCTAATCCACCAAAAAGGAAAGAAGTGGAGACCGATCCTGGATCTCAGGGCACTCAACGTGTTCCTAAAGAAACAATCGTTCCGTATGGTGACTTTGCAAGAAATCCTGGGTCTTCTGGAGGAAGGGGACTACATGACGTCTTTAGACCTTCAGGACGCCTACTACCATATACCTATTCTCAAAGGACACAGAAAGTTCCTCAGGTTTGCGGTGGCAGGACACCACTACCATTTTCGTGTCCTTCCATTCGGTCTCAAATCGGCCCCGAGGATATTTACGAAATGCCTGTCTCCAGTGGCAGCGTTCCTTCGTCAGCAAGGCCACCAGGTGTTTCCGTACCTAGACGACTGGTTGGTGAAGGCACCGACGGAGGCCGGCGCAGCCTCATCCTCCAGCGCCTGTCTGGATATTTTCCACCGCCTGGGACTGACCCTCAACGCCGCAAAGTCGGTTCTGCAACCCAACAGAGTCATCACGTTCCTTGGAGCAACTCTGGATACGGAGCGGGTCAGAGCTTTCCCCTCTCGGGAGAGAAAGAACAAACTCATCTCCTTAGCCAAGGCAGTGGCTTCGAGGAAGACTCTCCCAGTCCGCACGTTCAAGTCCCTCCTTGGGATGATGTCTTCATGCATACTGCTCATTCCGCACTGCCGTCTGAAAATGCGTCCTCTTCAGGAAGCACTAACAAGACAATGGACGCAAGCCACAGGTTCTTTCGAGGACCGCATACGAGTCACTCGACCCATTATCAACCATTTGCAATGGTGGATGTCACTCCGCCATCTGTCGAAGGGTTTGCCATTCCTACTCCCAGCGGAGCCGCATGTAATAACTACGGATGCGTCACTGGTAGGCTGGGGGGCAGTCCTCCAGGAACTACAAATCAATGGGAAATGGACAACACAAGAAACAAAACTGCATATCAATCTGTTGGAATTACGAGCAGTTTTCCTAGCTCTCCAATCGTTTCTCCCACGCATTCGTCAATCCCCGGTGCTCGTCAGGACGGACAACACCACGACGATGCATTACCTGAACAAACAGGGGGGGACACGTTCGATCTCATTATCAAGAGAATCGCAAAGAATTTGGAATTGGCTTCTACAACACAGCATAGAATTAAAAGCGGAGTATGTCCCGGGCAAGGACAACGTTTTGGCGGACGCACTGAGCAGAGAGACGTCTCCTTCCCACGAATGGGAATTGGACATGGAGGTGCTGAACCATATCTTCAAGGAGTGGGGCACTCCCGCCATAGACCTCTTTGCCACCAGAGAGAACGCCAAATGCCCAAGCTTCGCAAGCAGGCATCACCACTCAGGAACCCTCGGGAATGCATTTTCCATCGCATGGCGCAACGTCTTTGCGTACGCCTTTCCGCCATTCCCACTAATACCCAGGGTCCTCAGAAAGATGAAATCGGAACCCTGCACTCTGATCCTCATTGCTCCAGCCTGGCCGAGGCAGCACTGGTTCACGGAACTTCATCGCCTATCTGCCCGGCCTCCTCTTCGCCTGAAGCAGTTTCCGGCCCTGATCACGATGTCTCAAGGGCAGGTTCTCCACCCGAACCTGAGCTCTCTGAAATTGTCAGCCTGGCTCCTGAATACCGCGAGTTCAGCCACCTGAGCATCCCGCAGGATTGCAGAGATGTCCTTGCAAAAGCTAGAGCTGTCAGCACTAACAAAACATACTCACTAAAATGGAAGCGATTCTGTTCCTGGTGTGTGGATCATGGCTTGCATCCCTTCCATGCCACTCCACAACAGCTGCTGCCATACTTGTTACATCTTGCGCAATCAGGCCTTGCGCATACATCCATCAAAGTGCATCTTGCAGCAATTTCAAGGTTCACGAGAACGGCTACGGGCCCTTCTTTGTGGGCGGACAGACTCATCAAACAATTCCTGAAAGGTTTATATAGGTCCTTTCCACGACCGCGACCTGTTCCTCCATCGTGGCACCTGAATGTGGTTCTTCATCAACTAATGAAGCATCCCTTCGAACCCATCCATAAGGCAGACATCAAGTTCCTATCTTGGAAAACGGCCCTCCTCCTGGCACTAACCTCTGCTAGAAGGGTCAATGAATTGCAGGCTCTATCTGTTCAGGATCCTTTCCTTCAATTTCGAGAGGACAGAGTAATTCTGAGGACTAACCCTCGTTTCATTCCAAAAGTCCCCTCGGACTTCCATCTTAACGAACCAGTGGTGCTTAGATCGTTCTTTCCGAATCCTACCACGGCAGCCGAAAGAACTCTACATTCTCTAGATCTGAAGAGGTGCCTTAAATTCTACATTGATAAGACACAACACTTTCGAAAGTCAACACAGCTCTTTATTGCCTTTAGTAGACCAAGACTGGGCATGCCCCTGACGAAGCAGAGCATCTCAAGATGGATCTCTTCTGCGATCACCTTTTGTCACGACAAGGCTGGGCGACCTTTAGACTCACGTGTTAAAGCTCATTCGACTAGAGCCATGTCCACATCGGCAGCGTTGTTCGCTGGAGTGCCGATATTGGACATTTGCAGAGCGGCGACGTGGAAGTCCCCGCACACCTTCACCAGGCACTACTGCCTGGATGCTGAGCTGATGAAGGATGCAGCAGTGGGCCGAGCAGTGCTTCGCCATCTATTTCAGTAAGGTGAGCCCTACTACATCCCTCCATCCTTTACGGGTATGCACATTCTCTTATTGTATGTATATTGCATTGCATTTTGTGATTTATGGTCATGTGATATGCTTTATCTACATGCTTGTACCTGATGTTCACACAGAATGTGCTTTATGTATTGCTCGCTACTCTGATTCAGGCATGTGAATCTA
This sequence comes from Lissotriton helveticus, assembly GCF_964261635.1. Classification (NCBI taxonomy): domain Eukaryota; kingdom Metazoa; phylum Chordata; class Amphibia; order Caudata; family Salamandridae; genus Lissotriton; species Lissotriton helveticus. The sequence goes on along the minus strand of NC_136057.1, from coordinate 1,938,866,076 downwards.
TGAAAGACACCCAAATACTGGATAAGAAATGCGTTACTTACCTGTAACTGCAGTTATCCAGTATTAGTGTCTTTCATAGATTCACATGCACCCTCCCGCCTCCCCTGGCAGGGCTCACCTTTCTCTCTAAGGAGTTTACGCCTAACTAGCTTGGTGCGTACGAAAATCTGAGAGACTTGGGCTCCTGACAGGAAGGTTCTAGAAGGAGGTAGTAGCTGATTGGCTGTTTCACTTTATTTGGTCCTTTTTTACAAAAGGACCCAGATAGGCCAGCAAGGTGGGACCCTTGGGGCCTGCTCTGTTTGGTCCTTCCTACAAAAGGACGTGGATAGGCTACTAAGGTGAGACCTTTAGGCCTATTCTCTCTATGTATGTCTCTAGGACATTACTTTTTTATATACCGGAGGCTCCCGTCTCGACGACGGGGAATGATTCAGGCATGTGAATCTATGAAAGACACTAATACTGGATAACTGCAGTTACAGGTAAGTAACGCATTTCTTATTGGTCGCACTAATGTTGTAAAAATGAACGTGTTACCAAAAGTGCCATATCTATTTAGGTCAATGCCGTTAGAAATCACTAAGGATAAGATACAGGTCTTGCAGGCGAGGTGCGGTAAATTTATTTGGAGCCCAGGGAAACCGAGGCGGGCAATGAAGTTTATGACTTTACCGTATGTAAGGGGAGGATTGGGGTTCCCAGACTTTTTTTTTGTATTATGTAACTTGTTTTTTATTAAAGATTAGGGTGCTTATTACTGGAGAGATAGAAGCCAATGTGGCTAACGCCCCTTCTATTTTTGAAATGCAACTAGGGCCATTTGCGAAACAATCATTATTTAAGAAGATTGATGCGTCCTACTATAAACGGACTCGCTTCAAGGTAGTAGTGGGCGCATTCAAGGTTTGGAAATGGTTCATTAATAGAATGGCGATAGGTAAAATATCTTATTATACGCCCTTTAATGCACATAGGCTTCTTCCAGACATATTTTATGATGATATGGCAACAATCTGGCAGCGGAATGGGGTAAGATGGTTAGGAGATATGTTTAAGGAGGAAGGGACCTGCAAATCTTTTGAGGAGCTAAAAGATCAGTTTTCCTTTCCTAGAAATTTTTTCTTTAAATTCTTGCAAATCCGAGATTATTTACACCGACGAAAAGCGTCATTTCAGCAGAATAAAATTGTAGAAGGAGTTAGGAGGTCAGTCAAAATAGGAATAGTATATCAACTGTTACTTGCTGGTAGGAGTGATGATTTAGAAAAGTGAGGGTAAAATGGGTGGGCTTACTAGACGATCCAGAGATAGACGTGGAAGATCTCCTACTCCTTTCCAAGGAGGCATTAATGTCAGCAAATTTAAAGGCCCAGTTTTTTAAGACTATGTATGACTTCTATTACACCCCGATGCTGGGGGAGTACATATTTTTGTTAGCTGTGTTAAACTTCAAGGTTTTTTACTAGATCTTGAAAAGTTTCTATCTTTTGTATGAAGAATGCCGGTGGATATTACCCCTGCTATGTTGTTGTTGGGAAAAATACCGAAGGATAGGATTGCTGAGCCGTTATATAAATATTGGCACGTTATATTTTTTGCAATGACTGTAGCACGCTTATGTATAGCCACTAAGTGGCTTCGGGAAAAACCGCCTGATTTTCACCAATGGTGTGCTAAAATGCTTAGTATGTATAATTTGGAGTGGGGCCTTTTTAGGTTTTGCCTGGCGAAAGCTGCGCTCTGCGCAGCTTTTTCGCGCAGGCGAAAACCTAATGAGAACTGTAGTGTGGGTTTGGGTCGGCCCTCGTCATTTATTGGCTGGCTCCATAAATGGAGCATAGCCATTGGACGAGGGGCCTGTCCGTCAATGCCGGACCAGATTCGGGGGCGTTCCCGAGATTCTTTGGCTTTTGCCGACGTCACGCGATGTCAGCCGAAAGCCGGGAACGCCCCCGAATCTGGTCCGGCATTGCCGGCACTTCTGCGTCTCTCCACCCCCCTTTCCCGCCCCCTCCCGCTTGTTTCCTGATGCTAGCCTCGCAATGGCGCTGCGTCTCTCCTCCCCCTTTCCCGCCCCCTCCCGCTTGTTTCCTGATGCCCGCCTTCCTGCTCCGGCCGTCGTGTGCACAGCCGTTTTGCCCGTGAAAATCACCGCCGCAGCCCCGGGGCCGCGGAGAAGCCGAGGGAACAACCGCTGACGTCACCCGGGAGCCGCGCTACCATTGGTTCAGGCTGCGGGAGGCTCGCCGGGCGACCTGCGCGGTGATTGGCTGCCTTTTTTCCCTCGGTTTGCGGTGAGTGCTGTGCTCGGGGGTCTGCTTGCGGGTGTTCTGCGATGGCGGGAGGAGACGAGGAGCGGAGGTTTTTTGGGACATTGGGAGGGAGAGCGGGCCGGGTGGTGTAGACGCTGGCGTTCGGGGCATTTCAACCGAGGCCGCGTTTCGAAGCGCTTGGCGAGCCTAGTGCGAGGTATGCATCCTCCTGTTAATGTGTCTGATTGGCCGGGAACGCGGTCGTTGCTTTGGGTTGGCCTCGCTGATGGAAGGCATTTGCAAGTTTCTTTGTTCTATATAAACATTCTTCTGGTGCCTGTGCAAGCTATCGTCGATGGCTGCCATCTCAAGGTCAGGCGGTAAAACTGCCGGGTTGTCAGTTTAATTGGTCACGCCCTTATACTAACGGAGAAAATGACAAACTAGAAAGCATTTGCCTGACTCTAACATGGTTATAGCGGTGGCGCGTATCCACGTCCATATGTGCAATCTGGTTTGTGTAGTTCCTGTCACAGTTCTCAGAAGCTCTGCGCGTTCTGCTGTAACCCCGCCCCCCTGCCTCCCTCATCTTCCTCCGCTGCTTCCCGGCCCCGTTCCACAGCCCTAGCCCCGCTGCCGTCTCCGTCGTTCCCCACCAGCACCATGCCGGCCGTGTCCAAGGGGGACAGAATCCCTCAAATTTATAGTGTGAGACCTACATGTATCCTGAGGTACAGTGCTAGACTGGCCATGCTATTTTGTATCTGCTGCTACCGAATTAAACTATTTAGCTATGGTTTCCTGAAATTTGGTTGCAGGTAAATTTCAGTGTTCTCTTAAATTGTACTGTCTCATTGCTGGCTTGTAATAAGGTTTTCAACTTGGACATGGGAGAGAACCTGCTTTATTTGATGCTGTGGATTAAATCTGCAGTACGTAGAAATTGGTTGCCTTGGACGCTGGGTTGTATTTAATCTCTTTGATGCAGTTGGTCGCGGGTGGCTCTATTAAAGTTTGTAGCTAGAGTTCAGTATATCTTTATGAAGTGGTTTGCTTGTGCCTCCGTGTGCCCCTGTTGCCCGCTTGTGCTGTGTGGGTGTGTGTGGAGGGCTCTGTGTGGCTGTGTGTGTAGGAAGCTTTGTGTGGCTGTGTGTGTGGGGGGCTTTGTGTGGCTGTGTGTGTGGGGGGCTCTGTGTGTGTGTGTGGGGGGGCTCTGTGTGTGTTTGTGTGTGTCATTTGCGAGAGATAAAGCTAGTGGCATTGTAAATGACAATGCCATTTATTTATGTTAAAAAAACATAAATAAAAATAATGTCAAGAGCAATGCCAATAGCTCTAACTTTAACAAAGGCAAAACCATTGCATTGTAAATGCTTGTTTCTATTAAGGGACCAAGGAAAAGAAGACTGGGCATAAAAATTTGGAGTGCGTTCCGCGATTACTATGAGGACTGATAAAGGAAAAAAGGAATTTTCAAGAATTGGGAGGGAAAAGAGGATCGTTTTTTTTTTCTTATTTCTGTTTCGCTGCAATGTATTAGGAAATGCATTTGAAATGTGATTGGTTTATTTTGGTCTGCAATCTTTGCTGTGAATATATAAATAACATTTTTTTAAAAAAATCATGATTTGGTAGGGCCCTGTCCTTTACAAACAGCACATTTTCCATTTATTTAGCCACAAACTTTCCATCTAACATGCAGTTTTACTGATAAAACTATAAATTGTATAAACCATAATCTGTAAATTGGGTTTCAGTAAAAATGTTCATTTGCACATCACCATGTCATGATTTTGTTTTCATCCTATTAAAAACTTTTTTTCATCACACAGAATTACAAAAAGAGTGCTTTCGTAACTACTAAAATACATTTTGAAATGTTTGCACAATTCATTTAGAAGCTATTTAAATTCGGTGTGCTAGAAAAAAACATGACATTCTACAGCCTTTTTTTTTACACTCTTTGTACAGCACGATTGTGAGACAGTCACTTTACAAAATCCTTTAATTTTGTGGCTTATTTTACCCTTGACGTTGCGTTTAATTTTCTTTCTCTGGGTGCAGATTGTAAGACATTTCACTTTAGTCTGTGAACAAATATGACAAGATAAACACAAGGTTTATTGGCATCTTTATTGCTCATTCACTCTGAGAGAACAGAACACCTGTACTTTATCAGCTCTTTAGAATGGGCTAGTTGAGCCTAAAATTAGCTTGCCCTAATAAAATCGGACTCACCATAGCGATGGGCGAGTAGATTTCTCGAGGCCTGAAAGGTAGAATAGAAGAACAGTTTTAGGTCTCGCCTGTTAATGCGCTTGCGCATTGAGCTTGCGAGAATATAGGGGCTTATCCAGAGTTTAACTATCGGGCGATTCCATGCAGTGCCCGTGAAAAGCAAGCTCAATGTGCAAGCGCATTGACCGCAAAGCGCGTGCACATCAAAGCCATCTGCCTCATTAAAGCCATTTCTCCTCCCCTAATTATTCATGGCCGACCGGCCGTACTTTGACTTTCACGGCAGCCAGGCCATGTCTCTCGTTTCTCCTCCCCCCTTCCCCCCTCCCCACAGCAATGCATTTCTCCTCCACTAATTATTCCCGGCCGGCCGTACTTTCACTTTCACAGCCGCCAGGCCGTGTCTCTCGTTTCTCCTCCCCCTTCCCCCCTCCCCACAGCAATGCCAAGAGCTTGTTTTGTTTATTAATGTAAACAACTACTTTTTAAAATGAATGTGTACTTACTTGCTAGGTGGTAGCAAGACACATTTGACACCAAGAGCATTTTTCGCGCTCAGGGAATATGCATTGCAACGTCCTTTAGCTTTTATAACATGTTGCAAGCATTGAATGCAGATGCAGGGTTAGTTTGCGATTACACCGATTAGCAGCAGTTCAGCGAAGAAAGTTTTGTAACTGGAGCAACGTGTTCATCCTTTTAAAAGGAAGATTAGTGTAAATGAAGGCGGGAGGGTCCAGTGAGCAGTCATTATGTAAACCCCGCCAACTAGTCATTATGTAAACCCCGCCAACTCCCGTGACGCTCCTGCTGCGCGCCACTCTCTACTTAGTTTCTCGAGACACAGAGGCACTTCCGGGAGGCTGTTCCCGCCTGCAGCTGGCGACAGGAAAAGTAGTTCGTCTTTCAGGGAACACTGACGCACGCCATCACGTGTGCCCGCGACTCTCCCGCCCCCTCTAGTACTTGTTCTAAATGTTGATGACAGAATGAGGCTTTTTAGCGTCATTGAACTTTCGAAAGAAGGTTTTATAGTTACGCAGATATTGCTCATGTTGTCTGTCTGCAAAGTTCACAATAACAGGTCGTACGCTTTGTGCAAAAAAACTGCTCACCGGTATAGATTATCATTTAACTTAGTGTCCAAAATGCTGACTTTGTTATCAGAAACTTAAACGTGGAATCTTAATGGATTTCGGCTATTAGCTTTGGCAATGAATTTAACAATGGTGTATGGCAGCGTAGCTGCTGTGCATCATAACATTTGCTAAATTTATAACTATTGGCATTTCTAATAACAAAATTAATTCTTTTATAATTTGTAAAACATAAACAAAAATTTAAAAATATTTACATTTACCACACCAAAAGCTCAAACTTTTCTATTGCGAGACCTATTGCATTTTCAATGCTTGTTTTGTATGGGATTGTATGGGATTCAAAAGTTTTCCGTCTATGCATTTGCAGTAACCAGAATAGATCACAGTTCCCTTCTTCTTGGGCTTTCTTGTGGAGCCAAAGATCATTTTCTTACTCGCATGTCGTAGGTATGGTCATGATGAAATTTAGTATTATTTTTCTTGATGCTAATATAAAGTACACAGTAAAGGAGGCCATCCAATGCAATAAGGTCAGTGGCAGCATATTAAAGCTATGCAACATTTGCACATAGAGTACAGTAGACAACATAAAGTAATTCCCCATCACAGTGATATACATCAAAGCAAAAACAGTTTGGGGCCAGATTGCATAGTTGTGACATGTTGTGCGTTTCAAGAACCATACTAAGTGTTGAGTCCAAATAGCTCATTGTATAATGGGGAAGTCTAAGTAGCCACTGCCGCCGGGTGGGGGTCGCCGCGGGAGTATCATGTTGACGCAGATATGAAAAGAAGGGGTCCCAAATGTCTATCGGTCGGCATCTCGGGGGCATAAGGTCCCAGTAGGTAGTAAGCTGTTTTTGACACTGAACTGCATTGCTCAGCCACGCTCGCACTGTAGGTGATGGCCTCCGGCCCCAGTGCATCGCCACCCTGCGTTTGGCCAGTAGTAATAATAGTGCAATTAGCCGGCACTCATCCTGTGTAGACGTGCAGGCATGTAGTACAATCTGTGCAGTTATTTAAAGTGTATCACGCGTAGTCTGTAGTTGGGAGATAGGCGCTCTGTCTGTCTGGCTGCAGCAAAGCCATAGCTCCTCAGGTATGCCCAGCCCTAAATCCATTTCCTAGGCCCTGCGCGGTCGTGAGGTGTCTATGGCGGAAGCAATTTTCGTTCAGGAGTAAAGGCGCATGATAAGTTTATGCAGCGACGTGTATGTGTGGCTATTTTCGAGTGCAGTAGTGTCCGGGGTGGGAGCCGGGAAGATATAGTGCGTGTCCTTGCAGGTCGCTCTAATCTGGTAATATACTAGTGTGTCAAATAGTGTGATTGGTTGTTCAGTAGTGCCAAGAAATGGGAGGAGAAAGTGATCGTCTGGCTATAGATTAGCAAACGTTCTGATGCTCAGTGTGACTGCACGTCGCACAGCTCCCTTGCTCTGCAGCGGGGAAAAGGTAGGGTTCTCTACCACTCTGGCGGATGGCTCATAGAGCACGTCAACGCTTGACTGTCTGCGGATACCATCCCATGCCCACCCCACACATTGCATGGTGTTAATTTTGGCTCTGGGTGTTTCATATGGCTTGAATAGTGTGGTTTTTAAAGGCCACGGAGACGCTCAATTGCATTCCACCGCTACATGCGGTTGAAACGGCGTAGGTTGCAGCCAAAAGTGTACGAAGCTCGCCTGGGTGCAGTAAGCATATAATTTGAGATCCGGTGCACCTAGGTCGCCTTGCTAATGGGGTGACATGAGAATTTCAAATGATATTACAGGCTGTTGGCCTGCCCACTCAAGTGTAATCATGTCTGAGCACAATCCCTTAACAAGCATTGGCATAACCAATAGGTCTCGCCTTTGGGACCTTATAAGTGGTTAGTCATGCAGCACATTATCCTGGGTGCTCTGCCCCTCTGCAGCTTTGCTGAAATAGCGATGAGAGTCACGGTGTCGGACGGCTGATAGAGCAAAGGAAATACAGACAATGGGAGGGGTACGGGAGCATAGTGAACACGGTGGGAAGGGGGGCAGGAGCAAAGTAGAAAACTGCAACCGAAAGTACAGCTAGTACAGCAAGTACCCACCTCGCCGGACACACACTCGACGCCGTCTTCTCATCCAGCACAGACATCGACTTCAGCCACGCCACAGAGCTTCAATGGACGGACCACAGCTGCGTCCACTTCACCTTCAAGAGAACGACGACACACCAACACCAGCAACAGACCGCCCGCAGAAGCTGGAACAAGATCACAGCAGACCAGCTCGCCACCTCCCTGAGCCAACACCCTCCTGCCAGCTCAGCGAACCCCAGCCAGGCCGCCGACAACCTCACGAAGTGGATCAGCAACTGCGCGGACGAACTCGCCCCGCTGAGGACCCCGCCTAGCAGACCCGGCAGCAAGAAGGCCCCATGGTTCACCGACGAACTCAAGAGCTCCAAGAAGAACTGCCGAGCCCTCGAGAAAGTCTGGAAAAGGGAACCAACACCGGACAACAGGACCTCCTACAAACTTGCCACCCGGAAACACCACCAGCTGATCCGCGCCGCCAAGAAAACAGCATTCAAGGACCGGTTGGACAACAACGCACACAACTGCAAGGAACTCTTCAACATCGTGAAAGAGCTTTCCAACCCCAGCGCAGGAAACAACGACATCACCCCATCGCAAGACCTCTGCAACTCCCTCGCCTCTTACTTCCACAACAAGATCACGGACATACACAGCAGTTTCAACAACCAACCAACGCACACCACGACCGACCAGCCACCCCCCCCCCACCACCACCCTCCACGCCTGGACCCCGATCAACACCGAAGACACCATCCGCACGATGAACTCCATCCACTCCGGATCACCGACCGACCCCTGCCCTCACCACGTCTTCAACAAGGCCGACGCTGTCATCGCACCCCACCTGCGAGACATCATCAACACCTCCTTCGACACCGCCATCTTCCCTGAAAGCTGGAAACACGCCGAACTCAGCGCTCTACTCAAGAAACCAACAGCGGACCCCACCGACCTCAAGAATTACCGCCCCATCTCGCTTCTCCCGTTTCCAGCCAAAGTCATCGAGAAGACCGTCAACAGGCAGATGGCCGCCTTCCTCGAGACGAACGGATCCCTCGACCCCTCACAGTCCGGCTTCCGAGCCAAACACAGCACCGAGACAGCCCTCATCGCCGCCACCGATGACATCCGAGCCATGATGGACAATGGAGAAACAGCGGCCCTCATCCTCCTAGACCTCTCCGCGGCATTGGACACGGTCTGCCACCGCACCCTAGTACGGCGCCTCAGCAACATCGGAATCCAGGACAAGGAGCTGGAATGGATCATCTCCTTCCTCGACGGAAGAACACAGCGAGTCCGCCTACCACCGTACAAGTCAGAGGCCTCCGAAGTCATCTGCGGCGTCCCCCAAGGATCATCCCTGAGCCCCACCCTCTTCAACGTCTACATGAGCCCCCTCGCGGCCATCGTACGCAAACACCACCTCAACATAATCTCCTACGCCGACGACACCCAGCTGATCCTCTCCCTGACCAACGACCCCGCCGCCGCCAGAGCCAACCTGCACGAAGGGATGAAAGAGGTAGCCGAGTGGATGACGACCAGCCGCCTGAAACTGAACTCGGACAAGACGGAGGTCCTCATCCTGGGCTCCTCACCCTCCGCCTGGGACGACTCCTGGTGGCCTCCCGCCCTAGGCACCGCACCCAAACCGACAGACCATGCACGAAACCTGGGCTTCATCCTGGACTCCTCCCTCTCCATGACCAGGCAAGTCAACAGCGTCTCCTCGGCGTGCTTCAACATCCTACGCATGCTACGGAAGATCTTCTGGTGGATCCCCTCAGAGACCAGGAAGACCGTCACCCAGGCCCTCGTCACCAGCCGACTGGATTACGGCAACGCCCTCTACGCCGGGACCACCGCCAAGCTCCAGAAGAGACTCCAGCGGATCCAAAACGCCTCAGCCAGACTCATCCTCGACATCCCACGATCCAGCCACATCTCCGGACATCTGAGAGACCTTCACTGGCTCCCCGTCAACAAGAGAATCACCTTCCGCCTCCTCACCCACGCACACAAAGCCCTACACGACCAAGGCCCGAGCTACCTCAACAGCCGAGTCAACTTCTACGCTCCCAAACGCCACCTCCGTTCAGCCAACCACGCCCTCGCCGCCGTCCCCCGCATCCGAAGAGCGACTACAGGAGGAAGGTCCTTCTCCTACCTGGCCGCCAAGACCTGGAACTCCCTCCCGTCCGACCTGCGCCTGACCCAAGACCACCTCTCCTTCAGGAAGAAGCTGAAGACCTGGCTGTTCGAGCAGTAGCGGCACCCCCCCCCCCCCCCCAGCGCCTTGAGACCCTACGGGTATGTAGCGCGCTTTATAAGTGTCACTGATTGATTGATTGATTGAGGGGGATGGGAGCAAAGGAAATGCAGACAACTGGAGGAGGGCGGGAGCATGGTGAACACGGCGGGAAGGGGGCGGGAGCGGGAGCATAGTGAACACGGTGGGAAGGGGGGCAGGATCAAAGTACAACAGGAAATTATTAAACAAACAGTGCGCTTGGGTACACCAGCCATAAACTGCACAGCGCTTAGAAGCAAACCAGGATGGATATCAAACAGCAGTTCGCACAACTCAGTTCTGAAGCCTGCAGCTCTGCAGAAACAGCGATCAGAGTCAAGGCGTGGGGCGGCTGATAAGAGCAAAGGAAATGCAGACATCGGGAGAGGGGTGGGAGCATGGTGAACACTGCGGGAGCATAGTGAACACGGCGGGAAAAGGAGCAGGAGCAAAGTAAAACAACAGGAGAGCCGAGAGCAAAACACCGTGGGAGTGACACGTTGGAAAGGAAGCAAGACATGCACTCGCCTTTGGCCATTTGCGTGCTTTCATCATTGAAAGACACACACAAAGGCCAATCCAATGTGTGGGAGGAGTCAAACCCACACAGAGAAGTTTGATGTGCTTACAATAAGCCTCCCATAGTGCAGCAAATGGGCGCTGCACTAGGCTCGACCTAAAAAACTGTGCCATGAGGGGCAGTGGGATATTGACAAATAGGTATAGCAGTTTCGGTAAGACAATAATTTTTGCAATAGCAATGTACTTTGCGATGGATAAGCGGTAACTTGTTCCACACTGGAATGCGTGCCTCGAGCCAGTTCACCACCTGCCCATAACTTGCTATCCACAATTCCTCCGGATCCCTGCTCAGCCATATCCCCAGGAATCTGGTCTGCTCAGATGCCCATTTCAATGGATATTCAGTCTGGAATGGCTGCACCGCGTCTGTAAGCGGGAAGAGTATTGATTTGCCCCAATCGACCTGAAAGCCCGAGTAGCAGCCAAAGCAGATCACCTCCATGGTCATGATGATATTGATGTGTAATTGCATGCAGATTTCCCAAATCCGGTTCTTTGTTTTATCTTCTACTGAGTCTATATCCTATAGTCCGGTCCATCTGCATATTATACCTTTCATGAAGGCTTCATTGCAGACTTTAAGGAAATGCCTCTTTGTATGGTCACCCTCAAGTTTTTGGACTGATGCTGCTGGTTTTCCGACTCAGAGTGCACTGAGGCCTGCTAACCAGACCTCAATGCCTGTGCCATTACCCTTAAACTGATATGGTGAATTGGCTTTTACCCAATTGGCTGTGCTAGTGTACCTGTAAGTCCCTAGTAAATGGTAGCCTGGGTACCCAGGGCATGTAAGCTAGAGGGGTCCCCCAGGGATTGCAGCACTGGTTATGCACCCCTGAGTGAGTCTTGACCAATACGAGGCGCCCAGTCTGGACGAGCAAAGCAATGGCAAATCCAGACTCCTACCTCCCCCGGTATATTTTTAAATCATTCCTTTGGCAGGCCAGGTGAGTCCTAAGGCAAGGTGCAACATATCTTGTGGGCCTCAAAACAGTCAGGTCGCAAAAAATCTACTTGCCCTCTCTCAATGACGAGCACAATTTTATCAGGTCGAACTATTTTTAACATCTACTGGTCCTTTTTGGCGAGTGAACATAATCTGGAAAGAAACAAGTGTTCTGTTCATTCCTAAAGGAAATGTGCAAGAAAAATGCCTTTACATCTTATTTTTATCTTGACACATTTGTTGTCTGTTCAAGGAAAGAGGTCAAATGTCAGCTTGTCTTTTTGCTAATTGCTTTATGGAAAAAGGAGATTATTTTTCATTCTCTTTCTACAGTTAGAGGTTTTTGTCAAGCGAGCTGTCAGACCATCATTGTTACACAAAATGATGTAAGATGTCATTTTTTTCTAACACATTGAAATAGCTTGCAAATGAATAGTACAAATATTTCAAAATATGTCAGAAATTTAAAAAACACATTTATTTGTAATTGAGAAGTGTGATGCAAACAAAGATTTAAATAGGAGCAAAACAAATCAGAACACCTTACTTGGTGATGTGCAAATGACAAATATTCACAGAAATTCGATTTCCAAACATTGTTTGTACACACTATATATATTTTAATCAGTAAAACTGCATGTCAGTGGGAACTTTTGTTGCCATTTCAATGTCAATCAATCAATCAATTTGTAAAGCGCGCTACTCACCCGTGAGGGTCTCAAGGCGCTGAAGGGAGGGGGGGGGGTTGCCGCTACTGCTCGAATAGCCAGGTCTTGAGGTGTTTCCTGAAGGTGAGATGGTCCTGGGTCAGTCGTAGGTGTGCGGGGAGGGAGTTCCATGTCTTGGCTGCCAGGTAGGAGAACGATCTTCCTCTGGTGGTGGTTCCGGTGGTGGTTCTGCGAATCCGAGGGACGGTGGCGAGGGCGAGGCTGGTGGAGCGGAGTAAAATCTCCTGTATGCAAATGACAGTGTGCTTCCACTTCATGCTTTGGTTATGTATTTATTAAAAGAGATGTGTTATAAACATGATTTGAAAAACCAGCTTGCCCCGCTCTGATCACAATGCTGTTAATGAACTAAGAGGCAAGTCGGGGTCATATGTATCCTAAATGTGGCTGAATTTGTATTATATTTGGAGCAAAAGTTTAGTCTATTAAATCAAACAAAAGAGTTTTTTGTACAGCAGACATGCTGAACTCTCATATTTGAAGGTGCTCTTGTGTATAATAATGAAGAAAAGGGCGGCTTGGTGAATTAAAATATTTGCCCAGGATCAGAACATTTGAAATCAGTTTATAGGTCAAGAGCATTACAATTAAGTCAAGTAGATTATTTAAGTCACTAGACCTACATGTCTAGTAATATTTTTCATGATTTTTCTAGTTTTGTAGTTTATGTAAGAAAGTGCCCATTTTTGACCTAGTCAACCCCCACCTTTTGCCTGGTATCTATGCAATTTTGGCAAAGTGCACTGGGATCTTGCTATCCAGGTCCCTGATGCCAGATCTCTTTCCCTAAACTGTACAATTGTTCTCTCAATTGGCAAGACCTTTAACACTCCCTGGTAGGTCCTTTGTAAAAGGTAACCGTGGGACCTTGGGCAAGGAGGCTAAAGTGGGTCCCTAAGGGCTGCAGCATGCATTATTCCACCCTAAGGGGACCCCTCAGCACCAACATGCAAACTGCCATTGCAACCTGTGTGTTATGATGTAGAGAAAAGTGAAGACCCGACATGCCACAACTCCTGTATGCTATGCTTGAACACACTGCAGCAGGATGCACTATACTACATGCATGGACATATCCGCTTTGGCAGATATGCCCCTGTGATATCCAAGTCGATTCCCAGATATTTCAAGTAAACAAGGAACCCTTTTTAAGTACATGTGCTTGACACAGGTGGTTACAAGTTCCCCAGCTACATGATGGCTTCACTGAAACTAGAGATGTTTGGTATCAAACATCTCGTCATAATAAGCCCACACTGATTCCAGTGGTGGATTTAATAAAACATGCATCCAGAGCACACCTTTGAGGTACCCCAAAAAACCTACTGACTACTAGTGTGCTGACTGCAAGTGGAGACCAACCTGCCCCACAGACAGGTTTCTGACCTCCTGCAGGTGAAAGCCTGTGCTGTCCGAGGGTGGAAACAATGGCTGCTCCAGCCTGAGGCACCTTCCTCCAAGCAAGATGGCTAAGAGATTGGTGTTTGTTACAATAGTTCCCCAACTTTTTGCCTGGTATTTGATGCAACTTTAAATGAAGTGTACTGGGTTCCTGCTAACCAGGTCCCCAGTAACAGTGTTCCTTCCCTAAAGCAAGATCCTTTAGCACCTCTGTACCTCCCTAGTACGTGGTACACCTGGCACCTAGGGCATAGGTACTGATTGAGAGTCCCTAAGAGCTGCAGCATATATTGTGCCACTGTAAGAGACCCTTGTAAACACAACAGTGATGGACAGAATGTGGATCAATGTCACACATTCACCCCAGTCCAAAGATCTGGGCCCAAATCCATCGTTTTTCCACTCCACACCACCCTGGGTTAGACAATGGCGATATGCAAATCAGCACTGACCCTGTGCCCCATGGGAACAGTCCAGTCCGAACTACAAAAGCCATGTCCTTCCCAGAACGGAAACAAGCATCCGAGGACCGGCCCGGTTTCGAGGTAACACCTCTCACCAGCCCGGCTAGCTTGACTCCAGTGGTGTGGAGTGCCTGGGACTCACGTCTGAGCATCCCCAGTACACTTAGAGAGGTAATTGTAAACACAACAGTGATGGACAGAATGTGGATCAATGTCACACATTCACCCCAGTCCAAAGATCTGGGCCCAAATCCATCGTTTTTCCACTCCACACCACCCTGGGTTAGACAATGGCGATATGCAAATCAGCACTGACCCTGTGCCCCATGGGAACAGTCCAGTCCGAACTACAAAAGCCATGTCCTTCCCAGAACGGAAACAAGCATCCGAGGACCGGCCCGGTTTCGAGGTAACACCTCTCACCAGCCCGGCTAGCTTGACTCCAGTGGTGTGGAGTGCCTGGGACTCACGTCTGAGCATCCCCAGTACACTTAGAGCGGTAATTGTAAACACAACAGTGATGGACAGACGATGGATTTGGGCCCAGATCTTTGGACTGGGGTGAATGTGTGACATTGATCCACATTCTGTCCATCATTGTTGTGTTTGCAGTTACCGCTCTAAGTGTACTGGGGATGCTCAGACGTGAGTCCCAGGCACTCCACACCACTGGAATCAAGCTAGCCGGGCTGATGAGAGGTGTTACCTCGAAACCGGGCCGGTCCTCGGATGCTTGTTTCCGTTCTGGGAAGGACAGTTAGCACCTGGGGCCTTACAAAAACCTTGGGTTGTCTAAACATAGGGAACTCTGAAAAGCATGAAACCTTACCCAAGGACCTAAACCTACGAAAGCTCTCAGAACCTGTTTGCTGACAATGATAGGACCATGGCTAGAGAAGAAAATACAGACAATACAGAAGAGGGAAATGTCAGTGACAATGATGAGGAAGTCTCCAATCCACCTACTGACAGTACCTCTACTGGGAGCCAGCATCCTCAAAAACCCCAGAGGACCTGCCTGCCTTCAAGCACAAAGACTGTGTCTCCCGTGAACACCGGATTTGTTAATCTCTGGCTCCAGCCGGACACAACGAGTCTGCCCCACTCTGCACCCGCCGTCCACAGTCCGAGCTCGAGTGGGGAAACACCACGAGGAGGTCCCCCGGTGATCCTGATCAGAGATCAGGTGACCCCTGACCTGCCTTAAGCCTCCATCCGACGCCTGCAGTCTAAATCCAGAAGGCCCCCCTAACTGCGACCCGGAGCTGGTAAGTAGATCCGACCCAACAAGGCACCCCTGCACCCGATGCCTCACGGCCTTGTGTGCCCAAACCAAAAGTGCCTGACCAACCCCTAACTTCCCAACTTACCTCTCGAAGTGGTGGTCACATCCAGAAGCCCTTCATCTTCCTGCCTGCAGCGCTTTTGAAAACCAGAGGTTCTCCATTGAAATCAACAGGGCGTCAGACATTGAAACAGCACCCTGCACCCGGTCGCCGTAGTGCCGCTGAGGGTGCACCTTTGGTGCTAATTTGTTTTCCCATTTACCCTGAGCTAAAGTCCAGGAGCTTTTCTCCCACAACCCAGTGGCCTGCTTGGCAGCAGCCACCAACCGGAGGCCCCCTATTCCCAATTGGATAACATTGGGCCTCAGCACTCTGCACCCGGCCGCCCTAGTGCTGCTGAGCGTGTAACTAGAGTGCATCCTCGACCCTGGAGGACTCCTGAGTCTACGCCCAGAACCTCAACTCCCACTACCAAATTCTTACCTTGAAACCGATAACACTATTTTCCTCAATAGGATAACATTGACTTTTTTTCTGTGAAAAGTTTCGAAGTGTGGAGTTTGAGAAAGTAAAGAAATTCTTTAAAATTGCATAATCAATCAAAAACAACTTTAATGACCTGTTTTCAGGAAATGTCCCAGAGTAGTATCTAGGTATACTACTTTGTGTAAGCCTAGTAATCCCAAAAGTTAGTTACCTGCTATTTTACTGAAAAGCCTATTCAAGTCTATGTACTGCATTTCTCTGCATCCAAACTGTAAATCAAATCAAAGTGCATATATGAGTATCATTGAAACTGTATTTCAATTGCAAACAATATTTTTATACAAAAACAATTGGTCTGAAGTTCAGTCTTTGAGTGTGTGAATTCATTTGCTGACTGAGTGTGTACAACAAGTGCTTAACACTGTCCTCTGATACTGCCTTACTGCTCGACCACACTACCACAAATGGAGAGTACGGTTCTATCTAACTTTACCTTTGGGGTTCCACTAGACTCTGTGCACACCATACCTCACTTTGGTATAGTATATACAGAGCCTGCTTGCTACATGGTGTGCTCGAACATGTGAAAAAAAGGGGGTGCACCATAGTGGGTCAGGTTATTGAAATAGTATAATAGCCTCTGCAGGATCAACATTTTTAATATCGCTATCCGACCCATGACCGATAGGGGAAGCATCCACCAGAAAACCATCTGGGATCTAATAGCAGATGTAGCCCGGTCGAGGATACCATCGAGCAGATCGGCGGGTTTATGATAGATTCTGATCCCTCAAGGTAGCGGAAGGCACTGGGTTGCCACGCTATGGTAATGCCGCAGAGCGTCTGGCAGGATCAGGACATGTGGATGCAAACGGGAACAAACAGCTCATCCAGTTTACTTTCAAGCCAGAGATAGCTGTGAAGTCTGCAACTGTGTGGGCCAAGGCAGCGGGACCGACCCCAGAACTCGGAGGTAGAGAAGATAGTCTGCCTTGGGAGATTGTATATTGTGTATTATCTCACAGGGAAATGCCTTAATCCATACCTTGCGGTACAAAAGGGGGTGGTGATGGACGGAGCATCTGAACCAATCAAACACTCACACCCAGTCAAAAGATCTGGGTTTAATCCATCACCGTTCTTTAGCCCACTCTGCCACCCCAGGTCAGACATGGCCATATGCAAATCAGTCTGACCCTGTGCCTCATGGGAACAGTCCAGCCTGACCCGCCAAGCCATGCCTTCCCTGGACCGGAAACAAGCTTCCTAGGACCGGTTTCTGGCTTTTCAGCTTTTACATCTGCCAGTGGGTTCCTCACATTGTGAATATCCCCTTGCGCCAGCAACAATCGGAAATTCTTTTGTAGCTTCGCGCCGACGTGGACGACGTCATAGAGGCACTGCATCGCGCGTGACTCCGATGACATCACCAACACCATAATAGGCCCACGCCGGCGTGATGACGTCAGTTCCCTTTTTTCCGTTTCGTCGACGCTAACGGTTTCTTCTATTGTGCGGATAGTAACTTAGTTACTATTGTGAACTTTTGTTCTATATCTGTTTGGAGTGCTGTCTACCGTCGAAGATGTCATCGTAGAAGACAGGATTTAAGCCATGCGACTCGTGTGCCAGGAAGATCCTCATGGTGACTGTTTGTGGTGTCTGGGCTCGGATCACGACGTCAAGGGCTGTTGTTCCTGTTCGAAGATGAACCCAAAGGCTCTTCGAGAACGAGAGGCGAAACTCCTTCTTGCCAAAATTAAGGGTAAGGATACCAAGAGGACTTCGAGGTCAAGATCAAGATAGAGGTCAAAGTCGAAGACGAGGTCGAGGTCGAGGTCGGAGTCGGCTTCGAGGTCGGCTTCGGGGCATGCTTCGGGTTCTTTGAAGTAGAAGCATAAGAGGAAGAAGCACAGTTCGAGACACCATTCCGGCAGGGAGTCGGACTTCGAAAAAGAAGTCATCTTCTCGAAGACATCATAAGGGTATGACATCTCCCTCTCCGGCTCGTAAGCCTGAAGGTGAGGCCTCGCCTTTGCAGTCTTGGGTTCCTACACCGAATCTGGAATCGAATCCGTCTCCGGAGCCGTACCAGTCTTTGGTGCATGACGAAGAGGATGTTGAGACTCCTCAGGATTCGGCGACTCCGGTACACCAGCCCAAGGAACAAGTGGAACAGGAGGAGTCGAATCCGGTATAGCCTCTTCAGGGTCAACCAGTGGGTTCGTACCCTCAGTTTCCTGGTCCAGGTCAGGACCCTTCGCATTTTCTTAACGCCATATATGGTGTATATGCATGAGCAATGTACCCCTCTGGTGCACCGGCTGGTCCCATGGGTCCATTGTCATTTAATCTGGGCGTGCCTCAAGCTTATGCTCCGGCGCCTTTCTTGCCGTTTATGCCGGCGCCGATTCCACCGTGGCATAGCTCGGCTCCACCGAGGTCATCGACTCCGCACACGGCGTCGCCGGCCCCGGAGCGACCTCTGGATCAAAATCGAGGTTCGACGCCGGTTCCAGCTTCTCATTCAAAGGCGGCTCCAGCTCCTCATTCGACGCCTGCTCCGACTCTGTCGGAGTCCTTACCAGATCCGACGATTCGGATACAGTGGTCGAGGCGTAGAGCGCAGCGCCTTATGGAGGAGGGGAATTATGAGGAACCTGAGGTTGAAGAAGGCGAACTTCAGGATCAGGAGGATTACTTTGAAGAGTTGCAGGATGCAAGTGGTTTGGAACTTTCACCGGAATGGGAGTTGCCCGCTGTATCTGGTACTCCATTTAAGGATGTGGCTCCTTACCATGTGGTGATTAAGAAAGCTGCAGAACTCTTAAATTTGACTTTACCATCTGTGGAGTATAAGTCTAACATCCTTACGGAGGTTCTCCATTCTCCGTCCTCTGTGGTTGAGCCAACTCTACCATTTACTGAGGCTCTAACTGAACCTATATTGGAAGTCTGGAAGAGGCCTCTTACTGCTCCTGCGGTGTCAAAATCAGTTGCAAGACGCTATAGGGTGGCACCTGGAGATCCTGAATTCTTGTCTATTCATCCTCTGCCAGAGAGTTTGGTGGTACAGGCTGC
This sequence comes from Lissotriton helveticus, assembly GCF_964261635.1. Taxonomy (NCBI): domain Eukaryota; kingdom Metazoa; phylum Chordata; class Amphibia; order Caudata; family Salamandridae; genus Lissotriton; species Lissotriton helveticus. The sequence continues at coordinate 1,938,847,139 of NC_136057.1, read as the reverse complement.
TTGTTCAAAGAAATCGACAGGTGCTTTACCCCGGGTTACTGGAGATAAAGACTCTAAAAGCAAGATCAAAATGCGAAAAAGGTGTTTTCGTCAAGTATTATGGCCCTTAAATCCCTTAAATCCACAAATGCTACTTGTCTGCTAGGCAGATATGTTCATGCTTTGTTGGACACAGTGAAACAGTTAACATCTAAGCTTCCTGAGGAGGATAGGAAGAACTTTAGTGAAGTGGTATCTGACACACAGGCTGCAGCTCGTCAGGTCATACAAAGTGGTATGGAGACGGCGGACTCAGTGGCTAGGATCATGGGGTCTTCGATTGCCACTAGAAGAGCTGCTTGGTTAAAGACTTCAGAGTGTTCAACTGATGTTCAGGCTGCTCCGATGGATTTGCCTTTTGATGGCACAGGCCTTTTCGGGAAGAAAGCTGATGCTGCCTTGGAAAGGTTTAAAGGTAGCAGGGCGACAGCAAGATCTTTGGGTCTGCAGACTAGAGTCTCTTTCACTAAGAAGTATAAGGGTTTTGGAAGTTCTACTTTTCGTTCCTATAAGCAGAACCAACAGCAGCAACAACAACAAAATCCTTTGTACAAGTCCTACAGGGGTAGACAAAGGGGTCGTCCACATGGACGTCAAGCCTCCTCCTCCTCTACTTCCTCCTCTAATACCCACCCCCCACCTACAACAGCAAAGCAGCCCTAGATCCGCCATTCCGGATCATGTGGGTCATGTAGGGGGTCGGCTTACTTATTTTCTACGGGATTGGGAATCGGTTACATCAGATCTTTGGGTTCTCAATCTCGTAGAGTATGGGTATGCTCTTCCCTTTCGGGAATTCCCTCCCAATTACCCTCCTTGCCAGGGTTTTTGCTCGGAGGACCATCTGTTGCTCCTTCAGGAAGAGGTACAGGTACTGTTCTTGACCATTCATGCTGAACGAATGGTTCTTAGGACCAGGGCTGCTTTTCTGCCTAAGGTGGTTACTCCTTTCCATTACCCTACCTACCTTCTATCCGCCCCCTCACCCTTCTAAGGAGGAGGAGCGTCTTCACTGTCTGGACCCTAAGAGGGCGGTGAGCTTTTACCTTGATAGAACTAAAGACTATCGGGTGGATGACCAGCTCTTTGTGGGATTTTCTGGCTGCAAGAAAGGACGAGCTGTGCTCAAGCGCACACTCTCAAGATGGATCATTCTATGCATCAAGATCTGCTACGCCCTGGCTGGTAAGGAACCTCCAGAGGGTATAAGGGCTCATTCTACTAGAACAAAGTAATCAACATCAGCTTTGTCTAGAGGTGTTCCTGTAGAGGACATTTGTAGATCAGCGACATGGGCCTCCCTCCACACTTTTGCAAAGCATTACTGCTTGGATAGCGAGTTGAGGAGGAGCGGCCATTTTGCGCGCTCTGTCCTTCAAGATTTTCTGGTATGGGAGAGTGGACACCCTCCTCCGGGAGTGGGGACTGCTGTGGGACTCTATTCACAAGGTGAGGAATCCACTGGCAGATGTATCTATCAGAAGAACAAGTTACTTACCTTCGGTAACGCTTTTTCTGGTAGATACAGTATCTGCCTGTGGATTCCTCACATGCCCACCTGCCTCCACGTTGTCCACTCTTCTAGACCTTAGATAATGGCAATGTTTTAATGTATATATGTTATTCTTCTTGAATTACTGCATTGTCCTTACACTGTGTGTGTTATCTTTACTATTGTATACTGTGTATTTATCTATTATTGTCGGTCCGTCCGTGTGCCTCGAAGGCACGGAAAAAAGGGCGGAACTGACATCATCACGCTGGCGTGGGCCTATTATGGTGTCGGTGACGTCATCGGAGTCGCGAGCGATGCCGTGCCTCTGTGACGTCGGCGCGAAGCTACAAAAGAATTTCCGAATGTTGCTGACACAAGGGGATATTCACAAGGTCAGGAATCCACAGGCAGATACTGTATCTACCAGAAAAAGCATTACCGAAGGTAAGTAACTTGTTCATCTGAACTGGGGTGGCAGAGTGGGCTAAAGAACGGTGATGGATTAAACCCAGATCTGTTGACTGGGTGTGAGTGATTCATTGGTTCAGATGCTCCGCCCATCACCACCCCCTTTTGTACCACTTTGTTCGCCATAATTTGGCAGGGTATGCTCAGACGTGAGTCCCTTGCTCACTTTGCCAGTGGATTCAAGCAAGCCGGGCTGAAGACTGCTGAAATGCCAGAAACCGGTCCTCGGAAGCTTGTTTCTGGTCCAGGGAAGGCATGGCTTGACAGTTCGGGCTGGACTGTTTCCATGAGGCACAGGTTCAGATTGATTTGCATATGGCCATGTCTGATCTGGGGTGGCAGAGTGTGCTAAAGAACGGTGATGGATTAAACCCAGATCTGTTGACTGGGTGTGAGTGTTTGATTGGTTCAGATGCTCCGTCCATCACCACCCCCTTTTGTACCACTTAATCTATACCTTGTGCACCAAGAACGGCTTTCAGAGGAAAAACTTAGAGGGGATGGAGGGCATCCTTGGTGGGTCCCACAGCATACCAGGATAGGGTATGATAAAGGGACCCCTTTTCATCCTGGCCATTGGTGCAGTATAAAGCAGTCGCACCAAATGAAGGAACTGGGGCCCAATTCCTTAGCGAGGCAGGGTGAAAAAGGAAATCCTATTCCAGAGAGTTGAATGCCTTTTCCGGGTCAAGTACGAGACAACCCGAAGAAGGCCAGAGAAGTGTGGAGTGGGCGGAAATGCCGAAGAAGCGCCACAAATTCAAGAAGGTGTTACGAGCTGGGACAAGCCCATTGTGGTCCGAGTGCACTAATGACTGCACTAGAGGTGCTAGTCGATCGGCGAGTATTTTGACTAACATTTTATAGTCTGAATTGGGGAAGGCTAAAAGGTGGTAAGAGCCTAGGGAAGTGGGATCCCTATCTGGTTTTGGAAGGGTATAAGGAGCTCCTCCAGCAGCGATGTCGGAAGGATAGAGGCTGTTACGGCATCTGCATATGGAGCGTGAAGGTGTGGAGTCAGGATAGAAGTATATACTTTGTAGTATTCAGCCGGCAGGCCATCTGGTCCATGAGCCTTGCCCGACATCAGAAGGCAAAATTGGTTCCTCCAGTTCCTCCCGTTGAATGGGAGAAAAAGCTGGTAGTTTTATTAATGAAAATGTCTGCGAGGTGTTGTTGGCCAGGCGTAGCATTGGATCTATACAGCAAAGAGTAGTGGCGAGTCAATTCAGCATGTATTTCATGTCGTGTATGTAGGAGATGGCCGTCTTGAGTGTATACGGAGAGAATGGGATGTCGAGGTTACTCCTGACATATTAACCACACCAACATCCGGCCCACATGGTTCAACGCCGCATGGGTGCGTGCAGAATGTGCAGTGTAGTTAAGGCAGCGCAGCTGGTCAAGCAGCATAGCATGTTCGCTCCAGGCTTTGTCTAGGAGATGTGCAGAGTCTGGACATGTGACCAAGCAAATTTCAAGATGCATAAGTCTACGTTCGATTTTGGCAATATTGTCATCTAGTTGCCTACGAATTTTCCATGTAACCTGGGCACGACACCACCCTCGTGCCTTCGCTCACTCCGCGGGCTGCTGTTAGCTCCGAACTAGGCCTCAACATGGCTCTGCAATCGCCGGTCTCGGCCACCACCAGGGTAGTCCTCCACAGAAAGCAGGCCAGCAAGCACAGCTACAGCTTCCGTTGCCGTCTGTGCCACAGAGACCAGGGCCCGATACGGTCCCGAGGCGAGCTGCAGTCGAAGGAGAAAGGCCTCTCCCCAGGACGCAGCATCACCCCCTTGTCCGTGAGCGACCGCAACCAGGACAAGACGGCGCCCTCCGCGGCTCTAATAGGGAGCCAGCCTGCAGTGCCACCCTAAGGAGAAGATGGGGAACTCTAATGAGGGCCGTAATTGATGCAGCAAACTTCTGCCCAGAGGGATCCATGTCCTGGTCGCCGATGTCTGCAGGCGGTGCATCCTCCAATCGGAGGCGGGCAAGTCCGTCAGTCTAGGTGCTCATGCCCGCAGCAGGCTGGGTTTTACCAAATCTCCAGTCAGCAATTAAAAAGGCTGCAGAGATGTTAGAACTTGATTTACCCTCCAAGGAAACAAAAGCCAACAAACTTAATGAGATACTGCATATGGCGTCCCACACCATGGAGCCCTTGCTCTGCTTTAATGAGGTTTAACAGAACCAATACTTTGGTATTGGGGAAAAGCCCACTACTTCCACCGCAGTACACAAACCAGTTGTAAGGTGCTACAGAAGTCTCCTGGGGACCCAGTAATCTAGTCTTCACATCCATCACCGGAAAGTCTTGTATTACAAGCCTCTTTCTCTTCCAAACTTTTGTCAGGTGGCTCCCCCCCCCCCCCAATCCTCCTCCCCCAATCCCTCGGCTAAGGAGTCTAAAAAATGAAATTGTTTGTGTGGAAGGTGTTCCCAGCTCGGAGAAGGGCCCTAAAATGCCTCAATGGCACTTGTCTTTTTGGCTGATCTGTTCATGCCCTTTGGTATGCAACAAAAACAGTTCTTTGTAATCTGCCAGACCAGATGCAAATTAATTTTTCCAAACTCATAGGAGATGGCCAAACAGCAGCTAAACAAGTAATATAATCTGGCCTGAATACAGCAGACTCTGTTGCAAGAGTTATAGGGAAATCTATGTCCCTGCATTGCAGCAAAAGTCGAATTTTCCCAAGATGTCCAGACTACTCTCATGCCTCTCCCTTTCGATGGTTCTCGCTTCTTCGGAGTAAAATCTGACTCTGCCTTAAAGAATTTCAAGGACAGTAAGGCCACAGCCAGATCACTGGGCCTACAAACTCAACCAACGGATTAATGTCAGTTTAGGAAGTTTTAAAGCTCCTTTAGGGGCTTCTACTTTGAGGTAGTCAGTACCAGTTCAGCAACAACAGCAGGCAAACCCACTGAATAGGCATTGTATGGATGGGGAGCAAAGGGGAGAACACAAGCCTTTCCACTTCCTCCTGCCTTATCCTCTTTCTCCTCCCCTATAAAGGAGGTATGCCCTACTCCTCCAACAACCTCCGCTATAACCCCCCCAACACCAGACAACCTGCATATCCTTCAGCAGGAAGTGTAAATCTTGCTAAAAAAAAGTGCAGTCCAATTGGTTCTACTGCAGGATCAGGGTCAGGGTGCTACTCTCGCTACTTCCTTGTTCCAAAAAAGGTTGTATTTTATCCTATCCTGGGTTCTGAACTGGTTCATCAAAAGTTGAAATGTTATAAAAGACTGTCCATAACTCAGGTTCTGCTAGTTCTGAAAGTGGAAAACTGGATGATCTCAGTCAATCATCAGGATGTCTATTTACACATCCCTATCCTGCTGTAATACAGATTTATCTTCACTTTATGACGGGATCCGATCAATACCAGTTTGTGGTCCATCCATTTGGTCTGACTTCTGCACCACAAGTCTTCACAAAGGTGATTGCGGTGGTAATGGCCCATCTCAGAAGGGCGGGCATCCCTTTATTCCCGTACCTGGACGACTGGCTTATCACAACCAACTCTCCAGAAGATGTTACACCACCTGCAGAGAAAGGCCACGTTACTGTTTGACCTGGTCCCACCTAGTGCCTTCTCAGTGCAACAAGTTCATTGGAGCACTACTGGTCACTACATCGAGACAAGGTCTTTCCCCCTCTGCAGAGGGTTCGGGATGTTCAGACTATGATTCTGATGTTTCAGGGTGGAGCGCATGTTCCAGTCCTGATGGTCTTATGCCTGCTAGGTCTGCTAGCTTCCTGCATTCTGTGGTCACTCATGCATGCTGGCACATGGGGGCCCTCCAGTGCTGCCTCCGCATACAGTGGTTCCAACAAAATGGAGATCTGATAGTTACGAGTGCTGCCCTTATGGTCTTCTTTCCTTCCCTTCTCTTCTGTTCAGATTTTGATGGACAGATTACTCCAATGTGGTACATCAACAAGCAGGGGGAGTAAAGTCTCACTTTCTCTGCCCGGAAGCTCTAAGGCCACGGTCCTGGGCAGTGGAACCACCAGTTTTGGCCAGTGTGTGAGTGGACAGTCTCAGTCGGTGTCATCTTGCCAATCATGAGTTGCAGCTACATTTGACGGTAGTCCAACGCATCTTCAGCATCTGGGGAACTCCATTAGACCTCTTTGTCACTCACAAAGCACTCACTGCCCGAAATTCTGTTCCCTCTAGTATCCATTGCAGGGAGCAACAGGTACACTGTTTGAGGTGGAACTTTCTGCCTAATTACACGTTTCCTCTCACAACTTTATTCCGCGGCTCTTGTGTAAGATCTACCTCGTCTGGGCCCAAGTCATTCTGATAGTCCCAGTTTGGCACAAAAAGGCATGGTACACAAGTCTGATGCACTACTTGTTGTTCCCCCACTCCATCTCCCTCACAGGGTAGTCAGCCTCTCTCAATTGCAGGTGTAGGTTCTGCACTAAGGCCTTCAGAGCTTCCACAGTCTTCTCTGAAGACGAGTGAGGTAACCAGAGTTTTTTCTTTGCCTTCTGAAGTGATGGATTTTATCTTAACTACCCGTAGACACTCCCCCAAAACGCTGTACTCTGGCAGATGGAATAAGTTCCATCAAGTGGTGTTCAGATGACTGTCGACCCTCTTCAGGTCCAGCTGTCGGCCATTCTACGTTTCGCCCCGTCTTTGGCTCAGCAATGGTGCACAGTGGGCAGTATTAAGGGCTGCTTATTGGCTTTGTCGGCCTTCTTCTGTTTGCTTGACCAGCCCTTTTATAATGCCCTAATGGGCCCTCAAACTTTTTCTTGCTTTTATAGTTGTGTTCTGCATTTGAGCCGTTGCATAGTTGCTTGTTCTTCTTACTTTTAAGACTGTCTTAAGTTAATTGTTATCACGAAAGCTAGAAGTGTATATGAGCTACAGGCATTGAGTGTGAAACCCTCTTCCACCTCTCATGTCTGTCAAGTTGGTACCAAGAAACAAGGCTGCATTCCTTCCAGAAGTGGTTGCCCAATTATACCCAGGCCATCAGTCACCCTTCTCTCCCCTGCCACTTCTCATGAAGGTAATAGAGAGACTTAATGGACTGGACTCCAAGAGGGAGACCAGCTTTTACATGTACAGAACACATGCATTCAGATTGGATCACTAGCTCTTTGTAGCCTAACAGAAGGTGTAAGGACTCATTCCACCCAAACAAAATCGTCTACTTCTACGCTGGTGAGAGGGTGCTGATGGCAGATGGGTGCAAATCCCTAGAATGTGTTATGTCATTTAGAATGCATCATTGTGATTTTTCTTATAAACTTCGGGAGTTTCTCCCATGAACAGATTAGTTTATTGTGTCTGATATATAATAAAATAAATTACCACTCTTCACAACAGTGTTTTATTTTCCATTCTTTCACCCCTTATACTGAGTATTGTGGGCTGCATTTTTATACATTTCTAACATAGCTCTGCATTTACCTGTAACAACTATGTGTGTCTGATAGTACTGTAAGTCTTTCTTCCAAAAATGTTTTGCTTTAAGCTAAATAGTTGTAATTCGTTTTATTTGAGAATATTGCTGTGCATCCTCTGATTATATATATATGTATGTTTTATTGTAGGAGTAACCTGGTGGGTCCTACTTGGATGCAGGCAGACCGGCTTAGTCCAAGATCCTCACAACCACCTCCACAAACATCAAAGGGACTACTTTACGCACCTCATTCTGAAATAAGTAGGCTACAATCCACTTACACTGCAGCTACCTCTGAAGGAAGAGGCCTTTTTTCACATCTCCAGACACTAGAGCACCTGGGTTTGCTACAGAAGGATGGTGAGTCAGTTCTGTCCACAAAGCGACAGATAGCCAGCTCTGCAGTAGGATTGCTTAGTCTACCCCTGCAGACCAATATTGCCTCAGCAGACACTCAGCATGACTCTTTGTCCAAGCCCAGTACAAGCCAATACCAGCAAAAACTTGATCGCATTGAGGCACTGAAAGCCACTGCTGCGTCCCTATCAAATCGTGTGGAAAGTGAAGCCCGACAGTTGGCATGTGGTAGTCTAAACTACAGCACAACATGGAACACCAGGCTGGATGTGGTGCAGCCGTCTCATGATGATGAGCACTGGGCAAAACCAGTCAGCCCCCCTGTGCGTGAACGCTGTGAAGACACCTTTTCTGCCCGTATTCAAAAGATGTTGGACACCTGCGTAAGCCGTGCCACCTTTGATGATGACCTGCCTGGAGTTGGCAACCTACATGAGTTTAGAAAGCTTCCTCAGACACTCAGACCTCACAGTGCTGTGGCCAGCTTGGGGATAAGATCCATAAGTGGACACCGAGATGTTGAAATTCCAATCCAACACAAACAAAAACAGCAAGACCCGCGGACCAAGGAACTTGCGATTAGCAGCCCAGAACGTCAAGTTGGTACACCCCATGAGTCGAGTGCTGGCTCTATTAGTGAGGGCCCCCTACTGAGTGAAGGAAGCCTTTCAGAGAGTGATGGAGTTCCACTTGACCATTCACCACCAAACATGGCTGAGGTTCTAAAAGACCGTGAGTTCTGCGTTACTGCTGAAGACCAGCTCTTTGGGCCCCTGAAAGATTTCCAAAAGGAGGTGGAGAGTTACCAACCTTTGCCTCCCCAGGTTTGGTCCTCAACCCAGGGCCAGGGGTCATGGGAGGAGTTAGCAAAGGGAAGTCCACATAGCGTTATTAACATCTATGCTAAGTCCTTCCTCTACGGGAAAGGTGAGTGTACCAAGGAAACATAACATTGCTGGTGTTTGGTGAAATGTCTTGTGTTAAGTATCTGAAAGTTATGTTTCCTTTTTAGGTCGAGCTGGTGTAAGCAGTGCGAAGTACTGCGTCCAGCGAAGCATCTTTTGTTACTCACTTCCTGGGAATGTGAGACAGGGGATGGGCACGCACTGGGCTGTCTGAGATTTCAGCGTGTGCGCGCGCTTTTGCTGGTAGGCGCTCGCGCAGGGCCGTCTGAGATTTCAGCGTGTGTGTGCGCTTTTGCTTTTGTCCTTCGCATCACATGTACTGCTGGGTGCTGGCGTTCTGCTGTGTGAGCGCGCTTCACAAGCTGCCTAATACGTTAATACAACATTAATCTGTCCCAATGTTCTCTGACAGATCTCAGCTTTTCATTTCAGGCGGATCGCATTACAGGCTTAGGGGGCCGTGCCCGGCGCTGGCTCTGCAACAACCGCACAAACCGTAGAGCGATCCCCGGGTCACACTGCACAGGGGGAAGGCGATCTGCCGCCTCCTCCCAGGGCACACTTTGTACCGGTTACCGACCCCCACTCACGCGCACATCAAGTGCTGGTGCTCGCTTCATGGGTGTGTGTTTTTAACGAACGGCAAAGAACACTCCAAGGGAAGGGTGGACAGAGGAGTGCCGGTACTCTTCCAATCAGTGCTATAAATAGGCCTTTCCTGTGTATCGGCCCTTTTTTATTTTGAGAGGGAGAGTACGTGGACGTCTCAAGAAAAATGTAATGTTTTTAATTGGAGAGTGCCGGCACTTCTTACAAACAAGAAGTGACGTTTCAAGTACTGCTTCCACTGAAAGTATTGCAGCTCTGCTGAGGGCATGCGCTCTCCCTTTAGAAGTAAACTGCAGGAACTCAGTACCCAACTGCACCTGCCCATTTAAAGCGCTCGCCGCCGCTGAGCTGGTGGTCTTACAGGGCGCCTGCATCGGGTAGCACACGGTGCACCCCCAGTGACCCACGCAGACTTCGATTCTCCCCCCCCCTCCCCCCACCCCCCCTCCGACCGCAAAAATACCCAGATCCTAAGCTATGGAGAGGAGCAGAGAATGGGACAACTGGAAGGGCGGATCTCAAGTAAAGACACCGCATATATGCCCATAGGAGAGACCTGAGGTCAGATGCAGGGGACAGGGCAGCTGCAGCGAGAAGCAGAGCAGGGGTGAGGGCGGGCACACTGGGCAGAGCAGGGCACAGGGCAGCCACACGTCGTCGAACAAGGATGAGGGCACCTACGACGGGAGTGGACACCCTCATGGGATACAGCAGGGAGCTGAGGGCACCCTCATGGTTTCGGGTAGGGAAGAGGGTAGCACCAGGAGTTACAGCAAAGGATGCGATGGCAGCTGAAAGGGCATAGGAATAGAAGCATAGATATCTCGTTACAGACCATTGGGTAGTTTTGGGGCGAGGCAAGGGGCAGCCTTGGGTGCCACCATGAAGTTGCTGCTCATGCCATGTGCCATGCCAGGGCGCTCCTGAGTCACAGGTGAGGAGTTTTGCCAAGTCCGCACACTGTTGCATGCACTGATTGGAAAGGGCTCACCAAAACCACGGGCCTCTACATGAACACCCCCCGTCCCCTCAAACTACAGATGCACCCTGTCCCCGTGCACCCCCCCTCGCTTGTTTTCTATAGCACATACACATCTCCGGTGTATCCTGCTCGCATCATACACACATTCTCAGGGCTCACATCAGACAGCAGCAGCAGAGAAGCACACGCAGCGGCAGACAGTGCAAATAGCTCAGCGGGCCCGGTAGAGCACAGTGTACTCGCCGTGAGTTGTACCTGCCTGGGCGAGCACTTCCTCTTACTGCCACATACCCTCCTGCGTATCTCACCAGGTCGCTCCTCTCCAATCCCCAGCTGTCCTTGCACCACCTCCAGTGTCGGTCAGCCCTGCACCATCTGCCGACCCCACCATATTCTTCCACAACTACAGACTACGTTTCCTTCCACCGCCAGCACGAAGATATTGCAGCAGAACCTTTCAGCCCCTGACGCCCCCTCAATACAGCTACTCCGGTCGCTCCCCATGCTCCCTGCTGACCTGTGACCTAGATGAGCAGTGATCCTCTCTCACGCCGTGCACAACTGCTGCCTGCTTCTTGCGGTATCGTTATTTAACTGCTGCCTGCCTTGCGATCGTGCTCTGTGCACAGCTGCTGCCTGCTGCCTGTGGCGTCATTGTTTTGCTGCTGCCTGACTTGCGATCGAGCGCTGTGCCTCGCTAATATTGGCCCATTTAGTTTGTTTTGATTTGTGTGCTCTCCTGGTCTGCATCGCTTGATAGGGTAATTTAGACATTCATTTGTTTATTTAGTAATTTGGCTCGTCTCCCACAGCTCATCCCCACGTTGTGCCACATCCTGGTCCGGTTTCACTTTTGCGGCCATTTGGTGACTGTTGTGCCTCGGAGCCCGCCATCTCCACCACGCCCCCGCCTCCCAGCTGCTCCTCCCTCGCTCCGCCCCCTTCACCATCCTCTTATGACCGATGGATTTGCGCGCAGCGTTCACGCCCAGCGGTGGCGCCGAAGGTGCGCCAAAGGTAAGCCCGTCTACGCCCGTCCGCGCCTGGACCGCGCCCAGCGCCAGGCCCCCGCAACCCGCACTCCACCCTCATAACATATGACGCCGTCACCCTCCTAGCCCTTAACCCCGGACGCACACCACAATGCTTCGAAGCTGCCCCAGGACGTACCCACGGTCCCTTCGATCCACAAACACGCCACAGAACTCTGGGACCTACTCGACACTGCGGCACCGGACATCGCCTTCCTTACAGAAACCTGGATGCACGCATCATCAGCACCCGACATCGCCATAGCCATCCCGGACGCGTACAAGATCATCCGAAAAGACCGCACCAACCAAACAGGAGGCGGCATCGCCATCGTTCATAAGAACACCATCAGAATCACGATCAGCTTCGACGACTACCTTGCAACCGCCGAACACCTCCACTTCCAGATCCACACCGACCCCAGGACCACACTTAGAGGCACCCTCATCTACAGACCACCAGGAACCCGCAAACAATTCAGCGAAGACATCACTGACTTCATCAGCCCGCATGCCCTCCCCTCCGAGAACTACATTCTACTGGGAGACTTCAACTTCCACCTGGAAAAGAAAAACGACTGCAACACCACCACCCTTCTGGACAACATGGCCAATCTCGGACTCAAACAACTTGTTGACACCCCCACCCACTTAGCCGGACACACGCTCGACCCTATCTTCACCTCCAGCAAACACATCTCCTTCAATCATACCACAGATCTCCATTGGACGGACCACAGTTGTGTTCACTTCAGCTACAAAACTACCACGACTCACAACCCCCCACAACCTATTCCTCGAAGAAACTGGAACAAAATCACCACCGACCAACTCCTCACATCGCTCAACCAAAACCCTCCCGCCCTCTCATCAGACCCAAACGAAGCTGCCACCAAACTCAAACAATGGATCACTCACAGCGCTGACGAATTAGCACCCCTGAAAAACCACCAGATCAAAAAAGGTAACAAAAAGGCCCCCTGGTTCAACGATGACCTTAAGAATTCCAAGAAACTATGCCGTACTCTCGAAAAAACATGGAGAAAAAACCCAACCACTGACAACCTGACCACCTTCAAGGCAGCCACCCGCAAACACCTCCAATTGATCCGCGCCACCAAGAAATCAGCATTCAAAGATCGACTAAACAACAACGCCCACAACAGCAAGGAACCTTTCAACATCGTCAAAGAATTTACCAACCCCACCGCAGCCTCAAACGACATCACTCCCTCCCAAGACCTCTGCGACTCATTATCCTCATTCTTCTACAACAAAATCGCCGACATACACAACAGCTTTAAGAACATTTCGAAAGAACAGCCCACCCCACTCACTTCCAAAACAAAACCGCTCTCTAACAACCTTAACGCCTGGAACCCAATCACCACTGAAGACACCATCCGCCTAATGAACTCCATCCATTCAGGTTCGCCAACCGACCCCTGTCCCCACCACATCTTCAACAAAGCAGACTCCATCATCGCACCCCATCTCCGTGATGTCATCAACTGCTCCTTCAACTCCGCTACCTTCCCAGAAAGCTGGAAACACGCCAAACTCACTGCCCTCCTGAAGAAGCCCACAGCTGACCCATCTGAACTTAAGAACTACCGCCCCATTTCCCTCCTCCCTTTCCCAGCCAAAGTCATTGAGAAAGCCGTCAATAGCCAGCTCGCCGCCTTCCTTGAATCCAACAACTCCCTCGACCCCTCACAGTCCGGCTTTCGAGCCAAACACAGCACCGAAACCGCCCTCATTGCAGCGACAGATGACATCCGAATGCTACTGGACAACGGAGAAACAGCTGCCCTCATCCTACTCGACCTTTCCGCCGCCTTCTAAACAGTCTGTCATAGCACCCTCATACAACGCCTCAGCAACGTCGGAATACAAGGAAAAGCATTAGATTGGACCATCTCGTTCCTCGCCGGAAGAACCCAGAGAGTCCGACTCCCCCCTTTCAAATCAGAGGCCACCGAAGTCATCTGCGGAGTCCCACAAGGTTCATCACTCAGCCCCACCCTCTTCAACGTGTACATGAGCCCCCGAGCATCCATCGCGCGACAACACAACACAACACAACACAACACAACCTCAACATCATCTCCTACGCTGACGACACCCAGCTGATCCTTTCCCTCACCAAAGACCCTAACACCGCCAAAACCAATCTTCATGAAGGCATAAAAGAAGTAGCCGAATGGATGAAGAACAGCCGCCTAAAACTCAACTCAGACAAAACGGAAGTCCTCATCTTAGGATCATCCCCCTCTGCCTGGGACGACTCATGGTGGCCACCGGCCCTGGGTACAGCACCCACACCCACAGACCACGCACGCAACCTGGGCTTCATCCTAGACTCCTCCCTCTCAATGACCAGACAAGTTAAAGCCGTCTCATCCTCTTGCTTCAACGTACTCCGTATGCTCAAAAAAATCTTCCGTTGGATCCCCACCGAAACAAGAAAGACGGTCACCCACGCACTGGTCACTAGCCGACTGGACTATGGAAACACCCTCTATGCCGGAACAACAGCCAAATTACAGAAAAAACTCCAGCGCATCCAAAATGCATCGGCCAGACTCATATTGGACATCCCTCGCCAAGATCACATTACCGGCCACCTGAAAGACCTCCACTGGCTTCCCGTCAACAAGAGAATAATGTTCCGTCTCCTCACCCACGCTCACAAGGCCCTCTACAAACTAGGACCCGAATGCCTCAACACACGACTGTCCTTCTACACACCCACCCGCCAACTTAGATCCTCCAACCAAGCGCTTGCCGCAGTTCCGCGCATCCACAGATCCACCACGGGAGGCAGATCCTTCTCCTACCTGGCGGCCAAGACCTGGAACTCTCTCCCCACTCACCTCCGCCTCACACAGAACCACATTTCCTTCAGAAAGGGAATTAAAACCTGGCTATTCGATAAATAATGCTTCCCCTCCCACAAGCGCCTTGAGACCCTATGGGTGAGTAGTGCGCTATACAAATTTTCTGAACTTGAACTACTCCTGCATTCCTTACCGTTACGCCATACTTCAGCGCGATGCCCTGCAGCGTGTCCTCAGAGCTCACGGGGTGCTCGGTGTACATCTCTACCCAGGCGGCCGCTCAAGGACAGTTCGGCCTCAGACTCGAAGCCTCAGCACGGATAGACAGCGTTTCTTCTCTGGCAATCCTCAGCTTACGCCGATACAGGCGATGTGCACGCTTATAGTGTCTCGTGAGCACCCACCGCACTTTCAGTTTCGTTCCAGCCCTCCAGCAGCTTCCAAACATCAATTAATATGTCAAGAGAAGCCCCGTCATTAATCAGCTTCCTGGAAACAGACCGGAGGTTTCTGTAGTGGAAAGTTTGACTCATCCTAAGGCAGCGCACAGGGTTAAACTGCCTGCTGCTAACAAAGTTTACCACTAGTTTTTCTTTCCTTTAGCGTGTAGTTTCCTTGTTTTGTTTAAAAATGTTTCTCCACATTTGCAAAAAGCAATGAGGGTAGTCTTATGGGTAAGCTCCTTCTCTAAAAAAAAATCAGAGACCCCGGGGCGCAGTGGACACACAAGAGCACTGGAGAAAACAAGGATGTTACACATGACACCGTTGACTCTTCTCACTTTCAAAGAACCAAATACATCTGATATTTATTTATTCCCACTGAGCCACCATAAAGCAGTTGTTTATTGCACACCTTCACCTCTATCTATCTATCTATCGCCCTCCCTCTATCTATCGCCCTCCCTCCCTCTTTCGCCCTCCCTCCCTCTTTCGCCCTCCCTCCCTCTTTCGCCCTCCCTCCCTCTTTCGCCCTCCCTCCCTCTTTCGCCCTCCCTCCCTCTTTCGCCCTCCCTCCCTCTTTCGCCCTCCCTCCCTCTTTCGCCCTCCCTCCCTCTTTCGCCCTCCCTCCCTCTTTCGCCCTCCCTCCCTCTTTCGCCCTCCCTCCCTCCCTCTTTCGCCCTCCCTCCCTCTTTCGCCCTCCCTCCCTCTTTCGCCCTCCCTCCCTCTTTCGCCCTCCCTCCCTCTTTCGCCCTCCCTCTCTCTTTCGCCCTCCCTCTCTCTCCCCCTCCCTCTCTCTCTCTCCCTCCCTCCCACTCTCTCCCTCCCCCTCACTCTCTCTATCGCCCTCACTCTCTCTATCGCCCTCACTCTCTCTATCGCCCTCACTCTCTCTAACGCCCTCACTCTCTCTATCGCCCTCACTCTCTCTATCGCCCTCACTCTCTCTATCGCCCTCACTCTATCTATCGCACTTACTCTATCGCATCACCACAGCATCACTCAGCACCACCACAGCATCACTCAGGGGCACCACAACATCACTCAGGGGCACCACAACATCACTATGCTCTACCACACCATCACTGAACGCCACAGCATCACTCAGCACCACCACAGCATCAATCTATGCAACCATTCAACAACATGTTAATATTTCACTTCTGTTCTTGGATTTTTTCTTTGGGTTTTTACATGTAAGACCCTCAGTCTTTACACTTGTGTTGTAATAGTGATATAGGAACATGGGTGTGTTTAAATCTGTACCTTGATGCATTTCTGACATGTATGCCCCTCCGTAGGTCTGTGTGTTTCCCAGTGATGATACTTTTTTGTGTTTTGCTTTTCTTTCTGATAGGTAGTTGCCCTGTGTAGGAAAGTGCCCCTTTTTGACAGTCACCCCCATGTTTTTCCTGGTAATTGATATGATTTTGACTGTAAGTGCACTGGGTTCCTGCTAACAAGGTCCCCAATGCCAGATCGCGTTTCCAAAACTGTTCTATTGTACCCCAATTGGCAGTAGCTGTAGCACCTTTTATAAGTCCCTAGTAAATAGTACCTCTGGTACCTAGGGTTGGAGGTACTGAAGAGGGACCCCAAGGGCTGCAGCGCATATTGTGCCTCCCTAAGGAACCCCTCATGTAATGCATGCAGAGTACCATTGCTGCTGAGTGTCTGGATGCAGACCAAAGTGAAAGCACTACATGCCACACAGCCTGTGTACCATGCCTACAAGCACTGCATACAGTATAGGGAAGTCACCCCTACAGCAGGCCTTACAGCCTTGAGGCAGGGCCAGCTTGGCTCCCTGCAGCTTTACCTCGGATCCAGGCCACTGCTCCAAGAACACCTTTGAAAGTACCAATCAGATAAACCACATTGGTTCATTAAAAGGACCTCTAAAAGGGTTGACCTCCCCATCCCAACCAAGGAAAGAGATTGCTTCCATATGACTTCAAAGAACCATCAAGAAAATCTGTTAGAGCGATTCCCTTCATAGACCACATTAATCAGGAGGATTAACAATCATTTGCAATTCGATAGGTCTCACATTTGTGAGTTTGAGCTATTGGCATTGCAAATGACAATGCCTTTTATTTATGTGTTTTGAAAACCTACAAGCTGTGCGTAAACATGCACTTTGTACTTAGAGTCCTTGCTTATGAGAAGCAAGGCTGGCAGTAGAAGAGACGCAATTACTGCCCGAATATACAAAGAATGTCACAAATGAGGCTACATCAGATCAGACTGAGCAAGATCTTCACCTGCTGGGGAAGACTAACTCTGGATCTGTTTGTGGCAGACCAGAAGAAGAAATGCTGTTACTATGCCAGAATGTACGCACTAGCACGGCTCTAAGAAAATGTGTTTGTTAACTGGCCAGGAATCTTTGCTTACACTTTTCACTCACTTCCCTTAAGACCAAAGGTTTTACGCAAAATGAAGAAAGAGCCATGCTGGGTGATACTAATAGTCCAGTGATGGCTAAGACCGTTTTGGTTCACAGATCTTAGTCTCCCATCAGGACTGCCACGTATGCAGTTGCCATCAATCCCAAATCTTCTTTCCCGCAACAGCCAAATACTTCACTTGGTCGTAGCTTCATAGGATTGTGAGCGCGTCGTCTTAAAACAATGAATTCCATTGCTTAAGGATTCCCAGAGTGGTGTGTAAAATATTAGCCAAAGTTTGAGTTGTTTTCACCAATAAATAGTTCAGAGCTTAATGGAAACGTTTGTTTTTGGTGCACACAGAAAAACGCGCACCCAGTTTCCCCTGATCCACACCAGATACTTGCCTACCTTCTACATTTGTTGTGTTCAGGTCTTGCTAATTTTTGAATGGGAGTACATTTAGCAACTGTTACATAATATAAAAGGGCATTAATTAACCCTCCCGGTGGTTCTGCAGAATTATAAACTAATGAATTAATTAGAGGCCTCTAGAGTTTTGCCACCAGTGAAGCGGACACTGACTCCTTGGGAATTTAATAAAGAACTTTCTCAGCGTATGAAAACTCAATTTGAACCAATACATAAAGCCAATTTAAAGTTTCTATCCTACAAAATTGCATTTCTGCTAGAATTAACATCTGCAAGAAGTTTGAGATTCAAGCTTTTACGATGAGTCTTATTTGCAATTCTGTCGCGACAGTCACTCAGAGAATGAATCCTCATTTTATCCCTAAAGTGCCATTGAATTTTCATCTAGATAAACCTATAATCCTTAAAGCATTAAAAAAAATAAAAACTCAGCATCCGGAAAGGCACTCCATATCATGTATATTAAGTGATGTCTGATATTCTATATAGATTGAACAAGCACATTTTTAGAAAGTCTGATCAATTACTTATAATCTATGATGCCCCTCGGAAAGTGCACTCAAAATAAAAAAAAAACGTTGCTCGCTGGGTCTTAGCTGGCCATTATGTACTGTCCCAATAAAGCAGGTCACCCACTACAAACAAGAATCTCAGCACATTTCAACCAGAAGAGTGTCAACTTTTTTCTTCGCTGGAATGTCTTTTGTGGACATTTATTGTGCAGCAACATGGACGAACACACACTTTCACTCGCCAATTTTTAACTGCTGTTTTAGGAATTTAGGAACAATTTTGTTTATTGAGGTTTGCAGCTTAATAACACTACTTTCCGCCTACATCCAGCGGCTGGCAGCGTCATTGAGTTATAGGACAGAGTACACAGCTCTTAGCCTACAACCCGGAGGCCGGCAGCGATAAACGGACCAGATGAACTTTAAAGAGAAGAGTCCAGGAAAAAGACAAAGCGAGAGAAAGCTGAAAGATGTTCAAAAAGGGTCAGGGTTGGCGCCCACTATGATGAGGTCTAAGGGTCCTACTATCATCTCGAGGGAGGGGGGGAGGAAGCGCAATATCTGCAAGAATTTCGGTCAGGTCACCTCTCTAAACTACCAACAGGATCCGAATAAAAGAGGCCCACAATTCTGGATAGGCAGCCGCCCTGTTCCCAACCGCGAGTTACATACGTTTCATCACCAAGGTAACCCATAATTTGTGCAACCATTAGATATGGTTTGGAATTTCTCTGTTCCCCCAGTGTGCATGGATTACTTGGTGCGCAGCGCTTAGTGCTAAAGCCATTTACCTGTCCCATATCGACCACAGGAGGAAAGTCGGGGTTGGGTAACACTAAGATCGTTTACGCAGGGAATCGGACTATAGTTGTGTCAAACGCTAGGTCAATATCGTTAAAGACCTGTTCCCCAAATCTGGCCAATTAAGGACAGTGCCACAAGAGGTGAAGGAGAGAGAGCCCGTTTGCCCACAGCCCTGCCAACATTTTTCCGACCGCCCCTTATTTCACCTATGTATACATGCAGGTGTGAGATACCAGTAAGAAGCCACTTTATAGGTAGACTCTGCTGGACATGTGTGCAGTGTGATGCACCCTATAGAAAATGTAATTCCATTCTTTGATGGATAGGGAATGCCCTAGTTCATCCCCCCCAGCGTGGTTGGCCCTTTGATTTCGGAGCAGAGCCACTGTTGGAGAGTAGAACATAGAGTGTGGCGCAATGGTTAGAGCGGCAGACCCTGATGCAGAGTTCTGGCCAGGGACCAGGGTTCGATTCCCGCCTCGGCGGGGTCTCGGGCTCAATTTCCTCGGACCTGTTAATTCTTGCCTCAGTGCCTATTCTAATCACGGGCCCCACGCTGCAACTCTGGGCAATAGCTTGCTTAGCTTCCACACCGGCCCCAACAGCGCTAAGGATGCCTGGCTTCACCCGGGGGTGCCCAGGAGTGGACACTTCACAGGGAAAGCCAGGATGGGTTCCACAGCGGTATGTGTATCAGCGCCAGGAAGCCGAATAGGCGACACCGGAAGGTGAACGTCTGGTGACAGTGCGCTCTATAAGTGCCATGACATTTACATTTACAGAGTTCAGAAATGAGGTGCTTTGCTCAATCTTTACATACTGGCCATTTTGCGAAGTAGGTGAGGGGGTGGGAGGACACAGGTTCATAGCTCTGGTAGGTCACAAAGTGTCTCCGCTGCAAATAATGGAACACATCTGACGAAGAGAGCTAGGAGTCCTGCTGTAGTTGAGCAAAGGGGATAACCCCGCTCGCACCATCGGCTGAAAAGGTCTGGGTTGATCCCCTGAGGGAAGTCAGGGTTGTCTGAAATCGGCGTCACTGGGGGCGGAAACGTTGTCAGTCTGTGTTTAAGGGCAACAGAGTCCCATATTTTCAATGTTGTGCTGGTCACCAGGGATGAGTACAACTTGCAGACGCGAGGTCTGGTTGCCTCGCAAGCATAGGCTTGCGAGGCAACCAGACCTTGCGCCATATATTGACACTGGCAACCATAAAAGACCAGTGTTTTTCGGAGAGTGGGCAATTCCACTCTAGTTGAAGTTGTGAAGCCTGAAAGTACTGTGGGATCAGGGGGAGCCCCATGCCGCCTTCTGCTTTTGTCCAAGATAATTGTTGTTGAAGGAGACTCAACTTTGTGTCATTGCCATGTTGATGGCAATTTGCAGAGTGTAAGACAAGAGGCAGCTGGGTCAGTGGTATAGTCTGGAAGATAAAAGTATGCGCTGGAGCACCGCCATTTTAACTGCTGCGATGCGTCCCATCCAAGCCAATTCCAGGCGGCTCCACAAGGAAAGCATCTTATTGGTCTAGTCAAGAAGGGCCCCATAGTTAACTGCCAGTGTCTTTGCCAATGTGGGAGCTAACTGTATGCCCAAATATGGAACGGTCTCCGCCCAACGCAAATGGAAACCCTGACCGCAGTACGTTCTCATGCGGAGAGGTTCAGGATCTGGGATTTTTGGAGGTTAAGGTTAAGGTAAGAGGTTTGGAGGCTAACAGCAGAGATGGTAGTGAGGTTATCGGATCTAACAAAAATAAAATAATGTCATCCGCATACAGGTTAATGATGTGACTCTCAGCCCCAAATCGAATCCCGGAGACCTGTGGGTTGTCCCCAACAGTCTGCGCCATAGGCTTCATGTATAGTGAGAAGAGGTGTCGAGAAAGGGGACAACCGTGTCGGGTCACACACGCTATAGGGAACATGAAGGAAGGAGTCCCATTGACCTGGACAGAGGCCCTGAGGGTGCTATAGATACAACATATCCATGTGATAAATTTATCTTCAAACCCAAATTGGTGGAGAGTTGCAAGCAAGTATGGTCAGTCCATGGAAAGGAAGAGAGCCTCCATTTGTGAATGTTGTATGATGTCAATGAGATGCAGGAGCTGTTTTGTATTATTCTTGCTCACGACAATCTTTAATGCCTCACAGATCGTGAAAGGGGGGTCCCGTCGATGTCATTGTTTCAGATGTAATCCACTAGTACAGTACTTATTGCTTGAACCCTGGAAGGGGATGGCAGCATAGCATCACGTAGTTGCCATTGTGAAGTACGAGGCTGAGAAACAACACGCCGTAGGGTTAAATGGATTGGGGCATGGTATGAAAGAGATCTGGGTTCTATGCTTGCCTCTCTGACACAGGCTGTTAGGACCGGGGACGCGAGGAAGTGATCAATGCGGGCGTATTACTTGTGTGCTGCTGAATAAAAGGTGTAATCCCTTAAGGAGGGGTGGAGGGAACGCTAGATGTATCGGAGCGCTCCGTCCGCCATCCATCGGAGTCCGTCTGATGTGAAGGCTCCCTTTTGAGAGGAGCATTGTCTGGAGCGACCTAATTTGGGTCCATCACCATATTAAAATCTCCCCTGATCAGGATGGCTGTATCCGGGTAAGTGAGGTCTGCTGCTAGCGCGTTGAGGATAAAGGGTTCTTGCCACTCTTTCGTAGCGTAAATATTAGCCAGAGTATTTTAACCACAAGCTCCCGCCCCATAATGTACGTAATTGTGGATATTAGTTTGCCATAAAATTTCTGGGCAAGAAGAATAGCTATCCCATTCTTCTTCGCGGGCCAGCCAACCAATACTGCAGGGGAAACCAGCGTGAGTGCATGCGAGGGGTGTCTTTGGAAAGCAGGTGGGTCTCCTGGAGAAAGCACATAACCCCGCCTGATTGTTCCAGGAGAGACAGCACTGCTGCACGCTTCACTGAGCTGTTTAAACCTCGGACATTAAGACTGATGATATGTATCTCTCGGGTCATGGGACGGGGTACTGTAGTGCTGAGGGGCGCCCTTTACTCCGGGGCACAATTGACAGGACAGCTAGCACGAGTATTGAGGCGCTACTAGAGCGCCGCAGCAAAATCATATAGGATGCAGTTGGTGCGGAGGAGTGAAAAGAATACAGCAAAAATCCCAGGGAAGTGCAGACTAATAACACTAATTGGAACATGAAGTGACAATAGTTCATCAGTTTGGAACAATAGTTGTGGAGCGTCTTCCAGTTGTGAACCCATCTGTCGACAGGGTAGCCTCCCGAGGGAATGCATCCCTCAGTGGAGTTAAGTATCAAGAAAGGCATTTTGCCACAGACCAGTCTCTCCGAGCCAGTCGCCTTATTTCCCTCCAGGCTAGCAGCTATGAGCGATCCCAGATGGTCTCATCTTCTTCATGGAACTTCTGAGAGGGTGGTCTCCCCAGAGAAAGTTTGAAGTATGGATTTATCTTTCTTTGGCTATGGTCTCGGAATCCTGTTTCGCTCTGATGGGGGCTCCCATGGTGGCTTGCCATCCAGATCTCTTCTGCATCTTGCTGTTGGGTAGTGGACCTTTTGCGGCATCTCTGAGGGTTCAGCCACATTGACTATGGGACAGGCCTCTTTGAGGGATCTCAGTTGGTGTAGTGTTCCATTGTGGCAAAAGATTATCCTAAAGGGATGTCCTCAAGAGTACACTATGCCTGCTTTGCGCAAATGTTCGGTGACGGTCTGAAATTCTCAGCGTTTTTGTAGGGTGATCCTTGAGAGGTCCTGAAACTGAAGGGGTGAGTGACCCCTAAACGTGACCGGCTGCTAGTCTCGGGCTTGATGTAGAATGTCTTCCTTTGTTTGAAAGTTTGAGGCGCAGACCAAAACGTGCACGGGCGGATTCTTTTCTGAAATGGGAGGCCCCACTAGGTGCACTCGATCGAGTTGCAGCTTTGCCTCATCCGAGAGCCCCAGAATGTGCCGGAAGAGGGCCGCAACTATTCTCTGAAACGGGAGGGACACAGGCAACCTCCCAGGGAGCAGCAAACAAATGTATGGCGAGGCCTAAAGTCCAAGGTGTGGTTCTTCAGGACACCCCCCTCTTGTGCCTCCCCAGCAGCAGCCGCTCACCCACGATGCTCGGTATCCCCAGTCCGGTCTGTCTCATTGTGCGTTGAAAGCTAACTTACTTCTGGTTCTCTACCTCTGCCAGTAGAGCGAGGGAGGGGGCCTTCCAAGGCGCAGGACCGCGGACCCCTGGGCGCCCGGTAATCACCACAGATCTAGAGCGCTATTGTCGGAGACCAATGCCGGGGGGAGGATTGCGTTCTCGACTTGTCCTGCCGTCCGGTACCAGAAGGTCCCCCATTGCTCCAGCGGGCCACGAGCTGCTTCAATTTAAGATCAATCTTTACACCGGGGTCTCAGGCCCAAGGCCCCATGCGCAGATGAGTGAGCTATGAGGTCCGCTCTGCGCAGATTCACCCAGCTCTCTGAGAGTCAGCCTCTCACAGGGCCACGCCACAGAGTGGGGCAGGGGCCCTCGTCACCACACTTCATCTCCGGTCTAGGGACTCTTGTGTCTCCTTAAGGCACTCGCACCTCTTCCCGCTTCATTCCGTGCGGTCTTCTTTGCTAGACCCAAGTCTTATTAGGCCTAGTGGCGGGGGAAGGGTGAGCGTGCAGGACCCACACTGTTTCAGGCGCTGTCCGCTTCCCCTACTTCAGGGCCCACTTCCTCCCCCCCCCCCTCTCTATGGGGCCGCCAGCAGTGTCCCAACACGTTGGGGTGGGGGTGGAGAGCTCCCACCACCCACGCCCCCTCTTCAGATGCCTGGGCTCCTCACCTCGTGGTGCAAAGGCTCCAGCTCTGAGACAGGGCCCAGCGGCCTGGCGCTCTCGATCTGTTCCTCCTGTCGTGCTCTCTCATCCGTGCGGAGAGATGCTTTGTAGAGACTAGGGGAGCACCGCCACACCCGGTGTTTCCTGCTTCTGCAGCCCACTGCGGCCAGGTCACGGCGCCATTGCCCTTTCGGGGTAGCCGTGGACATATGAGCTCCTACCTGCGTGCTCCTTCCTTCACCACCCCAACCACCTCCTGTAATGAGGTCATTAGCAGTCTAGTGGTTAGAGGGTGGAGTTGTGGGAGGGACAGGAAAGGGAGGAGCGGGGAACAGGATAAGGGTTCAGTTAGAGTAGCGACGTACAGGGAACGGTCATCTAAATAAAGGCTGTGCACAAAGAACATTGGAGTTGGGTCTTCATTGCCAGGAAGACGCGACAGCTGGCGACGAGGGTGGGATGCACTGCGCTGTGCAAACGCACTAGTCCCTGAAGCTGGTGACCTGATCCCTGAGGTGGCGCGTACCTGGGGTCGCTGTCGCGACGAATGTGCCCCCTCCTGCGAGCAGAGGGTTGCCTCAAAAGCGCGGTCGTGCGCTGAAGGTTGAGTGCGCACCCCAGATGCGTGTGGTGAAGTGAGCGTCGTCCCGTGAGCGCTGTCGTGCGCTAAAGACAGGGTGCCTACCCTGATGCGTGTGCGTGAAAGCACTGAGGTCGGGAGCCCACCTCGGTCCTACCTGTGATCGAACAAGTCTGCCCAGAGAAGACGGCAGCCCCCAGTGAGAGCGTCAGCATCCCAGCCTCCAGCGCAGCAACTGCATGCCCTGTGAGTGAGTCGCCTGCATGTAGTGAAGCGGAGATGTGAACGGGAGCGAAATCTTGCAGAGAACGAGATTTGAAGACAGCGGCCATCTTAGGGTCAGGCTTTTTTTCCACCTATCGCAGAAAAGGAATTTAATTTTAGGGATTAAGGCAACGACGTTTGCACCACTATTTAAATACCACGACTAAGTCCAACGTGAAGGTGCTAGAACCAGGAATGTAATCCCTATACAAACCCAACAAGTAAGATAGGGAAACCCTTCTTGCTTGACAAACTAGACTTTAGAAAAATGAACCGCACCCTTCAAAATTAGATACACAGTTTTTTGACAAACGATGTTTTTGACGCGAAACTATGCAGAATTTATGAATTTGACTATTATACGTTTATTCAGCCCTGGAGAAGTCCGGTGACGGACGAAACGCGTTGGCTTTTTGGCTATCAGCGATTGTTTTAAAAGAAAATGAAAAACTGAATAAAAGAAAGAAAATTGAAGATCTAAAGTCTTTTTGTGTATATATTCATTGGGAAAACAAGCATGACAATGTTATATGTGTCTTAACAAATACTGAGACACCGTTTGTCAAAAAACTGTGTATCTAATTTTGAAGGGTGCTGTTCATTTTTCTAAAGTCTTTTTTCCACCTATCCCCTGTCAGGGATATCGAGCTGCCATCTTGAAGTCAGGGTGTTGGGGTTTATGTAACAAACCCAAGCAAATGCAAACCCCAGTTTTGCAATTTAACACTGAGTGAAGGCAGGCACCTGAGTTCTTTAACAAACCCAAGCAAAGTCAAGTCCTGAACTTGTCAATCAACACTGCGAAACTGCCCATAGACAGCAGGAAGATCGTGATTGGCAGAAAACGCTAAAGCAACCCTCTGTCATTCCCAAAGAGACTGGTGAGAAAGAAAAAAAGAGGAAACTAAGTGCTAAAGAAGCAAAAGAAAGATGTCAAACTCGCCGACCAGAAGGGCTCAAGCCCCAGCTGCGACCAACAGACAGGGCATGATGGGTGTTTCCTATCTGCGCCCTCCTGAACTGCTTGCACTCGTGGCTGGAGGGGGAATGTGTCTCCGATGGCAAGAGTGGCTTGATGACTTTGAGGACTTTATGCAAGGGTCTCAGGTGACAGAAGAGGATCAGAAATTAATTTCTATGCGCAACCTTGTAGGAAAGGAGGTTAGCCAACTCATCAAAGAATTGCCGACTGATGATACTGGGTCGTATATCAAAGTACGGGACGCCCTGAACAAAAAGTTTCTACACAAAAAGAATGTGGACTATGAAAGATACACCTTTAATTTAGCATCGCAGGAAAAAGAAGAACCAATGAGCACGTTCATCACCAGACTTAGGCGGCTTGCGCGCTAGTGTGATTTTGACAACTTTTCCACCGAAGATGCTCTCAGATTGCGCATTATAGAAGGATGCCAGTCCGAATCACTCCGAAGACGACTCCTCAAGAAGAGTTACATCTTAGATGAAATAGAAGGGATGACCAGAGTTCATGACCAGGCAGAAGAACACGCCAAGAAGATGGAAGCGGGATGGACAGAGAAACGGGAGCAGGCATTCCGACTTCAATCGCGCACCACCCGCCGACACTCTCGGGATGGGCAGAGGACGTCACGACCCAAAATCAATCACCCACACACAGGTCGGAGACGTCATGACTCCTGCAGAAGAGACAGGAGAAGGAAACGTCCACTCAAATGCTACCGGTGCGGTTACGATTTTCCGCATACTGATGCATGCCCAGCACTTGGACAACATTGTCGGAAATGCGGGAGAGAAAGTCATTTTGAGAACGTCTGCGGGGAGTATCGTCCACTGGGTCTTCACACTCGAGCAGAGAATCACGAAGATCGCAGTGGTTGAGAAGATCACTGTCACAAGAATCTAGGTCACCGTCGCCTGTGTCACAAGATAGTGATGAGTACATCTGCATGGTGGCTGACCCTGATCAACTGAAGAAGTATCCGCGATTGGACATCTGCGTAGGTAACCACGC
The DNA here is from genome assembly GCF_964261635.1 of Lissotriton helveticus. Taxonomy (NCBI): domain Eukaryota; kingdom Metazoa; phylum Chordata; class Amphibia; order Caudata; family Salamandridae; genus Lissotriton; species Lissotriton helveticus. Next base: position 1,938,820,736 of record NC_136057.1, on the reverse strand, counting down.
GACCAAATTTGTATTGGACGGCGGCGCCTCGTTAAACTATATCCCAGTGACCGAATACCGGAGAATGAAACCGACTCCTCCATTAAGCCCAGCACATGTGAGGGTGTATACATGGATGTCTAAAAAGCCACTTCCGTGCTTAGGGAAATTCGCAACCACTTTCACTCACAAGGAGCACACCGTACCTGCTCATATCCATGTAATCGAAGGACCAGAAGCGGATTGTCTCCTCAGCCTCCCCACCGCTGAACGACTTCGTCTAGTAGAAATTCTCTATCGAGTGAATGATGACCCCGACATTATCCACAAGTTTCCCAAGTTGTTCACTGGGCTAGGGAAGATGGCACGATGTTAAATACGCCTCCACATCAAGGAGTGGGTGACTCGCGTCGCTCAGCATCACAGGCGAGTCCCGTTTCACCTCCAGAAGGCCGTGGAGGACGAATTACATGAACTATTACAGGCCGACATCATTGAGAGAACTGACGGACCCACCCCATGGGTCTCTCCAGTAGTAATCGTGCCTAAAAAGGGCACTCCAGACAAAGTGCGCTTGTGCGTGGACATGAGGGTACCAAACACCACCATTGAGCGAGAACGTCATCCTGGTCCACCTCTGACAAAATGATCGCGTCCCTCAACGGAGGCCAGGTCTTTTCCAAGTTGGACCTTAATAAGGGGTATCACCAGCTTGAGCTACATGAGAAGTCACGATCCATCACTACCTTCGCTACGCATCTTGGACTTTTCAGGTATAAGCGGCTCAGTTTCGGAGTCTCCTCAGCCGTGGAGATATTCCAAGAAACTATACGAAAAACAATTCACCGCATCCCGAATACACTAAATTCCAGCGACGACATCCTAGTATATGGTGCAACGGTACAAGATCATGATACGGCACTAGATAGAGTCTGTCACGCCCTCCTAGATGCCAATCTCACTCTGAGGAAAGAGAAATGTGAATTCCACAAGTCCACGTTAAAAATTTTTGGACACATATTTTCGGGAGCAGGAATGAAACCAGACCCTGAGAAAGTAGCAGCACTGAACGACACGAGAAGCCCGCAAGATGTCGGTGATGTGAGGTCTTTCCTAGGGATGGCGAGTTATTGCGCTCGATACATAAGAGACTATGCCACCATCAGCTACCCATTGCGCAATCTCACTAAGCAAGGACAGCCATTTCAGTGGACTCCACAATGTGAACAAGCTTTTCAAGAGATCAAGAGAGCTGTTGAATCTGCTAACAACCTAGCCTACTTCAATCCCAGGAGGAAAACAGAGATCACGGTAGATGCCAGCCTGGTTTGCCTAGGAGCCATTCTCGCTCAGTTTGATCATGACACCGATCAGAGGCACGTGGTTTCATACGCCAGTAGGAGTCTGACTGACACGGAAAGAGCGTGCTCTCAACCCGAGAAGGAGAGCCTTGCCATTGTCTGGGCCTGTGAGCATTTTCACATCTTCGTGTATGGTAAACACTTCACGTTGGTCACGGATCACCAGGCCCTAGTCACCATCTTCGGCAACCCGTGAGAAAAGATGCCTCCTAGGATAGAGCGATGGGGCTTGCGTCTTCAGGAATATACATACACCATTATACACAAACCCAGAAAGTCCGCCAACCCGGCCGATTATATGTCCAGGCATCCCAAACCTTCATGTGCATTAGGACCGTCGCTCGCAGAGGAATACATCCACTTTGTGGTTGACCAAGCCAGGCCACCGGCCGTCCCACTAGAAGCCATCTGTGCCGCCACTGCTCAAGATGCTGTTCTGCAACAAGTAAAACGTCTAGTACAAACAAACACCTGGAGGTACTCCTCTGATGAGGAAGACAGAGATCCCGGCGAAAGGCAGGAACTGAATGCATTCAAACACGCCAAAGATGAGCTATCCATCACAGCGGATGGACTTGTGCTCCGGGATCAGAGAATAATCATCCCCATGCAACTCCGCCAAGGTGTAATCAACCTAGCACACGAAGGGCATCGTGGAGTGGTGGCAACCAAAAGAGCGCTCCGAGAGGGGGTGTGGTTCCCGCTCTTGGATCAGATGATCGAACTGACTCTCAAGGACTGTCCGCAATGTCAACTGGTTAGCCAAGGAGAACCCCCAGCTCCCCTTAAAATGTCTACTCTACCCACCGGGGTCTGGCAGGATATTGCTCTGGACTTCTTCGGACCCCTTCAATCGGGAAAGTATGTGCTAGTCATCATGGATGAATATTCAAGATTTCCAATCGCCCAATTTGTCTCATCCACCAAAGCTGCCATTACTGTAGCTGTCTTAGATGAAGTATTTGCTGCCTGGGGCATACCAAAAAAAGTTAAAACAGATAATGGACCACCGTTCAACAGCCAAGAGTTCGGAGAATTTGCCAAGCTTCTCAATTTCAAGCATCGTAAGATCACTCCTATATGGCGCAAGCCAACGGAATGGTGGAGCGATTTATTGCTACTCTGAAAAAGACACTTCAACAGGCGGTCGTCGACAAAAAAGGATCTGCAAGTTGCTCTCAATTAAGTTTTGCGGGCCTATCGCACCACTCCCCATGCGACCACCGGCAAATGCCCTGCCACTCTCATTCTGGGGCATCCCATACGAACTCGAATACCTACTGTGGAGGACGTTCTACAATCTCACACACTGGATGGAGCACATTATGGCATGGCTGACACTGATCGCCGGAACAAGGAAAGGATGAAGGCCTATGCTGAAGCCCGGCAGAGGGCCAAGACCCCGTCCATTCAGGAAGGAGACTGGGTGCTAGTCAAACAAGAGCAACCGAGGAAAACAGATTGTCGCTATCGGGCTGAACCCCTGATAGTCACTCAACAAAAAGGAACCATGATAACGGCGGAATCTGACAACAAAAGGATCACACGAAATGTGTCACATTTTCAAAAATGTACCGCAGCAGTCAAAGATGCTCTACACAAGCCATCAGAAGCCCCAACTACAGAAGCATCACTCTCTAGCAGTCCTATGCCCAGACTGGAAACTCTGCGTGAGTCTGAGACCGAGACTGTAGAAGGGCATCTCAGGCCTCGCCGACCCATCCGCAGACCTGTACGGCTGATTGAAGAACTATAGACATTTCACAAATTAAATTGCATTTGTTCAAGAAGAAGGGAGATGTAATGAGGTCATTAGCAGTCTAGTGGTTAGAGGGTGGAGTTGTGGGAGGGACAGGAAAGGGAGGAGCGGGGAACAGGACAAGGGTTCAGTTAGAGTAGGGACGTACAGGGAACGTTCATCTAAATAAAGGCTGTGCACAACGAACATTGGAGTTGCGTCTTCATTGCCAGGAAGACGCGACACCTCCCAGTCCGGTGGTCTCGGTAACCTTTCGTTTACGGCTGCTCTCCCGGGGATCCGGGGGGCGGCAGGTCCCAACTTCAGGTCCGACCTATGCTCCGCTCACTGCTGTGCCATCAGTGCCTGACGGGGACCTGCAACAGAAGGCTGGAGGGATGCAAAGCAATGCGGTAGTTGCGGAGCGATGGAGAAACCTGTCACCCGTCTGCCATCTTGGAAACGCCCTCTGAAATGCTGTCTTAAAGGTTACCACTCCCAGCTCAACAATGGGGATGATTCGAGCATTCAAATCCCATGAACGATACCAAATCTGATTAAGTACATTTACAAGTAAGTAACTTTGTTCCCCTTTTAATTCCTATGTGTCACTGTGCAGCGCTCACATTAACTCTGTCTCAGATCTCTTTGAATCCTTCGAGCAAGAAATCTGGCAACGAATGAGCATACGTCTTACAACATAAACCAGGATCTATATGACAGAAATGTTCCAACATTTCATGCTTACAAAATGCACAAAACAACCTGAAATGGATGTATTCGAAGCCCTTAGGTTATAGAGAGGGAGAGATTTGTACAACCTAACAATAATCCCACTGAAAGCCAGAATCATTAGAGCTTTCATAAGCCGTACTACACAGGTTTTACACAATAGTAAGAACAAAAATAATAATGCCAACACCAATGCCAACAGAGATTGCATTATTGGCACTGGTCATCCTTGAAGGTCAGTGGTGGGCATCGACTATTTAGTATGTCAGGATTACTGTCTGCAACGTACAGGCATTGGTTTATCTACTTAATTTCCACCTTTACATATTTTGGGTTTCAAGGGGTGAAGGAGTATAGCCTTTTCGGAACACGTGGAAGAGTAACAAAAATATAACCAGACTGGTTTCTACTAAGGCACCCCAAAACAACTCTATTCCCCTCTCTTCTGCCCAGGCTGTCTTGAAGCCTCTGCTTATCAGAAAATCTTTCTGCAATATAGCTAACTTCACTTTCTTTCCTTAACCCCTTTGTAAATTCTACTACTCCTGAACATTATCCTTCTATGTTTGATGCCCGAGTACACCACCATATATCAGTACATTCAGAAATCTAAGGAACGATAACCAACACTAGCTTAAATAGTATGTCCACCCAACAATTTTCACTTTCTCATTCTAACCACAGCAAGAAAGAATGACACTGTTTATCTCTACCATATTTCTACCACCTTCTCTCCTAACTCTGTGCTTTAAAACAGCTGTAATCAAAAGTAGCCCATAAACAATGGTAAAACCCTGTAAAAAGCCCTTGTAATCGCCTAAGGAGACCACCGTTAAACTTTGTATTGCACTTACTTGAGTCCCGCTGTCCCGACTGGCCGCTCCCGCTTCGCGGGTGCCGCTGCGCAGTCTGAGACGCCGCTGGGAGAACCTGCTTTGTGTCCTGGAGTGTGCTGGGGCGGAGAGGCTTTGCTGTCATCACAGGTGTGCGGCGCTGCAGGGACTCGCTCTACCAGGAGTCCCTGCCCGACCTCTTCCACCTCGTTGGCGCCCCGCCCCCTGGTCGCCATGGAATTGTAATATAACTGCGCTAGGTGCTCGCTGCGCGAGAGCGCTGGGCGAAGCCCGGGCAAGGGGCGGGCCCTCTTAGGCCCTCAGAGGCCTGAGGAGACTGGGCTGGGCCAGATCCCCTGGCCGTTGACTTGCACCTGTGTAAGTAGCGCCAAATAACTATTTCGGGCTATATTGTTATTGCACTGTGATGTCGACTACTGCACACAATCTGGCCACTGGAGCTTCTGACAAAGCAGGGGCTACGACTAACCGAACCTTGGACAATTACTTTACAAAATCTGTTCCTGAGGAACCAAAAGACCTATCCCTAGCTGAACGGCGGGCTGACCGCCGTCGTTCTATTGATCGTATTAAGAATAGAACTTTTTCTGAGCCCATTCCCGTTGTGACTTTGGACAAAGAGTTTTGTGCCTCTATTATGGATACTACATCACCTGCAGACAGTGTGCCCTTATTATTGAGAGAATGTTTAGCTCCTCCCATTGGTTTAACCCAAACCCAAAGAGAAATAGGCTCATCCCCACTTGGTTCCCCTAGTACATCTAACCTATCAAAGACCATGATTTCACCTACACCTCGGCCTGGGAAGGTAGTAAGAGGAAAAAACATGAGGTCTTTACCACAGAAAATCTATGGCCCTCCGCCAACCAAAAAGAGACGTAAGAGGAGGGATCCAACCAAGCCAAAGCTAAGTCACACAGAGTTTGGGAAAAAGTCCAATCCCTTTAGCGATGAGGCCCTGGAGACAACTCTTGCCAAGGAAGTTGTAGGAATAGTGTTAGATCCTCCAATACTTGTACCATCATCTGCACCATTACTTAATGAGTCCAATATTGATCAAGTTCTAATGCACAAAGGGTCCCAACCAGCTTCCTCCGATAATTTATTGGATAGCATAGAACTCATAGTGAGAAGCTATACTCTAGCCATAGCGGGAAGATTAAAAGGAGTGGAATCAAGACTAGCGAACATAGAGGCGACTTTGGCATCACAAGGAAGCCCTATTAGGTCTCTAGGGCAAACAACAGCTCCAATTATTTCCCAAGCCACTATATTGACACACACCCCCTTAATAGATGCAGTTGAAACAACATCCACTACTACTACTTCACAAAATAAACCGAAACTAGCTACTGCAGCCACAACTAATCAGATGTTAATAAACACATTATCCACACGCAAACATTCCACCAACCTCAATATAAACCAGCCAAAAATACCAACGGCAAAATTTACGACAACACTGAACCGAATACCAGACACCCCTGCCAATAATCCAGTAAGGGAAATTACATCTAATGGACCATCAAGATTGGAGGAGGGGGAACCCAGACACTTGAGAGGGGGCCAAGGTAGGAGACCACCTACTGATCTCCCGCCGGAAGCCGCACCTTATGTGGTGGTACTTACCGGGGTACCAGAATTGTCAGGTGGTAAACGAGAAGGTTTAAAAAACAAAATAATGCACTGGCTGGCATTACATAGACCAATAGCCAGCAATATTAATGGCGACATTGTCCATGTACGACGTTTACCATGGCTAGGTGGAAGACCAAAAGATATTGGGGGAGATGTGGTGGTTGTTAATTTCAGGGACAAAAATGCAGTTCAGTATATATTGAATTGGCCATACGGTAATGAGGATAACTGCATTATACCGCGCCCATTGACCTATTTTTATCCTAGATCGATAGTATTTCCTCCCCAATCGGTACACAGAAATGCCCCCTTAGATAATTATTTGTTTAATATGGAGTTTGCCAGAAACCCTGTCCATATGTACCAGCCAGCCCCAGCCCCTACGATATTCGGGTGGAACACAATACCACTCAGAATTAATTCTGATGACCATAGAAGAATGGCTCACCCGATACCATTCACGCCGCTGGAGCTATCGAACAGGTTCGACGTGTTTGGTGGCCTGGATGAGTGTGATTGAAGTTTAATGACCGGGGAGGAAGATAGTGATGATGTCAACACCTTTAGTATTGTTGAAAGTAAGGAGGAAGGAGGGATTAGACTTCCAAGGGCAGGGAATTCCATCATTGCAATAGATAAAGGGGCTAATAGCAGTCAGTCCTCACCTACACTTATGGGAACTAGTGGGTCATCCCTGTTTTCATTTGTTTCATGGAATGTAGCTGGGGTGTGTGCGAAATTATGTGACCCGGATTGGAACATTTACATGAACACTTTTGATATTTGTGTGCTGCAGGAAACATGGGCCACGGACCAGATTTATAGAGTTGGGTACAAAACATATCAATTAGAGGCTGTGCCTTCATTAAGAGGCCCAGCCTCAGGAGGACTTTTAATATGGATTAGTATCTCCATTAACATCGATATAAAAATTCTAAACACTGGTTCCTTAGACATACTTGCCCTGGAAATAACCACAGTAGACAAAAGGGTGATTTACCTCCTAAATGTGTATAATAGACCTCATCCATCTTATAGGGAGTCACCATGCATCGAAAAATTGGAGATGTTTATGGATACTTTAAAACCTGATGCAAGTGTAATTCTATGTGGGGATATGAACTGCAACTTTTAACCGATCATGGGCATAGCTCAATTGTATGAAGATGAGGATGCTGCTTACGGGATACCTGTCCTGGGTGAAAATGGAATGGTTGCTGGCACTACATTAGCCCTACAGATCACAAGGTTACTCACAAGCCATGGTTTGAGAGCATGTAACGGTCGTATGCCATCTGACAGTCCGAAAGCTCCCACCTTTAAAAGGCGAAATCATGAAAGTAAACTGGATTATGTCATTGTTTCCCTTGACCTATGGCAATACATAAATGATTTAAAGGTTAAGGAGAGACTTGACAGTGACCACTATCCATTAGAAACTAGCTTCCTTCCAAGTTTATTAAAGGGGCTGGAAAATAGTGAGGGTGGCCACAGCCAAGCAAATTTAACAACATCAGATAATATTATTCTCACTAATAATCGAAGGGCTGTCAAATGGGCATACATATTGGTTAGAGAGGACCTACTGGCTAATATTTACTGCGCCTTGGCAAACACATTTGAATCATATTGCCCATATAGATGTGATTCTGGAGCATTTATAAAATTACATAATTCCCTTTTTAGCCAACTACTTGACCTTTTTACAAAAAGATCAAAAAAAGGGCTTGGCCCAGCAAATACAAAACCGGTAGGCAAACCTTGGTATAACAAGGAATGTCGTGTCGCTAAAACCATTCTGATTGACGCTCTTAAAAGGAAAGGTCCCATAGAAATTAGAGACAAAAGGAAGTCATACAACAAAACAATGGCAAAAGCTAAATCTACTTGGGACGAGGAACTATGGTCTAATATGTTATTAGTAGCTAAAACTAAGGACCAGAGGCAATTCTGGGAACTAGTGGCCAAGGGGAATAAACGAGAAAAAGGGTCTAGAGAGGTTTTTCTAGACGAGGCCACGTGGGTAAAACATTTCACAATGTTGTACGCAGCTAAAACCACTGAGGAATCCTCTATGGATGAACTCACTTTCACCCAGCTAGAGAAAACATACCCATTGGTAGTTTTTGATTTAGAAGAAACGGAGCTAGCAATAGCCTCAGTAAAGCAAGGGAAGGCCCCTGGACTTGATAAAATTCCAGGGGATCTCTATCTGCATAATGCCGACGTTTGGGCACCCTGTTTGAATCATTTTTTTAATATTATTGCGGCCGGTGACCAAATTCCGGACACATGGGATGGCGCAGAAATTATTACTATTTTTAAAAAGGGGGATCGAGGCGATCCAGCCAACTATCGCCCCATTAGCCTTTTAGATATAACCCAAAAGATATATGCCAGGCATATATTAAATCGAATAAATATGTGGTTGGAGGAAGAATCAGTTTTATCAAAATATCAGGCGGGGTTTAGGAAAAAAACTGGGACCATAGATCAGGTACTAAGGCTATGCTGCTTGTACTGGAAATACGTTATTATTCGTAAGGGTCATTTGTATGTGACCTTCGTAGATCTACGAGCAGCATTTGACTTAATCCCTCGTGACTTACTTTGGAGATCTCTGGAAGGGCAAGGGCTCCCTGGAGAACTGCTGAAATTGGTGAAAGGCTTGCACCAGGAGAACTACGCTAAGGTTAAGTGGGGCCCAAACGGGGAACTCACAGATAAAATCCCCATAAAAAGGGGAGTACGCCAGGGATGCGTATTAGCCCCCACCCTTTTCTCCCTTTTCGTTAATGATATTGCAGCCTATATGGAGAATTGTGATATTGATTCGCCACGATTAGGAGGGGAACGAGTAGCGTCCCTCCTTTTCGCGGACGATACGATCCTTATTTCGCAAACCCCTCGGGGCCTTCAGACCTTACTAGACAGGTTCCAGCAATATTGTACCCTAAAAGGGTAGAAATGAATGTAAAAAAACTAAATATCTGGCACTAAACCCGCATAAAAGTTTTAAAAGGAATCTAACGTTAAACAGCCAAAAACTCGATTATGAACAGAGTTTTACCTATTTGGGGGTTTTACTAGACTCATCAATGGGATGGAGACCACAGTTAGAAAAATCAAAAATAGTGTTCAAACAAAATTGTCTTCCAATATTGAAAAGACACAATAAATGTGCAAACAAGGCAGTTACTCCAGCAATTGAGATTTTCAGGTACAAGGTTCAATCAGCTGCTTTGTATGGGGCATAACTCTGGGGCCCAGTATGTAGGAAGACCTTTGAAACTCAGGAGAATACGTTCATTAGGGGATTGTTAAAAGTACCTAATAACACCCCATTGATAGCATTATTCTTAGATTTAAATATTAAACATACTGACCATCATGTAATGTTGAGACCTCTATTACTATGGGTCAGACTATGGACAACTCCTGAATTGATTGACTATAAAAATGGTGTGAAAGAAGTGCTGGACCTAGATAGTGGTAATAAAATCTTTTGGTTCAAGCACGTAAGAGCTTGGTTAACCAAATTAGGATTAACCCATTTTTGGAGCAACCCAGAGTCCCTAAGTACGGCCGCCAAGAAAATAGTCAAAATGTCTTTTTGGTCTTATGTGAGCCATGAGTCTGTGTACATAAAAGTGCATGGCCCCTTAACCGAAAAATTTCTAATGGCCAAAAACGTGGCTTATTTTGAACCATTTCTCAACGAGATTCAGCCACCATTGGCCAAAACACTATATTTAAAATACAGGTACGGAACTCTGAGAACCAAAGCCACTGAGAAAAGCTGGGGGAAGATAAAAAGTGACCACTGCACACTATGCACAAATAATTCAAGGGAGGACACATTACACATACTGTTCTTTTGTCCCAGCTATGGCATTGCAAGGAAAAATTGGATAGTGCCACTGTGTCATAACATTGGTGCTACCTCTCATAAGGAAGCCGGTAGAATCCTAAACACGGACACTAGCCAAGTAATTGTGTTCGTAATTGGCAAATTTCTTTTGGCTGTAAACTTTATTAGATCAAAAATTTAAACTACAATTTTGAACTGTTTTTTTTTTCTTTTTCTTTTTTTCTCTTTTTCCCTTCTTTTTAGGTGTTAAATTTTTAACAAATCCCTTGCCTGGCTGTTATGAATCCAATTTAATGCTTTTTTAAATTTGTATAGTGTATATTATATTTTTAAATATATTTATTCAAATTTCTGTCGCAATCCCAACCACATTAATGTGTCCAATTACGATGAATAGTATCAATGTTTACTGATTTTGGCACTGTGTACAGTACTCTTTTTATTGTATTCTTTTATGTTGCTAAAGCAACGAAATAAAGATTGACTTGACTTGACTTGACTTGCCAGAAATGTTCCAACATTTCATGCTTACAAAATGCACAAAACAACCTGAAATGGATGTATTCGAAGCCCTTAGGTTATAGAGAGGGAGAGGTTTGTACAACCTAACAATAATCCCACTGAAAGCCAGAATCATTAGAGCGTTCATAAGCCGTACTACACAGGTTTTACACAACAGTAAGAACAAAAATAATAATGCCAACACCTATGCCAACAGAGATTGCATTATTGGCACTGGTCATCCTTGAAGGTCAGTGGTGGGCATCGACTATTTAGTATGTCAGGATTACTGTCTGCAACGTACTGGCATTGGTTTATCTACTTAATTTCCACCTTTACATATTTTGGGTTTCAAGGGGTGAAGGAGTATTGCCTTTTCAGAACACGTGGAAGAGTAACAAAAATATAACCAGACTGGTTTCTACTAAGGCACCCCAAAACTACTCTATTCCCCTCTCTCCTGCCCAGGCTGTCTTGAAGCCTCTGCTTATCAGTGTAGGAGAGTAGGGTCTGCTATCCTATGGTCACCCCAAATTTTTGCTTTTTGCTTCACTGGTTTGACTTAATGTGGCTGTGGGCCTGCTAATCAGACCCACAGCCTGCTGTTCTCTCTCTAAATTGTTACCCATGTACTTTAGGTGCATAACGACATTGGAACTGGTTCACCTTATTGGCCCCTGTAACAGTGTACCCAGGTACCCAGGGCATAGGTGCTTCCAAGGCCTACCAGGGGCTGCAGCATGTATTGTGCCACCCCTGGCCTGGCCTCCATATTTGACACAACTGGCTGATCACTCAGCTGGGGTAAGTCGGTGTAAACACCCCTTACTTAGGTGTAGTATGCCTATACCTAACCTAAAATGGACACACATGTCCCTATCAGCCACTCCTATGGAAGGCCTCATCAATCCTGGAGGCAGAGTGCTTGGGAATATGTGAGATAGTGCTCTGGCATGAGCTGAGCCTGTCTGCAGCTTTCGGAACCATGTCCTTTAGCTGTTTCATGATACTGCCATACCATATACTCTTAAGTGCATTATGAACCTCGCGGTTAAATGCTGTCTTTGGTTTGGCTTTATCAAAACATGTCGAGTAAGGTGTCATACGAATTGGAATACTACCCCCTCGCCAGTTCTGGCGACGGGGGTAGCATTCCACCCTTCTAGAGGGACACGACATGTACCTAGCCTGAACCCCGGTTAAAGTTAAACAGAGCCTCAGCATCACAAAATGGATGCTGCCACCACAGACACAAGTCTGATCTCCTGCTGCTGGGAGTCCTTCCAGCGAGGGCAGCTTGGACAAAGGGTTTCCTGCCTGGGGACGTGCTAGCACCACCCCAGACAGGATTTTGTGTATTGGGTAGGACAGGGCTGAATAGAATCAGACATGCCTGGGGCACACAAGGTGTCCCTGTGCATAGGCCAGTTCAAACCGGTGCTGGGGCTTTCCAGCCCCAGTCCTGGCGCGAAACTGGACAAAGGAAAGGGGGTGTAACCACCCCCCTTCCTGGTTCCACCCAGAGGAGGGACCTAGTAGGTGATCCGGCCCCCCAGATTCGAATAAGAGTGGGAGCTGTGTCCTGAGACTTCAGATCATCCTGAATCAACTTGAAATACAGAAGAAGACTGGACTTCGACATTCTGCTGCACAGAAGACGGAAGAGAATCTCCCTTGTGGCCAAGGAGTGACCACCCTGTGAACACAGGCACCAACCAGCAACTCGACGTCTGCTTTGCCGCCGCCTCCCGCCGGAGCCCGAGCCCAGAGCCTGACAAGACCCAGACTCCCAGACTTCTCACCGCCCGATCCACAGTCCCTGCAAAGAAGGGACCCGTGGAGGCACCGAGAGACGTGGGACCGGACCTCTTGGAAGACCCCCGAAACGCTGACTGCGCAGCATCAGAGGCACCCTCGACGCTGTGCTTTGGAGTTTGAGAAGCCCCAACCTCGAGCAGCCCTTGCACCGAAGATCAGCCCCCCAGCATCTCCACGATCTGCGTGGGGCCCTTTTGCACTGTGCCACTCGACGCGCCATCCCGTCCACTTGCCACGTGGCTAGCGGCCATCTTGGCGACGAAACCTTCAACTTACACTGCGGGTCTGGTTGCTCCAGAATTGCCCTTGCTCCTGTAAAAAGGAGCACCTGCTCTGACCTTGCTGGTCCGAGTAACAAGCCTTTTTCGATTCCTGCGTGGCTTGCATTAGCCAAGGCCTGTTTGCTCCAATCAAGTTGCCGACACCGCCAACAGCGAGAAGCCTGCGTGGGACAGCTCGTGACCGACTCCTGGACGTCTTCGACCCCTTGTGTCCACGTGGCTGCAGAGAGAAGCTACACCTCGACACCTGTTTGCACCCGACATCGCCTGGTTCCAATCTGGTTCCACGGTAGTCACTGGCTAGTGACTTTGAACATTGTCCCCTCTGCTTTCAGGTCTTCACCTCTTCAGATCCACCCTTGGATCCACCGGAACTCTTCACATCGAGCCGCCTGCAGCATCTTCAGCTCCAAGCACCATCGACCTGCGTGACGAAACCCGACACTACTTCGACCCTGTGCACCCGCTTCCTGTGGGTGAGGTAACTCAGCAACGCCGGTGTTCCCACACTGGTATACACCTCTAGTGTCTGTGTCTAAAGTTTCGTCCTTCTAGGTCACTCGGAAGGTTCCTTAATAACTAACTTTGTAACTTTTACGCACCATTGACATTGCATTGGTAAAGCGTGCACTTTCCGCACTGCACCCGAATCCCGCGGGCCTTTCCCGACTTCTTTACTGCTAGTCCCGAACAGCTCCAGCGATTCCCCAGGCCCTAGGCCTCTTCACTTTCCCCATAGTGGTTCTTATACCACTATTTTACTATATGGTTTAGGTGGCCCCTAGGGCTCATCCATAATTGTGCAACTTTTGTGTATTTAAACTGTGTTTTGTTTTAACGCATTTACTACTGTGCTCATAAAGAGTATCAGGGTTATTTGTAGAAATAAATCTATATATATTTTCAATATGTGTGGTGTCCTTTCATTTGGTATTCAAGGGATTGTGTATGGTAAAACAGCTTGCTTCACATGCCTTTACAGAGTTTAGCCTAAGACTGCTTAGTCCATGCTACCCCTAGGATAGCTTGTCTATAAGGTTGACTTTACAACCTGCACCATAAGGGTTGCTTGGCATGGTACAAGGTGATCACTAGAACTAGTGAGCATCATATACCAGGCCAACTTCTCACATTGGTGAGCAGCGGATTGGGATTTGAGCTTGCTGTTGTTTTACCATTACAATCTTTGAAAATATCATTTGAAAGATCATACAGGTACCTGATAGGTACATTAAAACAAGACTAGATATACTTAAGTTCTACTGAACTTAGTTGTTGTAGAGGATAGGGAGTAGCACACCCTGACTACAACTACTAGATAGGTTTTGTAGGAAAACACAAGTGTAGGTAGATTGCAACACATCCACCACACTAGAGCAATGTCTGGAGCAGAGGGATCCACTGGAACCACCTCTGTTGAGAGTGACCCTCCAAGGGCACCATCCAAATTTGCTATCTTTCCATTTAAGGAACTGAGGCAACTGTGTTCCATGAGAGGAATCAAAACAGGTCATACTCCTACAGCAGGACACCTCAGAGAGCTGTTAGACCAGTCTGAAGCTCTAAAAAGCTCCAAACCAAGCCCCTCAGGGACTGGAGATGGAGGCTCTCCCACTGAAGATGATAACCCTGATGCCCCTGCCCCTGTCATCCAGATAGATGAGGAAGACCAGATCACTGGGAATACTCAGCCTGAGGAAGAGGAAGAGGAGGAGGAGGAGGAAGAAAGTGATTCTGATAATGGTAGAAATAGCCAGGTGTTAGTCAGCAGGCTTAACCAGGCTTACCTGAGCTAATTTGGGACTAAAGGTGGGTCCAACCCATTCAGACCCCCAAATGGACTTAACCAGGAGCATAGGAGGTGGAGGAATCACTCAGGTGAGTCCAATACTTCCCATGTTTCTAGAGGTTCTCATGGCAACTCCAGAGGGGAGTTGACTAGCCCTCAGAGAAGGGAACATTAGGCCAAAATGAGAGAGGCTGAACTTAGGATTCAGAGGCAAGAGTTAGAAGTTGCCCTGGCCAAAGAGAAACTTGCTAGAGCAAGGCAGCCTAGAGAGAGTGGATTAGAATCCACTGGTGGCAGCACTATCCCTAAGGATAAAGACAGGTCCTATGACAATAGAAACCTGAGTAAGATTGTGCCCCCCTACAAAGTTGGGGATGATATCCACAAATGGATGACTGCACTTGAGAGAGCTTGCAAAGTACAGCAGGTCCCTCAGGAGCAGTGGGCAGCAATCTTGTGGCTCTCCTTTGAAGGTAGAGGCCGAGACAGACTCCTCACAGTTAGTGATGGGGATTCTAGAAACTACCTGGTCCTGAAGAGTGCTCTGATTGATGGGTTAGGCTTAACCACTGAACAGTACAGGTTAATGTTCAGAGACACCCAGAAGACACAGACTCAGGACTGGTCTGAATTTGTTGAATGTGCCACTAAGGCTCTGGAGGGCTGGTTGCTGGGAAGTAAGGTTACAGACTATGAAGGAAAAATATAACCAGACTGGTTTCTACTAAGGCACCCCAAAACAACTCTATTCCCCTCTCTTCTGCCCAGGCTGTCTTGAAGCCTCTGCTTATCAGAAAATCTTTCTGCAATATAGCTAACTTCACTTTCTTTCCTTAACCCCTTTGTAAATTCTACTACTCCTGAACATTATCCTTCTATGTTTGATGCCCGAGTACACCACCATATATCAGTACATTCAGAAATCTAAGGAACGATAACCAACACTAGCTTAAATAGTATGTCCACCCAACAATTTTCACTTTCTCATTCTAACCACAGCAAGAAAGAATGACACTGTTTATCTCTACCATATTTCTACCACCTTCTCTCCTAACTCTGTGCTTTAAAACAGCTGTAATCAAAAGTAGCCCATAAACAATGGTAAAACCCTGTAAAAAGCCCTTGTAATCGCCTAAGGAGACCACCGTTAAACTTTGTATTGCACTTACTTGAGTCCCGCTGTCCCGACTGGCCGCTCCCGCTTCGCGGGTGCCGCTGCGCAGTCTGAGACGCCGCTGGGAGAACCTGCTTTGTGTCCTGGAGTGTGCTGGGGCGGAGAGGCTTTGCTGTCATCACAGGTGTGCGGCGCTGCAGGGACTCGCTCTACCAGGAGTCCCTGCCCGACCTCTTCCACCTCGTTGGCGCCCCGCCCCCTGGTCGCCATGGAATTGTAATATAACTGCGCTAGGTGCTCGCTGCGCGAGAGCGCTGGGCGAAGCCCGGGCAAGGGACGGGCCCTCTTAGGCCCTCAGAGGCCTGAGGAGACTGGGCTGGGCCAGATCCCCTGGCCGTTGACTTGCACCTGTGTAAGTAGCGCCAAATAACTATTTCGGGCTATATTGTTATTGCACTGTGATGTCGACTACTGCACACAATCTGGCCACTGGAGCTTCTGACAAAGCAGGGGCTACGACTAACCGAACCTTGGACAATTACTTTACAAAATCTGTTCCTGAGGAACCAAAAGACCTATCCCTAGCTGAACGGCGGGCTGACCGCCGTCGTTCTATTGATCGTATTAAGAATAGAACTTTTTCTGAGCCCATTCCCGTTGTGACTTTGGACAAAGAGTTTTGTGCCTCTATTATGGATACTACATCACCTGCAGACAGTGTGCCCTTATTATTGAGAGAATGTTTAGCTCCTCCCATTGGTTTAACCCAAACCCAAAGAGAAATAGGCTCATCCCCACTTGGTTCCCCTAGTACATCTAACCTATCAAAGACCATGATTTCACCTACACCTCGGCCTGGGAAGGTAGTAAGAGGAAAAAACATGAGGTCTTTACCACAGAAAATCTATGGCCCTCCGCCAACCAAAAAGAGACGTAAGAGGAGGGATCCAACCAAGCCAAAGCTAAGTCACACAGAGTTTGGGAAAAAGTCCAATCCCTTTAGCGATGAGGCCCTGGAGACAACTCTTGCCAAGGAAGTTGTAGGAATAGTGTTAGATCCTCCAATACTTGTACCATCATCTGCACCATTACTTAATGAGTCCAATATTGATCAAGTTCTAATGCACAAAGGGTCCCAACCAGCTTCCTCCGATAATTTATTGGATAGCATAGAACTCATAGTGAGAAGCTATACTCTAGCCATAGCGGGAAGATTAAAAGGAGTGGAATCAAGACTAGCGAACATAGAGGCGACTTTGGCATCACAAGGAAGCCCTATTAGGTCTCTAGGGCAAACAACAGCTCCAATTATTTCCCAAGCCACTATATTGACACACACCCCCTTAATAGATGCAGTTGAAACAACATCCACTACTACTACTTCACAAAATAAACCGAAACTAGCTACTGCAGCCACAACTAATCAGATGTTAATAAACACATTATCCACACGCAAACATTCCACCAACCTCAATATAAACCAGCCAAAAATACCAACGGCAAAATTTACGACAACACTGAACCGAATACCAGACACCCCTGCCAATAATCCAGTAAGGGAAATTACATCTAATGGACCATCAAGATTGGAGGAGGGGGAACCCAGACACTTGAGAGGGGGCCAAGGTAGGAGACCACCTACTGATCTCCCGCCGGAAGCCGCACCTTATGTGGTGGTACTTACCGGGGTACCAGAATTGTCAGGTGGTAAACGAGAAGGTTTAAAAAACAAAATAATGCACTGGCTGGCATTACATAGACCAATAGCCAGCAATATTAATGGCGACATTGTCCATGTACGACGTTTACCATGGCTAGGTGGAAGACCAAAAGATATTGGGGGAGATGTGGTGGTTGTTAATTTCAGGGACAAAAATGCAGTTCAGTATATATTGAATTGGCCATACGGTAATGAGGATAACTGCATTATACCGCGCCCATTGACCTATTTTTATCCTAGATCGATAGTATTTCCTCCCCAATCGGTACACAGAAATGCCCCCTTAGATAATTATTTGTTTAATATGGAGTTTGCCAGAAACCCTGTCCATATGTACCAGCCAGCCCCAGCCCCTACGATATTCGGGTGGAACACAATACCACTCAGAATTAATTCTGATGACCATAGAAGAATGGCTCACCCGATACCATTCACGCCGCTGGAGCTATCCAACAGGTTCGACGTGTTTGGTGGCCTGGATGAGTGTGATTGAAGTTTAATGACCGGGGAGGAAGATAGTGATGATGTCAACACCTTTAGTATTGTTGAAAGTAAGGAGGAAGGAGGGATTAGACTTCCAAGGGCAGGGAATTCCATCATTGCAATAGATAAAGGGGCTAATAGCAGTCAGTCCTCACCTACACTTATGGGAACTAGTGGGTCATCCCTGTTTTCATTTGTTTCATGGAATGTAGCTGGGGTGTGTGCGAAATTATGTGACCCGGATTGGAACATTTACATGAACACTTTTGATATTTGTGTGCTGCAGGAAACATGGGCCACGGACCAGATTTATAGAGTTGGGTACAAAACATATCAATTAGAGGCTGTGCCTTCATTAAGAGGCCCAGCCTCAGGAGGACTTTTAATATGGATTAGTATCTCCATTAACATCGATATAAAAATTCTAAACACTGGTTCCTTAGACATACTTGCCCTGGAAATAACCACAGTAGACAAAAGGGTGATTTACCTCCTAAATGTGTATAATAGACCTCATCCATCTTATAGGGAGTCACCATGCATCGAAAAATTGGAGATGTTTATG
The DNA here is from genome assembly GCF_964261635.1 of Lissotriton helveticus. Classification (NCBI taxonomy): domain Eukaryota; kingdom Metazoa; phylum Chordata; class Amphibia; order Caudata; family Salamandridae; genus Lissotriton; species Lissotriton helveticus. The sequence continues at coordinate 1,938,802,292 of NC_136057.1, read as the reverse complement.
GATACTTTAAAACCTGATGCAAGTGTAATTCTATGTGGGGATATGAACTGCAACTTTTAACCGATCATGGGCATAGCTCAATTGTATGAAGATGAGGATGCTGCTTACGGGATACCTGTCCTGGGTGAAAATGGAATGGTTGCTGGCACTACATTAGCCCTACAGATCACAAGGTTACTCACAAGCCATGGTTTGAGAGCATGTAACGGTCGTATGCCATCTGACAGTCCGAAAGCTCCCACCTTTAAAAGGCGAAATCATGAAAGTAAACTGGATTATGTCATTGTTTCCCTTGACCTATGGCAATACATAAATGATTTAAAGGTTAAGGAGAGACTTGACAGTGACCACTATCCATTAGAAACTAGCTTCCTTCCAAGTTTATTAAAGGGGCTGGAAAATAGTGAGGGTGGCCACAGCCAAGCAAATTTAACAACATCAGATAATATTATTCTCACTAATAATCGAAGGGCTGTCAAATGGGCATACATATTGGTTAGAGAGGACCTACTGGCTAATATTTACTGCGCCTTGGCAAACACATTTGAATCATATTGCCCATATAGATGTGATTCTGGAGCATTTATAAAATTACATAATTCCCTTTTTAGCCAACTACTTGACCTTTTTACAAAAAGATCAAAAAAAGGGCTTGGCCCAGCAAATACAAAACCGGTAGGCAAACCTTGGTATAACAAGGAATGTCGTGTCGCTAAAACCATTCTGATTGACGCTCTTAAAAGGAAAGGTCCCATAGAAATTAGAGACAAAAGGAAGTCATACAACAAAACAATGGCAAAAGCTAAATCTACTTGGGACGAGGAACTATGGTCTAATATGTTATTAGTAGCTAAAACTAAGGACCAGAGGCAATTCTGGGAACTAGTGGCCAAGGGGAATAAACGAGAAAAAGGGTCTAGAGAGGTTTTTCTAGACGAGGCCACGTGGGTAAAACATTTCACAATGTTGTACGCAGCTAAAACCACTGAGGAATCCTCTATGGATGAACTCACTTTCACCCAGCTAGAGAAAACATACCCATTGGTAGTTTTTGATTTAGAAGAAACGGAGCTAGCAATAGCCTCAGTAAAGCAAGGGAAGGCCCCTGGACTTGATAAAATTCCAGGGGATCTCTATCTGCATAATGCCGACGTTTGGGCACCCTGTTTGAATCATTTTTTTAATATTATTGCGGCCGGTGACCAAATTCCGGACACATGGGATGGCGCAGAAATTATTACTATTTTTAAAAAGGGGGATCGAGGCGATCCAGCCAACTATCGCCCCATTAGCCTTTTAGATATAACCCAAAAGATATATGCCAGGCATATATTAAATCGAATAAATATGTGGTTGGAGGAAGAATCAGTTTTATCAAAATATCAGGCGGGGTTTAGGAAAAAAACTGGGACCATAGATCAGGTACTAAGGCTATGCTGCTTGTACTGGAAATACGTTATTATTCGTAAGGGTCATTTGTATGTGACCTTCGTAGATCTACGAGCAGCATTTGACTTAATCCCTCGTGACTTACTTTGGAGATCTCTGGAAGGGCAAGGGCTCCCTGGAGAACTGCTGAAATTGGTGAAAGGCTTGCACCAGGAGAACTACGCTAAGGTTAAGTGGGGCCCAAACGGGGAACTCACAGATAAAATCCCCATAAAAAGGGGAGTACGCCAGGGATGCGTATTAGCCCCCACCCTTTTCTCCCTTTTCGTTAATGATATTGCAGCCTATATGGAGAATTGTGATATTGATTCGCCACGATTAGGAGGGGAACGAGTAGCGTCCCTCCTTTTCGCGGACGATACGATCCTTATTTCGCAAACCCCTCGGGGCCTTCAGACCTTACTAGACAGGTTCCAGCAATATTGTACCCTAAAAGGGTAGAAATGAATGTAAAAAAACTAAATATCTGGCACTAAACCCGCATAAAAGTTTTAAAAGGAATCTAACGTTAAACAGCCAAAAACTCGATTATGAACAGAGTTTTACCTATTTGGGGGTTTTACTAGACTCATCAATGGGATGGAGACCACAGTTAGAAAAATCAAAAATAGTGTTCAAACAAAATTGTCTTCCAATATTGAAAAGACACAATAAATGTGCAAACAAGGCAGTTACTCCAGCAATTGAGATTTTCAGGTACAAGGTTCAATCAGCTGCTTTGTATGGGGCATAACTCTGGGGCCCAGTATGTAGGAAGACCTTTGAAACTCAGGAGAATACGTTCATTAGGGGATTGTTAAAAGTACCTAATAACACCCCATTGATAGCATTATTCTTAGATTTAAATATTAAACATACTGACCATCATGTAATGTTGAGACCTCTATTACTATGGGTCAGACTATGGACAACTCCTGAATTGATTGACTATAAAAATGGTGTGAAAGAAGTGCTGGACCTAGATAGTGGTAATAAAATCTTTTGGTTCAAGCACGTAAGAGCTTGGTTAACCAAATTAGGATTAACCCATTTTTGGAGCAACCCAGAGTCCCTAAGTACGGCCGCCAAGAAAATAGTCAAAATGTCTTTTTGGTCTTATGTGAGCCATGAGTCTGTGTACATAAAAGTGCATGGCCCCTTAACCGAAAAATTTCTAATGGCCAAAAACGTGGCTTATTTTGAACCATTTCTCAACGAGATTCAGCCACCATTGGCCAAAACACTATATTTAAAATACAGGTACGGAACTCTGAGAACCAAAGCCACTGAGAAAAGCTGGGGGAAGATAAAAAGTGACCACTGCACACTATGCACAAATAATTCAAGGGAGGACACATTACACATACTGTTCTTTTGTCCCAGCTATGGCATTGCAAGGAAAAATTGGATAGTGCCACTGTGTCATAACATTGGTGCTACCTCTCATAAGGAAGCCGGTAGAATCCTAAACACGGACACTAGCCAAGTAATTGTGTTCGTAATTGGCAAATTTCTTTTGGCTGTAAACTTTATTAGATCAAAAATTTAAACTACAATTTTGAACTGTTTTTTTTTTCTTTTTCTTTTTTTCTCTTTTTCCCTTCTTTTTAGGTGTTAAATTTTTAACAAATCCCTTGCCTGGCTGTTATGAATCCAATTTAATGCTTTTTTAAATTTGTATAGTGTATATTATATTTTTAAATATATTTATTCAAATTTCTGTCGCAATCCCAACCACATTAATGTGTCCAATTACGATGAATAGTATCAATGTTTACTGATTTTGGCACTGTGTACAGTACTCTTTTTATTGTATTCTTTTATGTTGCTAAAGCAACGAAATAAAGATTGACTTGACTTGACTTGACTTGCCAGAAATGTTCCAACATTTCATGCTTACAAAATGCACAAAACAACCTGAAATGGATGTATTCGAAGCCCTTAGGTTATAGAGAGGGAGAGGTTTGTACAACCTAACAATAATCCCACTGAAAGCCAGAATCATTAGAGCGTTCATAAGCCGTACTACACAGGTTTTACACAACAGTAAGAACAAAAATAATAATGCCAACACCTATGCCAACAGAGATTGCATTATTGGCACTGGTCATCCTTGAAGGTCAGTGGTGGGCATCGACTATTTAGTATGTCAGGATTACTGTCTGCAACGTACTGGCATTGGTTTATCTACTTAATTTCCACCTTTACATATTTTGGGTTTCAAGGGGTGAAGGAGTATTGCCTTTTCAGAACACGTGGAAGAGTAACAAAAATATAACCAGACTGGTTTCTACTAAGGCACCCCAAAACTACTCTATTCCCCTCTCTCCTGCCCAGGCTGTCTTGAAGCCTCTGCTTATCAGTGTAGGAGAGTAGGGTCTGCTATCCTATGGTCACCCCAAATTTTTGCTTTTTGCTTCACTGGTTTGACTTAATGTGGCTGTGGGCCTGCTAATCAGACCCACAGCCTGCTGTTCTCTCTCTAAATTGTTACCCATGTACTTTAGGTGCATAACGACATTGGAACTGGTTCACCTTATTGGCCCCTGTAACAGTGTACCCAGGTACCCAGGGCATAGGTGCTTCCAAGGCCTACCAGGGGCTGCAGCATGTATTGTGCCACCCCTGGCCTGGCCTCCATATTTGACACAACTGGCTGATCACTCAGCTGGGGTAAGTCGGTGTAAACACCCCTTACTTAGGTGTAGTATGCCTATACCTAACCTAAAATGGACACACATGTCCCTATCAGCCACTCCTATGGAAGGCCTCATCAATCCTGGAGGCAGAGTGCTTGGGAATATGTGAGATAGTGCTCTGGCATGAGCTGAGCCTGTCTGCAGCTTTCGGAACCATGTCCTTTAGCTGTTTCATGATACTGCCATACCATATACTCTTAAGTGCATTATGAACCTCGCGGTTAAATGCTGTCTTTGGTTTGGCTTTATCAAAACATGTCGAGTAAGGTGTCATACGAATTGGAATACTACCCCCTCGCCAGTTCTGGCGACGGGGGTAGCATTCCACCCTTCTAGAGGGACACGACATGTACCTAGCCTGAACCCCGGTTAAAGTTAAACAGAGCCTCAGCATCACAAAATGGATGCTGCCACCACAGACACAAGTCTGATCTCCTGCTGCTGGGAGTCCTTCCAGCGAGGGCAGCTTGGACAAAGGGTTTCCTGCCTGGGGACGTGCTAGCACCACCCCAGACAGGATTTTGTGTATTGGGTAGGACAGGGCTGAATAGAATCAGACATGCCTGGGGCACACAAGGTGTCCCTGTGCATAGGCCAGTTCAAACCGGTGCTGGGGCTTTCCAGCCCCAGTCCTGGCGCGAAACTGGACAAAGGAAAGGGGGTGTAACCACCCCCCTTCCTGGTTCCACCCAGAGGAGGGACCTAGTAGGTGATCCGGCCCCCCAGATTCGAATAAGAGTGGGAGCTGTGTCCTGAGACTTCAGATCATCCTGAATCAACTTGAAATACAGAAGAAGACTGGACTTCGACATTCTGCTGCACAGAAGACGGAAGAGAATCTCCCTTGTGGCCAAGGAGTGACCACCCTGTGAACACAGGCACCAACCAGCAACTCGACGTCTGCTTTGCCGCCGCCTCCCGCCGGAGCCCGAGCCCAGAGCCTGACAAGACCCAGACTCCCAGACTTCTCACCGCCCGATCCACAGTCCCTGCAAAGAAGGGACCCGTGGAGGCACCGAGAGACGTGGGACCGGACCTCTTGGAAGACCCCCGAAACGCTGACTGCGCAGCATCAGAGGCACCCTCGACGCTGTGCTTTGGAGTTTGAGAAGCCCCAACCTCGAGCAGCCCTTGCACCGAAGATCAGCCCCCCAGCATCTCCACGATCTGCGTGGGGCCCTTTTGCACTGTGCCACTCGACGCGCCATCCCGTCCACTTGCCACGTGGCTAGCGGCCATCTTGGCGACGAAACCTTCAACTTACACTGCGGGTCTGGTTGCTCCAGAATTGCCCTTGCTCCTGTAAAAAGGAGCACCTGCTCTGACCTTGCTGGTCCGAGTAACAAGCCTTTTTCGATTCCTGCGTGGCTTGCATTAGCCAAGGCCTGTTTGCTCCAATCAAGTTGCCGACACCGCCAACAGCGAGAAGCCTGCGTGGGACAGCTCGTGACCGACTCCTGGACGTCTTCGACCCCTTGTGTCCACGTGGCTGCAGAGAGAAGCTACACCTCGACACCTGTTTGCACCCGACATCGCCTGGTTCCAATCTGGTTCCACGGTAGTCACTGGCTAGTGACTTTGAACATTGTCCCCTCTGCTTTCAGGTCTTCACCTCTTCAGATCCACCCTTGGATCCACCGGAACTCTTCACATCGAGCCGCCTGCAGCATCTTCAGCTCCAAGCACCATCGACCTGCGTGACGAAACCCGACACTACTTCGACCCTGTGCACCCGCTTCCTGTGGGTGAGGTAACTCAGCAACGCCGGTGTTCCCACACTGGTATACACCTCTAGTGTCTGTGTCTAAAGTTTCGTCCTTCTAGGTCACTCGGAAGGTTCCTTAATAACTAACTTTGTAACTTTTACGCACCATTGACATTGCATTGGTAAAGCGTGCACTTTCCGCACTGCACCCGAATCCCGCGGGCCTTTCCCGACTTCTTTACTGCTAGTCCCGAACAGCTCCAGCGATTCCCCAGGCCCTAGGCCTCTTCACTTTCCCCATAGTGGTTCTTATACCACTATTTTACTATATGGTTTAGGTGGCCCCTAGGGCTCATCCATAATTGTGCAACTTTTGTGTATTTAAACTGTGTTTTGTTTTAACGCATTTACTACTGTGCTCATAAAGAGTATCAGGGTTATTTGTAGAAATAAATCTATATATATTTTCAATATGTGTGGTGTCCTTTCATTTGGTATTCAAGGGATTGTGTATGGTAAAACAGCTTGCTTCACATGCCTTTACAGAGTTTAGCCTAAGACTGCTTAGTCCATGCTACCCCTAGGATAGCTTGTCTATAAGGTTGACTTTACAACCTGCACCATAAGGGTTGCTTGGCATGGTACAAGGTGATCACTAGAACTAGTGAGCATCATATACCAGGCCAACTTCTCACATTGGTGAGCAGCGGATTGGGATTTGAGCTTGCTGTTGTTTTACCATTACAATCTTTGAAAATATCATTTGAAAGATCATACAGGTACCTGATAGGTACATTAAAACAAGACTAGATATACTTAAGTTCTACTGAACTTAGTTGTTGTAGAGGATAGGGAGTAGCACACCCTGACTACAACTACTAGATAGGTTTTGTAGGAAAACACAAGTGTAGGTAGATTGCAACACATCCACCACACTAGAGCAATGTCTGGAGCAGAGGGATCCACTGGAACCACCTCTGTTGAGAGTGACCCTCCAAGGGCACCATCCAAATTTGCTATCTTTCCATTTAAGGAACTGAGGCAACTGTGTTCCATGAGAGGAATCAAAACAGGTCATACTCCTACAGCAGGACACCTCAGAGAGCTGTTAGACCAGTCTGAAGCTCTAAAAAGCTCCAAACCAAGCCCCTCAGGGACTGGAGATGGAGGCTCTCCCACTGAAGATGATAACCCTGATGCCCCTGCCCCTGTCATCCAGATAGATGAGGAAGACCAGATCACTGGGAATACTCAGCCTGAGGAAGAGGAAGAGGAGGAGGAGGAGGAAGAAAGTGATTCTGATAATGGTAGAAATAGCCAGGTGTTAGTCAGCAGGCTTAACCAGGCTTACCTGAGCTAATTTGGGACTAAAGGTGGGTCCAACCCATTCAGACCCCCAAATGGACTTAACCAGGAGCATAGGAGGTGGAGGAATCACTCAGGTGAGTCCAATACTTCCCATGTTTCTAGAGGTTCTCATGGCAACTCCAGAGGGGAGTTGACTAGCCCTCAGAGAAGGGAACATTAGGCCAAAATGAGAGAGGCTGAACTTAGGATTCAGAGGCAAGAGTTAGAAGTTGCCCTGGCCAAAGAGAAACTTGCTAGAGCAAGGCAGCCTAGAGAGAGTGGATTAGAATCCACTGGTGGCAGCACTATCCCTAAGGATAAAGACAGGTCCTATGACAATAGAAACCTGAGTAAGATTGTGCCCCCCTACAAAGTTGGGGATGATATCCACAAATGGATGACTGCACTTGAGAGAGCTTGCAAAGTACAGCAGGTCCCTCAGGAGCAGTGGGCAGCAATCTTGTGGCTCTCCTTTGAAGGTAGAGGCCGAGACAGACTCCTCACAGTTAGTGATGGGGATTCTAGAAACTACCTGGTCCTGAAGAGTGCTCTGATTGATGGGTTAGGCTTAACCACTGAACAGTACAGGTTAATGTTCAGAGACACCCAGAAGACACAGACTCAGGACTGGTCTGAATTTGTTGAATGTGCCACTAAGGCTCTGGAGGGCTGGTTGCTGGGAAGTAAGGTTACAGACTATGAAGGAAAAATATAACCAGACTGGTTTCTACTAAGGCACCCCAAAACAACTCTATTCCCCTCTCTTCTGCCCAGGCTGTCTTGAAGCCTCTGCTTATCAGAAAATCTTTCTGCAATATAGCTAACTTCACTTTCTTTCCTTAACCCCTTTGTAAATTCTACTACTCCTGAACATTATCCTTCTATGTTTGATGCCCGAGTACACCACCATATATCAGTACATTCAGAAATCTAAGGAACGATAACCAACACTAGCTTAAATAGTATGTCCACCCAACAATTTTCACTTTCTCATTCTAACCACAGCAAGAAAGAATGACACTGTTTATCTCTACCATATTTCTACCACCTTCTCTCCTAACTCTGTGCTTTAAAACAGCTGTAATCAAAAGTAGCCCATAAACAATGGTAAAACCCTGTAAAAAGCCCTTGTAATCGCCTAAGGAGACCACCGTTAAACTTTGTATTGCACTTACTTGAGTCCCGCTGTCCCGACTGGCCGCTCCCGCTTCGCGGGTGCCGCTGCGCAGTCTGAGACGCCGCTGGGAGAACCTGCTTTGTGTCCTGGAGTGTGCTGGGGCGGAGAGGCTTTGCTGTCATCACAGGTGTGCGGCGCTGCAGGGACTCGCTCTACCAGGAGTCCCTGCCCGACCTCTTCCACCTCGTTGGCGCCCCGCCCCCTGGTCGCCATGGAATTGTAATATAACTGCGCTAGGTGCTCGCTGCGCGAGAGCGCTGGGCGAAGCCCGGGCAAGGGACGGGCCCTCTTAGGCCCTCAGAGGCCTGAGGAGACTGGGCTGGGCCAGATCCCCTGGCCGTTGACTTGCACCTGTGTAAGTAGCGCCAAATAACTATTTCGGGCTATATTGTTATTGCACTGTGATGTCGACTACTGCACACAATCTGGCCACTGGAGCTTCTGACAAAGCAGGGGCTACGACTAACCGAACCTTGGACAATTACTTTACAAAATCTGTTCCTGAGGAACCAAAAGACCTATCCCTAGCTGAACGGCGGGCTGACCGCCGTCGTTCTATTGATCGTATTAAGAATAGAACTTTTTCTGAGCCCATTCCCGTTGTGACTTTGGACAAAGAGTTTTGTGCCTCTATTATGGATACTACATCACCTGCAGACAGTGTGCCCTTATTATTGAGAGAATGTTTAGCTCCTCCCATTGGTTTAACCCAAACCCAAAGAGAAATAGGCTCATCCCCACTTGGTTCCCCTAGTACATCTAACCTATCAAAGACCATGATTTCACCTACACCTCGGCCTGGGAAGGTAGTAAGAGGAAAAAACATGAGGTCTTTACCACAGAAAATCTATGGCCCTCCGCCAACCAAAAAGAGACGTAAGAGGAGGGATCCAACCAAGCCAAAGCTAAGTCACACAGAGTTTGGGAAAAAGTCCAATCCCTTTAGCGATGAGGCCCTGGAGACAACTCTTGCCAAGGAAGTTGTAGGAATAGTGTTAGATCCTCCAATACTTGTACCATCATCTGCACCATTACTTAATGAGTCCAATATTGATCAAGTTCTAATGCACAAAGGGTCCCAACCAGCTTCCTCCGATAATTTATTGGATAGCATAGAACTCATAGTGAGAAGCTATACTCTAGCCATAGCGGGAAGATTAAAAGGAGTGGAATCAAGACTAGCGAACATAGAGGCGACTTTGGCATCACAAGGAAGCCCTATTAGGTCTCTAGGGCAAACAACAGCTCCAATTATTTCCCAAGCCACTATATTGACACACACCCCCTTAATAGATGCAGTTGAAACAACATCCACTACTACTACTTCACAAAATAAACCGAAACTAGCTACTGCAGCCACAACTAATCAGATGTTAATAAACACATTATCCACACGCAAACATTCCACCAACCTCAATATAAACCAGCCAAAAATACCAACGGCAAAATTTACGACAACACTGAACCGAATACCAGACACCCCTGCCAATAATCCAGTAAGGGAAATTACATCTAATGGACCATCAAGATTGGAGGAGGGGGAACCCAGACACTTGAGAGGGGGCCAAGGTAGGAGACCACCTACTGATCTCCCGCCGGAAGCCGCACCTTATGTGGTGGTACTTACCGGGGTACCAGAATTGTCAGGTGGTAAACGAGAAGGTTTAAAAAACAAAATAATGCACTGGCTGGCATTACATAGACCAATAGCCAGCAATATTAATGGCGACATTGTCCATGTACGACGTTTACCATGGCTAGGTGGAAGACCAAAAGATATTGGGGGAGATGTGGTGGTTGTTAATTTCAGGGACAAAAATGCAGTTCAGTATATATTGAATTGGCCATACGGTAATGAGGATAACTGCATTATACCGCGCCCATTGACCTATTTTTATCCTAGATCGATAGTATTTCCTCCCCAATCGGTACACAGAAATGCCCCCTTAGATAATTATTTGTTTAATATGGAGTTTGCCAGAAACCCTGTCCATATGTACCAGCCAGCCCCAGCCCCTACGATATTCGGGTGGAACACAATACCACTCAGAATTAATTCTGATGACCATAGAAGAATGGCTCACCCGATACCATTCACGCCGCTGGAGCTATCCAACAGGTTCGACGTGTTTGGTGGCCTGGATGAGTGTGATTGAAGTTTAATGACCGGGGAGGAAGATAGTGATGATGTCAACACCTTTAGTATTGTTGAAAGTAAGGAGGAAGGAGGGATTAGACTTCCAAGGGCAGGGAATTCCATCATTGCAATAGATAAAGGGGCTAATAGCAGTCAGTCCTCACCTACACTTATGGGAACTAGTGGGTCATCCCTGTTTTCATTTGTTTCATGGAATGTAGCTGGGGTGTGTGCGAAATTATGTGACCCGGATTGGAACATTTACATGAACACTTTTGATATTTGTGTGCTGCAGGAAACATGGGCCACGGACCAGATTTATAGAGTTGGGTACAAAACATATCAATTAGAGGCTGTGCCTTCATTAAGAGGCCCAGCCTCAGGAGGACTTTTAATATGGATTAGTATCTCCATTAACATCGATATAAAAATTCTAAACACTGGTTCCTTAGACATACTTGCCCTGGAAATAACCACAGTAGACAAAAGGGTGATTTACCTCCTAAATGTGTATAATAGACCTCATCCATCTTATAGGGAGTCACCATGCATCGAAAAATTGGAGATGTTTATGGATACTTTAAAACCTGATGCAAGTGTAATTCTATGTGGGGATATGAACTGCAACTTTTAACCGATCATGGGCATAGCTCAATTGTATGAAGATGAGGATGCTGCTTACGGGATACCTGTCCTGGGTGAAAATGGAATGGTTGCTGGCACTACATTAGCCCTACAGATCACAAGGTTACTCACAAGCCATGGTTTGAGAGCATGTAACGGTCGTATGCCATCTGACAGTCCGAAAGCTCCCACCTTTAAAAGGCGAAATCATGAAAGTAAACTGGATTATGTCATTGTTTCCCTTGACCTATGGCAATACATAAATGATTTAAAGGTTAAGGAGAGACTTGACAGTGACCACTATCCATTAGAAACTAGCTTCCTTCCAAGTTTATTAAAGGGGCTGGAAAATAGTGAGGGTGGCCACAGCCAAGCAAATTTAACAACATCAGATAATATTATTCTCACTAATAATCGAAGGGCTGTCAAATGGGCATACATATTGGTTAGAGAGGACCTACTGGCTAATATTTACTGCGCCTTGGCAAACACATTTGAATCATATTGCCCATATAGATGTGATTCTGGAGCATTTATAAAATTACATAATTCCCTTTTTAGCCAACTACTTGACCTTTTTACAAAAAGATCAAAAAAAGGGCTTGGCCCAGCAAATACAAAACCGGTAGGCAAACCTTGGTATAACAAGGAATGTCGTGTCGCTAAAACCATTCTGATTGACGCTCTTAAAAGGAAAGGTCCCATAGAAATTAGAGACAAAAGGAAGTCATACAACAAAACAATGGCAAAAGCTAAATCTACTTGGGACGAGGAACTATGGTCTAATATGTTATTAGTAGCTAAAACTAAGGACCAGAGGCAATTCTGGGAACTAGTGGCCAAGGGGAATAAACGAGAAAAAGGGTCTAGAGAGGTTTTTCTAGACGAGGCCACGTGGGTAAAACATTTCACAATGTTGTACGCAGCTAAAACCACTGAGGAATCCTCTATGGATGAACTCACTTTCACCCAGCTAGAGAAAACATACCCATTGGTAGTTTTTGATTTAGAAGAAACGGAGCTAGCAATAGCCTCAGTAAAGCAAGGGAAGGCCCCTGGACTTGATAAAATTCCAGGGGATCTCTATCTGCATAATGCCGACGTTTGGGCACCCTGTTTGAATCATTTTTTTAATATTATTGCGGCCGGTGACCAAATTCCGGACACATGGGATGGCGCAGAAATTATTACTATTTTTAAAAAGGGGGATCGAGGCGATCCAGCCAACTATCGCCCCATTAGCCTTTTAGATATAACCCAAAAGATATATGCCAGGCATATATTAAATCGAATAAATATGTGGTTGGAGGAAGAATCAGTTTTATCAAAATATCAGGCGGGGTTTAGGAAAAAAACTGGGACCATAGATCAGGTACTAAGGCTATGCTGCTTGTACTGGAAATACGTTATTATTCGTAAGGGTCATTTGTATGTGACCTTCGTAGATCTACGAGCAGCATTTGACTTAATCCCTCGTGACTTACTTTGGAGATCTCTGGAAGGGCAAGGGCTCCCTGGAGAACTGCTGAAATTGGTGAAAGGCTTGCACCAGGAGAACTACGCTAAGGTTAAGTGGGGCCCAAACGGGGAACTCACAGATAAAATCCCCATAAAAAGGGGAGTACGCCAGGGATGCGTATTAGCCCCCACCCTTTTCTCCCTTTTCGTTAATGATATTGCAGCCTATATGGAGAATTGTGATATTGATTCGCCACGATTAGGAGGGGAACGAGTAGCGTCCCTCCTTTTCGCGGACGATACGATCCTTATTTCGCAAACCCCTCGGGGCCTTCAGACCTTACTAGACAGGTTCCAGCAATATTGTACCCTAAAAGGGTAGAAATGAATGTAAAAAAACTAAATATCTGGCACTAAACCCGCATAAAAGTTTTAAAAGGAATCTAACGTTAAACAGCCAAAAACTCGATTATGAACAGAGTTTTACCTATTTGGGGGTTTTACTAGACTCATCAATGGGATGGAGACCACAGTTAGAAAAATCAAAAATAGTGTTCAAACAAAATTGTCTTCCAATATTGAAAAGACACAATAAATGTGCAAACAAGGCAGTTACTCCAGCAATTGAGATTTTCAGGTACAAGGTTCAATCAGCTGCTTTGTATGGGGCATAACTCTGGGGCCCAGTATGTAGGAAGACCTTTGAAACTCAGGAGAATACGTTCATTAGGGGATTGTTAAAAGTACCTAATAACACCCCATTGATAGCATTATTCTTAGATTTAAATATTAAACATACTGACCATCATGTAATGTTGAGACCTCTATTACTATGGGTCAGACTATGGACAACTCCTGAATTGATTGACTATAAAAATGGTGTGAAAGAAGTGCTGGACCTAGATAGTGGTAATAAAATCTTTTGGTTCAAGCACGTAAGAGCTTGGTTAACCAAATTAGGATTAACCCATTTTTGGAGCAACCCAGAGTCCCTAAGTACGGCCGCCAAGAAAATAGTCAAAATGTCTTTTTGGTCTTATGTGAGCCATGAGTCTGTGTACATAAAAGTGCATGGCCCCTTAACCGAAAAATTTCTAATGGCCAAAAACGTGGCTTATTTTGAACCATTTCTCAACGAGATTCAGCCACCATTGGCCAAAACACTATATTTAAAATACAGGTACGGAACTCTGAGAACCAAAGCCACTGAGAAAAGCTGGGGGAAGATAAAAAGTGACCACTGCACACTATGCACAAATAATTCAAGGGAGGACACATTACACATACTGTTCTTTTGTCCCAGCTATGGCATTGCAAGGAAAAATTGGATAGTGCCACTGTGTCATAACATTGGTGCTACCTCTCATAAGGAAGCCGGTAGAATCCTAAACACGGACACTAGCCAAGTAATTGTGTTCGTAATTGGCAAATTTCTTTTGGCTGTAAACTTTATTAGATCAAAAATTTAAACTACAATTTTGAACTGTTTTTTTTTTCTTTTTCTTTTTTTCTCTTTTTCCCTTCTTTTTAGGTGTTAAATTTTTAACAAATCCCTTGCCTGGCTGTTATGAATCCAATTTAATGCTTTTTTAAATTTGTATAGTGTATATTATATTTTTAAATATATTTATTCAAATTTCTGTCGCAATCCCAACCACATTAATGTGTCCAATTACGATGAATAGTATCAATGTTTACTGATTTTGGCACTGTGTACAGTACTCTTTTTATTGTATTCTTTTATGTTGCTAAAGCAACGAAATAAAGATTGACTTGACTTGACTTGACTTGCCAGAAATGTTCCAACATTTCATGCTTACAAAATGCACAAAACAACCTGAAATGGATGTATTCGAAGCCCTTAGGTTATAGAGAGGGAGAGGTTTGTACAACCTAACAATAATCCCACTGAAAGCCAGAATCATTAGAGCGTTCATAAGCCGTACTACACAGGTTTTACACAACAGTAAGAACAAAAATAATAATGCCAACACCTATGCCAACAGAGATTGCATTATTGGCACTGGTCATCCTTGAAGGTCAGTGGTGGGCATCGACTATTTAGTATGTCAGGATTACTGTCTGCAACGTACTGGCATTGGTTTATCTACTTAATTTCCACCTTTACATATTTTGGGTTTCAAGGGGTGAAGGAGTATTGCCTTTTCAGAACACGTGGAAGAGTAACAAAAATATAACCAGACTGGTTTCTACTAAGGCACCCCAAAACTACTCTATTCCCCTCTCTCCTGCCCAGGCTGTCTTGAAGCCTCTGCTTATCAGTGTAGGAGAGTAGGGTCTGCTATCCTATGGTCACCCCAAATTTTTGCTTTTTGCTTCACTGGTTTGACTTAATGTGGCTGTGGGCCTGCTAATCAGACCCACAGCCTGCTGTTCTCTCTCTAAATTGTTACCCATGTACTTTAGGTGCATAACGACATTGGAACTGGTTCACCTTATTGGCCCCTGTAACAGTGTACCCAGGTACCCAGGGCATAGGTGCTTCCAAGGCCTACCAGGGGCTGCAGCATGTATTGTGCCACCCCTGGCCTGGCCTCCATATTTGACACAACTGGCTGATCACTCAGCTGGGGTAAGTCGGTGTAAACACCCCTTACTTAGGTGTAGTATGCCTATACCTAACCTAAAATGGACACACATGTCCCTATCAGCCACTCCTATGGAAGGCCTCATCAATCCTGGAGGCAGAGTGCTTGGGAATATGTGAGATAGTGCTCTGGCATGAGCTGAGCCTGTCTGCAGCTTTCGGAACCATGTCCTTTAGCTGTTTCATGATACTGCCATACCATATACTCTTAAGTGCATTATGAACCTCGCGGTTAAATGCTGTCTTTGGTTTGGCTTTATCAAAACATGTCGAGTAAGGTGTCATACGAATTGGAATACTACCCCCTCGCCAGTTCTGGCGACGGGGGTAGCATTCCACCCTTCTAGAGGGACACGACATGTACCTAGCCTGAACCCCGGTTAAAGTTAAACAGAGCCTCAGCATCACAAAATGGATGCTGCCACCACAGACACAAGTCTGATCTCCTGCTGCTGGGAGTCCTTCCAGCGAGGGCAGCTTGGACAAAGGGTTTCCTGCCTGGGGACGTGCTAGCACCACCCCAGACAGGATTTTGTGTATTGGGTAGGACAGGGCTGAATAGAATCAGACATGCCTGGGGCACACAAGGTGTCCCTGTGCATAGGCCAGTTCAAACCGGTGCTGGGGCTTTCCAGCCCCAGTCCTGGCGCGAAACTGGACAAAGGAAAGGGGGTGTAACCACCCCCCTTCCTGGTTCCACCCAGAGGAGGGACCTAGTAGGTGATCCGGCCCCCCAGATTCGAATAAGAGTGGGAGCTGTGTCCTGAGACTTCAGATCATCCTGAATCAACTTGAAATACAGAAGAAGACTGGACTTCGACATTCTGCTGCACAGAAGACGGAAGAGAATCTCCCTTGTGGCCAAGGAGTGACCACCCTGTGAACACAGGCACCAACCAGCAACTCGACGTCTGCTTTGCCGCCGCCTCCCGCCGGAGCCCGAGCCCAGAGCCTGACAAGACCCAGACTCCCAGACTTCTCACCGCCCGATCCACAGTCCCTGCAAAGAAGGGACCCGTGGAGGCACCGAGAGACGTGGGACCGGACCTCTTGGAAGACCCCCGAAACGCTGACTGCGCAGCATCAGAGGCACCCTCGACGCTGTGCTTTGGAGTTTGAGAAGCCCCAACCTCGAGCAGCCCTTGCACCGAAGATCAGCCCCCCAGCATCTCCACGATCTGCGTGGGGCCCTTTTGCACTGTGCCACTCGACGCGCCATCCCGTCCACTTGCCACGTGGCTAGCGGCCATCTTGGCGACGAAACCTTCAACTTACACTGCGGGTCTGGTTGCTCCAGAATTGCCCTTGCTCCTGTAAAAAGGAGCACCTGCTCTGACCTTGCTGGTCCGAGTAACAAGCCTTTTTCGATTCCTGCGTGGCTTGCATTAGCCAAGGCCTGTTTGCTCCAATCAAGTTGCCGACACCGCCAACAGCGAGAAGCCTGCGTGGGACAGCTCGTGACCGACTCCTGGACGTCTTCGACCCCTTGTGTCCACGTGGCTGCAGAGAGAAGCTACACCTCGACACCTGTTTGCACCCGACATCGCCTGGTTCCAATCTGGTTCCACGGTAGTCACTGGCTAGTGACTTTGAACATTGTCCCCTCTGCTTTCAGGTCTTCACCTCTTCAGATCCACCCTTGGATCCACCGGAACTCTTCACATCGAGCCGCCTGCAGCATCTTCAGCTCCAAGCACCATCGACCTGCGTGACGAAACCCGACACTACTTCGACCCTGTGCACCCGCTTCCTGTGGGTGAGGTAACTCAGCAACGCCGGTGTTCCCACACTGGTATACACCTCTAGTGTCTGTGTCTAAAGTTTCGTCCTTCTAGGTCACTCGGAAGGTTCCTTAATAACTAACTTTGTAACTTTTACGCACCATTGACATTGCATTGGTAAAGCGTGCACTTTCCGCACTGCACCCGAATCCCGCGGGCCTTTCCCGACTTCTTTACTGCTAGTCCCGAACAGCTCCAGCGATTCCCCAGGCCCTAGGCCTCTTCACTTTCCCCATAGTGGTTCTTATACCACTATTTTACTATATGGTTTAGGTGGCCCCTAGGGCTCATCCATAATTGTGCAACTTTTGTGTATTTAAACTGTGTTTTGTTTTAACGCATTTACTACTGTGCTCATAAAGAGTATCAGGGTTATTTGTAGAAATAAATCTATATATATTTTCAATATGTGTGGTGTCCTTTCATTTGGTATTCAAGGGATTGTGTATGGTAAAACAGCTTGCTTCACATGCCTTTACAGAGTTTAGCCTAAGACTGCTTAGTCCATGCTACCCCTAGGATAGCTTGTCTATAAGGTTGACTTTACAACCTGCACCATAAGGGTTGCTTGGCATGGTACAAGGTGATCACTAGAACTAGTGAGCATCATATACCAGGCCAACTTCTCACAATTAGAAAATCTTTCTGCAATATAGCTAACGTCACTTTCTTTCCTTAACCCCTTTGTAAATTCTACTACTCCTGAACATTATCCTTCTATGTTTGATGCCCGAGTACACCACCATATATCAGTACATTCAGAAATCTAAGGAACGATAACCAACACTAGCTTAAATAGTATGTCCACCCAACAATTTTCACTTTCTCATTCTAACCACAGCAAGAAAGAATGACACTGTTTATCTCTACCATATTTCTACCACCTTCTCTCCTAACTCTGTGCTTTAAAACAGCTGTAATCAAAAGTAGCCCATAAACAATGGTAAAACCCTGTAAGAAAACTCTAGGATCCATCAGATCAGTTGCCTTTTTTAAAGTGCCCTTTCTCCCATTGAGAAGATACTCTGTGCCTATTTAGTTGTGTGAACTCATTACAGTAACTAAGAAAATGCTAATCTAGTGCCTGCAAATCCATATGTAAAGTTTTACCCATAGCTTCACAGAAGCCTGAGGAGTGATTTTTTTGAGCTTGTCAGCTTTCTTCTTTATTACCTTTTTTCCTTCTGTTAGGCGTGCCTTTGTGTCAGACATGTCTGACCTCTAATCTGTTTTTTGCAGCATTGGAAGCCCAGTCAGAGGCCAGTTCGCCAGTGCTCCAGCCTTTGCTTCCTTCTACAAGCCTTCAGGACAGTGTGTCTTATGATGATGACTTTGCCTCTTCACAGCAGAGTGGAAGTATGACTGATAGGCAGTTCCCTGCAGAGCCCAGGTACTGTAGTAGGTTGTAGTGAAAAGCATGTCTTTAATGTACAGGTCTAAGAAGGTGATGAATATTGGATTAGAGGTAAAGGCAAGCAGCTTTTACTTAAAAAACAAAGAACTTTGGGAAAAGGAACAAAAGCTGAACTCTGGCTTGGCAAAAATGATCTGTAATTTCACAAATGACGTTCTCCCCCAGAGGATCTTCATTGTTAGCCATAAACAGTGAATTGTCCTGCCCCCGCTCGTAGCACTTTTTGCAGAAGTATATATGATTTTTTTTGAAAAGCCAATGTTTTAAAAACAAGAAGCCTGATGTATGAATTTTCCATTTGCAAAAAGTGGCCACAAATTGTGCACCAACTTTTTGCAAATGGAAATGAATTTTGCAACCAACATGTGCTAATACGTCTGTTCACAAAATTTGGAATCGTAGGGGGTTGCAATTTGACATGCCTCATTAATATGCATGAGGCAGGTTGAAAATTGCAACCCACTATAATTGGTCAGAGTCACAGGCATAGTGGCCTGCTGGGAACAGTGATGTCTGTGATTTCTTTTAAATAAATCCATCTTTTTTTTTAAATGCAGCTCTATTTCCTAAAAGATAAACGGGACCATTACAATAAATATAAATACATACCTTAAGGAATCAGTACTTAGAAGAGACGCACTCCTTCCGAATAGCAATTCCTTACTGTTTACTTAACCCATTTAATGATTCATAAAACTTTCGGAATCATTAAATGGGGTTAGTACATTTCAAAAAGTGATTTAGCAGCCACAAACCCTCAGATCTACTAAATCTAAGGTTTTCCTACTTTGTACATCACACCTAAATTATTTTAACAGTTCTAAAGAGCCTCCAAATAAAGGCTCCGAACCTGTGGACGACAAAGAAGCCAGATGCCTGGACACACCACTACAGCCATCGCCTGCGGCCCTAGTCCAAGTGGACCACTGGTCCCAGCGAAGTCCCCCAGTGCTCCAAAGTCTTGAGTTCACTGTGGTTTGACCCCTCCAGGACTCCCCGACATATCGCCTGCAGCCTCTGCACGGAGACCCCCAGCAACCGCGAATGGCCCAGTAAGGTGAAATCCGACCTCAAAATGCACCCCTGCATCCAGCAGCTTTGTGCCCTGGAGAAGAAGACCTGAGGTGCTCCTAGGTCCTCGAACCCTCCAACTTACCTGCCCAGCTGTTGGTTCCTCCCAGAAGACTTCCTGTACCGAACCTGCAGCCAAAATCTAAAACCGGCAACTCCCATTGAAAACAACAGGGTACCTGATGCCAAATCAACACTCTGCACCCGGCCACCTCTATGCCGCTGTGGGTGCACCTTGTGTGCTAACTTGATCCCCCTTTGCTCTGAGCTTAATCCTAGGAGCTTTGCTCACCCAACCCTGTGGCTTGCCCGAGAGCAGCCACCAACTGATGGCCCCTAAGCCCCATAGGCTAACTTTGGGCATCAGCACTCTGCACCCAGCCGCCCTAGTGCCGCTGCGGGTGCTTTTTGAGTGTATCCTTGACTCTGGGGGAAGGCTTGTTCTAACCCCAGACACAACCCACTAGAAAGATTGCTTACCTGCAAACCTAAGCAATTGTGTTTTAATGCCAAACAGTTTTACTCCCCTTCATCTAGGAAATGTCCCAGTGTGATATTTAGGCACATTACACTAAGTAGAAAAAGTAATCCAAAAAGTACTCTAAAGAGTAATCTGAAAAGTAATTACAAACTCCTAATGTCTTGAAATATTTTACAAACCTGTAACAAAGTAAATTTCATTCAGCACGCTGGTTTTGATCAGACTTTCCTGAAAAGTACAATTCCACTTACCTGTGCCAAGTCCTGTTTGGTTCTAAAAATAAAATACAACTCAAGAAATGTTTTTGATACAAACAATTGGTTTGAGTTCAGTCTTGAGTGTGACATAATTTCTTGCTTGAGTGAGTACAATAAATGGGGGTGCCACATTGCCATAGGGTGCCGCATCGCCATAGGAGTTAGGAGAGCCTTTTCTGTTGCCGCCTGTACCCTGAGGACGCCTTGGGAGGAAAGGAGAACTTGCTCACTGCCACTTCTCGCCTCACCCGCGAACGCATCGCCTCTGGAGTCAGGAGAGTCTGCTTACCTGGGTTTTTGTTGTTGCCTGTGTCCTGGGGGTGCTTTGGAAAGGAAGGAGATCTTGCGCTGAACGCTAGCAGGGACTCGAAGTACCAGGAGTCCCTGCTTGATTGACAACACCTGGTCCCGCGTTCGGCTGCCAGCCCCGCCCACAGGCTACCACACGTGGTATATAATAGGCTCAGGCACCCGCTGCGCGGGAGCGTCCCGGGAGAAGCCCGGGACAAGGGCGGGGCCGTCACAGGCCGGAGTTGGCCGGGCTGGGCCACCCCTCTAACGTGTCCCATATTTGCAGGTGACCGGGACTGATAACATTGATTGTTGTACCATATTTGTGTGTACTGGTGTTTGCCCTGCCCCAATTGAGTACGTTTTTAACTGACGAATATGGCCCATCTATTTGGGAAGGGGAGGAAGACCGCGCCAAACACAATAGGGGGCAGCGTTACAGGGACACTAGACAACTTCATTACCAGAGCAGCAGTTGTGTTAGAGCGCGAAATAGCCCTCACAGAGAAGCGGCTATCTCTGGAACTTTTGGGCTCAAAGCGGTCTTCTTTTAGCAATATTAAGAATGCCGTAACGCCGGAACAACCAGACACCCAGAGAACCAGTGGGACTAGCCCGAGAAATTCAAGTAAAGGACTAGATGGGTGTAACACCATCACCTCCCTGAACACCTCACGAGGCAGCAGCTCATCACCCGAAGAAAATCGGCCCATTGTAATAACCACTAGGAAGGCCCAGGTTGTCGATATCCTGAAAACAACAGCTTCATGCCCTAAACAAACGGGGAAAAGAAAAAGGGGTGGGGGTCGACAAATGGGTACGATCAAAGTACCCAAGAGGATAAACAAAACGGTAAAATTATTTCCCCCCAAAGATATTATACCAGCTAATGCACCTATTATCCCAACGAATGTATTGCCAAAAACCACATCTAACGCTACATCTCAGACTTTCATATGAGTCACACCAGTATCTAGTGATGTCGTAGGTATTATAGCACAAGTGGAACAGTTGTTAAAGTCATTTATGCTCCCACTCATAGAGAGACTGAAGATAATAAACGAGAATATGGGAAAGCTACAACAGGCTACTTCAGAAAACACTCATATGCTGGAAAGCCTATCAGTCAGCTTCCAAACGGGGGGCCCTTATATATACCCCAGAAAACAGATTATAAACCCATTATCAATGTCTTGTCCAACCCCAATCATCGCAGTTGATGAGCAAAGGAATACAACTAATAAGGAGTGTGGGACTGAGGAAGGAAGAATCAATACACTGGGGGACACAGGTAAAATATTTGCTGTAGGGGATAACAGCAAGCACCGTAAACATAACACTCCATCATTAATACAGGCTGAGGGAAAAAGAAACACAGATAGATCAACTAGAAATGTGGACAACCTCCCTGTCATCGACCTACCCCTGCAATCAACCGCGCTGGTGTTAGTACTGGGTAACGTACCACCCCTCCCCGAGGGAACTAAAGAGGAATACAGCCAACTGAAAAACAAGGTTACACACTGGCTGTCTTGTAACACCATAGAGGGACACACGGTAGGGCATAATGTCATCATGACCCGACGTGTGTCGTGGTTAGGCAGTTCGAGAAAATCCAGAAATGGCGACTGCATTGTGATAAATTTTAATAGCCCAGTACCAGTAGAAAGGATACTTAGAGAAGTGGAGCAAGGAGGGGAGTTTAGGGGTCAGGGTATAGAGATACTGCCCTTAGGTTTCTTCTATAGGACAGTGACCCGAGTCCGACCAGATACCCGGAATGGGGGATACTGTGACAGGACACCCCATTACAGAGGACAACAGGGAACGGGCCCATTATCGTTGAGGCCATTAAGGGAACCCATTCGGGGTGGATATGGGTTTCCCCCGCCTTTTGAGGGACCAAACAGATACGCCGTTCTTTCCGGTCTCAACGACTGTGACTGACTGCGTGGGAAACACGTAACCCCCTAACCTCTCAAAACGTTACACTTCACCCAAAACCAGGCTCCCCTTAGTAGACAGCCCAGTGTTTGAGCCTGTATCTGTGGTGGCTAAATTAGACAACTCTGCTTCTATCCTAGCTGATGGGCCTCGGGAAGAAAACCCTTCTGAAATAATATTGTCCGACCTTCTATGGGAGGTCACCTTGGGTACTAAGGAGAATCATCAAGATCACAACGTACTCTCATGGAATATCGCGGGGTTGGCAGGAAAGGTTACAGACCTCATATGGGTGCAGTTTGTCAGCAAATATTTGTCAATTTGTCTCCAAGAGACGTGGCTTGTCAACTGCAATATTGCGCTGGAGGGGTATAGAGCCTTCTTTGTCCCAGCGACCAGCGCAACCAGCGGTAGAGCCATGGGAGGTTTGGCAGTTTTTGCATTGTTGGCTCTAAGATGTAGTATCAGGGCTATTCCTTTAGCTAATAGAAACATACAGGCCATCTCCTTGGGCCAAAAAGATAGCACCTTCCACATGATACATTTTTATAATGCTGTCCACAAAGAAGAGGGTTGTGGGATCGCTGAGTTGAATAATTATGTTAAACAGGGCTGTGGTTCTCATACGAAGAATCTGCTCATCGTAGGAGATTTCAACGTCCACCCATGTGGCGACCCTAAGTCTAATGCCATGGGGACACTGGGTTGCCCATTGATATCGGGACTCCACTTTGAGCACACCAAACAGGGTAACGCCCTTAATGACATGCTCGATGAGCAAGACTTATCCTCTGCGCTGAGTTTTCCCCCACCACTTAGCAAACAAAGGGAACAACGTTTAAAGGCAGAGGCTATGGGTCCTTTATAGATCATAACTTACTATCCAGAACCATCCTACCTCTTCTTCAGGGCTTTTCCATAATCCCAA
The DNA here is from genome assembly GCF_964261635.1 of Lissotriton helveticus. Classification (NCBI taxonomy): domain Eukaryota; kingdom Metazoa; phylum Chordata; class Amphibia; order Caudata; family Salamandridae; genus Lissotriton; species Lissotriton helveticus. Next base: position 1,938,778,942 of record NC_136057.1, on the reverse strand, counting down.
GCGCACACAGCGTTCATAATCCTGTCTGTGTGACCATAGGAGGGAGTATCGTGAAGAAAAAGGGCAAAGCACAAGGTAGTAATATATTACAACCAACTGATGGAGGGCGGCGGATTAAATGGAGCCAAGTAATCCCGTCCCTCTTTCATGATGCACTTAAGGTCGCCTGTGAAGCAGAATTTTCCGGTTGCCTTCATGATGAATCTTCGGCCACAGGAATTCTAAAATCCTTTGAAGGGATTGCATTTAAAGTAGGAGGTATGTTACTTGCCCAAGGGAGAACTAGTATGTCCAATGAACCCAAATGGTTCTGTCGCCTATGCTCAAAAGCTGCAAGAGAAGTCAAGGCAGGTTTGAAAACAACACCTAGGGATAGATCCCTGATTAGCACCCTTCGGAAAAACTATAAAAATGTCCTTGCCAAACGTAAGGTGGAAATGAAAGAAACACTATGGAGGGAGCTCTTAGATCCCGTGACTATCCAGTAGCTCTAGATTTTGGAGTACCATTAACCGATCACCTTTTTTAGCGGAAGGGGTCAAAGAAGTGGGCTCCAACATCACAGAGGATGAATGGGTGTCCCACTTTGTTAACATATTTAAAAACATGTCTACCCCGTTAGACTTACCTGATAAGATCCCAGGCAAGGAAGTAGTGGTGTTTTCTGTGAATGAAATAGAGGAGGGCATTAATAACCTTACAAATAAAAAGGCCCAGGCCCGGATGGTATCCCCCCCGGATCTTTTTAAATCAAACCCCTCTTTCTGGGCTCAGATCCTGACCGCAGTGGGTAATGCTGCGGCCAAGGAAGGATGCCCAGCATCCTGGGGAGTCTCAACAATCGTACCAGTTTACAAAAAGGGGGACCGTAACTGTACCATGAACTACAGGCCAATCTCCCTGATTGACTCCGTAATAAAGGTCATAGGGGGAGTCATTTTAAAGAGGTTGAGCACCTGGGCGGAGGAGAATAAGATCATCTCGGATATCCAGTATGGGTTCCGCCCAGGTCACTCGACCATGGCTCAGTGCCTAAATCTCTACTTGATCTTAAGAAAGTACACCATCGCTCGTCCCTGGACCATCTACATGGCCTTCATGGATCTTTCATCCGCTTTTGATTGCGTCAACCGGGGAAAGTTGTGGCAGTCCATGGAGGCCATGGGAGTGGAGCGAAATTTGGTGGACTTTTTGAGGGATCGCCATAGAGATACTAGGGCTAACATCAGATATACCATAGACCTTAAGGTATCCAGGAATTTAGATATCGAAAGGGGGGTTAGGCAGGGGTGCATATTAGCCCCCTTCCTTTTTAACCTTAATATTAACGATCTAGAAGGATCATTGCTAGATACAGGGGCCGATTATCCATATGTGGGATGGCGAGGACTGCCCATCCTGTTATATGCGGACGACGCAGTCCTCCTGGCCGGCACCCCAAAAGGGCTACAAACCCTACTTGATGCCTTCCATGGATTTATGGCTAAGCGAGATCTGTCCATAAATAACACCAAATCTTATGTGATGCAGGTAGGGCTGCATCTCAAATGACAGTACCCTTTTGTGGTGAACGGAGTCAGAGTGCCAAATTGCATAACTTTTTCCTATCTGGGTATCCTACTAGATCATCGGCTCAACTGGGTCGCACTCTTAAACAAAAAAAGGGGTGAGGTCAACAGGGCAAATGCAGCGTTATTTGGATTTGCCGCCAAAATGGGTAACCGACCTGTGGCAGCTATGCTAAAAATCTACCGAGCCAAATGCTTATCTATAGCCAGCTATGGGAGTGACCTATGGGGATACTCTGGCCTCGACGGTCTTCAGGTGACAGAAAATTTTTTTTTAAAACAACTATTGAGCGTCCCAAAGGGGACAGCGAATCTGTCAGTACATGAAGAAACCGGTATGCCTTTTATAAGTGACACCCTGGCCTTGCGTCCCCTTACTTTTTGGCTACAATGTTGGCTCAACAAGCATCTCGGTCTTACACATAACCTTTTAAAAGAGATTTTGAGCTTAGACCACATGATCAACATCCCATGGATCAAACATTTAAAAACTTGTTTTAGTGAGATGGGACGTTTGGACGTGTTTTTAAAACCTGAAGGTATCACCAGAAAGGATGTAGCACTCGTAAAATACTCCTTCACCCTAATTAAAACATTGGAAAGAGAAGAGAAAGAACTGCTGAAGCCTAGTGTGCGGTTACATTTGATGCTTAAAACGTCCCTAGACATGGAACCATATTTATCATGGCCGTTACCAGCATACGAGCGATTTTTACTAATCAGGTTTAGACTAAATTTCTTTCATATTTTATTAGCAGTACCAAGGGGAAGTTACAAAGGGAAAGTGTTAGCACCCTGTGGCTGCGACAATAAGACTCCTCAGGATCTGCTTCACTTTATGTTCTTTTGTAAATATTATGAAATGCCCAGGACTTTTTATCTAATACCTATCTTAAAAAAGTTAAATTTTGAGCAAGTACGTCCCGCCCTCTTCTACTTGCAATTATTAAAACTTGACTGTATCCCTTTTGTGGCCGGATTTCTGAAATGTGCAATGAAATATAGAAAATGTCTGGATTTTTAAATGGATATAGTGTTTTTATGGCTTTTTTCTTTTTTCATTATTATTAAATGGCCATTTAAGATGCCCTCCTCATTATGTTAATGTCGAAGTCAAATCACCACTACTGTTTTTAACCAGGGTAACGTGTACACTGCGTTTTTATCTTGTGATTGTACTGTATTTTGTAATTTGTAACTTTTATGGTTTATTATAAAGCAAACCGAATAAAGTACTTTGAACTTGAGTACAATAAATGCTTAACACCTACCCTCTGTTAAGGCTGTACTGTGCGCCCACACAACCACAAATGTAGCGCAAGGTATTATCTACTTTTACTGCTGTACGCCTTTGCGGGATCCGCTGGACTCTGTACACACTATACCTTACTTTGGTATAGTATATACAGAGCCAGCTTCCTACAGCGCAGTGCTCTGAGATGGGTGGTCGTCAACTTGCAAATTACCTTATATAGCCAGGTGATAAGATGATGAACGGCATCCATAGCTAGGATGGTCTGTCATACTGAATGCACGGCGGGTTCCCACTCAGAGAGGTCCTAAAAGGTGTGATTAGTGTGACTGAGCTGTCTGTGCAGAAGGAACTGTCCTGGTGGGAGGTCATGCTCCTTGGCCAGCTGGTCGAAGGTGAGATGGCATTCGGCAAAGAGGTCACTCGCCGTAAGTACAGAGTGGTCTGTCCAGACCCTCAGGTCTCTAGCAATATAAAACCCAGAGTCGCGGGGAAACCAACTAGAGGTAAATTTGGGGCATATAATGGGGTGGTGTATCCTGGCCATGCATGTCTTTGCTCTTGCCATCTGCAAGGACCGGGGGATGTGGGCATGACTTTTTGAAGGAGAAAGCCCCAGTTCTCTTCCAGGGGATACTCATCAATAGTCATAAGCACTGAATAGTTCCACCCACGTGCGGAATCCCGGAGCAATAGCCAATAATATGCATATATCTACATATATACACATATAAATACCCATATATATAGATAATATGCATATACATATACATATGCAGCCTGAAAAACACCATATTAGGCTCCAAAACTGCCATTATTGCATGTAAAACTTTTACATTTGACCAAATAAAGACATATAAGTCACCATATATGATATATGTAAAGAAGAAAACTGCCCTGAGTTTCTTTGAAACACACAACCTTTATTTTCAAAGGTAAAAACAGGCAGGATCATAGAGGCAGGTTTAGCCTAGTCGAGCGACAGATCGTCATCCAAGGTACCTCTGTGCTCAGAGTCGGCGCCAAAATCGCCGTCGAGACGTCCGTCGACGTCAAAGCATCCTTCGCTGTCGAAACATCCCTCGCTGTCGAAACAAGGTGAGAAGAGACAGAGGATGAGGTCGTCATCCACACGTAGGCGGTCAAAGTCTGGCTTGCCTACGACGTCAAGAGGTCGGGACTCGACGTCGTCCCTTTGACGTTGAGAGCCTCGAGACTGACGGCGAGAGGTCCAATGGCATCGACGTCGAGCCGAACACCAAGGGCTTCGACGCCGCAGAGACCCAGCCATTCGACGTCGAGACACATGCCATCGACGTCGTCACCGAAAAGATCGACGTCAAAGAGATCGCCGTCGAGGAGATCGACGTCGAGATCAAAGAAAAGGCCTTCTGGATCAAGGAGGTCGAGATCCAGGTAGACGTCGGGGAGGTCGACGTCGAGGAGATCTAAATCTGCTTCTCCTCCAGCGAAGAGACCTAGGGCGACGTCGAAGGTCCGTTCGGCTCGTGACGCCTCGGTGGTGACTTCAGATCGTACAAGTATCTCCAGAGCCCTCACCAGTACCATCTCCAGCCCGGCCAACCAATATCTCGCCAAGATGGCTAGGAGATATTAGAGAATGGAAGATCCGTAGAATTAACTTACCACGGTCTTCTTTGAGATCTAGGTCTCCTTTGATCCAGTCAGTGCATTCTTTGGGGAGACGCGAGCATGCCACGCCAAGACGGTCCCCATCAGTGAGGAGGCGATCATCACGTACTCCTAGGAGTAGAACATCACGCTACAGATCTTCTAGAAGACGAAGCTATAGGTCTTCCACAGGGTCGTTGGATTCCAAGGCGGACTATTCACCGACTCTTTCCTCATCTCCTCCAAGCAGAATATCACCCATCGATGATGTTATAACCTTTAATGAGGTTCTCTGCCGTGGGGCTGCCAAACTTCACATTGAAATGCCGGTCTCTGCCACCAAGACATCAGTGATATTTGAAACCTTGCACCAAAAGCCTTCCTCCAGACCTTTGCTTCCTTTAGTGCCTGGATTGCTGGAGCCTGCTCTACACAAGTTTCTCACTCCAGCAGCGGTGGAGGCTGCACCATCTAGAATATCAAAGAAATACAAGTCTCCTGATAATGATCCCTTCTTTCTGAGGGCTGACCCACCACCGGACTTTGTTATTGTGTCGGCGGCACGTACGAATCAGACAGGGGCAGCATCATCGTCTGTGCCCCCAGATAAAGATAGTAAAGCTATGGACTCTGTAGGAAAGAGAATGTGACCTCGGCTTCCTACATGAAAGTAGCCAGCGCCTCGGCCCTGCTGTGTCGGTATGATCGTTCATTATGGGACTCCCTGTCACGCTGCTTCAGACCTAGCTGCACATGGCTATTCACATGGGATTTGTCCTCGACTCACAGCTTAGCTGAGACTGACTGGTCTGAAACCTGAAGTACAGCATCGGATTCTTAATCTTCCTTTCAATGGATCATCACTTCGCATCTCATGCCGATGATGAAATGTCTCGAATGAAAACCGAGCTTGATACAGTGAAAGCTGGTGGGCTCGAGAAGAGCAAGGACTTCAGGCGACGGTACCGTCCTTACGATCGACGACAAAACCAGCAGAGGGTTCAAACCTCAATGGTCCTCGCAACAAAACCAAGGAAAGTCACAATTCTCCCAGCGTTGTCCTGGTAGAGAAAGAGGTGGTAATTCAAGACAGTTCACACCTGCTGCCAAGCAACAGCAACAAAAGCAGTGAGTGCTTGCTTTCCCTATCTCCTTTAACCACTCCGGTGGGGGGAAGTGTACGTTTTTACCTGGAAGAGTGGACAAAAATCGCACTAGACAGGTGGGTGCTGAATATTGTAAAGAATGGGTATACCATCAAATTCAAGTCCCCTCCACCTTACATTCCTCCTCAAATGACTGTCACCCATCGTATAAATCTCTTGAGGGAAGAGGTGTCTGCTCTACTCCTAAAGAACGCCATTGAGGAGGTCCCATGGCAACAACGTCGGCAAGGGATTAACTCCCGATATTTTTTGGTCCTAAAGAAAAATCCAAACTAGGAGTTCAGGCCTATACTAGATCTCAGACGTCTCAACACATTAATTCTCAGAGAAAGGTTCAGAATGCTGGCATTACATCAAATAATACCGCTTCTGCATCAAGGGGACTGTATGTGTTCCATAGATCTTCAAGATGCCTATTTCCACATACCCATCTCTCCAAAGCATCGGAAGTTCTTACGGTTTCGCATCCAATCAAACCACTTCCAATTCACGGTCCTGCCTTTCGAGCTGAAGACTGCTCCTGGCACTTTCTCAAAGTGCATGGCAGTAGTAGCGGTTTTCTTGAGGAAACAGCACATATTCGTCTAACCTTACCTTCTCAAGAGTGAGTCTCCCACTCTTCTGCAACAACATCTCACGCAATGTATTCATCAGTTGCATCAGCTCGGTCTGCATGTCAACTTCAAGAAGTCAATCCTCAATCCAACACAGAGCATACACTATCTAGGCGCAACTCTGGACTCAGTCAACGCAAGAGCGTATCTTTCGGAGGAGAGACTATCATCCATTCCCCTCAAGTGTCAGACTCTCTTGAAGACACCTCAGCCTACGGCCAGGCAGATTTCCTCCCTACTGGGGTCTATGGCCTCGTGCATTTTTCTCGTTCCAAACGCCAGGCTTCACATGAGACATCTGTAGCAGGCTCTGGAGGATCAGTGGTCCCACATCTCCAATCGCTGGGAGGACAGGTTGTCAATACCTCTGTCAGTCCGACTCGCCATCAGATGGTGGATGCGACGGGTTCATCTCACCGTGGGAGTCCCTTTTCGAGAGGACATGCCTCAACAGACTCTGGTGACGGATGCTCTCTTCAAGGATGGGGCGCTCATATGGGATCATTACAGATCCAAGGAATGTGGTCAGAGAAAGAGCAACTATACTACATAAACATGCTGGAACTCAGAGCTGTACATCTAGCTCTCAAAGCATTCTTTCCGTCTATAACATCGACCTCTCTACTTGTTCAGACGGACAACACAACAACGATGTACTACCTGAACAAGCAAGGCGGAACAAGATCCAGACCCCTGTCTCTGGAAGCACAGGCAATCTGGAAATGGCTTCTCGTACGAGAGATGAGAATATCTGCAGTTCACTTGCCGGGCGTCCTCAATGTTCAAACGGACGACCTAAGCAGGCACTTCGCAGAAGCACACGACTGGGTGCTAAAACAAGAAGTGGTACAAGACATCTTCCACGACTGGGGAACACCAGACCTCGATCTTTTTGCGGACACAGAAAACATAAAATGCTACGTCTTCGCCTCCAGGTACCCGCAACCGGGGTCCAAGGGGAATGCTTTGTGGATAGACTGGTCAGAGACATTACTCTACGCCTTTTCCACCGATTCCACTCATTCCCTTGGTGATCAGGAAGCTGTACGAGGCCAAGACAGACATGATCCTGGTTGCTCCAGATTGGCCTCGCCAGTGGTGGTATCCGGACCTTCATCACCTATCCAGAGTACCACACAGGAGGCTGCCATGTCATCCGGATCTGCTGACTAGGGCGAGCGGCAAGGTGTTCCACCCCAACCTGCCATCCCTGAGGTTAGCTTTAGTTTTCTGCTTAATTCAGAGACTCTGTCCATCACCACCCCTTGTTGTTAATTATTTTGTCCACCCTAAGCGTGGAAGGGTATGCTCAGACATGAGTCCCTTGCTCACTGCACCATCAGGATTCAAGCAAGCCGGGCCGAAGAGGCTGAAATGCCAGAAACCGGTCTCCGGTAGCTTGTTTCCTTTCCAGTGTAAGAATTGGCTTTGTAGTTTGGTTTGCCCTGTTCCCATCATGCACTGGGACAGGAACAGACTAATTTGCATACAGCCAGGTTCTGAACTGGGATGATGCAGTGAGCTAAAAAACGGTGTTGGATCTAGCCCTGATCTCTTGACTGGGTGAGAGTTTTCTGCTTAATTCAGAGACTCTGTCCATCACCACCCCTTGTTGTTAATTATTTTGTCCACCCTAAGCGTGGAAGGGTATGCTCAGACATGAGTCCCTTGCTCACTGCACCATCAGGATTCAAGCAAGCCGGGCAGAAGAGGCTGAAATGCCAGAAACCGGTCCCCGGTAGCTTGTTTCCTTTCCAGTGTAAGAATTGGCTTTGTAGTTTGGTTTGCCCTGTTCCCATCATGCACTGGGACAGGAACAGACTAATTTGCATACAGCCAGGTTCTGAACTGGGATGATGCAGTGAGCTAAAAAACGGTGTTGGATCTAGCCCTGATCTCTTGACTGGGTGAGAGTTTTCTGCTTAATTCAGAGACTCTGTCCATCACCACCCCTTGTTGTTAATTATTTTGTCCACCCTAAGCGTGGAAGGGTATGCTCAGACATGAGTCCCTTGCTCACTGCACCATCAGGATTCAAGCAAGCCGGGCCCAAGAGGCTGAAATGCCAGAAACCGGTCCCCGGTAGCTTGTTTCCTTTCCAGTGTAAGAATTGGCTTTGTAGTTTGGTTTGCCCTGTTCCCATCATGCACTGGGACAGGAACAGACTAATTTGCATACAGCCAGGTTCTGAACTGGGATGATGCAGTGAGCTAAAAAACGGTGTTGGATCTAGCTCTGATCTCTTGACTGGGTGAGAGTTTTCTGCTTATTTCAGAGACTCTGTCCATCACCACCCCTTGTTGTTAATTATTTTGTCCACCCTAAGCGTGGAAGGGTATGCTCAGACATGAGTCCCTTGCTCACTGCACCATCAGGATTCAAGCAAGCCGGGCCGAAGAGGCTGAAATGCCAGAAACCGGTCCCCGGTAGCTTGTTTCCTTTCCAGTGTAAGAATTGGCTTTGTAGTTTGGTTTGCCCTGTTCCCATCATGCACTGGGACAGGAACAGACTAATTTGCATACAGCCAGGTTCTGAACTGGGATGATGCAGTGAGCTAAAAAACGGTGTTGGATCTAGCCCTGATCTCTTGACTGGGTGAGAGTTTTCTGCTTAATTCAGAGACTCTGTCCATCACCACCCCTTGTTGTTAATTATCCCTGAGGTTAGCAGCATGGCTCCTGAGTTCATCCAATACGGACATTTAGGCCTCTCACAGTACTGCATGAAGATTTTAAAAGAGGCTAGGAGAGCTTCTACGAGAAAGTCTTATGCTTTTAAGTGGAAGCGTTTTTTCATGTGGTGTACTGCTGAAGGTCATGACCCTATTCGAGGTCAAGAACAGGTACTGTTGCCATACTTACTGTCTTTGACCAAAGCAGGTTTACAGTATTCCTCCATAAAAGTTCACCTGGCAGCGATAACAGCATATAGAAAGTCTCCCACTCCGGCTTCTTTCTTTCAAATGCCAGTTGTTAAAGATTTCCTGGAGGGCCTCAAGAAAGTCTATCCTCCTGTTAGGGCCCCTTCTCCTCCCTGGGAGCTAAATATGGTCCTATCTAAACTAATGGGCCCCCCATTCGAGCCCATTCATAAGGCTTCCCCGCAACACCTGTCATGGAAGACTGCTTTTCTCATGGCAATCACTTCTGCGCGCAGGGTAAGCGAGATACAGGCCTTATGCTCTACAGAGCCTTCTCGTTTTTCATGTGAATAGAGTGGTGTTACGTACTAACCCGAGGTTCCTCCCTAAGGTGGTCTGCGATTTTCACATTAACCAGTCAGTCACTCTTCCCACTTTTTTTGCCAATCCGGACACTCCGGCTGAGAAAGCTCTGCACTCTTTAGATTTATAACAAGTGTTGACATTCTACCTTGATAAAACAAAGAGTGTACAAAAGTCTGACCAGCTGTTTGTGAATTATGGTCCGTTGAATACAGGTTTTCCTGCCTCTAAAAGGTCCATTTCCAAATGGATAGTGTCATGCATTTTGTTATCTTATCAGTTGGCACAAAAGCAGCTCCTGGGCAGGCCGAGAGCACATTCTACAAGAGGCAAAGCTACTACAGTAGCAATGCTTAGGAATGTACCAATTCATGAAATTTGTAAGGCAGCCACATGGTGTTCGGTTCATACCTTCGCACGTCATTACTGCCTTGATTCTGACACTCAGTTGGATGCTCAGTTTGGTCAAGCATCCCTGAGAAATTTGTTTGGGTAATGTCTGTTGGTAAACTGTTTTGGTAGGCTGGTATTCACCCGCAGGTATGGGGATGGGCTTGCTAATGTATTCAGTGCTTATAACTATTGATGAGTATCCCCTGGAAGAGAAAGATAGGTTATTTACCTGTAATCCTAGTTCTTTTCCAGGGGTATACTCATCAAAGTTATAAAGCAACCCTCCCTCTTCCCTAGATGAATACCAGGCCTGTATATGTACCTGTTACCCATGCTGTGATTACACTGTTATACACCGTCCAAAAGAACTGCCCTAACTGTCACCTGTTGCATGATGTGAGCCTGGGGGTTCCTGGCGGTCTTAAAGGCACAGCGCCAATTTTCCAATGGTTTTCTATGCAGCCTGTCTAGGCTATACCTACCTCTATGATCCTGCCTGTTTTTACCTTTGAAAATAAAGGTTGTGTGTTTCAAAGAAACTCAGGGCAGTTTTCTTCTTTACATATATCATATATGGTGACTTATATGTCTTTATTTGGTCAAATGTAAACGTTTTACTTGCAATAATGGCAGTGTTGGAGCCTAATATGGTGTTTTTCAGGCTGCATATGTATAGGTATATGCTTATTATCTATATTTATGGGTATTTATAAGTGTATCTATGTAGATATATGCATCTTATTGGCTATTGCTCCGGGATCCCGCACGTGGGCGGGACTATTCAGTGCTTATGACTTTGATGAGTATACCCCTGGAAGAGAACTAGGATTACAGGCAAGTAACATCCATCGTGGATATTGACAGAGGCCCATGTTCGGTGCAGGCTTAGCGCAGATAGCACCTAGCCATCCAGAGGTACAACATTGCCGCTGTGCTGCAAGCAGGTTTGCTTTGAAGGAGTAGGCGGCAAAACCTCCCTGATCCACTGACAGCTGCAATTTGGCATGGGCAACTTGTCTACGCCTGGCGCCCCGATAAGTGTGCAGAGGTGAGATCTTACTTCCTTAAAGAAGGAGTGTGGTGGAAGAACCAGGAGGTTTGCACAATAATATAAAAGGCTGGGCAAAATAACCAACTTAGTTAAGGCAATTTTCCCTATAGGGGTGGGAGGAAGGGACTGCCAGAAATGTACCCTAGTTCTGATTCCTGCAAGGGCCTTGTAGAGATTCCCCTTGTATAGGTCATGGAGATTATGGTAGAGATAGACCCCAGGTAACAGGTTGCTTGACCATGCCAGTTGAGGCGGGTGTCGCCAAGATATGTCTTGTGGTTGGTGATCAGGGCAGCACTAGTATACAGCTGATTTTGCCCTCCATCTACTGCTGTGATCTATGATATGAAACACTTTCTAGACTCTTCCCTCTTCTATCCCTCCACCATCCTTTTCAATCCATCTAACAGACTCACGTGTCCACCACTCAAATTAATTTCCCTATACTAATTCCCCACTAATTCTGTTTGGGTTCCAGCGTACTACCTCGCGAAAAGCGCTTTGACACCTCCTCAGGGATAGCAAGCACTATATAAATGCAAACCCTTCCCTCTGCTATCCTTTTTTAATCCAAATAACAAACTTGCATGTCCACTGCTAAGATTAATTTCATATCTCCCTATACTAATTCACCACTAATCCTTTTGTGTACCGGAGTAGCATGCTACTCTCCGAAAAGTACTTCAATGCCTTGTCAGGGGTAGTAAGCGCTATATAAATGCAATTGTTATATCTCGTATGTATAGGGGCAGGTCATCTGCGTGCAAAGACACACCATGCGTCCTGTTATCGAGTGGGATGCCCCACTCCCGACCCTACCCGCGCAGCCACATAGCAAGGGTCTCCATTGCAAGCGTGAAAAGTAGTGGAGGAAATGAGTATCCCTGTTTCATATCGCGGCCAAATGGGACCCAGGTGTATCCGGGACGTCAGCCTTCAGTACAGTAATCTAGTTTAGGCTAATAGTCTGGCCCCAATTCCCATGCGGATAAGCACTGTGAAGAGGTAGTGCCACGTTAGTGTTTTAAATGCCTTCTCCAAATTGAGAAGGAGCCAGGCCATGATATTTCTTTTTTCCTTTTTCGGTGTAAACCTCCCAACCTTCCCCTGTTTTTAATTTTCTTCTAACCCCCTTACCAGTACCCACCTCTAAACCGTAAAACGACCTTTATCTCCCTTTACCGCCACCTAACCCTAAATGCTAAATCTAACGTGGCCTCCCTTTATCATTGACCATCCATAAGCCCCAAAAATACACTTACCTCCCTTTAAAACTGCCTAACCCTGAGACAGGAAGCAAGATGGCAGCCTAAGTGGTAGGTCAAGTATGAGCCCTTCTCCCTCTGCATACTTGGCATAGAATATGATCAGAGGCTTTGTGGCTGGCTAAAGTAAGGTCATTATGGATGGCCAAAAATGCAGTTGCGATTTGTTGCTTCCGGGCAGTAACACACAGCAGCGGTTGTGGGGGTGGCAGCGTATGATAGAAGAGCAGAAGGGAGAGAAACTGCCACAGGATGACCCCTAAGCCCCCTAAGAGCTGCAGTAGTTAAAGTGCATGGTAGCGCTGCAATGAGTGTCCATTGAGCCTAGCAGTCTGGAACACGGGAGACTGTTGGGTGTTTCCTGAATTGAGATCGTAATAAAATCCAAGCCAGAAATGCAAATCCATTTGGCGAAGGTGGCTACAACGAAGACAGCAAGAAGGCTTGGGGAGAAGAACGGTGCTACCACGGGCACAGAAGGGGCTAGGCTATCGATCACGGATTTCCTGACAGCCACGCTGGATGAGAATGGTCAGCAGGTAATGCAAACTCAGCCACTGACCAGCCCACAGTATTTAAGGCGATGTGGGAGTCAGCTGGCAATCATCTGGGCGATAACATGAGCTCAGAACTGTCTGATACCTGTGGAACCAGGAGAGCACCATCCGTGGCATTGACATTGGTATCAAAGGCCTCCCCCTCAAGGGATAGTGGTCTTGCTGAAGTTCAGGTCAGTGAAGCCATTCATGTTATAGATGTGGCCACAACAAAGTGGGAAGTGCAGTGGAACCTCAGCCTCCTAGGGGAACGATACTGCGTGTATTGAACTATGAGGGTGGGGTGACCTGAGGGAGTATGATGGAGCTGAAGTCCCCCTGAGGATCGCCCTTCTGGGAGTGGCATAGTCTTCCTTACCCTCACCTTCTATTTTAACAGCAGCCAACAGACTCCCCAGGGGTAACGGGGGTGAGAATAATGCAACACAGGGTGTGCTAAGCATTGCCCAAGTATCCGTATACAAAGAGCAGAAGAAAGTTGGTCTTCCTGGACTGGCTACCCTAGGGCATAGCCAGCGAGGCAGAACTGTAAAAGGCATTAAATGCTTCCAGAGAGAGGGGGGAGGCCATTATGGAAGTGGGGGCATGGAACGGAAACTGCGGAATTGGCAGACATTTTTTTCCCAATGTTAGAAGAGTCAGAGGATTCAGAAATGATTTAGACTTGACAGAGAAGGATTCCTCAAGCAGCATGGAGGATGAAGTTACACAAAAGGACTTGGAGGGGAAGTCCTCACGATCGACTATGCATAAGCTTCCTGATAAGTGGGGCCGGCGGGCAGGTACTATGGGACTATACCACTATGCAACATGCCATGGAGGGTATTTCTCGATAAAATCCAGATCTGTCACAACTGAAGTTGAACAAGTCACCCAATCTTAATGACCTATATAGTGGCATTATGCTCTATTGGTAGTAGACACGATCTGATCTAGAGCTGCAAACAAGAAGCTTCAGGGGTCAGTAAGGAGAGTCACCAAGACATGCTCTGAAATAGTTGAAAGGATTTCTGCAGTAGAAAGCATCTGTCCAATCAAGGATAGTTGGTGAAAAGTTATGGTTTTGGTTGAGTGATTCAAATATGATGTCACCATATATCTGAATGGCAATATTGAGGAAACTGTGTATATGTACTACTAATGTCTGTAGCTTGAACGCTCAGTCCAAAAGCTTCAGGGTAGCAGCTAGGATGAGAATCATTGGCCCAGATATTTTGTGTATTCAAGAAACACATATTGAGGGGTCCAGAAAAGATCTGCTTGAAACTCAGGCCTATGTGTTCTTTGTCCATACTACACCGGCAACCACTATAGGGGGGGTGTCTGTGTAATTTTAGCACACAGGCGTGTCTGTGATGTCAAACGCCAACTTGCGGATAAATTGGGAAGGTGGGCATTGATGGAATGTCAGGTGGCTGGTTCAGACTTTACTATCTGTTCAGTCTATGACCCTAATCTAAGTGGTGTTTGAGCATCTGAGTGTGGAGCTAGCTTAATGGCCTACCCCAATCCTTGTGTGTGGGAACTTGAGTATACATGGAGATTGTACTCGGGTGTCATAATTTGTGAGATATGTGGGCAAAAAGCCTAAAGCCTTCAGGGCGTTGAACAGTTTGTTGTCCAATTTTAGAGCGAACGATAGAAGGAGTGCCTCGACTGGGGCAGTCTGGAATGTATTTAAAGCAGGGATCAGGGGAGAGACCCTTAGCTTCAGTTTATATACTCAAAGGACTCGGGCTGGTAAGATGAGGGCACTGTGTAAGGATTTGAGTACACTTGACACTTGGCTGGTTACATTGATAGCGGATGGACAGGAGGTTCTTCCTGGCAAAAGCAGCCGAGAAATATCAAGCCCGGAGGGCGGAGAGTTATGAATATAATGAGAGCATGGGCATGCTTCTTGCCTTGTGCATGCAGCCGGAGGCGGCGCACAGCAACATCCTTAAAATAAAGAATAAGGGAGGGCAGGAGGTTAGCACCCCAGAAACAATTTTTACATGTATTCAAGGAGTTCTATAAAGACTAGAATCGGGCAGAGAAGCCAGCCACTCTGGTAGACATTGAGCAATTTCTAGATTCAGTCAAGTTAGGAGGACTTAGTGCCTCGTAGAGGACTGCCCTGGAGGCCCCAATCACGGTGAGAGTGATCAAATCTGCACTCCACTCCTTAGCACTAGGAAAGGCTGTGGGACCAGATAGGATACCATTGGAATTTTACAGAGTTTGTTTTGTGATGGAGAGGGATATGATCAATACTTTTCTTGAGGTCTAGATAGGACACTTGGCCCGAGCTTCCTGGACAACAACTAACATAGTGGTGTTCAAGAAGAAGGGGAAATCTCCATTGAATCTAGGTTCTTCCAGGCCTATATCTTTAATTGTGACACAAAGTTATATGGTAATGTCTTTGCTGCATGATTAGGTAGGGCCATCTCCAATATGGTGTCTCCTTGGCAGCATGGGCTCATCTTGTGAAAGGGAACAACAGATCATGATAGGTGGGCAATTGCGCTATTTGATGCGGCTGGGGTCTTAGGCCAGCTTCCTTGACGCCGACAAGGCACTTGATCGAGTTGCATGGGACTATTTATGGGTGGTGTTAAAAAAGAAAGCGATCGGCCTGGCTTTATTTCAGCTATAAAGCTTAATTCAACTGCAAGACTCCAAAGAGTGGGAAGGGAGTCTGGTGAAATCAGGATTTCCAGGACTGCCCATGTTCACCATTATTATTTGCCTTTTGTATTGATTAATAAGCTTTATTTATTAATGGCTATCGATCTTTTCAGACCCAAGCTAATCCATCTACCTCGGGGAGGGCGAAGGGGGGCATCCCGACATTAATCCGGAATGACTTACCTGTAAAAGCAAAGATGAATGCCCAACTAAATTTAAACTTTCACATCATGACGCTGGAAGTACAACAGGAAGGGACATGGATATTAATAAACTACTATAACAATAGATTTGGTCCAAATATGCACTCAATCGTGGGGGAGGTCGATAAAGCAATCGCCAACACAGTCTGCAAAATTAAGAATGAGAACATAAACTTTAAATGGCTAGGTGATTTTAATATACACCTGTGCAAACATAACACATTGCCTGTCTGCGGAATTGAGGATATGACGGGAAATCCGATATAAAATTTCGCACATAGTGAGTATGACAATGGCTTAAATAAGCTAATGGCCTCTTCAAACATGGAAATAATTTGTGACTCAGACCCCCAACAGATATACTGCCGAACACCTTCTACCGAAATGGGGCTGGGTCCACGATTGGTTACATATATTTAACCCCTCCTCTTAGCGCAAGGGTTACCAAGATAGGGAACTCCTTCACGATTTTTTGCGACTATGCTATAGTTTCAATAGAGTTGAAAATATCAACATGGGAGAAACAAAGGCGCACCACTGTTGAAACACCAATCGGGGTAAGAAAAAACGGGGTCAGTTAAAATGGGCATATATAGACAAATTCAAGATGATTCCATAAATCATATCAGATACACAAGATAACATACAATTGTGTTTAGATCCAGAAGCGGATGCAGAGGAGGTTGTCGGAGCTTTCTGCGACATCCTAGGAAACATAAAATCGGCCCTTACCAGAACAAAAACTAAAAATAAAGAAAAAGGTAGAGGCTGGTTTGACTCACCGTTCACAAAAGCACGAAAGGCTCTGTTATATGCCCCAAAGGCCAGACCTGGAAGTCAGGATCAGATAAGAACATTGCGGGCGTCATATAAATTAGTGCGCAAAAGTAGAGAAAAGGAAATCAGGTAGGATTTATGGGCCGACCTAGATAAGGCAGCTATCTCGGGCAATAGCCGTGAATTCTGGAAGCTAGTTAATGCACCTTCTTTTAAAGCCACTAGTGACCCAACTACAGATACAAATGTCGAAGAGGAGATTAGGGTCCCATTTTTTAGAAT
Organism: Lissotriton helveticus; assembly: GCF_964261635.1. NCBI lineage: Eukaryota > Metazoa > Chordata > Amphibia > Caudata > Salamandridae > Lissotriton > Lissotriton helveticus. The sequence continues at coordinate 1,938,762,286 of NC_136057.1, read as the reverse complement.
ATTTTTTCCTCTAATTCTGATATCCCATTCCATCAGGTGGCTGCGCAGGAAAAACGCCCAGAGTCTTTATCTTTTTTTAGAAGTTAAAGCAGGGCTGGATTTATGTAGTCTGGGAAAGGCCTCTGGATCGGACGGTGTCCCAATTGACTTTTTTCAAGAAAACGCAGAATTGTGGATACCACTCCTGACGAATGTCCTTAACTGTATAGTCCTGGTAGGCCCTCCTCCCTCCTGGTCATCAGGGGTCATTGTGCCCATTCACAAAAAAGGTGATAGGGCCAACCCAAAGAACTATAGACCAATCTCCTTGCTGTATACAACATCAAAGCTTATGGGCTGCCTTCTCCTATCTAGATTAGAGGGATGGGCAAAGGAGAATAACATCTTAATCCAGGCCCAATATGGATTCCAGCAGGGAAGGGGCACTGTGGATCAATGATTGAATTTAGCATTGACCATAGAAAAGCATACCAGAATGAAGGATGGGAATATCTACATGGCATTGATGGACCTGAGCGCTGCGTTTGATTGTGTGGTCCATGATAAACTTTGGAACATAATGGAGATGATGGGGGTAGAATTAGCTATATTTAAATTTGATCAGGCAGTCGTATGTAAATGCGACTGCATCAGTGCACAACCCCAAAAATGGAGTTTGTACTCGTTCTTTCAAAATCTCCAAAGGAGTAAGGCAGGGATGCGTATTGGCCCCATTTCTCTTCTCCATATACATGAATGGAGTTGAGGAAGCACTCACCATGGCCACGCGGGATGTCCCTCTTTTCGAAAACCATATGCTACCAATACTGGCTTATGCGGACCAATCAGGCCGGCTTCAGACCCGGCCACTCTACGGAGACTGTCATCTTGGCCGTGTTGGATGCCCTGAGAGACGGTGCTGACAAGGGTACCCCACAGGCCTTGGTCTTATTAGATCTGTCGGCTGCTTTCGACACGGTGGACCACAACATCCTTCTCCACCGTGTCGAGCAAGCTGGCAACCAGGGCCTGGCGCTGGCATGGGTCAAATCCTTCCTGACCGGGAGGTCTCAGACCCTCAGCCTGGGCACTTTTAGAACTCCTCCGGAGCACTTGCCCTGTGGGGTCCCTCAGGGCTCCTCTCTATCCCCCCTTCTTTTCAATCTTTATCTTCGACCCCTTCTCTTTTCCTTGAGGCAATGGGACGTCACCGTCTTTAACTACGCGGACGACCTGCAACTCATCTTTCCTCTCGATTCCCCTTCTGCTATTCCCAACTTTCAGGCAGTTATGTCCCATATCTCATCGTGGATGAGCCAAAACCAGCTCAAACTGAATCCCGGAAAGACGGAGCTTCTTCTCCCTGGCAAGAGCTCTACTTACTGGGGTCCACACTTTTGGCCGGTAGAACTTGGCCTCCCTCCCACCCCTGTGGCCTCGGCAAAAAGCCTAGGGGTCACTATCGACTCAGGTCTTTCCCTCGGGTCCCAGGTGGGGACAGTTGTCTCCTCCTGTATGTTCCAGCTGCGCAGGATCAGGAAGGTGGCCTGTCTCCTCACTCCTGAAGCCCTCCTGCAAGTAATCATGGCCCTTGTCCTCTCCCGCTTAGATTTCTCGAATGCTATCTATCATGGTCTGCCCAAAACATTTCTTTCCAGACTACAATTCGTTCAGAATCAAGCGGCGAGATTGGCCTTCGGGATTCCGAAATGGCAATCCGCCAAACCCCTCCTTCTAAAACTGCACTGGCTCCCGGTCATCTCGAGGGCAGCCTTTAAGATCGGCTGCCTCACCTTTAAATCTTTATCTGGTTCCTGTCCTGCTTTTCTGAAATCCCTCATCAGGACCTACAGTCCCTCACGGAACCGGAGATCCTCCCACCTGCACCTCTTACTCACTCCCCCTGTCAAACTCTGCAGATCTGGAGGCCGGAGATTCGCATTTCTCGCCCCCAAACTTTGGAATTCCTTCCCCCTCTCTCTCAAAACCTCCAACTCCCTCACCCTTTTCCGTAAATCCCTAAAAACTTGGCTCTTTCCCCGATCCAGCTAAAACCCTCCTAGCCCCTCAGTAGTCTGCCAGCGCCAGGAAACCCACGGTGTCAGCGCGCTTTACAAGCTCCCCTTACAATACAATACAATGCAGTGCTAATTTCCAGAACAGGCCTCGGGTTACAAAGGCTGATAACCGCATATGTCACATTTATGGACTCACTTTGTTTGAAAGTGAACCAAACAAAGTCATTTATAATAGCAGCCGGGACAACAAAAAGAGAAAAAATCCCGCCATTTTATGCAGAAGCGGAAAAAATAGAGGTAGTGGATTCTTTCCCATATCTGGGGATTTTTTTCGATAAAGATCTGACATGGGCAAAACTGATGGAAGGGAGAAAGATGGTGATGGAGAGGGGTATTAATGCTGTAAAATCCTTTGCTAGAAAACTGGGTGCTAAACCCCTATTACCGATAAAAAAAATATATACCAGGCAAGAGTAAAGTCAACAGAGACCTATGGTGCTTGAGTTTGGGGTGTGGTGGCATCAACACCACTACAAACGATTGAAAATATATATTTTTTAATCCATAGTGGGCTTTCCTTCATCTATTGCAAATAGTATCATCCACACGAAACTAGGTTTGCCCTATATTTCAGATTACATACAACTAGCCCCACTCCTCCTTTGGCACTCAATATGGAGAAGAGATTCAGCGCCACTTACTCAATCAATAATAAGGAGTTGTTTAACTATGGATAAGTGGCAAAGGTCTAGGTGTCTTAGTTATGTAGAGACAGTGCTAAAGGAGATTGGCCTCCATGAATTATTTAAAGATCCATTGACCTGTAAGAAGGTCTCTAAGCGGAAGTTTGCCAACATGTTCCTGTTAATGTCTGAGTACAAGCGCAGAGAACAGCAAACAGAGAAATACACCGTCCGTATATACAGCCTCAATCCACCATTAATAGAAGGGGTATTCTCCTATTTAGCTAATGTAAACAGGACCCAACACAGATTCATATTACTAACTTGATCCCTCCTATGCTAGGGTATCCGGAAAGAACATGTAATCATTCAGAGCTTAGTGCATGCCCATGTGATAACCTGCCATCCCAAACCGATCTGCATTTAGTTTTATTCTGCAGGCTATATAACAATGAACAATGAAAGAAATGATTACTTGCAACTAATTTTAAAGAAATTACATTATAAGCATTGTCGGGAGGCAGTCTATTTTTAAAAATCATTACCTGACCCTTCGGTTTGCTACTCAGTAGCGTCCTACTTATGGGCCTGTATGAGGAAGAGGATTGCGTGTATATGAAATGGTTTCCGTTGTTTTAAAGATTTTAATGCATTAATGTTTGTATTCTAGAATCATGTTGAAGTATCCGGAATTTTTACAAACCAAAATCTGTACAATTTTATGATGAAGTATTCATTTGTACTTTTATGATAATTTTTTAACTTGATCGAATAAAGAAATTAAATGAAAAATGAATGATTAATAAGCTGGAGAACAATCATTTAATTAAACAGATGGTGGTAAATGGAACTAAGACAAAGGTATTGACTCATGCTGACGATATAGCATTAGCAACATCTGATCCAGGAAGGGCTATAAAGGAGGTAGAAAAAGAAACCACAGTATTTGGGAGTATAGCAGGATATCACCTCAATTTGAGTACGACCCAAATAATAGTCAACCAGAAAATACAGATGGTAGAGTAGCGAAAAGTTGATAGTGTGACATATTTGGGCGTATCAAATACATCTAGAGTAGAAGAGGTTGTGATGACAAAAAGCAAGAGGGATCTCACGCGGATAAATAATTTGCATTTAAGATGCAATGTGTAGCAGCTTTATCTGGGATTAAAGCACTAAAATACTTAATAATTCCCTAGGCTGGAGGTGCCTCATTTTTGACCTTATTATTGGGCAGCAATACTTCAGCATATGGGGATTTTTAACATGGGGAGTCAAACCAAGGCTTCAGGGCCTGATAAATTGCCTTCCATCCATGAGATGTCTTTGAGTGCTGTAGTTAAAGCATTTGTTCTGAGGAATATTATTATTACCAAACCCTGGGTACCTGATTGGCAGGAGCCAAGGGCACACTCAATCAAAGCACATCAGCAATTCAGCAAAAAGTGGGGGCATACCATGCAAGAAAGTGGTCACTTTTTACCACCCACAAAAGATGATGAGACTAACCTTGCCCTTGAGGGTCTACATTGTCTTTGTGGAAGAACCTGAGAAGTCCATCTGCATTGGCAGGGACAGTCCCGGGTCTGTGTTCCACTTGAAAGTTCATTCCCTGTAGGGAGATGGACCACCTGAGTAGTTTGGGATTTTCTCCTTTCATTTGCATTACCCATCTGAGAGGTCTGTGGTCAGTTTGAACCAGGAAATGAGTATCGAACAGGTATGGCCTCAACTTCTTCAGGGACCAAACCACAGCGAAGGCCTCCCTCTCAATGGCACTCCAGCAACAGGTTGGTCTTGGCCTTCATCATTGGCCTGGGACAGGACCGCTCGTATCCCTAGCTCAGAGGCATCAGTCTGCACTATGAACTGCTTGGCATAATCTAGAGCTTTAAGAATTGGTGCTGAGCACATTGCTTCATTCAGGGTGTCAAAAGCCTTTTGGCAACTAACTGTCCAGTTAACCTTCTTATGCATTTTCTTGGAGGGGAGTCACAATGGACCCATTTCCCTTCACAAACCTCCTGTAGTATCCAGTCAAGCCAAGGAATGCCCTGACTTGGGTTGTTGGAGCTGCCCAGTCCAGGATGGCCTGGATCTTGGGCTGTAAGGGCTGTACCTGGCCTCCACCAACAAGGTGGCCCAAGTACACCACAGTGCCCTGCCCTATCTGGCATTTGGATGCCATGATAGTTAGGCCTTCAGCTTGTAGGGCTTTTAAAACCTTCCCAAGATGGATCAGGTAATCCTGCCAGGTGGAACTAAAGACAGCAATATTATTCAGATAAGCTACACTAAAGGACTCCAACCTAGCAAGGACTTGATTCACCAACCTCTGGAAGGTGGCAGGGACATTCTTTAAACCAAAGGGCATCACAGTGAACTGATAGTGCCCATCAGGGGTCGAGAATGCTGTTTTCTCGTTTGCTCATGGGGCCATGCCAATCTGCCAGTACCCTGAAGTTAAGTCAAAGGTAGTAAGACATTTGGCTGTCCCCAATTTGTCTATCAACTCATCTGCTCTACGGATAGGGTGCGCATCCGTCTTGGTGACAGAGTTGAGCCCTCTGTAGTCCACACAAAACCTCATTTCTCTCTTTCCACCCTGTGGATGAGGTTTGGGGACCAGGACCACTGGGCTGTCCCAAGGGCTCTTAGAGGGTTCAATAACTCCTAACTCCAGTATCTTCCTGACTTCAGCTTTGATGCTTTCCTTGACTTGGTCTGACTGTTGATAGATCTTGTTCTTGACAGGTGCCCTTTCAGCAGTGTCCACATCATGGGTACACCAGTTTGTCATGCCAGGGATCAGGGAAAAGAGACTAGTATACTGTTGCAAGGCTTGCTTGCAGTCAGTCTACTGTTGGGCAGAGAGGGTGTCTAAAAAGACATCTCCATCTACTGACCCATCTTTTGGGCTGTAGGAGAGGAGAGGTTCACTCTCTGCTTCCTGTTCCTCATCAGTCACCATCAGCATGGTGATCTCAGCCCTGTCATTGTAGAGCTTGAGGCGGTTCACATGGATAATCCTTTTGGGTGTCCTGCTTGTGCCCAGGTCAACTAAGTAAGTGACCTCACTATTTTTCTCTAGGATAGGGTAAGGGCCACTCCATCTATCTTGGAGTGCACTTGGTGCCACTGGCTCCAAAACCCACACCTGTTGCCCAGGTTGAAATTCAACCAGTGCAGCTTTTCCGTCATACCAGTGCTTCTGAAGCTTCTGGCTGGCCTCAAGATTCTTGGATGTCTTTTCCATGTACTCAGCTGTTCTGGACCTTAGGCCAAGGACATAGTCCACAATGTCTTGCTTGGGTTCTTGGAGGCCTCTCCCAACCCTCTTTCATAAGACAGAGTGGTCCCCTCACAAGATGACCAAACAGAAGTTCAAAGGGGAAACCCTACTCCCTTCTGTGGCACTTCCCTGTAAGCGAAAAGCAGGCATGGCAACAGGACATCCCATCTCCTCTTGAGCTTTTCAGGGAGTCCCATGATCATGCCTTTCAATGTCTTGTTGAATCTCTCAACAAGGCCATTGGTTTGTGGGTGATATTGTGTAGTAAACTTGTACTGCAATTAACACTCCTTCCATATGTGTTTCAGGTAAGCAGACATGAAGTTAGAACCTCTGTCTGAAACCTCCTCCTTAGGAAATCCTACCCTGGTGAAGACACCAATGAGGATCTTGGCTACTGTAGGAGCTGTAGTAGTCCTAAGTGGAATTGCTTCAGGGTACCTAGTAGCATGACCCACTATCACTCGAATTCATTTGTTCCCTGAGGCTGTGGGAGGTTCAAGTGGACCCACTATGTCCACACCTACCCTTTCAAAGGGACCCCCCACCACAGGCAGTGGTATCAGGGGGGCCTTTGGGTGGCCACCTGTCTTGCCATTGGTCTGACAGGTAACACAGGAGCTGACAAACTCCTTCACCTTTGGGTGCATCTGGAGCCAGTAAAAGTGGCTCACTAGCCTTTCCCAAGTTTTGTTTTGACCCAGATGTCCAGCTAGAGGGATGTCATGAGCTAACGTTAGGAGGAACTCCCTGTACTTCTGTGGCACTAACACTCTCCAGGTGGCTCCAGGATTCGGGTTTCTTGCCTCCGTGTACAGTAATCCCTTTTCCCAATAAGCTCTGTGGGTACCACTGACATCTCTCTTTGCTTCTGAAACAGCTTGCTGCCTCAGGCTTTCAAGAGTGGGACAGTCTTGCTGACCCTGGCACAGCTGTTACCTAGTGCTCCCCCCCCACACCCCTAGTGTCACTATTGCCATAGCATGATTAGTGGCAACACTGTCAGCATTGGTGATTGTGAGAAAGTGCCATCTTTCTTGCATGGTATGTCCCCACTGTTTGCTGAATTGCTGATGTGCTTTGACTGAGTGTGCCCTGGGCTCCTGCTGATCAGGTGCCCAGGGCCTGTGTTCCTTCCCTAAAAACTGTATTGAAGCTGAAACCCAATTGGCATCTCTGGCCACATGTCAGCCCCTGGTAAATGTTACCCTAGGTACCCAGGGCATTGTGACCAGAGAAGACCCCTAAGAAGCACAACTCCGGGCTCCGGCCATCTTGAGGATGGGGAACCCTTCCCAATCAGAGATAGGCTACTGCTCCCCTCCCACAGGAGAGGCGCAGGAACAGGGGTGTACTCATCCCAGGACAGGGACATATTTGTCCCTGCCCTTCCCCTACCTGTAACGCCCCTACATGCAGTATTTAGGGGCTCCCTGAACCTTCCTTCCTCAGATCCCGATTTTAAAACAAGAAAGACCAAGAAGAATACCTGCTTTGCAGCTGCTAACAGGAGGACAACACCAACTGACGTGGCCCCAGCCCTACAGGCCTGTTGATCCTTGAACCTGCTCCTACTAAACCCCGGCGTCTCCTGCGGACAGCAACCTCAATAACCACGGAGGACCTGCCTGCCTTGACCCTCTTAGAGACTGGGACTCCCACAAGCAGTGGGTCTGCTCAAACAGCAATACCCCTGGTGCCAGCCAGGAACCGCAAATCCAGCCCACTCTGCACCCGCCGAGCCCGGCCTATGCCAGAGTGGACAAAGACCATGAGGATGTCCCCCGGCAATTCTGACCTAGAATCCAGTGCCCAAGGACCCTCCTAGACGACCCAGACGATACCTGCAGACTCAGAACCAGGGACCCCTCCAACCGCGACCAGCAGAGGGAAAGATTTCCCGACATCCAAAGACACCCTGCACCGGCACCCTCCGGGCTCCTGTGCCTATCTACCCTCCAAGATCCCAACTTACCCTTCGAAGTGTTGGTCGCTCCAGAAGATCCACCGTCCCCGAGACTGCAGCCTTTGTTCCCTTTGCAAGATCTCCATTGAATAACATTGAGCGCCCGACGGCTCAAAAGCACCCTGCACCCAGCCGCCCGAGTGCCCCTGGCAGTGCAACCGTTATCCTATCTGTTGAAAATAACCTTCTCAGGGGTCTCACTGATACTGGGTCCTTTTAAACCAACAAAGAAGAAATTGGCACAGAATCTGAAATATAAAAAGAACATCTTTATTAACCTCAAATGAGGGAGACTACGTCACACAGAAGTCTTAGCAACTGAATGAGGCAGTCTAAGGAGTACAGAAAACAGGGGCCTTATATATGCTTAGGGTTACATAGTCAGCATAAGACCAAGGGGCAGTCCTGGCTCATGTAAGCATGCAAAATGACTAATATGGACATGCAAAAATGCTTGCTCAACAAAGTGGGAGGAGAGTTACTTCTCCATACAGCAGCAAAAATAGCCTGACAGTTCTACAAGATGAGCAGGTGCATTCTACTAGCTAGGCTCTTCTGAGCATGTGCTAAGGTGGAACATGCTAAATATAGTTTGTTTCTAGGCAGATTACAAGAGCAGTCAACACTGAGGGAGGACAGCACATGGCGAGCACGTGGCAGCACATGGCAAACAAAATGGCTGCCAGAAATACAAAATGGCTTTCAGCTCATGCTAACAAATCCCTCCAATATTTAACAGATGGTCCTTTTAGCATGAGCTAAAGACATTCCTATGATCCAGTAGGAACATAGAAAATATTTGCACATTAATTTTCATAATTTTATCAATTTCCTAATTCATTGCTTGGTGGGCATTTTCCATTCTAAACATTTCATTAAGCGGGTACATGTAAGGTATAAGCAGGACTACAAAGGGACAAAGCATCGGGTCATAATTAACATTCAGATAGCAGGAGAAAGTAATGACCACTATTACAAATAGAATTATCATTTTTCACAACCCTAAGCAAAAGCAAATCCGAGAATCATCTAGTAAACATTTTCAGGGCCCCTATGCATTTCATTTTAATTTCAGAATAGCCAACAGCACATATCTAATAAAAACATTTTCCAATTGACTGTTACATTTTCCTTTTATGAGGGCTAGAACATCAATCATATCTGGGACCAGGAGGACCACACAGGGCCATAAGAATTAGGACGAAGAGCTGCTAAAGACTGCTCCTCCTTAAAAACGGGACATCCAAATGGTTACATTATTGACAAGAAAAAAGAAGTCCTTGGGGAAATTGAGGCCGCTGTACAACCAAGCCAGAGGGGAGTCTTCTCCCTGTGTCTGTTTGAGCCTCACAGGCAGGCTCTTGTTGTTTCCACGGTGGAGCTGCACAACTCGCAACTCAAGAATTACAGCTCAGTTTCAAGAAAAAAGTCTCTTCTTTCAGGATAGGGCAATCACCCACCAGGCAAATGCTCTTAGCGATCCTTTCCAGTGTCTCAGGCAGTGCACCAGTTTTCTTCACTTCAATCTAACAGGCATCAGAGACACAGCCACGTACCCTAATCTCAAGTCCTTCACTAACTCCTGTATTACTCTGCTGGCGCACTGCTCATTCGTTGGGGCTACACATTGCATCCAGTGTACCCAGGTATCTCTTGACCAACAAACAAAGGAGCAAACTTGCATTCACTTTAGGACCAGGATTCAGAGGGCTGATGCTAGGATCTCTGAAGCAACCCTTGTTTCAAAAGGGGTCACCTCAAGCAAGGCCTCCTCGTCATTCTGGTCAGTCTGTGACTCTCAGCTGGGCATGATCCACGATTTCTCCTTTCTGATTTGTGACCCTGTCTTTCGCCCAAGACAGTGGCAGGGGTACACACTTCAGCACAGGGCTTCTGCCTTCGCTGAGGTCCTAGTTGCCAGTAATGCCTGTGCTGGTTACCTTCACTTTGGGTTCAAGCTGGACTGGTGCTGATGCTGACTCTCCAGGCTGAATCTAATGTCCGGGCCCCTCTGGCAATGGTTGTAAGGCAGCAAATATCTATTGGTGGACAGAACAAAAGGTCTTTAGACAATGCACAGAAACAGGCTATCAACAGAGAGGATAGTCAGAATACTTCCTAGTCTTGGGACGCCCCATATATTAGCAAGGCACCCAAGAACCACTTCCATCTATCTATGTGAGAGAAAAAAAAACAGCCTGGACCTATTGGCAAGTATAAAAGGAACTCTTTGGTGAACTAACAAGATTAATACATCACCCAATCCCAAGCAGCCAAGGAAGTCTGTATTCATTTTCTAAATTGTGAGGAAAAGAGAAGAACAACAGAGACATACCCTAAATCCTTACATTTGTGTATTCCTGTGTACTAATCTGAAAACCCTAAAAAAAAAAAAAAAAAAGTTCTACACTTTTGCTCATAAACGTTACATTACTTGTACAGGACTGCAGACACTTCTAAAATGATTCTTCTTAATAAAAAGCACCTACATTGTACGCTTAGGACCATGCTCTCATGTTATAGGAGCAGCAGGTAAATCTAAAACTGCTAATTTAACAGGGTTTCTTATCTATAAAACAACATTTCCTTCAAAACATTTTTGCTAACGATCACATGGGCATCTTCCCTGCGTTCTACTTTTCATGATCCAGACAATGCAACATCAGCTCTAATAATCAAACAGGATGGGCAGTAACATAACATATATATATTATTCATTGTATTAATGCTAACAATGTTTCAAACAGTGTTACTAAATAGCCAATTAAATGTCTCATTGCTATTTCACAGACAGTTTAAAAAAAAATTGAGAAAAGGAGAGAGCAACATACATTTTACCTAGCCTTAATTTTTAGAGGAGCTAGCCTCCTTCCCCCATTTTGACAGTAGAAAACCTAAAACAGGTTTCACTTCTGTCAACACTATCAACCCCTATTTGTAGCAACTGGGCATAAACAAAGTTATAGGAGTTACATAGTGCATTTGAGGAGAACTAAAAAACATGAATACCCAAACCCCATTCTTTTTAGCAAATGTACAAATGAAACATGAGGGCGAATGAATTCAAACTAAATCCCATTGGCTCAGCCCTAGTAAGCACCAAACTAAAAGCATTAGTGCTGTATATATGGCCAAGCTCACATATACAATTGTATTGTGGTATATTAATATGAGTGCATAAAAACTTGCTTTTGCCAACAACAACAAAAATAAGCACAACTCCTCATCTTGTCTTTCAAAAAGTTTCAGATGTCAAAATGTCAAAGCAGACCTTGCTCTGGTAGCCCTGCTATGCTTCTAAATATAGAACTGACTTTTAACTCTTCCCAGCTGTCCTATTCTGTGTGCAAGGCTGAACAGCAGACCCATTCCCCTGTTTGTCAGTTTTAAGAGAATAACTTCTGCTCATTTTTTATACATATTTTCAATTATAAGCAGTGTGCAGTAGACTTGTCTAACAATATAGAAGTCAGCTATTTGTATTATACCTAAATGTATGCATTTACTGAAGCCTAAGGCAGGTTAAAAGCTGTTTTGAATGCAAAATTTGTTTTTAAATTAATGAATTTTGCCCAATTTCGACTTTGATATTTGGGGCACTTAAAATGAATATCCTATAATTTCTTTGCATAGTAGCCATCTCAGAATATTTTCTACATAGCCCTGGAGTGGAAATCAGAAATAATCATATATACCCTTATAAAAATGAGTTAATTACGCCTGCGCAGAGTGATATTTCATATGCAAATATCCTCATTATGCGGTACAACGCAACTTAAATTTAATTTTAATGCTAGGTCACAGTATGAGTAATAAGCTTTATAAATATTAAAAAACTAATTTAAAAGCACTTATTTTTTTAAATAATGTTTCATAATTAATAAAAAATATTTTTTTAAATAAAACCAATCATTTTTGATAATTTCACATTGGAAAAGCAAGCTTCATTCCTTGCCTATCATATTTATACTCATTCATTCATAAGCCTAAGCACAGAAGCCTAACTTGAAACATGAAACATTTTGCGCCACTTTTTTAAAAGGACAATTATTTAACATCAGAACCACAAATATGCTTATGAAAAAGGCTTTAAGAAAGGAAATCCTTACTTTAAATGTTTTCCTGGTATCTAAAATAATGAACCTGATTTTTGTAACTTTTTAAAACAGCAGTTTGAAATGCAGGATTTTACCCCGTGTTTAACTGACAAAATCCTGGCTGAGTCAACATTTTTAGTGTTGAAACGTAAGCACGGTGGCAGTCTATTTAAAACAGGCATTTCAATGCATGTTCTATAATATGTGTTTTAGTTCAACAACATCCAATTTACTCAGATGATGTGTTTGCCTGTTTATATCTGACACAATGTATCTAAGGAAAATGTTGTAACATTTTATATTTATTTATTTATTGCAAAAACACACAATTTCGTTTTTTTTAGGCCTATTTTATTCCTATTCAATGTGAATTCTAATTTTATCTTTTAAGCATTGACAGTTTGTACATGTGCATAGTTGCTTACTCTTATCAATTTATTAGTAACATGCAGTTATTTAGCATATCATATAGTTAATTTCTGGATTTTATTTAATTTGTATTTAATATTAATTGAATTACACTTTGCATAACAGACTGATGACAGCAAGAAAAAACACAAACACACACATTGAGCTCATTCCAGAAATATACAAAAGGGGTCATACACGCAGAATCACATAATACAGCGCGCTTAATAGCCATTATTTCACAAATAGCGCAATCGCTATTTACTTACAGAAGTATCACTAATGTGAAACCATGAACTACATAGACATTTAAACACACATTTAACCCACAGATCAACACTTAAGACAGAAACAAAGGACAGCCCACAGACTGTACTTAAACCAAACCATTTGTAAATACTAGTTGTAAGTCATATTTACAAGAAGCGCTTCTCAATAGTATTCCAAAAGACTGCAAAAAAACAGCCCAACAAACTGTTTTATTTCCAAGAAGCCAAAATACACTCCATTCACTAGCTTGGGCTGGCAGAACACCAAAACATTGCTCTGCATATCTCCATTTATAAAAGTGCGCAGAAAAAGGATCTTTGTTTGTATTATGTCCATATTTGAATTCCATGGGGATACAGAATCACCAAGGAAGAAATATGTTTTTATACCTAAACCTATCTAGCTATTCCCTCAGGGGAGCCGACTCATTTAATTCACATCTCACTAGGGTACCTCCAAAAAAGCAACACATTCTTCGATGTGTGCTTGAAACAGGCATGCCAAAAATATTGCAGAATATACAAATATTATAACCAAAGTAGCGCTTAAGGTACTCTTTGTACGTTGAGTTGTTCAAACAAATTCAAACAGAGAAAAATCTCCTCATTACCTGCCTACATAAATTGCAATTTACATATTACATACATACTAGTCAAAAGTTGGCCAACGCAAATCTAAGCCACAGTAAGTGTTACTAAACTACCTTACCAATCCAAGGCATCAAAACCAACAGCAAGTGCCGCAGAACGACTCTTACCAATCAAATGGTTGTCCAAATTCTAACTGCCAAGTTCTGAATGACCTAACGGTTGTTTTTTAGAATACTCACGCCAAAAAGGTTCTCAGTCAGGAGTGACATCATGGAGGATCAAAATCAGGAAGATCAGAAATATACTGGGCTGCAGAGACAGAGAATCCCCAGAATCTCCGTGCAGAGAGTACCTCCTTAGTAGAGTCCTGTCCTGTCCTCCTCTGTAGATTTCTATCTCCTGACAAGATCACTCCTTAGATAGCCACATCTCTGACGAGGTCCACGTTGGAGCGCCATTTGTTTAAAATAAAAACCTTCTCAGGGGTCTCACTGATACTTGGTCCTTTTAAACCAACAAAGAAGAAATTGGCACAGAAGCTGAAATATAAAAAGAAAATCTTTATTAACCTCAAATGAGGGAGACTACGTCACACAGAAGTCTTAGCAACTTAATGAGACAGTCTGAGTACAGAAAACAGGGGCCTTATATATGCTTAGGGTTACATAGTCAGCATAAGACCAAGGGGCAGTCCTGGCTCATGTAAGCATGCAAAATGACTAATATGGACATGCAAGATCTACTTGCTCAACAAAGTGGGAGGAGAGTTATTTCTCCATACAGCAGCAAAAATAGCCTGACCGTTCTACAAGATGAGCAGGTGCATTCTACTAGCTAGGCTCTTCTGAGCATGTGCTAAGGTGGAAGATGCTAAATATAGTTAGTTTCTAGGCAGATTATAAGAGCAGTCAACACCGAGGGAGGACAGAGCACATGGCGAGCACGCGGCAGCACATAGCAAACACAATGGCTGCCAGAAATACAAAATGGCTTTCAGCTCATGCTAACAAATCCCTCCAATATTTAACATATCCTACTTCCCCATTTGCCCTGAGCACGTGACCAGGAGCCCAGCTCTCACAGCCGCGTGGCCTGCTAGCCAGCAGCCACCAACCGAAGGCCCCCCAGCTCTCATTGGATAACATTGGGCCTAACTACCCCTGCACCCGGCTGCCCCTGTGCTGCTGAGGGTGTACCAACTGTACATACCTGACCCTGGGAGACCCCCGAGTCTATGCCCAAAATGTTAACTCTGCCAGTAGAGTACTTACCTACAAGCCGATAACTCATTTTTCTTTTCTTCCATAGGCTAACATTGACTGGTTTCACTTGGAAATTCTTCTAAGTGTAGAGTTTTGAAACTTACAAATATTCATCTAAAAACAGCCAAACTACGAATTCCGATTTTCTCACCTGTTATCAGGAGAGACCTCAGTGCTCCATCTTTGAGCCCAGTACTGATCCTGAAAAGTAATTCTAACCGTACTTACCAGTAACTTGAATTTCCTTCCATAGGATATCATTGCCTGCTTTTTGCTGAAAAAGTTTCTAAGTTTCGATTTTTGAAACTCAAAATATTCTCTAAAAATCATGCCAACGATAAAAACTTAATTACTTGCCTGTTTTAGATAGAGGTCCCAGTGCTGAACCTAGGAGTCCAGCACTGGATTACAAAAGTAATTTGAACATACTTTACCTGCAAATTGAATTTCCTTCCATAGGATAACATTGGTAATTTCAACTGAAAAAGTTTGTCAACTTTTAAACTACAATAAATATTCTTTAAAAATCACTACTGTAACCAAAACGCTTTTACTTAACTGTTTACAGCTCATGTCCCGGGACTGAATATAATCTACAAAGTAACTAATTGCATTTAACCAGAAGTTCCCTTTGAGCTCAATGTTGCATTGTTTGAAATTGTGTTGCCTATTGCAACAAACTGTAACTATTGCATTCAAAAAGTCGATTGCCTATTTGAAAAGTATTTAACTAAAGTAACTCATCCTGAGAAAGTATATTTTGATACCTTGTTGGTTCTAAAATAAAACAACTATATCTTTTGATACAAAACAATTGGGCTAGAGTTCAGTTCTTGAGTGTGTGAGACCATTTGCTGACTGAGTGTGTACAACAAATGCTTTACACTGTCCTCTGATACTGCCTTACTGCTCCACTTTAGAGAGTAAGGTCATATCTAACTTTAGCCTCTGCCAAACCTTTGGGGACTGGGGACTCTATACACACTGTGCCTTACTTTGTTCCAGTATATATAGAGCCACTTTCCTACAGTGACTGGGTAAGTACGCCCAATCACATATTGCTCAGGGGGAACCAGTGTGTCTTTCACCATAGTGCCACTGGCACCTGTATCCCTTAGAGCTTCTATCCTGGTTCCATTGACCAAGGGTACTGTAAGTATTTCTTTAAGTTGGGTGGCCATACAGCTACAGTGGCAAACTCAACTTCCCCTTTTGAAACTAGAACTGCTTCAGTGTGCATCTGATTTGCTCTGGGCACACTGTTGATCCCATCTGTAGACTTGCTACCCCAGAAGTAGCTGTACTTGTTGAACTAGGGGCCTTGTTGTGAGGGCAAGACTTGTCTACAATTAAATGTCCCAACTTCTTACAGTTGTTACTATAGGCCTTTGCAGGATCAAAGTTCTTCCCCCTATAGGGCTGAGGCACATAGGGAATAGTTTGAGACCCACCCCCCTGTACAGGTTTTTGGGGCCCTTTAGAAGACTCAGACTTTTTATCTTGGGGATTCTCACCACCTTTCCCCTGGGGAAGTTTTGTAAGCACCTTCTTCTGGTCACCTCCAGTGGTTGTCCTTGTCACCCTAGTCTTGACCCAGTGGTCTGCCTTGTTTCCCAATTCTTGGGCTGAAATTGGACCTAGGTCTACTAAATGCTGATGTAACTTTTCATTTGTGCAATTACTTAGTATACGTTCCTTCATAAACAAATTGTAAAGTCCAGTAAAGTCATGCACATTGTGTCCAGTTAACCAACCATCCATTGTCTTTACTGAGTAGTCTACAAAATCAATCCAGGACTAGTTCTGGGTTGTGTGAGCCCCCTGAATCTAATTCTATACTCCTCAGTGGTGAGTCCTAATCCCTCTATCAGGGTTCTTCATGAGGTCATAGGCCCCTGCATCTGGCCCAGAGAGGGTCAGAAGCCTCTCTCTGCAGTTACCAGAGAACAGTTCCCACAGGAGTGCCCCCCCAGAGAGGTTTCTTCACCTTTCTCATGTCACAAGCCCTTTCAAAGGCTGTGAACGATTTGGTGATGTCATCACTCTCCTCAAATTTAGGGACAATCCCTTTGGGGATTTTAGGATCATAAGATTGCTCTTTATCCTTATTATTTGAATTGCTGCCACCATTGATGGGTGCTAAACCCATCTCTTTCATTTCCTTTTCCAGAGCCAGGAGTCTGGACACTAGGTCTAATCTTTTGGCCAGCTCTGCTAAAAAGCTGTCCTCCTCATTGGGGCTATTCCCAATGACCTCACTGAAGCCTAAGCCTCCTGTATGGCTTCTAGGTCTCCATTGGTTGATGCTTGGAGTTAAGGGTATGGAGGCGATTGTCGGAGGGGGGCATTATCCCCCTCATTTCTTTCCTCCTCTGACTGTTCATCACCATTTTCAGAGGAGTGGTCCTTGGCATACTCAGCCAGGAGCTCCTGGAGCCTTTGTTTGGTTGGCTGCAGGCCCATTGGTAGATCTTAAGCTTGCATAAGGACCTTAACTCCTTGACAGACAAGTGTAACTAAGGTGTGAGGTCAAGCTCCTCAACCAGGTTTTGCATGTTATTATTTTCACTAGTAGATGGGTTCTTTTGAGACATTCTAACAAAACAGTTCTAACCCTCTACCCTTGACTATAGTGACTTTTTTTTTAAATAAAACTCTAAAGGGTCTTAAGCAAGGCCCTGACAAGACGTTTAGTAGTTTGGAAAAGAAAATGCCAATTTAAAAAAATCAGAATTTTAAAGGCAATTTAAGAGTTCTGTTGCATGATCTGATGGTAACCAAGTAGTCCAACAAATGCAAGTTTGTATCCCACTGCTGATCCACCAATGTAAGAAAGTGACTCTGTATATGCTGCACCAAAGTAAGGTACAGTGTGCACAGAGTCCAGCAGTCTCCAGAGGTTTGACAGAGGGTAAAGTTAGATATAACCTTACTCTCTAAAGTGGTAGCTTGGTTTTGCAGCTTGAATCTATGTGAATTCACGATACTGTGCATTATTACGCAGTCTATTGGTTGGGTCCAGAATCATAGTATTTTTTTCTCTTTTATTTTTTTCGTAGCCCAGGCGGGCGTCGACGTCCCACCATTTAGTGTCCTCCCGTGACGTCGGCGTGCTTCCTCCGGAAGCTCCCACCTTTTGGGTGCCATCTTCAGATGCTTTTTTCCGCCGTTGGGTCTGGATCGTCACGGAGAGGTTCCAGAGTTTTTGGAAAGAAGAGGAAAAAATAAAGCAGAAAACCACCGAAGAGTTGGAGAGTACCTCTCGCAATCAAGAACACAGAGCTGGGACAACGAAGAATGAGAGGAACATCTGAAACTTCGATGTCCAATGGAGAATGCGCATACAGGGGGTCCCCTGAGTGCAGGAATGGACAAAACACCTTTCAAATTCTGCCGTAATTGTCACCACAAGTACATGCAGAAGGACCAGCACCAGGTTTGCAACCTCTGCCTGCCAATCGACCACGAAAGCAAGGATTGCAACGCCTGCTCAGCATTCACCCTGAAGACCCCCAGTAAGGGAAAGACCGAGGAGAGCGAACTACGCCATGCAGGGCCAAGGACAACCTCCGTCGCTCCGGGACTTGAGCCTCTCTAGTGGAGAAGAGGACAACATCGCCGAGGGACCAGAGGACTACATGGTCGTTGAGACCGATATGAAGTCGACAAAGAAGGTAAGAGAGACGTCAACACCTAAAACTCCGACAGACTCTCGAAAATCAGAGTCAAAGTCCTCGAAAAGAGCACTGGCACCGAAGCAATCGACAGCCACAGCTGCATCCAAGGAAAAACAGCCCAGCGGATCCTTCGAAAAGGACTCCCAGCCGGCGAAAACCCAAGACAAACCTGGATCGTTGAAGCACAACCCCGAAAAGGCGCGCTCAACGCCGAAGGAAAAAGACATCGAAGAGAACCGCCGAAGCACTCGACGCCGAACTAGCGGCCAAGATGGAGAGGAAAAAGAGAAGGTTCGAGGCCGAAATGGACAGTATCCTCCAGCGAAAGAAGTATTTCGACGAACGGATGAGCAGATACACCATCCCTTCGAAGCCCCCCGACGATTGGCGAAGTAGAAGTCGAAGAGGAGTTAGACGTCGAAGAAACACCAAAAAGTCCGGAACCTGCAGATCAGCTGGATGAGGAGGGCCTATATTACTACAAGGTAGAAGGCGAGTAAGACCAACAAACTATTTTCGTGGACCTGGATTGGCAGGACCTCGACGCTGAAAGCCTGAAAGAGGCCGTAGCAACATCTCCTTCGAGGCCTTCGCCGCCAGACGACATTGGCATCTATACCAAGGTCATCAAGAATGCAGCAGCAACATATGTGGTGAAACTAGAGGAAGAGAAACCAAAAGATTGCTTCCTCTTAGAGACTTCGCTCCCCTCTCAAACTAGGAGCCAATTCCTGCCCATGCTCCCAAGTGTCCTGGACCAGGGCAGGGAAGCCTTAAAGGAGCCATCTGCCAGCAGGTCCGTCACCCCGAGGACAGAGAAAAAATATAAACATTTCTCTAAGGACCCAGCATATATCCAGGGATCCGTACCAGCTGACTCAATTATTATAGCAACAGCCAGAAAAAGGGCCAACATTCCCACAAACTCAGGGCCACCTCCAGACAAAGAAAGTACGAGGATAGACCTCACAGGAAGGAAAATAGAGAGGAATGCAGCTATTCACTGGCGCATTGCAAACTCCAATTCCTACTAAACAGGCATACGTACCAACATTGGGAGGAGGTCGGACAGCTGCTCAAACACCTCCCGGAACAATACCAGCAGAGAGCATCACACCTGGTAGAGGAAGGCAAGAGCATGGCAAACTCCTGCCTGAATTCAGCCCTGGATGCGGCAGACACATCCAGTAGGCTCATGATGATTGGAATAAAAGAGAGGAGGCATGCCTGGTTGAGGATTTCAGGTTTCAAGCCGGAAGTCCAGAATAATATTCTAAACATACCCTTCAATGAGGAAACACTGTTCAGTATGCCAGTAGATGACAAACTAACACAGCTCAAAAAGGAAAATGAAATTGCGAGGTCCATTGGAGCGCTGCAGTTCAGGGGCATGAGAAGGGGCACCCCCTCAAGAAGACCAAACGGTAGGTGGTGAAACAGCCGGGAATGTCCTACCAGACCTTCCAACAAACCTATGAGGGCAACAACCAAGCACAGCAAGGTCAGCAACAGCAAACCTGGCAGTACCAACCTAGGGGCCAGTCCTTTCGCGGGCGATCGAATGGACGGGGACAAACCAGAAGAGAGGGCCAGCAACCCACCTCAAAGTGACTCCGTTGCACCGTACGTGCCCAACCACACAACACCTCTATGGGGGCGGCACAACAAAAACTCAAACAATTACACACACACAAAGGAGAGATGAGCGAACATGTAAGACCGGTAGGAGGCAGACGAAAATACTTCTTCCAGGAGTGGAAGAAAATAACAGACAAATAGATACTGAACAACATACCGATCGGATACTGTATAGAACTAGTAAAGAAGCCACCAAACAGGAGGCCCAAAAGCAAGACGCGCTCTGCAAAAGAACTCACGCTCCTCCTGCAGGAAGCACAAGAACTCCTCCAGAAGGAGGCTATAGAAACAGTACAGTTCAAAGAAAGAAACAGGGGAGTGTACTCAAACTACTTCCTCGTACCAAAGGTGGACAAAGCGTTAAGACCCATCCTGGACCTCCTAAACCAATACATAAAGACTCAAAAATTCAAAATGACGTCCCTACAGGAAGTTATTCCTCAAATAAGGGACGGGGATTTTATGTCCACCATAGACCTCAAGGACGCCTACCTACACATTCCCATGAACAGACAACACAAACATCTACTGAGATTTGCCATTGACAAAGCGTACTACCAGTTCACAGCCCTAGCCTTGGGACTGAAATCCGCACCAAGGGTCTTCACAAAATGCCTTGTGTCTGTAGCGGCGCACCTACGGAGGGAGGGGATTCATTTATACTCCTACCTTGACGACTGGCTAAAAAAGGCAAGTTCCTACAAACAATGCCAACTATATGCACAGCGGATCACACAGATGCTGACAGTACTGGGATTTTCAATACACGGGGGAAATCATCAATGGAACCAGAACAGGTGAAGATCATCCTGGGCGCACAGATCAACACCATTCAGAGCAGGGTGTTCCCCAGTGAGAAGAGAACATTTGTCCTGCTGAAGGAGACACATCAATACCGGAAGGGGCAAGCTCTGACAGTGAGGACAGCGAGCAAGCTCATGGGGATGATGGCGTCCTGCATACACCTAGTCCCCAATATACGACTCCACATGAGACCATTCCAGGAATGGCTCCAACAACAATGGTCACAAGCAACAGGGAGTTGGGAAGATCTAGTGGTTGTAACACACGCAGTGCAAGAGGAGATAGCTTGGTGGAACAGAGAGAACATAACAAGGGGGAAGCCATTTACACCACGAACTCCAACAGTGACCATCACCAAAGACGCATCCCAGATGGGATGGGGAGCGCACATGAACCAGCTCAAGGTGAAGGGTCTGTGGACACCAACAGAGGCAAGCAGACACATCAACTACTTGGAACTAAAGACTGTGTTGCTTGCCCTAAAAGCCTTCCAGAAACAACTGTACAGGCAGAGAGTGTTGATACAAACCAACAACACCACAACGATGTTCTACATCAACAAACAGGGAGGAACACAATCAGTAGCTCTATCCAACCTAGCGCAGGAAATACGGAAATGGGCCACCCCACTACAAATAGACCTCCTGGCAATACACTTACCAGGGAAGGACAACGTGGAGGCAGACAGACTCAGCAGACAGACATCAGCATCCCACGAGTGGGAGCTCAATACACAGGAAACGCAAAAGCTATTCAACAAGCACTGGCGTTGCCAATAGGTCTCGCAGTAGGAAATTTGGAGCTATTGGTTTTGTAAATGACATTTTATATTTATGTTTTGTGATTTACAATGCCAATACTTTTAACTTTAGCAAATGTGACACTTATAGCATTTGTAATGCCACATGTTTTGTATTTATGTGACTCAGATGTATATATCTTACTAATATAAATGTCTTTTTTTGTTAATTAATATTGAAATAAAAGTTATTTATAATGTATAATGGCAATATTGTAAACTTTCCTAAATACCTTTTGTGAATATTATGTTCAGTGTTTTGTTTGGTGAAGAATATCTAAGATTAGAAGTGAAACCTTAAATTTTTTTGTGGCATTTGTAATAAAGTTTGAAACATTGAGCCAAGATTTTATAAATAGTTGTTGAATTTTTGCATGGATTGATGCTGTGGTGGTGCGGATAGATGTTATTGTTGCGATGAGTGATGCTGTGGCTTTCAGTGATGCTGTGGTAGCGCATAGTGATGTTGTGGTGCCTTTGAGTGATGCTGTGGTGAGTGCGGACTGTGTGCAGTGTGATTGAGGGCTGTGTGCACTGTGTGAGGGCTGTGTGCAGTGTGAGTGAGGGCTGTGTGCACTGAGTAACGCCTGTGTGCAGTGTGAGTGAGGCCTGTGTGCAGTGCGAGTGAGAGCTGTGTGCCGTGTGAGTGAGAGCTGTGTGCACTAAGTGAGGGCTGTGTGCACTGTGAGTTAGGGCTGTGTGCACTGAGTGCGGACTGTGTGCAGTGTGATTGAGGGCTGTGTGCAGTGTGAGTGAAGCCTGTGCAGTGTGAGTGAGGGCTGTGTGCACTGAGTGAGGGCTGTTTGCACTGAGTAACGCCTGTGTGCAGTGTGAGTGAGGCCTGTGTGCAGTGCGAGTGAGTGCTGTGTGCACTGAGTGAGGGCTGTGTGCACTGTGAGTTAGGGCTGTGTGCACTGAGTGTGTGCAGTATGCACTGAGTGCGAACTGTATGCAGTGTGATTGAAGCCTGTGTGCAGTGTGAGTGAGGCCTGTGTGCAGCGTGAGTGAGGGCTGTGTGCACTGAGTGAGGGCTGTGTGCACTGAGTGAGGGCTGTGTGCACTGAGTGAGGGCTGTGTGCACTGAGTGAGGGCTGTGTGGGCTGTTTGCACTGAGTAACGCCTGTGTGCAGTGTGAGGGAGGCCTGTGTGCAGTGCGAGTGAGAGCTGTGTGCACTAAGTGAGGGCTGTGTGCACTGTGAGTTAGGGCTGTGTGCACTGAGTGTGTGCAGTATGCACTGAGTGCGGACTGTGTGCAGTGTGATTGAGGGCTGTGTGCACTGTGTGAGGCCTGTGTGCAGTGTGAGTGAGGGCTGTGTGCACTGAGTGAAGGCTTTTTGCACTGAGTAACGCCTGTGTGCAGTGTGAGTGAGGCCTGTGTGCAGTGCGAGTGAGAGCTGTGTGCACTGAGTGAGGGCTGTGTGCACTGTGAGTTAGGGCTGTGTGCACTGAGTGTGTGCAGTATGCACGGAGTGCGGACTGTATGCAGTGTGATTGAAGGATGTGTGCACTGAGTGAGGCCTGTGTGCAGTGTAAGTGAAGCCTGTGTGCAGTGTGAGTGAGGGCTGTGTGCACTGAGTGAGGGCTGTGTGCACTGAGTGAGGGCTGTGTGCACTGAGTGAGGGCTGTGTGCACTGAGTGAGGGCTGTGTGCACTGAGTGAGGGCTGTGTGCACTGAGTGAGGGCTGTGTGCACTGAGTGAGGGCTGTGTGCACTGAGTGAGGGCTGTGTGCACTGAGTGCTGTTTGCACTGAGTAACGCCTGTGTGCACGGTGAGTTAGGGCTGTGTGCACTGAGTGTGTGCAGTATGCACTGAGTGTGTGCAGTATGCACTGAGTGCGGACTGTATGCAGTGTGATTGAAGCCTGTGTGCAGTGTGAGTGAGGCCTGTGTGCAGTGCGAGTGAGAGCTGTGTGCACTAAGTGAGGGTTGTGTGCACTGTGAGTTAGGGCTGTGTACATTGAGTGTGTGCAGTATGCACTGAGTGCGGACTGTGTGCAGTGTGATTGAGGGCTGTGTGCAGTGTGATTGAGGGCAGTGTGAGTGAGCCCTGTGTGCAGTGTGAGTGAGGGCTGTGTGCACTGAGTGAGGGTTGTTTGCACTGAGTAACGCCTGTGTGCAGTGTGAGTGAGGCCTGTGTGCAGTGCGAGTGAGAGCTGTGTGCACTGAGTGACGCTCTGTGCACTGAGTGAGGCCTGTATGCAGTGCGATTGAGGCCTTTGTGCAGTGTGAGTGAGGGCTGTGTGCACTGAGTGAGGGCTGTGTGTAGTGTAAGTGAGGGCTGTGTGCACTGCGAGTGAGGCCTTTGTGCAGTGTGTGAGGGCTGTGTGCACTGTGAGTTAGGGCTGTGTGCACTAAGTGTGTACTGTATGCACTGAGTGAGGCATGTGTGCAGTGCGAGTGAGGCCTTTGTGCAGTGCGAGTGAGGAATGTGTGCACTGTGAGTTAGGGCTGTGTGCACTGAGTGACGGCTGTATGCACTGAGTGAGGCCTGTATGCAGTGCGATTGAAGACTTTGTGCAGTGTGAGTGAGGGCTGTGTGCACTGAGTGAGGCCTGTGTGCAGTGTGAGTGGTGGCTGTGTAGAGTTCCACAATATTTGCAATTTGTGTTCACTATTGAGGTTTGCAAAACATGGCGATAAAAAGTGTAAGTGTTAAAGGAGCACTCGCACCACAAATATACAAATACAAAATTGTTTCGCGTAATCCTAGCACTCATTTTTGTGTCATACTAAATGTGGTATTTTTCTTAATCCGCACACTTAAAATTTCTAGGCATTTACAGTGTTGGTGTGTGTGCATGGCCTAAGCACGCACTGACGGCTGGTGTTATGCGTGTCTGGTGTGTAACTTTGCACTAACAAACGTAAGAATTAAAAAAAAAAGCATTTTATCTGCATGTAATAGTTTGTGTAAAAAAACGTGGTGGTTTTCACAGTGTTTCTAAAGTTGGTTCCCTTGTATTTTAGGGTATTTGGTGAGAAGGCGAGTTTCGTTCCCTTTAGTTTATATTTGCATTTCACAGCGGATGGCCGACAACAGATTAGAATCTTTACGACTGAGATTAAAGCACTCCAGTCTCCTGGGGTGGTTAGGCCCCAGACGTTTTTTTGTTGCTCTCGCCCCCTCCCCCCCCAAAAAAAAAATGGCCACCACTATAGCAGACTTACTATGTTACTCTTTGTTTCAAATGTTAAGAATTCCAAAGTACTAAAAAGCATTCCGCAAATGAGATGTTTAGCAGAACATGTTGCACAAATGCTAAGTAACGTAAAGGTTTAGTTAAAATAAGATGATTCGTAAAATATGTTTTAATTTTTCATCAAATTCAAAAGCAGTTATTTGTGGTTTGTGCTGGTGGTGAGTTAGGCTGTGTTGGTACTGTGGTTGTGCTTACTAGTGTTAAGTAATAAGGTTGTGTTGCAGAGGCCAGAGTGAGTAAGTCTTCTGTCACTTTAAAATTAAGAAATAGAACGCAAGTTATGTAGCAAGTCTGTGGCCTCACTTGAGTTTCGAGAAAAAAAAAAAGGAGAGCGTAGAGCGCGCATGAGAGGGAGGGAGTGTGGGGAGTAGAAGAACGTGCAGCTGGATGTGAGAGAGGCAGGGGTCTGCATTTTCGCACCACATTTACATTTCACAGCGGATGTCCGACAACAGATTAGAATCTTTACAACTGAGATTAACCAACTGCAGTATCCTTGTATTTTTACCCTAAGTAAGTATCTCCTAATATAATGTAAAGTGTTGGAAAACAAAGGAAATTTGTAAAAAATTTGTCTTTTGGTGCTTTGCTAATTTTACCGTACTTAATTACTACAGCTGAATGTTGTCGTGCTAGAGAAGTGGGGGGGTACGGGCTGATGGATGAGAGAGAAGTGCATGTGAGTGTTGCCGCGAGTTGAAAGGCAGGAAGTGATATGCTTGGAAAGAGTGCACGTCTGAATGTTGTCGTGCTACAGAGAAAGGGGGTGGGTTCAGCAAAAGGCGCGCGCTGGACCTTAGAGAGGGTAGAAGGAAGAAGCAGATGGTGTGCGTGAATGTGAAAGAGTCTGGGGGCTGTTGGTTGTGTTTTGAGAGAAAAGCGGGCATAAAAGTAGAAGGGGGGTGGGAGAACGTGCAGATGAATGAGAGAGAAGCTATGGTGTGCGTGTTGCCGTGCGTGAATGGGAGAGAGTCTGGGAGGGGGGGGGGGAGAACGTGCAGATGAATGAGAGAGAAGCTATGGTGTGCGTGTTGCCGTGCGTGAATGGGAGAGAGACTGGGAGTGTGGGGGGGTGGGAGAGAGAGTCTGTGGGCTGTTTGAGTTTGGTGTGCGTGTTTCCGCGAGTGAAAGGCAGGAACGTGCAGATGAATGAATGAGAGAGAAGCTATGGTGTGCGTGTTGCCGTGCGTGAATTAGAGAGAGTCTGGGAGGGGGGGTGGGAGAGAGTCTGTGGGCTGTTTGTGTTTGGTGTGCGTGTTGCCGTGCGTGAATGGGAGAGAGAGAGAGAGTCTATGGGCTGTTTGTGTTTGGTGTGCGTGTTTCCGCGAGTAAAAGGCAGGGGGGGTATGCTTGGAAAGAGTGCACGTCTGAATGTTGTCGACGTGTGCGTGAATGGGAGAGAGTCTGTGGGCTGTTTGTGTTTAGTGTGCGTGTTTCCGCGAGTTAAAGGCGGGGGGTATGCTTGGAAAGAGTGCACGTCTGAATGTTGTCGACGTGTGCGTGATGCCGTGCGTGAATAATTTTTGCAGTGCTGCCGGTCACAGTCTATTACCTGTCTTGGTGCTAGTTATCCTCAGACCTCTGTCCTTGAATAACTGCATGGATTGGTGTTCCTTGTTATTTCTGTCCCAAAATGATGATTTATTTGCAGACACAAAAGGGTGTTTTAACTCCTCTGACCAAAAATACATTTATCGTTAGTGTCCCGATTTGTAGAGCATGGACATCTAGGAGAGTGCCAGCTGTCTTGTGTCTCTCTATGGTGCAGGGCTTCTGGGTAATAGGGACACGGGGGCTTTCGATGCGTGGCACTGATAGGCTGGTTGAACGCCGGTAGCCATCTTGCTCGTAACGTAAGCTACATGTGAGTCCCAAAAGATCGAATTTGGTGCGCAGCGGCTGGACTCTGTATAGTTTTCATTACTACCACGTGTGCTGGTCTTATGCTTCCTGTGGGCTGTTTGTGTTTGGTGTGCGGGTTGCCGTGCGTGAATGGGAGAGAGTCTGTAGGCTGTTTGTGTTTGGTGTGCGTGTTTCAGCGAGTGAAAAGCAGGTGGGGTATGCTTGGAGCGAGTGCACGTCTGAATGTTGTCGACATGTGCACGTCTGAATGTTGTCGACATGTGCGTGTTGCCGTGCGTGAATGGGAGAGAGTCTGTGGGCTGTTTGTGTTTAGTGTGCGTGTTTCCGCGAGTTAAAGGCAAGGGGGGTATGCTTGGAAAGAGTACACGTCTGAATGTTGTCGACGTGTGCGTGTTGACGTGGGTAAATGGGAGAGAGTCTGTGGGCTGTTTGTGTTTAGTGTGCGTGTTTCCGCGAGTTAAAGGCAGGGGGGGTATGCTTGGAAAGAGTACACGTCTGAATGTTGTCGTGCTACAGTGAGATAAGCAAGAGGCACGCGCAGGACAGAGAGAAGGTGGGCGGAGGGAGCAGCTTCAATGAGGCGCAGACAAAGTGAAGAGCCAATGAAAAACAACAAAAGCTCGTGAAAAAAAAGTTTATGGCCCAAAAGCGCGTGCCTGTGGCCACGTGAACTCGAAGAAAACCGCACCGAAAAAGCCATAGTTTGACGAGTATTTTGACCACTAGAATTCTCTCCAATCCATTCCTGCGGAATGGAAAAGGCGAGACCTAAAAAGTGGGGGACCCCAAAAATAGACCTGTTTGCAACACAGCAGAATGCAAAATGCCAATACTTCGCATCCAGACAGCCAGGGGATCAGTCTCAGGGAAATGCCCTATGGATAAACTGGTTGAAGACATTTGCCTACGCTTTTCCCCCGATACCACTGATACACAGAGTGCTCAGCAAATGCAGAACTAGCAACATGACGCTGATACTGGTGGCACCACAGTGGGCCAGACTGTCCTGGTTCTCACAAATAGTGGAGATGGCGCAGGGCCCACCACACAAGTTCGCAAAAATAAAAGACTTGCTCTCCATGCAAAATGGGGAGGTGCTTCGCCCAGCGCCAGAGAGCCTCTGCCTAGCAGCCTGGCTCCTGAAGACGTAGAGTTTGCACACCTAAAACTCCCAGAGAGCCCACTGCAGTGCTGCGGGAGGCAAGGAGGCCTACCACACGGAAGTGCTATGTAGCAAAATGGAAACGGTTCACACAATGGTGCATCGTGGAAAAGCTCCGCAAGAAAATCACCAGGGAATCATCAGTGCTAAAATATTTAACACACTTGCTAAAAACAAACCAAAGCTGTACCTCGCTATGAGTACACCTAGCAGTGATGGCACTGCCGGCATGGAACCTTAATAAGGTTCTTACAGAACTTATGAAAGCACCTTTTGAACCCATCCACAAGGCCTCCCTACAGATGCTCACAATAAAGACAGCCTTTTTAGTAGCAATCACCTCGCTACGCAGGGTAAGCGAGCTGCAAGCGCTAACACTACAAGTACCCTACATTCAAATTCACAATGACAGGGTGGTTATGAGAACAGACCCACAATTTATGCCAAAGGTGGTGTCAAATTCCACATGAACCAAACAATACAGACACCAAGTTTCTTCCAGAAACCATCCACAAGCGCGGAGAGAGCACAGCACACTCTGGATGCTAAAAGGGCAGTAATGCATTACATAGAAAGAACTAAAGATCAACGGAGGACAAAGCAGTTCTTTGTGTCCTTTGCAAGCAGTTTCCTGGGAAGACCGGTAACAAA
Organism: Lissotriton helveticus; assembly: GCF_964261635.1. Taxonomy (NCBI): domain Eukaryota; kingdom Metazoa; phylum Chordata; class Amphibia; order Caudata; family Salamandridae; genus Lissotriton; species Lissotriton helveticus. The sequence goes on along the minus strand of NC_136057.1, from coordinate 1,938,733,927 downwards.
AGGCACCATCATACGATGGATTGCACAGACTATACAATTCTGCCACAAGCAGGCAGGCCAAGAACTACTAAGAGGGGCGCAAGCCCACTCTATCAGGAAAAAAGGAGCAACAATAGCCTTCCTGGCAAACACACCTATCCAAGACATTTGCCTGGCGACAGCATGGGCTTCAGTGCACACGTTCACTAAGCACTACTGTGTGGATATACAGATGAACAAGGAAGCACAAGTAGGACAAAAAGTGATTCAACATATAGTCAACAACCAACGCTAATCTTCCACCCAGCCGCCACAAACCTAACAAACCGCTGCAAAGTCTATGCACAGCATAGTGAATCCAGAAAGATTCACGCTGCAAAACGAATAGTTTCTGACCTGTCGGTGTAGTTTTGCAGCTTGAAGACTTTCTGGATTCACTAGCGAACCCACCCACCTCCGCCAGAAAGATGAGACAGGAGGAAGAGAAAAAACCCAAAATAATAATATTTAAGATAGAAAATTATATGTCCTTAAAATGGAAAAGAACTTTAGAAGAATGGAAAATGATAAACAAAGATGGCACAAAAACGAAAAAAAGAATTCGAAGATGGCGCCCAAAGGTGGGAGCTTCCGGAGAAAGCACGCCGACGTCACGGGAGGACACCAAATGGTGGGACGTCAACGCCCACCTGGGCTATGAATTTTTTTTTTAAAAAGAGAAAAAATACTACGATTCCGGACCCAACCACTAGACCGCGGAATAATGCACAGCATTGTGAATCCAGAAATTCTTCAAGCTGCAAAACTACACCGACAGGTAAGAAACTATTCGTTGAGCAGTAAGGCAGTATCAGAGGACAGTGTAAAGCATTTGATGTACACACTCAGTCAGCAAATGGTCTCACACACTCAAGAACTAAACTCTAGGCAAATTGTTTTGTATACAAAAATATATACTGGTTTTTTATTTTAGAACCACATGTGGGTATAAAAATACTTTCTCAGAATGAGATGCCACAGTTGAATACTTTTAATGAGCAATAGACTTTTGGATGCAATAGATAGTTGTTGCAATATGCAATATAAACTTAACACAATTATATCATTGTGCTCAATGAGAATTTTAAGCAAACTGCAATATCATTTACTTTACAAACGTTTTTCTTACTCAGGGCTGGATCCTGGATTCAGCCCTGGTGAATCTCCTGAAAACAGTTGAAGTAAATAGTTTTTGTTAAACAGGTGATTTTTAAGGAATAGTTGTATGTTGCAAAAATCGACACTTAAAAGAATTGCTGGCAAAAACCAGGCAATGTTATCCTAATGGGAAAAATCAGGTAATCAGAAAATCAGTTATTATCACTTTTTCTGGTCAGTGCTGGGTACTAAGATCCAGCACTGGGATCTCTCCTGGTAATAGGTGAGTAATTTCGTTTTCGTTGATCGGATGATTTTTTTTTTCACAACAAGTTTATTGACAAAGATGAGCACATGTAATAAGATGGACCCCCACAATCGGGAAGGCACCATCAGACATTCCGATACAATCAAGAAAATAGAATTGAGTATTCAGTCAACAATCATTGCAGCATAAGGTCATAAGAAACGATCATCTCTGTCTTTAACACTAAATTATCCACTCATCCCCAACTCCCGGATCCCTCCCCTGGATCCCACCCTAGCCCTATGCATGTGTGCATGGACGGTGTCGATGAAAATTCTCAAAGTGGTAAGTGTGTGTGTGGGGGGGGGGAACGGGGCCGTCCGGCCACAGGGAGTTAAAGATCTTCCTCTGGTTCCACTGGGGGGTCTAGCAACAGGTCCCTGTAGTCCGCCCATCTCTTCCATATCTTAAAGTGCTTACGGGGGCACCCTCGGGCCTCAAAGATCGGTCGTTCCAGACCCATGCAGAAGTCCATGCCAGCCTTCCACGCACACAGGGGGGGGGGTCTCACATCCTTCCATACCCGGGCTAGGTCTCTCTTGGCCACCACCAGCCCCAGGAGGAGCAGGTGTCTCTTGTACACATTGCCACCAACCCCCTCTAGAATATGTAGCAGCCCCAGACGGTGGGAACGAGGGAGGGTCCATCCCAACACTTCCGACAAGCAGTCCCATACACCTCTCCAGAAGCCAACCAATCTAGGACACGACCACAACGTGTGGATCAACGTACCCCTCTCCAGCCCGCATCTCAGACAGTCCGGGGACTCTATCAGTCCCGCCTTCCACAAACGCTCGCGGGTATAGTAGGCTCTGTGCAGGATTTTAAATTGGATTAAGCGGAATCGGACGGCAATGGCCGCACCCCTCGGGGATTCCAAGGCCTCACGCCAATCATCCTCATCCAGCTGACCCACGTCTACCTCCCAGGCCGCCTTCAGTGGAAGGAGGGTGGAGGAGCAATGGATGACCATTGTCTGGTAAATGCGTGAAACTTTTTTGTCACCCAGATCGCCCATGAATACCTTAGCCTCAATCGGGCTGAAGTCAGGAAGGGAGTCAATGCCGGTGAGACTGGGTAGCAGCGCATGCCGGAATTGCAAATATCGAAAAAATTGAGATTGGGGCATGTCAAACTCGGCGCTAAGGGCCTGAAAGGATTTGAGGGCTGTGCCAGACATCACTTGGCCTAATTGTGAAATACCAATTGCGTCCCAGCCATCAAAACCTGATAGCTTAGACAGTTCCGGTAACAAGCCGTTACGCCACAAGGGCGTCTCCGCGGTCAGTCTGCCCCACCAGCCCATGCGTCGCAGGGCCTGCCGCCACACCGCAAAGACAAGTTGTGTAACCCTCGGTAGAGATCGACGCAACCGGGGTGAATAGAGGATGGTGTGGAGCGAGTTGTCGCCCATCAAGGCACGTTCCAGGGCGTAGGCTGGGTCCTCGCCATTGCTATACCACCAGTCGTTTAGGATGAGGAGGTGTGCGGCTTGATAGTAGGACTGCAGATCTGACGTGGCCAAGCCTCCACCGTAGGTGGACAGAAAGCACGTACGTAACGCAACCCTGGCGGCCCCTCCGGCCCACAGGAAGCGGCCCAGCAGAGAATTGACCTGTCGAAACCACTGAGGTGGGACGGGATATGGGTGGTTCTGCAGCTGATACAAGAGGCGTGGTAGCGCCACCATCTTAAAAATGGCAGAGCGGCCAAAGATGGACAGGGGCATCCGAGACCAAGTCTTAACGTCCGACTGTACTTTCTCCCAGACCGGTATGAGATTATGATCCCAAGCAGTGGCTGCCGAGGCCGATAGAAACACGCCGAGATATTTCAGCCCGGTCGTAGCCACCCGCAGCCCCGAGGCCCAGGGGTCCGCCAAGGCGCCCCCTCCTAGCACCCACAATGTGGATTTATGAAGGTTCAGATAGAGGCCCGAGGCCTCCCCAAATTGTTGCATCACCTCCAGGACACGCGGGCCCGAGCGCTGCAAGTCGGTAAGAAAAAAGAGGACGTCATCCGCATACAGGGCTATTTTGTCAGACAGAGTGGCAGTCCATTGAAAGCCCTGTATCAGCGCATCCTGGCGCACTCTGGCAGCTAGGGGCTCCATGGCCAGTGCGAACAGGTAGGGGGAAAGAGGGCAACCCTGTCTGGTCCCGCGGCCGATACGGAACGTTTCGGACACAGCCCCGGCGACCCGCACCGAGGCCGTGATGTCGGTGTAGAGGAGCCGGACGTATGACAGAAAGACCGGGCCCAAGTTAAGGCCGCGCAGCAAGGCAAACAGGTATGACCAGCTGACAGAGTCAAAGGCCTTGTTAATGTCGGCCAGCAACAGCGCCGCCTGGTCCCCCAGAGTCTCAGCCGCGTCAATCGCCGCCTGAGCGCGACGGATGTTATGTCGCGTCGCCCTGTGTGGCATGAAACCTGCCTGATCAGGATGGACCAGGTCGGTGATAAGAGGAGCTAGGCGGTTCGCCAGGGCCTTGGCCAAAATCTTGGCCTCCACATTAATCAAAGAGATGGGCCTATATGAGTCATGACTGTCTGGGGGTCTGCCCGGCTTCAGGAAGACCACTATTTCGGCATGCCGCCAATCTGGGGGCAACACCCCTCTGGTACGCGCCGCTTCCAGCGCCCTGCGATAATAAGATCCAAGCTGAACATGGAACTTCTTGAAAAATTCGCTAGGATAGCCATTTGGGCCGGGGGCCTTGCCAGTGTTAAGTTGCCCTAAAGCATCCCCCAACTCCTCAGCTGTGAGGGGAGCATCCAGGGCCGTCTTAGTCTCATCAGATATCGGCACGGGCGGCAGCTCCTCAAGGAATCGGGCCAAGTCGCCATCCGACAACCGGTCACGCGGGGCATACTGGGCGGAGTAGTACACGGCAAAACTCGTAGCCAATTCATGTGGATCGGTTATAACCTCCCCACCATCATTCATGAGACCGGGCAGTAGGAGGGGTTGAAAGTGTTGTTGGCACAATCTATGCAGCATGGAGCAGGACTTGTCCCCCCATTGATATATCCTACTTCTGGTGGCCAGCCACGCCTGCTTGGCCTCATCCATCAGGAGGGACCCGTAGGTTTGCTGTGCTTGTAGCAGCAGGCGTAGCCCGATGGCATCACCACCCTCACGACTTTTTCGCTCCAGAGCCGTTACCCGTACAGCCGCCTCTGCAACCTGCTCTCGACGCTTCCGACGGGCCGCCGAGCACCATGCAATATCTGCTCCCCGTATAGTAGGCTTCATGGCCTCCCACACCATCTCCACATCAGCACCCTCCACTAGATTTTCCCGCCAGAAATGGTCAATTGTTTCACGTAAATGATTAGCATATGGCGGCTGAAGGAGATGCCACGAGGACATCCTCCATCGAAACGGCTGTCTTTTCCGAAGGAGTTCCAGTCCAATCGAGACGGGGGAATGGTCGGACAGGCCTCTCGGTAAAATGTCCGCGCCCTTCACCCTGCTCAAATAATCCCGAGGCACAAACACGCAGTCGAGCCTCGAAAAGGAGCCGTGTACAGCCGAGACATAAGTATAGTCCCGGGCCGTGGGGTGCATATGTCGCCACACATCAACCCAGCCCAACCCCTCACTCATTGCACGCAGTCTGGAGGGCGAAGGGGAGGGGGGCGGGAGCTCAGATCCCCCAAGACGCCTCTGGCGATCCACGCTTACATTCAGCACATCATTCCAATCTCCCCCAATCACTGCTAAGGGTCCCGAGATGTCCTCCCATACAGCAAACAGTCTCTCGGCTAAGGCCCATTGGAGTGGGGGGGGGGCGTAAACACTGCCAAACACCACCGACTCCGCACCCACCTTGCCCTTAATAAACAGGTAACGACCCTGAGGATCCACCCACTGCTTCTCGTGGATATAAGCCACCCTGCGGTGAAGCAATATGGCGACTCCCCTGGACCCCCTGGAGAACCCGGCGTGGAAGACCTGTTGATATCCAAATCTCTGTAGGCCCAGAGCCTTTGTACCCATCATGTGTGTTTCTTGAAGTAGAAGGACATCTGCAGCCTCATTTTTCCCCCAGCGTAACACAGCCCCACGTTTGATTTTATCTAAAAGCCCCCTGACATTCCACGTAATCACTCGTATAGTATCTATAGGAAGTCTATGAGCCGGTTCAGCCATGGTCCAGTAAGATCCAACACCCGAGCCCTCCATTCCCGCGCCACCCACCACACATCATATGGAACATCGTAGCAACCCACACATGCATTGCCCTGTCAACCCCAAGGACAACGGTCCCCAACCCCACGGTCCCGCAACCCCAAACAGTCCCCGTCCCCAACTCAGCGGCCCTAACCCCGACTGCCCTCATCCCGCCACCCCCAACCCTATACCTCAAAGAACCTTGAAGTACCTGTCGCGGCATGGGTGGTCCCGAGACCAGAACATAGGGCCCGGGCCCACCCATACCAATGGATCCCAACATTCCCAACCGGAACAAGAAGCTTACTCCCCCTCCCACAGAGTCTCTCTCTCTAAAGGGAGAGTGGTAGCCACCATCACGTAGTCCCCGACCCCCCACCCCACAGCCCCATTCTCAATTAGAGGACAGACAAGGTACTGCCCCATGGCGGTAACAGTGCCGGGCAGTCATCAAGGCCCAGACGACTCGATGAGTCCAATCAGAAGTCACAGCCGTGACAGTAGAGATGGAAAGGCAGGGCCTTGGAATGTTTCAGTGGTCTGTCCCAGAGTGTTCGGAGTCTTCGGTCCTGCCACTGGTCTGCGTGCCATCAACTGAGGCCGCACGTCTGCGCGATTTGGATCGCTTGGTTCGGCCCCTCCTCCTCGACGTCTGGTCTCGCTGAGCCCGAGGTGAGCCCTCTGGAGAGCCCGGATTGAGCCCCGGTTGCGAGTTTGGTCTAACCCGCACCGTTTCATCCGTCCATTTGAAGAGGTCTTCCGGCGTATCAAAAAACAATGTCCGCGATTGAAATATCACCCTCAGGCGTGCCGGATACAACAGGGAATATTGGAGCTTAAGACCCCTCAATTTCGCCTTGGCGGCCATGAAGGAATGACGCTGCTGTTGCACCATTTTGGTATAGTCAGGGAAAATCATTATCTTATGATTTTCATAGAGGAGGGCGTCCCTGTTTCTAGCTTCCTTCAACACAGCATCTCTGTCATGGTAATTTAGTAGTCTGGCGATCACCGCCCTAGGCCGCTCGCCCTCAGGTGGCCTTTGCGTCAGGGCGCGATGAGCTCTCTCGATGACGAAGCAAGTGGACAGCGTCCCTGGGGGCATCCACGATTCCAGCCACTGTGCGAGGAAGAGCTCCACGTTGCCCTTCTCACAGCGCTCCGGAAAGCCAACAAAGCGGAGGTTGTTGCGGCGCGCCCGCCCTTCGGCATCTTCCACCCGGAGCGCCGTGATTCGCTGCGCTGATTCCATCGCCGCCATTCTCTTTTTAAGGGTAGTCACATCTTTCTCCACTACCGTTACCCTGGATTCGGTTTCTGTGATGCGCGCCACGGCGTTCCTCAGGTCTTGGCGTAATAGGGTGACATCTGCGCCCACTGCCCCGATCTTGGCGTCTAGCATGTCCCTCGAGTGAGTTATGGCCGCCATAAGGGCTGCATTGTCTGGCCCCCCTCCAGGCGGAGCACCCCCGGATGAGCCAGCGCCCCCACTGGGCCCGGTGAATTTGTCGATAGTCACTTGCTTGGCGGGGCCACCACCTCCCCTGGTCATGGCTGCGGAGGGCCAAAAAGCAAAAGGAAAACTCACGATGGAAGGAGGCGCCGAGCCACGACCGCTCCCGCCAAGGTCTATGGAGGGCAAGGGAGGACAACGTCCGGCCCCGAGGCAGGTCTCGGCGGATCCGTCTCAAAGCGGCCCAATGACTCGGTCAGGACGCGGCCGGCTCCAGTGACCGCCAAGGAGCAGGGTCGCCTCCGAGCCGCAGCCCCCCCCAGAAGGGTGGACAATTACGGAGGGCAAGGGAGGACAGTGTCCGGCCCCGACGCAGGTCCCGGTTGGTCCGTCTCGAAGCAACCCAACGACCCGGTCAGGACGCGGCCGGTCCCAGCGTCCGCCAAGGAGCAGGGTCACCTCTGAGCAGCAGCCCCCCCCAGAAGGGTGGATAGTTATCGTTTACGTCGCACCAGAGCGCTGGCGTCTCCCTCGGCCAGGGGGGGGGGGGGGGGGGGCACTACTCACGGCTGCCGCTAGAGTCTCCACTGTCCGCCCACGTCGAGGGTCAAGCACCGCCGTCCAGGAGTATCAGGGCGCCCGACCTCCGCCTCGTCTGCAGGATTCGGCCAGTACTGGGCCGCGAAAATCGGGCCCCCGGCTGCGCCTGGGTCACCAGGCCTCTCCAGCCGATCTCGGTCGACCGCTGCCCCGGCTCCTCCTCCGTGTAGGTCTGGGCCCCGGCAGAGGGAGCACAGAGACTCTCCCGCGTTTCCAGCCCCTCGGGTCTCCGGGCGTCGCGGCCGTCACCAGGCCCGGCGATGCACCGCTCCCCGGCCGGGGAGCGCCAAAATCGAGGTCCCGGCTGCACTTCCGCCCACCAGGCCGCACCTCGCACCTCGGGGCTCCGTCCCGTTCCGGGACGCCGGACCTCCGCTGGGCACACCGGAGGAGTCCAGGTGTTCTCGGCAGTCACCGCCCCGTTGTGGCTGTGGGTTCTGGGGTCGGGGACCAGGATATCAGGAAGGATTAATGGCGGGCCGGCGGGAGCTCTAGCAAGCTGCGACCGCCATCTCCGCTAGCGTAGCCACGCCCCTGATCGGATGATTTTTAGTGAATATTTCAAAGTTTCAAAACTCGACACTTGGAAGAATTTCCAAGTGAAAACCAGTCCATGTTACCCTAAGGAGAAAATTTAAGTTATTGGCATTCAGGAAAGTATTCGACTGGCAGAGTTAAGGTTCTGGGGTAAGACTCGGTGGTCTCCCAGGTTCAGGTTGGTACTGTAGTTACACCCTCAGCGGCACAGGGGCAGCCGGGTGCAGAGAGAGTAGGCCCAATGTTAGCCCATGGCAGGTAGGGGGCCTTTTGGTTGGTGGCTGCTAGCATGCCGGCCACATGGCTGTGGGACCGGAGCTCCTGGTAACTTGCTCAGGGCAAGTGGGGAAGTCTAGCAGAACAGATGGTGCACTCCCAGCGACACTGGGGCGGCTGGGTGCAAGGTGCTTTTGGGCCATCGGGCGCCCAATGGATTTCAATGGAAAAAGCTGCGTGACGAACAAAGGCTGCAAGCTCGGGGCGGTGATTCTTCAGCTGCGACCACCACTTCGAGGGGTAAGTTGGGAAGCTGTAGGTTGGGTAGACACCTAGGAGTTGGGCACAGGGGGCCGCGGGGCGCCGGGTGCAGGGGCGTCTTTAGGCATTGGGAAATCTTACCCTCTGCTGGTCGCGGTTGGGGGGGGTCCCTGATGTTGAGGCTGCAGGCGTTGACCGGAGCGTCGAGGGGAGTCCTTGGGTGCTGGATTCTTGGTCGCCGGGGGGACGTCCTCATGGTCTTTGTTCACTCGGGCATGGGCCAGGCTCGGCGGTTGCAGAGTGTGCTGGATTCGCAGTTCCTGTTCGGCAACAGGAGGTGTAGATGTTTGAGCAGAACCACTGCTCTTGGAAGTCCCAGTCTGTAGTTGAGCAAGGCAGTCAGGTCCTCCGGGATTTTTTGAGGTTGCTGACCACAGGAGACGCCGGGGTTTAGAAAGAGCAGGTTCGAGGGTCGACAGGCCGGTAGGGCTGGGGCCAAGTCAGTTGGTGTTCTCCTCTTGTTAGCAGCTGCAGGGCAGGTCTTCTTTCTTCTTGTTCTTCCTGTAGTTTCGGAATCGGGTTCTGAGGAAGGAAGGTTCAAGGTGCCCCTAAATACTAAATTTAGGGGCGTTTACAGGTAGGTAAGGGCAGGGACCAATGGGTCCCTTCCCTGGGGTGGGTACACCCCCCTATTATGCCACTCTCCAGTCGGAGGGGGGCAGGAGCCTGTCCCTGGTTGGCTGGGTCCTCCCATCCTCAAGATGGCGGGGACTCGAGGTTGTGCTTCACCTCGCCTCCCCCACCCTAGGGGTGGAATTGGCAGAGGTGGGCACACCTCTCTTCCTCACTTTGTTTTTCCCGCCGGGTAACCCGCTAAAAGTGGGGGGTAGAACTAGTGGGGCCCAGTTGCTGAGTACAGCAAGTGGTCTGTTGAAGCTCACAAAGGCGGTATGTCTTTGAAGCTTCTCCTTCGTGAACCCTGCCCATCCTGGGGAGGAGGCTTGGCACCTCGTCCCAGGATGTGCATTGTTTCAGGCCCCCAAGAGCGGCAAGCTCTCGACCCAGGGGTCCAGAAACATGTCTGGGGGTGGCAGCCTCTGGTTTTATTTTGCCATGTCGAGTTGGCAGTGTTAACGCTGCCTGACTAGTCTGCAGTAGCAGACCTAGAGTTACATTGTCACTGTAGTGGTGACACAATTAAGTGCTGCAGCCCAATAGTGACATTTAACATGGGGCGTAGAGGCTTGTTAAATAAGCCATCCAGGTATTAGTCAGTTGCACACATACTTTGGAGGTTGGAGTACATGAATTGGGGCCTGCACAGCAGGGCCTAGTGCACTACAGAATAGAAACACCATCTGTCCAAAAACCGCATGTTATGGTGATCATACAAAATGAGGTCCTTCCCTATATTGACCAAGTATATGTGACCATCTGCTTGTCCTCCTTAGCCCTCAATTGAACACCTCCCTAATCACATCATACTCAGTTTCCTTATTCTGTTGATCAATGAAGATTTACTTTTCTGCTTTCATGGTCTCTTTTCTCTACATGCTTGCATCATCTCTGTGCTTTCTCTGCTTTAATGAAATTGCCTCATCTTTCCAGCTTGTATTTCATCTTTGTCATTTGTATCTGTGAACCTGTTACAGTGAAGTATGTACTGAAGCTGCAAGTCTTAATGTGCAATCTCTCATTTTCAGTGGCGAAAGCAGCAATTCTAGCGTTCTGGAAGAGCTTCCCATTAGGACTTCTACATCCCAGAATTCTTCTAATGTTCAGTCTGGAAGGTCCACTCGCTCCTCCGTCTCTTCCAAGAAGAAAGTTGGAACAGAAAGTAAGTAGAAAGCACAGGTGCTTCTCTGGGTTTAATGGTCGTTTTTAATTTTCATATATTATTCCCCGCTTGCCCAGATTATTCACTTTTTGCTTTTTAAGAGTTTTATAATTGTTATTGAATTAGCACGCATGCATGTCTTCGACAGAGAGCAGCAGATATTTACTTAATTTCTTCACAGTGATATGGAACAAATGTCTCTCTCCTGGCAGTGGTGAGCAAAAGCTGATCAGTGTGATTCTTCTTAAAGGATGTCCTATGCATTGCAGAATTCTCATCTCTGCCCCCAAATCTTGCTCTTTTGCATCAAGCAAGCTTAACATGTTTGAGTCATTCCCTGTGGTCAACTGGGAGCACCGATTATACAATTTTGATGGCACTAAGAAAAAAAAATCCATTTAAAAAGCCAAATGAAATCTCCCTTTAGCAGCACAGTTGTCTGTTTGAAGCCCAGCACAACTTCAGTCAATGAGGTTGAAGCTCCACAGACTCTACGTCCCCTGGAGGACACCTTATTTCAGATTTCTACTTGTTTTGCATGGAAGGAAATCCCCACAGAACTTTGCTCAGTATTTATTAGTTTGCTCTAAAAAACAGTGAATTCCTAATTTTCCTTTTTGGCATTTCCCCACAGGAGATTGAGGCTCTTGTAATGTAGTGCAACAGAAAGATACTTTATCCCTTTGACCAGGACTAATCTCCTAATGAGTCCTTGGTCAGAACGTGTGTTTTGTGGAAAAAAGCGACTATACTCAGAAGACATCCCCAACACACACACCCCAGAGGTCAAAAAGACACATAAGCAGCCTTTGCATGGAAACCTTGGTAAAATCTGTGAAGACACCTATGGCTACCTAATTACAAAAAGGGGGTGGTGATGGACAGAGTATCTGAGTTAATCAGAACACTCCTACCCAGTCAACAGATCAGGGCTTGATCCATCACCGTTTTTTAGCTCACTGCACCATCCCAGTTCAGAACCTGGCTATATGCAAATTAGCCTGTCCCTGGCCCAGTGCATCATGGGAACAGGGCAGACCAAACTACCAAGCCAATTCTTCACTGGAAAGGAAACAAGCTTCCGGGGACCGGTTTCTGGCATTACAGCCGTCTTCGGCCCGGCTTGCTTGAATCCTGATGGTGCAATGAGCAAGGGACCTATGGCTACCTGACATGAAACTTAATCTGCCAATGATGATTCCCTCTTTGACCTCCCAGAAACATTTATGCTTTTTATTTTCTATTATTGAATAATAACAATACAATAACATTGGATATTCAATGAACACAGTGCATTTGTACAATTGTGATTATATCTTCACAAAGGACCAATATCCCTGCATTATTCCATACACTCAGCCGCATTTCGAACGCCCATTTCCACATTATTCTTCTTTCTGTGGGGAAGAGTCATTGAAAGGTGTACATATCATCCCTTTACTTTTTTTCCATGCCCCCCAGATCTTGGACCATTTTGTGGGCATCCTCTCCCTTCATATAACACCCTCTCCACCTGCATGCAGCAATCCATGTCTGTCTCCCAATCTCGGAATTTAAGCCCAGGGACTCACCTCCAGGTTCTTGCAATATTGCGCTTAGCGACCACACATCCAAGGGAAACCAAAGTTATCTCCCTTGCAGTAAGGTCTGTTGCATCCCACTCGTTGAGGAGGCACCATCGGGCGAGACCTCCACTTGCTAACATTTTCGTTGTTATTTCCCCCCAGTGTGTCTGGAGAATCACACATTCCCACCATTGGTGTATAAACGTTCCCACCTGACCACACCTCCTAGGGCACAGTGAAGAGCTTAGAGTACCCATTTTAACTAACGCTGTACTGGTGTAATATGCTCTATGTAAAAGCTTAAGTTGTATTAATTTAAACTGGGAACGGATCGCCACTTCCCGGGGGGATGCCAGTGCCTCTTGCCACTCTTCATCACTCATAACACCCACATCTTCTATCCATTTTGAGCGTATTTTACCCAATGTGTCAGGTGTATTGTTTAGTATCTTCCTGTAAGTCAATGAAATCGCCTTCTCCCTTAGATAGTCATCAAGAAGTCTGTCCTCCAGGGGCGAAGAGGCCGGGTGTTCAGTACCTCTGGGGACTGCCCTTTGTATTACGTTGCGTACCTGAAGGTAACGAAAAGTTTCCCCTACACCTAGTTCGTAGTCCCTTTAGAGGTCACTGACGTAAACAATCTTCCCCCTGCTCACAAATCACCCTCCTTCGAAAGACCAATCCAGTCCCATTTGTCGAATCCTGGACATTTTGCCAACAGCCCCAGTCAGACTGTCTCCGAAAGTGGAGTGGTCTGTGTTATTGTATTTTTCTACCCCAATGCGGTCGTTGCCGTATGCCATAAAGTGACTGTAATTGAGATTGGTGTATACTTTGGCATATTCCCCCCTGTAAATTGCTCTCAAATAATTCCCAGGAGTCATATTATGTCTGTCCATCCTGTTGGCTGGTTCTGTTACTGGCCAGTGTACCCAGTGATTGGTGATGAGACATAGACAAAGCGAGAAGTGCCATCATTTTATACAAGGAAGCTCTACCCAGCAACCTGAGGGGCAGGGTCTTCCAATGCTGCACGTCGTCTTGTAGTCGACACAGTGTGGGGGCTAGGTTTTATAGTAAAATATAGTAGGTTCTACAGTGACGTACATCCCTAAATATCGAAATCCTTCAATAACTATCCTAGCTCCACAACTACTGGGAAGATTGGAGCACTCCCTGCACAAAATATATATGAGCGATTTATTCCAGTTGATGGTGTACCCTGAGTACTTTTGGAAGAGGGTAAATCTGTGTAAGATTCTGTGTATTGAGAAATATGGTTTGGCCAAATAGAGCAAAATATCATCGGCGTATAGGGAGATTCTATCTTCCCACTCCACGGTCCAATTGAATCCCCTGATAAGGGGGTACCCTCTAATCCAGATTGACAGAGGTTCTAAAACTAATGCAAAAATTTGTGGAGATAGTGGGCAGCCCTGTCTTGTCCCCTTCTGTAGCTTAAAAACTGCTGACCGTCCACCATTCACTCTGATTTGTGCAAGGGTCCCAGAGTAGAGGAGCCGTACCCATGACAAGGATTGACCTCCTAATCCAAACCTTTGAAGCGTCGCAAACAGGAAGGGCCCTTCGACCATTTTGAATGCCATTTTGGCATCTAGGGACATTATCACTGCCTCTTTTCTAATAGTCCCAGCTCTAGCCCTGATACCATTAAGACACCACAGGTTGAGCGCAGTATTCCTGCCTGGCATAAAGCTGGATTGATCTGGGTAGATCAGTTTGCGAAGCAGGGGAGACAGACTTGTGTATAGAATTTTGGCCAGTATTTTAACCTCTGGATTTAACAGGGATATAGCCGATAAGAGCCACAGTGCCCGGGAGGTTTCCCTTTTTTGTGCATCACCACAATATTGGCCAGTCTCTGAGTTTCGGGCAGGATACCGTTTGCTACACTTTCTTCATACATTTTTACCAGGCATTTGTTTTATAGATTTCAATTGGAAGATCACTCGGGCCATTGCTTTCCCGGATTGTAGCGCCCCAATCGCCTTGGTCACTTCTTCATTAATCAAGGCTTAATCTAAATCTTCTATATCCATGTTTTCTAGGGTAGGAAGTTTGAGAGTGGCCAAAAACTTCTGTGCCTCGTTGTAATTGGAAGCCCCAGTTGGCGTATAAATCTGTTTAAAATGTTCTGCAAAAGCTTCCGCTATGCCTTGCCTGTCTTTAAGTAGAGTCCCATCTCTTGTCTTAATCTCAAATACCCATCTAGTCGCCTTTTCTCGTTTGTCCAACCATGCCAACAATTTACCCGCCTTATCACCAATCTCAAAAAATCAATAATGAGTAGCACGGTATTGAGCTTTAGCCGTTTCTTCAGCAGTATCCTTATAGATAGGCTGTCCTGTTTTCAGTTTCTATTTTTGGTAAATTCTGGTGGTTTTTTTTCAGTGTTTTCAATATCTTAAAAAACAGCTGTTATCAGTGGTTACACATTTTCACGCCTCTAAAAACAACAGAAAAAGTGTTTTCCGGTGTTTATGGAACGTTTTGCTTTTATCATTGCTTGCTTTCTGCACTGAAAAAACATGGTATATAGACAGTGTACGTATAGTGTATATGAGGTCTAAAGAGGTTTTTGCAAATTAATCTTATTGTAGTACACCATACAATACTTCTTCAGTGAGTCTTTGGTCATGTGCGCTCGCGCTTTCCTTCCCATGTAAACTTCTGTGAAAAGGCCCTCTCAGCATTTATAGCCCCTTGGGCTGAGAACCGTCAGCTAAGGGGCAGAGTTGGGATGACTCTTTCTTTGATTCCACATAAAGCACAAAATGATAAATATTTGCGTTTTAGTTCCTGGGCATAAGAAAACAGTGCACCAGAATGGACTAAAAAGTCAATAGCATCCCTCATTAACTCTGAAGATTGTAAAGATGCTTTCAGTATACCATCTAACAAGTGGCAAGGATCTCCTACAGGGAATCACTTCAGCTCGGGAATCAATTTTGACAGGTCATCACACATTTTTAATATACGTAGCTGAATCACTACAAATACAAACAATATCACTTTAATCTTTGTTGAACTTGGAAAGAACCTTTTTCGCAGAGCATAACAAGGGACACTGCGTTCCATGTTTTCCAAGTATGGTATCACGTTTTCACCACTATCCCAGATGCTTGGTTATATACATACTTGTCGCTATACCTTGCATTTAATGTTTAAAGTCTGAGGTGTTGGCAATTCACCTACTATCAATACTGACCCACTAGAAACTATGGTCTGATATATTAACGGTTTTTTCCCATTCTTTGTGGGCAAATGTGATGACACATATTAGGAAAGATTTTTATGAAACTAGCTATTTTACCTATCAGTGAAAGAATCAAATGCAGCCAAAATATCAAATGTGAGTTTGATATGTCCTGATTCTCTACAGTTTATAAAATAATTAAACTAAACCTAAAACGTGAAACTAAACCCTGCATCTTTAGACCAAAGGCCATAATTTGAAAAAAGTAAATGGAAGAAGAAACAATATTTTAGTGGCATCCCTAAAGAACGAAATTCAAGCAGAATAATGTTGGTCAGTCTTTCTTACTGCTAGCTTGTATAACAAAGTTACATTTTATTGACCCCTTCAGTAAGAACAAAATGACTCTTTCACTTTCTTTTTCCTTTCTTTGAATGGCATTTAGTTTGTGGTTGTGCAGGTGTTTTTTCAGTGTTTATATGTTTTCACCGGTGAGGGCTATTTTTCTTTCAGTGGGGTTTTATTAGTTATTATAGGTTTAAACCTAAAACTCCACAGCCTACTTATAGTCTTTCTGATTCATCTGCAATCTATGTTTAGTATCTGGGGAGTTTGATATTATTAAATCATGCTCCAGTTGGCCAATTTCTCTTTCTACTTCATGCATTTGCTTTCTTTTTTCCTTCTTATGTCCAGCGATCGCTGAAACTCCCTGCCCTCTTACTACTGTCTTATGTGCCTCCCACAACGTTACGGCTGAATCCACTGACCCTTCATTCTCTTTAAAGTGGTTTGTGGTAGCCTCAATAAGACGCTCCAGTTATGGTCACCCCCACTTTTTGCTGTGATTCTCTGGTTTTTCGACTTTAATGTGGCTGTGGGCCTGCTAATCAGACCCACAGCCCAGCAGTTCTCTCTCTAAATTGATACCATGCACTTTAGGTGACTACCAGATTGGTTACTGGGTCACCCTTGTGAGCCCCTGTATAGTGTACCATAGGTACCCAGGGCATAGGTGCACCCTAGGCCTACCACGGGCTGCAGCATGTATTGTGCCACCCCTGGTTTGCCTTCCAAACTGACACCACAGGTCTGTTCACACAGCCTGGGTAAGGTGGTGTAATCACCCCTTACTTAGATATAGTATACCTATATCTACCTTTACATATAGACACATATACACCTATAAGCCACACCTATGGTAGGCCGCGACAATCCTGGAGGCAGAGTGCTTGGTTTTATGTGAGAGGGTGCCCTAGCATGAGCTGAGCCCCTCTGCAGCTTTCGGAACCATCTCCTTATAGCTGTTCTATGATATAGCCATACCATATATTCTTAAGTGCATTATAATCCTCGAGGTTAATGCTAACTTTGGTTTGGCTTTATCAAAACATGTTGTGTAAGTTGTCAAACACTTTGGACTACTACCTTTGGAATACTACCCCCCCATCCCCCGCCAATTTTGGCAGCGGGGGTAGCATTTCACCCTTCTAGAGGGAAAAAACATGTAAGTAACTGCTTTACCCGGTTAAAGTTAAACAGAGCCTCAGCATCACAAAATGGATGCTGCTGCCACAGACAGGAATTAGACCTCCTGTTGCTGGGAGAAATTCCATCAAGGGCTGCCTGGACAATAGGTTTTCTGTCCAGGGAGGTGCCAGCACCTCCCCAGACATGGGGTTTTGTGTATTGGGGCAGGGAGGGCTGCATTCAGTGAATGCATCTAGACACTGCCTGGGGCACACAAGGTGCTCCATGCATAGCCCGGTTCAAACCAGTTGCTGGGGCACTCCAGCCCCAGCTCTGGCTTGAAACTGGACAAAGGGAAAGGGGTGTTACCACCCCCTTCTCAGGTCCACCCATAGGAGGGACCTAGTCAGGTAATCCAGCCCCCATCCTTAGTTGTAAGTATAGGAGCTGTGTCCCCAGGACTTTAGATTATCCTGGAACGAAACTTTGATACAGAACTCTTGGACCTTCGACATTATATTCTGACTAGAAGACGGAAGACATCTCCCTTGTGGTCAAGGAGTGACCACCCTGTTCAAACAGGCACCAACAGCAACTTTGCCGTTCTGCAGTTTCAGGGCTCCCGCCGGAACCCGAAGACTCTGCGACTCAAGAACTGGACTTCCAGACTTCTCTGACCCGACCCACATCCACAGCAAAGCTGAGACCTGTGGCGGACACGAGAGACGTGGGACTGGACATCTTGGCCATCCTGTATTTTGCTACCTGCACTCCTTTCCTGAAGCCTCAGTAAGTTGTGCATTGGGGTACGAGAAGCCCCAGCCTGAGCATCATTTGAACCGAAGCCCAGGCCCCCACACTCCGTGAGTGTCCCGTGGGCCCCGCCTTTACATTTGTGCTTGACGCGTCTTCCCGGCTCCTTGCCCGTTGGCTAGTGAGCCCCCTGAAGTCGCCATGTTGAATCAGACTTACGATCCTGGTTGCTCCAGGCTTGCTCCAGCTTCCCTGGAAAGGAGAAGCGCCACAGACCTTGCTGGTCTGCAACAGAGCCAGTCTCAGCATCCTGCGTGGGTTGCAGTTGTTAAGGCTTGATGGGTCCAATCCGGATACCGACGCTGCAGTCATCTAGATCCATCGTGGGACAGATCAAATTCAGCTCCTGGTCATCGTCGATGCCTCCTGGACCTCGTGGCTGAAGAGAGAAACTCACCTTCACCTTGAAAGCACCCAACATCGCCTGGTTCCTTCCTGGCCACTGGCTAGTGACCCAGACTCTGTCCCCTCTGCTTTCAGGTACTTCACATCTCCGATCCACCCTTTGAGCCACCCGGACACTTTTCCTCTGGTCACCTGCAGCACTTCTTTGCAGCTCTCCATAGAGAACGACGACGAAACCCGACACGAAAAAAACACCTATGCCCCCGGCTTCCCTCGGTGAGGTAACTTGAGTACTTCGGTGCTCCTGTGGGTCTTGACTCTCGAAGTGTCCTAGTTTAAAAGGGTTCCATCCAAGTCCATCCGGAAGTGTCCTTAATCCTTAACGTTGTAACTTTTACGAACACCATAGAAAGTCAATGGGAATCCGCACCTGTGTTTAGACACTGCACGCGACTCCCGTGGGTCTCCTACTTCCTAACAACTGGTTGTTTAGTGTAGCCCCAGCGATTCTACAGGCCCTAGGCCTGCTTTCTAACTCTCACGTGGTACTTATACCACTTACTTAGTATGGTTTGTGAGGCCCCTAGATTGGGAAAAGAGAATGGCACTGGGCAAAGGTGCCGCTGATAACTGAGTGCTGCAGCTGTATCATAGCTTAATGTGCAGAAAAGAGTATGACAATCTTGTATTTGATCAAAAATATATCTTTTTTAATTTTTCTTTTATCAAAATTCAAAACAGATAATTTAATTATTTCCACATATTCAGAAAATTATTTCAGACAATCTAAAAAGACAAGTAATTTTTATATGTATGCATATTTAGTCTTGTATGTCCACAAACCTAGCCTTTACTCAGCACTGTTATCAATTGTAAATCAGAACAACATAAGAAGAGTATTGACGTTGTACACAAATATCACCAACGCGTTTCGGTGTTGAACCTTCCTCAGGGTGATTTTAATAGTGACATACAGAGAGATATAAATATCCTGCAGTTGCTTGTGTATGCTACCTTCTACTTCAAGAGATCTGCTGACTGACGAAATATGACTATCCTCAACTTATCTGGGCTATGATGACCCACTCTAACTGTACTCTTAGTTGAATCTTGAAGGAATTCTATGATTGTGTTGCTGAAAAACCATGTTACAGTCCTAAAGGACGTAAGGGATAACCCAGGGCTGGTAAAAAACACGGCCTGTCAGAAAGGCTCTAGATGAGGCTCCTCTGACGTTGACGAGCACAGTCCTCCAAAGGGTGTGACCTATATATTATAGATTAAGCGGCCCAAATGTAAATCCAAGACATGATCTCAGTTCAGTTGACAAGGAGTTAGAAGGGTTTCACCGGACGGTGATGAATAATGATGAATGTGGTTCGAGGCAATATATAGCCTATATATTATAGATTAAGCGACCCAGATGTGGCTCCAAGACATGATCTCAGTTAAGTTGACAAGGCGTTAAAAGGGATGCACCGGATGATGATGAATACTGATGAATATAGTTAGTGGCAATATATAGCCAGCGTCTCGTAAATCTTGAAGACCGCTTATGTCGGATGCCGGATACGGTGAAAAAGAAGTAACAGATGTGATTGTGAGGCCCCTAGGGCATAACGTATACTGTGCAACTTATAGTATATTAATTGTGTGACTTGTATTGAATTTTTACCTCTGACCTCATAAAGAGTGCAGAGGGGTTGTGTTTGGATTAAATACATATATATTTGATATATACCTTGTGTGTGTCCTTTCATTTCGTATTCAAGGGATTATATATGCTACCACTAGGATAGCTTTCTATAAGGTTAACTTTACAACCACCATCAATAAGGGTCGATTAGACTGGTGCAAGGTGCACACTAGAACTAGTGGACATCATATGCCAGGCTAACTTCTCTCATTAAGTGCCATCTCATATCGCTTGGCAAAGGAATTGCCTCCATAACTTGCTATCACTGGGGAATGGTCGGAGATACCCTAGGGAGGTGCCCCCAGCACTAAACATAGGGAGCTGGTCGGCTATACCACAGATGTAATCTATACGGGACAAACTCCCATATACCCCTGAGTGCAAGGTATACCGGAGGGTTGAGGGATTATAAGCTCTACAGACATCCATCAAACCCACTGCTCTTAAAAAGTCTTCCATTGCCTTCCCAGACGTTTCCCACTGTTTCGGCGGTTTCCTATACAAGTGCTCATTAAGGGCGGCACTACAGTCTCCCCTATCAACAAATCACCCTCGGGCAAATTGAGTATGTTTGATCCCAAATCAGCCAGGGCCGAAGAGTGCAGTCTGTGTGGTACATAAAGGGACGTAATAATGAGTAACCTGCCTTCCCATGATCCCGACAGGGTCACAAACCTACCCAGTGCGTCATGTGTCACAGTTTGGATTTGAAATAGGAATAATTTATGGAGGAGAATACCGACCCCTCTCGACCCCTTGATGTATCCAGTGTGAGCTACCAGTTTATAACCCCATCTATTAAGCGCACAATAAGAGGTTCCTTGTATGTGAGTTTCTTGTAACACTACCAAGTCAAGGGCCTATCACTTCAAATATTGCAAAACTATTCCTCTTTTAATTCTGCCCCCAACCCATTTACGTTCCACGAAATTATTCTAAATTTGCCAACTGGTGGAGCTACCTTAGTCGTCATGCATTTAGTAGTTGTTGATAGTGCTCTGGCCGGCTCAGGGCAATGTGTATAGATTTCCATACCTTCACTCTCCAATGAGTACACCACAGCGTTGCGGTCCATCTTCTAAGCACTTGTGATATTATTCATCCTACTGTTAGTATCTGTACACTCCATGCACTGCAAACTTGTTCTTCCATGTACCATTTTAAACATTGAACATTTCTGTAACTGACCCACACGTAACCACCCACTCACCCCCCTTCCTGCCTCCCTGCACATGGACTTCGAACTGCCCATGCTCCAACTGTGCAGAGTGCCTGTATACCCTTAC
Source organism: Lissotriton helveticus (assembly GCF_964261635.1). Taxonomy (NCBI): domain Eukaryota; kingdom Metazoa; phylum Chordata; class Amphibia; order Caudata; family Salamandridae; genus Lissotriton; species Lissotriton helveticus. The sequence goes on along the minus strand of NC_136057.1, from coordinate 1,938,713,031 downwards.
CCATTGAACACAGCATGGGGTGATGCGGCCTAGTCGGTTCTGGCCAAGAATCTTTATCCCCCTAGGACTGAAGTCTTTTAAGCCATTATGTTACATTTTCATCAAATCAGTTTGAACCAAATATAATTTATACAAAATTTCCAAAATCTCCACTCTGTTAGCAATGAAGAGCTGGTTGGTCCAGATCTTGATACTTAATTTCCCCACCCAAGTTCAAGATACTTAACAGTCTCCAATATCTTTGTTACCACTCAAAGTCATCTTCAGTGCCCATTTTTTATATATTTATTTATTTATTTATTGAAGTTTTGTATAGCGCTAGCTGGACCCGAGGGTATCAGAGCGCTTCACAGCAAATACAGATATGCAGTAAATGATAATAAGCAAGACAGGAATCAAGAACAACAAGCAGGAAATAGAGTCAGTACGACAGTCATAGGGACTTTGACCGTCCGGCGTGGGGGCCTCCTTAGGCACCAGAGTGTTCAAGGAAGAGGGCTTTGAGTAGCGATTTGAATTGCGGGAATGAGACGGTCATTCTGATGTGGGGGGGATGGCGTTCCAGATCCTGGGGGCATTTCCCGCAAAGGATTTATTCGAGGTTTTGCGTTTCTGTGATTTCAGAGGGATGAGTAGTAGTGTGTTGGAGCTTCTGAGGTTCCTGGATTGACCCGCCCTTTTGAGTTTGGAGGCCAGGTATTCCGGTTTGCCTGTATGCAGGGCTTTATGTGTGAGGCAAGCTGTGCGGAAGTTGGCTCGTTGGTCAATCGGGAGCCATTTCAGTTCTTTGAGTGCTGGAGAGATGTAGTCAAATTTCTTAGTTCCTGTGACCATTCTTGCTGCTGCGTTGAGGGTGGAGGTGAGAGGTCCTAGGTGCGCCTTGGCAGTTCCAGTTAGCACTGCAATGCCATAGTCAATTCTGGAGAGTACAAGTGCCTGCGTGGCCTGTTTCAGGTCTTTGGGGGGGAGGAAGGGTTTGATTTTGTATAGGAGTTTCAGGTTCAGGAACGCGCTTTTGGCGGTTTTAGAGATGTGTTTGTTCATGTCCAGTTTGGGATCGAGAGTGATTCCTAGGGATTTAGCGGAGTCTGTTGGTGTTAGAGAGACGTTGAGGGCATTTAAGGCTTTGAGCCATTCCACTATTTGTGGGTTTTCATCTTTGTTCGAAATTAGGAGAACTTCTGTTTTTTCTTCATTCAGTTTGAGGTGATTGGCTGCGAGCCACTGTTGGACCTCCACGAGTGTCGCATTAAGTCTGTGAATGTCTGCGATCGAAGTGGTTTTCAAATAGAGTTGTGTGTCGTCCGCGTAAAGGTGGAAGGGGATGTTGGAGTTCCTTAGAAGTGAGGTGAGGGGTTCCATGTAGATGTTGAAGAGTTGTGGCGAAAGTACTGACCCTTGAGGGACTCCTCTGCTGACGGGGAGGGGGTCGGATTCGAAGTTGTTGATCTTTATTTTTTGAGTGCGGTTGTTCAGAAAAGAGGAGAACCATTTTAAGACTGTCTTTTCGATGCCCGCCCTCTCTCGGAGGGCGTTGAGTAGGAGGGTATGATCCACTGTGTCGAACGCAGCCGAGAGGTCGAGGAGGATGAGAAGGCTACATTGGTTGAAGTCGAGTGACATGTGCAGATCATCTAGGACATTTAGGATTGCGGTTTCAGTACTGCAGCCTTTCATGAACCCTGATTGGTGTGGGTCCAATAGATTAGAATCCTCAAGATGTTGGGTTAATTGTGAAAGCACGCATCTTTCAAGAATTTTGGCTAGGAACGGAAGGTTCGAGACCGGTCTAAAGTTGTTCAAGTCCGTGAGATCCAGGCCAGGTTTTTTCAGAAGTGGTGTGACTTGACCTAGTTTAAGGCAGTCAGGGATGAAACCCTCGTTCAAGGAGCTGTTGATAATCTTGGCCCAGATAGGGGCTAGAGTGCTTTTCAATTCCTTTGTCAGTCTCGAGGGAAGTTGATCGAGGGAGTGAGATGAGGGTTAAGCGGCAGCGATAAGATTGCTTATCATTTCTTCCTTAATCGGCTGGAAGGATGCCCAGAGGATAGATGGGGTTAGTGGAGGGTTGAGGTTGGGTGCAGGGCTCGTGCTGAATGAGCGATCAATTTTGGCGATTTTTTCATTGAAAAAGCTTGCAAAGTTTTCGCATTGGGTCTTGGATGCTACTAGGTTGGCTGCCTTAGGGATGGAAGTTTGGTTCCTAATAATGTTGAAGAGTTCTTTAGGGCGGTTTTTGGCATTGTCTAGTGCGGAGCAGAAGAAAGATGACTTTTTGCTCTTGATGTGGGTATAATAGTTTTTGCGTGCTGTCTTGAGTTGGTCTCGATGGAGGGCGGTGGGGTTGGTCCTCCAGGTTCTTTCCATGGCTCTTAGATGTCTTCTTTGATGTCAGTAGAGAACCAAGACCTAGAGGGGATGCTTCTGGATTTTTTTAGTTTTAGAGGTGCCAGCTGATCCAGGGCGAGTTCCAGATTCGAATGGTAGAGCGAGGTGAGTTCCGAGGTAGAGAGGAACTCCGTCGTGTTCGGGAGGAGTGTGGAGAGACCTTCTTCTAGCTTGTCTTGGGGGATTCTGGAAGTGTTCCTGACCCACTTAGGGGGGGCTTGGGTGGGAGTGAGGGATAGGGCCGGCTGAAGGATGTGAAAGAGAATGATGTGGTGATCTGACCAGTCCACCGGGATGATGTGATCAATCGAGATTGCATTTTTGTTCGCAATGATGGCATCCAGGGTCGCTCCTCTGTAGTGCGTTTCCTCTGAGCAGTGTTGGATCAAATCATTGTCTTGTAGAAGGGTGTTGAGAGATTGAATCAGTGGGTTATTGGATTTAATTAAATATATATATTTTAATATACACACCAATTTTCGATAATTCTTTTCTCCACTGGTCCTAGACTCTGTGGTCACTTACTTTGCGGATGGCCTAGGATTTTTTACCCACATTGGTTATTACCCTGCCCTAGGAGTCTGTGTATTACTGATACCCAGGGGGTCCTTGTTTTTTCTCAATTGGTTATTGGATTCATTCCATCTTAGATTGAGGTCGTCTAGGATTAAACTGTTGTCGCTGTTAAGTGCTGATTGGGTGATGAGGTCCGAGAGCTGAGCTTTAAATTAGTTGGAATTGCCTGGGGGATGGTAGAGGAGATGGCATTGCCGTGAGCTCTGACAGTGAGATTTGATGTTGACCGACAGGCATTCAAAGGAACTGTATAGGCAGGAGGGAGCTTCGGAGATGGAGAGGTCATTCTTGTGGATAATTGCTATGCCTCCACCTTTGTGTAAGGGCCTGTCTTTGCGGATAATTGAGAAGCCGGGTGGCACCAGCATGTCCAGAATGGGGAGGGACAGGGTGTTTAGCCATGTTTCCGTGATGAAGGCTACATCCAGGTCATGAGAGGATGACTTCTGCTATTTCCGTAGCATGTTTGACTGCAGACCGGCTGTTAATAAGCATACAGTTAATGGGGGGGCCTATTTTCGCTTTTAGCTTGTCAGGCTTGGCTCTGGGTATGGATGAAAGAAACAGTGGAGGTCTAGTGGCTCTACGGGGGGGGGAGGTCTCTACCCACTCCGGTGATGACTTGTATCGAGGAGGTGTGATTCAAGTTTGTGAGCGGATCCTCGGCTGACTCGTTCGGGGGGAGTTCGGGCGAGGCGACGGGAGCGCTCATTTCCTGGGGGCAGAGGGAGGTTATAGTTCTTCTGGGATTGACTGTTTGCGGTTCCATCTGGTCTTTAATGCGATGAGGCAGGGAGCTTGGGTGCGGATGAACCCAGTTGGTGGTGGGAAAGTCATTCCTGGGGGGGGGGGGGAAGTGGGGAGGAGGGGCTGTAGGGAAGGGCAACTGGAGATTCCCTAGGGCATATAGGGTTTCCTTCAGGCCAATGATCAGGGTCGCGATCTGAGCATCAATAAGGTCGAGGCGAAGTGAGAGCTCGGGTGAGGGGGAGAGGAGGGGAGGATCTCTGTGGTGGGGTCTTACTTCAGTGATTGTCCTGAGACCTGCACCGCTGCTTAACTGTGCCACTCTGACCCGGCTCCTTTCTCAGGCCTTCCTTAAGTCCACAGATATCTTGCCGACTCTCTTGCCCCTGCGTGCGTCTCTGAGAGTTAGCTCTTTGGGCTCCAGGGGTTCTCCACCCCTCCAGCCACTCCCAGGTCTCCTCCAGGGTCATAAAGAACCATGACTTCCCCTCCGCCATCACCAGTAGCTTTGCTGGGAAGAGAATCAGATATTTTTAGTTTTTCTCCCGGAGCACTCGTTTCACCTCCAGGAAGGATCGTCGCATCTTCTGGGCCTTTACTGAAAAATCCAGAAAAAAAGTTATTGTAAAATTCGCAAACTTCAATTGGGGGCTGTACGCGCTGTCTGCAGAATTATGTGTCTGTCCCTATAATTGAATATTCTGGCCAGGATAGGGCACGGGGGTGCATCCGGTTTTGGTGGTCCTCCTGGTGCTCGGTGGGCACGCTCCACTGAAAAGTGTTGGGAGAGAGCACAAGGCTGTAGGTGGTTTTGTACCAAGTCCTCTACAAATAGGTATGTGGCCTGTCCCTCCACCTTCTCCGAGACTCCCACAATTTGCACATTATTCTTACGTGGGCGCTCCTCGTAGTCTTCGAGCTTTGCCTCCAGGTCCGCCGTCATTGTTTGGAGCTTCTTGACAGTTATTTCCAATGTTTTTGTGGAATCCTGAAGTGTGGTGACAGAGTCTTCGATTGCTTTTATCCTCTTCCCCCAAATTCCGCAGGCCAGCATGCATGAGCGTCACTTCAGTTGTAACAGAGTCCTCTTTTATTCTCTGGTGTTAACTGTATGGCCTCCATGATGTCTTATAGAGTCAGGCGCCATCTTCAACTTGCTTCTTTGTACCATGTGCTTCATTGTTCTCCTCCACAGCTTCAGCTTTGGAATGCGCGTATTTATCCAATTTCGTTTGGTGCGTTTGTTTGGCCCGTTTCAGTGTCGAAATTGTGCCAGAGTCACAATTATAAAACACCCCTTTCTCCTCCGCTGTGCTTATGTCAGTGTTCCTTATTTAGGGTGTGTAGTGAGCCTCTGTGTTACACTGTAGCCAGGTTGTGACTGAGGTGTTCCAACAAAGTGGGAATTGCCTTCACTTATCAGAGCCCATTTGATTCCTTCTGGGCGTTCATCCACCTTTTCCTACTAACACACTCAAAATGGCGGCGCATCGGGGGCCGTTGTGCCTGTTTTCTCACTGAGTGCGTCACTTCTGTTGAGTTCACTTCTGTTCCTCCCACGGCCTCCTCTGGCTAAGTCAGCCCGTTTACATGTAGGCTGTTACCGCCGTGGGTATCATACCGCGTGATGTAATGTAGCCCCTCACCTCCGAATGGAGCCCGCAGGTATTCTGTGCTCCTCACCTTCATTGTTTGTCCAGCCCTTTGCCCAGACACTTTCTCCTTTTGTGAGTGGGGGGGGGGGGGGGAGGGGGAGACTGTGGGAGGAAGGGGGGAATGAGGGGGGTGTTGCTCGCAACGGTATCCGCCTCAGCGCCCTCCCACCAAATCTGTGCCAATCGAGCCTGGTCACACGTACTGGCCACAGCACCGCACGCCCCGGGCCCCTCACCTGCTGCTGCCGTCTGCCTCTTGGTTTCGCGGACGGATCCCGAGCAGCACTTGGCCGATTCTCCACGAACTCGTCATTGTTGCACGGCCAGGGTTAGGGGTAAATCGGAAAGGTCGTCTCAGTTGTCCGCAGGGCCCCACCTCAATTTGTGTTGCTGCAGCTGCTTCAGCCAACAACGGTCCCGGGGCTCGGCTCGTTGTTCGTAGCGGCCTGCAGTGCACGGACCATTTCTTGGTCTGTGGGCGTTGGGAATCCATTATTTTCGGTCTGTCACTTCCCGATGGGTTAGGGACCACAGGGGAGGTATTATTTTATGACAAAAAAGAATTAATGTGCTGGATTTTAGGGGTTCAGATTTTCGATTCTCGGAGCTCTCCTCCTGTGCGGCCATCTTGGTTGCCAGCTGGCCACACCTCTCCATTGATGTTTTTCTGACATGAGATCCACAGTTTGATATCCTCCTCCAAAGTGACAGTGAGTCTGTCAAAATCCCTACTGTCAATGACATCCTTGCCAGATATCTATCCTCCATTGCCAAATAGTATACAATACATCCTCCCATAAAGTCCTCTTCAACAATACTCCGAAGTCTGCCCTCAAGCAACTGTTACTTAAGCAAAGAGAGGTTTCAGTCCTGCTATGTGAAGACACATTTCCAAGTAAGGTTTCTCCAAACTCTCCAACAATGCTCTTAGACACAGAAAGGGAATTGCAAGACAAAAATTCCTTTTGGAAAAGTCTTCAGTCCACATAGTTACGACTGAAGTATAAGGTTGAGTAGGACCGTAACCACAGTACGTATGATCATCAACAAAGGCACTACTGGCAGGAAGAGGAGGAAACCATTGGGGTTATAGTCCCTCCCAAGTAGGCAGGCACTATGATTAGTAATATGAGGAACAGCATTTTTGAGATCGACCAATGCGTAGAGTTTATCTAGACCTTATTAATGAACTACCTCATGTTCCCACCTGCTCAAGCATTCCTTACAAATCATCTGCTGTATCGAATCGAGACTTCTAGCCACAGAGTCCTTACCTTTTGAATTTCCCCAGGGGTCCGACTGGATCCAGATTTTTCATGAGCAGTACCCCTCTGCACCGGTAAGTGGCTTTGAGAGGCTACTAGTCTGTTGACTGCGTTGTCCGTGCCAAGAGTGACGTTGCTGTAGTTATATAGGTGCCGCCCAGGCATGCTATTGTCATTCTTTTCTTTCCACACCAGCCAATGATGATCCGAGAGAAGAGCTATCCCTCAGTCTGTTTTGCTGGACCTCTTTTGCGTTTTGTCTACAGTTTTTACCTTCCGGTGTTTCAAGGGCGTCATCTCACAAGACCGGATTCAAGCCCTGCAGTGCCGGTCTCTGGCCGATGTCGGTGATAAACATGCACCTCGTCTGTCTGTGGTGTTTGGACCAGAACCAATAACCGAAGATGTGTTCTGATTGCCGGGCCATGCATCCGAATGCTTTGAAGCAGCAGTCCCTAAAGCTTATGGCGGCCCAGCATGTGAGTCTGACCTGGTCAAGGGAAAGGTCCCAAGATTGGTCGCGGAGCCTAAAGTCTACATCGTCCCATTTGAAGTCCTATGAGGAGGAACAAAATATAGACTGGTGTGAGGAACTGGGTGAAGCCAGTAGCCTAGATATGTCCAGATGCTGGTCTGCTTTCTCCCCCTACCTTGGCTATGAAGGAGGGAGCATCCTATGTATTGGAGGCACGCAGGGCAGCTGAGGTCCTTTACTTTCAGCTACCCTTGTTGGCTGTCAAGACTAACATCTTGACAGAGGTGCTGCAACTGGAAGTTTCCACATCCGAACTTCTACTCCCGTTCAATGATGCACTCACTGATGCCATTTTGGGAACCTGTGAATAGGACGATTGCCCTCCGCCATCACCCTACTCCTGTGGACTAAAATTTCCTCACACAACACCCTACCCCTGAGAGCTTAACGGTCCAAGCCTCAGCCATCCAAGGCGTTTCCCTACCGCTCCCACAGATAGGTAATTTAAGACGCTGGACTCATTTGGGAAAAAGATGTACTCTTCTGCAGACCTGCATTGCGATCCATGATCGCTGCATGCCTTTTGGGCCATTATTACTACAGGCTGAATCCTGATTCCTGTCCGGAGTTTCTGGTTCGCAGAGCGAGAGAGAGCAGCAGCAGCAGCAGTGGCATCGAGCGGAGCGGGAGCAGGAACGTCGAGAAACACCGAGACGGCTGCCGCTTCTAATCAGCCTCACTTGACTCTGTCGAGGCTTTGGCTGTGGCTTCTCGCCTACCTGTTGGTCCCTCGGACCAACGGCCCATTTGCTCCGTAAAAAGGCTCAATATTGCGTGCATCGGCGCGCAACAGCTCGGCTCTAGTTGTGAGCAGCTGTTGGGAGAGGCAGACCTGAACGGAGAGGACCCACGGCATTGGAGCAGGACGATTGCGGCAAAACCTAGTCAAGCAAAATAAGCAGACCCAAGCCAAGCAGTTGAGAAGGACTACAGGACAGCAACGTATACTGTTTCCACTGTGGTGGGCGGATGTCGCAGCTGCAGGATCGGAGAGCATAGAAGCGGAGAACTGAGTGCGAACTAGAGCCGGGAGCCGATAGCTCACCCCTGCCTGTCTATTGCCTACACACTGCTCACATTGCTCCCTACCGGCATCAGCAATCCGCAACCGAGCACAGCCGCGCCGTGGAACTGCCGAGCCTCGCTGATTGCCCTGCACGGCCCCCACGGTCCGCTGCGCCACACCCCTACTATCGGCGTGCAACTGCTGCTGCACCACATCGCACCGCACCTCCATAGGTGGCGGCGGTGAGCTGGAGAAAAAGTAGCGGATGGCACTGATCGCGTTGTGGTGTCCAGCAAGGAGCCCAGTACAAAGACAAACAATAAGATCCTGGCAGGGGGCTCCCCCACCCCCCCCGCGGGAAGGAGTACGTCAGCCGACGGGGATCAGCAGGCTCGGGTGGCAAAAGGGTGAGGAGCAGGCATTGGGATGGACACAAGGGGTTTCTGCCTTTCTGCTCAACTTGGATTTTAATCTGCCCCCCGCACCCTTCTGCACTTTCTTGATGATGTGATGTACTTTGGTCGTTTGTAGCAGATCCAGCCCACGTTTTCAAGAGAGCGAAACAGAGGAGAGCGCCGAACAAGCCGGGACCTAGGCTCTGAGCAAATCCTAGAGCAAACTTTAGAGCAAGATAGCAGGCCAGGTACCTGGGCCCTTAAACACCCATACCCTCAATTCCCCAAATCCCAGCTTTTCCCTCCAGCTCTTAGTCCTTCAGCTCTTCAAGACCCTTGGTGCCTCTCTGATTCCATCTCGCGCGCTCGCCCATTTAGGAAACTGGAGTGTCTGGAGTGCAAAAGCGTGAAAGCCAGTTGCTGAGGACTTGCTGAAGGGCTGTAAATTTATCTACAATCTCTGTGCCTTCAGGCGGACTCATGAGGTCGGGAAGAACCAGGAAGACCCTTGTGACTAAATCAAAGGGAAAAAAGGGAAGAATTCAAACCCCAGTGCAAAAAACATTGCCGAGCTAAAGCACATCATAACCGAGCAGGATCAGGACCAGGATCCGGATAAGTCAACAGCAAAATTGCAAGCTACCAGCGCAACATGCTGCTACCAACCAAAGATATACACGAAGTTCAGTTTCTTAAAAGGACGCAGGGTCAGCCATTTTTTCCAGCAATAAATTCCTGCAAGGCTTGCAAACACCACTGCTACCAGTATTATCACCATCACAAACGCAAGCACTTGTTTTAAGTACTTTGCCCCCAGACAAACATACGGCACCACAGTATCAAGGCCAGCCATCAAAACACAGACACCAGGGCAGCATCCGGAGGAGCCGCCCGATTAAAGAATACAAGCCCCAAGAAAGAGCTGACGCTCTGTCACAATTTGCTGACAGAGCTGAATACAGTCACCAGGGCAGCAGCCAGAGGACTCAGTCTGCAGAACTCAAACCGCAAAAAACAGCTATCACACCACCACAACTTGACGCCAGAGTTGAAAACTGGTCTACGGAAAAGCTCAAGGCCAAGCAGGAACCTGGGCAGAACTAAGGAGAGAAGAAGATGAACAAATTAGGGAATTTAGTTTCAGCCCCTCGACCAGCATGCCGATCAGAAGCTACAGCACGCTGATCAAGACGTCAGATCAAACAAATAAAACACCGTCACTAACTCCAGATCCTCATGTTCATGCCCAAGGTAGTGTGCCTATCCAACTTGGAGGATCATGTGCAGGGTCACAGGACCCAAGCCAGAAAGAAGAAGGCAGGGCAATTGTGTCCCACCTAAACACACTAGAATGGGAAGACATGCTCGCAACTTACAACTCAGATCAGAGAGCGCACCCTCACCAAGACACCCCACTGGAGTCCCCCCGAGACACCAACATGGCAGAACATAACATCAATAAAAGCATGAACGAGAATGAGCTTAGAAAAGAACAAAACACTGGCACTTGGACTTCTCTTTTAAACACAATCCAACTAGCCGGCAAAGTATTGCAATACCAATCAGAAAAGATGGAGATACAACTAACACTTCTGAACACACTGGCAGTTTTTACTGCAGGTATTGACAAAAAACTGGGAAACCTGCACTGCTTGATAACAAGAGCACAAACAAATACCTATCTTAGTTGTAATTGCAACCAGGTTGTGGACAAATTATCTACACTGCCCTCAATGCTAACTGGCCTTATAAGTGATATCAAATGCTCAACAGTAGAAAACGCAACAAAAGACCTGGGCACCGCCGAAAGCGTAGAGGGAACAACCAACAGAAAAAAACTCGGAAATGTGCTAAAAGACAATCCTGAGGTGCATACTGAGGAGACTGCATGGTCTTGAGATGGAAAACTCCAAAAACTCAACGCTAAACAACGTCATCAACAAAAAAGAAAAGGGTGTAATCAAAAGTTACAAATACAACAAAATATTTTTCTATTTTCTCAGACGCTCAGAATAAGCATGAAACTGACGACAGAGACGCAGGGCCAATACAGCAGGCACAACTGCCCCCACCCATTTCGGAACAACAGCAAATAGTAAAAAGGTTAAGCATGGAACCTGGAGAAACAAAGGGACAAGGATCGCCATCAAGTGACATAACAGCACAAAAAGAAGAACAAAAGCAAGAAAAAAGAAAGATGTGTCTGTCTTTAAAAACTGACAGAGGCAAGATCAAACAGTGGAAAAATAGTCAAGATCTAAGGGGAGAATTAAGTCTCTCATCCAACGAACCTGCACTTGCAGGGCAAGCACGCGGACTCATGTGCAACTTAGAGGCAATACGCTTGCTCGAAAGCAAGCAAAAAATCCCCAGTCCAAGCTCCAACATAGGGGCCAGAAGAAAAATTCATGGATCAACAACTAGGCCAAATCAAGAATTATCACGTAGAGAGATTAAAACGACGATTACACTAACCACAATCAGCCCTAGGTGGAAGCCACCGGAAAAAAGGGTACAGGACAGGGGGCAAGAATCAAAGCAAACTCCCCTAAAGTATATAACACCAAAACTAAATACAAAGAACTCCATGGTAGTAGGAGCAAGTAAGCAATTGGAAATACAGCTAGAAAAACCAAACAATGAATCAACGGCTACAATACATCTACAACCAGTGTTACAACAAATACCAGAAAGTAGACAGCAGGAAACAGAGGTTTTGGTCTTCTATCCTCAATACACTTCAAAGCGACAACAGGATTTGCTAAAACGAGGAAATATCCTCAGAATAACTAAATCTATCCCAAAGCTGGATGGCATTAGCTCAAAGGATCTACTTTCTGTAGAATTCTTACCCGCTGCTAATCCCCAAAGCTCAGAGGCAACAAAGACAACTTGGTCCTCAAGCAAAATTGTAGACTCGATTTTAGCTGAGCTGGAGTTATTTAAATACTGGGGCATCAATATTGCCCCCTTTCAAAAACCAGCCTACCCTCTCCCATTTCTGAGCATGACAAGCTCAGTAATAAAAAAAACACCAGGCACACTCAAATATTGTACTCAGAGGTGCACGGGGAAGATTGCCAAAAAGGAGCCCCACCAGCCAATGGGATCGACCAGATCTATGGACGAAGGCAGTCACTCATCTAAACCAAGGCCCAACAAGGGAAGTATTGTCTCGTAGGATCACCATATGCTCCAAGGAGGATTGACGCTACCCAGAAGATCACAGCAGGGGAAGGAACCAACCCTAGGCCTATGCTTGTGGAACGTTAATGGTTTAACCATAAAAAAAGAAGATCCGTAGTTCCTGCACTACGTCTCCCTCTTTGACATAATAATGCTGCAAGAAACTTGGCTCAAGGACCCACAGCACATCGAGGGCTACACAAGTTTGCCACACCAGCTACCAGGACCAGCAGATTTGGCCATCACTCAGGAGGATTGGCTACCTATGTCTCCACAACAACAATAGCGTCAGCAACCCTCATGGACTCGATGACAAGTGCAACACTAGCAGCCAAAATCAGTATTGTCCTTGATGGAAAAGAAATGGAGGTCTGCATAATCAATTTGTATGTACATCCAAAAAGCAAAGCGAAAGACTCGACCAAAATTACCAACCAATTGGCCGAGTTCGCTACTGAGATGGAAAATCCACTCTTCATCCTGACAGGGGACTTAAATCATGATCTCATTTGCTCGGCAGAAGGGGAGGAGGTACTGGCTTTAACTAGAATTTATAACATACCGTCACAAAGTGTCCCACTAGACAGGATAAAAAAAATGCATCAATAGTCGCTTTCTTGACGACTTAGAACATCAAAACCTTTGTGCACTGAACGGTAGATTTCCGGCAGACTCTCCTCCAGTTAATTCTTTTTATTCCATAACAACAAGCTCCATACTAGATTACACCTTCGCAAGCCTCGCACTGTTCCCATACATTCTTGGGTTCAGAATGGGCGATATGGGCGACAGCGATCATCGCCCCCAGGAATTTCATACAACAGCAATTATGCTGAGCTTAATCAGGCCAGATACATCTATGGGGCTGATCCATTCCTTAAACCAAAAAAAGATCAAAAGCACGACAGCCAATACTAACCTTCAGGCCGAAGCGGCAATACAAGTTTTCAATATGCAAGCATCGACCACAGGTGGCGTATCACTTACTGGGGTCATTTCATCGCCACACTGCTAAAAAAGCTTGCAGTTACTTCCCCCTCAAAAGACAACCTTCGGAAAGAGGGCAGTAATAACAACTTAAAGAAAGAGCGGAGAGTACAGTTAAAAAAAAGTCTCGAAAGATCAATAAATTTGACTCTGCGCAAGTTGAGAAGATCCCCTGGGAACACTAGCGCATGAGTATCTTTGAAACATCAAAGGGCAGCGCTCAAACGATTAAAATGGAATATCAAGAGAGATGGCGAGAACGGAGTCTGGGCTAAACTCCTATACGATATAAATAGTAACAACAGTGCTCGCTTTTGGAAAACAGTTAACGGGATCCACAACACAAAGGTATAGGGTCTCACATCTCTGAAGCGATTTGGATAAAATATCTCTCCAGCCACTTCAACAACCATACAGAAAATGCAGGAGTCCAAATGGTCACCAGTTGGATTCCAGAGAGACAACGGGAAACAAGCGCTTCAGAGAAATGGGAGCAGGTACATCCAGACACAAAAACCAATCCTTTGGTGGCAGCGAGGTGCCAGCAGTTACTCAATTAAAAAACAGATAGCCAAAGGCAGGAAAGAAGGTGCACTGGGACCAAATGACATTCCACCTGCCCTCTATAAAGCAAAGAGTGGGCAGACATCCTGCAACCTTTATTCCTGGAAATCAGGCTGTTAAACAGAATTCCAGAATCCTGGAGGGGCTCAACAATAGTGGCAATCTACAAAAAAGGAGACAAGGCTGACCCAAACAACTACCGCCTAGTAGCTCTTCTTGACAACAAAGCTAAATATTTTGCAGGCACCATATTAGAGGAGCTTACACTTTGGGCTGAGTCAAACCAGGTAATTCCGCTGAACCAGACCGGCTTCCATAAAACGACTGGAACATCAACAAATATTCTCGCAATCTCATTAATAATTGACGCAGCAAAATCATCTAAGATTCCTCTACATTTGTGTTATGTTGACTTCAGCGCTGCTTTCGACAATATAGAGAGAGGCAGACTGTGGGGGAAATTGGCGCGATGGGGCATACCACAGACTACTCTAAACATGCTGATGCTCTTACACACGGATACCTGGGTGCAGGTGAAACTAGGCAGCGGTAATCACCTGTCCTCAAAAGTGCCCACTACAAAAGGATTGAAGCAGGGATGTGAGCTTGCGCCAACCTTGTTAAATCTTTTCATGGCGGACCTCCCAAAAGTGCTCGATGCCTGCAACTCCCACTCACCAAGGATAGGTGGGAAAACCTTGACCAATCTCTTTTGATAGTCAATTTTTATTGAAATTTCTGGAACAAACAAATTCATTGGTAGCAAATCACACATCACAGTTAAACATTTCCCCTCTTGTTTTACAAAAAAAAAAACATTTCCCCTCCTTGGCGACAACACAGACATAGTAAGTCCGCCCTGAATGTTTACTTTAACTTCCATATAACACATTGACACAGCAAGACTTGGACCTTCAAGATGGTAATAATCCAAACCAATTGCCCCACACTTTACCGAACAGTTCCGGGCAACCCCGGGCCTCAAAGAGAGACTCCTCCTGTACCCCACACCAATCCACGCCCCTCCTCCATTTCCGCAGCTTCGGGGCCGCAGCCTGGGACCAACCCGCTGCTATGTCCCGTTTCGCCACCGTCACAGCTGTCCCCAGGAAACGCTTGTCAGCCCAAGAGCCATCTAGTCCGTAAAACATCCCCAACAGCAAGGGCCTCGGGTCATGGGGGACATCCCACCCCAGGGCTCGTGTGAGCTAGAGTTCCACTCCCCTCCAGAACAGCTTCAAGGCCAGACACAACCATACCATGTGGTAGAAGTCCTCTGGAGTACAGGCACAGCGCGCGCATGCCAGGGAGGCTCTCATGCCGGCTCGGACGAGACGTGCTGGGGTGAGGTACGCCGTGTGGAGGTAGTAAAGCTGGACCAGGCGTAACTTAGATGATGTAGTCAGGGTTTTGGGTGCCATAAGGGCGACTCGCCAGTCCACCTCTTCTAAAGGACCCACCCACCCCTCCCACTGCTCCCTAAGCCGATCAAGAGATGTAGGGCTATTATTTACCAGTGCTCGGTATACACAGGACACACTCCCCCCTCCCCAGGTTCACCCATCATTACCTGGGCTTCTAGAGGGCTAAATTCTGGGAGAGAGGTGGGTGTTGGGAGGTGCGCGTGGAGAGCATGACGGAGTTGTTAGTATTTATAGAACTGGGACTGGAGAAGGGCAGGTCAGAAAAGGAGTGCATGTGGTCCCCCACCCACACGTCCCCAAGCAGCGAGACCCCCACTAAGTCCCAGCGACGGAAAGCTCCCAAGGACGAGACCTCCCTCAGCCAGGCACCATGCCATAACGGCGTTTGTCTAGTTAGCCTCCGATCCCATCTCACATGACGAAGGGCAGTGCGCCAGGCCGTGAGCACCGTCCTGATGACTGGGGGCAAGGCCTGCTGCACCGGCCAGCTGCCCAGGATCTGAGCAAAGTCCAAGGTACTGAGCTCCACCCGATAGGCTGGGTCGGACAAGCCACCCGCTAACCAGTCATGGATCACGAGAAGTCTCGTGGCTAAGTAGTAGAGATGACAGTGGGACAGAGGAATTCGTGATCGCCCACCTCCCCACAGAAACCGGGTGAGTGTGCCGTCCAGTTCCCGAAACCAGCCACCAGAAAGGTGGACCGTGGTGTTCTGTAGAATGTAAAGAAAGCGGGGGAGAATCATCATTTTTAAAAGGGCGCTCCTGCCCAGCGGGTTGAGGGGGTGGGGCTGCCAGTTCCTGAGGTCGGTCTTTATCCGAGCGACCAGGGGAGCAACGTTTAAGGCCCATTCAAGCTCCGGGAGGAGGGTGACCCACACGCCCAGGTATTTGAATGATTGCCTCCGGAGGGGAATCACCACCTGCCAATCAAAACACGTCCGAGAGGGGTGTAGGGGGACCAGGGTGGATTTCTTCAGGTTAAGAAGAAGTCCCGAGACCTGCTCGAACACCGAGAGGGCCGCAAGGGATCTAGGGCAGGAATGTTCGGGATCTGCCAGGTTGAGCAGAACATCGTCTGCATATAGAGCAATTTTATCAACCTGGCTCTGATCCCAGGCCCAACCCTGGATAAGGGGGTTCTGCCGGATCAACGTCGCCAGGGGCTCCATCACTAGTGCGAATAAAAGTGGTGAGAGCGGGCAGCCCTGACGGGTGCCTCTCCGGATCGGAAATGGTTCAGAAAGCTCACCGTTAACGAGTACACGGGCTCTGGGGCTATTGTAAAGAACCCTGATCAGGCGGTGGAAGGAAAGGCCAAATCCCATCCTCTTCAGAACATCACCCAGGTACCCCCAGTCCACCGTGTCAAAGGCTTTCTCGAAGTCTACGAGAAGCAACGCCAGATATGGGGACAGCCGATGACGGTGGGCCAGCGCCAGGTGGAGGCGGCGGATACAGTGACGGGTGCCCCTGGCAGGCATAAACCCACATTGATCAGGGTGGACCAGGTCTTGCAGGAGGGGCCGGAGTCTCTGATCTATCGCAGTAGCGAAGATCTTGATTTCTGTGTTAATCAGCGAGATTGGGCAGTAGTCAGAGCAGTCTAGGGAGGGTGGCTGTGTCTTCAGGATGCCCACAATGGTTTCCACATCTGATTCAGACGGGAAGGACCCCTCATCAACCACCTGACGGAAAAGCTCCGTCAAATGGGAGACCAGGTTGTAGGAAGGTGGATATCTGACTATGGTTACCCCCAACTTTTTTGCCTGGTGTTTTGCTGGTTTTTACTTAGTTGGCCTGGGATCCTGCTATTCAGGACCCCAGGCGTCCTGCTCTCTCTGTTAAAACGAACTCCATGTACCTTAGGTACATATCTAATTGGATACTGGGTCACCTTATCAGTCCCTGTACAGAGTACCTTAGGTATCCAGGGCATAGGTGTACCCAGGGCCTACCAAGGGCTGCAGCATGTATTATGCCACCCCTGGCTGGCCATCTAAAACTGACACAACTGGCTGCAAGACAGCTGCGGCAAGGTGGTGTAATCACCCTTTGCTATAGATATAGTATACCTATATCTAACCCTAAAATGGACACATATATTCCTATCAGTCACTCCTATGGCAGGCCTTATCAATCCTGAAGGCAGAGCGCTTGGAATTATGTGAGATGGTGCTCTGGCATGAGCTGAGCCCGTCTGCTGCTTGCGGAACCAAGTCCTAATAGCTGTTCCATGATAACGCTATACCATATACTCATGGGTTTCCTTTGCCAAGGCCTGTTGACTCCGGATCCGACACCGCCGACAGCGAGAGCCTGCGTGGGACAGCTCGTGCCTCCATCCTGGTCCACGTGGCTGCAGAGTCAAGCGTCCACTTTTCACTTGATCGCGACGACGACATCTGGTTCCTTCCTGGTTCCACTCCAGTCACTGGCTAGTGACTGTGAACATTGTCCCCTCTGCTTTCAGGTCTTCAGCATCTCTGATACACCCTTGGATCACACCGGACATCTTCCTCCTGGTCGCCTGCTGCATCTTTTCCTCGGCTCCATAGACTTCAACGCCGGAACCCAACACAACTTTGCACCTATGCACCCGCAGCCCGTGGGTGAGGTAACAAGAGCATTTCGGTGCTCAAGGGTAGATTGACTCTCCTAGTGTCCAGTTCCACAGTCGTTTTAGTCCTAACTAGTCAGGATTGTCCGTACTCACCTTTTTCTTGAACTGTACTGTCCATAGACGTTGTTGCGCATCTCGCGTGTGAGTTCACACTCTGCACACGCGTCCCGTGGGCCTCCTATTGCTAACCTAAAGTTAGGGTAGCGTGGTCCCAACGATCCTACAGCCTCTGGACTGCTCCATTCCTTCTATCGATTTCCTTATACCATTTACTTAGTATATGGTTTGCCGTGCCCCTAGGGCACCATTGTAATTTTGTGCAACTTATCGTATTTTTCCTAAGAGATTGTCATGTGCTTAGCCCTCTGACCTCATAAAGAGTTCAGAGGTGTTTGTTATTAATAAATATATTGTTTATTTTCATAACAATCTGTGTGGTGAGGGGGCGTGGCCGAGCCAGCCAAGATGGTGGACGCACTTCCCTAGTGCTCCGGTCGGCTGCCCGCAAAGTGGATCCCTACCACCGCACAAACGGCCGTGTACCGGCCGATATAATCGCTACTCCTGTGAAGGGCTCCCGCGCACACCTCTGGTGCCACCTGTGATTGCGGAGCTGCTGCTACGGACCCGGGGTGCCATGCGACGGCTGTCGCCGGAGCGCAACTAAGATGGCGGCGCCCAGCTCCTGACGCCCGGGAGCCCGGAAAGATGCCCCTGCTGCCCGGCGACACTGGGCTATGGTCCCTCTGAGCCCTGGGGGTGCCCTGGACATGGCCGCTGTACTGCCGGTCTGGCGACAGTGATCGCGTTGCGGAGAGACCACATCTCCGATTGAGCCTGACCGCCCGAGACCCCTGGACCGGCCGAGCGCCCTGGTGGGGTGCCGGCGGCTACAGACCAAAAGCGGAGAGGGCTGAATCGCGGTGGGCCTCGGGGGACATCTCTGGCGCTCCCGATGCCACCGGGACACTGCTGCGGACCCGAGACGGTGTATGACACTTGCCGCCCAGACCGACCCAAAATGGCGGCGCCCAGTCCAAGATGTCGGGAAGCCCGGCGAGCCGGGTCCTGATGCCCGGTGACAAGACCTGACGATCCTGGTGACTCCCGGAGACGTCCTAGCCGGAATGTTCGCGCTGCCGCCCCTGCCGCAGTGAGTACGTTGGCGCGAGGGCTCTCGCGCTGCAGGCGACGGTGGGCCCTGTCTGCTCCTGCCCCGTTCGGGCGGCCCTGCACGTCACGGTCACGGTCGGCAGTGGTGGCCCCCACGACCTCGCGGGTGTACAAGGAGCGCACCGAGAGACACAGCGACGGCCCTAGGCCGACAGCGGGGGGCGTCCCATACACCGGACACCCGAGAACATCACCCCTCCTGAGGCCTACTGACGAGGGACTCGAGGCCCCGGGGACACCATCCAACGAGAGACGACTGTGGGGGAGACCCAGGGACGGAGTCGTGCAACGTACCTGCCCGGACGTCACATGGCTGACGGCGATTGAGACCGGAGGTGACCGGTGGAAAACCCACGTAACCGCTTTCAGTGAGGGGACCCCCACGGACACGCGAGGCTGGGGACTACCCGCATAACCCATCATCCCTACAGCAGTTGCAGGGGCGCAGTTAGAGACCTACAGCGGGACCACTACGACCCTCAGTGAGAAGAGGACCTCACCTCCCCCGCTTCGACGACAACATCAGCTCCATGGCGGAGTGACGGCGGGGGCCGGAGGGCAGTTTGCAACAGCGGGAGAGCCCGGGGCGCATAGACGAGACCCCTGCGCGGCGGGGGCCTCATACGGGGATACACCACCTTGGACTGCCACCCACTCGGGAGGGGCGTGGGGGCCCTCCACAACGCACAGAACCGGGGTCACACGATCCCATCTGAAAGACGGGGGCAGAGCACACCGTCCCGGAGGAGGCCCCTGGTCCCAGAGGGGTGACTGCGCCGCCGACCCGGTGGGCCACGAGCGACAACGATGGGGAGATCGCAGCGGACAGTGACCACGACGCCGGCACCCGCCCAGAGGCGATCGCCCTCCCCGGGCCCCTCGAAGATGCCGCAAGCCGGCGGACCGCCGCAAGGTGAGGATAGGTCGACCAAGCTAGATAAGGTACTAGCGGCCATAGAGCACTCACGGCTGTCAATGGAGAACAAGTTCGGCGAACTCGCCTCGGATATAAACCTCCTGCGAGATGACCACAGAAAACTAACGGATAGAGTGAGCCAAGAAGAAAAAACGTTACAAGACTTGAAGCCACAGGTCCAACTCCACCAAGAGGCCATCCAAGAACTCCAGAACAAAGTCAAATTCTTGGAACACAAGACAGACGATTTGGAAGGTCGCTCACGCCGGAGCAACATCCGCGTCCTCAACCTGCCAGAGGGAGTGGAGGGGTCTGACCCTGTACACTATATAGAAACCTGGATAAAAACATTCACTCAGGTTCAGGACCTCACACCCTTCTTCTCAGTGGAGAGAGCGCACAGGGTTCCAGCCCGATGCCCGGCTGTGGGCTCCCCCCCAGACCATTCCTGCTTAAACTACTACACTACCAGGACCGGGATGCGATCCTACGAGCGGCCAGGCAGGCGAGAACACTCAGGGTGGAAGACAAGCACGTAATGCTGTTCCCAGACTACTCTCAAGCAGTACAGCACCAGCGAGCCACATTTCAGGCGGTAAAACAAACCCTGAGACAACACAAGATGCAGTACGCGCTCCTCTTCCCGGCTCGCCTTAAAATTATACTTGGGGACTCTACGCACTTCTTTACGGACCCGGCGGAGGCGCGGTGCTGGCTGGAACACCACGACAAAGATCTACCAGAAAGGAGAACCACATCATCGCGCCCCCTTTCTAACAAACGGGGAATACGCTCCAAGAAGATAGCCCTCACGCAGCTGAGCCGCCCATCGGTTCCCAACACCAGAAAATCCCCGGATCTGGAACAAATAATAGCAGACAGACGGAAGGCCCTACATGCGGCGGCGGAGACCCGGCATACGGTGGATGTATCGGAGGAGGACCGGGGCCAACACAAATCCTTATCCTCACCGCTGCGTCCAATGTTAGAAATGGGATCCCTGGCTGGCCAGGGCTTGCGCCAAAGACAGTCAGAGACCACCACTTCCACGTCAGGGCAAGGGAGTTACACGCCAAGATAACCCCTGCTCACCCTCTAGGTAACGTGGCGCGAGCAGCAAGGCTAAACTTGGAGGCGATGTGAGTTAAGTATTTGCGCACGCACCCCAGCAACAACACCCAAGGCCCACCACAAAGGAAACTCCACACAAGGTTATATAAAAATAGCCTTTGTATTACACCAAAACACATTAGATAAAAACACACACTTTACAATGTGCCAACAGGCACGGGCAGAATTTACAGGGGATATGTACAAGACAGGGCCACCTGGACCACTGTCAGGAATAGGCACTTTTAGAACTTAGAATACAATACTTGTAGGCCTAGAACTTAGAACATAGAGCCTATCGGACAGTACCTTCCGTCCTGGTTGCGTGGGATAATGCGAGTGATCTCCTTAGTAGGCTTGAGCGGGCGACCGGCTAGCTACAAGCGTCTGTCTGGGGCGACCAATGTGTGCGGCGCAGGGGAGGAGGGGGAGGCAGGATGCGGGCGGCCCAGCGAAGCGGCGCGGCTCAGGGGAGAGCGGCGCGGCTCGAGGCTTGGACGGGCGGTTGGGCACGAGCTGCCGAGGGGAGTGAGCGAGGCACACTTCAGCGAGGCCCCAGTGGCCCAGGGAGATCAGACAAGTCCCAGCAATTTGTCAGGGAAGGCACAATAGAGTCCACTGGTCCTGGGACTCTGGTCTGGGGGCGAGCTCAGTATCAAGCCCTTGGAACATCACTTAGAACATAATATAGAAAATCACTGTAGCACAAAATAACACACCACCAGTAACTACTGGTAATCCGGTAAGTACCACCTACGCAATCCTAACCACCTTAGGAACAGGTCACGCAGGGAACCAGACCTCACTAGCACCACCTGAACTAGCAAGAACAACCACCTAAGTATCACAATACCTGTAGGGGTATAAGCACATAACACATGATGCATAACATAGATTCAGCGGTGTAAGGAAGGAGAACACATGATGCATCAACAATACATTCAGAGGTGCAAGGAAGTAAAACACATGATGCCTACAAACATTCAGAGGTGTATCAAAGAACACTTTGCAGAAATCACATTACCACAGAACTTACATCAAAAGTCCAGGGTCCAGGTTGCGCCACTGCACCAAAACCTAAACGTAGCAGCTGCCCACGAAGTGCTGGGCAGCTGATGTAGAGAATGATGGGGCCAACGCTGGAGCCTCGCAGGCTCTGGCCAGCTGACTGTCCCCTGAGCCCCTCTGGGCTCTCAACAAAGGACTGGCCCCTCAGGAGCCTCTCAGGCTCAAAATAAACTGATGCCTCTAGAGCCCTCGTGGCTCTAAACAATTATAATGTACCCTGGCGTTGGAGTCCCCCCTCCGGGGACTCGTGACACACAAATGCCCCCTAGAGCCTCTGTGGGCTCCAACTAAACAAATATGCGAATGGTGGAGCCTCACGTGGCTCGAAACAGAATGCGGCCTTGTCGGAGCCTCGGGGCTCAAGAGCAACTTTGGCGCTGTAAGCTGGAGTCCCCCTCCTGGGGACTCCTAAAGGCCATGGTGCGCTTTGAGCCTCTCTGGGCTCTGAGGACAAATGGCACCTCAATGAATGCCCCCGCACTGGAGGGGTGGGGCGGGCACCGGCAATGTGACCCGATGCCCCCCTCTCCTTCAGCCACTCACCGTGTCTCGCTGGGGCTGGAGGACTCCTGCTCCTACCTTCGATACTTGGCAGAAGTCCGGGGCTCCTCCTTCACTCTGGAGCCCCGGGAAGGACACGGGAAGGCGGCTTCTCCTCCCCGCGCCGGAGCTTTTCCGCCGATGGCAGGGCTCCCAGTGCTTCCGGGTGCACGTGGGGAAGCCCTCAGGGTCGGGCCAATCCCTGCGCGGCCCAGGAATGATGCGATGGGAGTCCCGGCAGCCGGGGCCAATGACAGTGCGGCAATGCTTTCTCCGGGGCCGCCAATGGCAGCGTGGCCCTGGATAGAGAGGCAGGCGCAGCGCCTCTCCAGCGGCCTCCGGGCTGCGGCGGTGACGGGGACAATCTTAGGACAATGCCGGGGGGGCACCGGCTTGTTTAGAATGGACCATAAATCGAGGTGGGCACTCGATGGGACTCCCCAGAGAACTTCACGAGATGGGCAAATGCCGGGTGGGCACCGGCTTGACAAACAAAGCGCTCTCAGCGCTGCAGCAGAAATTAAGCGCTCCCAAGCACTAGAGGGCAAAAACCAGTGCTCCCAAGCGCTAGGTAGGGGGAGCAGCGCTCCCAGATGCTAGGGGTCAAAGGAAAGCGCTAGGCACGCAGAAAACAGCAAAGTCCTTCAGGGGTCCAGGACCTCAGTAGTCCAGGGGCTGGGCAGGGCCCAGGGAGGGTAAGCCTTCCCCTGGGTCCCAGCAGCAGCATGCCCCTGGCAGATTCAAGTGTCAGAACAAGAACATTTTAATGGGGTTACAGCCCCTCTTTTATACACATTTTCCCTTTGTCTTCAGGTGCAGGGTGGGGGGAGAACCAGTCGCAGCTGGTTTTGGAGCACTGTGTTTACCTCAGCCACCCTTTCCATTCACCAGGCAGGCTAGGGTCATCAGTCGCACCACAGGGGGCGGAGCCAGCATTGTGTGGGAAAAGCCCAGCCCTATTCAGGACACAGGTGCAGCCCCTCCCTCACATCAGCATGCTAATCTCTCCATTCACCACCGGGGCAGACCCACACAGACTCCTGGAGCCAGGCTCCTCAGCCAGCTTCAGCCAATCACGTGCCAGCATACTTACTGCACACGCAGGCACACGTCTAGAAGTGGCACTTCCACATTAGACACATTCATGCCGCATACATCATTTCGCAGCATTCAATCACACGAGTCCGCACATACCAGACTCGAGCCTGTACACCCCACGCATCAGGAACTACCAGGGACACATACATTCCCATGCATTCCTATCGAAAGGCAGGCCTATCTCACACACGCACTCAGGGAGCGCACGCACTTTACACTGCGCCACAGTGTCAAAGTGCGCAAGGACCAGAAATCACTATAATTCAAGGCAAAAAGTTCAGGGGTGAACCTGCCAGAAGGGCCAAGTCCAACACTCCTGATTACTGGACCTTTAATTCATGGTGGGTGAGAGTTTAAGGGGGACACCCATGCTCCTAAGTGACCCGTCTAAAAGGGTGAAAAAGAACAAGTGTAGAGCTGCTAGTTCATCCTAAGCGGACATACTCATGCACATACAGCTTACCGGGTCGGGCTGTCTTGTCAGCGCATTCCTGCACTAATTAATGTGCTGAAAGAATACAAAATATCACAACACACCGCTATTAATCCCTGAAACAAACTATTTTAATAAAAATAGAGTGTACTGACAGTCATGATATACTAGATAAGGAGAGTCTCTCACCTCTCCGCCGGTTGTACTTCCATCTCGGCTGTTGGGGAATATGTGGCGCTGACTCTGACAATTAACAGCGACGAATAAGCTGGTCAGTACCAGTACACAAATAGAACACTGGGGAATAAAAAGGTCATACATTACCACGCGACCTTAGCCATAAGCTATACAAGCTAAGTCAAACGAACTGCTTCATATACCATTGCCCCTGCATATTTGTGGATGGCGCTGTTTTTTCTTATTAATCGCCATAGTAAGGCATTTCACAACCATGCACGGATTAGTTATATCCAATGCGAGTACAGTCATCGCAACTGCTGTGATCTCCAGAGACCCAACATGCTACCACGATAGCGCTGTCAAACAAGTTCATCCACTGTGGCAATTCCCGCTATAGACCATAGTGAGTTAACTGCTGCTTCTCCAAATCATGTTAACCTTCCATTTGAACGATCTATTCTCGGGACCCAAAATAAGGGACAGAGCCCCAAAAGCTCCGCTTACCTGGTGTTGATATCATTTACTTGGCAGATCCGGTATCTCCACCTCTCTTGCGTCCGCGTGTGTATGCGGAAGTAAACGCCCCGACGACGAGAGTTCGCCACAGCTAGTGCGCTAACCCAACACTTCCTCTTAGCGGAAGTCATCAATAACACATCCACATCAGAAGGCCGGAAGTGAGTCAAAACCGCGGCCCCATAGCTCGGATTCCAATTTTTAAGCTTCTCCATGTGATGTTAAATAAGTGACTGACTCAAAGCTATTAATTTCAGTCTATAAGCCCCAGTGTTAATCTGCTAAGGTAATTTATGATCCAATTATACTTGGTGCTTCTTCCTGTGAGAAGTTGGCCTGATATATGATGCTCACTAGTTCTAGTGATCACCTTGTATCAGTCCAAACAACCCTTATGGTGCTTGGTTGTAAGTCAACCTTATAGACCAGCTATCCTAATGGTAGCATGGACAAAGCAGTCTTAGGCTAAACTCTTTTGGCATGTGAAGCCAGCTGTTTTACCACAATATAACCCCTTGAATACCAGATGAAAGGACACCACACAGGTTGTTATGAAAATAAACAGTATATTTATTAATAACAACACCTCTGAACTCTTTATGAGGTCAGAGGGCTAAGCACATGACAATCTCTTACGAAAAACACTACAAGTTGCACAAAATTACAATGGTGCCCTAGGGGCACGACAAACCATATACTAAGTAAGTGGAATCTGAGAGTCGATAAAAGGAATGGAGCTGTCCAGAGGCTGCAGGATCGATGGGACCACGCTACACTAACTTCAGGTAAGTAATAGGAGGCCCACGGAACGCGTGTGCAGAGTGTGAACTCACACGCGAGATGCGTAACAACATCTATGGACAGTACAGTTCAAACAAGCATTTGCAATGCAATAGGTCTCGCATTAGGAAAGTTTGAGCTATTGGTATTGTAAATGGCAAAGTTTTTATTTATGTTTTTTTTTTTAAATAGCTAAATTAATAGCTTTGTCATTTACAATGCTAATAGTTATAACTTTCGCAAATGTGATACCTATAGCATTTGTAATGCAATATGTTTTGTATTTACATGACTTAGATGTATTGATATTACAAATAATGGGAGCAGATTTGTCCCCGGGATTGGAATTTGTAACCTGAAATTCCAGGGACAAAAACTCATAGTTGCACAGGGCAGAGGCGTAAATAGCAACTGCATTAGTGACCGCAGACGCTGTAAATTTGGTACCTCTGCACCAAGCAATTCGCAATCGGGGCCAAAGCGCATATCAGCATTGTGAAACCTCAGCGAGCATGTGCTACATTAACAATTCCTTATTTGGGTTTTGAGAAATGGGGCCATTGGTCTGTGCAGAGGGGTTGCTCCCACGCTGGACGAATGCCATTTGAATTTTTCTGCAGCATTCAAGGTCAGCACAACCCAATAAGGTCCCAGGAACAGCTTCCATAGCAAGGAAACATCATTATGCCAAAAAAGTACTCTTGTGAACATAACAATTCGAATGAAAGTAGATTACCTCATTGAAAATTGGTCAGTATTTTACAGTTAAATGAAGATTGAAAGTGAAATGGAAGATGCAAGTACTACATCTACCATTATGCAATAAGGACTTCTTGAATGCAAAAACATGGAAAAAGTAAAGGCAAATATAGCATGCAGCACCACCACGAGACTGGTGAGTTCATAAATTGGTCACCAAGTAATAATATATCAACATAACATGTATTTGTGAAGCGCACGTTCACCCCCAAAGGTACTTATTTTGTCGACCTCAGAAAGGATGAGCGGCTGAGTGGACATGCCGGGATTTGAACCGGTGACCACAGTTCTTAGCCTTCACCTCACAGTTGCTTGCTGCAGGAAGTTGTAGCAGGTTGTTGCTCACTGAGATATGGGCAATAGCTGTGTGAATTCAGTGAATTTCAGAAATCATGAAGAACGAAGCGTACTGCATTTGCCTCGAGTGGAGTAGTTAATATTCACCCATTTCTCCTCATCAGATGTCCCTTGTAACATAGACGGGACATCCAGCAGCAGGATTTTGATGTAGTTCCGATAGATATCTTCTCTGTTTCAAGATCCTGAAGTGCCAGTACAGGGCACTTGGAATGCAGCCGTGGTTAACTGTAACAGTTTTTTTATCACAAAATATCACCATCGGCTGCAGGACGAGACAAGGATGCCCACTGTCAACACTACTCTTTATATTGGCCCTGGAACCACTCAAGATTGCAATACGCTGCTCAGACAAAATACAAGGCATTGACATTCCAGCCCGCAACCTCAAGATAATACTTTATTCAAATGACATACTTCGTACAATAGTCTCATCATGGAACTCCATGCATCCGCCTTCTCTGGGGCCTCTGGTTACAAAATTAACGCGAGAGCTGCAGTCCGTCGAAAGCTCGCGCCGCCGGCCTGCGACCAGGAAGTCAGGCAGGCCGGCCGGGACAACCGGAAACAGGAAGTAGGAGGGCGAGAGCCTACCCCGCCTCCCACGGAAGAGCCGCGATTGTTTGGAGCACCGGAGCAGGCAGGAGCCTACCCTGCGCCCCGGTGCCGAAGAAGGGAGGAAGAGTCCTGCTGCTGGTGAGAGCCGCTGCACCTAGGAAGCCGGTGAGTGGGGCTTCGCCTTGTTATTTGCTGGGCTGCGAGGGCGGGGGGCATGTGTGTGCGCGCGCGCGGCGGCGGGCTGTGTATGTGTGTGAGCGTGCGTGTATGTGTCTTGGAGTCTGTGTGTATGCGTGTGTGTGTGTGACTGTGGGGGGGGGGGTTGCCTGTCTGGGTGCCTGCGTGTCTGTGTAAGTGTAAGTGCGTGTGCACGCGTGTGTGTGTCTGTGTGCATGCATGCGCGTTAGGCTGACTTGCTGGGAGTATGGGAGGGAAGTGTACGGCGCGGCGCAGGACGGAACGTGCGCGTTCGCGCACCCAAATCCAGGAAAAAAGCTCGTAACACCCTCTTGTCCTCCTTCCCCCGTGACAGGCAACATTAGGTCTCCAGCTGAACACCTGCATCCTTCGGATGCAGTTTACCAGCTTGACCTAAAAAGGTGAGTACGGACAATCCTGACTAGGTAGGACAACAACGACTGTGGAACTGGACACTAGGACAGTTAAACTACCCTTGAGCACCGAAATGCTCTTGTTACCTCACCCACGGACTGCGGGTGCACAGGTGTCAAAGTGCGTCGGGTTCTCGCGTTGAAGTCTATGGAGCCTGAAAGAAAGGATGCTGCAGGCGACCAGGAGGAAGATGTCCGGTGCAATCCAAGGGTGGATTGGTGAAGAAGGAGACCTGAAAGCAGAGGGGACAATGTTCACAGTCACTAGCCAGTGACTGGAGTGGAACCAGGAAGGAACCAGATGTCGTCGTCGCGATCAGGTGAAGCGTGGACGCTTGACTCTGCAGCCACGTAGACCAGGAGGCGTCTTCGACGACCAGGATGGAGGCACGAGCTGTCCCACGCAGGCTCTCGCTGTCGGCGGTGTCGGATCCGGGATTGGACTCAACAGGCCTTGGTAAAGGCAACCCACGCGGTGAAGAGAAAAGACGTCTGGTGCGGACTAGGAGAGTCCGGGGTGCCCCTCTTTTGGAAGGGAGCAAGGACCAGTCTGGAGCAACCAGACCAGCAGCAAAGATTCAAAGGTTCGTCGTCTAGGAGGCCACTAGCCAGCCGGCAAGTGACCAGACAACGCGTCGAGCAGCAACAAAGCAGAAGGGCCCCACGCAGATCTCGTGGATGCTAGAGGGCTGATCTTCGGTGCAGGGGCTGCTCGGGGCTGGGGCTTCTCAGTCCCCAAAGCACTTGGTCGAGTTTACCTCGGGAGTCGTGCTGGAAGCGAAGTGCAGGTTCGTTCAAGATGGCCGGTCCCACGTGTATCGTCGCACCCACGGGTCTCAGCTTTGCTGCAGATGTGAGTTGAGGTCGGAGAGGTCTGGGAATCCGGGTCTCGTCGGGCTCCGAAGTCTTCATCCTCGAGGGAAGACGACAAAGTGAAGCCGCTGGATGCTTGATGGTGCCTGCAGTTGCAGGGTGGACACTCCTTGTCCACAAGGGAGATTCTTCAGTCTTCTGTGGAGCAGAACGTCGAAGGCCAGAGTTTCTTCTTGTTGAATAGTTCAGGATAATCTAATTTGGAATGGGACCAGCTCCTACCTTTATTCTCCTAAAGGGGGCTGCACTACTGACTAGGTCCCTCCCCTGGGTGGGACCAGGAAGGGGGGTGGTTACACCCCTATCCTTTGTCCGGTTTCCCGCCAGAGCTGGGGCAGGGATGCCCCAGCAACTGGTTTGAACCGGTGTATGCACAGGGCACCTTGTGTGCCCCAGGCATGTCTCATTCCTTTCAGGCCTCCCTAACTCAATACACAAAATCCTGTCTGGGGTGGTGCTAGCACCTCCCAAGGCAGGAAACCCTTTGTCCAAGCCATCCTCGCTGGAAGGACTCCCAGCAGCAGGAGGTCAGACTTGTGTCTGTGGTGGCAGCATCCATTTTGTGATGCTGAGGCTCGAGTTAACTTTAACCGGGGTTCACAGTTACATACATGTCGTGTCCCTCTAGAAGGGTGGAATGCTACCCCCGTCGCCAGAATTGGCGAGGGGGTAGTATTCCAAATCGTATGACACCTTACTCGACATGTTTTGATAATGCTATACCAGAGTTAGCATTTAACCGCGAGGTTGATAATGCACTTAAGAGTATATGGTATAGCGTTATCATGGAACAGCTATTAGGACTTGGTTCCGCAAGCTGCAAACGGGCTCAGCTCATGCCAGAGCACCATCTCACATAATTCCAAGCACTCTGCCTTCAGGATTGATAAGGCCTTCCATAGGAGTGACTGATAGGAATATATGTGTCCATTTTAGGGTTAGATATAGGTATACTATATCTTCAGCAAAGGGTGTTTACACCACCTTGCCCAAGCTGTCATGCAGCCAGTTGTGTCAGATTTAGATGGCCGGCCAGGGGTGGCATAATACATGCTTCAGCCCCTGGTAGGCCCTGGGTACACCTATGTCCTGGATACCTAAGGTATACTGTACAGGGACTGATAAGGTGGCCCAGTACCAATTGGTAAATGCACCTAAAGTACATGGTTGTCAATTTAGAGAGAGAACAGCTAGGCTGTGGGTCTGATTAGCAGGCCCACAGCCAGGAAAAGTCGTAAACCAGTGAAGCAAAAAGCAAAAATCTGGGGTGACCATAGGATTGCGGACCCCACTCTCCTACACTTCCTTCTCATCACGTCAGTGGGTAGGTCAAACTTCATATCCATTCATTCAAAACGCGTGCCAGCAGTAGTTATGCTGTCATTTGTTAAGTGAACCGGCATCAGGGCAACCTGTCCGACCACATCCTGATCTCGGAGGGCACTGCGAGCCAGTTGCAGTGGTGGCTCACGAACCACGATTGGGTAAGCGGCAGATCTCTCTCCCTTCCCCAACCGAAGCACGTAGTGGTGGCAGATGCGTCCCTCCTGCGATGGGGGGGGGGGCACATGGGAGAGAGGGAGATCAGAGGCAGAGTCCCAGCTCCATATCAATCTTCTGAAACTGCGGGCGATCCATCTTACACTGAAGGCATTCCTTCCCTCTGTCCGGGGAAGTGTAGTGCAGGTGTTTACGGACAACACCACCGCCATGTGGTACTGCATCAAGGGCAGGGTGGGGTCGTGGACCCTCTGTCAGGAGGCTTTGCGCCTCTGGACATGGCTGGAACACCAGGGCGTCACCCTGGTGGTTTAACACCTGGCAGGTTCCTTGAACGCCAAGGCGGGCGAACTCAGCCGCAGGTGCATGATGGATCACGAATGGCGTCTGAACTCGGACGTGGCGCAAGGTCTCTTTCGGCAGTGGGGAGATCCTTGGTTAGATCTATTCGCCACCGAAGAGAACGCGCAATGTATTCACTTGTACGCCTTTCCGCCTATACCACTTCTGCCCAGAGTGCTGAAGAAGATCAGGCGAGACCGGGCCCAAGTCATCCTTGTGGCTCCGGACTGGGCACGAAGATACTGGTATCCCGAGCTACTCAGCATGTCAGTCGATACCCCGATCCGTCTGCCTTTTCAGGAGGACCTTCTGTCGCAGCAGCAGGGGACGGTCCTCCACCCGAACCTGTCCAGTCTCCACCTACATGCGTGGAGATTGAGCGGCGACAGTTGAGGCCATTTGACTTGCCTCCTGAAGTCTGTGATGTGATTCTGGCAGCCAGGCTTCCCTCCACAAAAACGGTATACGCCTGCAGTTGGAACAAATTTGTGGCATGGTGCACAGCAAAGGCTGTGGTTCTCCTCTTCCTTCTGTCTCTTGCCCAGCAGGGCTCTGCTCTGGGCACTATCAAGGGCTCCCTCTCGGCCGTTTCAGCCTTCTTAAGGCTTCCTGATCAGCCTTCTCTTTTCAAGTCACCTGTTGTAAATATATTCTTGAAAGGCATCACACATGTTCCCTCCTGTTCCCTTTGTGATGCCTCAGTGGGACTTGAACCTTGTTCTGACTTTCCTGATGTGCGCTCCCTTTGAGCCACTTCAAAACTGTCCTCTTCGTCTTCTGACTCTTAAAACGGCATTCCTGTTTGCCATCACCTCTGCCAGGAGAGTGAGTGAGCTCCAGGCTCTATCTTCAAAACCTCCTTTCCTCTCTGTCCATCCGGACAAAGTTGTCTTTCCTACCCAAGGTAGTCACAGCCATTCACATCGGGCAGTCCATCACCTTGCCCACCTTCTTTCCGCCTCCGCATCCTTCGAAGGAGGAAGAGAGGTTCCACCGTCGGGACCCAAAACGTGCGCTCTGCTTCTGTCTAGATCGCACACGCCAGTTCCGGGTGGACAACCAGCTCTTTGTTGGTTACGTGGGCGCTAAGAAATGACGGGCGGTGCACAAGCGGACCATCTCTAGGTGGGTCTTCTTGTGCATCAAGGTTTGCTACTCCTTGGCAAAAAATGAGCCTCCTGTTGGACTGCGCGCCCATTCCACTCGGGCCACGGCGGCTACTACTGCCCTGAGTCGGGGAGTCCCCTTGCAGGACATCTGTCAGGCAGCTACGTGGGCGTCGCTGCACATGTTTGCTAGGCACTACTGCCTGGACAGCCAAGTCCGGAGAGATGGCTTTTTCGGGCGTTCTGTTCTCCAGGACTTTCTGGTGTGATCTTGGTTCGCAGACACACCACCAGCGTTGGTATTGCTGGGATATCTATTCTAAGGTAAGGAATCTAACACTAACGTGTTTCTTTCAGATGCACAAGTTACTTACCTCCGGTAACGATTTATCTGTAAGAAACATTAGGTTCGAGGCATGTGGGCTGCTGAATTCATATCTGTGCATAGATCGCCGCCTAGTGTTGGGTCAGGATGATTGCACATTGTTGTCCTGGAAGAGTCTTCGAAGTATCACGAGATAGGTGGCTCCTCCCCTGGACTACAGTGCGCATGGGCATCCTCTCCATCCTTAGATTGTTTTTTTCCGCCATTGGGTTCGGATGTGATTTCCAGCTCGGAGTTTGGAATCGATAAAAAACTTTTCCAAAAGGCCTTCGGGGTCGTCGGTATTGTTATCCGATCGGTAACGACTACTTTCTTCGGTTGTTTTATACTCAAATCGTCGAATTGGGCCGCGGGCCTTCTCGACACCAAGGGCCAATCATCGATGGAACTAAGTCCATTCAAAAGATGCCCCAATTGTAACTCAAAATTCCCACACATAGATAAACACCCTGTGTGTAGCAAGTGTTTATCTCCTGAACACAATGAAGCCGACTGCTTAGCTTGTGCGCAGTTCCGTTCAAAGAAAAAACTTCGGGTTCGACGAGCAGCGAGGCAGACGATGCAGAAGCCAGCGCCTGACCCGGAGAATATCTTTGAAGACGACGAAGAGGTCGTCGAAGCTGAGGACTCAGACCAGCAGTCGGAGCAGGGGTCGGAACATGACTCCAACTACTACGTTGACGAAGAAGACAACATCGTCGAGGTAGGGGACGACGATCCAGGCATCGGAGCCGTCGAGGACAACTCCGGCGAGGACACGGGGCCAACCGTGAGTACGGAGCACAGTACATTCACTGATACGCTTCCAAAGGCTCAGGTCGAGGCATCGCCGGAAGGCCTTAGCCAAGATCTAAACATCGATTCTATAGCCCCGCAATCCAGCCCGGCTAAGAACATACAGCAAGAGCCATCAGTTCAACATTACCATTCCCTGGTAATATCGAAACCGAAAGTTACATAAGCAAAAACGAAACCGAAACTTAGAGTTCCCACTCTTCGGACCGAAAGGTGCGGTTCCATCGGCGCCGACCAAACACAAAATGGCCGTCGAAATAGCTCGGTCGCATATCAGGGCTGTCAAGCCAAGAGCCAGTACGCCCAGAGACATGCCTAAACTGAAAGCCGTCGAACCGACGAGATCGATGTCGACGCCAGGCAACACAAACAAAGGACTCCAGCGGAAGACGGTTGTCGAACCGAGACAACAAGGTGACAAGCTAAAGACGGTGCAGACGGGGACACTTGAGCCGAAGGCAAGATTCGAGCCCGAGTCGAGGCAAAACATCGCTCCAACGCAACAGACTCCAAAGAAAATACAAGGCCACAAAGTGGTTATCGAACAAACAAAGACTGTCGGGTCGATAACACTCCCGGCACCGAAAAAGGTCATACAGCCTAAAAAGACTGTTGAAGCACAAAAGACCCTCGGACCGATAAAATTCGGACTTCCAATGCACATACGCCAAAAAACGGTCGAACCAACAACGGAAATCGAACCGACACACACAATAAAGGCGATAACAGGGAAACGGGCTCAAGCGCATGAAGAGCAAGAACCCTCCACAGAAGAGCAGACCAAACTGTATGTGGACCCAGATACTGGCAAACTTACCGTACTGAAAAGGAAAGTCAGACCAGACACTTCTGCTGAAACCTACCGCATTCCACTCAAAAAGAAAAGACACTCTGCTACATCTCCAACTCTCTTTGAGCCCATCAGCACACATGTGCAAGAAACTTATACATATTCTCCCAAACGCACAGAGGAGGATGTGGAATATGAGGATAATGAACTATATCATTATCCAGTGAACGATGACCAGGACAACCAAACTGAACCGTGGTCTAGTCATGTAGATCCTGTGGACTCACAGACCATGCAAGATACTGCTGCATACTCTGTTAAAAATTCGCCTACAGAGGACACAGCTGCTTTCAATGCATTAATCGAAAGAGCAGCATACAACCACCACGTGGAAATGCATGCAGACCCCATTGAGGAGGACTTCCTCTTCGACACTTTCAACACTTCTGAAAGATCAGTGAAAATATTGCCAATGCTAAAAGGTGTGCTTAAACACGCTGGGGACATATTTAAGGAACCAACCAGGGCAAGAGTCATTAACCCAAGGATTGAAAAGAAATATAGGCCAGCACCAGTGGACCCTACATACATTAAGGGACAGCTGCCATTGGACTCTTTGGTAGTATCCAATGCACGTAAACAACGGGCGAAGCTCAACCTCCAGACAAAGAGTCTAAAGTTTGTGAGGCTTCAGGCAAAAGGGTAACTGCCCAAGCAGCTAACATATGGAGAATCTCTAACACACAAGCCCTGTTAGCCAGGTATGACAGGGCACACTACGACACACTTGAGCACCTTCTCCAGCATCTACCTGACCTTTATAAAGAACAGGCAGAGTTCCTAATACAGGAGGGAAAGTTAATATCTAACGCCTCCATCAAGTGTGCGTTAGACGCAGCTGACACAGCAGCCACGGATATCAATAACAGTGTAATGCTCAGAAGACATGCGTGGCTCCGCATCTCTGGGTTCAAAAATGAGGTTCAGACAACTTTACTTAATCAGCCAGTCAACCCTGATTATTTGTTTGGCCCTAATGTGGACACAATATTAGACAAAATGAAGAAGGATACAGAGACAGAAAAGTCTATGGGAGCCTTGCAGTCACAACAATACAGAGGTGGCTCCTTTCGTCGCTCCGGCAACAGAGGAGCTGCAAGAGGAGGGTCAGCGCAGCAAACCTCATACAACAAAGGGAACACGCAAACCACCTACAACAAAAACAGTAGAGGTGGATACCGTGGCAATAACAGCAAAGGTAGAGGACGAGGGAATAACACCACCAGATCCTCTACCAATACCAAGCAGTGACTTCTTGTCACTGCCCCCAGACTATATAACACCGGTCGGGGGAAGATTACAGCAGTTCCTGCAAGTCTGGGAAAACATAACTACAGACAGGTGGGTGAGGAAAATTATCCAGCATGGCTATTGCCTAGAATTAATCTCCAAACCACCCAACATACCCCCAAAACACCGTCCTATGTCCGCAGAACACCTACACATCTGAAAGAGACACGTTAGTTATAGATTCCTTACCTTAGAATATCCCCAGGCGTCAGACTGGATCCGGAAATTTTTGCGTAGCAATACCCCTGCGCGTCGGTAGGCGTCGTCCGCGGCTCCGCGTCCGTCGGCGACGTCGTTAGCACCGGAATGACGTCGTTGGAGTACTTAGACGCCGCCCATGCGCGCTGACGTCAGTTCTTCTTTTTTCCGCGCCAGCTAGCGCAGATCCGGAGAAGCTCTACCCCTAGTCATTTTTTGACTAAACTTTTGATCTTTTTGATCATTTCTCTACTCGAGTCTTCGACTCCAACGGTGCCGGTAGGGATCCCCGGGTTCAAGCCCTGTTCGAAGTGCGACCGACTGATGTCGGTCACGGACCCCCATCACCGGTGCCTGAAGTGCTTAGGCCTCGACCACGACGACCGCACCTGCTCCGACTGCCGGGCCCTGACGTCGAAGGCTAGGCGGGAGCGGTCCCGCAAGCAGCTCGAGCTCCGGCAGTCGGCCCCGCCCCATTCCAGGTCCCGGTCCCATGCGAGGTCGAGGGACCAGTCGCGGGGTCGGAGTCCCCGCAGCTCCGGGAGTGGACATCGGTCGTCAGGATCCAAGTCCTTAGGTAAGAGGCATGAGAGGTCGGAGCGGCATCATCGCTCCTCCGACCCACCCCGACGCTCGCACGATGCGGCCGGGGGTTCAGGCGACACCGCCCACGCGGCTCCAAGAGAGTCGCAAGCGTCGCCGCCTGCTCCACACCTTCGGGTCCCTGGGCACGGCGCGACGCCGGAGGAGGTCGAGCGGTACCTCATGGCCATGAGGTCCCTCCCTCCTCAACCGGGTCCCGCGGCGCCTTCGGGCCCAGCGGTCCCGGCTGGAGGCCCTAGCTGGTCGGGCGCTTCGGCCCCGACGCCGCCGGGTGCTTCCGGATCCGGGTCGTCGCCGGTCGACCTCACGACCTCACCAGCGCCGGCCCCGAGCGTGTCGCCCCCGGCGCCCATTGTGGACGCCGTCCCCAATCTTCCCTTCGATCCGACTCTGGCGCCGGAATGGCGCCGTTGGGCGCCGCTTCAGACGGCCTTTGGAGATTTTTATTTCCATGAGGAGGCCCAGTCTGTTGTCCCTGGGTTACAGGAGACTGGTGACGGAGGTGATTGGGAGGTGTCTGAGGACCCTCTGGCACAGGAGTGCCAGGCTCAAGAGGACTGGACATATGAGCTTGGGGAGGCCAGTGGTATTGACACCTCGCCAGACACTAGATTTGTCTCCCCTCCCACCGTGGCTACGGAGGAGGGGGCTGCTGATAGCGTAGTGTTAACGAGGGCAGCCAAGACCTTGGGCCTTGAGCTCCCCGTTGCGGCCATGAGGACTAACCTCCTCACTGAGGTTCTTAAACCGCAGGCAAGCTCCAGTGAGCCTCTGCTGCCGTTTAATGAAGCCTTATGTGACGTTCCTGTGGGCACTTGGTCCAAGCCCGCCACAGGTCCGCCTGTGGATAGGAACGTGGCCAGACGCTACCGCCCGGCTCCGGGCGACCCTTGCTTTTTGTCCACCCATCCCACCCCCGAAAGCCTGGTTATCCAGGCCTCCACTTCCCAGACCGCATTCCCGACGGCCCCGCCCGATCGGGAATCCAAGAGATATGAACAGTTCGGAAAGAAGGTGTTCTCGTCCCTGAGTTTGGGACTGCGGTCTGTCAATACCGCGCGTCTCTTGGGCCGCTACACCCACACCCTGTGGGACACGGTTGCGGACGTGCTGCCACAATGCCCGGAGGAGGTCCGGGCTAAACTCGCCCAAGCCCTTGTGGAGGGTCGAGATGCGGCACGGTACTCTATCCGGTGTGGGCTGGATACCACGAACTCATTGGGCAGGGCGATGGCAACGACGGTGGCAGTTAGACGCCACGCCTGGTTGAGGTCCGCCAACTTTTCCGCCGATGTCCAGGCCACTCTTCTGGACATGCCGTTCGATGGCCGTCGCCTTTTTGGCGACAAGGCAGACCATGCGCTGGAGCGCTTTAAGGACTCCAGGGCTACGGCCAAGTCCTTAGGCCTTTCGGCCACGCGCCAGCAATCGGGTGCCTTTCGCTCCTTTCGTGGCCACGGAAGGGGCGTCCCCACACGTGCTGCCAGCCACGCACCGCAGAATACCCAGCAGCGCGGTGGCGGCCGTGGAAACCGCCGTGGCGGCGGTCGGGGTCGGGGTCAGCGGCGAGGCCAGTCCACACCTCCCTCTGCAGCACCTGCCTCAAAACCTTCCGAGTTTCCAGGCCCATGTGACGCCTGTGGGAGGCAGGGTTCGCCATCACCACTCCCACTGGCGCACTGTCACGTCGGACACGTGGGTGCTGCAAATCGTCCGAAGGGGCTACTCCCTCCCCTTCGAGGCGACCCCTCCAGCCATGCCACCGCAATTCCGCCGCGTGTCGGGGGGATCACTTGCAACTTCTGCAAGAGGAAGTCACGGCCCTCTTGGCCAAGGGGGCCATCGAGCGCGTTCCTGGGCCAGAAGTAGGGTGTGGATGTTACTTCCACTAATTTCTGGTGCCCAAGAAGGGCAAGGGGGGCCTGCGCCCTATCTTGGATCTACGGAACGTCAACGGCTTCCTCCGACAAGGAAAGTTCAAGATGCTGACTTTGGCTCAGGTCTTAGCTACCCTGGACCCCGGAGACTGGATGGTAGCGTTGGACTTGCAAGACGCTTATTTTCACATCCCCGTCCTGCCAGCCCACCGGCGTTACCTGCGGTTCACGGTAGGCCACGAGCATTTTCAGTTTACCGTGCTCCCCTTCGGCCTTACCAGCGCCCCACGGGTGTTCACGAAGGTGATGGCGGTGGTCGCAGCTCATCTACGCAGGTTAGGGGTTTCAGTCTTCCCCTACCTCGACGACTGGTTGTTGAAGGCGGGCTCGCCCCAGACAGTCGTCAGCCACCTCCAGACTACGGCCGACCTCCTGCACTTGCTGGGGTTCTCCATCAATGTGCCGAAGTCACACCTGTGTCCCTCTCAGAAGCTCCTCTTCATCGGAGCGGTTCTGGACTCGGCGCAGTTTTGGGTTTACCCTCCCGAACAGAGGGTTTGGGATATTCAGGCTCTGATTCCAATCTTCCAGCCTTTATCCCGAGTCTCGGTCAGGTTGACGCTGCGGCTTCTGGGACTGATGGCCTCCTGCATCCTTCTGGTGCGTCACGCCCGGTGGCGGATGCGGGCTCTGCAGTGGGACCTGAAGTTTCAGTGGGCCCAGCATCAGGGCAACTTGTCCGACCATGTCTTGATCTCGGAGGGCACTGCAAGACATTTGCAGTGGTGGCTCACGGACCGCGATTGGGTCAGTGGCAGATCCCTCTCCCTACCCCACCCGGAGCACGTAGTTGTGACGGACGCGTCCCTCCAGGGCTGGGGTGGTCACATGGGAGAGGCGGAGATCAGAGGACTCTGGTCTCCGGCGGAGGCCCGGCTCCACATCAACCTGTTGGAGTTACGGGTGATTCGTCTAGCACTGAAGGCATTCCTCCCCTCTGTCCGGGGGAGTGTAGTGCAGGTGTTCACGGACAACACCACCGCCA
Source organism: Lissotriton helveticus (assembly GCF_964261635.1). Lineage (NCBI taxonomy): Eukaryota > Metazoa > Chordata > Amphibia > Caudata > Salamandridae > Lissotriton > Lissotriton helveticus. The sequence goes on along the minus strand of NC_136057.1, from coordinate 1,938,674,718 downwards.
TGTGGTACTGCAACAAACAGGGCGGGGTGGGGTCGTGGACCCTATGCCAGGAGGCTCTGCGCCTCTGGCAGTGGCTGGAATATCAGGGTGTGACCCTGGTGGTTCAACACCTGGCAGGATCTCTGAATGCCAGGGCGGACGAACTCAGCCGTCGGTGCATGATGGATCATGAATGGCGTCTGAGCTCGGACGTGGCGCAAGGCCTCTTTCAGCAGTGGGGCGAGCCTTGGTTAGATCTATTCGCCACCGAAGAGAACGCGCAATGTCATCAGTTCTGCGCGTTGGTATTTCCAAGGCGGCACTCGCTCGGAGACGCTTTTTGTCGCGAGTGGAGTTGCGGTCTATTGTACGCCTTTCCGCCTATACCACTTCTGCCCAGAGTGCTGAAGAAGATCAGGCGCGACCGGGCCCAGGTTATCCTTGTGGCTCCGGACTGGGCACGAAGATACTGGTATCCCGAGCTACTCAGCATGTCAGTCGATCCCCCGATTCGTCTGCCTCTTCGGGAGGGCCTTCTGTCGCAGCAGCAGGGGACGGTCCTCCACCCGAACCTGTCCAGTCTCCACCTACAAGCTTGGAGATTGAGCGGCGACAGTTGAGGCCATTTGACTTGCCTCCCGAAGTCTGTAATGTCATTCTGGCAGCCAGGCGTCCCTCCACAAAGTCGGTATACGCCTACAGGTGGAACAGATTTGTGGCATGGTGCACAGCAAAGGCTGTGGATCCTCTTGCTGCCCCCCTTTCTGAGGTTCTCCTCTTTCTTCTGTCTCTTGCCCAGCAGGGCTCTGCTCTGGGCAGTGTCAAGGGCTACCTTTCTGCCCTTACCGCCTTCTTGAGGCTGCCTGATCAGCCTTCTCTGTTCAAGTCCCCTATTGTAAATAGATTTCTTAAGGGCATCACACACATGTGCCCTCCTGTTCCCTTCGTGATGCCCCAGTGGGACTTGAACCTTGTTCTTACTTTCCTGATGTGCGCTCCCTTTGAGCCACTTCACAACTGTCCTCTTCGCCTTCTGACTCTGAAGACTGCTTTCCTGGTTTCCATCACCTCTGCCAGGAGAGTGAGTGAGCTCCAGGCCCTTTCTTGTACTCCACCTTTCCTTTCTGTCCATCCGGACAAGGTTGTGTTGCGTACCAAGCCATCTTTCCTGCCCAAGGTTGTCTCAGCCTTCCACATCGGGCAGTCCATCACCTTGCCAACCTTCTTTCCGCCTCCGCATCCCTCTAAAGAGGAAGAGCGGCTCCACCGTCTGGACCCAAAACGTGCGCTCTCATTTTAATTGGATCGCACACGCCAGTTCCGGGTGGATGACCAACTCTTTGTTGGTTACGTGGGCGCTAAGAAGGGGAAGGCGGTACACAAGCGGACCATCTCCCGGTGGATCATCTTGTGTATCCAGGCATGTTACTCCATGGCTAAGAAGGAGCCCCCTGTTGGATTGAGGGCTCATTCCACTCGGGCCACGGCGACTACAACTGCCCTGGGCCGGGGAGTGCCCTTGCAGGACATTTGCCAGGCAGCTACGTGGGCCTCGTTGCACACGTTCGCACGACACTACTACCTGGACAGTCAAGTCCGGAGGGATGGCTTCTTTGGCCGTTCCGTCCTCCTGGACTTTCTGGTGTGATTATTGGTTCGCAGACCCACCACCGGGGTTGGTATTGCTGGGGTATCTATTCTAAGGTAAGGAATCTATCACTAACGTGTCTCTTTCAGATGCACAAGTTACTACTTGTGTAACGATATATCTGTAAGAGACATTAGTTAGTGATAGATTCCTTACCGACCCACCCATCCTCCCCGTTCTGCGAACCGATATCTAGGGTTAAGGTCATCCCCTTTCAGGGCCCTAGTTTCTTGGCACCAGTGTTGGTTCTATCATGGCTCTGCGTATCTGGCGCGGAAAAGCTGTGTATCAGAACTGACGTCAGCGCGCATGGGCGGCGTCTAAGTACTCCGACGACGTCATTCCGGCGCTAACGACGCAGACGACGGACGCGGAGCCGCGGACGACGCCTACCGACGCGAAGGGGTATTGCTACGCAAAAATTTCCGGATCCAGTCTGACGCCTGGGGATATTCTAAGGTAAGGAATCTATCACTAACTAATGTCTCTTACAGATATATCGTTACACAAGTAGTAACTTGTGCTTATTGCAGCAAGAAGTCATCAGCATGCTACAAAAAGGGGCCATAGAACTAGTAGCCTTAGAACACTAGGGTACAGGGGTATACTCACTGTACTTCCTAATCTCCAAAAAGGACGGGTCTCTCAGGCCAATCTTGGACCTCAGACCCTTAAACCAATACATTTTATCAGAGCATTTCCACATGCTCACTCTACAGCAGATATTACCACTGTTGCGTCAAGGAGACTTCCTCGCAACACTAGACTTCAAGGATGCATATTTCCATATACCGGTACACCCAGCACACAGGAAATATCTCAGGTTCACCATACAAAATCAGCACTATCAATTCAAAGTCCTTCCTTTCGGGGTGACAACAGCCCCCAGAGTGTTTACCAAGTGCCTAGCGACAGTAGCTGCACATCTCAGAAGACAGCATATTCATGTCTATCCATATCTGGACGACTGGCTAATACAAGCACAGTCAGCCCAGCAATGTGCCAGCCACATGTCACGCACTATTCACCTCTTGCACAGTTTAGGTTTCTCGCTGAACTACCCAAAGTCCCATCTTCAGCCTGCCCACGTACAACAATACCTGGGAGTGACGATAGACACTCTGGCAGGGAAAGCACAGCCGAATTCTGTCAGAATACACAGCATTCAGACGCTAATCCAAAGGTTCAAGCCCCAACACTCGCTCCCAGCCCGAGTGTTTATGCAGCTAATAGGTATAATGGCCTCATGCATTTTCATAGTCCCTCACCCAAGGCTACACATGCGTCCGCTGCAGGAGTGCCTAGCACGTCAGTGGAACCAGGCTTAAGGACAATTAGACAACCTAGTGTTGGTGACCAGTCGTGCAGACAACTCTCTGCATTGGTGGAACCCACCCTTTGCAAAGGACAACTGTTACAAGAGCCTGTACCACAAATAGTCTTAACAACGGACGCATCCCTAGTAGGGTGGGGAGCCCATGTCCTCCACCACACAGTACAGGGCTTATGGACCACGCAACAGAAAAAAATGCACATCAACCTACTGGAGCTGATGGCAATTTTTATGGCAATGAAAGCTTTCAAAGTACATCTGTGCAACAAGACCGTGTTGATCCGGACGGACAACATGACTGCGATGTACTACATACAGAAGCAGGGAGGAACACACTCTCCACAGCTGTCACATCTAGCTCAAAGCATATGGAAGTGGGCCATTCAAAGAAATATTTTTCTCATGGCCGAACACCTCCCAGGCAAGGACAATCAAATAGCGGATCTGCTCAGCAGACACAGCCAACAGATACACGAGTGGGAGATTCATCCCACAGTGCTTCAACCATACTTCCAACAGTGGGGACAACCAGAGATAGACCTGTTGCCACAAAACAAAACGCAAAATGCCGGTACTTCGCCGCAAGGTTCCCACACCCGCAGTCTCAGGGCAATGCGGTATGGATGAACTGGTCAGGCAAATTTGCCTACGCTTTTCCACCAGCACCGTTGATACCGCTAGTGGCACGCAAACTGCGCCAACACTCCATGACGCTAATCCTAGTTGCTCCAACATGGGCGAGGCAACCGTGGTACACCACGTTCCTAGAACTTTCCGTGGTGCCTCATCAAAGACTAAAACTAACGCCCAGTCTCTTAACCCAGAGCCATGGAGACATTCAGCACCCAGATCCACAGCAGCTGAACCTTGCAATCTGGCTCCTGAAGTCATAGAGTTTGGCTACCTAAACTTACCTCCTGACTGCATGCACATTATCAAAGAGGCAAGAAGACCTACCACAAGAGCCTGCTATGCGGCAAAGTAGAAACGTGTTGTCATTTACTGTAACAACAATGACATAAACCCACGCATCAACTCAAAATAGCATATGCTATCTTTTGCACCTACATCGCTGCAATCTAGCCTATACGTCCATAAGGATACACTTAGCTGCCATAGCAGCTTACCTTCAGAACAGGCAACACCTTTCCCTATTCAGAGTGCCTGCAATTAAAGCATTCATGGAGGGACTCAAACGAGTAATCCCCCCAAGACACCCACCTTCACCAGTCTGGAAACTAAACCTCGTTTTAACCAGACTAATGGGACCACCTTTTGAGCCTCTGTGAAATACAATTTTTAACATGGAAGGTGGCGTTCCTCGTAGCAATTACTTCGCTTAGAAGAGTTAGCGAGCTGCAAGCCCTAACTATTCAAGAGCCATTCTTCCAAATCCGCGCTAATTGGGTCGTGCTTAGAACTAACCCTAAATTCATGCCAAAAGTGGTGTCCCATTTCCACATCAATCAAACGATAGAACTGCCAGTGTTCTTCCCAAATCCACAGTCAGTACCTGAAAGGGACCTGCACACACTAGATGTTAAAAGGGCTCTCCTATATTACATAGACAGAACAAAAGATTTCAGGAAAACAAAACAGTTGTTTGTTGCTTTTTCACCACAACACAAAGGCAACCCCATTTCCAAATCTGGGTTAGCAAGATGGATTGTTAAGTGCATTCAAATATGTTATCTTAAGGCAAAACGCACTTTAACAGTTCCCCCAAGAGCGCATTCAACACGCAAAATGGGGGCATCCATGGCTTTCCTGGGAAACATTCCTCTAGAGGAAATATGTAAGGCAGCCACATGGTCCACCATACATACTTTCACAAAACACTATTGTGTAGATGTACATTCCAAGCAGCAAGCTGCTGTAGGACAGGCTGTTCTAAAAACTCTGTTTCAGACTGCTGCAGCTGGCACAGGTAGCCACCGCTAAGGGAGAAACTGCTATACATTCTATGCACAGATATGAATTCAGCAGCCCACATGCCTCGAACGGAATATGCTACTTACCAGTATGCATCTGTTCTTGGCATGTAGGGCTGCTGACATTTATATCCCACCCCAGCGATTTTCCACTTCGCACATATTCAGCCTTTACCAGACTCGGCCTTCAAAGGGGCCTGTGGCCTCACACCTCTTCTGGCAAGATTTTTAAACATTTGAAGTGTCAGCTCACATCTTTATATAGCGCTCTGAAGTTTCCCAAATCTAGGCGTGCCTAGATTATCACTTCCAGTTTCTTCACTTTGTATGATGGGAGTTGCAGTTCTAATTTTATAGCGGAATAAACAGGACAACAAGTTCCAGAATGCGCAGAAATCATTGGTTGGTGTAAGTTTACTCAGACATGAGCCGCGTAAACCTCAGAGCTCTGATGTAAGAGCTGCTACAACGCCTCTTTGGGTTACACAAATGTCAAAACGAACCCATTTGCACCATAAATATTTCAAAAGTATAGAGGCATGTTTATTAGAAATCTTGAGCGGGCATATGAAAACTTTTCCTAAATTGGCTAAGTACAATTGTAAAGCTCTTGTTCTCCCAGAATAGCCCACAGTACTTGATGGTGCCTGGCACGCCACAGGTCTTGGTATACAAATCCTGTACATCTAGCAATACGACAACGAATATTATACAGTCCTGTCCCCCTGAACATTTGAAAACAAGCATTGGCATAGCAATAGGTATCGCATTTTCGAAACTTTATATATTAGTATTGTAAATGACAATGTCTTTTATTATTGCAGGTTTTTAAACAAAGAAATAAAAGACATTGCCATTTACAATGCCAATAGCTCAAAATCTTGCAAGTACGAGACCTATTGCATTGCAAATGCTTATGTACCCTTCCTCTTAGTGAAAGGACCAGTACCATTTACAATACCGATAACTCACAGTTGTACAAACGTAATGCGATAGATTTCGCTGTTCCAAAAAAGTTAGCTATTGCCATTTTGCATTAGAGCATTTTCTTTGTTGTTTTTTTTCCTTTGTAAAAAACATAATGTCACTCACAATGGCAATAGCTCAAAATAATGTCATTGCAAGACCTATTGCATTGTAAATGCTTGTTATTTGTAGTATGGCAGGTAGCCCCATAGGCTTACATGGAATTTGACTAGCCCACATGCTAAGTGTTAACTTCAATATGGGACCGCAGATCAGGGTATTTCAAGATATCAAATTAATCGCTGCATTAAACAGACTTATTGACGAAGTCTGATTTAAATTAATTTTTAGGTTTAAAGCATTTTATTAAGACACAAAAACACGGGGGAAGGGAATTAGGAGGTCAAGTTTGCATACAGTACAGAAGGAGACATGTTGCAGCAATCCTGGCGGAAAGCGGGGAGGTCGGCAGTCCCGGAGGGGGAAAAAAAGGCAAATGCCGTAGGGCAAGAAAGCCGTGCGGATAACCCTCCAATAGTCCCCAACCTCCCAATCAAAGCTAAGCGTGAGTAGCAACCCGCAACACAGCATAAACAACATAGTCCCTCCAAGCCCCCCACCCCCAGAATAAGGAAAAAGAAGAAAACAATACCCCAACATCCCCGTCCAATAGCCCATTATAGAAACATTGTCCCTAGCCTCCCACCCCCAGCCCCCAGTCCCCCCGATCCCATCTCTCTCAATCCGCTGGAGCCGCCGGCGGCGTCAGCCTAAGAAGGCGCAGGTACCTCGGACATGTGATCTCCCGAAATTCCGTGGACAACAGTGCCAAGAAAGGGTGCCAGAGCTCCTCGAACTGGTCAACATTACCAGCCACCGTGAGCGACATCTTCTCCATACCCAGTACCTGCCAGAGTCTGTGTAACCAGCCAGTGATAGAGGGGGCAGTGGGGGTGCGCCAGTACACAAGGATATTTTGAACCGCTGAGCCTAGTGCAATAGCAATCTGCCTACCCCTGCGGGACTTCAGCGGGTACATCAAGTCGTTGGGGAGGCCTAGCAGGACATACGCCGGGAGGCGCGGGAGTTCAACCTCGAAGTGCCTGTCCACCTCATCCAAGACCTCCTTCCAATAAGCAGATAGTATCGGGCACCCCCAGAGAATGTGCGATAGAGTACCCTCTTGTCCGCAGCCCCGCCAGCAACCCTTGTCGGTAAGTTTGTGCATCTCGTAGAGCCTCTCCGGGGTGTAATACCAGTAGGTGGACACCTTGGTAAAAGTCTCCGTCAGCCCAGTGTGGTATGCAGAGTGCCTCGCCCGATATGCGATCCCGTCCCACTCCTTGTGGCTCAGGGTTCTGCCCAATTCTCTGTGCCAGCGCTCCCTCCCCGGGTTGTGGTAATGAAACGGCGGGGGTTGGAGAAATTTGTACAGATCAGTGATAAGCTTGGCATCCGAGGTCCGAGTCACCAGCCACCGCTCGTAAGGTGTGATTTGGCGGGCTGCGACGTCACGCACTTGGGGTTGGAGAGCCCAGTGACGGACCTGCATATAACGCAGTCTGTCCACCTCCGTCAGACCAAAGTCCTGTCGGAGTTGTTGGAAAGGGAGCACGCCCTCCGGCCCGTAAATCTGAAAGAGCGCCCTGCAGCCCGCCCGCACCCAGTGAGAAAAAGCTCCTGGGGCCATGCCCGGAGTAAAGTCCGGGTTACCAACTATGGGCGTGAACGGTGATGGGAAAGTAGTGAGCTCGCGGAGTTCACAAACCGCATCCCACACCCGTAGCGGAACCCGAGTGACAAAGGAGGCGTAGAGATTAGCCGGGCGGTGTGCGCGCCGCAGGAATGGAACCTCTTGAAGGGTGCGACCTGCAACCGCCTGATCTTGAAAAAGCCAGTGCTTGTCCGATTCCCATCTGCTCCATTCCACCAAATACCGGAGTTGCGCCGCTTGAAAATACTTCCGGAGGTCCGGAACACCGAGACCCCCCGCCTCCGGTGCAAGCGTGGAAAGAACCCTCTTCATCCGAGGCCTGCGGCCCTGCCACACGAAACGGGAGATGTCAGCTTGCGCTTCCTGTATCCAACCCACAGGGGGCTGGAGAGGTAAGGCGCGAAAAAGATACAAAATCTGGGGCAGCACCGTCATCTTCACCGCCGCGATACGGCCCAGCCACGAGAGCAGGCCCTTGCCCCATCGGCCGAGTTCCTCTTTAATCTTCTTGCTAAGGGAAGAATAGTTGGCCTTGACCATCTCGGGCAGCGAAGGTGCAAGCAGGATCCCCAGGTACGGCACCGTGGAAGAGGACCACTGCATAGGGAAAAGACGCTGGAGGTCTCTCCTGGTGTCCGCGGAGAGCAAAACATCCAGAGCGGCCGATTTAGACATGTTCATTTTAAAGCCGGCCACGCGTGCAAAGGCGTCCAGTTCGCGAACGCAGGCAGGGAGTGACCGCCTGGGGTCATCCAGGGTCAGCAGGACATCATCCGCGTATAGGCTAATAGTATGGGTATACCGACCCATTTCAACCCCAATAGCGTCCGAATTGTCGCGAATCCTCTGGGCGAACGGCTCCATATAAAGGGCGAACAAAAGCGGCGAGAGGGGGCATCCCTGTCTCGTACCACGCTCAATGACAAAACTACTAGAGCTGTGTCCGTTCACCCGCACCGATGCTGACGGTCTCCTATAACAATTGAAGACCATGGAGCGGAACTTCTCGCCGATCCCCAGTTTCCTGAGAACCAGCTCAAGATACGGCCAATGAACCCTATCAAAGGCCTTCTCCGCATCGACCGACAGCAACATCCGTTCCCCCGGGATGCGGGAGGCCTTTTCTAACACGTGCGTCACCCTTTTGGTGTTGTCGACTGTCTGCCTACCGGGCACAAAACCAGCCTGGTCCACCTCCACCAGGCCCGGTAGGTGCAGGCCAAGTCTGGCCGCCAGGATCCCCGTGTAGAGCTTAAGGTCCACATTCAAAAGCGAAATAGGCCGATATGAACCGCACAGGGTCCGGTCTTTCCCGGGTTTCGGAATAACCGACACCGTCGCGGAAAGAAGGTCCGGCGGAATGGCCCCCGGCACAGAGAAGGAGTTGAACAAGCGAGCCAGTATAGGCGCCAGAGTGGAGCAGAAGGTCTTGTAGAACAAGGCCGTGTAGCCATCCGGGCCCGGGGCCTTACCGTGCTTCAATCGCGCGATAGCGGAGATGACTTCCACCACATGGATGTCCCTCTCCAGATGGTCCGCCTGGGCGGGCTCCAGAGACGGGAGGGTCACAGACTCCAGATAGGCCTCAGCTTCTCCCGGCGGGGAGGGCTCCGCGGCGTATAGCGCCTCGTAGAAGCTACGGAAACAATCCGCCACATCCGCGTCACCGGAAACCGGGACCCCATCCGCGCCCACTAACTCCTTCACCACATTGCGTTGCTGCGCAGCCCTGAGCCGATGGGCCAGGAGCTTACCGCATCTGTCTCCGCCCGTATAAAAGGCATGCTTCAGACGCAACGCTGCGTATTCCGCCCGATCTAAATCTAGCGCAGAGAGGAGTTTCCTCGCCGCTTTCAGCTGCCTCCAGACCCGAGGAGCTCCCGTGCGGCGGTGAACCTGCTCAAGTTCCCTGACTTGCGCCGTCAGTTCGTCCCTCTTACATTGCCGCTCTCTGTTCTCCGCCGAGGAAATGGAAATAAATTCCCCCCTGAGGACCGCCTTCAAGGCTGCCCATTGCGTCGCGAGGGACGTGTCGGAGTTGCTATTGTGGACCAGGTACTCCTGAATGACCTCCTCCACTCGCGTCACCACCGACTTCCTATGTAGAAGCGTATCCCGAAGCCGCCACATCCCTCTAGAGGGGGGGGCTGCCGGCCAAGCAAAGACTCCCGAAACCGGCGCATGATCGGACAGGGACAGGACCCCGATGTCTGCCGCCGTGGCGGCCGAGCGAAGCGGTCCGCTCACCAAGAGGTAGTCCAACCGCGAGTAAGTACGGTGCGCATGGGAGAAGTATGAATAGTCCCTATCGGTGGGGTGCATAGTGCGCCAGAGGTCATGCAGATCCATCTCAGCAATCTGGTCTCGCACCGCTCGAGAAAGCTCCCCCGTCTGCGGGAAGCGTTGGGCAGACCTATCCAAAGCTGAGTCGAAGACCATATTTAGATCTCCCCCCAGGACAACATGGCGATCGGGCGAGGCAGTGACGTCCACCAACACTGATGCCAGGAAACGATCCTGGTGGTCATTCGGGCTATAAACGGAGCCAACCGTGAAGGTGATACCCCCAAGCCGCATGCGATACACTAGGAGCCTCCCCTTCTGCTCGGCATATTTATACAACACCTCGCCCCTGAAGGAGCTGGCTAAAAGAATGGCAACACCCGCAGTCTTGGTCGCCGCCGAAGAGAAGAATTGGGTGGGGAACTTGGCAGAGCGCAACCTATGACAATCATTGGAAAGTAAATGGGTTTCCTGCAAAAGGCAAATGTCCGCCTTCGTCCCCTCCAGCAGGGAAAGGATCGCCCTACGCTTCACAGGGTTGTTTAGACCCTTAACATTAAGGGTCACCACCTTCAAGGGCGGCATCGCTCCCAGGGGCTCGAAGCGCTATGCAGCAAGCGAAGGAACAGCGGAGGGGGCGCGCGGGGCAGGGGTGCAGGGAAGGCCAGAACCGGCCTCGCGCGTTCATGGGCAGCATCGGACGGGACCCCACCAACAACAAACCAACCCCTAAACCCTCCCTGAATCAACCCACGGCAACTAGCCAAAAACAGAAACAAAGAAAAACATCCCATTGTCTCAGTCCGGCCCGAACGGGCAAGTCTGCAGAAATCAATCAAGTGGACGTTCAGCCACTCACCTCCGACCAACCCCCCCCCAACCCCCCAGTCCCAACCCAGCATCGTAGAGGCTAAGAATCTCTCCCCCCGGAGTGAATTAGGCCGTCATGGCCACACCGCCGGACTCAGGCGAGGTCCCGGCCGCCGCCCTCAGGGCCTCCGCCATCTCAGCTCTGACGGTAGGGGAATCAGGGCGACTCGCAGTCGCTGGCGATTGTCGTCTCCTCGATCTTCGCCGGCCCCGTCTCTCGGGACGCCTCCATGCGGGCGTTGCTCCGTTCTCCTCCGTGGCTGTGAGTCCCAACACCCCGCAGATGTCTTGGAGGGAGCGCAGCTGGTGTAACACTCCATTCCAACGGAAGATTAGACGGAAGGGGTGACCCCAAGAGTAGGGCGTCTCATGTTCCCGCAGAAAGTCTGTAGCGATCCGGAAGGACCTACGCTTCTGCAGCGTAATGGCGGACAGGTCCTGGTAGAGCGCCACGGGCCGCTCTCTGAAGGTTAAAGGCTGCTTCCTGCGGGCTTCCGTCATAATGCGCTCCTTCAAAGGGAAGTTCGGCAGGAACGCCAGAATATCAGGGGGGGGTGCCGATGACTGGCGCTGGCCGCCCACCCTGTGCGCTCTGTCTATGCGAATCGGAAAGTCCGTGTCCTCACCAAGAATCTCCCGGAACAGGTCCTGCAGATAGGCCACCAGGTCCGGTCCCGCATCAGCGGGTGAAACACCCCGCACCCGGATATTGTTCCGCCTGGACCTGTTCTCAAGGTCCTCAGAGTGGGCCTGAAGCTCGACACATTGCTCCCGTAGGCGGAGAACATCCTGCTGGAGATGGACTATCTCCTCATCGCGGCGCTGGGCTGCCGTTTCCACCGTGTCAACACGCTCGCCAAGGCCCTCGACCTCTCTGCGCACCTCTCGGACCTCGCTGGCTACCTCGCTCTTGAGCGTCTGGAAGTCATCCCTGAGGGAGTTGAATAGGCCCTCCATGAAGGACCTCGTGACCGGTGGCTCGCCTCCAGTGGCGTCTGCCGAGGCCCGAGAGGGCCCCGGGGATGGTTGCGTCCTGTCCCGCTGCTGCTGGGCCCTGCTGAGCATGTCCGGCAGGGTGCGGTCCCCTTTTTTTGCGCCCCCTCTCCCAGACATCCCGGCCTCCTCAATGGGCGAAGCTCGGGGCTGGCCGCCGCAGATGTGTCTAGCCGCTGGTGGACACCAAATGTGAAGGCCCCGCCAGGGACAAGGGTGATGCGTCACAGATGACAAAATGGCGGCACAGTCCAGGGCGAGACGATCACCGCACCGACCAGAGCGGTAAGTAGGGCCAAAAGCAGGGTCCCGTAGTAGGTCACTCTCAGGAAAGTTGGAGCGGGAGCCAGGGCGAAAGGAGGCACTCGGTCAGCAAGGGCGCCGGGTGGGCCGCCAGTTCCAGCTCCTCGGCGACAGGATGGCGGGAGAGCGGAACCCGGGAGGGCGGCCCAGGCCGACAAGACCGCCGTAGGCCGCCGGGCTGCAATGGGCCAGGAAAGTACAGAGCAGGTGCCCCCCAGATCGGTCGCCGCTGTAACGCCTCCGTCCCCCGCTTCCAGGGCCGGGATCAACGTCGCCTCGCTCACCGGCACCAGCAGTGCAGAATCAGAGCACCAGCGAGGGTCCAGGGTCTGCCGCCCATCGGCGATGTCAGTCGTGTAGGCTCCGGCCGGAGGGTCCCGCACTCAGCAAAGCACTTCGGGTCCGGACCCTCGGGAGCTCCAGCACTCCGCACTCGGCCCAGCCGAGGCGCCCGGACAGCGCCGCAACACGCTCCGCCCCCAGGCTCCTCTTCGTGGCCCAAGTCCTTCTCCGTGGAGCGAACTGCGAGGCAAACTTTAGGGCACTTCCTCCGGGGCGACAGGAGTCAGAGTGGCTTCAAAATGTGCCCCAGGAACTCCGGCACGGTCCCCTCGCCCGCAAAGCAGCCGCGGGGGGAGAGAAGCGCAGGAACCGGGGCTCGAGCCGAGCCGGGACGGGGGAGCGACGGGAGGAAGCGTCCGCTCACACCGCCATCTTGGCCACGCCCCTTTAAATTAATTTTTAAGGCAAAGTTGACTTTAGAAAGTCATTAGTTGTACCCCAAACTCTCTAGTGGCCATTCCTGACTGTCTGCAGCTGTTGTTCTCCTAGATGGCAGACTGCCCTCCAGCTAGGAAGTATGAAGCGCTTCCAGGAACTGGGAACAAAGAGAACTGTTGGTGGGAGGAGGTGAGACCTCCTACAGCAGGATGACTAGTGGAAAGTGGCCTCAGATGGTCCAGCTTCAGAGAGGCTTCGCAATCACTGAAAGAAATGGCGATCACAACTTACCCTGCTCATTTGTTTGTATTGGCAGAAAGGCTGGAAGTTCCTCCAGAGGGGGAAAAGCCATTATAGATATTTTTTGTGTAGGGGTGGCTCATTATGCTGGCTAAACCCTTGGGTGTTCCCAGAGCGCCTCAAAGGGGAATAAAGCATGAGCCATTATGGATTCAGGCAGAGAACAGGACTCTGAAATTGTTTTGAGCCACACTCCCCAGAAGTGATTTAAAGTGGGAAGGGTTGGCTCGTGGGACCTGTTGCTCCTTTAGATATTAAGTCCTCCCCTCCAGCAAATTTGACGATGGCATAAGTAGTCCCCTGACCGTCTGTCCTCTGATCACTACTTGACTGTAAAGAAGACAGAAGGACTGCCCTGCTGCTACCTGGACTCGACAAAAAGTGCTGCACCAAAATCTGAACTGAACTGCACTGCACCAGCTTCATCCGAGGGACCCGCATAGAGGACTATGCCTGCTGTGTTCACTCATGGAAAAGAGCTTCACTTGTGCCTGGACAGGAGAAGTGACTTCAAGTGCTAGTTGGTTAACTTTGGTCAAGCTTGAGGACCACCATAAGCTAAGGAAACCTGCACCCCTCTAAGTCCCAGATGCAGAGGAATGCCACTGGATGCCCGAGTGCCTGCTCGAAGTCAGAGTCCTGACCCTCACAAGGTGCCCTCCAGTCCGTTGTGCCTGTGACTGCAGTCATTGTGTACTCCGGTCCCGCAAAAAGAAAGATTTTCTCAACTCTCAGAAACCACTGAGACCTCTGTAACAATCGACCCATTGACTAGTGGCAACCTGACCTGCACTGGCCTCCCCTGGTGCATCGTGGGAAATTGAGCACCGAGGCCGGAGACGACTCCTGATTCTCTTGGATACAAGGGTGACCCCGGGACACTCCCCACATCTCTTCAGCATTGTTAGCTTCCTCATCATCCGGTATCCCCAGCTTCGGTACCACTTCTTTGCTGTACCGTGGTAAAGGGCAAAAGTACAGTGAGGACTCTGAGACTGCTGGACCTGATAGTTATCTGTCTCCTTGGACCTGAGTGGTCTCTGTGACTGACTCTCAACCTATTGTGGCCCATCCAAAAGAATCCTAGTAGCCATTCTATCCCATTGACTCAGAAGTGCTAAGCTACTTACACTGATTTATTGAATTTGAAAGATTGAGCTACAGGGATTTACATACCTATAAAAAAGAATCCACGGGAAACAGACCCTCTGTTTCCCCTTGATAGCTTTTTGTCATCAGGTATCTATTTACAGATAAAAATGCAATCTATTTTTATACGTTGGTGGTGGAGTTTTATCGTATAGCATCTCTTACAGATTGAGAGTTTTGATATTTCTAACTGAACACTTGTGCCTTGACTAAGTCTTATTGCTCTGTGCCATAGCTACCTAGAACCGAGCTAAGGGGTTTGTTAAAGAACTTAATTGGACTTGATAGATTGTGACATTATTACATGGACCCTTCGCTTGTGTTGCAGCCACATGATTTGCACACAAGGCACACCACCCCAGTTGTAAATACCTAATGTGAAAATTTGTCTCGCTCCTTTTTGAAATAATTCTGTTTTTTGTCAGATGTAATTGCAACAGGTTTTTGTTCTCTGTGTAAGGCTGAATTTACCTTGTTCTGCAACTACAGTGCACAATAGCTTTATCACATACATTAATATATTTTTTTCAGAGCATATTCATTCCTCGGCTCACTTCTGGGCCCAAATTATTTTTGTGAGTTTATTGGCCTTGCAGTAAGTGTACTTCACCTTGAGGTTCACCTTTGCACTGGTGCCATTTTCCCTTCAACCAATTCTCAATTATTTCTTTTTCATGCTATATTGCCTTTCTTGTTCAATTCCGAAAGTGCATCAACCTTGTAAGTAAGCCGAGTGATAATGTAATAGATCACGACTTTTTCAAATTGTCGATTCCTTTCTTAATTTCTTATTTTATGTTTTCAAATCAGTTGTGCTCCTATTCACCATTTTTCCTGACCTGATGATGACCCTCTAGTCACAATAGGTTTGAAACACCATCAAGTCATTCAGAAGTTATAATTTGACTAACTACTTCTGTTCCAGAGTATATACAAAAAATAATGTTAAAAAAAATTCCTGTTACTCTACTACTTGGCATTGGAGTATATCTCATTTGGGCAACGTGTATATATTGTGCACAGTGTGTTCATTTCTTAAGCTGAGCACTTTATTTGCTGATTATTTGCTGTTTATACTTGATTGATTTTTCTTTAATAATTAAGCTACTGGATTATAGTTTACATGGTGACTTGGTGTGGTTGTCTTTTTTACATTAATTGCTCTCTGGCTGCCTTAAGTGCTATTGGGTCTTATTTAATTAAACCCTCTGAGTTCCCGTAATGGGCAAAGCCGGTCCTTTTGTTGGAGTGTGATTGAGAACCCATTTTAGCTTGTTCATTACTTCTTTTTTGTTTTGCACCCTTGTATGCTGTTACCCTTCGCGAAGAATAGGAGCTTGGTTCGGGCTTCATTTAGTTGTGGGGTGTTTATTCGTGTGCAGATGTCTGTTCAGTTGCTCTTGTGTCCCCTTTCTTTTCTGTAGATCCGCCACCGCCCTTGTTGCTCTGGCTTTCTTGTTTCTGTTCTCTTCTAGTCATACAGAATGTATTCACGTTTTCTGTGATTAATTGCAGTTGCCATTGTTTTGATTTTAATGCGTCCTACTTTATCTTTTCTTCATGGAAAATCATCCTCTTGTGGGTGGTATTTGGAAAAGGTTTATCTTGTATCTGCTTTTGGCGGTTAGTTGAGTTACGTGTATCTTGCAGAGCCTTCCTACCTGTTGTGATGTCCCTTGTTTCATCAGCATCTGCTGTGTGGTTCAGTTTGTTGGTCATATGGGTTCTTTTTGTGACCTATTCTGCTTGTACAGCTTTATTTTGCCTTCGCCTCCTCTGGTTTGGTGATGTGTGAGAAAGTGCCATCTTTCTTGCATTGGTATGCCCCCACTTTTTGCTGACCTGTTGATGTGCTTTGTCTGAGTGTGCCCTAGGATCCTGCCAACCAGGTGCCCAGGGCCTGTGTTCCTTCCCTAAAGCTGTGTTGAAACAAAACCCAATTGGCATCTCTGGCCACCTATCAGCCCCTAGTAAATGGTACCCTAGGTATCCAGGGCATGGTGACCAGAGAAGACCCCTAAGGGCTGCAGCACTTATTGTGCCACCCTTAGGGGCCCTGTACCCTGACACCCACATGCTGCCTTTGCAGGTTGAGTGTCTAGGTACAGAACTAAACGGAGAGTCGGCATGGCACACATCCCTGTTTGAACAACAAAGAAACCTAGGGGTCTAACAAAGAGGATATCAAAAGGAGCCTCAATCTGTCATCGACAATGTCTAGATTAGTACAGCGATGATCAACATTTAGTTTGTAGAGTAGGATAAACAGTGCTTAAACCGAAGGTCTGTTGTGATTGTGAATAGAACCCACAAGGTGTTCATAGGATACCCATCAAAGTATTGTATGATCAATTTTATCATCTGGTCATCCAACATAAGTCTCTTGATCATTGAGACCATATTCTTACCCTGTAACAGAACGGGGTCACTGCCCACAAGCACTTTATGACCAAGTGATATTGAGCTCATGGGTAAAAGTGCAGTGCAAGAAAATCATAAATGTGGTGAATTAAGATAGGATAGAGGACAAAAAGAGGGGCAATTTTATTAAGAATATGACCTCTTCCTGGTTAGAAACAAGAACAGTGCAAGAAAGCAGTGTTAAACAAATAACTGCGTAAGGGCCAACATGTTTCAGCCTAGATGGGGAAGACCCAAGGCTTTCTTCAGGGCCTTTATTCGTGACGTTGCTACTGCAAAGTGAAAAAATAGTTAAATCAAGACCAATCAAATAAGATATACAATAAGTGAAAAAATCCAAAGGATACAATAGATCAGTTACATATCCTCCGTGTCAGTGGATCCTTTATTAGATCTGGAACAACACAAAATCAAACAAAACTAATGTTTAAGATGAAGAATATGCTGCTCACTTCCCTCTCGGTAGAATGGAAATAACACTCACCCAGCATAACCGGGGAATAGACCTCACCTCACCTGGACTCAGACTCAGGAATAATGAGGCCACGCTCTAGGAAGATAAGGATACATATGCTTAATGCAAGCGGGTGAAAGAACTAGTTCCTCTCCCCTATGCATTCATCAAAATAACATTATTGTTATCCTTACTCCTAGTCTCTTTATCATGCAGGTAACCATAAATCGCTAGGGGCTCAAACCTTCCTAGAATACTCTCAACTAGTGTTATCATTTAATAATGTTTGCTCTTAAAAAAGACTGGCGGGAAACCCTACATCAGGAAGGGGGGTTTGCCAGCCTGTGTCAACCCCACCCCTCAGGTGGGAGAGGCGGTGAAACACGACCACGGGCTCTGGCCATCTTGAAGACTAGGAGCTCTGCCCACTCACAGCTAGGTTCCTGCCCCCCTCCCACCGGAGAGGAGCAGGCTAGGGGGTGTACCCACCCCAGGACAGGGACCTATTGGTCCCTGCCCTTACCCTACCTGTAACACCCCTAAATTCAGTATTTAGGAGCTCCCTGAACCTTTCTTCCTCAGATCCCGTTTTGAAAGACAAGAAGAAGAACAAGGAGGACGACCTGCCGGGCAGCTGCTAACAAAAGGACGACGACAATTGACTTGGCCCCAGCCCTACCGGCCTGTTGATCCTTGAACCTGCTCCTGCTTAACCCCGGCGTCTCCTGCGGGCAGCAACCTCGAGAACCCCGGAGGACCTGCCTGCCTTGACCCTCTTAGAGTGAACCAAGACCACGAGGACGTCCCCCCGGCGACTTGGACCCGAAGTCCAGTGCCCGGCGACCCTCCTCAACAAACAAGACGACGCCTGCAGCCTCAGAACCAGAACCCCCCCCCAACCCCCCAAACGCGACCAGCCGAGGGTAAGATTCCCAACACCAAAAGACACCATTGCACCCGGCTCCCTGCAGCTCCCTGCAGCCCCCTGTGCCTTCCTTTGGGGTACCTACCTCTTCTCCAAGATCCCAACTTACCTCTCGAATTGATGGTCGCACCTGAAGAATCACCGTCCCAGAGTCTGCAGCCTTTGTTCCCTTTTTACCTTTTCCATTAAATAACATAGGGCGCCCAACGGCTTAAAAGCACCCTGCACCCAGCCGCCCGAGTGCAGCTGGAAGTGCAACTACTACCCTACTCTACTTCCCCACTTGCCCTGAGTAAGTGACCAGGAGCTCAGCTCCCACAGCCGCGTGGCCTGCTTGCTTGCAGCCATCAACCAAAGGCCCCCTCCCCTCAATTGGATATCATTGGGCCTACCTACCTCTGCACCCGGCTGCCCCTGTGCTGCTGAGGGTGTACCAACTGTACCTACCTGACCCTGACCTCAGACTGTCATTCTTGTAAAACTGTGTTCGAGGCATGTGGGCTGTTGAAGTCATATCTGTGCATAGATCGCCGTCTATTGTTGGGTCCGGATGATTGCACATTGTTGTCCTGGAAGAGTCTTCCAAGTATCACGAGATAGGTGGCTCCTCCCTTGGACTACAGTGCGCATGGGCATCCTCTCCATTCTTAGATTGTTTTTTTCCGCCATTGGGTTCGGATGTACTTCCCAGCACTCCAAGTTCGGAATCAACAAAAACGTTTCTAAAGGCCAAAAGGCCTTCGGATCCGTCGGTATTGTTAAGCGCTCAGTACCAATACACTTTTAAAGCATCTGTTGCACTCCGGTCTTTGAATCGGGCCGTGAGGCCTTCTCGACGCCACGTGGAACGACCGTCGATGGAACAAAGTCCATTCAAATACTGCCCGCAGTGCAACTCCAAATTCCCGCACACAGAGAAACATCCAGTGTGCAACAAATGCCTATCTCCAGATCACAATGAAGATAGTTGCCTAGCCTGTGCCCAGTTCCGATCGAAGAAGACTATCCGGAATCCACGGGCGGCGAGGCAAGAAATGCAGAGGTCGGCACCAGAGCCCGAAGACGACTCCGATGACGACGAGGGGCGAACCGTGAGTACACCGCCCCATATAGACATTACACCAATATCAGAGACTCAGGTCGAGGCATCGCCAACAGGCCTTAGCCAAGATCAACATTCTGGTTCTATAGCCCCGCCATACCACCCGGCTAAGAACATACAAAAAGAGCCTTCTGAGACACGACATACGACACCGGTTCCATCTAAACCGAAACTCGTCCATAATACCGTCTTCAGACCGAACGTCGTAGAACCGAAGGGGATTAAGCCGAAGGGCGTCGACCCGAAGGCCACAGTTCCAATACACCCTTCGAAGCCGAAGAGCGTCGAGTCGACATGGAAGCCAAAAGCCGCCGAGTCGACCTCGAAGTCAAAAGCCGTGGAGTCAACATCGAGGCCAAAACACGTCGAATCGACACCCAAACAAAAGCACGTCGACTCGACCCACAATCCAAAATCAAAGCACGTCAAATTGAGCAAATCAGGCTCAACTATCGACAAAGGGAAAAAAACGGTCGACGAAAGCAAAAGGCCTACGCCCAAAACAAACGTCGAACCGAAAGTGAAACCTAAGGTGGACCAAAGAAAATCGGTCGAGCCGAAGCCCATCGATCCGAAAAGGGGCATCGAGCCAAAACCGCAGGCTTCGAAAACACCTCTACCGCCTAAAGACACTCCCGAACCGACCAAACCGCTCGGTCCGAAGAAGGTGGTGAAGCCTGCCAAAGACGTCCAACCAACAAAACCTGTCGAAAAAACTCAAAAAACGATCCAACCACCAAAAGCGGTCAAACCCATTAAACGCATCGACCCTAAAAAAGTCAAACCAAAGGATACAGCTCCAAGGCCAAAAACTGTGGAAGACGAGATTATCCATCCAGACCCCTCCACAGAAGACCAGTCAAAACTATATATTGACCCGAAAACTGGTAAAGTGACTGTTCACACAAAAAAGAAAAGACCTCTGCCTACTGAAGACTTTTCTAAAATTCCACTCAAGAAAAAGAGACTGTGCTACCTCTCCAATAATTTTTGAGCCTATCCCTCCAGCTATGCCTACTACTCCATATGCCACAAACTCACCTGCACGCTCTGACTACAACCCAGATGAAGATCAGGGTGCAGATGTGGGGTTTGGTTATCCACAAAACCCATATGGAGACCCCAATTCACGGCCATGGGGTGGGGGAGGTGAACCAGACACTGAAGGGACTCTGCCCATTACAGACCCTGCAGTATACCCAACTAAGCCATCACCCACAGAAGATACAGTAGCCTTTAACTCTCTACTAGATAGAGCAGCAAGCTACCATAATCTAGATATGCATTCTGATGCTATTGAAGAAGACTTTCTCTTTGATACATTGACAACATCGGAAAGACATGTAAAAACACTCCCCATGTTGAAGGGCATCTTAAAGCACGCAAATGACATTTTTAAGGACCCTGCTAGGGCACATGTCATAAACCCTAGAATTGAAAATAAATATAGGGCTGCACCTATAGATCCTATATACATCAGGGGACAACTACCCCTACACTCCCTAGTGGTATCCAACGCACGAAAGCGTGCAAACTCACAGACTACTGGAGAGGCTGCTCCTCCAGACAAAGAGTCAAAGATCTTTGAGGCATCAGGCAAGAGAGTAGCAGCTCAGGCAGCAAACTCATGGAGAATAGCCAATACACACGCCTTGCTGGCCAGATATGACAGGGCGCACTATGACAGTTTAGAGGACATTCTCCAACACTTACCTGACCCTTACAAAAATCAGGCAGATGAACTTATACAGGAGGGAAAGCTCATCACAAATGCCTCAATTAAATGTGCCCTAGATGCGGTAGACACAGCTGCCAGATCCATCAACACAAGCGTGCTGCTAAGGCGACACGCAGGACTTCGCATATCAGGCTTTAAGAATGAAGTCCAATCCACTATTCTTAATCAGCCCATAAACTCAGACTTTTTGTTTGGTCCAGCAGTTGACTCAATTCTGGACAAAATGAAAAAGGATGCTGAAACAGCGAAGTCCATGGGAGCTCTTCAGTCCCAACAACACCGGGGCTCCTTTCGTCGCTCCAATTACAGAGGAGGAGCGCGAAGTAATACATCACAGCAATCCTCCACCTATAAAAGTAACACGTAATCCACATACAACAAGAACACAAACAGGGGTGGATACAGAGGAAATAATACCAAGGGAAGAGGTTGTGGAGGCAATGCAAATAGATCCTCCACTAACACCAAACAGTGACTTCTTGGCACTACCCCCAGACCATATAACATCGGTCGGGGGAAGACTACAACAATTTCTGCCAGTCTGGTTAAATATCACTACAGACAAGTGGGTCAGGCAAATTATCCAACATGGCTATCGCCTAGAACTCACCTCAACACCACCCAACATACCACCCGTGCACCGTCCAATGTCTCAGGAACATATAACGCTACTACAGCAAGAGGTCATCAGTATGCTGCAAAAGGGGGCCATAGAACTAGTCCCACTACAACATCAAGGAACAGGAGTATACTCCCTATACTTCCTTATTCCAAAGAGGGACGGGTCTCTCAGACCAATATTGGACCTCAGGCCCCTCAACTTATACATTTTGTCGGAGCACTTTCATATGCTCACTCTCCAGCAAGTCTTACCATTGCTTCGCCAGGGAGACTATCTAGCAACTCTAGACCTCAAGGACGCATACTTTCATATACCAATACACCCTGCTCACAGAAAGTATCTAAGGTTCACAATTCAAGGACAGCACTACCAGTTCAAAGTCCTACCATTTGGTGTCACAACAGCTCCACGAGTGTTCACCAAATGCCTAGCTACAGTGGCAGCACATCTCAGGAGGCAACACATTCATGTGTACCCATATCTGGACGACTGGCTCATACACGCGCCCTCAGCCCAGCAATGTGCCAACCACATGTCAAGGACCATCCATCTCCTGCACAGTTTAGGCGTCTCGCTAAACTATCCAAAGTCACATCTGCAACCCTCCCACATCCAACAGTACCTGGGAGCAACAATAGATACACTGGCAGCAAAAGCATACCCCAACGCAGCACGGATCAACGGAATGCAAACGTTGATCCAAAGGTTCAGACCCCAACACTCATTAGCAGCTCGAGTGTTTATGCAACTAATAGGCATGATGGCCTCGTGCATATTCATACTCCCTCATGCCAGGCTACATATGCGTCAGCTCTAAGAGTGCCTAGCAAGGCAATGGAACCAGGCTCAGGGACAATTAAGAGACCTAGTGTTGGTGACCAGTCTGGCTTACAGCTCTCTGCATTGGTGGAATCCACAAAACCTTTGCAAAGGACGACTGTTCCAAGAGCCTGTCCCACAGATAGTGTTAACCGCGGACGCATCCCTACTAGGATGGGGAGCCCATGTCCTACATTACACAGTACAGGGAATTTGGACTGTATAACAAAAGAAAATGCACATCAGCCTTCTGGAGTTGATGGCGATCTTTCTAGCCCTAAAAGCGTTCAAAACACACTTATGCAACAAAGCTGTGTTGATCCGGACGGACAACCTGACAGCTATGTATTACATTCAAAAACAAGGAGGAACACACTCACCACAGCTGTTGCACCTAGCTCAAGCAATGTGGAAATGGACTATTCAAAGGAACATGTTTCTCATGGCAGAACACCTCCCAGGCAAAGACAATCAAGTAGCCGACCTGCTCAGCAGGCACAGCCAACAGATGCACGAATGGGAAATTCACCCCAAAGTGCTCCAACCATTCTTCCGGAAGTGGGGACACCCGGAGATAGATCTGTTTTTCACAAGCGAAAACACAAAATGCCAGTACTTTGCCGCCAGGTTCCCACATCCGCAGTCGCAGGGCAATGCGATATGGATGAACTGGTCAGGCAAATTTGCGTACGCTTTTCCCCCAGCTCCATTAACAGCGCTGGTAGCACGCAAAATGCGCCAACATTCGCTGACACTGATCCTAGTTGCTCCCACATGGGCGAGGCAACCATGGTACATAACGTTCCTACAACTGTCAGTGGTGCCTCATCAAAGACTGCGACTCACACCCAATCTTCTGACTCAGAGCCATGGAGAAATCCAACACCCAGACCTGCAACAGCTGAACCTAGCGATCTGGCTCCTGAAATCCTAGAGTTTGGATACCCTAAACTTGCCCCCAGACTGCATGAATATTATCAAAGAGGCAAGAAAACCCACTACCAGAGCATGTTATGCAGCTAAGTGGAAACGTTTTGTCATTTACTGTGGTAACAACGATATTAACCCACTTGATGCTTCTACTCAAAACATCATTTGCTATCTATTGCACCTACAACATTGCAATTTGGCCTATTCATCCATTCGGATTCATTTAGCTGCGTTAGCAGCATATCTTCAAAACAGGCAACACCTTTCACTATTCAGGGTGCCAGCAATTAAAGCGTTTATGGAAGGACTTAAACGCTTAATTCCTCCAAGACACCCACCTTCACCAGTCTGGAATCTGAACATTGTTTTAACCAGACTTATGGGACCACCTTTTGAGCCACTACACTCATGCGAACTACAATTTCTTACTTGGAAGGTGGCTTTCCTTATTGCCATCACTTCGCTTCGAAGAGTTAGCGAGCTGCAAGCCCTAACTATTCAAGAGCCATTCATTCAAGTACATGCAAATAGAGTAGTTCTCAGATCAAACCCTAAATTCATGCCAAAGGTGGTATCCCATTTCCATATAAATCAAACCATAAAACTGCCAGTGTTCTTTCAAAACCCACAGACAGTAGCTGAAAGGGCCTTGCATACTCTAGATGTCAAGAGAGCTCTGCTATACTATATAGATAAAACTAAGGCATTTCGAAAGACGGAACAGTTGTTTGTTGCTTTCTCACCGCAACACAAGAGCAACCCTATTTCAAAATCAGGTATAGCCAGATGGATCGTTAAGTGCATCCAAATATGTTATTTAAAGGCAAAACGCACCTTAACAGTTACCTCTAGGGCGCATTCCACACGCAAGCTAGGGGCATCTATGGCTTTCCTGGGTAATATTCCTTTACACGAAATTTGTAGAGCAGCCACATGGTCAACAACACATACATTTACTAAACACTATTGTGTAGATGTACATTTAAAACGGCAAGCTGCCGTAGGACAGGCTGTTCTCAAAACTCTTTTCCAGACTGCTGCAGCTGACACAGGTAGCCACCGCTAGGGGAGATACTGCTATACATTCTATGCACAGATATGAATTCAGCAGCCCACATGCCTCGAACGGATTATGCTACTTACCAGTATGCATCTGTTCTTGGCATGTAGGGCTGCTGACATTCATATCGCCCACCCGCCTCCCCGGTGCCTGTCGCAGCTGCAGCATTCACTCTTTGCATGGACATCTCTTACTGTTCTATACTCCATCTCTGCCACAATGGCGAAAAACAATCTATAAGGATGGAGAGGATGCCCATGCGCACTGTAGTCCGAGGGAGGAGCCACCTATCTCGTGATACTTTGAAGACTCTTCCAGGACAACAATGTGCAATCATCCGAGCCCAACACTAGGCAGCGATCTATGCGATCTATGCACAGATATGAATGTCAGCAGCCCTACAACTTATTATTATTATTATTATTATTATTATTATTATTATAAGAACGGATGCATACTGGTAAGTAGCATATTCCTTTAGTGATC
Organism: Lissotriton helveticus; assembly: GCF_964261635.1. Classification (NCBI taxonomy): domain Eukaryota; kingdom Metazoa; phylum Chordata; class Amphibia; order Caudata; family Salamandridae; genus Lissotriton; species Lissotriton helveticus. Next base: position 1,938,649,972 of record NC_136057.1, on the reverse strand, counting down.
TATTCAAGGAATCTGCAGGTAGAAGGTCCCAAGAAAACGTTAGTTGCCTTTGGTGACAGTCTTTCTGATTGATACTTTGGCTACCTGCAGATTCCTCACTGACCACCTCACCTCCCGATTCTGATGGGAGCTATTGTGCTGGCAATAGAGAACAGACCTTGGTGTATGCACTGCATTGCTTCCACTTCGTCAGACTCTGCTCTGCCGTAAAGGACGGTCGAAAAAAGAATGAGAATGTAGGTCAGAGGGCTATGTGGTGCCCCATAACTCGCTGGGTCTTTACATCTTGGTATGTGTCAGTCGTCTGGGAGCCATGGCAGCACCTTCAGGTGCAGACGCGCTATTGCAACATTTCTCGAACTAGCCTGGCACCTGGTGGAGGTTCATGAATTGGGTAATCTGTAGGTGGAAGACTTAGTCAAAAGGCTGCTTTCTCCTTGTAGCGCTTTTCAGTTCTTCAAGACTCTTGAGCAAGGTTCCAATTACAACACACCTATTAAAAAGCATTTTCTTAAAACTATTTAACTATCTGAAATTCTATAAACATTTTATATTCATAAAGTAGATTTTTGCCATTTTGAGAAAGTAATTTCCCTTTTTTCCAACTGTCAGATCTAGACTCCTGAAAGGAAAACTACCTATCCATTGAAAGTTCTGCCAATATTGGCTATTGTTATTTAAAAGCATATGACACGAACAGAAAATATGAACTCTACTTTGTATTTCAAAGCTACACACATTTGCAAAGTATGGTACAATACACGTTTGTTGTTATTTTTAATGGAGTATACAAAAAAAGTGCTGAATGAAATGCTTGAATTAATCTCAGCCACTGGTAATTTCTGGGGCCACAACCTAGGTCATCGTTATTTTTCACACCATGTAACCTCAATTTGGACCCAGCCAGCTGCAACTCCGTTTCTGTTGGAGCAAGGTCAAAACTAATTTGCGTATGGCTGGGTCAAAACTGAGGTGGCATGGTGGGCAATTAACAATGGGCTGGAATGTTACCCCAAGCTATTGCCAGTGGTTAGACATACTGCAAGCATTCCTCCAGTCACCTTGTATGTGTTTGATGTACTGCTCTAAGTGGCAAGGGTATGACCAGGCATGGGTCCCGTGCTCACTGTGCGACTGGTACCAAGTCACGCTTGACTGAAGAGCCCCCAAACAGGGCGAAACCGGTCTTGGGTTGATTGTGTTCCAGTGCAGGAAGGACATGACCTGGCAGTTCTGGCTGGGCTGTTCCTATTGAAGATGGGGCCCAAACTGATGTGGCATGGTGGACAAAATAACAATGGGTAGGAATTCTTCTCCATGCGATTATGATAAGGTAGGTAAATGGGCATTAACTGAGAAAAAACTCTTGTGTTTTCTTTCTTAAATAAAGTATTCTACAAAAATAATTAACTGACAGCAAAACCAGGGCAGAGCATTCACTGATGGAAATACCTGATCTAAAAAGAGAATTACAAGTGAGCGAAATAAGGAATGGCATAAACCTAAACCATTAAAAAAAGTGACACAAAGTTTGGTAAAATTGTTATATTATCAATCTATGTAAATTGGACTTAATACTTTTGTAAAATGAGCAGTTAGCAAATTCTTTGAATTACAGAGGAGCCAAATCTAATACTTTCAAAACTCATGTTTATATCTAACATTAAACCAACCAGTATGATGCCCAAGTCTTCCCCATGACGTTTTGAGGGCCCATGTTCAAACATCTATCATTAAATCCACAATTCTAAGCAGGTAGCAACAGATCCTTATTCTGCAGTCCAACCCCATCTGGATTATAGCAGAAAAACGAATGCACCAAGACCCACCAGTATACTTTGTTACTTTCTTCATACCTTCTCACCAAAAGCTTTCTGATATGTAAGAAATATCGCAAACAATCCCTTTCAAAATACTTGAGTGAAAAAGCTGAATGATTCCTACCCAGAGGTATTCTTTGGTTAAAAAGCATTGTCTTAATTAGATGCTCTCCTCTCTCTGTTTGTACCTGTATCAATGATGGAGAACAGTAATAAACTGTTACAGTGATTTTTACCTGAATGTTTTTATGTATTGTGTCTCTCCTGCTTATTTTCTAGAGTTTGAGTCTCGTAGTGGTACACCTCATCGTCCATCTGAGCATGATAGATCTACACCCAGAGGAGACGGCCTATCCCAGAAAGGAAAGAAGTCCTTGAAAAGCAGAACAGCTTCTCCTCCAAAAGACAATGAGTTGAACCAGGAGACAGACAGCACTCTGGAGGACCTTTCTGTCCATTCATTTGCTAGGTGAGATGCCATGTCATGCTTGCTACAGCTTTGGTTAATATTCCTCTGATGGATACTTCTAACCACAGATTCCTCACCTTTTAAATAGCCATTGGTTCCTGACTGGGTCTGGAGAATTTTCCTAGCAATTTCCTTTCACTTTGGCAAGTGGTGCGGTGCGGCTCTACATCAGGTCTGTCCCGTCCTCGATGTGGCATTGGGGCCCCTACATAGCTGCCACCTCAGGATGCTAGCATCAGTTCCTTTGTTTCTTCACCTACCCGTTGAAGATATGGAGCTCGCTCCCTCAAATGCTGTCTGGCATAACAGATTTTTCACACTACATTGTTTCCTGTATGTAAGGGACAAGTTACCTCAAAGTCAGGTTTTAAGCCATGCAACCCAGAGGGTCGACACCAGTGGGTAGCTGATAGTTTTTTTGGACTCAGACTGTCTGTCATCCACCATGGCATCAATGTATGCCCAATCCACCCAGACATCATCCCCATTTTAGCACCAATACGAAATGCCTGAGCCTGATGATGATGATGATGATGATGATGATGATGAGGATGAGGATGATGATGGCGAAAGCCATACCTGTGCCATCGAGAACCTATTTTTGATCTACATGAATCAAGTGGGCTTGATACATCGCATGACACTGGCCTCCATTCACCCACACCGGCTACAGCAACAGAGGAAAGTGCCTCCTCTGCCACAGTTTTAAGGAGAGCACCAGAGGTACTAGACTTCACCCTCCAACTAATGAGGTAAAGATCAGCATCCTCACAGAGTTTGTTCATCCAGGACCCACCTCTCATGAGCCTCTCTTGACATTAAATGAAGCTCCGATTGATACACTACTGGTCATAACCAGGATCGTGGCCCCCACTTAATACGCTGATTGCAAGGACCACGGGCCTGCTCCAGGGAAGGACCTTCCTCCTTCCCTCCAATGCCCTTCCCTCCAAAATCCGACTCCAGAAAGCCTTGTGTATGAAACTGGCTCTATATATACTACACCAAAGTGAGGTACTGTGTGTATAGAGTCCAAGTGTCCCCAGAGCTTAAAGTTAGATAGAACCTCTCTAATAGTGGTAGCTTGGTCGAGCAGCAAGGCAGTATCAGAGGACAGTGTTAAGCATTTGATGTACACACTCAGTCAGCAATTGAATTCACACACTCAATAACTGAACTCTAGGCCAATTGTTTTTGTATAAAAATATACTGTTGTTTATTTTTAGAACCAAGCAAGCCTGGCACAGGTAAGCATTAAATGCTTTTTAGTAATAAGTTACTGGATATAGAACAGTTTGAAAATGCATTAGAAATTGTACTTTGTTTGATTTACAGGGGAGCAGTAGTATGCAACACTTAGCAAATACAGTACATTGGAATGAATAGGCTTTTTCAGTAAATTACAGGTAAGTTACTTTTACGTTACTTTTTCTAACTCAGTGCTGGATGCCTAGATTCAGCACTGGGACATTTCCTGGCAACAGGTGAGTAAATGCATTTTTATTATTCGTGCGATTTAAAAAAATATATATTTTATTGAAAAACAAAAAGCTGAGTCATCATCCAATAATCAGTCCATACAATACAGAATCGGATATAATGGGCAATACAGAAAGAATATTACATCAAGGATCATTACAACGTCTAGGTCCAGCCTTATCCATAGCCATATCCACAGTGGGGGAAGTACAGATCTCACCTCTATATACATTCCAGTGTCCCCACTTTTTGTCCCATTTCTTGGGGCATCCCCTGATCTTAAATACAGATTGTTCAGCCAGCATGCATCTGTCCATTTCAGCCACCCAACCCACCAGTAGAGGCCTCTGGGGGGCACCCCATTGCATTGCCACTGCACGCTTCACCAACAGAAAACCCAAGGCCAATACTGGAGCTCCACCTCCGTGAGGCACCCCATATGTTAAGGATCCCCTCTTTAGGGGAAAGAGGGATGGGTTTCCCTACTGCCTCTGTCATTTTGCGGGCCGCCCTGTCCCATAACTGTTGAATTAAAGGACATTCCCACAGAACATGGTAAAAGGAACCAGTGAGGTCGCAGCCACGGAGACACATATAGGCTCTGTGTAGGACTTTCAATTGAATCAACCTGAAACGGTGAATTATCGCCGTTTCCCTGGGGGACATCAGTGCCAATCTCCATTCGTCATCCTCCAGGCGTCCTACGTCACCCTGCCTCTTGTTTCGTAGGGACTGGAAGGAGTCAGGCATATTGTTGCATAATTTACTGTATGTGCAAGATATTGCCTTTGTCAGGAGAGGTTCCGAAAGTAACCTATCCTCAAGAGGTGAGGCCTCTGGAAGGGAGGAAAGGTCGGACACGTTCGTAAGGACAGCATGCGTAATTTGGAGGTATCTGAAGGTCTCGCTCTGGGCAAGAGCATGTCGCTGTTGGATGTCGGTAAAAGTCAGTAGTTTCCCCTTGTGGACCAAGTCACCTAGAGTGGAGATGCCGATCGTGTCCCATTTATCAAATCCTTTATGATGGTAGAGGGAGCCCAGCTTCTGTGAGGCCCAGAGCGGTGTAGCCTTAGTAAATACGCCAGACCATCCCAGGCTCTTGGTAACTCGGTGCCAAATAGCTATGGTCTGTGACATGGGCCCCACGTAGCGATTCCGGGGGAATTTACCATACAAGGCGCCCAAGTACCCCGTCCCGTCCCGTCCTGTCTGGTAGCGTTCTAAGTGAAAAGCTGGTTTGCAAGTGACCCATTAATCCAGGAGTTGGTGGCCACCAGTTGGGAGGCGAATAATAGAGGCGCATATTTGGCAGGGCGATACCCCCATCGTACCATCCCTAAGTGAGTTTATTAAGGGCAATTCGAGGCGCCTTTCCATCCCATAAGAGGAGCCGTAGATCTCCTTCCAGCGCACGGAAATAGGAATCAGCAATTGGGAATGGGCAATTTTGAAGGACATGTAAAAAGCGCGGGAGTGCCAGCATTTTAAAAAGATCCGCTCTGCCTGGGAGGGATAAAGGTAGCGCACGCCAGTGAGATACGTAACTGTGGAGTCTCTGTAATGGGCCTTTTAGGTTGCGGTCGTAGAAGAGTTTGGGATCTGAAGTAGCAAAAATGCCAAGATATTTGAAACCGTCCTTGGCTATGGCAATTGAAAACCCTCTCGGAAGAGCGGGTGGAGGGCCATGGAGACAAAACAAAACCGATTAGGACCAATTGATTGAGAAACCAGAATATTTACCAAAATTTGTAATGACATGCAACAGACTATTGATGGAGGATCTGGGAGAGGAGACATAAACAAGGATATCATCTGCATATAAGGATATTTTATCAATCGTATCATCATTCCACCGAAGCCCCTAGATGGAAGCATCAGACCGGATCCAGTGGGCTAAGGGTTCTAAGGTAAGTGCAAACAAGAGGGGGGAGAGGGGACATCCCTGTCTGGTCCCTCTATGCAGCTGGAATTGTCTGGAGGTGTGGGCGTTGACTCGCACCTGGCCTAACAAATCAGTGTAAAGCAATCAGACCCACTGAATGAAAACAGGGCCAAATCTAAAGCTTTTCCGGACCTCAAAAAGGTAGGACCACTCTATGGAATTGAATGCTAGTATGGCATCAAGGGACAGAATTGCGGCATCCTCTTGTATGTAGGGCTGCCTGCCCAGAACGTTGTGTAGTCTGCGGAGGTTTAGGGCCTTGTTTCGGCCTGGAAGGAATCCCGATTGGTCGTCATTAACTAGGGAGGGGAGGACTGTAAGGAGTCTGGTAGCCAGGAGTTTGGCCAGAACCTTGACCTCCGCATTTATAAGAGAAATCGGCCTATAGGAGCCGCAGTCAGTGGGCGATTCGTTAGGTTTGTGGATGACAGCTATTAAGGCCAATTGTTGGTCAAGTGGCAGACTGCCTCGATCAAGACTTTCCTCAAACATAAAGAAAAAAGTAAGGAGGCCCCCTTTCTAGGTTGATCTGGGACCAGGGGAAACAAGAAAGAAACAACAAAAGGTGTCCCTCAGTACAAGCAATAAGCTATCCTGTATGGTCAAAATCACTATGCTTTTAGTGGAAAAGTATCATGAGTTTAGGACATGTGTACCTACTATCATTGGGCCAGTTCACTGGAAAGGCAGCCAATATTGGTGTTAACAAAGGACAAGAGTTTTATGCAAGGCCAATACAATTTATACAATGCAACAAATTAGGCTATTCTCAAGAGTTTAGTTAAACGAGCATATACATATTTTTATTTAATACAGCTGTGTGGACAGTTTGGTATTTATAATACATTAAAATCATGCGAACACAATTCACAATGATTGACAATCAATACAAAATATAATAAGATTTATAAAACAAGAATCAAGAGCAAAAGTCGACGCGGCGTTTCGGTTTTTTCAAATATAATCACCTTCTTCAGGACAGTTTCTAAATATAAAATTTAAAAATACAAAATTACCAAACAATAATGATCACAGTATTACATTGCATAACATAGTTACAGCTTTAACTTAATCATTAAACACTCTTCCATTCACATATCCTCATTGTAATCGAGTCTAAACAATGGTAACTAAGCAATTATTTACCCATTAATACAGTTAAATAGCGTCGCCTTGATTAACTCTAATGCTTCTCCCTATAGATACTGGGGTCACTTTTTACCAAATCCAGGGAGTGACTAAACCACATTCTAAGTTTCTATGTTCAAGAACTATCACAAAACCTCGAGAATAAAACCAAGATTTCTGGATTTCTTATACTCCGTTATATGTTGGAGTTTATACTACCTCCTGATCCTTTTACTCGGTGGAGAGTTTGCAACAGTTTAGCTTGAGCCTTTTCCTTTTTTTTTTTTAATTCTTTTTATTAAAGGATTTTTATATATTTACCTCCCACTGGGGCACAGAGGGGGCGTGGAACAAATAAACAATACAGCATAACCATGGTATATTCATACAATACCTCTCCATATAACAGACATAAAGTGAAATAGAGCTTTTTCTTCATAACAAAATATAACATTAGTCACGATTAGAATTAGCTCGATATCCTAAAACTTATATATTAATTTGCTAACCTTTTATGCATTAAGTATCCACTAATTAATACAGAGTGTATACAGTTTATATACAATTATATACAGAAGCGGTTTATATACATTTTCTATATACATCATCCTTCTTCCTTCCAATTCGTTATGGCCTCCCATATTTTCAAACCAAGTTTCCTCGAGTTTTTCCCCCTTCTTGAGTAGATTGCTCTTTCTAAATTATATATACTCAGCAGCCTGGCTAACCATTGCTGAAATGATGGTACCGTTTGATCTAACCATGCAGATGCTATACATAGTCTATACACTGCCATAGCAATGAAAATACAATATTTCCCTGCTTCATCTTCATTACTACCATCTGTGCCTAATAATATAGTCACAGGTGTTAAATTAACAACTAATTTTAAAGCCCTTTGTAAGAACATTTCAATTTCCTTAATTAATATGACTAAATTTGGACATGTTGCAAACATATGAATAGCATCCGCATTTGTACTCATACACCTGGGGCAATGTATACCATTTGTCGCTCCCCATTGTGCTAATTTAGCCGGGGTATAGTAAAGCCAGTACACGGTCTTGTATTGCTGTGCCTGTAGTGATGCAGAGCACAAAATTTTTATCCCTAAGTCTAATGAATCTTTAAAACATTCTTGTTCTATACCCAACTTCGCTGCCCAACTTTCCCCCCATTTGGCCATGTCATCTAATCTATGCTCATTTAACTCTGCGTAGAACCTTTTAATAGTGCAATCTACTCCACCCTCTATTATTTCTAATATATTATTTTTTTCAAATCCTCCCGTCCCCCCTCTTTTATTCTGTAGGAAACTTCTTACTTGTAGGTATTTAAAAAAATGACTTCTTGGCAAATTAAATTTTTTCTGTATTATTCCAAATTGTTTCATCCCTTGTGTCCCCATAATGTCCCCCATTTTTATAACTCCATTTCGAAACCACTCTCTATATATTGAATCAGAAAATATATCTCGCGGAAATGCCATATTATCGTATATCCTCGTATACCTATTGAATTTACCCAAACCAAATTTTTTCATAAACGCCTTCCATAACTTATGAGCTCCAAACAGAGTCTTAAAGCGTGTTCTTTTAAAATATGCCGTGTCAAAATTTTTCAAAAAAATATTCTTGGTTTCTTCACCCATCAAAATACCATATATTGCTAATGAACCCAGATGATCCTCTCCTTCTGCTTCGGCTCCACCTATTAATCCTATCATATACTGCAGAGCAGCAGCCCAGTAATAAAGCTTAATATCTGGTAGTGCCCAACCCCCTCTTTCACGTGGAAGTGCCAAAAATCTCGCCGCCCTTCTAGTCTTGCCTTTGGACCATATAAACTTATTAATCATGTTCTCAATCTTTTTAAACCAGGCATTATCAAACCATAGGGGGATTGTTCGAAAGAGGTATAAAAATTTTGGCATGATAAGCATTTTAATAATGTTTACTCTTCCAACCAAAGTAAGATGGAGATTATTCAATCTATCGAGCTCACCCCCTACTTTCTGTATGATAGGATCAATATTTAGCTCTACTACTTTTTCTAGAGCTGAGGTTATAGTTATTCCCAGATATGTTCCTGTCAGTGCCACCCTAGAATCCTGACATAGAGCCTTGTCATTTTTTATAATTTGTGTTTTTCCAGTGTTCAAGGAATACCCAGACACTTTCCCAAATTCTTTTGCCTCTTCTTCCACATATCTTATAGTCTCTGCGGGTGAAGATGTTATAACCGCCACATCATCAGCGTACGCCAAAATCTTGCACTCCCCCCTGAGTGTGACAATTGGGGGGATGTGTCTATTTAACTCCAATTTTCTAATTAGCGGATCTAAATAAATGGCAAACAACAGCGGGGAGCATGGACACCCCTGCCTTGTGCCCCTATCAATTTTTACTTTGTCCGTTAACCCCGCATTGATTCTAATTGCAGCGCTCGGGTCTCTATATAGTGTCTTTATCGCTGTCAAAAAACCGCTACCAAATCCCACTTTTTCCAAGACACTCCATAGATATACCCATGACACCCGGTCGAAAGCCTTTTCAGCATCCAATAATAGTACCGCAAATGGATCCCCATTGGCCTCCGTCATGTCCATAAGTGTAATTAATTTCCTTACGTGATGCGTAGTCCCACGCCCTGGAATAAAACCGTGTTGGGTAGTAGTAACTAACGGTGTTATTACACTGGCAAATCTAATTGCAAGTACCTTTGAATAAATCTTTGTATCTGTATTCATAAGGGTAATTGGTCTGTATGACCCTGGGTCAGTCGGTATTTTTCCTTTTTTAAGAATAACCACAATTTCAGCCTCAGACCAGGTATTTGGTATTGAGCATCCCTTCTGAGCCTGTTTAAAAGTATACAACATATCTCCTGCCAACTCCTCCCAGAAGACCTTATAAAATTCTAACGGGATTTTATCTGGGCCAGCAGCCTTTCCTGATGGTAAACTCTTCATAGCTGCTTTTACTTCCTCTAGTTCTAACAAGGTGTCTATCCTCTGTTTCTCTGTTTCATTCAACTGTCCCCCCTCATAGTCGTTCAAATACTCCATTATATCTTCATGATCTTTTATTTGATTCTCAGAGTAAAGCTTCGTATAAAAACTTCTGAAGACTTCCCTTATTTCTTGTACATTAGTTACCATCGTCCCTGAGATATCTTTTATTGCTTTAATCTCACCAAGAGATGTCTTCTGTCTGGTTCTAGCAGCTAACATTTTGCCGACCCTTTCATTCAGCTCATAGCAGTTCTCTCTATTCACTGTATATTGTTTCGCAGCCCTTTCTGCTATGTACTCTTCTGCTGCCGTTCTTAGTTTTACAAGTTTCATATATGTAGAATCCATTGGATCTCCATTATCAGTTTGGTCTGTCCTAATGGTTAGTTCCTCCTCTGCCAACAACAACTCCCTCCTTATCCGCTCAGATCTTTCTTTTTCCTCTTTCCTTTTTCTAGCCCCAAAGCTGATAGTCTCACCCCTTACTCCGGCCTTAAAACAATCCCACACTATCCCAGCCGATGCTGTTTGTCTATTTATGCTCAAAAATTCAACTATCCATTTTTTCATATGGTGGATATATGCATTCTCCACGAGGAGTGCCCTTTCAAATGTCCAGTCAGAAGCCTTCCTTGCCACTTTCATACACTTCAAGGTGACGATGAGAGGGTTATGATCCGAAAAAAAGCCTTGGTATCCTTTCAATCTCTGCCCCCTCCATACGTTGGGTACTAATTAAAAAATAGTCCAATCTAACACTTATCCTATGAGGCGATGAAAAGTATGTGTAACCATCTTGTCCCGGGTTAAGAGCATCCCATACATCTAATAATCCATTATTCCTAGCTAGGTTATAAACTGCTTTAAAGACTCTTCTCTTCCTCCCTTTATATTTAACTGGAGGTCCTAACCCCAACCCCAAGCCTCCTGCTCCATTAATATTGAAATCACCCCCTATCAATATAAAGGGTGCCCAGGTCGCCAACTCTATGTCAATTTCTTCAAAAATCTCCGGATCATCCCCTGTAGACCCATAGATAGACCCCAGAGTGACCCAAGTTTCTCCAACCATACACTCTACTAGAGCCCATCTACCCCATACATCCTCCCATTTTTTCCTAGTGCATATATTTCTTTGTTTTGCCATCACAGCAACCCCCCTATTCCTAGTGCCCTGCCTAGAGTGTGCTATGACCGTCAGGCCTAACTGATCTAAAAGCCTGATTTCAGATACCTGTATATGTGTTTCCTGCAATATTAAAAAATCCAGTCTTAGTTGTTTGATCAAGGCTGCCGCCTTCTGCCTTTTTACCCTGTCATTAAGACCACATACGTTCCATGTCATAATACGAATACTCATCCTGGGTTTTTAACAAATATAACCATAATTTTAATCATTTTAATCAAAAAAAACTTAACACGCTTTGTTGTCACGACATTATACCACACAGATATTTCTTCCATTTCATTAATCTTCTTATTCCTTAATACCTCTTGCTTACTATGTTTCCAAATTCCTCCATGTTCCTTGCCCCCCCTGTGCCCCCACCCCTAAGCCCCACCCCGACTGGCCCACCCCCCCTACAGGCAAATAGGTCCAAGGGACCTATGTGTGACAGCTGTGTCTGCTTGGATCCCGCGCCCCCCTGCGCCCCCCGCACCTGTTGTTTACTGTCCCCTGGCAGAAAAAAAAAAAAAAGAGAAGAAAAGGGAAAAAGATGTACAGATTATTACTGTCTTTCTACAAACTAAAAAATGCTAAACTGCTCTATTTCTGCTACCGCTTTTCTTAAAACTATATCCTAGAACCTACTATCTTTTTGCCAGTAGATCTACCACCAGTTCGCTATCAGCGTGTGCTTGGGATTGTGGGTGAGTGTGTGAATTCTTTTCTTTCAACCATTCCAAAAATTCAGCTGCCATAATTTCTGAATGGAAAATTTTAAATTGGCCGTCTCTTACCACCTTCAATCTGCTAGGATACAGTAGATATGCCTCACAGCCAATTCTCTGGAACGGAGTTATTAACTCCCGCAATCTCCATCTACGCTCTACCGTCGTGTGACAAAAATCAGGTCTGGCGAAAAACTCTACCTCCTGATATCTACATTTTGTCTGTGGCCTTGCTTTCACCATAATCTCTTCTCTCAAAAGATAATTTCCCACATATATTAAAATTGCTCTGGGTTTACTTGAGCCAGCCCCCTTCCTTTGTACAAATGGGAATCTGTGGGCGCGTTGAATTTCTGACTCCCAATCCCAGCCTTTCAAATCTGGCAATGCCCCCTTAAGAAACTCTATTATGTAGGCTCTGATGTCTTTTCCTTCTCTTCCTTCCGGAATACCTAGGAGTCTAACGTTATTCCTCCTCTGTCTGTTCTCAAACTCTTCAAGCTTCCATAACACATCACTGTTAGTTTTTTCCTGATCTTGTCTAAATTCCTTCCAACCTTTCATTTCATCTTCCATATTCCCTGTTCTTTCTTCAACTTCCGTGAGTCTCCCTGACAATTCTGTACATGCCTTACTTACTTCCCGAAGGGAAGTTTGTATTTTTTTACTTTCCTGCCTGGCTCTCTGACTCTCTACCCTCGCCTCAATTTGGATTTGCTTGAGCATTGTGAAAATCCTTTCAAGCCCCTTAGGTGAGTCTTGGCCTCGGGAATGTGACTGATTGTGAGTCTGGGTATGAATCTGTGTCTGAGTCTGAGTTTCAGATTGGCCTTGCCTAACCCCCTCCTCATTCATCCGTGAAGAGCCCATGGTTTCATCTAGGCCACCAATACCCTCTTTATACATCTGGGATGTGGCTGCGTAGTCCCAATCTAGCCTTTTTGCAACGCTACTAGCAGCTGGACTAATAGACCCTTTCGCTCTTCTCCTTTTTTTGGTCAGGACTTTTGATTTACGTTTTAAAGCTATATCTTTGATAGAATCTGGTGTGGTGGTAGAGCCTACTCCTAGCCCTGACAGTGTCTGGTCGCTCCCCGATTCTACAATAGAGGGATCCGACTCACCTCCCCCAACCGCCCCCACCTCCTCTCCTTCCTCTTCACCCTCGTTGACAGAAAAAAAGCATTCGTCACTAGGAGAACCAGTTATGGTTATCAGTGCGGTAGGGTCGCTGGTAATCATATCCTTCCTGTTATTAAGCCCAATATCCCCGTTGTGATTAACATTACCATCGCCATCGCCATCGCCATCACCATCACCATTTCCGTTACCGCCTCCTTTTCCAACCCCCCCATGCGAATGAGCGTTTCTACTACCCTCTTGATTACTTTTCCCTATTGCGGGTAGATTGGTAGCATTCAGATTATGGATATTGAGGCTGTTTTCCCCCTCCCTTATCACCTCAGTCAATGCCTCTGTTATAGTCTCTGTTAAAGTCAATATATTGACTGCATCTGCTCCGGGAGGTAAAGCGCTCTCCTTAGCATTATTTATGGCTCTGTCCTCTCTCGCACTTCCAGTAGCCTTATCGGTAACAATGGCCACCTCGCCCTCTTTTCCACATCCTCTTGTATCCTTCTCCAAGTCCTCTTCCCTTTGCTGAGGTAGATTTCCTTGTGACATTTCAGAGTTTTTATATGCTTTTCTACTCAGAATAGTCATATTTTCTGTCTCTATCTCTGTCAAATCGCCGGGTATCAGCAGGGTGCTATCTACCCCTTTCATAAGGGCGCCGTGTTCAGGGTCAGGGTCAAGGTCAGGGTCACATTCAGATACAAAATCCGGATGACCTATCCTTTCTGGATGAGCTATGTCCACATTAGTGTCAACCGCCACAGAGCCGGCAACAGCAACAGGGAAAAATGCCTCCAAAACTAATGGCTGTCTCGAGTTCCCTTGCTCTATCAATTTCCCTTTATTTCCGTTAGTCACCACAGCCCCTTTACTTTTCTCTTTCTCCTTCTCTTTTTTCTTTGATTTCTCCCCCGCACCGCTGCCGGTCTCCTTACTTCTTACCGCACTCCTTCCTTGCTCAGTAGCACTGACCTCCTCCTGGGTCCGTGCCGGTTTTTTTACGCGAAGGTTTGCTGCCGGCGCGTCAGACTCACTCCGTGCTGCTTTCTCCTCTCGCAAGGCTTTCGAGATCTTTGGCGCCATTACACGCCAAGCAACTGACAGCGCTGCTGCTGCCAAACTCTGCTGCCGGAGACGCCGCTGCCGCCGTAACTGCCGAAACTGCTCCCTCCAGGAATCCGCCTTCACCATCAGCTGACGAGCATTGTCCAATGCACGGGTCAGCGCTGCATCTGCCGCCGGGAAGGTTAGTGCCTCCGTCAATGCCTGTGTAAGCAACCACATCGGCTGACTTTCTCCTCGCTTCTAAAAAATCTGCCGCACCTTCGCCAGTGCACAATGTAATGCAGTCCGATGGTATTTTCTACATCTTCTGCCGTTTTCCACCGTTTTCCGCCGTTTCTGCCGATCAGTCACCTCATTGCTCTACCCAGGAGCAGGGAGCGGCAGGGAGCACGTCCTCCACCTACAGACTGTCAGCGGCCATCTTGCCTATTAGCCCAACCATGTTCAGACAGTTCAGCTTGAGCCTTTTCCTAGGCCGATGTCTTGTATTCACGTTGTTTAAGTCTGAGACGGGCAGCTGTCTCATCGGATGGGTTAGCATTGAGGTCTGACTCCAGGCGGAGCAAATCAGTTTCGGTCTGAAGCAATAGCTCGTTTTGTTTGTGTTGATATTCAGACTTAAGAGCTAGTACCCTCCCCTTGATAACGGCTTTGTACGCTTCCCAGATCGTGACAGCAGATTGGACCGAACCGAGGTTCTCAGCAAAATAATATTCGGTATGTTCAAGCAGGCTATCTTTAATGTCAGGGATTTTCAGGAGTCATGGATTGATGACTATGGGTCCTCTGGTCACCTGCCGATAGTAGGTAAGCTCAAGAGTGAGTGGAGAATGATCCGAGATACCCCGAGGAAGTCCCTTTGGGTTGCGAATGAAACCAACGTCCGCTGTGGGGCAAAAAATATAATCAATGCGGGACATGCTATTGTGAGCATTGGAATAGTGTGTGAAATAAGAGGTGTCTGGGTGAAACGTCCGCCAGAGGTCCTCTAAACCTATTGCCTGCGTAAAGTCTAGAAGGTCCGAACCCTGCCTATGGGAGTGGCGCTGGGGATGCCTATCTATCTGATCGTCCATCGTCATGTTAAAGCCACCACCGATAACCAGTGTACCCTGGGGGAGATCCAACAGAAGTCGTTCTAGGGTCATCAGCGCATCTTTGCCCATTGCTGGTGGGATGGAGGCCGAGATAACGTTCAGGTGTCGCCCCTCCCATGTGGCCTCGACCACAGCAAAGCGGCCAAGGGGGTCAGCCCATGTCTTAGTACAGGTAAGTGGACGGTTTTTCTTGACAAGAATGCCAGTGCCTCGGGAGCCAGAAGTGAAACCGGCGTGAACCAATAGATTGTACCCCCCTCGATGGAGAGCCCGACAAGTGTTGCCCATCAGGTGTGTCTCTTAAAGCAGCACCAAGTCAGGAGCATGACGCTTGAGATACTGTAGCATCACTCCTCTCTTTATTTTACTTCCAAGTCCATTAACATTCTACGTCATGAGGGTGAGCGCCCTAGTTTTGGGATTGTGTCATGGTGGTTTATATAATGAAAGACGGCTAAAGGGCTCACCTGGAGGTGCGAGAGACAACTTTAGGGCCATCAATGTGAGTGGGATTGCGGTCAGGGGGGCTACCCAGATGGGAGCAAGGACAAATAGCCCTCAGATTCAAGGTGGCACCAAAGGCCGGACGGTGATATCTATTATGCCCAAAATCGAGGAGGACTCTGCGATTAACTAAAAAGGATAGGAGACAATATTGGAGATAGGACTCAAAACAATGATAGAATCTGCTTCCAAAAACAAACATAAGCCAATAAAACCACAATAAAAACTCCCCCCCCCTCCCCCCCACCCTGCTTCCCTGCCCGCGGACTTGAAACTATCCACACCTCAACTAGGCAGAGTGCTCGTCGCCCTCCCAACCATACACGGGGTGACAGCTAAACCACCGTGCCATTCGCCATTACTGAAAACAAAGGATTTACACCACAATAATCAGAAAAAACATACCAGTCCAGGTGCTCACGATATCATCAACCATAGGTCCAATAGTGGGGGAAGGCCCCCCAAGATGTAGAATTGTAGATGCGGCGGGAATGTCAAATAACAAAGAGACAGTGGAAACTGTTCAAATAGAGCAATTCGTGCCGTTGTGGGAGTCACTGTCCGCTGTCACGGTCCACCTCCGTATCCGGTTCCTGACGAGTAGGTGAGTGGATTAGGTGCCCCTCCAGTCCGGAGGCACCACGATCGCGTGCGGTCTTTCCTGCAGGATGCCATCCTTCCAACCACCCCCACGCCTCCTCTGGGGAGAGAAAAAACCAAGTCTTACCCTCCGCCTCGACCCGCAATTTGGCCGGAAACAGCATGGAGTACTTATGCTTTTGTCACGCATCGCCTTCTTGACTTCTATGAAACTGCAACGACGTGCTTGCACTTTAGAAGGTAATAGCGGCATTGTCAATTTGGAGCAGTGCACTCGTCTGGGCCGCCTGGAGTATGACGTCTCTGTCCCGGAAGTTAAAGACCCTGGCCAGGATCGGACGTGGAGGGGCACCGGGTTTCGGCCTACCTCCCGGGACCCGATGGGCCATTTTCAATGGAGAAGAAGCTGGAGAGTCGTTTTGGCCAGAGATGCTTCACCACGAGGTCTTCCACAAAGAGGTCGGCAGCAGGCTCCTGCATGCGTTCCGGAACACCTAGGATGCGGAGGTTGTTTCGTCGCGCCCTCCCTTCATAAGCATCCAGGAGTTCACTCATCTGGTGTTGCTGTTTCTGGAGGTGGGCCACCTGCTGCTGGAGGGTAGAGGTGTCATCAATGAGGTCCGCCGTTTTAACCTCCACGTCTTTGACCTTGTAGTCGATTTTGCGAAGGTCTGCTCGTAGCAGGGTGACCTCGATATTAACAGAGTCTATTCGGGTCTCAAGAGAGGTATGTACGCCCGCTATGGCTGTCATTACATCCTCAAGCGTCAGGGTTTTGGCTGCAGGTGAGGGCGGCTCGGTCCTCCCTCAGACGTCATGTCTTTAGCATCTCCTTTAGCAGTCCAGGAGAATTTCGTTAGTTATTTCTGGGTTGTCGATCTATTTCCCCTGTTGGAGGCCATGAGGGGGAAGGGCAGATCAGAGCGCTACAAGAACAGGTAGAGTCAGGAGGTCGCAGGTGCGGGAGTAGGTGGGCCCCACGGGGCACCTCTAGTGTCACCCAGCGAGCGCACTCGAGCCACGATATAAGAGTGAGGGGAGGGGAAGGAGGGCCAGCTACCGTGTGTCTAGCAACAGCCAACTTTCCCAGTCGGATATAGCCAGGTAGGCCGGAGCAGAGCACACCGCAACCACGACATGGGAGTAGAAATTAGGTACGTCTCAGCTGTGGCCGCACCCCCCTCACAAATGCGCAGTATCTTGACGGGCAGGGCTGGACCACAGTGTAGAGTGGAACCGTCCAAATGGCGGCCGGATACAGAGCCCCCCAAAATGGAGGCCCGGGGACGCAGGAACCAACCGACCAGTGTGCGTCTATCTGTGCAATTGAGGGGGGGGGGGGTCACAGCAGGTGAGCAGATGGTGAATGCCTTGGACAGAATGAAAATAGGAGGGCCAATATTTAGAGATGTCTCGAAAAGGCCTTTGTTACAGCTATATAGCAGGCCACCGTAGAGCTCGGCATGCCCCCCTCGACCCCTCTACGGGACAGTAGTAATAAAGTAGCGCGGTCCACGAGGCGGGGCTCGGCGCTAAACGGTGGTGTCAGGAGGCGGGTGGGCTCCCACCAGTCGCGGCCGTTTCCGTAGGTAGGCCTCAGAGCCGGGGGTCTTGCGTAAGGGCGTCCCTGGCTCGGGGAACCTTACCGGGTGCTCCTCGTCGGCAGCTCCACCTGGCAGGGGTCCGAAGCGCCCTCCTCCAAAACAAATGCCCAGTCCTCTCCGGCACCCAGGGAGATCCGCGGTCGCCCTCCGACCCCACTAGGCGGCCCAGGAGATCTCTGTAGGAATCAATGAGAGCGGACCCGCCGCGGGCAATGTCCAAAGCCGCGCACCCAGCCGGGGCTCCCAGAGTCGATCGGGCAGGTCCGGACTGGTCACTGCGATCCCCCGATGAAGGGCACAGGGGGCCGTGGGGTGCAGGGTTGTCTTTGGGTGACGGGAAATCTTACCCTCGGCTGGTCGCGGTTGGAGGGATCCCTGGTTCTGAGGCTGCAGGCGTCATCTGAGACGTCGAGGAGGGTCTTTGGGCACTGGACTTCGTGTCCCAGTTGCCGGGGGGACGTCCTCGTGGTCTTGGATCACTCGGGCACAGGCCAGGCTTGGCAGGTGCAGAGTGGGCTGGATTCGCAGTTCCTGGCTGGCAACAGGGGTGTTGCTGTTGGAGCAGAGCCTCTGCGAGTCCCAGCCTGTTAGAGGGTCAAGGCAGGCAGGTCGTCCGGGTTGTCCAAGGTTGCTGTCCGCAGGAGTCGCCGGGATTTAGCAGGAGCAGGTTCCATGGTCGACAGGCCGGTAGGGCTGGGGCCAAGTCAGTGGGTGTCGTCCTGTTGTTAGCAGCTGCACTGCGGGTCTTCTTGATCTTTTTTCTTATTTTCTTATTGGGTTCTGAGGAAGGAAGGTTCAGGGAGCCCCTAAACACTGAACTTAGGGGCGTTACAGGTAGGGCAAGGGCAGGGACCAATAGGTCCCTGTCCTGGGGTGGATACACCCCCTAGTCTGCTCCTCTCCGGTTCGAGGGGGCAGGAGCCTAGCTGTGATTGGGCAGGGCTCCCCATCTTCAGGATGGCCAGAGCCCGGGGTCGTACTTCACCTCGCCTCTCCCACCTGAGGGGTGGGGTTGGCACAGGCTGGCACACCCCCCTTCCTGACGTAGGGTTTCCCAACAGTCTTCCCGCCAGAGTTGGGGTCAGAACTGGTGGGGGCCAGTTGCTGGGTACAGCAAATGGTTTGGAGAAGCTCAGAGGTGGCAGGCCTTTGAAGCTTCCCCCTGCCCATCCTGGGGGAGGAGACCTAGCACCTCGCCCAGGATGTGCATTGTTGCAGGCCCAGGAAAGCGGGGGCTCTCCACCCAGGGGTCCAGCAACATGTCTGCTTTGTGGCAGCCTAGGCAGCCTTTGAGTCCAGACGTGGATTGTAGGTTAGGTTTCAGGGGGCATCTCTAAGATGCCCTCTGGTGCATTTTAAAGTAAATCTCACACTGGCATCAGTGCGGGTTTAATGTACTGAGAAGTTTGATACCAAACTTCTCAGTCTTCAGTGAAGCCATCATGGTGCTGAGGAGTTCGTAATGACGACCTCCCAGCACCATATACCCTTAAGGGCAGCACTGCACTTACAGTGCCCAGGAATGGCCCTGGGTAATGTAGGGGCACAGGGCTCATGTACCTGTGCCACCACCACTGGCATAGAGCACCCAGCTACAGGGGTGACTGATGTATGTCAGGGCAGTGGTTTGCGGGCATGGCACACAGGGATGTGTGCCATGTCGACTCTTCACTTTGTTCTGCACCAAGACACGCACCCTGCAAAGGCAGTGTGTTAGTGTCAGGGTACAGGGCCTCTAATGGTAGCACAATAAGTGCTGCAGCCTTAGAGGCCTTCTCTGGTAACAGTGCCCTGGGTACCTGTGGTACCATTTACCAGGGGCTGGCATGTGGCAGAGATGCCAATTGGGTTTAGGCTTCAATGCAGTTTTAGGGAAGGAACATAGGCCCTGGGTACCTGATTAGCAGGAGCCCAGGGCACAGTCAGTCAAAGAGCATCAGAAGTTCAGCAAAAAGTGGGGACATACCATGCATGAAAGAGGGCACTTTCTCACACCTTGTGCTGCAGGCCTCCACAAGTAGGTTAAACCCAAATGAGTTTCTGAGCACTCTGCCAGAGAGATGAAATGTATGGAGGCATTTGTGATGCAAACGTTCTCCTCCGACAGTCTTGCCCTTATATTTGTAGACACCAGATGCCTCCTGTGGAAAATCTTACATGCACTATGGGACATGGTGGTTAACATATTGTCAACCTTCCCAGAGAACATTAAGTCCAATCTCCAATGCTTTATTCAGGATGGCCATATTTCTGTGAAGTTCTCCCTATGATTGGGCCTGAACACTGTGGACTGTCTGGGTAGGGCAGAATTGACCAGCGGGTGCTTTAGTACCATGCTTGGATTCACATTACAGGTTTTTTAGCAACAATGGTACATGCCTCTTTGGAGACCATGCAGACATATCCCTGGAGTGCTTTAAAAAGAGCGAAGCAACAGCGTGCTTTCTTGGATGAGCAGTTTTCCCAACACAATCGTCCTTTTCGAGGCCTCGGAAGACAGTTTCAACAGAGGCAGTATCAGACCTTGCCTAAACAGCAACATGACTCTCAAACCTTTCGAGTTAGAGGCCAGAAAATCGGCCATCAGCATCCATGGCTCTGGGGCAGTGAACTTCCCAAACCTATCCCTTTCCCTTCACAGCCATTGGATAACTGCTTTAATTTCCCTCAGCGGAGCATGATTGCCTGGTAGGAGTTCACATCACCTTTTATCTCCTTGGGTGAAGGAGCATTATATTTGAGCAATGGGTACACCAAATTGTCTGGAATGGTTACTCCCTTCCCTTTCTGATCAAACCCTCTTCGGCATGCATCCTACACCACAACCCCTCCCGTAGAACCATTTGTCCATACTCCGAGGAGAAGTTCAAGCTCTCGTGGCCAAGGGAGCCAGATAGAGGGTGCTGGCCCCATAAATCTGGTCTGGTTGCTATTTCTGTTAGTTTTTGTTACTGAAAAAAGACAAACATCTTCACCCTAGCCTCACTTTATGGCCTCTGAACTTCAAGTTCAAAATGCTCACTCTGGCCCAAGTTTTGTCTGTCCTGGATCTAGGAGACTGGATGGTGATGTTTATGCTGCAGGGCTCCTACTTCCACAGATGCTACCTGTGGTTTCAGATTAGCCAAAAGTTCCAAGGTGTTGTTGCTCACCTTTCAGTGTTCACAAAAGTGATGGTGGTGGTTGCTGCCCATCAGTCTTCATGTACCTCGATGTCTGGTTTCTAAAGGCAGGCTCGCCTCAAACAGCTGTAAACCACCTCCAGACAACGGTGCACTTGTTGAAATCATTGGGTCTTTCTATCAACGTGCTGAAGTCAAAGCTGACTCCTTCGTAGAGGCTCCATTTAATTGAAGCCATTCTGGACATGGTGCTTTTCCGAGCCTTTTCTCCACCTCAGCAAGACCAGGACATTTGGGCTGATCTAATGTTTCAACCTTCAACCTGGGTCTCCGTGAGAGCAGCTCTGAGGCTACTTGGCTTCTTGCATTCTGCTTGTGCACTGCTCCAGGTGGGACATGTTGGCTCTGCAGTGGGGTTTGAAGTCTCGGTGGGCAGGCACTTAGGGAACCTGTCAGAATACATTCAAGTGCTGAAGGAGACGGCAAAAGACCTGCAGTGTTGGCTGCTAGACCTCAATTGGACCAGTGGCAGTCACTTCTCCCTACCCCACCCAGAGCTATTGCTCGTGATGGATGCTTTGTTGCTTGGTTGCGGAGTTCATCTGAGGGAGGTAGAGATCTGAGGTCGCTGGTGGAAGTTTGTTTGCACATCTACTTGTTCGAGTTGCTGGAAATAGACTTGTTACTAATAGTACCTCCCATCCACAAAGGGGAACGGGTATAGGTTCTGACAACACTAACGCCATGAGAATCTGCAACAAACTGGGAAGAGTGCAATTGAGAGTCCTGTGCCAGGAGGGTTTTCACTTTTGGAAGTAGCTGATTCATCAGAGTATTTCCTCGATTGTACCGCACCTAGTAGGGTCTTTGAATTCCAGGGCAGCCAAATGCAGCTGACATTGCATGCGAACCTCAGGTGATGGCTGCAACTGGAGATGGCACAGGGCGACTTACAGCATTAAGGAGAATCCTCGCTTTCACCACCGCAGAGAATGTACACTGCCCAAGCTTCTGTAAGTTGAGTTCCCAATGCAGGTCTCACGCTGAGGTGCCTTTCGCTTGGATCGAAGGTTGCTAGTCCTATATGCCTTTCCACCTCTACCGCGTGCAGCGGGCGCGCCGGAAGCGCGCCGAAGTCGAGCCAAAGTCCAGCCCGTCTGCGCCCGTCCGCGGCCGGACGGGGCGCGGGGCCACAAACCCTGGTAGTTCGTCACAAAACACCATAAGGTATGGCAGACATGCATTACTTGCATTACAATCTGACACGCCTGCCGTCTGCAAACACACCATGCCTGCCCAGTCACTCACAAAATGCACGAGGTGCCGCTTTGAACCCCTCCTTCAAATCCCAGACACTAGCTTGGGCCCTACCATCAAAGCTGCATTATTGAATTGTAGATCTCTACGTAAGCACGCTCTAGAAATTTACCATCTACTCGAGGACCAAAATCTTAACATTCTTTTCTTAACTGAAACCTGGCTAGATGATCACTCGGACCCGGATATTATCCAGGCCATGCCCAACGGCTACTCCCTATCTAGATTGGACAGGAGGGACGGCAGAGGAGGCGGCATCGCCATAGCCACGAAAGCTCCTCTAGTCTGCTCCCTAGTACACACTCAGGTTGATCATAGTGAAGCCGGTACCTTCACAATTAACACTGGTCCCAATCATTCGATCTCTGGCATTTTGATATACCGTCCACCAGGTAGACTATATGAGTTTACATCGACCCTAATGGAGGTGGTCACTCATCTAGCGCTGAGGAAGTCCAGACTGTTAGTGCTAGGAGATCTCAATGCTCATTTCGAAGATCACTTAGATAAAGACGCTGATGATATCCGAATGGAATTGCAATCTGTTCAGCTCGATCTAAAAAATAAAGAACCTTCCCATCAATTAGGACACTTACTAGACCCCGTCTTTGGAAACTGGCAGGGAGTGCATACCTCTGATCCTATACCCATACCTTGGTCGGATCATTTTATTATTCCTATCACAGTCCAACTTGACAGAACGGAGCTTTTTCGTCATCAATCCCTGCGATACAAACGCAGAAAATGGAAGAACTTCTCTCTAGATTCGTTCAATCAAATTTTGCATGACGAAGGCCCTCCTAAAGGGGTCGACTGTGAGGCAGCTAATGATAATTTAAATAATATCGTCACTAAGGCCCTGGACACCACAGCCCCCAGCCGTACCCTGTCCAATGTCAGGAGGCCTAAGAAAACTGCTCCTTGGTTTAGCCAAGAACTGCAGGCCATGAAAACGGCATGTAAGAAACTTGAGAGAGCTTGGCGACAGAACTTCTGTGCAGATATTAAAATACAACATAAAACAGCGCAGAGAGAATATTACAAATCTGTTCGTCTGGCCAAAGCAGAGCATTATCACACCCGTATTATGGAAGCAGGCAATTCCTCCAAGGAACTGTTTCAGATATACAAAGAGATATCCATTGTGGACGTGACCTCCCCCGCTCAAAATGATTCAGTGGAAGCATGCAATAATATTGCACAGTATTTTGCAGGCAAAATTAACAAAATCTATACTAGCTTCTCTAAACAGATAGATTCGGCCACGGACTTCATTGAAAATGATAAATGTGTAAATACACCTGTATGTCTCAATTCTTTTGTAGTTCCCTCCTATGAAATTCTGTCCAAAATGTGCAACAAAATCAAATCGGGATCTCCCCGGGACCCGGCACCCCCGAAAATTTTAGCTGAAGCCTTTCCTGTACTAGAACCTCATCTCAGGCACTTACTACAAACCTCCTTTACAACCTCCTGCCTTCCGGAGGAATGGAAACAGGCAATAGTATTACCCATCAAGAAAAAACCGAACATCAGCATGGACATAATGGATAACCTACGACCTATATCCTTGCTACCTTATGTGGCCAAGTTAGCAGAGAAAATCGCTAACAGTCAACTTATGGAACATCTTGAGACCCATAATGTTTTCCATAAATCTCAGTCGGGTTTTAGAACTGGCTTCTCTACGGAGACAGCGCTCCTGAGGGCCACTGAAACCTTACGTGAGGGAGCAGATGAGGGAAAGACAATGGCCCTCATCATGCTTGATCTCAGTGCCGCTTTTGACACTGTAGCACACTCCACCTTGCTACAGTGTCTAAATAAAGCGGGAGTTACCAACAAGGCACTGGGGTGGCTGAAATCTTTCTTGATTAACAGGAGCTTCCAAGTTCAAAGAGGGACTTTCCTCTCCGACAGAGTGATGCTTGAACAGGGGGTTCCTCAGGGCTCTGCCCTGAGTCCCACCCTGTTCAATCTCTACATGGCCCCTCTGGCAGAGGTGGTGCAGTCGTTCGGCGTGGAGCTTGTCTCCTACGCCGACGACACGCAACTCCTCATATCTCTGACCCAAGCCCCTTCTAAGGAAGCTGATAACTTCAATGCCTGCATGTCCAAACTGGCTATGTGGATGAATGAACACTGTTTGAAACTTAATGGGACAAAAACAGAGGTCCTCATTATTGGAGGCAATGAGGTCAAATGGACGACAGAGTGGTGGCCTAGCTGTCTGGGTCCCCTGCCCTCGCCTGCACGAGAGGCGAAGAATCTAGGTGTATGGGTGGACAATAAACTGTCCTTTGACAGCCACGTAAAGAAGACTGTTGGTAAATGTTTTGGGGTAATGAAAACCCTCAACCGCACCCTCGACCTGTTACCCATTAACTCTAGGCGTACCATGACGCAGGCACTGATAACGTCCCGTATTGATTACGGAAACGTGCTGCTCATGGGGACATCAGTGAAAAACATAAAAAAGCTACAGGTTTTACAAAACTCGGCAGCTCGCCTGGTGCTAAGGCTTCCCCGCCGAGCTCCTTCACGCCCCTCCCTAGCAGCCCTCCACTGGCTACCGATCAGTAAGAGGATTGTCTTTAAAGCTATGCTTTGGTGCCACAAAATAATTCATCACAGAGCACCGGCATATATGTCTGATTTGGCGTCTGTATATGAACCTAACAGATCTCTTAGATCCAAAGGAATGGGTCTGCTCAAAACTACCTGCCCCAAAAAAGCTAAAATGGGAGGCAGATCATTCCGCACCTTAGCTGCCAAGCAATGGAACCGCCTGCCTCTAGATACCAGGTTGGAGAGCAATGAAATTATGTTCAGGAAGAAGTTGAAAACTTGCCTCTTTGCTGTGTGATTGGTTTTCTCCGTTGCTGCACTTTCTCTCCACAGCGCGGGGACACGCCGAGAGGTGTTACCAAGCGCTCTACAAACTCCTTTAAACTAAACTAAACTTAAACCTCTCCTGCCCAGAGTTCTGAAGAAGATCAGGAAAGACCAAGCCCAAGTCATCCTAGGACTCCAGACTGGGAGAGGAGAGTGTGGTATCTGGTATGTCTGTCCATGAAAATATGTCCTCCAATCTGGCTGCCCGTTGTTGAGGACCTTCTGTTCAAGCAGTCTTAACCCTATCCATGCTGCCGTCGGCCATTGGCCGACGGTAGCACTACCTCGCTGGTGCTGCCGTCGGCCAAAGGCCGACGTGGCTCCACCCGTTTTGCGGAAGTGCCGCACGTCCGCAAAACGGGCGGCGCAGCCAACGGGTTAAACCTGAGCATGCTCTGGCAAGAGTTAAAGGTTATATGTCAGCCTTTTGGCCTTACTTTGTTGACCTAAACAACCATCTTTAATCAAGTCGTAGTTGTTGATGCCTCGGTGGGACATTAATGCGGTTATCACTTTCCTCATGTGTGCCCTGTTTAGAAAAAGTTAGAGTTGTTCTCGGCACCTACATGCACTGAAGACATTATTCCTCACAGCGATTCGTCAGCTCATTGGGTGAGTGACTTGCAGGCGCTGACTGTTAAGCAGTCGTACACACCTTCTTCCCAGACAAGCTAGCCCTTCGGACGAAAGCAGCATATCTCCCTGAGGTTGTCAGGCCTTTCCAGTTCAGGCAGTTCAACACCCTGCAAGCTTTTTTTCATCCTGCCTCATCAATCTAAAGAGGAAGAAATATTTTATCGCCCTACCCCAAAGAGCTCTAAGCTTTTACATCCATTGCACCAACAAATATTGAGTGGACAATTGGCTGAGAAAGGAGAAAGCTGTTTAGAAAAGCACAATCTCCTGATGGATTGTCTGGTGTATTAAGAAACAGCCTCCAGAAGGCCTACATGCTTCTTCCACCTGAGCAAAGGATGGCAGAGCAGGCGCTTGCTGTACCAATTTTAGACATTTTCCACGCTCCTATTTGAGTGTCTTTCCATACATTCATGAAGTTCTCCTACGTGGATAGCTGCCAGGTTTGGCGGGTTTGGCATGGTCGGAGGGGTGGGGTGCTTTTTGCCAATTCTGTTCTTCAGGGTTCACTGGTCTGGCCATTCCACAGACCCACCACCTTGAGAGGTATTCCGTTGTCATAAATCCATAAGGTGAGGATTCCGCTGTATCGATCAGAAGAGCAGGTTACTTAGTTTGTAACACTCTTCCTAATGGATACTCGATCTAGCTGCAGATTCCTCACCAATTCACCTAACTTCCCTTTTTGTGGAATGGACTTAAGTAGTTCATACCTGTAAGATACAAAACCAGAGATCTGCACAGTGGCACAATCTGATTATTGAAGGCTCCATGTGCGACAGCATGCACAGATATCAGAAAGAAACTAACATCACTGTGCCGATCTGGCAGCTGTTTAGAAGCTCCAACGTCCCATCCAGGGCTGGACAGACCTGACACGGAGCTGCATGACATCACCCACTGATGCACGAGCAAACTGCTGAGAAAACTTTCCAGATCCAGTCTGGCACCTGGGGTTATTGACAAAGTGAGGAATCTGCGGTTAGATACAGTATCCACCAGAAAGAGGGGTACATAAGGTAAGTGACTTCTTCATTTGCTGACATGCTAACTTAGTCCTTCCTTGCTATTAAGGCATTCTCTGCAGCAGCCATTGTGTTTACTTTTTTTCACTTTAAAGGCCTCCATGTATTTCTTGTCCTTTGCTTGTTGCTTAGCTCGAATAGATGTGTGCGAATGCCAGAATCGCCTCACTTTGACTGCTTGCTTTAAACTTTTCATGTCGTAGAGCAAGTTGCAGGCTCTCCTCCTGCTAAACGTTCTACTTGCAGAAACAGTCCATTACTGTTGAGACATTCACATGCTGTCAGGTTACATAATGTCAGTCCTAAGAGAGGAGCCCGTAAAGAAGTGAAGGTGTTGGTACTGTCAGTTCTAAAAGAGAAACCTGTAAAGAAGTGAAGGTGTTTGTGCATCATACAGTGTTTCTACAGAGCACACACAAGAAATTGTTAAGGCTAGAATAAAAATGTAGAAATATTCTAGTTAAAAACCTTGGATACTCCATTTTGCATGTGGCTCTATTATGGTCACTGCAGGTTGGCCAATTGTCTGGGAGCCTCTTCTTACTGATATTATACATGTGCTTTCTTGTTTCCTTTGGTCTCTTCCCACCAGTCTGTCATCTGATACTGGAAGGTCAGAGCGGACCCCCAGAGCTCCGCTATCTCCTAGCTCCCAGAATTCGATCCGCCTCGACTTTTCTGAGAAGCCCGTCAGCCATCCCTCAACCCATGGTGCCATGCATTCAGCTGCAGCTGGTGTTCCTGAAGTAAATATCACCAGTGATATGCCCAGTATAAATGTCCTACATAACAGTTCTGGAGCTTCTGCGGGTAAGTAGTATCAATTTACTATTCTTTGATATGGTTTTTACATTTGTGCTCATTAGCTTTAGTGCTCAAAAATTTACGTTTTGAAAAATCATCCATAAGACTAGTAGAAATCCAAGAAATTAGGGTGAAAAATATGTCCCTTGGCATGATGGCTCGCACAGAGAAAAGCACCACTACCACTTTATGGGTGGTCCTCCTCACTCCCAGCATGCCCACAGTATCATCTGTAGGCCCCTTTTTCCTGAGGTGGGATGGCATTGTTTTTACCAGTAAGATTCACTGAATCAAGTCTTTAGTTCTCTTCTTGAATCAGTCAATCAATACATTTATTCGATTTTCTACAGTAAAAAACATAAAGTTTGATAACATCATAAACCGAACAAGAAGAAAAAAAAACATCTTTAATAAATATCACATAATACATGGTCTACCTTACAAAATTACGTGTATATATTAAGTCATTAAAAAGATCTACTGTCCAAGTTAACCTTTAAAACGAGGAGTAAAAAAAAACACATATCCATTGCAGATTCCTAAGACGTGTAAAAAAGTTAAAACCTCAGCACAAGGAGCCGTTAAGACCTCCTGGCCCACCCCCATCCCTGTTCAAGATGGTGCCTTCAAATACCTCAGAGTCTACATTTCCAGATACCTGGAGGAAACCCGGGACCTTGCCCTCACCTCTCTAACAAACTGTGTGGTGGTGGGCCTACAGTGTTAGGTACTTACTTCCCTTGCAATTATTAGGCTGAATTGCTCTTTTTAAAATAATGGTCCTCCCCCTCTAGCTTTGTGTGTTCCAAAAGTATCCCCTTCCTATTTCACAGTACTGGCATCGGAGTCTGGCGATAATGACCTGCTCTTTCTTGTTGCCCAAGCACCTGCCACGTATTGCCAGCGATACACTAATAAAACCGCTGTACGATGGGGGCGCAGGTATGACGGCCCTCTTTCTAGACTATAGAGCAGGAAGCCTACTAGTTGTGAATGAATGGCTGACTGGTGGATGCGATGAGCCGGTCTATAGGACCAACCGTTGGCTCCTAAATTTGGAGTGGGTGATGAGGATCTTATATATCTGTAAGAGACACGTTAGTGATAGATTCCTTACCTTAGAATATCCCCAGGCGTCAGACTGGATCCAGAAAATTTTGCGTAGCAATACCCCTGCGCGCCGGCAGGGGTTGTCCGCGGCTCCGCGTCCGTCGACGGCGTAGTTAGCGCCGGAATGACGTCGTCGGAGTACTTAGACGCCGCCCATGCGCGCTGACGTCAGTTCTTCTTTTTTCCGCGCCAGCAAGCGCAGATCTGGAAAAAGCAGTAACCCTAGTCAATTTTTGACTAACTTTTTGGATCATTTTTGATCATTTCTCGAAGTCTTTCGACTCCGATTGGTGCCGTAGGGATGCCTGGCTTTAAGCACTGCGAGGATTGCGAGCGCACGATGTCGGTCACGGATCCTCACCACCTGTGTCTAACTTGTCTAGGCGTCGACCACGACGACAAGGCCTGCTCTGACTGCCGGGCCCTCTCTTCGAAAGCCTGGCGGGAGCGGTCCCGCAGGCGACTCGAACTCCGGCATTCGGTCCCGCACCGCGAGAGGTCTCGGTCCCACGGGAGGTCGAGGGACAGGTCGCGGGCTCGGAGCCACCACAGTTCCGAGAGTAGGCCGCACTCCTCCGGTACGAAGTCGTCGTCAGGTAAGAAGCACAAGAAGTCCAAGAGGCGTCATCGCTCTGCGGACTCCCCCCGACGCTCGCGTGATGCGGCCTGGGGTTCGGGTGACACCACCCACGCGGCTCTGTCGGAGTCGCGGGCGCCGCGTCCAGCTCCACACCCTCCGGTCCCTGGACTAAACGCGACGCCGGAGGAGATCGAGGGCTTCCTCATGGCCATGAGGAAACTCTCTCCTCCGACGGGCTCCGCGGCGCCTTCGGGCCTAGCAGACCCGTCTGGGGCCTCTAGCGGGTCAAGGGCTTCGGCCCCGACGCCGTCGGGTGCTTCGGCCCCGACGCCGCCGGCGCCTCCGGGCCCAGCGCCGCAGAGTACAGCGGCCGCCGGCGCCTTCGGGCCCGGCGCCGCGGGACCCCGCTAGACCTTCTTCGGGATCTGGATCGTCGCCGGTGGACCTTACGACCTCCCCGGCGTCGGACCATCAGGTGTCGCCTCCTCGGGCGGTGCCGTCCCCGATGCCCCCTTCGTTCCTGTTCCGACGTCGGGACGGCCGCGATGGGCGCCGCTCCAGACGTCATTTGAGGAGTTTTACTTCTATGAACAGGCCCCATTCGTTGAGAACCCTGAGTTTCAGGAGATGGGTGATGAAGGGGATTGGGAGGGGTCTGAGGACCCTCTGACCCGAGAGTGTCAGTCTCATGAGGACTGGGCAGGAGACCTTGGGGAGGCCAGTGGCCTGGACACCTCTCCAGACACTGGTTTTGTCTCCCCTCCTACCGTGGCTTCGGAGGAGGGGGCAACCTACAGTGTGGTGTTGATGAGGGCTGCCAAGGCCTTGGGCCTTGAGCTCCCCGTCGCGGCCGTGAGGACTAATCTCCTCACTGAGGTCCTTAAACCGCAGTCAAGCTCGGCCGAGCCTCTGCTGCCCTTTAATGAGGCCTTGACCGACGTTCTTCTGGGCACTTGGTCCAAGCCCGCTACGGGTTCGCCCGTAGATAGGAACGTGGCCAGACGCCACCGCCCAGCCCCGGGCGACCCATGTTTCCTGTCCACCCACCCTACCCCCGAGAGCCTGGTCATCCAGGCCTCCAATTCCCAGACCGCATTCCCGTCGGCACCGCCGGACAGGGAATCCAAGAGGTACGAGCAGTACGGGAAAAAGATCTTCTCGTCCCTTAGTCTGGGACTGCGGTCTTCCAACACCGCATGCCTCTTGGGCCGCTACACCCACTCTCTGTGGGATACGGTTGCGGAAGTGCTGCCAGAGTGTCCGTTGGAGGTACGGGCCAAACTCGGCCAAGCCCTTGTGGAGGGCCGGGATGCAGCCAAATATTCTATACGGTGTGGGCTGGATACCACCGACTCACTAGGTAGAGCGATGGCAACGACGGTGGCGGTCAGACGCCACGCCTGGTTGAGGTCAGCCAACTTTTCGGCCGATGTCCAAAACACTTTGATGGACATGCCGTTTGATGGCCGTCGCCTCTTTGGCGACAAGGCAGACCATGCGCTCGAGCGCTTTAAGGACTCCAGGGCTACGGCCAAGTCCTTGGGCCTCTCGGCCCTGCGCCAGCAATCGGCTGCCTTTCACTCCTTTCGTGGCCACGGAAGGGGTGTACCCACACGTGCTGCCAGCCACGCTACGCAGGGTAATACCCAACGCGGTGGCGGCCGTGGGAACCGCCATCCCGGCAGTCTGGGACAAAGGCGAGGTCAGTCCACACCTTCCCCCGCAGCATCCGCCTCAAAACCCTACTAGTCCGTGCTTTCAGGCCCATGTGACGCCAGTGGGGGGGCAGGGTTCGCCATCACCACCTCCACTGGCGCACCATCACTTCGGACAGGTGGGTGCTGCAGATCGTCCGAAGGGGCTACTCCCTCCCCTTCGAGGCGACTCCTCCAGCCATGCCACCGCAGAACCACCATGTATCGGGGGATCATTTGCGACTTCTGCAGGAGGAAGTTACGGCCCTCTTGGCCAAGGGGGCCATCGAGCGCGTTCCTTGGCCAGAAGTAGGGTGTGGTTGCTACTCCCACTACTTTCTGGTATCCAAGAAGGGCAAAGGGGGCCTACGCCCTATCTTGGACCTAAGGAACGTCAACGGCTTCCTCCGGAAGGAGAAGTTCAAGATGCTGACACTGGCTCAGGTCCTAGCTGCCCTGGAACCAGGAGACTGGATGGTAGCGTTGGACTTGCAGGACGGGTGTTCACAAAGGTGATGGCGGTGGTCGCAGCTCATCTGCGCAGGTTAGGGGTTTCAGTCTTCCCCTACCTCGACGACTGGTTGTTGAAGGCGGGCTCGCTCCAGACAGTCGTCAGCCACCTCCAGACTACGGCAGATCTCCTGCACCGGCTGGGGTTCTCCATCAATGTGCCGAAGTCACACATGTGCCCCTCTCAGAAGCTCCTTTTTATCGCTGCGGCTTCTGGGGCTGATGGCCTCCTGCATCCTGCTGGTGCATCACGCCAGGTGGCGGATGCGGGCTCTGCAGTGGGACCTGAAGTTTCAGTGGGCCCAGCATCAGGGCAACCTATCCGACCACGTCCTGATCTCGGAGGGCACTACGAGACAGCTGCAGTGGTGGCTCACGGACCGCGATTGGGTCAGCGGCAGACCCTCTCCCTTCCCCAACCGGAGCACGTGGTTGTGATGGATGCGTCCTTCCAGGGCTGGGGAGGCCACATGGGAGAGGCGGCGATCAGAGGCCTCTGGTCTCCGGCGGAGGCCTGGCTCCACATCAACCTGTTGGAGTTACGGGCGATTCGTCTAGCACTGAAAGCATTCCTCCCCTCTGTCCGGGGGAGTGTAGTGCAGGTGTTCATGAACAACACCACCTCCATGTGGTACTGCAACAAACAGGGCGGGGTGGGGTCGTGGACCCTTTGCCAGGAGGCTCTGCGCATCTGGCAGTGGCTGGAACGCCAGGGCGTGACCCTGGTGGGCCGAAACCTGGCAGGATCTCTGAACGCCAGGGCGGACGAGCTCAGCCGTCGGTGCATGATGGATCACGAATGGCGTCTGAACTCGGACGTGGCGCAAGGCCTCTTTCAGCGATGGGGAGAGCCTTGGTTAGATCTATTCGCCACCGAAGAGAACGCGCAATGTCATCAGTTCTGCGCGTTGGAATTTCCAAGGCGGCACTCGCTCGGAGACGCTTTTCGTCGCGATTGGAGTTGCGGTCTACTGTACGCCTTTCCGCCTATACCACTTCTGCCCAGAGTGCTGAAGAAGATTAAGCGCGACCAGGCCCAAGTCATCCTTGTGGCTCTGGACTGGGCACGAAGGTACTGGTATCCAGAGCTACTCAGTATGTCAGTCGATCCCCTGGTTCGTCTGCCTCTTCAGGAGGACCTTCTGTCGCAGCAACAGGGGACGGTCCTCCACCCGAACCTGTCCAGTCTCCACCTCCATGCTTGGAGATTGAGCGGCGACAGTTGAGGCTATTTGACTTGCCTCCTGAAGTCTGTAATGTCATTCTGGCAGCCAGGCGTCCCTCCACAAAGTCTGTATACGCCTGCAGGTGGAACAGATTTGTGGCATGGTGCACAGCAAAGGCTGTGGATCCTCTTGCTGCCCCTCTTTCTGAGGTTCTTCTCTTCCTACTTTCTCTTACCCAGCAGGGCTCTGCTCTGGGCACTATCAAGGGCTACCTTTCTGCCCTTTCAGCATTTCTAAGGCTGCCTGATCAACCTTCTTTGTTCAAGTCCCCTATTTTAAATAGATTTCTAAAAGGCATCACACACACATTCCCTCCTGTTCTGTTTGTGATGCCGCAGTGGGACTTGAACCTGGTTCTTACGTTTTTGATGTGCGCTCCCTTTGAGCCACTTCACAACTGTCCTCTTCGCCTTCTTACTCTGAAAACTGCTTTCCTGGTTGCCATCACCTCTGCCAGGAGAGTGAGTGAGCTCCAGGCCCTTTCTTGTACTCCACCTTTCCTTTCTGTCCATCCGGACAAAGTGGTGTTGCGTACTAAGCCTTCTTTCCTGCCCAAGATTGTCACGGCCTTCCACATTGGGCAGTCTATCACCTTGCCAACCTTCTTCCCGCCACCGCATCCCTCTAAAGAGGAAGAGCGGCTCCACCGTCTGGACCCAAAACGTGCTCTCTCATTCTACTTGGATCGCACACGCCAGTTCCGGGTGGATGCCCAACTCTTTGTTGGTTACGTGGGCGCTAAGAAGGGGAAAGCGGTACACAAGAGGACCATCTCCCGGTGGATTATCTTGTGCATCCAGGTATGTTACTCCTTGGCTAAAAAGGAGCCTCCTGTTGGATTGCGGGCTCATTCCACCCGGGCCACGTCTACTACAACTGCCCTGGGCTGGGGTGTGTCCTTGCAGGACATTTGACAGGCAGCTACGTGGGCCTCGCTGCACACGTTTGCAAGACACTACTGTCTGGACAGTCAAGTCCGGAGGGATGGCTTCTTTGGCCGTTCCGTCCTCCAGGACTTTCTGGTGTGATTATTGGTTCGCAGACCCACCACCGGGGTTGGTATTGCTGGGGTATCTATTCTAAGGTAAGGAATCTATCACTAACGTGTCTCTTTCAGATGCACAAGTTACTACTTGTGTAACGATATATCTGTAAGAGACATTAGTTAGTGATAGATTCCTTACCGACCCACCCATCCTCCCCGTTCTGCGAACCGATATCTAGGGTTAAGGTCATCCCCTTTCAGGGCCATAGTTTCATGGCACCAGTGTTGGTTCTATCATGGCTCTGCGTATGTGGCGCGGAAAAGCTGTGTATCAGAACTGATGTCAGCGCGCATGGGCGGCGTCTAAGTATTCCGACGTCATTTCGGCGCTAACGCCGACGACGGTCGCGGACGACGCCTGCCGGCACGCAGGGGTATTGCTACGCAAAATTTTCCGGATCCAGTCTGACGCCTGGGGGTATTCTAAGGTAAGGAATCTATCACTAACTAATGTCTCTTACAGATATATCGTTACACAAGTAGTAACTTGTGCGACAACCCCTTTCCACCCCTTCCACATAATCTCCCGGAAGTCACTAAAGATGTCTTCCAATGTTGGTGAGGAGTGACGAGGGACTTAGTCTGGGGAAAGACCCTGATGCAACAAACCCTGCTGTGGAGGGACAGACGACTTAGACACACGACACAACTCCAAGGCTTTGTCAAGTGGGACAGGATTGGTATTACAGTCCTTGGGGACATATGATCAGGGAGCATGATACATTCCTTTCATGAGCTTCAAACACAATCTCTATCCACAACACAATTCCACAAATATCTGCCAAATGGGACACACCCACCAACCCTACGAGTCCCAATTAACAGATCTCCCCGAATACAGTCCACTAGAAGAAAAGTTCCTGATGGGTACCTTAGGAAGCTGGCTCTTTATATAGTGCAACAAAAAGAGGTACACTGTGCAAAGAGCCCAGTCAAACCCCAAAGGAATTACAGAGGCACAAATGACACCCCAAGTGCTCATTTGTGGTAGTGTGGGCGAGCAGTTGGGCATATCAGAGGGTAGTGCTAAATATTTATTGCACACACAAAGGCAGCAAGTGAGACACACACTCAATAAAGAAATATGACACTAACATATAAAAATAACACTTAATTTTATATGAATGTATATACCAAGATTGTAATCAGTTGAGTACTTCTCGTGTTATGAGGGGCGTGGCCACGGAGGCAACCAAGATGGCCGCCGTGGCCTGAAGCTCCGCCGATCGGGCTTTACAAAATGCATATTTCTCCGATGTAACTACACCCTAGCTGCGGCAGACACCCTCCATCCACTCCTGATCATCGACGGAGCAGCCTGATGCCTAAACGGGATGGCGACTGTGTCGTGCTGGCCTAGCGCGGCCTGGGCCTGCACTGAGGACTGACGCGGCCATCCGGCCTTCCCCCCACGACGATCCGGCGGCCTGGGGTGGCGGTGAGTGCGGCCCTGGTGTGTCCGGCGCTGCCCTGCTCTCCTTTTTCCCCTGCCCCTGCGGGCTCTCCCCCCCCCCCCCCGTCCCTCCCTCTGCGGCTCCCGGCTTGACCCCGGCCTTTGCGGGGCGCTTGCAGGTCCTTTACGGCCTGGTGGACGTCTCCGCGCTGTGGCCTCGATTGCAGGTTGCGGCGGGAGGTGAGGCAGGCTAGTGTGGAGGCCCCTACGCTCAGCCCTGAGGCAGTGGCGGCGCTTGGCCTTACCGGGCTTGCCGACCCCCCTCTTTGGCCCGCGCGTGCCGACTGCCCACCGTGAATTGCTGCCGCCTACCTGGGGAGGGCACAAGTGGTAGTGCGGACTGCTGTGCTTGAAGTCCACCTTTGGGGGTGAATTTGAAGACGCCTGCTGCCTCGGGAGGCCGATGTCTCCCAACCTACTGGAACACGCTGAGGGCCTACTTGGTTTCGCGAATGGGCACCGCCATCTCCTCTGCGCTCTGGGAATCTCGCTGACGCCTTCCGGCCACTCCTCGCCTCCATTCTCTGGCGCTCCTAGTTTGTGGTGGGTCGTGGACACATTGCTGCTTCTCCATCTTGCACTCTCTTCTGTGCTTTGTCTGGGTCTGGCCTCTGGACCGCTTTCTCTTTACCTGTGGTCTCATCTGTGTGAACGTCCGCCATCCCTCAGGTGCCTGGCGCTGGGGCGACGGTCCCCCTTTCGCCGTCTACTGTTTGTTCATCCTTCTGCTTGCCACCTCGGTGGGGAGGCCCTTGCACGTGCATCCTTTGCCTCTCCACTCTTTGATTACCCAGCGGCTGCGGCTTTGACAGTCCTCTAGCTAACCGCCCTCCTCTACCTGCAGAATGGGGAAGAAAGACCCCAGCCAGCGAAAGTTACAATTTGATAAGGCTCCCGGCCCCACCTCAGACATCCCCCCGGTCCAGCTAACGGGGCCATGGGATCAAATGATTCGGAGGAAACTGCCTCACTCACGACGGCTATGCTTAACGAAATGGGGGCCAGTTTTAAAGCACTTGATGGCCGATTTGATGACCTTGACAAAAAATAGGCTGATATGGGGTCTAAAATTCAGGTACACGATCGAAGGCTGGACATGGTTGAGGCAAGGGTGTCTGACATCGAAGATTGCGCGTCGACCTTGCTGAAGCGGCTAGACAGGATGGGGGAAGATCCTCAGAGATGTAGCTATCAAGAATGAGGACTTAGAGGCCCGTAGCTGCCGGAATAATATACGAGTCATCGTTGTTCCGGAGATGACCACCACCGGGTGTATGGATGTCTTTGTAGAAAATCTGCTCACAGAACTGTCCAGCAGGGACACGTTCACTCAGGGCTTCGTGGTGGAGCGCGCCCATAGATCGTTGGGCCCCCGCCCTAGTCTCCCTCCGCGACCCATCATTGCCAGACTTATGAACTTTAGTGATGAAGACGCTACTCTCCGTTCAGCTCGAGACTTAGGAGACTTCCAGTGGCAGGGCAACAAATTGGCCTTTTTCCCTGACTTCACCATCATGGTTCAGGAGGCGAGGCGTAAGTTTAACGGTGTCAAGGCTACCCTGAAGAATCTGGGCCTGAGATACGGCATGTTATACCTGGCGAGGTTGAAGGTCGATGTGGACGGCAGATTTCGCATCTTTGATACTCCCTCTGAGGCGCAGGACTTTTGCCATGAATACAAGAAGAGCCGCCCAGGGGCGGCGGTCGTGCCGCGGACGAACTCTCCGTCCCAAGGGGGTTCGCAGAACAGTGTTGGCCTATTCCCCGATCCCGTAACTGGCTGACTGGTTGTTGCATTTCTTGATGTGTTCTGCTGTGTTCAACACTTTCGCTGTTTCCATATTTGCATGTCTTGATCTTTATATTTTTATGCCCGTCCTGCGTGGCGTTGCCGCGCCCCAAAGTTTCTCTGCTTTGCACGATCTCTTTGCGAAGTGCTTGCTTGTTCCTTACTGAACTAGTGGTTTTCGCACTGCACTCATGTTTTATCAAGGAAATTGGGATTTGCCTCTTTGGGGTTACTAGGAGGCTGGGTGGTGGGTGGGGTGTTTGCTCAATCCCATTGTTTGTTCTAGACTCATTGCTCAGTTTGTTCGTTTGTAGCAGAAGATTTGCATGCTGTATGATTCAAAGCTCATTAGGATTTCCAATGGTTAAGCTAGGTCATCAGCCCGGCCCTTCCGGGCTCTCCCTGATGTCATGGAACGTTAGGGTCCTGAACAATACTAAAAAACCACGACAAGCCTCAATTATATAGCCCGACACAACATTGACATTGTGTTTATGCAGGAGACTCGTCTATCCAATTCAGACTCCTCTCCAGTTGCCAGGAGCTGGGGTTCCCACAGGTTTTTCTCTAATTACAGTAGGTATGCTAGGGGGGTTGCCATATTCATTCACAAACGCGTCCCTTTTGTGCTGCACAAGACCTTGACGGATGTTGAGGGTCGAACTTTGATTGTTACTGGTACCCTCCTGGGACATAAGATTTCATTCATTGGGGTTTATGGTCCAAATGTAGACTCCCCTTCCTTTTTCCACGAACTGCAGGTGCAGCGCCTCCCACTGGATCCGGGATTATTGATCATGGGGGGCGATTTTAACTTATTGTTAGATCCGGGCAGAGACAGCACTTCCACTTCTCCTGCTCTTAAGCCCCGCTCCCGGCAAGCCCTTTGCGACACATGCACTCACTTCTCCTTGATAGATAGTGAAAATAAACTACATCCACACCTCCTGGACTTCACCCGCTATTCGGGGTTTCATAACACATGGACCAGAATAGATTATTGGTTATTCTCCCCGGGAATAGCAGGCTGGGTTGGCAGGCTACTTACTCTTCCCCGTACACTGTCAGACCACTCTCCGGTCGTTCTCAAGCTAAATGCTCCCAGGCGGGGTGGTTATGAACGACAATGGCGCTTTCCTGGCAAGGCATTATTGGATCCGGTTTAATGAGGAAGTTAGACAATCCATTGAGGAATATTTTGATGTTAACACTGGTACGGTAGACACTTGGGCGGTTCTCTGGGGAGGGGTTCAAGGCCTATATCAGAGGCGTCTGTATTGCAAAACGTGGGAGTGCTACGTGATTTACGCTTCACCCTTAATCGCATTGAAGCAGACATTGCTGCTTTGGACCGTGAATTGTTGGTTACTGCATCCAGTGCGGGCGAAGCTTGACACCTGGCACTGATGCTCGAATTTAGAGAAACAGCTGACCGTGAGTTATTGTTCCTAACCAAACAAACTGCCACGCGTTGTTATGGTGAAGGCCAACGTCCAGGTAGATTATTGGCTCAAACTCTACGCCCCCCCCCCCCCCCCCCCCCCCGAGACTCCTCTTGCATCACGGAAATCATCTGCCCACATGACACTTTGCTCCATTACACCATATGCGATTCCTTTCTTTCATATTACAAGTCACTATACACATCCAGAATCACTGGTCTATTTAGAAAGATACATGCAAGACTTTTTGGTTGTTCCCATTACCCAGGATAGCATAATAAAGGCCATCGATGCATTGCGAGGCGCCTCAACTCCTATCCTTGACGGCTTTTCCGCCGAGTTTTATAAAACATATAAAGATATCTTGGTCCCGCGGTTGTTGGAGGTGTATGCTGAAGCACTAGAACTAGGCCTTTTTCCTCCCACATTCAGAGAAGTGGTCATTATTCTCCTCCCCAAGCCAGGCAAGGACCCTAAACTGGGTAGCTCCTACAGACCATTGTCTTTATAGAACCTTGACTATAAAATACTAGCCAAGGTTGTAGCGATTCGCCTGTCCATACTAATGGAGTCCATCATCTCGCCGGCACAGTCGGGTTTTGTACCACATCGGTCCACTTCCCTCAACTTGAGGACATTGTTTACTGTCCTGCACAGGATCGACCCCGCCACACCAGCTGCCGCCATCCTCCTGGATGCGTAGAAGGCATTTGATTCCCTTGAATGGCCTTATTTTCTGTCTATCATGAGACGTATGGGTATGCCCGAATGCTTCGCCTCTACGGTGGCTTTGTTATACACCGAGCCAACTGCTAGATTGCGCCTGAAAGGAACTATTTCCACCCTCTTAACCTTGTCCCGGGGCACACGACAGGGCTGCCCCTGTCCCCACTGCTTTTTATTTTGGCTATGGATCCCCTGGTTCGCCACTTTCAAGAAAAACACCTTCATCGTGGCCTGCAGTTCCGCACTGGCCCCCTCTTAATCTCACTCTATGCAGATAACATGATATTATATGTTAGGAGGCCGCACCTCAATCTTGAACCCCTCATTTCAGAAATAATTTGTTTTGGTAAATTCTCCGGGCTCAACATTAATTGGCACAAGTCAGTTATCTTTCCCCTTACCGCCAGCACAACTAACTGGACTTGTTCATATCTGCTCGAATGGTGCCAGGACGCGGTCAAGTATCTTGGTGTCCATGTCCATCTGGATACCACCACTATGATCAGACTGAATTATGGTAGGGCAATCGATTCTCTTGAATTTCAGATCGTGAAATGGCTATGTCTGCCATTGTCTATGGCCGGGAGAGTCACCATAATAAACATGGTTGTCCTCCCACGGTTCTTATCTTTTTAATAACATTCCCATCCCGCTCACCAAAACCTTTTTTTTTTTTTTTTCCAGTTACCTTCCTTATTATTGCGTCTTGTCTGGGGGGATAAGACACCTCGGGTTAGCTGGCGGATTATGACCCGGCCATATGCCAGGGGGGACTTTGGGGTCCCGGACTTTTATTTATATTACCTGATAGCGCAATGCTGCTACGCTCACGTCTAGTTCCATTCAGACGCCCGCATCCCATATCTGAAGCCAGAGGATGACCTGGTGCTCCCTCGTCACCTTTCCACTATTTTGCCTACTGGATTCCCTCGGGACCCCCATGATATTCAAACAGTTTCAACCACATGCTGGGCATGGGACAGACTGCGCAGACTGTTGGGCCTTGACCAACTGTACTCACCTGCATTGCCTCTACCTAACCCCTCTTTGTTTCCAATAACGGGCGAGGTATTGATACAGCGTACACTAGCCAAATTCCACATTTGCACGGTAGGAGACCTATTCCTCGAGGGCCAAGCCTTCTCCGTGTTAGAGGATGCCCGATTCTCTGAACGCTCTTTCATGAACACCTTTGTATTGACACGTGTGCAATCCATGCTCTGGGCCACCTTCCCTTCCTTTCCGTTGGCACTGGAACCGACCCCCCCCACTTACACTGCTTATCCAACACCCTACTGGTGCACATTTGATTTCTAAACTATATAAGCAATGTAGTGAGATCATTCCTTTCTCTGACTCCAAGGTGCGTGCTGCGTGGGAGATAGATCTGGGTAAGCCCATTACTGATGACCAATGGGACCAGTGCTGTAGGGCAACAAAGGAGATTTCTTTAAACAGCAGGCACAAACTCCTTCATTTTAAGTTTCTCCGCAGAAAGTATCACACACCAGCGCGCTCACAAAGAATTGACCCCAATAGACCCCACCATTGCCAGAAATGTGGTGCTCCTTTTGCGGATTTTGCTCACCTCTCTTGGACATGCCCTAAAATACACCAATACTGGTCCCTGATACATACCACACTTGGCGACATACTTTCCATGCAGCTAGTCCCCACCCCTGAAATCGCTTTGCTGGGTTACGTGGCCAATTTCCCTGGATGGTAAGGAAACTAGCAGCTTTGGGTTTCCTATTGGCTAAAAGGGAGGTTGCTCTGTTTTGGGGCAGTAAGAGATCCCCAACATTGAAGGCATAGCTTGGCAGTTCGGCATTCTGTAACGTTAACTGTGAAGAATACTCCAATCTGATTCCTAGCTCGTCCTGACCATCGGACATTTGGGACCCATACAGGGCATACATCTCCAAGAACAGGGCCGATCAACATTTGCAAATGGTATTGTTCCTGTGGGAGTCTGCTAGGTGAAAGTTTCTGGTACATATGTCTGTATTTCGCTTTTTGACAGATGCCACTGATGTTGTGTTGCATTGGACGGCTCCGTTTCTTTGGGCTCTTGGTCTTATAATATTGCAAACCTCTGCTTTATCTACATGTGACTTGTCATTGATCTGTATCTGCAATTTCTAATTCATCTATGTCAAATAACTGCTTATGTTTACGCTTGGCTTGATGTACATGCTCATCCTCTTGCTGCTGATATTATAATCTGCAATGTACTGATCATTCTTGTTCATGTATGCAAAATTTGGGAAAATAAAGTTTAAAAAAAAAGTACTTCTCGTGTTATGAATTATTACAGTTTTTAAAAATGGACACTTGGTGCAATTTCTGAAGCAGTAATGTATCCCATGGAGTAAAGACAGACACTGCATACAGGTACTTCACAGTGACTTATGGGACCAATCTCCTGGACTTAGAGTAAGTATGGGGCAAGGTCCAAGGCAGCGCCAACAGGTCACCTTGGGCGGCACTGGCATGGCCGGGTGCGGAGGTGCTTTTCAGCATAGAGTGCCCAATGTTATCCTATGGGGGAAAAACGTACTCCATTCAGGCACTTCACAGTGACTTACTGACCAATCTCCTGGACTTAAGGTGAGTATAGGCCAAGGTCCTAGGCAACACCAACAGGTCACCTCAGGAGGCTTGGGGGGCGTCTGGGTGCAGAGGTTTGTTATGGCATCTGGTGTCCCATTCATTTTAATGGGTAACAGTATGGTTGCAAAGAGGCTGTAGGCTGGGACTGGGAGGCCAGTCAGGCTGAACAAAAGGGGGCTCAGGTCTGACAATGCTCAGGTCTTCTCCTCGGGCCAGTGTGACTGGGTGCAGAGGTTTTCGAAGGAGTTAGGTTTTCATTACCGGAGATACTCTCACTAGATGGATCCTGCACAAAGAGGCTGCAGGTGGCATTGGTGAGTCCACTGTCTGCAAACCCAAGGTGGGCTTTGTCTCTGGAGGGTTGGGGGAGCCACGCTGGCACCGTTGGCCCATTTCAACTTGGGTCAGGGGGCACTGGTGCGGTGATGCTTTCTGGTGTCGGGTTTGCAGCGGTCTGATGTTCTTACAGTTCTTTTGGAGTGCCTGCAGAAAGGCTGATAGGATTTGCACCAAGTTAGTTGCTTCTTCACAGACCTTGCTTCTCGCGGCTCTTTGGTGTTCTCCTGTTTAGGTCGGCAGGAATTTGATTTCCCGGTGCACGGGGGATCCCTGAAATGCTAGATTTAGGGGAGTTAGGGGAGTGTAGGGTAGTAGCCAATGGGATACTTACCGCTGGAGTCACTACGCCGCTTATATGATCACTTCCTGTAGGAAGTGGGCATAACCCTGTCCCAGAGTTCCTAATTCTTCCATCACCAAGATGGCAGAGTTTAAAATGTTGTATCCACATCAGGTAGCCCACCTTAAGGGTGAAACTAGCTTGAGGATGATCGTGCCTCTCTACTAATTCTTCTGCCTGTCCAATCGCCAAATAAGCCCTGGTCAGGGGGTTTGGCACCTCATACTAATCCCGAAGGTTCTCAGCAAAATTAAAATAGAGCACTGTTGCCATCTTCTTAATTTCTCCCAAGTGGCCCAGGCAGCACTGGTGTACGGGACTTCTCATGTTGGAGACCAGTCCCATTCGCCTACCAACAATACCAACACTGTTGACAATGAACCAGGGCCAGATCTTACACCTGGAGCTAGCCTCTCTCCACTTACACGCATGGCTCCTGAGTTCTATGAGTTTTGATACCTAAAGATCTCTCAGGAATGTAGAGACATATTATCCAAAGCACGAATGGAAAACACCAATAAAGCATACAAGTTGAAATGGATATGATTCTGTTTATGGTGTCTCCAGAATGATTTACATCTGTTAAACTCATCTCCTAAAAAAATCTTGCCTTATCACCCACTACTGGCGAAATCGGATCTTGTGAATGAATCGGGTCGCAGTTCACCTTGCGGCTATTTCACTGTACAGACA
This sequence comes from Lissotriton helveticus, assembly GCF_964261635.1. Classification (NCBI taxonomy): domain Eukaryota; kingdom Metazoa; phylum Chordata; class Amphibia; order Caudata; family Salamandridae; genus Lissotriton; species Lissotriton helveticus. The sequence goes on along the minus strand of NC_136057.1, from coordinate 1,938,606,865 downwards.
ATCAGCTCTGTGCTACTAGAGTGATGAATACAGTTTATGAAAGGTCTGCGGTGGTTAACATGTTTCGACTGTATTAAGGTGCCCTCTTTTTAATAGGTCACGTCGGTCTTCTTCAGGACAGTCTATCTGTCCCAGTCACTGATTACCTCTTACCTCAGTTTGGCAATTTAGAGGAAACCCACGTGGAGGGTACTTCCACCAACGTGGACTGCCATTACTATAAAAGAAAAAGAAGATACAAATAAAGGCCATACATACATTATAATGCCATACAATATCGTATATTGGGAACAATATCCCACAGCAAGCATTTGTATATATTGATGGTTCTAGAACCCTATCGGGTGGGGGTGATTTTTACATTACATAGGGATGTGATATGCGCAAAGGAAGTGTTTATCAAATATGTGGGACATGGCAGCGTATCTCCTTGCCTTTTCCCACCACATATCTATATCTTTGTGACACGTGTCTGGTTTTTAATAGAAACAGTCATAAGTTGACTGGTGGGCATTGATACATAAAACAACTAGTTTCAGACAATGCCGCTTGAATAGAAATCTTGTCTGTGGGTACTAATGGGAGCCAGGGGTTCTTTCATCCTTCACATATTTTAATCCTGACCGTGGAACCTATGAATAAAGGGCTAACCGGTATCCATGAGCCAGTTTTAACGAGCACTACCTAACTGCACTTCTTGTCTATCACTCACCCAGTCCTTAAGGGTAACACTTATTGTTGTGATCACTGACAGTCACATTTGTGTTGGTCTCTGTTCGTTTTGTGTTTCTCCCTCCCTATGCTCCACCCCCTGCGTGGCTACGCGGGGGCGTTTTGTAAGCAGACCTGATGATGAAGCATGTCACACACATTTGTGTGTGAGTGAGGGCAGTTTTTAAAAAATGACACATTTTTCATAGCCTTTGTCTTCGTCTGTATTGGGTTTAGTTCTCCCCACCCCTCTATGTGTTTACTTTGATGATTAGGGGTTTCCGGGTGGTGAAGTTTATCTGTTGACCCTCTCCCCTCCTTTGTGATAAACTATATATTTAACTCTTATAAGCTTTTTTTAAACCCTCACAGTCACTGGATAATGTCATGAGTGATGTAATTTGAAATGTCATCAGTGATGTCGCTGACTGTCATGAAAAATGTAATATGTGAGGTCATAAGCAGTGTATTGCAGGGCGCAAGTTGTAGTTAGCTCACTCTGACAGTTATGCATCCACTGACATACCCACTCAGAGACTTATACACCCAGTCACAGATCCACTCAGAGACTCATATACCCATTGACGAGCCCACTAAAAAATCAAAGGTGCAACTGTAGTGGCAGAACCCGTAGAATGTGCCACTTTTGCTGGATAAGACCTAACGTTCTCTCGATCGATGCAGAGAAGGGATTCGACTGAGTTCACTGGCCGTACCTGCAACAGACAATCCATAAATTCGGTGCGGGAGACCGCTTCATGCAATGGGTGGACTGCATGTATAGGGACCCTCAGGCAAGTATTAGGGTTAACAGGGTAACATCTCAGCTGTTTGGAATTTGGAGGGCTACGCGTCAGGGTTGCCCTCTGTCGCCCCTGCTCTTTGCTTTGTATACGGAGCAGTTTGCAGAGGAAATTCGCCAGAACCCGAGAATATCTGGGATCGTATAGGAGATAGGGAGCATAAAATGTCATTGTATGCAGCCAATGTAATATTAATTTTGACCCAACCAGCAACATCGATACCCCCTCTAATGGAGGAACTGGATATTTTCGATTTGGCATCTGGCTTTAAGGTTAACATCCATAAGACTCAAGCTATGACCCTGACCCTCTCCCAAGCAGAACAACAGGCCCTAAGGGCACAGTTCCCAATTAAGTTGGCTACAGACAGCGTCCAGTACCTGGGTTTGCAATTGTTCCCTACCCTGGTTAAGACGTCCCAAGTGAACTACACCACTCTCCTGGCTGGGGTTAGGAATGAACTCTCCAATTGGAAGAGACACCTCCTGTCCTGGCTGGGTAGACTGGCGGCAGTTAAAATGACTACTCTGCCACGGATCCTCTATGTGATGCAGACGCTGCCGGTCAGACCACCGCCCAATATGTTGTCACAGATGCAACGCCTTATCAATAACTTTGTTTGGGGAGGTAAGAAAGCGAGGCTAGCCCGCAACTTGATATATCTGAAGCAGGAGGTCGGGGGTTTAGGTGTCCCATGTTTGGAACTTAATTTTCAGGCCGCACAACTCCGATACATGCTAGAGTGGTATAAGTTAGAGTCTGAAAAGCAGTGGTGTTTTATAGATCGCTCGATAGCGGACATGCACATTTGGAAGGTCCCATAGTTTCCCAGGAAACACCGGCCCAATGGGGTACATGTGTCACCGGTCTTAAGGGCCACCTTGGGTGTGTGGGATCGGGTACAAGTACCACATGGCCTCTCAACCACATGTATAGGCAACCCCGACTTTCCACTGGCCCACACAGGGGAAGGGGTGTCTCCATTGGCAAGTGGCCAACTGTAAACACATTGGGGACCTCTTTGACGAGCACAAGGTAATAGATTTCTCATCGAAGGTTTTGGGATCCCTCGAAAGGCATATTGTCAATATCTGGCTCTTCGCCACTGGGTCACCCAACCACAGATAAGACCCCATGCAGGTCGTTTTTAATAAAAATTTGCGAAGTGGTATGTTACCAGAACATCGGATAAACGGTTGCTGTCTGACATTCATACTTTCTTAAACACACCCAGACAGACTAATAAATCCCCGGCACAGCGCAGGTGGAAACCTGAATTGGAACGCGAGTTCTCCCCAAGGAATTACAGGACATCATACATAGGGCTAGGGCTACCTCATGCACCACAGCAGGCAAGGAAATGTTTTTGAAAATTGTACATTATTGGTATTACACACCAGCGAGAATTCTCAAGTGGAAACCGGGTGGGAATGGACAATGCTGGAGGCAGTGTGGTCTGCAGGGCACGCTCACTCATATTCTGTGGTCATGCCTGAATATAGAGTTACTTGGAGGTGATAATTCGGGATATAGAGGATATATATCACATTGATTTACCTAAATTCCCCTCACACGTACTTTTGGGACTCCCGAATCCCTTGATGTGCCCTCTTAGATCTAACCGGGGCAGAGCAATTATATTGGCGTTGGGGGCGGCCAAACAGGCACTTCTGGTTAGATGGGGCACGGCTGAAATTCCCACTCGTCTGGATGGCCGTCCAGGCCAGAACATCTGGGTGACCCCTGCCTGTTGCTTCACACACACGTATCTCGGATTGACCTCTTTACCCTCTCTTCTCATTCCTTCTCTTTTCTTTTTTCACCTTTATTTCTAGTTCATACGAATGTTCCCCACCGGCCGGTGGATGTGGGTGGCAGCTAATGTAATGCTTGTCTTCTCAAAATCAATTAAAAGATTTAAACCATAAAAAATTAAAGGTTACAGGGACGTTAAAATTAGGAAATAGAATCAAAAAAACCTTAGAATTTCACTGAAAAAAGCAAAGGTTATAGGAACGTTATGGTTCGGAAATAGGATTTCAAAAACCTCATAAATTTACTCGAAAAAAACAACGGTTGTAGGGACTTTACAGTTAGGCTGAGATTTTACTCGTGCAAAACCGTGAAATGTAGCATTTATAGTTACCTGAGCTAATTATAACTTAAGCCCCCGCAATGCTCTGCTTAGGACCTCACATTTTAGATCACTCATGAAATGGTCAGTGACATCCCTGATAACATCTCAATTGACATGTAAAAACGAGTCACAGATGGGGGGGGATATCAAGAAACAAGAAGAAGAAATTTAGCGAGAGAAACAGACAGTAATCTATACAACTACTTATAAAGCACTCTTGGTTCCTGAGGCTTAACTCTTCTGTTCATCCAGCAAGCTATTCATTTCGTTCTATAAGGACACACAGTTTAAAGTTTTTATACATTGAACATTCTTTACTTATAGATTGAGTTAAAAAAGGTTGTTTCGTAATGAGGCCTGCGAAGGAATAGCCATCCTTTTTTATTTTTTTTATTTCTTTAATTGGGATTTTTGAATTTCATGTTACTTTGGCATACATTTTGTGGTAATGCATATATGAGAAAAAACAAACAAGAACACTTCTTGGAGTCCATATCAACATTGTGTAACATCTCCATTCTACCATATAACATAGAGTCCCAACTCAGAAGAGCATAATGCCATGGATACTGCGTCTACAATATTCTAGCTTGTAGGAGGATGGACTGATCTGTGTCTGGTGACTACCGGAGTTGGTTTTGGCTTGGGAGCAAATGAAGCAGAAGTGCCCCACTCTATCACTTCGCACCTCTGCATTGCAGACTCTTGTCTGAGTTCCCAAAACTTAAGAGCCTCTGCCTGACGTGGCAGAGGAGTAAACATAACCATTAACTGGGGGAAGGATAGGGCATGGAGGGGAAGTCAGTGACGTCGCGCTCTATGGTGTGGCAATCATCTATCAAGTGGGTTGTTTTCATGTCTTATGTGAGGTATCTGTGACATCGGCTGATCAGGGCGTGTGACATCCTATGGGCACTATCTTATACACGATGTGTCCGGGTCCTTACCTGGGGAGATCATAGTAGAAAGTCGGCTACCTTCCCCTTCCAGCTATACCGTGCCTATATGATCTTGTGTGCATGACGGCAGGGATGGGGTTAGGGACTGAGATTGAGTTGCTTCAGGGGAGTCAGCTTGCGTTATTTCCTGTGTGAATTGGAACATGAGTTGTGCCCATTCCATAGAGATGGGATGTTTACGGATCCCCTTCACCTTCTCATCCTGTATTGCCTCCTCTTCCGCCACCCCCCATTTTTTAACGGCCCCAGTCCAGGCCGCTTCCGGGGACCCTGCCGGAGCCCTTCAGTGCATGGCTATTCCCCGCTTCGCCAGTAGTATGGCCAGGGACGCAAATCTACACTGCACCTTTTCCGTCTTCCGCCTGCGGAAGACCCCCCCAGTGCACATGCCTCCCATGTGTCGATATTCGTGAGGTGTACCGTCGCCTCCAGCACCTGATGGACCCTCCCCCCAAAATGATTGGATTATGGAACAATCCCAGATCATGCGTTTAAAGTTCGCCTCATGGGTAGAACATCGTGGACAGACGAAATGTGTGTCCGGGAATAATCGGTGGAGTCGATGCGGCGTTAAATATGCACGATGAAGGATATTGAATTGTCTGTTTCTGAGTCTCGCATTTCTGGAAACCTTTTTGGGGTATTCTAAAGCCTTTTCCCACTCCTTGTCATTGAGTACTCTTCCTATCTCATCCTCCCATTTCTGACGCAGGGTGTGTAGTGGGGATATGATCAGTTCCTTTATCGCCTTGTAGTGCCACGTGACTAAGTGTCTGCCCACCCCCATGCACAGGATTGTATGTAGAACTGGATGTGTCAGCGGTTCACCTTCTGTGAGGACCCAACATTGACGGGCACTGTCTACTAAACGCATATGCACCAGAAATTAGCCCGGAGGGAGATCATAATTGTCCTTCATTTGAGCATATGTTTTCAGTTGCCCCTCCTCCAACAGGAATAGCCATCCTTAATGTTGTCTCATGAACTTACGAGCACATATAACGACTGTAACTTCTGAATGATGGAATAAGTCCCAAAACCCAAAAAATTAGGGACCATTTGGGTTGTATGCACCTTACAAAGCACTAAAAAGTTAAAACAATGTACAACTGACATGCCTTTAACATGAGGACAAAAACATTACCTCTGTGTCTTTCAGTCATTCAAGAAGGACAACATAACTGAAGATGTAAAAGGGCACTGATAAGTCCAGCATAGTGTCCCTTCCTTCAAGCCCAAAATCTTCTAATAGGCCTGGTAAGGCTGACACTGTCCCTGGATGTGAACAGAATGCTTCCTGGCAATGATTGAAGCGATATTGAGAGTACAGAGTATCCAGTTTTTAAAATATTTTTATTTGCATTTAAAAGCAAGACGAACACAGTTGGCAAGTCACAGTTAATACTCCATACACCCAGACAGCCCCCCACCCACCCACCTGCCGCCCATAGTGCTAACATCATTTTTATTTATTTATTTTAGTTTATTTTTTGAGTTTTATATAGCGCTGGCTAGACCCGAATGTATCAGAGCGCTTTACATAAGAAACAAGAGCGAGTTAACAATAATAAATTAAACATTTTTCACAGAAAATTTCAGAGGGAATGCACAAATAAAGGGAGGCCGAGAGGGAAAGGGGGACAAGAAATATGAGTGAGACTATAGGAGGGGGAGGGGGAAAGGAGCCTGAGGGGGAGAGGGAGAAGAGGCAGAACAGGCAACAAGAGAAAACGTTTGATTCACGTGTCAGGCATCGTAGCTATTAACATGGGGTAAGGGAGAAGTAAGTAAAGATCGAGTAGCAGGGAGTTAACAAGGATAGTGGAAAAATTGAAAAGGGTGGGAGAGAGGGTAGAGGGGGAGAATTAGTGTTGGGGGTGGCAGACAAAAAAGAGACAAATACATTTTAGGATAGTCAGGGGATGAAACGGAGCGGAAGGGAGGGGGGAAACAACATAGGATAAGCAAGATAGTGGGTCCGGGGAATCGGTGGTGATCAGGAACAAAAGTCGGGCAGGGCAAAAGTCAAAACGGTAAAAAGTCGATAGATGCGAGCCAAGGAGCATGAAACGAGTGCCAAAAGAAAGTAATCAAAGGAGAGTACGTAGTTCAAAGTTAGGGGTGGGCGGAAGGGTGGTGTGGTGAGCAGGCTCGGGACCTCTGGGGCATCGGTGTAGGTAATCTGCCGGTCCTGGCACACATGCCCCCATACTTTTTGACGACCTCACGGGACTTCAGAAGTCGGGGTCACGATGAAAAACATCCCGACAGATGGCCTGCATGAAGAGGCAGCAGGGCAGTAGTGAAGAGAGGTAGACCGCCGAAGGAGAGGAAGCTGCGCCATGGGAGGCCCCATCATCAGTCTTCTGCGGCGACGAACGCCGATGAAGTGAGCAGAGTGAAGACTAAACAGCAATAGCAACGGGGACGAGGAATACTTTCCCCGATGTCCAGCTGGGTAGGTGACGGCTGCGGGAGACCCCGGGCCAGACTCCTTGATAGCCGAAACAAGCGGCTCCACTGGGCATTGGTCAAATCATCACGAAGTCCTGGCAAGAGTGCTGACGGGCCCCAGAGCAATCTGACGCCACCCGGAGCCATCCAATGGAGCCTGGAGCTGTGCCGAGGCTGGTCAGTCATCCTGAGGACGAAAAGCTCGGAGGGAGGCGGTAGAGTCGAAAAGAGGAGTATCAGCGTGGAGAGGTAAGCCATGCCCCGATGTCCGGCTGGGTAGGAGACGCCTCAGGAGAGACCCTGGCCAGACTCCCCAATAGCCGAACCAAGCTGCTCCACCGGGCATCGGCCAAAGTCTTCTCCGTGTCTGCTGTCCGGATACTGTAGATAGTTCTGGGGAAAAAGGGGTTTAAGGGCCAAAACAGGAAAAACTGACCAGGAGCTCCCGGCCGTAGCACCTCACCGGGCGGCCCACCGTCTCTAAAATAGCCATCCGCCGCCCATAGTACACAGCTGCCCCAGACTCCAGTACCCCCTCAGAGGTCCCACAAGCATCCGGTCCTCTGGCCCACCGCCTAGGAATGAGAAGAAGGGTCTCGATCAGCAAGGGTTGTGATAAGTCAGTCGGGTCCCAGACCCCCATCACGGCCATGACACTGCCTCCATTTGCCCCAAACTTTTCGAAACTTTCGAGGGCAACCCCTCGCCTTATAGGTCACCCTTTCAGCCGCCATGTACATATCCATCCCCCTCCTCCAGTCTCTCACTTGGGGGGGGCGATGGCGCTCCCCATGCTCGTGTCAGGTCCCGTTTTGCCACCACCAAGGCCAGCAGCACAAAGATCAGGTGCGGGCGGCTCAGATCCACTTCAGTGGATATTCCTAGTAACACAAATTTGGGGTCCACGTCAAGTGTCACCTCAAGCACTCTGCTCAGTTCCCTCAGTATCTGTGTCCATTAAGTGTGTATGACAGGGCAGTCCCAGATGATGTGATAGAAGGTTCCCTGCAGGTGTCCACACGTCAAACAGCAGGGGTCACTAGCTCTGCCCATACGATGTAGCCTGACTCTGTTGTAGTAGACCCTATGCAATACCTTATATTGGATGAGGCGCAGTCGGGATTTAATTGCGACTTCTCTATGATGCATCAGAGCCGCCTCCCAATCCAGTGTGTCCATCTCGCCCAAGTCCTGTTCCTAAACTGTTTGCAGCCTCCCCAGCCCATCCAGCATGCTTTTATTCAGGGTCTTATATGTCAGGGACACTAGTTTATTGGGTACTTGTTCTTGCAGCAAGCGTCCCTCTAACGGGGCATAGTCTGGCAGCGGCAGGCATGGCGCAACTGCGCATATTTGAGAAACTACGTAGGGCTCAGTCCGTACTCCGTTTTCAGGGTCCCATATATTTTGAGCTCTCTCTTTGCCACTAGGTCTCCCAGTGAAGACATCCCAATGTCATCCCACCCTCTAAAACCAATGAGTTTATGGAGTTCCTTTAGAGCAGGTCCATATTGGCGTCTGTTTGGTCGGTTTATGCGACCATCCCATCATCTTCGTCGCCCTGTCCCACACCTCTACAGTTATCTGCGTGGCCGGGAGTAGTCGCCTCCTTCAAACCCCACCCCCCCAGATAATGTAGACTAGTGCGGTGTGCCATTGTTGCCCTTTCCAGTCTATATGTCGGGTGGTCCGCAGGCGCATGCAACCAGTCATTTATCGGTGCAAGGTGTTCAGCCCAATAATATGCTTCCACATCCGGTAATGAGATCCCTCCATTATATTGATTTCTTGCAGTGTGTCCATGGCTATCCTCGGTGGTTTCCCTAACCAGAGTAAAGCGCGCAGTTCTGCATTTATCGTTCTGAATGTTTGTCTGGGGAGAGAGACGTATTCATTCTGTAGGGCGTATAGGAAGCGAGGCAGAGTGATAATTTTAAACATTGCCGCCCGACCTAGTATCGTGAGTGGGAGGGTCTTCCATCTATCAGCGTCATCTGCGAAATTCACAATCACTCTCTAGATATTTTTCTGCTAATAGGCATGTTTGTCGGTAGTCCGGTAGATCCCCAGATACGTAAACCCTCTGTGGGTGACCTGGAGGGCACCCGGCAACGGGGGCCAGTCCTCTTCTGGGCGTGGACTATTCAAAATTGATTTATGCCAGTTAATCATGTACTCCGAGAAGGAACCATGTCTATCTAGGAGTTTAAACAGTGCAGGGACTGTGACTACTGGGTGAGTCACATACAGGAGAATATCATCCGCATATAGCGAAATCTTCTCCTCCTGTGGATCAGCCTGTGTTATGTGGAAGCCCCGTACCTCCTCTGTTTGGCGGACCTCGCAGGCCACGACTTCCACTGTGAGAGCAAATAGCAGTGGGAACAGGGGGCACCCCTGCCGGGTCCTTCTCCTTTTGGGAAAATCTTCAGACAGTGTCCTGTTAACTTTAACCCGGGCCCTGGGCTCCGTATACAGAAGTCCCACCCATTTCCTGAACTTGGGCCCAATACCAAATTTAACCAGGGCCGCCTCTAGAAAGGGCCAATGAACCGCGTCAAACGCTTTTTCAGCGTCAAGAGAGAGGAACATATGAGGGTCCTCCCTCCTCTGCACCTCTAGGAGCCAATTATGTGTCCGTCGTAGGTTTTGCCTAGTTGCCCTGTCCGGCAGGAGTCCCGTCTGGTCCTGGTGTAACAAGCCTGAAATCACCCGGCGGAGGCGAAGGGCAAGGACCGTTGCCAGAAGCTTAGCCTCCACGTTCAGGAGGGATATTGGTCTGTAGGACGCGCAGTCCTCGGGGGCCGGCCTTGCTTATAGATAGGCACAATCGTAGCCATTCTCAGGTCAGGCGGGAGGATACCCTCTTGCGTTGTGTCTCTAAAGACCGCCAGGAGGTGGGGTGTTAGTAGGTCGGTGCCTTTCTTAAAGAATTCCGCTGGGATTCCAATAGGTCCCTGGGCCTTACCCGGTCGGAGTCTGGCCATCGCCTCTCTGATTGCTGTGGCTGAAATGTCAGCCTCCAGGGTCTCTTTGTCCTTGTCTACTAAGGTCGGGGTGTGGATGTTAGATAGGTAGCTCTCAATCTCATCCTGACTGCCTAGTTCCCTGGCCCTATAGAATTCCTGGAAGTAGGCAGCAAACGTCTGTACTATCTGGGAGTCCCCTCTCTGCAGCTGGCCCCGTCTGTCAACCATGCCTTCTACCCACCTGGCGTCTCTCTCTCTACGGCCAGGAGCTTTCCGGACTTGTCCCCAACATCATACAGTCTGTGCAGTGTCGCTAGTGCCTGTGCTTTTGCCTTGTTCGTCACTAGGTCCTTATACTGGTGTTGAATAACAGTCAGTCGTCTAAGCACCTGCGGGTCCCTGTCTATCAGGTAACAGCTCTCGAGGTTTAAAATGTGGGTTTCCAGAGCACGAAGTTCTTCTTGGGCTTTCCGCTTCCCCCAGGCTACTCTGGGCCCTATCTCGAAGCACTGTCTTGTATGCTTCCCATACAATCACTCCTGACTGTACTGAGCCCACGTTTTCAGCGAAGTACACTTTTGTGTCTGCCCTAAGACCCTGCAGTATCTCAGGAGTATGCAATTATCATGCCGATAATCCCCATCCCCGCTATGGGCCCGGGCCCTCCCAGCTAACCGGACCATGAGCGGCGAGTGATCCGAGATGCCCCTTACCAGATATTCTGCTTTATCAGTAGCCCCAAGTGCATGTCGGGGGAGAAAGAGGTAGTCCAGTGTAGAGTGTACTGTATGCGCCCCTGAATAAAATTAGTAGCTTCTGGCGTCGGGGTGTAACCATCTCCATACGTCTGTCAGTTCCAGTGTAACCACCGTCTTTGCTAGCAGCATAGTCGGGGAGACACCATCTCTAGTCCCTGACCGGTCCATAGGGGTAGACATAACGTCATTAAAATCACCAGCTATGATGTGCAACGTGTCAGGCATGTCCAGTAGGACTTCCGCCAATCCAAACAGTGTCCTGGCTTGAGGTTTCGGGGGAGCATAGACTGAGACTAACGTAACCCGTTGTCGCCCCCACGTTCCCGTCACCCCTACATACGTCCCTTGGGGGTCCGTCAATGTTCGGGTTACCGTAAAGGGAGGGGATTTTCTAATCAAGATAGCCACCCCCCGTGATCCTGCCGTATATCCTGCATGGGCCAGCACTTTGTTAGCTACTAGTGCCAGGAAACCACATTTCGTTCCCTTTAAGTGGGTCTCCTGGAGGAAGACCACGTCAGGGTGTCATCGCTTGATATGCGTCGTTACGAGCCCTCTTTTGATTTTATCCCCTAGTCCATTCACGTTCCACGTGAGTACCCTGCAGGCAGCCGTCGCTAACCCACCCCCAGGTGTCCCATGTGCATCTACGGAGGCCATGGCACGTCGGTGGTCAAGTGCAACATTATCGCAGGTGGGGTGGTATGTGTGCCTACCGGAGTGTGTCTGTGATCTGTGTGCCAACCAAACATAATGCAAAACAAACACCAAAACTGTCCCAACCAGAAAACAGGTATAACAACCCCCCCCATACCCCTCACCCCCCCCCCCCCCCGCTTCCCTTCCCACCCCACCTCCCCCATGATTCTCTCCCGGCAACGTGACGGGAAGTGGACTCTAGGGCAGGCAGAGGTCTGTCGCCCTCCCTTGCCCAACTTACACCACAAGTTCCAACTCCTGTGGCTGCCCCAATACCATTAATGCAAAGTCCAGAGATAAATATTGTCTTTAGCTTCAAGACAAGAAGTAAAGAAGAGAAGTTCGGAGAGAACAGATATCAGTAAAGGAAGAGGAAAAGGAGAGAATAGCAAGAAGAGGGGAATGCGTGTCCAGCTCGCAAGCTCCGGCCTAATGTTTCTTGGTGGGGTCAACCCCGCAGGCCCCTGTCCATGAGTTTGAGTCTGGAGGTTCATTCTGGGATGCCCCAGTGTCATTCTGCATGGTTTGTTCCATTGCCAATATTTCAGCCGCTAGTGGATGCATCGAGGGGTCCAGCACCTCCTGTCCTCCGGATGATGATTGACCACTTTCATTATCAGCACCCCCGTCCGCTTTGTCCTCTGTCCACTGCTGCCCGGATAAGCGTAGCACACGGGCGCTCGCCGAAAGTCTGGAGTCCAGTGATCTTCCTGTGCGTCGCCTCCACCGTCTCGTGCTCCTCGGGACAAATGGGATGGCTTCCAAGATGCGGTCCTTTCGCAGTTGTCGCAGCCGGAACGAGCGGTGTTGGTCCAGGGTCCGGCCGCCAGCCCCACCAACAGGCGCCTCCTCACCAGTTCGTGCTGCCGGTCACCCCAGGGGGTTGTTCTTCAAGCCACTGCCACGCCTCTTCCGCCGTCTGAAAAAAGTGAGATTTAGCCATAAAGAGGACTTTCAGCTTCGCCAGAAAAAGCAGCATGTATTGGATTTTTTGATCCCGCAACTTAGCTTTCACAGAGTCTGTTTTTGCACGTCTCTACTGTAGTCCGGGAAGATCATTATGCGGGTATTTCGTGCCTGATGTCCCCCAGTTTCCGGGCCTCCCTGAGTATCATATCCCTATCTAGGAAGTTCAGGAAGCGGGCTATCCCTGGCCGCGGCTGCGCCCCTACAGGCGGATGGGCCAGTAGCGCCCGATGGGCTATTTCTATGACAAAGCACGAGGAGAACTTATCCGCCGGGAAGGTGGACCGCAGCCATGTATATAGGAAGTCCGGCATGTTTGACCCCTCAATTCCCTCCCAAAAGCCTACAAAGCGGAGGTTATTTCGGCGGGCCCTGTTTTCCGCATCGTCCACCCTCCATTTTTTTTTGTTTGAATTTGTTTATTGGGTTTTAGGTTGCATTTGCATTAACATCATGACAATGATCAAAAAAGGTAAACGAGCATTACAAAATGAGGTCATAGATATACAATTTTAGGAGTAGGATCTTTTTGGCACTTCTCAGTCCGTGGTTGTTGTCTGTCGATCGCCCCTATCTGTGTGCCCAGTAGTGTGTACCACGTGACGTCCCATCATAGCGTATGCACCCCCCAGGGGGGGACCGTCTCGATCATGTTAGTCTGTCAGCTGCACCCGTGGGGGGGTGAACTCGTGTTGTCGGGCACCGACCATGTGGGCGTGATTCGCGATAACATGTGGCATCGTGGTAACGTTATCTGTGAGTTCGATCAGGGAACCATATGTAAGGGTAGCACCCTGTCTAAGTTGAGCTTTCCAACCTACCCAGGAACCATGGGGGTGAACTGAATAACGTCTAGGTCTAGGTCACCGTGTCTAAGCACAGAGACCGTGCTCTCAGGTCGTCTGGCGTAAGTATATAGCGGGCGTTGTTGATATGTGTCCGGGTGTCAGAGGGTCGCTGGGTGCGGCCACTCACGACATGTATGCAGAATTCGTGGCATGCTTATGGATGCGTGGGGGTCGGTGTTGTCGGCCGTACCTGGGATTGCGAGGCTGTAGGTGACTCTTGAGGGCGTGTCGCCTGTGTGAAGTTATACAGTAGTTGAGCCCACTCCAGGGATATGGGATGTTTGCGATGTCCGCGTACCTCCTCCTCCCGGAGTATCTCCTCCTCCGCCTTGCCCCATTTATTTACCGCGCCGATCCACGCTGCCTCTGGCGGTCCCGCGGGGGCCCTCCAGTGCATGGCGATACCGCGCTTTGCTAGGAGGATGGCTAGTGATAGGAATCGATATTGCGTTTTCTCGGTTTTCCGTCTGCGGAAAATTCCGAGCGCGCATGCCTCCCATGTGTTCATGGTGGCAATGGTCGTGACCTCTTCCAGGGTTCGGTGGACCGTGTCCCAGTAACGGCAGAGGGTGGGGCAATCCCAGAACATGTGTCTGAAATCTGCCCCCGGGGTGCGACAGCGGGGACATTTGAAGTGGGTGTCCGGGAAGAACCGTTGGAGGCGGCCCGGTGTGAGATAGGCCCTATGGAGGACGTTGAATTGTATGTTGCGGAACCTTGCGTTTCTGGAGATTTTTTTTAATAGAAAATTCCAGGGCTGATCTCCATTCCCCGTCGTGGACCACTCTGCCGAAGTCTGTCTCCCACTTCTGGCGTAGAGATTGGAGGGATGGGAGGAGTAAAGAACGCACCGCTCTGTAGATCCATGTTACTAAGTGTCTCCCCACCCCCATGTGCAAGATCGCGTGAATCACTGGATGTGTCGCGGGTTCACCGGCCTCTGGGTTCCAGTGTGTGCGACTGCTATCTAACAATTGCCTATGGAGTAAAAACTGTCCCGGGGGTAGGTCGTATTGGTCCATCATCTGCGCAAACGTCTTTAACTGTCCGTCTTCGAACAGGGATTCGATCTCCGTGACCGCCAGCTCTGTCCAGACTCGAAGTGCACCCGGGGAATAATATGAATCCCTGCGAGGGAAACCCACCAGTGGCAACAAAGGCGAATATGGTGGCTGTGTTTTGGACATGCGGTGGATACGCATCATGCAAGTTCGGGCAACGGATACTTGCAGGGGTCGAGTCCTTAAGGGTTTAGTGCCTGGCAGCAAAAGTCTGACGATCGCGGCTTGTGAAATAGGACCATTAGTTGTGATGGTTTCCCCTGTGTGACGTCCCGCCGTCCAGTAGGACAGCCACTGGAGCTGGGCCGCTAGAAAGTATGCCTCAAAGGCCGGTGCACCCAGTCCCCCCTCCGTGGTAGGCAGGTAGAGCGTGGAAAGCGCCACCCGTCGCCGCCCCCCCCCCCCCCCCCCCCATCAAGTCTATCAGGAGAGTGTTCAGTTCTCCGAAGAATGATCGAGGTGGGATCACTGGGAGATTCGCGAAGCTATACAACAGGCGGGGGACCATAATCATTTTTGCCAGGGCCACCCGGCCTATAGGCGCCAGTGGGAGTGTCTTCCAGAAACTGACCGCTGATGGTAGACCAGCCAGAGTTCTACGATGATTGCCTGCGTATAAGTCCTCCGGGGTGTGGTACAACCGCACTCCCAGGTAACGGGGGCGTCAGCATTCCAGGTGAGTGATTGGGCACCCACCCGAGTTTCGAAGGGGGCCATATGGGGGCTCAACGGGTATATGGAGGATTTCCCCCAGTTGACCCTAAGGCCTGACACCTTCGCGAACTCCTCCAGCGTCCTCCAAATACACGTCAGGTCGCTCGTGGCATCCCTAACATAAATCAGGAGGTCATCTGCGTACAGAGATACACAGTGCCATGAGTGTGCTAGGGGAATACCCCAGTCCTCCCCCTCCTGTCTTAGGCGTATCGCCAGGGGCTCGACCGCCAAGGCGAACAAGAGGGGTGACAACGGGCATCCTTGTCGAGTCCCTCTGTCTACGGTGAATTCCGAGGAGATGTAGGTACCTATCCAGACCCTGGACTTGAGCTGTGTGTAGAGGAGCCTGGTGTAAGCGGTTAGGCGTGTGCCAAAGTCGTTCTTAGCGAGGACTTCAAACAGATATGGCCATAGGAGGGTATCGAATGCCTTCTCGAGGTCTAATATGAGGCAAGCTGCATTCGGGAACTGGGCACGTGCTATGTCTTGGACGTGGAATAGCCTACGGAGATTTTGGGATTTGTTGCGGTTTGGCGCGAATCCGTTTTGGTCAGGATGGACCAATTGGGGCACGACCTGGGCATACCTCATCGCTAACAGTTTACCTAGGATTTTACAGTCTGAGTTGAGTAATGCGATCGGCCTGTAGGATGATGGGAGCTGGGGGTCCCTGTGTGGTTTTAGGAACGACACTATTAGTGATTCTCTAAGGGAACGTGGGAGGACTCCCACCTTGAGCGCGTCTTCGTACATATTCGTTAAACGTGGGGCAAGGTGAACTGAGAATGTCTGGTAATATTCGAGGGGGAAGCCGTCCATGCCTGGGGCCTTGTTCCTGGCAAGCGCCCCTATCGCTGCTTTAACCTCGGTATGTGTTATTTTCCTGTCTAGGTCCTTCCGGACCGCTGGTGAGACTTGGGGGATAGGCAACGGGAGGAGGAAGTCGGACATCGCAAGGGGGTCGCCTTGACAGGGAGTCTGGTATATGTGTGAGTAATATGTGTATAAAACTTGCATGATCGCTATCTGGGACGTCTGGAGGTGACCGGACCGGTCCGTAATTTCCGTGATAGGTTTCAAGTCGGGTTCCTGTCTAACTAACCCGGCTAAGAGTGTGCCCCCCCTGTTGCCCTCCCGGTGTACCCTACTGGCGTATTGTCTGAAGTTATATTTACGCAGGTACCGCAGTGTCTCAGCGTATTTTGTCTTAGCCTCGGCTATTTGCAGCTGGGTCACCTCGCCGCGGTCATCTGCTTGCAGCATGGTCGCCAGCTCCTGTTCTGTAGTGCGTAATGCGCGTTCTAGTACCATTCGTACCCCCAGCACTTGCTGTATGCAGTGGCCCCTCGCCGTCACTTTGTGTGCATCCCACTCCACGAGACTGGAGGACGCTGAACCCGCGTTGAGTCTGAAGTGTTCCTGCAGGTTTTCCCCGTGAACATGTGTGAATGCCTGGTCTGTGAGGCACTCCCGAGGGAGCATCCATGTCGGTACTGGGGGGTGGGGCGTTTTCCATCTGAGGGTCAGGGCATGGGCGTCGTGATCTGATAGTACTCTGCCGAGGTAGTCTGTGTGTCTAGTTTTGGCGTGTATGGCAGGTGAGCATAGAAATCTATCAAGTCTCACACGAAGGTCGTGTGGAATGGAGTGAAATGAGTACAGTTTCGTCGTGGGGTTCAGCGCCCTCCACGTGTCCGTCAATGTCCAGTGTTGAACCCACGTGTTGAAGAGCTCCGTCTGTTTGTAAAGTGGTGAACGTGGCGGCGGGGTGCGGGATCGGTCGAGGGTCGTGTCTAAGACACAGTTATAATCCCCTCCCAGTAGCCAAGGGGTGTGGGTGTGGTGTGCTAGCGTGTTCGTGAGGCGAGACCAAAAGGCGTTCTGCTCCACGTTGGGGGCATAGATACTACCTATCAGGATAGACTGTCCATCCAGTTGCCCTTCCAGTAGTACATAGCGTCCCTCCTTATCCACTACCCTGGACTGTTCACGGAAGGGAACTCCCGGTCTGACCCAAATCAGTGTGCCCCTGGCAAATGCAGAGTACCCCGTGGCACAGATTATGCCCCTCCACTTTCTCTGTAACTTGCCGGCTTCCGCCGCCGTCAAGTGAGTCTCTTGTAAGAGAGCTATATGGGCCTGCTGTCTCTTTAGATAGGCATAGACTGCATAACGTTTGCGCGCCGTGTGCAGCCCCCTGACATTTAGTGTGATAAAGGTAACGTCCGTGTTAGGGGGTTTTGTCATGTGAGATTGTCAGTTGTGTTGGTGGGTTTACCCGCCACCATTCGTCTGTACCCAGAGTCACTCTCGCCCGCATTACTTCCCTCCATACATGTTTCCACTGTGACCAAATGACCTCTCCCGTGTAGATATCAGGGTAAAAAGGGAAGGGGCGTAACATGGAAACAACATTCGGGAAACAGTCCCAACTGAGGGGGCCTATTGCAAGGCACAATACGCCCAAACTGTACATCTCGTACTGTCTCTAGTTCGTTTGGTGTGAGGGGGTGGTGTAGCGGTGGTGCCGAGAGCTCAGGTCTAGGCCACCCGCCGCATTGTGTCTCTGCATGTGTGTATGCTACCACCAATACCTTAGGCGTGGCTCCCCGGCGTCCCTCGTCGACGAGCATGCTCCGTCATCTCAATCTTACCGCTGTTTGTGTCAGTAGCCATCAGATGAGTGTATCCGCCGTCTGCGGGGTCACCAGTGGCGGAGAGGCGGAACCATCTCTGGAGGTGCGGACGTCGCTCTGACCCTCGTCCTCGGATGTAAAGATGTGAGGGCCTCGATCCATCTCCCGTTCGGTGTCCGGTTGCCTGACCTCCGCCGCTGCCTGAATGGCCCTCCGTCAGTCTGCTATGATTTGTTCCAAGTCCGGGACGCGTTTGACGCTGGGCGTCGGCGGCCGATTCATCTGTGTGAGAGTGACCTTTTTGGATCGGAGTCGCCGCCGTTTGTTGGACGCAGAACTCGACGGTGTTTCTTCACGGTCTGATCGGGACTGATTGCGATGATCCAACCAGTGTCTCGCCTCCGCGGGGTCCGTGAAGAAGTGCGTCGAGTCTTCATAGATGATTTTGAGGCGGGCTGGGAACAGGAGGGCATATTGTATCTTATGTTGGCGTAGGGTTTGCTTCACTGCCTGGAATGTGGCGCGTTGGCGCTGTACTGCCTGAGAATAGTCCGGGAACACCATCACATTTTTGTCTTCCACCCTGAGGACTTTCGCTTGTCTGGCCGCCCTGTAGGATCGTGTCTCTGTCCTGATAGTGCAGAAGCATCAGCAGGAATGGTCTGGGCGGGAGGCCAGCCTGAGGTCGTCCAGTCGGGACCCTGTGCGCTCTCTCTACGGAGAAGAACGGCGTGAGGTCTTGGGCCCGGGTGAACGTTTTTATCCAAGTCTCTATGTATTGAATAGGGTCTTCCTTTTCCACTCCCTCCGGCAGGTTGATCAGACATATGTTGCTCCGGCGGGAGCGTCCCTCCAAGTCGTCCGCCTTGCGTTCCAGGAAATGGACCTTCTCCTGTAGGTCCTTTTGATTGAGCTGGACCTGTGGTTTCAGTTCATGGAGCGTGTGACTCTCTTGCTTCACCTAATCTGCCAGCTTCCTATGGTCGTCGCGCAGCAGGGTTATGTCCGAGGCCAATTCCCCGAATTTGGTTTCCATGGACATTCGGGAGTGCTCGATGACCGCTAGGACTTTGTCCAGCTTTGTGGACATGTCCGATTCCTGTGGCGGTCCCCCGGTCCTCGAGCCGCGTGAGGGTCCCGGGGAGGGTGATCGTCTCTGGGCCGGCGCCGGCGTCGTGGGCATCGTCTGCTGTGATCGCCCCATGGGTGGCTTGGATGACCCATCGGTCCGACACGGCCAGCCAGAAATGGTTCGGACCACCGCCTGCGGCGACGCTGGGTGGACAGGGCTTCTGGGGTCACCTCCGTGTAGTCTTTCCCGACCGGGTGGGCCGATCGTCACCGGATCGCGAGGAGTCTGTGGTGTGCCCTTGTCAGGGGAACTGGGAGGCTCTCTGTGTGGTTGCACCGTGCCTCGCACTTTCTGCTCCTCCGTCGCGTTGCCGGGTTGGTCGGGGTGTTCCCTCACTGCTGCTCGTCACTCCAGGTCCCGCCGCTGCTCAAGAGGGCAGTTACATCAGGTCAGTGACCCCCAGTGGGTCTCAGATAGGTCGCCGGGGGCCTCGGGCCAGGCAATGAAGTATGGGGTTCCCCGACCTCGGGGCGCACGGGCTGTTGCTCCCTGGTGCCCTCCGCCGCCACGAGGGCTCCCGGCGGCACCCTGTGATGTTGGCTCTGGCGCCGGCCTCAGGGGTCCCCGCAATTCGCGAGTGCCTCACTGCCCTTCTTCCCCGCAGATTCACTCGGGTGGCGCCATTTTGGGTTGGGGAATCCCTGGGGACAACTGCGCGTTGCCGCTCCGGTGTCCAGCGCTGAATGTCCGGGTCAGCACCGGCACACGCGGGTACCCGCCTTGACAGGTGGTACGGGGCTACGCCCGCCTGGACCCCCGGTGGCGGCGGGGTCACGCGTTGCTCCGGTCCGTTGGGTCTCCTCAGCGGGTCCGGGGGGTCGCGACTCCGCCAGGGGATCTCTCCTGATGACACCGCTGCGCCTGGTGTTCGGCAGCGTACTCCGGACGCGGAGGATGGCTGCCGAGGTGTGTAGAGCGCTCCGGATCTCAGCAATAGGGGGATCGCGCTAGTCACTCGGGACCTCCAGCGTTAGTCCCTGGGCGCCGCCATTTTGGGGGAGGTTCGGCGGTGATCGTCGCAGGCCAGTGCGGACGCGCCGCAGACCCACCGTCGCACTCAGAGGCTCCCAGGGTGGTCTCGGGAGCCTCTCACATCAGCTGGGGGTGACATATGTGTGTGGTGGTATTCTTTATCGTCGGCGTGGTGGGCAGCCGACCGGAGCTCTAAGGAAGCCTGTCCGCCATCTTGGCCAGCTTAGCCATGCCCCATCGTCCACCCTCCATAGCAGGTCCTTATATGAAGATTGGAGCTCTCGCATACCCTTTTGGAGGTCATGTACGGAGTCTTCCACCTCGCCCAGCCGCGTCTCCGCCGCAGTAACTCTGCCAGCCAAGTTTCGGAGGTCCTGTCGCAGTAGTGCCACCTCCGTCCCCACCGCTCCGATATGGCCCTCTAGCGCCGTCCTGGATGCCTGGATCGCCTGTAGTAGGGTATCTGTGTCGGATCTGACGCCCGGCGGGGGAAGGACCTTCGCATATTGGTCCATCCGTCCTTGTTGCGGCGGTTTCGGGCCCCCGTCTCATCCCATGCTGCAGCTAATAGTCTGTCCACAATATAGGCAATGCCCGGAGACGACGCACCAGGGGGAGGGGAGAGGGCAATCCCCACGCAGTCACACCAGTGTCTCGCCATCAGCACTCTCCAGAGCGTCCACTTCTTATGCTAGGTCTGCCTCCGTTTTCCACAACAGTGAGGCGGCCGGCCCCAACCCCAATGGGCTGCTACAGTCTCTATAGGGTGCCTCGCCAGTGAGATAGTGGCGCTATTTCCCCTTCACGATGGTCAGTATGGGGGGGGGAGCGATCCAGGGGTCCCCACCCCTTCAGCTCCTCGTCCAGCCGCTTCCCCGCTGCCGCCTCCTCCTCGAGTTACTGTGTGTAGGCCAGGGCGCTCACTCTATCTGCCTGATCCAGGCCGCCCCCCCCCCCCCGGAGCTCCTCACCTGCCAGTCAGCCTCTGCTTCGGGCACTTGTTCTGGGTTCAGGGGCAGTGGGGCGGCTGATCACAGCAGAGGCTCTCCTCCCCCAAGCCTCCGCGCCGCTCCCACTCTCGCTCAGGCAGCCCCGCAAGACCAGAGGGCCTCCCCACGATCCGACAAGCCGCGTAACTTCTTGGGGACACGTCCCCGCCATCAGCACAGGATGGCACTCGTGGTGTCCGAAGGCCCGCCCGACGGCACCACAGCTCCAGCCGCAGCCCACACTCCAGTCCTCGGCCGCGTTGGGGAGGGGCCCTCCCCCCGCCACGTAGCACCAGCCGCACCAGTGCCTCTACGGACGGGGGTGGGACCCGCCTCTGTCCACCCTGGGATCGTCGCTCACTCAGGAGTTCACCGCCTCAGGCAACCACTGATATCCACAGGTACACCGCCGCAGGGCTCGGTCCTCAGACCCCGCGCGGCGCCATCTTCACTCTTCCCTCAGGTCAGATCCGGGTTGGGCTGTAGTGCTTGATTTCAGCAGCGTTGTGACCCCTCGTCGCATCCACACAGCTCAGGACAAGATCCCAGATGTCTCACAGGTATTCTGCTGGCCTGCAGGGCACCAGAATCATTTTCGGATGGAGCTTTCAGCTGGAGCTCGGCGAAAGCACGTCCTACACCGCCATGCTGCAGGCCACGCCCCCCAGAGTAGCCAGTTTTTACCTTTAGTTTCCTCCAGCGTTTGGAGCTAATTGGTAGGAAAGAAATCAGTCTGCTCACTTTATGATTCCAAGGTCAATTGTTATGCAGGGGAGCAATCACTATGATTTTAAAAACTATCTGACACAAGATTGTGAGTCATTGATTTAGAATATTGATAAAGAAAGGTCAACAAAAATAACAGTATAAACCATTTGAGTAGACAAAAGCCTACCAGTAAAACAAATAAAATTTTGTTTGTGATCTTAGAGTTGTTCCACTGTAAATCAATCAATCAATCACTGCATTTCTAAAGCGCACTACATACCCGTGAGGGTCTCAAGACGCTGGGGGAGGGGCGCTTCTGATCGAAGAGCCAGGTCTTGAGAAGTCTTCTGAAGGCCAGCAGGTCCTGAGTCTGTCGTAGGCTGGTAGGGAGAACGTTCCAGGTCTTGGTGGCGAGGTAGAAGAAGGATCTGCCGCCGGCTGTGGTTTACCGGATGCGAGGGACTGTGGCGAGGGCGAGGTTGGCTGAGCGGAGGCTTCGGGTGGGGATGTGGAAGCGGAGTCGGTTGTTGAGGCATGTGGGTCCGGTGTTGTGTAGTGCTTTGTGTGCATGGATGAGGAGTTTGAAGGTGATCCTCTTGTTGACTGGGAGCCAGTGCAGGCCTCTCAGGTGGGGTGTGATGTGGCTGCGTCGGGGGACGTTGAGAATCAGTCGTACCGAGGCGTTCTGGATTCGTTGTAGTCGTCTCAGGAGTTTAGTTGTTGTTCCAGAGTAGAGGGCGTTCCCGTAGTCGAGTCTGCTGGTGATGAGGGCCTGGGTGACGGTTTTTCTCGTGTCAGGGAGGGATCCTTTTGAAGATCCTGCGGAGCATTCGGAGTGTGTTGAAGCAGGATGCGGAGACGGCGTTGA
Source organism: Lissotriton helveticus (assembly GCF_964261635.1). Taxonomy (NCBI): domain Eukaryota; kingdom Metazoa; phylum Chordata; class Amphibia; order Caudata; family Salamandridae; genus Lissotriton; species Lissotriton helveticus. Next base: position 1,938,584,478 of record NC_136057.1, on the reverse strand, counting down.
CTTGCCTGGTCATGGAGATGGTGGAGTTGAGGATGACCTCTAGGTTGCATGCGTGGTCTGTGGGTTCGGGGGCTGTGCCTAGCGATGTGGGCCACCAAGAGTCGTCCCAGGCTGATGGGGTGGGTCCGAGAATGAGGACCTCCGTCTTATCTGAATTCAGCTTCAGTCTGCTGTCCATCATCCAGTCGGCTACGGCCTTCATTCCTCTGTGGAGGTTGGCTTTGGCAGTGTGGGGGTCTTCGGTGAGGGATATGATCAGCTGGGTGTCGTCGGCGTAGGAGATGATGTTGAGGTTATGTTGTTGTGCGACGTGGGCGAGTGGTGCCATGTAGATATTGAACAGCATCGCGCTGAGGGAGGATCCCTGTGGGACGCCGCAGATGATCTCGGTAGTTTTCGAGCGGAAGGGTGGGAGGCGGACGCTCTGGGTTCTGCCGGAGAGGAAGGATGTGGTCCAGGCCAGGGCCTTCTCTTGGATTCCGGCGTCATGGAGGCGTGCTGGCAGACTGTGTCAAAGGCAGCTGATAGGTCCAGGAGAGGATGAGGGCGGCTGTTTCTCCTTTGTCCATCAGGATCCTGATGTCGTCAGTGGCGGCGATGAGGGCGGTCTCGGTGCTGTGGTTGCTGTGGAAACCGGATTGGGAAGGGTCCAGGATGTTGTTGTCTTCGAGGTAGCGGGTTAGCTGTTTGTTGACAATCTTCTTTGTCACTTTTGCCGGGAACGGAAGCAGGGAGATGGGCCCCAAGTTCTTGAGGTCCTTGGGGTCCGCCTTGGGTTTCTTCAGAAGGGCGTTGATCTCGGCGTGCTTCCAGCTTTCCGGGAAGGTTGCTGTCTCGAAGGAACTGTTGATAGTTTTCCGAAGGTGGGGTGCGATGGTTGTGCTGGCTTTGTTGAAGACGTGGTGAGGGCAGGGGTCGGATGGGGATCCGGAGTGGATGGATTTCATGGTTTTGATGGTGTCTTCGTCTCTGGTGTTGGACCAGGCGGTCAGGCGACTGGTGCGGGTGGTGGTTGCAGGGGTGGTGGGCTCGGTGTTGGAGCTGGGGTTGGAGAGTTCTTTCACGATGCAGAAGAGCTCTTTGGTGTTGTGTGCGTTGTTGTCTAGGCGGTCCTTGAAGGCGGTCCTGATGAGTTGGTGGTGTCTGCGGGTGGTGCTCTTGTGGGCTGTGTGGCTGTCTAGTGTTCGGTCGCGGAGCCATTTCTTCCCCAGCTTCCGACAGGTGCGCTTGGACATCCGGAGGTCTTCGGTGAACCAGGCGGCTTTCTTGTTGGTGTGGTTGGTTGTGGAGGCCTTGTGAGGGAAGAGGGTGTTGGCGCAGTCGTTGATCCATTGTTTGCGGTTGGTTGCGGCGGTGTCTGGGTCGGTGGGGTCGGCGGGTGGTCTCAGGGCGAGGGTGGTAGTCAGTTGGTCCTTGGTCACCTTGCCCCAGCAGCGGCGTGGCAGCTGTTGGGTGCGGTGGTGTGTGGTAGGTTTCCTGAAGGTGAAGTGGACGCATCTGTGGTCGGTCCAGTGGGGTTCGGTGGTGTGGTTGAAGGAGACGTGGGGGCTTGTGGAGAAGATGAGGTCCAGCGTGTGTCCAGCGAAGTGGGTGGGTGTCATCACGAGTTGTTTGAGTCAGAGGTTGGCGAGGTTGTCGATCAGGGCGGTGGAGTTGGCGTTGTTGTTCTTGAGGTGGAAGTTCAGGTCCCCTAGGAAGATGTAGTCCGTGGAAGCGAGGGCGTGGGTGATGACGAGGTCGGTGATGGTGTCGCTGAACTGTGGTCTTGGTCCGGGTGGTCTGTAGACGAGTGATCCTCGGAGGGTCGTGTTGGGGTCGGTGTGGATCTGGAAGTGCATGTGCTCTGCAGTGGTGAGGGTGTCGGTGTTGGTCGAGACTCTGAGGGTGTCCTTGTGGATGATGGCGATTCCCCCTCCAACTCCGTTGGTGCGGTCTCTGAAGCTGATCTTGTAGCCATGCGGGATGGCTATGGCAATGTCTGGTGCCGAGGTGGCGTTCAGCCAGGTCTCTGTCAGGAAGGCTACGTCGGGGGCGGTGGAGTCTAGGAGGTCCCAGAGTTCGATGGCGTGCTTGCGAACGGAGCGGGTGTTGAGAAGAATGCAGCGGAGGTGGTTGAGTTCTCTGGTTGGTGGTTTGGTGGGCTGGATGCTGGTGAATCTGCAGTTCCGGTAGGCGAAGGGCCCTTGAGTGCGCTTCGAGGAGGCCCGGTAGCAGGGGTGGTCTCGTCTGGTGTTGAGTGCGTGGAGGGTGCTGGAGTCGTACTGCAGTCTGGCGTTGCGGGGGGGCGCGGGGTCCAGGGGTTCTGGCGCTGGGCACGGTCCAGGTACGGACGGGTGCAGACGGGCTTGCCTTTGGCGCGTCAGTGGCGCGGCCTCCATATGAGGGTTGGAGGGAGAGAGGAGCAGCTGGGAGGTGGGAGCGGGGCGGCCAATGGGGGACAGGGGGCGGGGCCGCAGTGGCGGGAAAACGGCGGGGACAGGGAAGGCGGGGGGAAAAGAGGGGGGGCACAGGGGCAAACGGGCACAGGGGTACAGAAACAAAGGATGGGCACTGAACAAAACAAACCAAAAACAGCAGCAGAAACAGAAACCAAAAAACAGCCATAGACAATAGAAACCAATTGGTGTAGAAGAGCAAACAAATAATGGTTGTGGCTGAGAGATTTGCAGCTTAATGGTGAAAATGTTGGTAAAAGAAGCAAGACCATATTTTACATAACCAAGAAGAAGGGGAGAGATTAGTTCAAATGGCCGGGGCCACTGTTGGATCATCCTCAACTTCAGATATTTGTGGTTAATCTCATTGGCAGGAATAGGCATTTCTGGTATCTTGTTCTAAGTGCCTGATAAGATACTAATGTTATCTCTTGAAAGTAGATCGAGCTAATTGGGTGTTTGTTACTCCTGTTTAAACCTTTTCTGTTGCTTTCTTTTGAACAATTGTTTCGAATTGGGCTAGTTTGCTTTGTAATAAGGAGCCTTTTTCCTTTAGCTTTCAATTTTGAAAGGACTACATCTTCTAGGTTGCCAGATAGAGACAAATTGTGTATAATCTACATTCAAATTCTTACTAGAAAGAGAAGGCACACATGCTTCGATAATGGGGGTGTTTTGCTGGATGTCCTTTTTTTTTTTTTATTTATTTTTTTTAGCCCCATCCCTGGTTGATATGTGAAAGATTGTTCAGAAGAATCACCTGGGAAACAAATTGCAAAACGAATCGTTTTATAATGTGACCAAAGTAATGTGAGCACTTTTGAAGGGGCTACAAACTTCCATGTCAAAAGAAAAAAATGGATCTAGAGTATGGCCAGCGCCAGGAGTCTGATCTAGCAGCAAATAATGAGTTGAAGTCCTGACGTTCTCAGTTTTGCTTATTTTTTACTACTCCGCTAGAAAATGAGGCAGGATCTTTTAGATATGGATTTCAGAGTCTCACAGCTGTTATATTGATTGCTTGAAATTCGAGGGGAAGTGGACCTTTCAATCCAGAAGAGAGAAGGAAGTTCCCAGAGTTGTACTTTTGTATTAGCAGTCTATTCAACAATTGGATATTCCACTTGGATTTGAGAATCAAATGGTAAAACCTTACACTGAAATAGTCTCTCCATTGAAAGACCACTGTCATGCAAGTGTCTGACTCAAAAACGTCTAACAGGGAAGACCTTTTCTTTTGCAGTTTCAGAAACTTCTGGAGGCCACATTTTGCACACTAAATTTAAGTAAGTGTTAAAAATCCTACCATATGGTCACTAGCCATATAGTAAACATATCTCATGTGCTTGTCAATTGAACATCTCTTGACTAAAACTGCCAGGTAGTTGAGATGGCTTGTGAGAGTCTGTATTTTTTAGCTCTAGCTACAGACAGAAGGAATAATTTATTTAATTGTAAGAAAGTGGTCTGGTTTCCAAGTAAGGTTCTTTTACAGCTTTAGCAAAGCAATCTTATCTTAAATAACATATTTAATATGGGCTTTCAAGGGAATTATACCGCTAGCAACCTTGTTCAAGAACTAAAACCCAGTGCTTAATAATTTAGATACCTCTTCACACCTACCTGAATCAATTTGACCGCCATTATGGAGTGGCAGAGACTGATATGCCCGAAGGATGTCTTTGTCAGCCGTGCATCTGCTATGCTCACTCGCTGTTTGACTACTGACGGAATGGTTCAGGAGGAGAATCTACCAGCTTCGACATGATGCACTAAACAGAAGGGTGAAAGAAGATAGAAACGTGTTCTAAACTTACCACAGACTCCTCAACCTCCAGTCTTTTCGTGTGCAGCTTAGAATGGAACAAACTTGTAAAGAAAACCTTCTTGGAGTGAAATCTTAAATAAATGAAATAACAATATATTTTAAAAACAGAGGTATAATAAAAGGCAAAACTTCTTGACTCCTTATGGTTTGCAGAGTACACATTTGCGTGACAACATCAGAACCAAAAAGAACCATATACCTTTGGAGATCAGTTTATTTATTATTTATTTATTTACTTTATTTGTAGAGCACACTGTCACCTAACAGGCATCCTGGCGCTAGCAAACTCAGAGTGCAGTATATAAGTGTGCCCAAAAAGCAGACAGCAAACTATGCCTTAGGGAACAACCACGTTTTAATCTCCTTCTGAAAGGAAAGAGGTCACTGACTTGTCTCAGCTTCAATGGAAGTTCATTCCAAAGTTTAGCAGATGCTACACCAAAGGTTCTGCAACCCGATTTAACTTTCCTGAACCTTGGTATCTTAACCAGTCTTGCCGATGAGTAGCGGAGGCTTCTCGCAGGGGCGTACCACCCAAACTTTCTCTGCATAGAAGCAGGCCCCAGCCCATGCAAGGCTTTAAACACTAGACAAAGGGACTTAAACTGAACTCTCTGTCTCAACGGGAGCCAGTGCAGCTCTGCCAAGGCCGAAGAGGAGGAGGACCTTCTAGGCCAACCTAGGGCTAACTTGGCTGTAGTTGACTGAATCCTCTGAAGTCTAGCCAGAAGAAATTTTGGAGACTCAAGCAGAAAGGCATTGCAATAATCTAATCTTTTTAGAATGGTACTTCGTGCCACTAACGCACGCGCATGAGGGGGCAGCAGGGGAAAGATTTTCCGCAGTGATCTGATAATGGTAAAACAGCCCACCGTTTTCGTAACCTGAGCCTCCATTGTAAGGTTGTTGTTAAACATAACGCCCAGGTTACGGACCGTTTCAACTGGCCTAACAGCGGTCGAAGGGTCGATGGGCCAGAAGTTACTGGGCAGCACAAAGGGAACCCTGTCCACTGAGCAGTAAAACACCTCGGTCTTACCCGCATTAAATTGCAGCGAGTTTTCCTTCAGCCTGAGAGCTGTGTCACGTAGGCAGCCATGAAACACTTCCAGTGAGGTCGACTGATTTCCCTCCGGTGAGAGAATCAGCTGCGTGTCATCAGCATAATTTACGATGTTAATATTATGCTCTTTGATGACCGCAATCAGGGGTTTCCTATGGATATTTAATAAAATGGGGCCAATTGCCGAGCCCTGTGGCACGCTGTGCAAGATGTTGGTAAAGACCGATTGTAAGGGGGGAGGTACACTGCTTGCTTTCTATCCAATAGAAAGGACTGGAACCACCTAAAAGCACAACCCGTCACCCCCACCTCTCTCAGCCTTCTCAGCAGGATCCCATGGTTGACCGTATCGAAGGCGGCAGACAGGTCAAGCAGAATAAGCACAGCTGCCTGACCCCTGTCTGCCCGCATCCGAAGCTCGTCCATCACGGTCACCAACGCCGTCTCGTTGCCATGGGCAGGCCGAAAGCCAAACTGAACCTCTTCCAACAGTTTATGCTGTTCCAAATGATTAGAAAGAGTGCTGCTAAACACTCGTTTCACAATTTTGGCCGGAAAAGGCAGAAGAGAGATAGGCCTATAATTCATAGGGCACTCAGGGTCAAGAGAGGGCTTCTTTAATAAAGGTGTCACCAGTGCCTGTTTCCATTGGGAGGGAACCACTCCGTTAGAAAGAGATTGATTACAGACCAAATGGAGTGTGGGAAACAACTCTGCCTCAAACTCTTTCCAAATTTCATGTGGCACAGGATCCAGAGGGGAACCAGAAGGAATACCACGTGCCAACCTGCTGAAGTCCTCCATTGCCAAAGGCACAAACTCCGATAAGTGATTGACGGCCACACTTTCTGAGATGGTACCAGACGCACCAGTGCCACTCTCCACAATATCATTAATGCCCATAGTCTCTATAATTCCAGACACAGGTTGCTGGTGACCCCCCCCCCCATCCCAAATCATCAATAATAGTTTTGATTTTGTCATGAAAGAACCTAGCCAAGTTCTCACAATGTTCTTGAGAGGGGGGTATCAGATTCTTGGTGCACTATGAGCTGGTTAAGCTGTTCAAGATGTTAAAGATACTTCTAGAGCTATTAGGGGCGTTAAGAATCATAGTGGAGAAGTAGTCTGCCTTGGCCCTGTTAATCTCCTTCTTATAGCCCACAATCTTAGATTTCCAAGTGTGCTTATCCTTGTCCTTAAAGCCCCGTCTTCACCTCCTCTCTGCATGCTTACAGTCTAATTTCAGGTTTTTTAAGTTCTCATTAAACCAAGGGGCCGAAGGTCTACCCCTGCTTCTGTGATTTTTTGAAGGGGCTAGTAAATCCAAGGTCAAAGTAATCTTCAAGCAGAGAGACGCATAGTTCTCCTCCACCTGCTTATCTAGTGAGAAGCAGTCCTCTTCCTGAAACAAGGGGGCTAGGCCCCTCTTACGCAGGAGAGCCTTCCAGTCTCTACTGACATATTCGCTCGTAATACAGGCTGCCTGATTATTGTGAGCAGCAATGTTCACAAAGAATTTGATCAAAAAATGATCAGACCAGTCCATAGGCAAAATTTCCCCAATATTAAGATTTTGAGCCTCTGAAAAAATTAAGTCAAGTATGTGCCCATCCTTATGAGTGACCTTGGACACCTGCTGAAAGAGGCCAAGGCCTTCGCATGAATAGGGAACATTAAAATAACCTGAATCAAGGGGTCCATTCAGCCAGAGAATAAAATCACCCAGAATCACTAATCTGCGGTGAGTGGCGGCCATGTTGGTGAAAATCTCTATGTATAACAAAGGGGGAGAAGGAGGAACTAAAGATTAGGTCGTCCTCCTAGGACATGACATGAAAAGAGAAGATGCGGTCCGGCGGGGAAGCAGCTAGGTATTTCGCCGCTGCGCCACCAGTCAGGAACAATGTTTCCATAGAGTGACACCGCCCCCCCCCCCCCAGAGACCATGAAGTCCTATTAGGCACCAATTGAAAAACAGCATTGAGTACAAACGTATGTATTTTAGAAAAACGCATGCCTATAGTTTCTGATAGATACATCTGCCGTGTGGATTCCTCACCTTGTGAATATATCCCCTTGCGTCAGCAACATTCAGAAATTCTTTTTGTAGCTTCGCGCCAACGTGGACTCGGACGTCATAGAGGCACGGCACCTCTCGCGACTCCGCTGACGTCACCGACGCCTATAACAGGCCCACGCCGGCGTGATGACATCAGTTCCCTTTTTTCCGCGTCGTCGACGCTAACGGTTTTTTGGGATCGTACTGTAGCTTCACAGTAACTTTGTTACTATTATTCTATTTCTGTGTCTATCTCTATTTCTTCGAGATGTCGTCGAAGAAGACTGGTTTTAAGGCTTGCGGTGAATGTGGCATGACAATGTCTATTACCGACCCACATGAATGCTGTGTCTGGTGCCTGAGTTCCGACCATGACGTTGAGGATTGTCCTTGCTGCAGGAAGATGACCCCGAAGGCCTTACGAGAGAGAGAGAGACGAAACTCCTCGTAGCAAAACTAAAAAAATAAGAAAGTTAAGAAGTCTTCGAAGTCTCGATCTCGACGTTCGAGGTCGAGGTCTCGATCGAGGTCGCGCTCGGAGTCGTCTTCGGCTCATGCTTCAAAATCTTCGAGGAAGAAGCACAAGAAGAGGAGCCATGAGTCGCACCATCGCTCAGAAAAGGACTCTAGTTCAAGACCGAAGTCCCAGGTCAAACTTCTAAGTAACGAAGTGGAGGTTTTGGAGTCGGAGGATCATGACTCTGTTGGTGAGGCTTCACACCCGAATTCGCCCGAGTCTCTGAAGCAGGTCCATTCTCCAGTTCCATCCAATCCTTCTGGTCAGGAGGATGAAGGTGAGGAGCGGGGGGCTGATGAGATCGAGGTTCCAGGTGCCTGCGGGTTCGTCGACCCCGGTTCCTGGACTCGATGAAGAGGTCGACGTCGTATCGACTCCGCCTCCTCAGGAACAACCCAGAGGTTCATATCCTGATTTTCCGGCTCCAGATCAGGATCCATCTCAGTTCCTGAATGCCATGTTTGGAGTTTATTCCAGGGCAATGTTCCCGTCTGGTGCACCTGTTGGTCCCACGGGTCCTATGGCTTTTAACTTGGGTGTTCCCCAAGCTTATGCCCCTGCGCCCTTCATGCCTTTTATGCCGGCTATACCACCGCATTGGCATTTTCCAGCACCTCCGATATAGTCGACGCCGAAGCGCACGACCCCGACTCCGTCGACGCCGGTTCCATCGACGCCGGTGCCTACGACTCCGAAGCAGGATTCTACTCGACCTCCGGTGAAACGACCTCATGCCGGCTCTGACCCCGTCGGAGTCGATTACGAATCCTTCGGCTTCTATTTTGAAGGAAAGGTCACGTAGAGAAGCCCAGAGACTTCTTGAGGAAGAAAGATATCCGTATTCAGATACTGAGGAAGGAGAGTTACCGGAGTCTGAAGATCCTTTTGAAGACTTGGGTGAGGCCAGTGGGCTTGAACTGTCTCCTGAGTGGGATTTGGCTTCAGTGTCAAATGTACCGTCGAAAGATGTGGTTCCTTATCACACTGTTATTAAAAAAGCAGCGAGTTTATTGAACATTACTCTGCCCACTGCTGATTATAAGCCAAATATTTTAACTGAGGTTCTTCATTCACCCTCCTCTGTTATTGAACCTATGTTACCCTTCAATGATGCTTTAGCTGAGCCCATCTATGAAGTCTGGAAGAAGCCTTTGTCTGCTCCTGCAGTTTCTAGGACAGTGGCGAGGAGGTACAGAGTTGCTCCAGGTGACCCTGAATTCTTGTCAACACACCCCCTGCCTGAGAGTTTAGTCGTACAGGCTGCATGCTCGAAAAGGTCTGCTGGGGCTTTTCCTCAGGTTCCTGGGGATAAGGAATCCAGGAAGCAGGATCAAACCGCCAAGAAAGTCTTCTCATCAGCCAGTATGGCGCTTAAATCATCCAACGCAACTTGTCTGATGGGGAGGTATATTCATGCCTTGATGGATTCTGTCAAGCAGTTGGTTCCGAAAATCCCTGAGGAAGATAAGAAAGATTTTCAGGAGGTGATATCGGACACTCAGGCAGCTGCGAGGCAAGTGATTCAGAGTGGTCTGGACACGGCTGATTCGGTGGCGAGGGTCATGGGCTCTTCCGTGGCCACTAGGAGGGCTGCCTGGCTTAAGATATCGGAGTTCTCTGCGGACGTTCTGTTTTGATGGACTTGCCTTTTGATGGCTCAGGATTGTTTGGCAAGAAGGCTGATGCTGCCTTGGAACGTTTTAAGGACAGTAGAGCCACTGCGAAATCTTTGGGTCTCCAGTCCAGGGGTACTACTGGAAGACGCTTCAGAGGGTTTGGCAGATCTTCCTTTCGTTCTTACAGAACATCTCAGCAACAGCCACAACAACAGCAGAATACGCTGTACAAATCGTACAGAGGCAGGCAAAGATCCCGCCCTAGAGGTCGTCAAGCTTCCTCCTCCTCTTCCTCCTCCCCTTCCCAACCCCCGGCCAACGCAGCAAAGCAGCCCTAGATCCGCCATTCCGGATCATGTGGGCCCAGTGGGGGGTCGGCTTACACATTTTCTACAAGATTGGGAATTAATAACATCGGATCTTTGGGTTCTCAATCTTGTAGAGAATGGGTATGCACTTCCTTTCCAGGAATTCCCTCCCAATTACCCTCCTTGCCAGGGTTATTGTTCGGAGGACCACCTGCTTCTCCTGCAGGAAGAAGTCCTGGCTTTGTTCCGAAAAGGTGCGATAGAGGTGGTTCCAGAGCAGGAAAGGGGTCAGGGGTGCTACTCCCGGTATTTCCTGATCCCCAAGAAAGATGGCAGGCTTCGGCCAATCCTGGACCTCAGGATTTTGAACCTTTACCTGAAACAGGAAAGGTTCAAGATGCTCACTCTTGCACAGGTTCTTCAAGCGCTGCTGGAAGAAGACTGGATGGTGTCGATCGACTTGCAGGATGCGTATTTTCATATTCCCATCTTGAAGTCGCACAGAAAGTATCTCCGTTTTACGGTTGGGTCACAACACTACCAGTTTGTGGTCCTTCCGTTTGGTCTTACTACTGCACCTCGAGTCTTCACCAAGGTGATGGCAGTGGTGGCAGCTCATCTCAGGAGAACGGGGATACATGTGTTTCCGTATCTAGACGACTGGCTGATCAAAGCGGAGTCGCCGGAGAAGGTGCTCCATCATCTGCAAGAGACAATTCAGTTGTTGCACAGGTTGGGTTTTTCGAAAAATGTACCCAAATCTCATCTGGTGCCCTCACAGCGCAACCTGTTTATAGGTGCGGTACTGGACACTACTGTGTGTCGTGCATTCCCCCCTCCTCAAAGGATTCGCGACATACAGGAAATGATTCCTTTGTTCTACAATGGAGCGGTCGTTCCAGTCCTGAAGGTCCTTCGCCTGCTCGGTCTGATGGCTTCTTGCATTCTGTTGGTCAACCATGCACGCTGGCACATGAGGGCTCTCCAGTGGAGCCTCCGCAGGCAGTGGTATCAGCACAACGGAAATCTCAGGGAGTCTGTGAAGATCTCCAGAGAAACTGCAGCGGATCTGTCTTAGTGGAGCGTGGAAGGCAATCTGTCACAAGGAAAGCCTTTTCAACTTCCTCCATCGGTGGCCACAGTGATATCGGATGCATCCACTCTCGGGTGGGGTGCTCATCTGGGGGACCTGGAGGTCAAGGGTCTTTGGTCTCCAGAGGAAAGGTTGCTTCATATCAACCTTCTAGAATTGCAGGCGATACGTCTGGCACTCAAGGCCTTCCTCCCTTCCCTTCGCGGTCAGTCGGTTCAGGTCCTGACGGACAACACGACCGCGATGTGGTATGTCAACAAGCAGGGAGGAGTGGGGTCGCAGTGTCTCTGCAGAGAGGCTCTGCGTCTCTGGTCCTGGGTTCGGGACCATCAGATTTGTCTGATGGCAAATCATCTGGCCGGGGTTCAGAACGTTCGTGCTGACGGTCTCAGTCGGCAGTTCTCTGCCGATCACGAGTGGAGGCTCCATCCAGAGGTAGTTCACGACATCTTTCAGATGTGGGGGACTCCTCGGGTGGACCTGTTTGCCTCTCACGAGAATGCTCACTGCCTGTCATTCTGCAGTCTCCAGTATCCGATGCAAGGAGCCTTGGGGGACGCGTTTCAGTTGAGTTGGAGCTCGCAACTCCTTTACGCGTTTCCTCCCATACCTTTGATTCCTCGGGTTCTGAGGAAGATTCGCCAAGACCGGGCCCAAGTCATATTGATCGCCCCGGATTGGCCAAGAAGGGTGTGGTACTCAGACCTTCTCCACCTCTCCTCTCACCCGCCGCTCCGTCTCCCTCGCAGGGCAGATCTCCTCTCTCAGATGGAGGGGCAGGTTCTACACCCCCACCTCCAGACCTTACACTTTCATGCCTGGAGATTGAACGGGGCAATCTGAGTTATTTTTCTCTCCCGCCTGATGTAGTGGATGTCATCTTGTCTGCCAGGCGTGACTCCACTAAGTCCATCTATTCTTATAGGTGGTCGAAATTTGTTACTTGGTGCAGGGAGAAGTCTTTAGACCCTTTGAGGGCCCAATTATCTGATGTTCTCCAGTTTGCCCTTTCTCTGGCACAGCAGGGTCTTACTGTTGCCACGGTGAAGGGTTACCTTTCTGCGCTGTCGGATTTTATCTGTTTGCCTGATCAGCCTTCTCTTTTTAAGTCTCCTGTAGTGTTAAGGTTTTTGAAGGGCCTCACGAATAGGTTCCCACCTACTCCTTTTATTGTGCCTCAGTGGGACTTAAATCTGGTATTGACATTTTTGATGGGGGCTCCTTTTGAGCCTCTTCACAAATGTCCTATGAGGCTTCTGACTTTCAAAGCGGTTTTCCTCGTTGCAATAACCTCGGCAAGGAGGGTAAGTGAGCTTCAAGCTCTTAGTCACAAGCCCCCTTTCTTGACCATTCATGCTGATCGAATGGTTCTTAGGACCAGGGCTGCTTTTCTGCCAAAGGTGGTGACTCCTTTCCACCTTGGTCAATCCATTACCCTTCCTACCTTTTATCCTCCCCCTCACCCTTCCAAGGAGGAGGAGAGATTACACCGTCTTGACACCAAGAGGGCGGTGTCTTTTTACCTGGACAGGACTAAAGACTGTCGAGTGGACGACCAGCTCTTCATTGGCTTTGCTGGCTGGAAGAGCTGTCCATAAGAGGACTTTGTCAAGATGGATCGTCCTTTGTATTAATATCTGCTACTCTTTGGCCGGTAAGGAACCACCAGAGGGTATAAGGGCTCATTCTACAAGGGCTAAGTCCTCGACCTCTGCATTGGCTAGAGGTGTGCCTGTAGAGGATATTTGTAGAGCGGCAACTTGGTCTTCCCTCCACACTTTCGCGAAGCATTACTGCTTGGATTCCGAGGTGAGGAGGGACGGTCACTTTGCACGCTCTGTCCTTCAGGATTTCCTGGTTTAGAAGAGTGGACACCCTCCTCCGGGAGTGGGGACTGCTGTGGGACTCTATTCACAAGGTGAGGAATCCACACGGCAGACGTATCTATCAGAAGAACAAGTTACTTACCTTCGGTAACGCTTTTTCTGGTAGATACAATATCTGCCTGTGGATTCCTCACTGACCCACCCGCCTCCCCGTTGTCCACTCTTCTATACCAGTGTTTCTGTTTATATTGGTTTATTTCAAATGTTTTGTTGCATTTGCTTCACACTGTGTGTGTGTGTTACCTGGATATTGGTATTGTGTATACTGTGTATATATCTACTGTCATTGGTCCGTCCGTGTGCCTCGAAGGCACGGAAAAAAGGGCGGAACTGATGTCATCACGCCGGCATGGGCCTGTTATAGGCGTCGGTGACGTCAGCGGAGTCGCGAGCGGTGCCGTGCCTCTATGACGTCCGAGTCCTCGTCGGCACGAAGCTACAAAAAGAATTTCCGAATGTTGCTGACGCAAGGGGATATTCACAAGGTGAGGAATCCACAGGCAGATATTGTATCTACCAGAAAAAGCGTTACCGAAGGTAAGTAACTTGTTCTTTAGCAGCGTTATATGTTGTGTATTTAAATAATTAAAAGCCTAGTAAGGGTTTTACAGGAGTGGCATATACAGGGCTGGTCCCTGTATGGTCCTGAAGAAAAGCCAGGGGAAGCTTGAAACATGTCGACCGTACACTGATCCCACCTTAATAACAGGTCGGAATACAGTGACACACCCCATTTTTAATATACCAACCTAGGAGCGAAATAAATTTGTTGAGGCCCACTATCACGGTATTTTAATCACTTACACCCACTCCACCACACTTTTGCACCACACATAGTCCTTCACAAACAAGTGCTCCTACGTATTTCGCAAGTCGTAGCACGCCCCTTTTCGTAGAGAACTGGGATGGCCCCAATGATGAAGCATGTCACCGTGGGGCAACCTCGGTGAGTGAGGGGATTCTAGAAAGAAATCTTTCTTTCAGTAGCCACAACACAAGATAGGGTGAAAATCTCCAGCAATGATTGCTGCTGAAGCACACTTAAAAACCCCAGGGGGTCTATAACAAATAATCCCAGTTAAAACATGACCATGGTCATTCCTAATGGCAAAGCCAAGTAGTTCAAATCCTGCAACCACATCAATATCAATGGTAACCAAATTCAAGGTGTCTTTGTAAATCACACCAACCCCACCACCCCTCCCACTCAATCTCGGTTTATGGCAAATTTTGTAACCGGGCGGACAGGCCCAGCCGGGATCAACCTCACATTCTAAGTGAGTCCAGGTCTCTGTCATGAACAAAACATCTAGTAAATGAAATTCCAGCATCAGCTGAATTTCCACACTGTGCTTAGGCAGAGATCTTACATTGTATAGCCCACAAGACAAAAGGCCTTTATTTAAAAAGTCTGACGTCGGAAAGGCAGACTCAGCAAAACTAAAAACCCCCTTATCTCTACCCGACTCACCAATATAGTGAAGCTCTTCACTGGTGTAGCTTTTAGGACGACACCCCCTGTCAAATCCCAAACTATCAGCAAAAGGGGCAGCGTGGCTGGCGCTGAGTGCGTCCTTAGCCGGACAGGCATAGATGGGCTTGCTTTTGGCACGCCCGCTGTGCGCGTCCGCTGCTCGCTCGCGGCAGCGTCTATTTTTATTCAGCACAGGTGTGAAGAGCTAGACCGCTAACTCCCAAGATGGCGGGTCCGCTCGCACGGACGGACCCCACGAATCAGGGAGAGCGAGAAAGTCCTGGCGGGAGGGAGATGGGCAGTATCACCCCCTGAACAGCCCAAATGAGAGTGAAATTAAAAACAAAACCCCTAATAAACAAAGCAACCCCCTGTTAAATGCGTGAGTGCAGAGAGAGTGAGACCACGGTGACAACTCCCTGCAACACACAAGAACACAGCCTCTGAGAAGCCAATCAAACGCAGTATGTTAGTGTTGTTTAACTTCTGCCTTTGCATACTCTCTGAATGAATGAATGAATCTTGCACTTGTAAAGCGCGACTGTCGCTCCGAATGGAGCATCCTGGCGCTGAGCGGAAATCATAAAGTTCGTAGCGGATAGAGGATACGTGCACATGAGCAAAGTCCCTATATTTCGAATGGCATAAAGAGTCGGAAGCTGCAAAGATCCAAGGTTTCAGTTGTTTCTTAAAGAGAAATTCAGAATCAATTAATCTGAGATGTCTTGAGAGAAGATTCCGCTCCTTAGTCCGCCGGACGGCAAGGGATTTGCCACCTTTGGTCTTCGTACCTAAAGGTAGGGGGTTTAAGCAGATTGGCTGAGGAAGATCTGAGAGTTCAAGCGGTGATGTAATGAGTCAATCTGGAAGCTAGATATTTTGGACCTGACGCTCTAAAGGTGCTCTTGCTTTCATTTAGGTAGTTAGATCCAGAGCCAGGACCCAAGGGAAATAAAAAAAAATGAATATTTAAATTAACATGTTAACAAAAATTAGAAAGACATGAAAGTAAATGATGTTGAAGCTCAACATCTAAAAGTACTGGTTTCTATTACTGTAGAAGCACCATGTCAGTGGAGCTTAACGCCAAAGGTGAGTTTAAAATTCAAGCAACAAAGGTTCTGTATACAGGAAACCTATCCTTTAAGCAAAGGAGAATCAGTCATAAGATTGCAAGGTGAGCATTATGTACTCAAGTGACCGGTATGGGAACCTAGGATAGATGAGTGATCTGAAAAATGAAAGCATGCTTGAGATTACAGTTGTTACAGTCCTTGTTGGAGGTAGCAGGAGAGGATCATGATTCCAAAACCATTGTTTGGTCAATGAGATTAACAATTTTCTGGGTCATTTCAACAGCATCCAATGCAAAACTGGTGTTTTGGGAGGAATACATGAAATACAAAGCTTAGTGAGAAGAGATTCAAGCACTAAATATGAAACTCAAAAAACACAAACATGGAGGGGAAGAAGCGGAAGTCATTGGTGGAGGGGGGTATGAAGGTGTGAAATTGGGAAAATTGTCTCTCTGTACTAGACAACACATTCAGGAGGGGTAATGAGAGCCCCTCACCAAAAATGTCAAAATAAAGGACTGCATTTCATCAAGAAAACAATATTAGGATTGTATACAGACCAAGAATAATAGTATCATAGTCACTGGAAGCTACATACTCTTCATAAGTTCTCCAGAAGTGGATTTAAGTTTACTCTCACTTCGATCCACAGGCCCAATGCGCTTCTCTCCTGCTGCACTCCAACACCGTATGTCAGCAGAGCTCAATTATCTGAGCACGATTGAAGAATCTGTACGCCAGCTCTCTGATGTGGAACGGGTCCGAGGGATATCACTTGCTCAACAAGAGACTGTTTCTCTGGCACAGATTTTGAAGGTAAGTCACTGCTGCTTGGGTATTCAAGCTGAAGTTAAGATCATGAGTAGTAAGGAGTTAAGTTGCTGGCTCTGAGACTATGTATTGTTGAGCACAATTTAAGATGGTGACTGTGTGGCTGCTTGTAGCTAAAGAGATAGTGAGCAGAGAAGTAATGTACTGTAGTGCACAATACATTTTAAATCCGGAGTTGCACATTACGTATGCAAATGAAGTTGGCTGGTAGTCAAGCTAGATAGGTCACTTAGGATACAGTCAACCATTACTTAATTCCCAATATTGGTGTGGTGACTGGCAGAAGTACTAATAAAACAAACATGTGTATGGAGGGTCCAGGGGAATATTATACGACCTGTCTGCTCGCACCCCTATTGTCAAATTACAGAACACACAACAGAGCAGACCAGGTCTAGGGATGGTGTGTGACTATGCTAGTAACTGCAAGGCAGTTGGATGCATGTGTGCAAAAGCCGTTGAGAAACATGCGCTAGAACCAGACCCATCAGCCCAACCTTTATGTCCGAGTTTACGTCATGTGGGGGGTTTTCTGGTCATTCAACACCACATCCGACCATATAGTGCCGGTGCGGGAAAGAATGTCAATACTCTAGCCATGTAGCTCATCGTAGAGTGGTATTGATAAAGTGCAGTGCTCAAGTGGTAGTGATGAATAAAATTGACTACTCAGATTCTGCAGAAAGTTCAAATGGAAATCTGTGTGTCAAGAATTAAAAACACGCCAAGTAGTAAGACTACCCTATGGCGCTGTGCAGGATGGTCGACATGTTTCAGCCTAATTGGGTTTTCCCCAGCTTTCTTCAGGACCTTTAAATATAGAATGGCTACTGCAACTACAAGATGTGTGTAAAGTGAAAAATATCAAAAATATACTAATAAAGTTACATATCTACCAGGAACTTAAACGATTGTGTGTCCACTGTCGGGAGAGAAGCAAGTCTTCTTCCCAGCTTCCCGCTCGGCTGATTATCGGGGACACCGACGGACAGAGCGGGGCCTCATACTCCCGAGCGGTTGCCGGGTGAGTTGAGGTCTTCACCCACAAAAAGCTGGGAAGAAGACTTGCTTCTCTCTCTCCAGTGGACACACAATCGTTTAAGTTCCTGGTAGATATGTAACTTTATTAGTATATTTTTGATATTTTTCACTTTACACACATCTTGTGGTTGCAGTAGCCATTCTATATTTAAAGGTCCTGAAGAAAGCTGGGAAAAACCCCCATTAGGCTGAAAAATGTCGACCATCCTGCACAGCGCCATAGGGTAGTCTTACTACTTGGCGTGTTTTTAATTCTTGACACACAGATTTCCATTTGAACTTTCTGCAGAATCTGAGTAGTCAATTTTATTCATCACTACCACTTGAGCACTGCACTTTATCAATACCACTCTACGATGAGCTACATGGCTAGAGTATTGACATTCTTTCCCGCACCGGCACTATATGGTCGGATGTGGTGTTGAATGACCAGAAAACCCCCCACATGATGTAAACTCCGACATAAAGGTTGGGCTGATGGGTCTGGTTCTAGCGCATGTTTCTCAACGGCTTTTGAACACATGCATCCAACTGCCTTGCAGTTACTAGCATAGTCACACACCATCCCTAGACCTGGTCCGCTCTGTTGTGTGTTCTGTAGACTGGCAGAAGTAGTCAGCAGGCAGATAAAGTTCTCTATTAGTTGGTCCTAATCATTTGAAGATCTTTAGAATATCCTCACTGGTTAAGAAGCATTGCCATATCTAGAATTAGAATTTAAAATCAAATTATATGTGAAACTGATGAGTGAAAAGCAAAAACATCTTACCTTTATGTACAAAATGCGAGCAGAAGCTAAGAGAAAAATATTAGAAAAGTGTGCAGCCCAGCCACCACTGTTCCTCATTCATAATATTTATATACCCCTCAGGATCGTTCTGAGATGTTAAGCTAGCATTTGTTTAGACTGAAGTTTTAGCTAATTGTGCATGGATGGCAGTAATGTGCTGTCTTAACAAAACTAAAGATGTGAGTAAGAAATGTTTTCTCTCGCATTGAGCTTCAAAAAATACTGAGAAATTGCGTAGGTTCAGTGCTTACGGTGTTTTATGCTTTTACTTTAAAAAGGGGTAACACTTTTCTTTTAATACATATATCTCAGTTGATTCTAGATTTTATACGTATGATTTTATGGGATGGCACTGGACCAGTGGGGGAATATGCTGATGGCCATAATGGAGTACCATAGTTACAGGAATTTTTTTTTTCCTTTTGAGTCGGGCAAAATGGATGTCATCTTCCTTTTTACAATGTTGACTGATGTTTGACAAGAAACACGTTTCTCCAACATAGCACCTTATTCAAATGTACAAGCTCAATAGATCTTCCCATGCTGTCAAGAGGAAGTTGGATCTGCCGCAAGCTGCCAAAATTATTGGGTTAGGATCTACAGTCTTCTTGGTGTCAAAGAGGCTAAAAATCCCAGACCACTGTCCTTAAGTGCTACCATGATGACTGGTTTGCTGGACTTTGGATCTATGTTACCCAGTAACAAGCTCTGTTGAGGTATACTTTATATTGTGAGCATGTTAGTACCTAAGCAACCGTTTTTCCCAGATTTATTTTTCTCTTTTCCATGTCCGAATTGTTTTTCGTTTTTCTTCTACAATATTCTAGTCATTTTGAATCTGCTTACAGTTTGTCAGTTTTAATGCAGCTTCTTTTGTGCTATGGAACCTCTACCCCATTTGAGTGGCACAGTTTTGAATCCTGTTAAATTCAACGGACATGCTTTAGAGATAAATTCAAATACTAAATGTGGTTGTATATTAATACTGGGATATTAAACAAACTGGACACCGTGCTTTCAATTCAAGCATGATGCAAGAACCTTAGTTTTTATTTTCCTGTTTCAGTAAGTGTAGTTAGAAACACCTGTTTCTAAAGAAACGGCCAGGCTATGACCTTGTGTGTACCTATTTTTTTTCTTTTTGTTGACATGGGCATTGATAATTTTTTATAATAAACATATTGTATTTGCATTTAAAGATCCTACACAAATTGCCCAACACACAAACATTGCAGTGATACTTGGACTAGCCCCCTCCCGTGCACTGCTGAAGGAAAAATGTCTCGTCTCTAGTACATAGTGCTGGAGTGAGTCAGTTCCTGGTATTTTATACTGGAATGGTTTGACTGTGTTCCTAACCGTGCCCATCCAGCCAGAGGCCTGATATGTGGTACCACTGTTCCCAACCACATCTCTCCCGTAGACTACCCTACCCACACTTTTTCAAATTTCTTAAGGCACCCCATCCTTTGTATATTTATTCCTCCCTAATATAGCATACACTAATTTCCCAGTTCCAGTCCCACCGCCCTTCTTCATTTCTGTCCATTTTTCCTTTTTGGCAATAGAAGCCAAGATTATCCATGCTTTTTGGTAGAAGGTAAGATCGGAGTCTCCCTATATCCCCAGTAATATCAGTGGGCCCTGACCTTTAATAAGCATCAGTGGCGGCCAGAGTGGCTCGCTCAATGTGCAATGCGCAATGTAAATGTTTTTTTAAATAAAATAAACATTTACCTTGCTGCCTATTCCTGCGTCTCTGCTACTGCGCTCCTCCGTTGGACTCCAGGAACAGGAAGCACAGCCAGGCTCTCCTGACCAATCACAGCGCTGCAAGGCAGTGCTGCGATTTGTCTGAGCGTCGTGGTTCGACACTCGGCCACAAAATGAGAGCTTGGTCATGTTCTCCACGCAGGCTGTAATTCAGCCTGTGTGGAGAACGGGGAAAGTGCACATGGCCGTTTGGCCGGTCCCAGAGGACCAGCCAAACAGTCTTGTGCACTTAGGAGTGGGCAAACCACTCCTCCCCTGCCCTGCTCTGAGAACAGAGCAACCCCGCCCGCAAAGCAGCATGGAAACATAAAAGGATAATAACTCAAAGTAATTATCATTTTATGTTTCCTTTATTTGCACTGCTTAAAAGCAGTGGGGCAACACTCCTAGCTGTTAGGATTTTAGTTTGCAACCTCTGCCAGAATATATGGATCATGAAGCAACTCCACAGTGTGTGAATAAAGGAGTGGTAGGGGTAATATACTCTGTGTAGAACCTTAAGTTGAATCATACAAAACTGCTCCTTTATAGCCACTTCTTTTGGGAATTGCAGTGCCTCCCACCAGTTGTCACCCTCCAGTTCTGCCTGCCATGTTCCCTTTAAGTGAGTTAATTCTCCCTGTGTATGAGCGAATTGTAGTGGCTGTCATTTTGCCATCTAGTAGCTGTCTCTCTAGGAGGGTGGATTCTTCTTTAGTTTCCTCGTCCGGGGCAATTCTTGCCTGCAGCACATGCCTCAGTTGTAGGTACTTAAAGATTTGTGTGGGTGCCATGTCATATTCCTCCCTAAGGTAAATAACTGGGACTACGCCATTAACAACCACATGGGTCCTCCAGAGTTGAGAGGCCAATAAGGTCCCATTTTCTAAACCCCTGCAAGTTGTAACTGCAATAAACCTCTTACCTAGCCATAGTGGGCTTTTCTGCATCAGTCTTTTCTCCCATCCCATTTCACTCTGCAGGATGCACCAAACTGAAAGCACTGTTCTGTTCGCCACCATTGAATTCCGGGCTCATCCACCTGCCATATAATATGTGATTGTAGCCTTTTGAGCCCAGTGCAGAGCAAAAATGCTGGTAAGCTGGATCGTCGAATGCCGCATATGCCCACGCATTCACCATGCTGACCTGGGTGGGCTCGTAGTATCTGCGAATATTTGGCAGTGCAATTCTGCCTTAGTACGTGGAACTTTTGGAGGGTGCGGAGTAGGGATCTCACATGTCTGTTTATTTTGAGAAAACGCTTCAGGAGTACCATGCAGACTATTTTGCAATATGTATACGTGAGTTTCAGAAGGGCAATCATTTTGAAGAGCACTGCTCCACCCCTCAAGGACAGTGGGAGTGCCTTCCAGTGTTTTGAATCCATCTCTAATCTATGTATGAGTGGGGCTAAGTTTTCCTTATAATGTGTACACTCTTTCGCCGATATTCAGAGACCCAGGTATTTGAAATGATCCTTTACCACCTAAAGAAACATATAGGGGGCTACCATTATTACCCAAGTCTCCAATGGGAATATGAGGGACTTCTCCAAATTAATACCTAGTACCGAGTACCAGACATAGATTGCAAAACTTCCACCAACATGTCTTTCCTGCATGGACCGTCCCACCTAAAGCCCCACAGGTCCATCATAGACGGATGCCCCTGTGGAAGTCCTACTAAAGGTTGGCTGCTAGTGTCCCTGCTAATGCTTCAGGGCACACTGCTTCCCACCCCATCAGGGCCACTTATTTCTCGGGTATGGTATCTGCTCTGATCTCTTTTGCTGGGCCAAGCTACCATCATCCTCACTTTATCCCGACTTCGTAGAGTTGCTTAGCTTGCGCTATGTAATCCATTTATTTTAAAACAAATGTTATTGATTTTGAATTTTAAATTGTAAACATGACCCGGGAGGCCTACACACATAAGGAAACATAAGAAAAAAAAGAGAAAATCAAAAGCAAATACCTGCATGCGCGTTCCTGCCCAACCCCCACCGACATTCCAGCCTTGAGAAACAAGTCTATTTATGAGATTTGTGTCGTGCACCCTCTCAACCCTCTATCATCTCATGAACATTCGAATTTCATCATGTGCCATTTGATGCATAGACCGGACAGGTTCAAATTCAGTGTCCCTATAATCTGCCCACACCTGCCTCACCTTGTGGTGTTTCTGAGGACAGCCACGAGCCTTGTATACAGCCACCTCCAAGCCCATACAGTGGTCCATCCCTTTTTTCCACACCACCAGGGAGGGGGAAGGGGATCAAGGCCTTCCACTCTCATGCTATGTCTGACTTTGCTAGTCAGGCCAATAAATAATGATGATTGCTTATATCTATTACCACCCAGTGTGTCAGTGATATGGAGAAGAAAATGTTTAGATCCATTGGAATCGACCAGGACAGGACCCCCCACCTCCTCCTCCCCAGACGGGATGTCATCCCACGCCAGAACCGTACCAATGAGGAACAGCCCCGAACTAAGTGTTAAAATGTACTGTTTAGCGCCACATCTAAGACCGGTCGGGGAGGCGAGCACCCCCATCTGCCAGTCGGTGGCATGTTAAATGCACCCTGTGGAATTACTTAATTTGAATCAGCCTAAGTTCTGTTGCAGTGGCCGCTCTTCAAACGGTCCCTAAAGCCTCGGTCCAATCTTCGTTCTACAGAACAGCCACATCAGCCTCCCACTCCCCATGGAGAGCACAAAATAAATCAGGACGGTTGTCGAGAAGCGTCTGATTTGCCTTGGCAATCATGTGATCACCCAGGTCACCCGTAATAAGTTTACCTTCCAGTGGACTAAATTCCAGGTGGTCTGTCTGTGATGTAATGTACAGGGTGAGTGCGTGACAGAGCTGAAGGTAACAATGAAGCTAACTACGATGGAGCTGGTAGTCCGCCAGCAGGGCCTTAAAGGACTTGGAGACCGTTTTGCTCATATCCACTCCCAGAGTGGAGGTCCCTGTTAAATCCCATTTCTGAAAGCCTTCCAATTCAGCCACCCACGGCAAAAAGCAGCCTTGCTAAAGCAGTGCCCTTTCAGTCCGCTTCCCCACCTTACCATCTGGCAGAGAGAATATTTCCATTGTTGTAAGATTACTCTAGTTGCTGGAGGGAGATCACCGTCACTGCCCCCAACATAGAGATATGAGACAAGAGGGGTGTCTTCCATCACCCACCTCTCAGACTTATAGGCTGGGTTGACCTAGATGTCGTACCACCATTCGTTGATGATCAACAAGTGTGAGGCACGATAATAGGATTCTGTTGGACTTGGCCCTCTTGGCAGGGTCATCCCTAAACTTTTTGCCTTCCTCCAATACTCTCTCTGACCTGTTTTTGTTGGTTTAATGACTCTGGGCACTTTTCCACTGCTGACCAGTGCTAAAGTGCATATGCTCTCCCTGTGCAAAATGTATATGTGATTGATTTCCATGATTGGTTCATTGGATTTACTATCAGTCCCCAGTAAAGTGCACCAGGAGTGCCAGGGCTTGTAAATGCCAATACTGCTAGTGGGCCTGCAGCGCTGGTTGCGCCACCCACAGAAGCAGCCTTTTAAAATGTGTCTAGGGTCTGCCATTGCAGAACCTGCGTGCAGTCTGGTACTGTCATGCTGGCTGGGCAAGTGCACACACTTGCCAGGCTATACACCTTCCCTTTACTTCATATTAGTCACCCCCATGGTAGGCCCAAGGGCAGGGTGCATTGTAAGTGTAAGGTAGGACATGCCCTGATGTGTGTGGCATGTCCTAATAGTGAATTACAGCCAAATTCGTTTTTCACTGTTGTAAGGCTACCTGTTCTCTTAGGCCAAGATGGGCTGCTGGCATTATCACACTCTATAATCCCAGCAGGCTCAGGGAACATGGTAGAAAATAAAGTTTAGTATGCCTGAACTCAGAATAATAAAATACTTCTTTTAGGAAAGTTTATTTTAATATCCTGTGTTTGCAAATGCTACTTTTAGAAAGTTAGCATTTGCTTGCCTAACCATTTCAGCCCGCCTCTGCTTGGATGTGTATCTGACTGTCTGGGATATGTGAGTGACAGGGCTGGGGGATGACAGGTGGTGAATGCAAGGATTACACCTTAGTGGGAGGTGGGAGTGCCCCTGGACTCTGAATAGGGCTGTGCTCTGCCACCACAATGCTGGCTCCGCCCCCTGGGGAGCGACTGATGACTCAGCCGGCACCTGGCCCAGGAAGGGCGAAGCACTGTCAACAAGGTACTCCTGGCTGCCCCTGTCCACACAATGCTGGCTCCACCCCCTGTGGAGTGTCTGATGTGCCTGCCCCTCACACTGAAAGCAGCAGCCAGAGTACACCCAACAAAGTGCTCAGAGACTGAATGAAGTTATGCAGAGGCCCCCCTGGCCTGTGAGAACAAAGAAAATGCTGTATAAAAGTAGGAGCCCTGCTCCTTGTAAATCAGAATCCTGTTTCCCACAAAGAACCTCTGCCCAACTAGAAGGAGAAGAAGACACTGGAAGGACTGGCCTGCTGTTTGCCTTGCTAAGGAAGAAGAGGAAAAGACTTGCTGAAAAGACTTTGCTGACTTGTGCTAGAAACTTTCTAGAAGGGCTTGACTGAGCTTGCCCCCTGACCTGAGCCACAGGACCATCTGGCTCAACCTGCTCTCTGCTAGTCTGCCGGTATCTGTAAGGATTTCTGCCCCCGCCGGAGCCGTGACCCTGGTGCCCCCAGCCCCTCCTCGAGGCCGTGACCAACTGTGTTTCCCCGTCTCCGCCGAGGAAGAGCCCTGCTCCGCCGAGCCGCCCTTCCCCTGCTGTGGGAAATCGCCGTGTCACCTCGCCTTGGAGGCTCGCTGGTGTGCCCCCCACGCTCCCGCCTGAAGCCCCCACCGGACCCCAAAGACCCAGAGAACAGATCCCCCGAAGTCCGGACCCCTCCTCCCAAGGATCTTCACCGGGCTCGGGGCCCGCAACGTTTTATTTCCCCATATGCTGATCACAAAGGTACGTGCCTACCTCTGAGAAGGCCCTGGGTTAGGCCCTGGGTTCCTTGAGGCTCGAGAGCTCCCACCTCTGGAAAAGGCCCTGGGTTAGGCCCTGGGTTCCTCGAGGCTCCTCTCATCGCCTCCCTGCTCCTCACTGCAGCTGAGAGCCCCCACCTCTGGAAAAGGCCCAGGGTTTCTCGAGGCCCCACTCTGGTCTCCATTCAACCCGCACCGCGAGATGCGTGAGTCGCGGTAGGGTCTCGCTTCTTTTCACCGGGGAAAGCTCACAGAAGCCCTAAGAAGCGGCCAGGGAGTCCTAAAGAGGCCTCAGGGACTAAGAACAGTCTAAAAGAACTAAGAGAACCGTTTTTGAAGTAAAAGAGACTAAGAAGCAATATTTGAACTGTAAGCAAAGAGAACACTGGCCTATTTACAACCTTGTGGCTTAGAAAAACGTTATTATTGGTCTTGTGGTAAATACTTGCCTGCATATACATTTTTACATAAAGAGAACATATTTTTATATAACTACAGCCTGGTGTCCATTTGTGGGGGGATTGGTATATTTACTGTGTGTGTTATTACAAATGCTTAACTCAGAAACGCCTGGAGAATAGCCTTGGCTGCTCACGCCACGCACCTAGAGGGTGAGCAAGGGTAATTCTAAGGGGTCATCCTTGCCCTGACTTAGAGGAGAGGGTCCCGGCTTGTCACAAGTGAAAACTTG
Source organism: Lissotriton helveticus (assembly GCF_964261635.1). NCBI lineage: Eukaryota > Metazoa > Chordata > Amphibia > Caudata > Salamandridae > Lissotriton > Lissotriton helveticus. The sequence continues at coordinate 1,938,559,004 of NC_136057.1, read as the reverse complement.
CGCCAACCAGAGACCCCCAATTCTAACAGATTCAATATCCGCTGCAGCAATGCCTCCACAATAACATTTATAGAGGGCAATGTGAGGGGTTTTGCTCTCTCAAAGAAAGTTATTGAGAATAGAATTTACTTTGCAGAACCAGTGCAGTGGAATGACATACAGGAAATTCTGTAAGTGGTACAAAAACCAGGGCAACAACACCATCTTAAAAATAACAGACCTACCAGTCTGGTATGGAGGCAAGAACAACCAAAAACCCGGTATAGAGGCAAGAACAACCAAAAACCTGAAAGTCCTATTTCAGACGAGCCAAAACAGGCTCTGAATGACATGTCCCTGCCAACGCAGCATTAGGGGACACAAAGTCTCCCAGAAACTTGATCCTACCGGACCCTACAATCTTGATACCCAACTGAAGTCCTGTGGACAGTTACCAGCCAAGAACACTGCAGATTTAAACACGCATTTTAACCACTTCTAATACCAGGGAGCGGTATTCCTCTCTTTTAAGCAGGATACACATCCTCATGGCCTCCAGTGGCTCCAGAGTACATTCCTCCTCAAGGCTGAACAGGTCCCTTTCTGCTTCTACACATTGCTGCACTCTGGCATTTATCCCCTACTTCCCCTGACCTGAGCACCCCTCGTATTGTGGCTTCATACGCTTCCCATAAAGTGGATTCCTCCCTCGCAGTGGCTGCATTTTCTTCAAAGTAAATTCTGTGGCTTTTTGCAGGCGGGCCACCTCCTTCTCGTTGGTTAGTCACCACGCTGCCATTCTCCACTCACTCCATCTCCGGATATGTGGTGATTCTAGTGTGGTGCTAAGTGGGGAGTGGTCAGAGATCCCTCTTGCTTTAAAATCAGCCTCCTTAAATCTATGAAGGGTCTGAACTGGGGTGAAGAAGAAGTCTATGCTGAAATGTGTATTGTGGGCCACTGAGTAGAAGAAATAACCTCTACGTGTCCCATGGAATGTTCTCCAGACATCTCCCATACTCGTAGCCTGAAAGAAGTTATCACATTTCCCTGCTCCGGTATGATGTTTGTCTAGACTGGGTCCTATCAAGATGAGTATCCAGCACCATGTTAAAATCACCCCCAGTATGGTGGTGGCCTGTGATAGATCAGTAAGTAGTCAGCCCAGGTATTTTAGGGTATCCGTTTGAAGCCCTGGTGGGACATAAACATTAACAAGGGCAATTAGCTCCCCCTCCTAATCACCCAGCACCGCCGTTCATCTCCCTAGTTCTTCCGACTATATTCTATGCGCATGAAAGCCCACTGTTTTCCTGGTTAAATCCTCCACCCCCCTCCCCGCCCCGGTAACCTGAGGAGCAACCAACATGGCCTACAAGTGTATTTCCTCCTGCCCAGTACATCACCATTGGTTAGCCTCAAATGCATTTTCTGCAAGAAGACCACATCTGCAGTGTATCTAGCTTAGGCCTTGGCAGCCAGGCCTGTTTGATTTTATTCCGCAGACCGTTAACTTTTCAGGTCAACAGTCTAAGGGTGTGTCGTGCCTTCCAAGCTGCCTGACCTCTACCCATGTACTCTTTCTCTATCTGCCAGCATCTTGCAGTTCCCTCTTTCCTCCTGGGTGCCCCAGTATCACTTTTAACCTATGAACTACTCCTCAATTATTCCTCCACACTACTTTTCAGTGCTGTGGTCTTCAAATTTGCCCCCACATGATAGATATGTCAGTCACCCTGTGTGATAAAATGCCATCTTTCTCGCATGCTATGCCCCCACTTTTTGCTGAATTGCTGATGTACTTTGACTGAGTGTGTCCTGGGTTCCTGCCAGTCAGGTACCCAGGGCCTGTTTCTTCCCTAAAACTGCATTGAATCCTAAACTCAATTGGCATCTCTGGCCACATGTCAGCCCCTGGTAAATGGTACCTTAGGTACCCAGGGCACTGTGACCAGAGAAGGGCCCTATGGGCTGCAGCACTTATTGCGCCACCCTTCGAGGCCATGTACCCTGACACACACACACTGCCTTTGCAGGCTGAGTGTCTTGGTGCAGAACTAAACAGAGAGTCGACATGGCACATATCCCTGTGTGCCATGCTCACAACCCCACTGCCCTGGCATACCTCAGTCACCCCTCTAGCTGGGTGCACTATGCCAGTGGTGTGGGCACAGGTGCATGATCCCTGTGCCCCTACAATACCCAGGGACATTCCTGGGCACTGTAAGTGCACGTGTTGCCATTAAGAGTATATGGTGCTGGGAGGTCCTCATCACAAACTCCACAACACCATGATGGCTACACTGAAGACTGAGAAGTTTGATACCAAACACATTAATCCCACACTGATGCCTGTGTGGGATTTAATGTACAATGCATGACAGAGAGCAACTTAGAGTTGCCTCCGGAAACTAACCTAAAACCCATGTCCTGACTGAGAGGCTGCCTAGGCTGCCACCCAGCAGACATGTTGCTGGACCCCTAGGTAGAGAGCAATCCGCTCTCGTGGGCCTGCAATAATGCACATCTTAGGGCGAGTTGCTAGGCCTCCGCCCCCAGGATGGGCAGGGGGAGCTTCAAAGGCATGCCGCTTTGTGAGCTGCTCCAGGCCACTTGCTGTACTCAGCAACTGGCCCCCACTGCTCTGACCCCACTCTGGCAGGAAGACAGGCAGGAAAACCTAAGTGAGGAAAGGGGGAGTGCCATCCTCTGCCAACCCCACCCCTCAGGTGGGCGAGACGAGGCAAAGCACAACTCCGGGCTCTCGCCATCTTGAGGATGGGGAGCCCTACCCAATCAGAGACAGGCTCCTGCCCCCCTCCCACAGGAGAGTGGCAGGATAGGGGGTGTACTCACCCCAGGGAATGGACCCATTGGTCCCTGACCATCCCATACCTGCAACACCCCTAAATTTAGTATTTAGGGGCACCCTGAACCTTCCTTCCTCAGATCTCGATTTTGAAGCAAGAAGAAAAACAAGAAGAAAGAAGACCTGCTGGGCAGCTTTTAACAAGAGGACAACACTAACTGACCTGGCCCCAGCCCCACAGGCCTGTACATTCTTGAACCTGCTCCTGCTAAATCCCGGCGTCTCCAATGGTCAGCAACCTTGAAAACCCCGGCGGACCTGACTACTTTGCTCATCTAAAGTCTGGGACTCCCATGAGCAGTGGTTCTACTCAAACAGCAACAACCCCTGGTGCCAGCCAGGAACCGCGAATCTAGCACACTCTGCACCCGCTGAGCCCGGCCCTTGCCTGAGTGGACAAAGACCACGAGGACGTCCCCCGGCGACTGTGATCCAGAATCCAGCACCCAAGGTCCCTCCTCGACGCCCCTGACGACGCCTGCAGCCTCACAACCAGGCACTCCTCCAACCGCGACCAGCTGAGGGTAAGATTTCCCGACACCCAAAGACACCCCTGCACTCGGCGCCCCACGGCCCCCTGTGCCCAACTCCTGGGTGGCTACCTGACCTCTAGCTTTCCAACTTACCTCTCAAAGTTCTGGTCGCACCTGAAGGATCTCCGTCCCCGAGTCTGCAGCCTTTGTTCAACATCCAGCTTTCCCATTGAAATACATTGGGCGCCTGACGGCCCAAAAGCACACTGCACCCAGCTGCCCTAGTGCCACTGGGAGTGCAGCATCTATCATATTCTACTTCCCCACTTGCCCTGTGTAAGTGACCAGGAGCTCAGCTCCCACAGCCGCGTGGCCTGCCTGCTAGCAGCCACCAACCAAAGGCCCCCTATCCTCCATAGGATAAAATTGGGCCTACTCACTCTGCACCCGGCTGCCCCTGTGCCGCTGAGGGTGTAACGACTGTACCTACCTGACCCTGGGAGACCCCTGAGTCTACCCCCAGAAACTTAACTCTGCCAGCCGAGTACTTACCCAAAGACCGATAACTTGATTTTCTCCTTAGGGTAACATTGGCTGGGTTTCACTCAGAATTTCTTCTAAGTGTCAAGTTTTGCAACTTTGAAATATTCCTTACAAATCATCCGAACAACGAAAACAAAATTACTCACCTGTTATCAGGAGAGATCCAAGTGCTGGATCTTTGTGCCCAGCACTGACCTTCAAAAGTAATTACAACTGTGATTTTCCGATAACTTGATTTCCTCCCATAGGATAACATTGCCTGGTTTTTGCCAGAATTTCTTTTAAGTGTCGATTTTCAAAACATACAAATATTCCTTAAAAATCGCCCGTGTAACAAAAACGATTTCTTTCAACTGTTAACAGGAATTGCACCAGGGCTGAATCCAGGGACCAGCCCTGAGTAAGAAAACATTTGTAAAGTGATTTTATTGCATTTACTTAAAACTTCCCATTGACCTCAATGTTATATTGTGTTTAACTTGTGTTGCATATTGCAACAACTGTAACAATTGCATTTAAAAGTCTATTGCTATTTGAAAGTATTCAATTGCAACATCTCATCCTGAGAAAGTATTTATGATACCAAGTGGTGGTTCGATAATAAACAACAATATATTTTTATATACAAAACAATTGGCCTAGAGTTCAGTTCTTGAGTGTGAGACCATTGGCTGACTGAGTGTGTACAACAAATGCTTTACACTGTCCTCTGATACTGCCTTACTGGTCGACCAAGCTACCACTTTAGAGAGTAAGGTTATATCTAACTTTAGCCTCTGCCTTACCTCTGGGGACTGTGGACTCTGTGCACACTGAACCTTACTTTGGTGCAGTATATACAGAGCCACTTTCTTACACCCTGGTTTGCAGGCTTTCTAACCCTAACATGAGGAAACTGTAGTTGAAGGATCCCTACCCGGCTTGGCGCGTAGCATCACAGTATTCACCTGCGGCAGCCTCCATGTAAGGACCAACGCTCCAGCACGTATCACATGCCCTAGCCGAGGACAAGCAGCTCAGATGATTTTGTCAGTCATCATTGGCTTGAGTTGCAGCAGCAGTATGTCCTCTGAAGTCTCGTCTGAGGGCGGATCTGTATCTGGGGTACCGCCTCCTCAGCCAACGCTTCCCATCTATTCTCAGACTCTGGCCAGGGGTGCAGCAGCTCAGCAACCACTTTCACCCTCTCGGACTCAGCCTGCACCTTGGTTGCAGCTGCCTGCAGGGGGCTTTCCGACATCGAAGTCTCCTCTGCTCCTGCCATTTTTGGGCACTGATATTTTCTCCCCTGTCGATCGGTTACTGTTGTCCCCTGTGCTCAAGCCATTCCATACCTCATATGGCAGCAAAGAATTGGGATCAGCCCTGCTCGATGATTCTCAGTTTTGCTGGAAACTGCAAAGCATACTGGAGTTACAGCGTCCTCAGTCTTGACGGTTTACCCCCTCCACCCTCCAAGGTCCATGAGTTTGTGACGCTTGTAAAATGGAGTCTCTCTCCTTAAAGTTGAGCAACTGGGTCACAGTAGCCCTCTGTGGGGCCCCGGAGGCCTGCGAATTACCTGGGACACTGTGAGCATGTTCCACTCTAAACCACTTGGAAGTTTTCCATGCTAGCACTATCAACTACAACCAGTACTCTAGGAAGAATTCCATACTGGGCCCTTCTCCCCATTCCGGGACCCTAATCAGTCAGATGTTATTACGGTGGGAGCTGCTCTCCACATCCTCCATTCTTTCCTGTAGCTTGGTCATCTCATGTTCCAGTCTCTGTACATGGGTGGTGTGTTCAATCACAGCCGGCTGGGCAAGGGCCAAAGTGGATTCTATCTCGGTCACACAATCTACCAATGGAGGAGGTTCACCTCCTGTGTCGCTGTATCAGATTTAAGTTCCAGGGTTGTTTTGATGGCCCCAGAAAGGTTACCCTGTTTGCCTCATGGTCGTGGTCCAGCATGTCTGCCATTAGTGCACCCTTGTCTCCCACATGTCGCAGGGGGTCGAGCTGGGATGCTTTGTTTTTTTTTTTGGGCAAACCATCTGTGTCGGCACCTCCCTGAGCACTTGCCGCTCCGTGGGACGTTTCTGCCTGGGGCCGTCTCAGGCAGGCACTGCATCAACCATAAGTCAAGCGTAAAGCCCAACTGGACGCTCCGTGAGGCACTTCAACCCCTGTCTCAGAGCATCTGTATGGAATGCCCTGGGCATTTGCACTCCCAGCCACTGGTCAACACCCCTGCCCCAGGTCTGGTATCAGATCTCATGTTGCCTCTGTAGGGTCGACCGCACTGCTCAGATAGTCCGCCATATGGTGTGGCACTGCTGGACCCCCCAGAGGGTCTGCCTCCTGCAAAGCAAAAATGTCCTGGAGAACTGTCAGGGTGAGGAGGAGGGAGATCACCGGGTGATAGAATTCATTGCTGGGAAGGGAGGGAAAAGGAAGTGGAGTGTGCAGTCATTGTGTATCTGAAAGAAACAGGTTAGTATTAGATTCCTTACCTTAGAATATCCCCAGGCGTCAGTCTGGATCCGGAAACTTTTGCGTAGCAGTACCCCTGCGCGTCGGTAGGCGTCGTCTGCAGGCGTCCCCTGCGGCTCCGCGTCGTCGGCGTCGTGCGCCGTGATGACGTCGCTGGAGTATATAGACGCCGCCTCCGCGCGCTGACGTCAGTTCTTCTTTTTTCCGCGCCAGTTAGCGCAGATCCGAAGAGCAGTACTCCGGTCTTTGACCAAGTTTTTTGATAACTCTAACCCTTTCGGTGCCGGTAGGATGCCCGGTTTTAAAAGTTGTGACGTGTGCGACCGCCTGATGTCCACCGGACCACCATCGACTCTGCCTCCGGTGCCTGGGCGCGGACCACGACGTCGAGTCCTGCGTCGACTGCTGGGCCTTGACGAGTAAGGCTAGGCGGGAGAGGTCCCGCAAGCTGCTCGAGCTCCAGATGTCGGCCCCGCGTCGAGAGCGGTCCCGGTCCGGCCGGAGGTCGAGGGAGCGGTCGAGAGAACGGTCGCGGAGCCGCCACGAGCGCTCCGGAAGTCGTCACCATTCCTCCGGTTCCTCAGGTAAGCGACACAAGAAGTCGGGGCGTCGTCATCGCACCCCCGACTCCCCCCGACGCTCGCGCGATGCGGCCGGGGGTTCGGGTGGCCCCACCCCCACGGCTCCGCGTGGGTTGCCGACGCTGCCTGCTCCATACCCGTCGGTCCCTGGGCAAGGCGCGTCGCGCGAGGAGATAGAGGAGTTCCTCATGGCCATGAGGGCGCTGTCTCCTCCGACGGGGCCTACGGCGCCTGCGGGCCCGGTGGTCCCGTCCGGGGGCCCGAGCGGTTCGGGTGCTCCTGCCCCGGCGCCGTCGGGTGCGTCGGCCCCGGCGCCGCTGGGCCCTTCAGGGTCGTCGCCGGCTGGTCATCCGGCCTCTCCGGCGCCGATTCCATTGGGGCAACCCGTGGTGCCGCCTCCGCGCGGCGCCGTGACTCCGACGCCGGTTCCGGCTGGCGTCGGGGCTCCGGCGCCGGCTCCGGGCGGCGCCACCCCCATTCCCTCTCCAATTCCGGACGCGGAGTCGGACCGGCGTCGTCCGACGCCGAGTCCGGCGCCGATGGGGCCCATTGGCCCCGAGGAGCCGGTCTACATCGTTGAATCCGAGTATGGTGATGATGAAGATTATGGAGAGGGTTGGGAGGGGTCTGAGGACCCTCTGTCACGCGAGTGTCAGTACGACGTGGACTGGACAGGTGACTTGGGTGATGCCAGTGGTCTGGACGAATCTCCTAACCCTGGTTTTGTCTCGCCTCCCACTGTGGCGTCGGAGGCTGGGGCTGCCTACTCTGTGGTGCTGATGAGGGCTGCCAAGGCCTTGAGCCTTGAGCTCCCCGTCGCAAAAGTGAAGCCTAACATCCTCACCGAGGTCTTCAAACCGCAGTCATGCCCACAGGAGCCTCTGCTGCCGTTTAATGAAGCCTTGACGGACGTTCTGTTGGGCACGTGGTCCAGGCCCGCTTCAGGTTCGCCTGTTGATAGGAACGTTGCCAGGCGCCACCGTCCATGTCCGGACGACCCTAAGTTCCTGTCCACCCATCCCACCCCTGAGAGTCTGGTGATCCAGGCCTCAACATCCCAATCCGCATTCCCGTCGGCCCTGCCCGACCGGGAATCTAAGAGGTACGACCAGTATGGCAAGAAGGTCTTCTCGTCCCTGAGTGCGGGACTGCGGTCTTGCAATACCGCATGCCTCTTGGGCCGCTACACCCACTCTCTGTGGGATACGGTCGCGGAGTGTCTGCCGCAATGCCCGCAGGAGGTACGGGACAAGCTCGGCCAGGCTATGGTTGAGGGCCGAGACGCGGAGAGGTATTCCATCAGGTGTGGTCTTGATACGACCGACTCGCTGGGCAGAGCGATGTCCACGACGGTGGCGATTCGTCGCCACGCCTGGCTGAGATCCGCCAATTTTTCGCCGGATGTCCAGAATGCCTTGATGGACATGCCGTTCGATGGCAGTCGCCTGTTTGGCGACAAAGCGGACAACGCGCTTGAGCGCTTCAAGGACTCCAGGGTCACGGCCAAGTCCTTGGGTCTCTCGACCCAGCGCCAGCAAACGGGTTCGTTTCGCTCATTTCGTGGCCACGGAAGGGGCGGTCCCACACGTGCTGCCAGCCACGCACCCCAGAACACTTCTCAACGCGGTGGCGGCCGTGGATTCCGCCGTGGTGGCGGTCGGGGACAGCGGCGAGGTCAGGCCACACCTCCCCCCGCAGCAGCCTCCAAATCCTCCTAGTCCGAGCTTTCAGGCCCATGTGACGCCAGTGGGTGGCAGGGTTCGCCATCACCACTCCCGCTGGCGCACTATCACATCGGACAGGTGGGTGCTGCAGCTCGTCCGAAGGGGCTACTCCCTCCCCTTCGAGACCACTCCTCCAGCCATGCCACCGCAGAACCACCGTGTGTCGGGGGACCACTTGACACTTCTGCAGGAGGAAGTTACGGCCCTCTTGGCCAAGGGGGCCATCGAGCGCATTCCTGGGCCAGAAGTAGGGTGTGGTTGCTATTCCCACTACTTTCTGGTACCCAAGAAGGACAAGGGGGGCCTGCGTCCTATCTTGGATCTACGGAACGTCAACGGCTTCCTCCGGAAGGAGAAGTTCAAGATGTTGACTTTGGCTCAGGTCTTGGCTGCTCTAGACCCACTAGACTGGATGGTAGCGTTGGACTTGCAGGATGCGTATTTTCACATCCCCGTCCTGCCGGCCCACCGGCGTTACCTGCGGTTCACGGTAGGCCACGAGCACTTTCAGTTTATCGTGCTCCCATTCGGCCTTACCAGCGCCCCACGGGTGTTCACGAAGGTGATGGCGGTGGTCGCAGCTCATCTGCGCCGGTTAGGGGTTTCAGTCTTCCCCTACCTCGACGACTGGTTGTTGAAGGCGGGCTCGCCCCAGACAGTCGTCCACCACCTCCAGTTGACGGCAGACCTCCTGCACGAGCTGGGGTTTTCCATCAACGTGCCGAAATCACACCTGTGCCCCTCTCAAAAGCTCCTTTTCATCGGAGCGGTTCTCGACTCGGCGCAGTTTCGGGTTTATCCTCCGGAACGGCGGGTCCGGGATATTCAGGCTTTGATTCCCATCTTTCAGCCGTTATCCCGGGTCTCGGTCAGGTTGACGCTGCGGCTTCTGGGACTGATGGCCTCCTGCATCCTTCTGGTGCATCACGCCAGGTGGCGGATGCGGGCTCTGCAGTGGGACCTGAAGTTTCAGTGGGCCCAGCATCAGGGCAACCTATCCGACCACGTCCTGATCTCGGAGTGCACTGCGAGACAGTTGCAGTGGTGGCTTACGGACCGCGATTGGGTCAGGGGCAGATCCCTCTCCCTTCCCCAACCGGAGCACGTAGTTGTGACGGACGCGTCCCTCCAGGGCTGGGGAGGTCACTTGGGAGAGGCGGAGATCAGAGGCATCTGGTCTCCGGCGGAGTCCCGGCTCCATATCAACATGTTGGAGCTGCGGGCGATTCGCCTAGCACTGAAGGCATTCCTCCCCTTTGTCAACGGGAGTGTGGTGCAGGTGTTCATGGACAACACCGCCGCCATGTGGTACTGCAACAAGCAGGGCGGAGTGGGGTCGTGGACCCTTTGCCAGGAGGCTCTGCGCCTCTGGCAATGGCTGGAACGTCAGGGCGTGACTCTGACGGTTCAACACCTGGCAGGTTCTCTGAACGCCAGGGCGGACGAACTCAGCCGTCGGTGCTCGGTGGATCACGAATGGCGTCTGAACTCGGACGTGGCGAAAGGCCTCTTTCTGCAATGGGGAGAGCCTTGGTTAGATCTATTCGCCACAGAAGAGAACGCGCAATGTCATCAGTTTTGCGCGTTGGAGTTTCCAAGACGGCACTCGCTCGGCGACGCCTTTCGGCGCGAGTGGAGCTGCGGTCTGTTGTACGCCTTTCCGCCTATACCACTTCTGCCCAGAGTGCTGAAGAAGATCAGGCGCGACCGGGCTCAAGTTATCCTTGTGGCTCCGGACTGGGCTCGAAGGTACTGGTATCCCGAGCTACTCAGCATGTCAGTCGGTCCCTCGATCCGCCTGCCCCTTCAGGAGGACCTTCTGTCGCAGCAGCAGGGGACGGTCCTCCACCCGAACCTGTCCAGTCTCCACCTCCATGCTTGGAGATTGAGCGGCGACAGTTGAGGCCATTTGACTTGCCTCCTGAAGTCTGTGATGTGATTCTGGCAGCCAGGCGTCCCTCCACAAAGTCGGTATACGCCTGCCGGTGGAACAGATTTGTGGCATGGTGCACAGCAAAGGCTGTGGATCCCCTTTCTGCCCCTCTCTCCGAGGTTCTCCTCTTTCTTCTCTCTCTGGCCCAGCAGGGCTCTGCTCTGGGCACTATCAAGGGCTACCTTTCTGCCCTTTCCGCCTTCTTACGGCTACCTGATCAGCCATCTTTGTTCAAGTCCCCTATTGTAATGAGATTCTTGAAGGGCATCACGCACATGTATCCACCTGTTCCGTTCGTGATGCCTCAGTGGGACTTGAACCTGGTTCTGACTTTCTTGATGTGCGCTCCCTTTGAGCCGCTTCATTCCTGTCCTCTCCGTCTTCTCACTTTAAAGACGGCCTTCCTGGTTGCCATCACCTCTGCCAGGAGAGTGAGTGAGCTCCAGGCTCTTTCTGTGAAACCTCCTTTCTTGTCCGTTCATCCTGACAAGGTGGTTCTTAGAACTAGACCTTCTTTCCTGCCCAAAGTAGTTTCTGCTTTTCACATCGGGCAGTCCATCACCTTACCCTCCTTCTTCCCGCCTCCGCATCCTTCAAAAGATGAAGAGCGGCTCCATCGTCTGGACCCAAAACGTGCGCTTTCATTTTATATGGATCGCACACGCCAGTTCCGGGTGGATGACCAACTATTTGTTGGCTACGTGGGTGAGAAGAAGGGAAGGGCGGTACAGAAACGAACCATCTCTCGGTGGGTCGTCCTGTACAACAAAGCATGCTACTCTTTGGCTCGGAAGGAGCCTCCTGTTGGGCTAAGGGCCCATTCCACTCGGGCCACGGCGGCTACTACCGCCCTGGGCCGGGGAGTCCCTTTGCAGGACATTTGCCAGGCGGCTACGTGGGCCTCGCTGCACACCTTTGCGAGGCATTACTGCCTGGACAGTCAAGTCCGGAGGGACGGCTTCTTTGGCCCTCCAGGATTTTCTGGTGTAGGATTGTATTGGTTCGCAGACCCACCTCCGGGGTTGGTATTGCTGGGGTATCTATTCTAAGGTAAGGAATCTAATACTAACCTGTTTCTTTCAGATGAACAAGTTACTTACCTTCGGTAACGATATATCTGTAAGAAACAGTAGTTAGTATTAGATTCCTTACCGCCCCACCCATCCTCCCCGTTCTGCGAACTGATACCTAGGGTTAAGGACATCCCTTTCAGGGCCCTAGTTTCACATGGCACCAGTGTTAGTTCTCACATGGCTCTGCGTGTTCTGGCGCGGAAAAGCTGTGTGCAAAGAACTGACGTCAGCGCGCGGAGGCGGCGTCTATATACTCCAGCGACGTCATCACGGCGCACGACGCCGACGACGCGGAGCCGCAGGGGACGCCTGCAGACAACGCCTACCGACGTGCAGGGGTACTGCTACGCAAAAGTTTCCGGATCCCGACTGACGCCTGGGGATATTCTAAGGTAAGGAATCTAATACTAACTACTGTTTCTTACAGATATATCGTTACCGAAGGTAAGTAACTTGTTCGACTGGTTGTGTGTTTTTTTTTGATTGTCTTTATTAATTTTCAGCAAGTTGTACATAGTTCCAAGTTTGGTGTCATTATTATGCATAGTGTCAACATTATATTTAGCAGAACAGCTTCGGTGGGGTACCCCATTGTCGTACAGCTTAATTAGCATTGTTTACATGTCATTGAATATCTTAGACACAAGGCTGGCATAATGTACAATAAAGCAACTATAAACTGCATAAAAACTACTCTATCCCGTCTATACTGCACGTGCAATGTACATGTGGCTTTGTATGACCGGGACTAACCGGCTATGTGTGGCCGTAAAGAATGGTGGAAGAAGGGCAGGGGGGTTGGAGACATGCGCTCAGTATGATCACACGTGTGTTGGATCAAACCGTCTCAGCGTGCGGCACCCGGGGACGCGCAAAATGTGCCGTTGTGCGTCTTTTATTTTTTTTATTTATCAATGTATTTATTTACAATTTAACAGTTTTACCAATTTTGTGCTGGGTGTGCGAGGGCTGTTCACGTCAACAGGACCCGGTTGAACTCCGTTCACTCTGTCTAGTTTCAACATGTCACTGGTTGTGTTAAAGTCGCCACTTTGTTGTTCCTTCAACTGCGATGGGGGGGTGAGTCTGTTGGGCTAGGCCCCCCACTATTCTGCCAGTCTCTTTATGGTACCTGGGCATGAGCACTCCCCACCCCCTGGTCTGGCCGTCGTTGACCCTCCCGATCCAGTGGGCGCTCAGTCAGAGATTGGGAAGTTCTTGTGCCGCCATCTTTTAATTCTGTGTGCCTCGACCTGTCTCCCCACATGTTGCTCCACTTATGAGGTACTCCCGGGACCACTGGCGCTCTGGTCCCTGTACAACCGCCCCCCTAACCAAAATCGGGCATTTCCCCTCCAGCGGCGAGGAGGTAAGGACAGGATAACTGTTCACACGGGCACCGGAGCCAAACAACTAAGCAGCCGAATCCATGTGCACCTTGGCCGTAACCCACCTGGGCATTAATAAATCTGACCACATCTGTATGGTCAGTAAAAATGTTATTTACCATTGTTGTGATATTTCAACCTGGCAGGGTATAGCATTGCATACTTAATGTCCAAGGAGTGTAACTGCCTTTTGACTTCTGGCTTTCTTCTCCTGTACCACATCATAAAGCATGGAAATAAGGATATGCTGGTTTGTTGGCCTTCCAATTTTGCTCTTTCTGGCTAATCTCAAAGATGTATCTCAGTAGTTTAAAAACATGCAATCATACGTCCTCTTAATGCAAAATGCTCGCTAAATCATATAATAGGGGTTATCCCAAGTTGTAAAAAATAACCACTATTTATAAACTTAGAATCTTGAGCACCCAGTTATGTGCCATTTCCTAGTCCGGTTTGACGTGATGTAATCATTCACTGAATTCACTTGTAGCGAGTGCATTAAACGCTCAGAAGAAAGAATTCTGGGCTACTGGTTTGGCGTCATAATTTAAAGTCAGTGAATGATTACGGCACGTCAAACCAGACTAGGAAATGGCACATAACTGGGTGCTGGAGATGGAATTCCCAAAATCCCGGCTCTCGCCTCGGTGCCATGTCCGAAAAAGATACCCATTGAATGAATTTAACGCAGAACCTGCCCAAATCTATGGGTGGAGCTAAAAAAACAGTGGAGAGCAGTTAACATTTATGTTATTTCTCATCTGCGGAGACGCCTGTATGCTTTAACCAACTTTAAAATGGTCATCTCAAAGCCCAGCCCCCCTCTCCATTCCTGGCTAGGATGCATTTGTGCACTTTGTTGGTCCAGTGGTTCTTCTTTTTCAGACTTTTGGACATGGCAGGTGTGGGTGGCCGTGGGGGTTGGTTGGGGTGCGCGCGGGTGGTTAGAGCCTGAGTGACAGGGATAATACGGTGCACCCCTCCAGATCACGGAGAGTGCAGCAGGGGGTGATTGGAGGCGCGAGAGCTGCAGCTGCTTCTTGCCTCGAGCCTTCCCGTTTGGAGGTGTAGCGCAGTGCCTGGGTGTGTGATGGATCTGTTGTTAGCTGACATCCCTTGTAGCAGCTGTAACTGTGTGTGTACGTATGTGTGTGTGTGCACTAGTTGAATAGTAACTGGCAGCAGACAGGGGAGGAGGGGTAGAGATGGAAACAGAGAGGGGGTGGGAGGAGCAGTGGGACTGGCTGCAGGCTCCGCTGCCTGACCCGGTAATGCAGTGCGAAAGAGGGGCTGCTTGTGTGCGCCTGGCAACGGGGAGGGAGGCAGAGGGTTGGCAAGGGAAAGGATACTGGGATGTGAAACCTATTGCTGGATGCAGGCTGCAGGAAGGCACCTCGCTGGAGCAGGGCTGCAGCGACAGCCTGGCTGTCCCCTCCTGCTGCTGCACGAGTCTGAGCGGGTGGGGGGGAAACGTGACGTCACGTCCTTAATTAATCGCAGCTGATAGAGGACGGATAGCAGGCTCTATTAGTTCATCTATTTCTATCCCTTTTTGTTAGGCACGGAAGTACGTTTACCGCGCTGAGAAACGCAATATCCAATGTAATACAAGAGTTAAAAACAAAGACCAGCAAATGATAGGGTAGGAAGATATTGGAAACTTCCTTTAGCACCAAAACATGTCCTCAGCCCAAGGAAGGTCAGAGGCAAATAAGAGGTTTTAAGCCCGTAGCAGATCTAAAGGCATTCAGTAAACAATCGGCACTGAAAAAAAAAAACACGTCCGCGAGAGGTGCGCGCGCGCCACAGCGAGCCATATGTTTTAAATTATCGCGCTTGTGACTGGGCACGATAATTGAAACCACATGGGCTTTGGTGCGTGTAACAGACACCAATAGGCCATGGGCCGAGCAATGCGCCCGCCTTTGTCCTATTGCGAGCTCTGTTTAAAAAAAAAACACACACACTTAAAGCTAAAAAACAGAAGCCAAAAGGAAAAGCACACGTACGAGCGTGTGCGATTCCAGGCTCCGTTTCTACACCCCCTACAAAAGGGTTCTCGCACCTGCGCGAGCACTAAAAAGGACTCGATACAGTGAATGGGCTGTAGCCACAGCACATAAGGGGTTGAAACTGTTTTTCAAATAGGTAACCCCCTGCTATTAAGAATCCTTTTAATGTTTAATTGCCAGTGTACCTTGTTTTTAGTTCGATTTTATCCCCCCCCCTGTATTTTGTAATTTAAAGCTAATGTATATCACTTTGAAAACACAACATTCACATTTGAAACATGGAAAGTGCTAGCTACCCTTCTTGAAGTCCTCAGAAGTCATAAGTTAAAAGGGCTGGTGCTAACTTAAGGTTCTTCCGAATCGCCTCCAGTGGGGTTTCTTAGGGTGTCATGGAGCAGAAGATCCTTTTTAGGGCTCGGACTCCTCCCCACTGAAAGTCGGAGGAGTTAGAGAACTAATGTTAAAGAAGGAAAAAAAGAAGTATCTCCTAGGGCCTTGGCGAGAGGAATTCCACACATTCCTTAGCGTTTTCTGTCATCTGGCCAGTGATTCGTCTTCCTTGTGTTTTCGTTTTAATAGGCTTGAAGTGATAGGGTAAATGTAGTTTTGTTCCGCCATTTTGGGCATATTTCGTTCGTGCTCGCGCAAAGAAGTACATAAATTATAATTAGGAGCTGTCAGGGTGCCTCCGTTAGTGAATCCAGATGGCCGGGCGCGTTCACAATTCTGCAGCGCTCAGCGCGCAGCTCCCTTGTTTTATTTCGTAGTCGTTTTAGTTAAGCAGCTTGAAAAAATTCACAGTGCACTTTCGTTTAAGTACGACTTCAGGCAACAGTGTGCCTTTGTTAATTGTATTCACAGTATTATTTTATATGTTTCTTCTCCAAATAATGCGTGCCATGATAGTGCTTTCCCCGGTGAAATGTAAAATTAATATTACGTATGGATCGGTTTCACTTCGCAACACACAGCAACCCTTTAGCTACCCTCATGCATTCTGCAAATGCATACATATTGTACCAAATAATGTGTTGCAAGATAACACTCACTGAAAACAATTTGAGCATGATAAACCAACCATCTCTTCTAAAAGCCTGGTATGACTAGACAGCTACCTTTCACCAGCCAGAATTGCCTATATGCGTGCTGTTTCCAAGCCAGGTTTATACTGACATTTCGCCCAAACAAATGACAGCAGAACACATTATGATCTGCAGGAAACAAGTCTAGCCCACGATAATCTGCGCATTCGTAAACAAACAATATATGAAACACAAAGTATAATCCTGGTATAGGTGACTCGGGAAGTCAAAATAGAAGAGCTCAACACAGATGCGAACTGTTAAGACCCATCCTCACAAGCACCTTGTGCAAAACGAGGCTAACACGATATTTAATTATGCATGTAACTTGCGTTTCCGAGAGGGGAGTGCGCGCGCAAGCCTCCACTGATCTACTGCTTCCGATGGTGTCTGCCATCTGTGGTGTGTAAATCAAGGCTCAGACAACAGGCCACGCGGGAGGGGGCACCTCTGTAAACATTACGTGCTGGATGAGGCAGCCACATCCAATGTGGAGGAGGAGCCCCACCTCTGTAAACAGAACGTAAATGAGGCTACCGCAAACCAACGGAGAGAAATGAAGGACCCTTCTTAACCCCCAATATTTTAAACACTGTGTTTAAAGGGTGCATATGCAAAACCTACCAGGAGGGATAATCCTGAGCCGGTAATCTCAAGGCTCCCAAGCGAACATACTGTGCACGGCACCCGTCTGTCGTTTACGTTAAAGAGCAGCGCTACGGTGCTGTTGAGGGCAGAGTGCTGTGTGCTGTTGAGTGCAGAGTGCTGTGTGCTGTTGAGTGCAGAGTGTTGTGTGCTGTTGAGTGCAGAGTGGTGTGTGCTGTTGCGTGCAGAGTGCAGTGCTGTGTGCTGTGAGTGCTGTGTGCTGTTGAGTGCTGGTTGCTGTTGAGTGCTGTGTGCTGTTGAGGGCAGAGTGCTGTTGAGGGCAGAGTGCTGTTGAGGGCAGAGTGCTGTTGAGGGCAGAGTGCTGTTGAGGGCAGAGTGCTGTTGAGGGCAGAGTGCTGTTGAGGGCAGAGTGCTGTTGAGGGCAGAGTGCTGTGTGCTGTTGAGTGCGGTGTGCTGTTGAGTGCTGTGTGCTGTTGAGTGCTGTGTGCAGTTGAGTGTTGTGTGCTGTTGATGGCAGAGTGCTGTTGTGGGCAGAGTGCTGTTGTGGGCAGAGTGCTGTTGAGGGCAGAGTGCTGTTGAGTGCAGAGTGCTTTGTGCTGTTGAGTGCTGTGTGCTGTGTGCTGGTGAGTGCTGTGTGCAGAGTGCTGTTGGGGGCAGAGTGCTGTTGGGGGCAGAGTGATGAGTGCTGTTGAGTGCTAAGTGCTGTTGAGTGCAGAGTGCTGTTGAGTGCAGAGTGCTGTTGGGTGCAGAGTGCTGTTGGGTGCAGAGTGCTGTTGAGTGCAGAATGCCGTTGAGTGCAGAGTGCAGAATGCTGTTGAGTGCAGAATGCTGTTGAGTGCAGAATGCTGTTGAGTGCAGAATGCTGTTGAGTGCAGAGTGCTGTTGAGTGCAGAGTGCAGAATGCTGTTGAGTGCAGAGTGCTGTTAAGTGCTGTTGAGGGCAGAGTGCTGTTAAGTGCTGTTGAGGGCAGAGTGCTGTTGAGGGCAGAGTGATGTTGAGGGCAGAGTGCTATTGAGGGCAGAGTGCTGTTGAGGGCAGAGTGCTGTGTGCTGTTGAGTGCTGTGTGCTGTTGAGTGCTGTGTGCTGTTGAGTGCTGTGTGCTGTTGAGTGCTGTGTGCTGTTGAGTGCTGTGTGCTGTTGAGTGCTGTGTGCTGATGAGGGCAGAGTGCTGTTGGGGGCAGAGTGCTGTTGGGGGCAGAGTGCTGTTGGGGGCAGAGTGCTGTTGGGGGCAGAGTGCTGTTGGGGGCAGAGTGCTGTTGGGGGCAGAGTGCTGTTGGGGGCAGAGTGCTGTTGGGGGCAGAGTGCTGTTGAGTGCAGAGTGCTGTTGAGTGCAGAGTGCTGTTGAGGCCAGAGTGCTGTTGAGTGCTGTTGAGTGCTGTTGAGTGCTGTTGAGTGCTGTTGAGTGCTGTTGAGTGCTGTTGAGTGCAGAGTGCTGTTGAGTGCAGAGTGCTGTGTGCTGTTGAGTGCTGTTGAGTGCTGTTGAGTGCTGTGTGCTGTTGAGTGCTGTGTGCTGTTGAGGGCAGAGTGCTGTTGAGGGCAGAGTGCTGTTGAGGGCAGAGTGCTGTTGAGGGCAGAGTGCTGTTGAGGGCATAGGGCAGTTGAGTGCTGTTGAGTGCTGAGTGCAGTTGAGTGCAGAGTGATGTGTGCTGTTGATAGTGTGTGCTGTGTGCTGGTGAGTGCTGTGTGATGTTGAGGGCAGACTGCTGTTGGGGGCAGAGTGCTGTTGGGGGCAGAGTGCTGTTGGGGGCAGAGTGCTGTTGGGGGCAGAGTGCTGTTGGGGGCAGAGTGCTGTTGGGGGCAGAGTGCTGTTGGGGGCGGAGTGCTGTTGGGGGTAGAGTGCTGTTGGGGGCAGAGTGCTGTTGGGGGCAGAGTGCTGTTGGGGGCAGAGTGCTGTTGGGGGCAGAGTGCAGTTGGGGGCAGAGTACTGTTGAGTGCAGAGTGCAGAGTGCTGTTGAGTGCTGTTGAATGCAGAGTGCTGTTGAGTGCAGTGTGCTGTTGAGTGCTGTTGAGTGCAGAGTGCTGTTGAGTGCAGAGTGCTGTTGAGTGCAGAGTGCTGCTGAGTGCAGAGTGCAGAATGCTGCTGAGTGCAGAGTGCAGAATGCTGTTGAGTGCAGAGTGCAGAATGCTGTTGAGTGCAGAGTGCAGAGTGCTGTGTGCTGTTGAGTGCTGTGTGCTGGTGAGTGCTGTGTGCAGAGTGCTGTTGGGGGCAGAGTGCTGTTGGGGGCAGAGTGCTGTTGGGGGCAGAGTGCTGTTGGGGGCAGAGTGCTGTTGGGGGCAGAGTGATGAGTGCTGTTGAGTGCAAAGTGCTGTTGAGTGCAGAGTGCTGTTGAGTGCAGAGTGCTGTTGAGTGCAGAGTGCTGTTGGGTGCAGAGTGCTGTTGAGTGCAGAGTGCAGAATGCCGTTGAGTGCAGAGTGCAGAATGCTGTTGAGTGCAGAGTGCTGTTGAGTGCAGAGTGCAGAATGCTGTTGAGTGCAGAGTGCTGTTGAGGGCAGAGTGCTGTTGAGGGCAGAGTGCTGTTGAGGGCAGAGTGCTGTTGAGGGCAGAGTGCTGTTGAGGGCAGAGTGCTATTGAGGGCAGAGTGCTATTGAGGGCAGAGTGCTGTTGAGGGCAGAGTGCTGTTGAGGGCAGAGTGCTGTTGAGGGCAGAGTGCTGTTGAGGGCAGAGTGCTGTGTGCTGTTGAGTGCTGTGTGCTGTTGAGTGCTGTGTGCTGTTGAGTGCTGTGTGCTGTTGAGTGCTGTGTGCTGTTGAGTGCTGTGTGCTGTTGAGTGCTGTGTGCTGTTGAGTGCTGTGTGCTGTTGAGGGCAGAGTGCTGTTGAGGGCAGAGTGCTGTTGAGGGCAGAGTGCTGTTGAGGGCAGAGTGCTGTTGAGGGCAGAGTGCTGTTGAGGGCATAGGGCAGTTGAGTGCTGTTGAGTGCTGAGTGCAGTTGAGTGCAGAGTGATGTGTGCTGTTGATAGTGTGTGCTGTGTGCTGGTGAGTGCTGTGTGATGTTGAGGGCAGACTGCTGTTGGGGGCGGAGTGCTGTTGGGGGCAGAGTGCTGTTGGGGGCAGAGTGCTGTTGGGGGCAGAGTGCTGTTGGGGGCAGAGTGCTGTTGGGGGCAGAGTGCTGTTGGGGGCAGAGTGCTGTTGGGGGCAGAGTGCTGTTGGGGGCGGAGTGCTGTTGGGGGCAGAGTGCTGTTGGGGGCAGAGTGCTGTTGGGGGCAGAGTGCTGTTGGGGGCAGAGTGCTGTTGGGGGCAGAGTGCAGTTGGGGGCAGAGTACTGTTGAGTGCAGAGTGCAGAGTGCTGTTGAGTGCTGTTGAATGCAGAGTGCTGTTGAGTGCAGTGTGCTGTTGAGTGCTGTTGAGTGCAGAGTGCTGTTGAGTGCAGAGTGCTGTTGAGTGCAGAGTGCTGCTGAGTGCAGAGTGCAGAATGCTGCTGAGTGCAGAGTGCAGAATGCTGTTGAGTGCAGAGTGCAGAATGCTGTTGAGTGCAGAGTGCAGAGTGCTGTGTGCTGTTGAGTGCTGTGTGCTGGTGAGTGCTGTGTGCAGAGTGCTGTTGGGGGCAGAGTGCTGTTGGGGGCAGAGTGCTGTTGGGGGCAGAGTGCTGTTGGGGGCAGAGTGCTGTTGGGGGCAGAGTGATGAGTGCTGTTGAGTGCAAAGTGCTGTTGAGTGCAGAGTGCTGTTGAGTGCAGAGTGCTGTTGAGTGCAGAGTGCTGTTGGGTGCAGAGTGCTGTTGAGTGCAGAGTGCAGAATGCCGTTGAGTGCAGAGTGCAGAATGCTGTTGAGTGCAGAGTGCTGTTGAGTGCAGAGTGCAGAATGCTGTTGAGTGCAGAATGCTGTTAAGTGCTGTTGAGGGCAGAGTGCTGTTGAGGGCAGAGTGCTGTTGAGGGCAGAGTGCTGTTGAGGGCAGAGTGCTGTTGAGGGCAGAGTGCTGTTGAGGGCAGAGTGCTGTTGGGGGCAGAGTGCTGTTGGGGGCAGAGTGCTGTTGGGGGCAGAGTGCTGTTGGGGGCAGAGTGCTGTTGGGGGCAGAGTGCTGTTGGGGGCAGAGTGCTGTTGAGGGCAGAGTGCTGTTGAGGGCAGAGTGCTGTTGAGGGCAGAGTGCTGTTGAGGGCAGAGTGCTGTTGAGGGCAGAGTGCTGTTGAGGGCAGAGTGCTGTTGAGGGCAGAGTGCTGTTGAGGGCAGAGTGCTGTTGAGGGCAGAGTGCTGTTGAGGGCAGAGTGCTATTGAGGCCAGAGTGCTGTTGAGGCCAGAGTGCTGTTGAGGCCAGAGTGCTGTTGAGGCCAGAGTGCTGTGTGCTGTTGAGTGCAGAGTGCTGTTGAGTGCTGTTGAGTGCAGAGTGCTGTGTGCTGTTGAGTGCTGTTGAGTGCAGAGTGCTGTGTGCTGTTGAGTGCAGAGTGCTGTTGAGTGCTGTTGAGTGCAGAGTGCTGTGTGCTGTTGAGTGCAGAGTGCTGTTGAGTGCTGTTGAGTGCAGAGTGCTGTGTGCTGTTGAGTGCTGTGTGCTGTTGAGTGCAGAGTGCTGTTGAGGGCAGAGTGCTGTTGAGGGCAGAGTGCTGTTGAGGGCAGAGTGCTGTTGAGGGCATAGGGCAGTTGAGTGTTGTTGAGTGCTGAGTGCAGTTGAGTGCAGAGTGATGTGTGCTGTTGATAGTGTGTGCTGTGTGCTGGTGAGTGCTGTGTGATGTTGAGGGCAGACTGCTGTTGAGTGCAGAGTGCTGTTGAGGGCAGAGTGCTGTTGAGGGCAGAGTGCTGTTGAGGGCAGAGTGCTGTTGAGGGCAGAGTGCTGTTGAGGCCAAAGTGCTATTGAGGCCAGAGTGCTGTTGAGGCCAGAGTGCTGTTGAGGCCAGAGTGCTGTTGAGGCCAGAGTGCTGTTGAGTGCAGAGTGCTGTTGAGTGCTGTTGAGTGCAGAGTGCTGTGTGCTGTTGAGTGCAGAGTGCTGTTGAGTGCTGTTGAGTGCAGAGTGCTGTGTGCTGTTGAGTGCTGTGTGCTGTTGAGTGCAGAGTGCTGTTGAGGGCAGAGTGCTGTTGAGGGCATAGGGCAGTTGCGTGCTGTTGAGTGCTGAGTGCAGTTGAGTGCAGAGTGATGTGTGCTGTTGATAGTGTGTGCTGTGTGCTGGTGAGTGCTGTGTGATGTTGAGGGCAGACTGCTGTTGGGGGCAGAGTGATGTTGGGGGCGGAGTGCTGTTGGGGGCAGAGTGCTTTTGGGGGCAGAGTGCTGTTGGGGGCAGAGTGCTTTTGGGGGCAGAGTGTTGTTGGGGGCAGAGTGCAGTTGGGGGCAGAGTGCTGTTGAGTGCAGAGTGCAGAGTGCTGTTGAGTGCTGTTGAATGCAGAGTGCTGTTGAGTGCAGTGTGCTGTTGAGTGCTGTTGAGTGCAGAGTGCTGTTGAGTGCAGAGTGCTGTTGAGTGCAGAGTGCTGTTGAGTGCAGAGTGCTGTTGAGTGCAGAATGCTGTTGAGTGCAGAGTGCTGTTGAGTGCAGAGTGCAGAATGCTGCTGAGTGCAGAATCCTGTTGAGTGCAGAGTGCAGAATGCTGTTGAGTGCAGAGTGCTGTTAAGTGCTGTTGAGGGCAGAGTGCTGTTGAGGGCAGAGTGCTGTTGCGGACAGAGTGCTGTTGCGGACAGAGTGCTGTTGCGGACAGAGTGCTGTTGCGGACAGAGTGCTGTTGCGGACAGAGTGCTGTTGAGGGCAGAGTGCTGTTGAGGGCAGAGTGCTGTTGAGGGCAGAGTGCTGTTGAGTGCAGTGCTGTGTGCTGTTGAGTGCTGTGTGCTGTTGAGGGCCGAGTGCTGTGTGCTGTTGAGGGCAGAGTGCTGTGTGCTGTTGAGGGCAGAGTGCTGTGTGCTGTTGAGGGCAGAGTGCTGTGTGCTGTTGAGGGCAGAGTGCTGTGTGCTGTTGAGGGCAGAGTGCTGTGTGCTGTTGAGGGCAGAGTACTGTTGAGGGCAGAGTGCTGTTGATTGCAGAGTGCTGTTGAGGGCAGAGTGCTGCTGAGTGCAGAGTGCTGTTGAGGGCAGAGTGCTGCTGAGTGCAGAGTGCTGCTGAGGGCAGAGTGCTGTGTGCTGTTGAGTGCTGTGTGCTGTTGAGGGCAGAGTGCTGTTGAGCGCTGTTGATTGCAGAGTGCTGTTGAGTGCAGAGTGCTGTTGTGTCCAGTGATGTGTGCTGTTGAGTGCTGTGTGCTGTTGAGGGCAGAGTGCTGTTGAGGGCAGAGTGCTGTTGAGGGCAGAGTGCTGTTGAGGGCAGAGTGCTGTTGAGGGCAGAGTGCTGTTGAGGGCAGAGTGCTGTTGAGGGCAGAGTGCTGTTGAGGGCAGAGTGCTGTGTGCTGTTGAGTGCTGTGTGCTGTGTGCTGTTGAGTGCTGTGTGCTGGTGAGTGCTGTGTGCTGGTGAGTGCTGTGTGCTGTGTGCTGTGTGCTGTGTGCTGGTGAGTGCTGTGTGCTGTGTGCTGGTGAGTGCTGTGTGCTGTGTGCTGGTGAGTGCTGTGTGCTGTCTGCTGGTGAGTGCTGTGTGCTGTGTGCTGGTGAGTGCTGTGTGCTGTGTGCTGGTGAGGGCAGAGTGCTATGTGCTGTTGAGTGCAGAGTGCTTTGTGCTGTTGAGTGCTGTGTGCTGTTGGGGGCAGAGTGCTGTTGGGTGCAGAGTGCTGTTGAGTGCAGAGTGCAGAATGCCGTTGAGTGCAGAGTGCAGAATGCTGTTGAGTGCAGAGTGCTGTAGAGTGCAGAATGCTGTTGAGGGCAGAGTGCTGTTGAGTGCTGTTGAGGGCAGAGTGCTGTGTGGTGTTGAGGGCAGAGTGCTGTTGAGTGCAGAGTGCTGTTGAGTGCAGAGTGCTGTTGAGTGCAGAGTGCAGAATGCTGTTGAGTGCAGAGTGCAGAATGCTGTTGAGTGCAGAATGCTGTTGAGTGCAGAGTGCAGAATGCTGTTGAGTGCAGAGTGCAGAATGCTGTTGAGTGCAGAGTGCAGAATGCTGTTGAGTGCTGTTGAGTGCAGAGTGCTGTTGAGTGCAGAGTGCTGTTGAGTGCAGAGTGCTGTTGAGTGCAGAGTGCTGTTGAGTGCAGAGTGCTGTTGAGTGCAGAGTGCTGTTGAGTGCAGAATGCTGTTGAGTGCAGAGTGCAGAATGCTGTTGAGTGCAGAGTGCAGAATGCTGTTGAGTGCAGAGTGCAGAGTGCTGTTGAGTGCAGAGTGCAGAGTGCTGTTGAGTGCAGAGTGCAGAGTGCTGTTGAGTGCAGAGTGCTGTTGAGTGCAGAGTGCTGTTGAGTGCAGAGTGCTGTAGAGTGCAGAATGCTGTTGAGGGCAGAGTGCTGTTGAGTGCTGTTGAGGGCAGAGTGCTGTTGAGGGCAGAGTGCTGTGTGGTGTTGAGGGCAGAGTGCTGTTGAGTGCAGAGTGCAGAATGCTGTTGAGTGCAGAGTGCAGAATGCTGTTGAGTGCAGAGTGCAGAATGCTGTTGAGTGCAGAGTGCAGAGTGCTGTTGAGTGCAGAGTGCTGTTGAGTGCAGAGTGCTGTTGAGTGCAGAGTGCTGTTGAGTGCAGAGTGCTGTTGAGTGCAGAGTGCTGTTGGGTGCAGAGTGCCGTTGAGTGCAGAGTGCAGAATGCCGTTGAGTGCAGAATGCCGTTGAGTGCAGAATGCTGTTGAGTGCAGAGTGCTGTAGAGTGCAGAATGCTGTTGAGGGCAGAGTGCTGTTGAGTGCTGTTGAGGGCAGAGTGCTGTTGAGGGCAGAGTGCTGTGTGGTGTTGAGGGCAGAGTGCTGTTGAGTGCAGAGTGCTGTTGAGTGCAGAGTGCTGTTGAGTGCAGAGTGCAGAATGCTGTTGAGTGCAGAGTGCAGAATGCTGTTGAGTGCAGAGTGCAGAATGCTGTTGAGTGCAGAGTGCAGAATGCTGTTGAGTGCAGAATGCTGTTGAGTGCAGAATGCTGTTGAGTGCAGAGTGCTGTTGAGTGCAGAGTGCTGTTGAGTGCAGAGTGCTGTTGAGTGCAGAGTGCTGTTGAGTGCAGAGTGCTGTTGAGTGCAGAGTGCTGTTGAGTGCAGAGTGCTGTTGAGTGCAGGGTGCTGTTGAGTGCAGAGTGCAGAATGGTGTTGAGTGCTGTTGAGTGCTGTTGAGGGCAGAGTGTTGTTGAGGGCAGATTGCTGTGTGCTGTTGAGGGCAGAGTGCTGTGTGCTGTTGAGGGCAGAGTGCTGTGTGCTGTTGAGGGCAGAGTGCTGTGTGCTGTTGAGGGCAGAGTGCTGTTGAGGACAGAGTGCTGTTGAGGGCAGAGTGCTCTGTGCTGTTGAGTGCTGTGTGCTGTTGAGGGCAGAGTGCTGTTGAGGGCGGAGTGCTGTTGAGGGCAGAGTGCTGTGTGCTGTTGAGTGCTGTGTGCTGTTGAGTGCTGTGTGCTGTTGAGTGCCGAGTGCTGTTGAGTGCTGTGTGCTGTTGAGTGCTGTGTGCTGTTGAGGGCAGAGTGCTGTTGAGGACAGAGTGCTGTTGAGGGCAGAGTGCTCTGTGCTGTTGAGTGCTGTGTGCTGTTGAGGGCAGAGTGCTGTTGAGGGCGGAGTGCTGTTGAGGGCAGAGTGCTGTGTGCTGTTGAGTGCTGTGTGCTGTTGAGTGCTGTGTGCTGTTGAGTGCTGTGTGCTGTTGAGTGCTGTGTGCTGTTGAGTGCTGTTGAGTGCTCTGTGCTGTTGAGTGCTGTGTGCTGTTGAGGGCAGAGTGCTGTTGAGGGCAGAGTGCTGTTGAGGGCAGAGTGCCGTTGAGGAAAGAGTGTTGAGGGCAGAGTGCAGAGTGACTGTTCCAGAGAGAGCAGGGTATGCTTGTGCGCTTACACGGTGCACTGGCACACAGGAGCTAAAACAAAGAACAGCTGAACACATGTCTTGTTACACAAGGTTCCAAAACACAAAGGTAGGTTACACTATGCTTAATTCCACAAAACTCACGCTATATACGGCTGAAAAATAGCACAAGGCGAGGATAATGAAATTCAACAGTACTGGAAAAGCATGGCTTGCATTACAAACAAAGTCTTGCAGTTGCCCATTGTAAATGACAATGCCATTTATTTAAGGATTAAGCTATTGGCAATGTAAATGACAATGCCATTTATTTATGATTTAAAGAAAAAAAAAGAAATGTCATGAGCAATGCCAATAGCACTACCTTTAATGATGCCGAGACCATTGCATTGTAAAGTGCAGAGTGCAGAGTGGCGGTGCAGAGTGGCGGTGCAGAGTGGCGGTGCAGAGTGGCGGTGCAGAGTGGCGGTGCAGAGTGGCGGTGCAGAGTGGCGGTGCAGAGTGGCGGTGCAGAGTGGCGGTGCAGAGTGGCGGTGCAGAGTGCAGAGTGGCGGTGCAGAGTGCAGAGTGGCGGTGCAGAGTGGCGGTGCAGAGTGGCGGTGCAGAGTGGCGGTGCAGAGTGGCGGTGCAGAGTGCAGAGTGGGGGTGCAGAGTGGGGGTGCAGAGTGGCGGTGCAGAGTGCAGAGTGGCGGTGCAGAGTGGCGGTGCAGAGTGGCGGTGCAGAGTGGCGGTGCAGAGTGCAGAGTGGCGGTGCAGAGTGGCGGTGCAGAGTGCAGAGTGGGGGTGCAGAGTGGGGGTGCAGAGTGGGGGTGCAGAGTGGGGGTGCAGAGTGGGGGTGCAGAGTGGCGGTGCAGAGTGGCGGTGCAGAGTGGCGGTGCAGAGTGGCGGTGCAGAGTGGCGGTGCAGAGTGGGGGTGCAGAGTGGGTGTGCAGAGTGGGGGTGCAGAGTGGGGGTGCAGAGTGACAGTGAGTGCAGAGTGACAGTGAGTGCAGAGTGACAGTGAGTGCAGAGTGACAGTGAGTGCAGAGTGACAGTGAGTGCAGAGTGACAGTGAGTGCAGAGTGACAGTGAGTGCAGAGTGAGTGCAGAGTGACAGTGAGTGCAGAGTGAGTGCAGAGTGACAGCAGAGTGCAGAGTGACAGCAGAGTGCAGAGTGACAGCAGAGTGCAGAGTGACAGCAGAGTGCAGAGTGACAGCAGAGTGCAGAGTGACAGCAGAGTGCAGAGTGACAGCAGAGTGCAGAGTGACAGCAGAGTGCAGAGTGACAGCAGAGTGCAGAGTGACAGCAGAGTGACAGTGAGTGCAGAGTGACAGTGAGTGCAGAGTGACAGTGAGTGCAGAGTGACAGTGAGTGCAGAGTGACAGTGAGTGCAGAGTGACAGTGAGTGCAGAGTGACAGCAGAGTGACAGCAGAGTGACAGTGAGTGCAGAGTGACAGCAGAGTGACAGTGAGTGCAGAGTGACAGCAGAGTGACAGTGAGTGCAGAGTGACAGTGAGTGCAGAGTGACAGTGAGTGCAGAGTGACAGTGAGTGCAGAGTGACAGTGAGTGCAGAGTGACAGTGAGTGCAGAGTGACAGTGAGTGCAGAGTGACAGCAGAGTGACAGTGAGTGCAGAGTGACAGCAGAGTGACAGTGAGTGCAGAGTGACAGTGAGTGCAGAGTGACAGCAGAGTGACAGTGAGTGCAGAGTGACAGCAGAGTGACAGCAGAGTGACAGTGAGTGCAGAGTGACAGCAGAGTGACAGTGAGTGCAGAGTGACAGCAGAGTGACAGTGAGTGCAGAGTGACAGCAGAGTGACAGTGAGTGCAGAGTGACAGCAGAGTGACAGCGAGTGCAGAGTGACAGCGAGTGCAGAGTGACAGCGAGTGCAGAGTGACAGCGAGTGCAGAGTGACAGCGAGTGCAGAGTGACAGCGAGTGCAGAGTGACAGCGAGTGCAGAGTGACAGCAGAGTGACAGTGAGTGCAGAGTGAC
This sequence comes from Lissotriton helveticus, assembly GCF_964261635.1. Classification (NCBI taxonomy): domain Eukaryota; kingdom Metazoa; phylum Chordata; class Amphibia; order Caudata; family Salamandridae; genus Lissotriton; species Lissotriton helveticus. Next base: position 1,938,531,575 of record NC_136057.1, on the reverse strand, counting down.
AGTGAGTGCAGAGTGACAGTGAGTGCAGAGTGACAGTGAGTGCAGAGTGACAGTGAGTGCAGAGTGACAGTGAGTGCAGAGTGACAGTGAGTGCAGAGTGACAGTGAGTGCAGAGTGACAGTGAGTGCAGAGTGACAGTGAGTGCAGAGTGACAGTGAGTGCAGAGTGACAGTGAGTGCAGAGTGACTGCAGAGACAGTGTGTCAGGGTGCACATTGTGTGAGTGTGCAGAATGAGTGTGCAGGGTAAACAGTGTGTGACTATGCAGGGTGACATTGGGAGTGTGCGGGTGAGCAGTGTGTGAATGTTACGGGGCAGTGTGTGAGTGTGCAGAAAACACCACACACACATACACCACACACACATAACGCACACACAAACCACACACCTCAGTCTCTCAACACCACACACTTGTCACCACTCAACACAACACACTCACCACCACACTCACTCCCCAGGCTCACCCCCACAGACTCACCAGCACACACTCACCAGCACACAGAAAACAACACACACAACAAACAAACCCCCAGGCGTCAATGAATGCTTTCACCATGCACAAACACCAACAGCCATCATCCATCTGTGCACGCTTTTACCAAGCACACACCCACCAGCCGTCAGTGCACCCTTCCACCAGGCACACACACCTCCAGCCGGCAGTGCACTTTTCCACCAAGCAATCGCAGTATGGTACACTTTACTTTTAAACATATTCATATAAAGCACAGCATGCCACCATTGGTAAAATTACAATTCAACCAACATACTTCCACTACACACCACATGCACACACTCCATAACACATGGCAAAAAGACATTGGCATTTACAATGCCATTAGCTCAAACTCAAATAAATCCGAGCCCGATTGCATTTCTAATGCTTGTTTACTGAGGCGGCACTATTTCAGGCACCAATATTATTGAAAGTCCTTTTATCAGCATTGCTCTAAAATGTACCAGTTGGTAAATACCTTACAGTCGCTATTCCAATCTTTCTTGGACTTTCTTCATCTCTGCAGTCCGCTGTTGCAGAGGGACTTGTATTTTAGAGTGACGCAAGGCAAGAATAACATTTGCGAAGCAGGATCATTAATCCATCTTGGTCATCTGCCAGATTCCAGCAGCATGACAGGTTTGCTAGAGGCAGTTATCTCAGCACACCCATACCCACAAAATGGCTGCAGCCCTCTGTATCAGCACTCTTGTAGATATGCATGCTCCACGTATCACTTGTTAGGCAACCTCTTCCCCTGCCATTTGCTTCTGCTGCTCTAATCCCCAGGGAAGCGATGAGGGCTCGACCAACTTGGTGGTATTAGTGTTGGTATAGACTTGGGTACCCTGCCTCCCTAGCCGCATATCTCTGAGCTTCACAGGATAAGTAGGGCGAACAAGAGATCTCCCATGTAGTGCATCACTCCAATATTCACATCAGCAGCCGCAAGCTGATTCTGCCATCTGCCTCTTTGCTGTCTTTACACAAAGGGTTTCAGATAGGTGAGGGTTATGTTGAATGTTGTGTTGTAGGTAAGCAGCCGCCTTGATCGGCAGCTGCACCCCATTTGTTTTATTCTGATGGATACTTTTAACTGCAGATTCCTCGCCTTTAGAATATCCCCAGGCGCCACTCTTCAACATTGCTTTCTTGTGCCAGTAGTTGGTGTCATGCAGGCAGGGTTGGATTGGTAATGCGGGCACTCGGGAAATGGGCGAAGGGCCGGTAACCGAGTTCGAGCTGTGGGCTGCTTTTTTGGGCAACCTGGGGACTGTCTGCTGTTAGGATGCCGCCAGTGGGTGCCTGAGTGGCCTTTCTAGAGGCAGATGGGCGAAGTTATTACTCCCTTTCTCTCGCTGGGCTGGCCCGGCCCATTAATGTATGCTGTTTGATTGGGGCAGGGGGCCTGAGCAGAAGTGGTCTCACTTGCATTCTCATCTCACATTCATGTGTGGCTCATCAGTGTGAACTAATCTCTGCATTTTTTAACATCTAAGAGAAGTTCATAAAACATGACCCCCACCCCCTTTCTTTTTTATAAAACTTCGCTGAAGCACTGTTTTGTGGAAAGGCCATATGCAAATGTGGGCCATTTTTTTTGGTGTGCCAGGGCCAATTTTTTATCCCAATCCAACACTGCGTGCAGTTCTGCACTGACTTTGTTCCACCCAAAGGTGACACACTGAGCCACATACAATAACCACCCCTGTGTGCTAATGTAAGTTCCTTTCTTTCTGTGCCTTCGTACATGGATTTGGAGCTCGCACCCCACTCTTTTCTTGACTTTCACAAGTTATTCTCCTGAGTTCTTTGTTTCTTTTTTATTTTTTTATGAGTGTGCATGGTCTATTCCCAGAGGACAACGCAGTCACTATCATTCTGACTTTGAGCCAAATCTATCTTGACCAAGGTTATAATCTCAGTACCATACTGATGCATGTCAATGCCATTCCCATGCATCTCGGTGCCCTTCCGATTCAGACAGTACTATGCCTATATCTCTGAGTTGCACTTCAGTGCTTCACCAAGTTTTCAGTTCGGACTCTGAATACTGCCATCCAGCCTCTTGGGATGGTGAAGAGGGGTGATTATTTTCCCCAACACTGAGGCTAGCTATTTATATCTGTATTTTAAAAATGCCTGTCGGTTGGGCACTTCCTCAGATACCGGAGAATTTGGTGGTAAAAGCTTTCCCCAGTAGAGTAAACCCCAATTCTTTCTCCACGACGACTCCTGACAAAAAGTTGATTCAGCTTGAGACCTTTGGGAAGCAGACGTTTTCCTTGGCCAGCCTTTCCTACCTGTCAGTCAATGTCATCCACTTGCTGGGAAGATATATGTATATCTTGTAGGACATGGTTGGCGAGATCTTGCTGGCAGTACCTGAGGAGTTTCTGCCCAATTTTGTTCAAACCCTCCTGCATGGCCAGGATACAGAAAAGTACATGATCTGCTCTGCGCTGGACTCTACTAATCATTTAGCACTAGTTTGGTGCTCTTCAGTGTCATGCTTGGATGAAATCCACTGGCTTCTGTGAGGGTGACAAGTGGGCAATGCCCTAACCATCAAGGGCAATAAACTTGCAGTTCTCCGCACCTATGACATCGACCACCGGTCCACTTTAGTTTACCCTTTGTGGCATACAACCATCCTGTAGGAGGCAGGATCAGGTACTTTCTCCAGCGATGGCAAACGTCCACATCTGACAGGTTGGTCCTCCAGGTTGTCCAGCAAGGCTATTCCTTGTCATTCTTTGCCATTTTTTTTCAACCCATTGCACTTCCCATCCACGTCTGGCCATCTCTCAGAGGAGCATTTGTCTATGTGTCTCTAAAAAGAGCAAAAACATTTAGTCAAAAGAGCAATAGAGAGGGTTACAACCCAGGAAATGGAGACTGACTGTTTCTCCTGTTATTTCCTTATGCTGAAGTAGGGCAGAGTCCATCTTCTCGTTTTAGAACTCTGCCCACTGAATGCCTTCGTGCGGAAAGACACGTTCATGATGCTCAAGCTGGCCAATGTTCTGTCTGCCCCAGATGTAGGCGATGAGATCTTGGCTTTGGACGTGTAAGACGCTTACTTTCATTTATCCGTCTTGCAGTCCCACAGATGCTTCTTGCAGTTCAAGGTGGATCTGAAAGAAACAGGTTACCTTAGAATATCCCCAGGCATCAGACTGGATCCAGAAAGTTTTGCATAGCAGTACCCCTGCACGTCGGTAGGCGTCGTCTGCGGCTCCACGTCCGTCATCGGCCTCGTTGGCGCCAGGATGACGTAATCGGAGTACTTAGACGCTGACCTCGCGCGCTGACGTCAGTTCTTCTTTTTTCCGCGCCAGCAAGCGCAGATCCGGAAAAAGCAGTACTTCTTAGTCAATTTTTGACTAACTTTTTCGATCTCTTTTGGATCCTTTTTCGAGTCGATACGACTCTCGGTGCCGACAGGGATGCCCGGGTTCAAACCCTGTGCCGACTGTAACCGCCTGATGTCGGTTACTGACCCCCACCGTCGGTGCCTCTATTGCCTTTGGGCCGACCACGATGACAAGTCGTGCCCCGACTGCCGGGCCTTGATGTCGAAGGCTAGGCGGGAGCGGTCCCGTAAGTGCCTCGAGCTCCGGTAGTCGGCCCGCGCCGTTCACCGTCCTGGTCCAGGAGGAGGCCGAGGGACCGGTGGCGGGGGCCACTGTCATCACAGCTCGGCGAGTCGACACCAGTCATCGGGCTCCAAGTCCTTAGGTAAGAGGCACAAGAAGTCGAAGAGGACACACCGCTCTAACGAATCCCCCGACGCTCTTGCGATGAGGCTGGGGGTTCGGGCGGCGCCGCCCATGTGGCTCCGCCGGCGCCGCGCCCAGCTCCATACCCGCCGGTCCCTGGGCTGAACGCGACGCCGGAGGAGATCAGCGTCGTCCTCGTGGCCATGAGGAATCGCTCCCCTCCGACGGGCCCTATGGTGGTGCCTCCGGGCCCTGTGGGTCCGTCTGGGTGCCCTACTGGGCCGGTGGCTCTGGCGCCGTTGGGTGCTTCGGCCCCGGTGCCGTCGATGACTCCGGTCCCGACGCCGCAGGGCCTCACTGGATCCGGGTCCGGATCCGGGTCGCCGCTCGTCGACCTTACGACCCCTCCGCCGGCGCCGACCCCCAGGTTGTCGCCCTCGACGACGTCCCCGGACGGCGTCGGACCGGCGTCGCTCGACGCAGCATTAGACGCCGAGAGAAGAGCAATTCTTCTATGCTCCGGCCCCATCCTTTGGACCTGACTATCAGGAGATGGGGGGGCGAGGAGGATTGGGAGGGGTCTGAGGACCCTCTGGCACAGGAGGGCCAGTCGTATCAGGACTGGGCAGTTGAGCTCGGGGAGGCCAGTGATCTGGACACTTCGCCCGACACTGGATTTGTCTCCCCTCCTACCGTGGCTACGGAGGAGGGGGCTGCTTGTTATGTTATGTTACTATATTTTTGTATAGCGCAAATCACCACTGGTCTCTAAGCGCTTTTAAAGAAAGGAACACAACAGATAACCACCGGTGGACTGCCCGCAACCCAGCTGACGATTTAAATTAAGGATGTTGTCTTTTTAAACAAGTGGGTCTTTAACGCCTTTCTGAAGGGCAGTAACACTGGTTCCCCTTGCAAGGTTGCAGGTAGCTCGTTCCAGATTTGAGGAAGGAGGACGGACAGAGCTCTGCCACCCTTAATTTTAAGATTAAATCTCAATGGGGTTAACTTACAGGCTTTAGAGGAGCGCAAGGCTCTACCTGGGATGTACTTTATAAGACTATCTTTAATATATTTGGGAGCCTCTCCATAAATGGCTTTATGGGCCATACAGCGTGGTGTTGATGAGGGCGGCCAAGGCCTTGGCTCTTGAACTCCCCGTCGCGACCGTGAGGTCTAACCTCCTCACCGAGGTCCTCAAACCCCAGGCATGCTCTTCGGAGCCTCTACTGCCATTTAATGAGGCCCTTACTGACGTTCTGTTGGGTACCTGGTCCAAGCCCGCTGCAGGCCCCCCTGTAGATCGGAACGTGGCCAGACGCCACCGCCCGGCCCCGGCGACCCTAGCTTCCGGTCTACCCACCCTACCCCTGAGAGCCTGGTTATCCAGGCCTCTAACTCCCAGACCGCATTCCCGACTGCCCCTCCTGATCGGGAATCCAAAATGTATGACCAGTTCGGTGAGATGCTGTTCTCCTTACTTAGTTTGGGGTTGCGGTCGCTCAACGCCTCTTGCCTTTTGGGCCGTTACTCCCACTCTCTGTGGGACACGGTTGCGGACGTGCTGCCAGACTGCCCGGAGGAGGCCCGGGCAAAACTCGCCCAAGCCCTTGCGGAAGGGCGAGATGCAGCACAGTACTCTATACGATGTGGGCTGGATACCACGGACTCTGTAGGCACGGCGATTTCCATGACGGTGGCGGTTCGCCGCCACACCTGGCTGAGGTCCGCCAACTTCTCGGCTGATGTCCAGAACACTCTCATGGACATGCAGTTTGATGGCCGTTGCCTCTTTGGCGACAAGGCAGACAAGTGCGCTTGAGCGTTTCAAGGACTCCAGGGCTACGGCCAAGTCCTTGGGCCTGTCGGGCCAGAGCCAGTAAACTTCTGCCTTTTTCTCCTTTCGTGGCAAAGGAAGGGGGTGCCCCCTCACGTCTTGCCAGCCACGGGCCGCAGACTAACATCCAGCGCGGCGGCGGACGTGGTAACCGCTGTGGCGGTGCCAGGGGACAGCAGGGAGGCCAGTCCACATCCACCCCCACAGCATCCGCCTCAAAGCCTTCCTAGTCCGAGCTTTCAGGCCCATTTGACGCCAGTGGGGGGCAGGGTTCGCCATCACCACCTCCACTGGTGCACCATCACAGCGGACAGGTGGGTGCTGCAAATCGTCAGAAGGGGCTACTCCCTCCCCTTCGAGGTGACCCCTCCAGCCATGCCACCGCAGTACCACCGCGTGTCGGGGGATCACTTGCAACTTCTGCAAGAGTAAGTTACAGCCCTCTTGGCCAAGGGGGCCATCGAGCGCGTTCCTGGCCAGAAATAGGGTGTGGTTGTTACTCTCACTACTTTCTGGTTCCCAAGAAGGGCAAAGGGGGCCTGCGCCCTATCTTGGACCTGCAAGACGTCAACGACTTCCTCCGGAAGGAGAAGTCAAGATGCTGACTTTGGCTCAGGTCTTAGCTGCCCTGACCCAGGAGACTGGATGGTAGCATTGGACTTGCAGGACGCATATTTTCACATCCCTGTCCTGCTGGCCCACCGGTGTTTCCTGCGGTTCACGGTAGGCCACAAGCACTTTCAGTTTACCGTGCTCCCTTCGGCCTTACCAGCGCCCCTCGGGTGTTCACGAAAGTGATGGCGGTGGTTGCAGCTCATCTGCGCAAATTAGGGGTGTCAGTCTTCCCCTATCTCGACAACTGGTTGTTAAAGGCGGGCTCGCCCCAGACAGTCATCAGCCACCTCCAGACTACGGCCGACCTCCTGCACCTGCTGGGGTTCTCCATGAATGTGATGAAGTCACACCTGTGTCCCTCTCAGAAGCTCCTCTTCATCGAAGCGGTTCGGGATTCGTCGCCGTTTCGGGTTTATCCTCCCGAACAGCGGGTTCGGGATATTCAGGCTCAGATTCCGATCTTTCAACCTTCATCCCGAGTCTCGGTCAGGTTGACTCTGCGGCTTCTGGGGCTGATGGCCTCCTGCATCCTTCTGGTGCATCACGCCAGGTAGCGGATGCGGGCTCTGCAGTGGGCCCTGAAGTTTCAGTGGGCCCAGCATAAGGGCAACCTGTCCGACCACGTCCTGATCTCGGAGGGCACTGGGAGACAGTTGCATTGGTGGCTCACGGACCGCGATTGGGTCAGCGGCAGATCTCTCTCCATACCCCAACCGGAGCACGTAGTGGTGACGGATGCGTCCCTCCTGGAATGGGGCGGCACATGGGAGAGAGGGAGATCAGAGGTCTCTGGTCTCCGGCGGGGTCCCGGCTCCATATCAACCTTCTGGAGCTGCGGGCGATCCGGCTTGCACCCAAAACCTTCATTCCCTCTGTCCGGGGATGTGTAGTGCAGGTGTTCACGGACAGCACCACCGCCATGTGGTACTGCAACAAACAGGGCGGGGTGGGGTCGTGGACCCTTTGTCAGGAGGCTCTGCGCCTCTGGCAATGGCTGAAACACCAAGGCGTGTCCCTGGTGGTTCAACACCTGGCAGGTTCCCAGAACGCCAGGGCGGACGAACTCAGCCGTCGGTGCATGATGGATCACCTGGGTGTGACCTGACCCCAGGTCACTCCCCACGCCGCTCAACTCCTCTGGGACCCGAGTGCTGCCGGGGGTGTGCCGATGGTGTGCCCCGGGTTCTGCATTCCTTTTTCCTTACTGTGCAATTGTTGTTTGCTTTCCTGTATTTTATTATTACTATTGTTATTGTGGATTCTTAGGCGCTCCTTGTGCGCCCCTGCCCTCTGTGGACCCCCCCCTTTTCCCGCTGCTGCTCCCCCGCGGCCCTGCCCCCTTTTTCCTTTCTGTTCCCCTGCCCGCCCATTGGCCGCCCGCCTCTCAGCTGCCCCTCCCTCCCACTTAGCCTCTTATGGAGGCCGCGCCGCTGGCGCGCCAAAGGCAAGCCGTCTGCGCCCGTCCGCGCCTGGACCGTGCCCAGTACCAAAACCCCTGGACGCTGCACTACCCCCAACGCCAGACTGCACTACGACTCCAGCACCCTCCACGCACTCAACACTGAACGAGACCACCCCTGCTACCGGGCCACCCCGAAGCGCACACAAGGGCCCTTCGCCTGCCAGAACTGTAGATTCACCAGCATCCAGCCCACCAAACCACCAGAGAACACAACCACCTCCGCTGCATCCTCCTCAACACTCGCTCTGCTCGCAAACACGCCATCGAGCTCTGGGACCTCCTTGACTCTAGCCTTCCTGACGGAGATCTGGCTGACCGCCACCTCAGGACCGACATCGCCATAGCCATCCCACAGGGCTACAAGATCTCCCGCAGAGACCGTACCAACGGGGTAGGAGGGGGAATCCCAATCATCCACAAAGACACCATCAGAATCTCGATCAACACCGACGACACCCTCACCTCCGCCGAGCACATGCACTTCCAGATCCACACCGACCCCAACACCACCGTCAGAGGAACACTCGTCTACAGACCTCTCGGACCTCGACCACAGTTCAGCGACACCATCGCCGACCTCGTCAGCGCCCTCGCCTCCACGGACTACATCCTCCTCGGGGACCTGAACTTCCACCTCGAGAACAACTACGACGCCAACTCTACCGCCCTGATCGACAACCTCGCCAACCTCGGACTCAAACAGCTCGTGACGGCACCCACCCATGCCGCCGGACACACGATGGACCTCATCTTCTCCACAAGCCCCCATGTCTCCTTCAACCACACCTCCGAACCCCACTGGACTGACCACAGATGCGTCCACTTTACCTTCAGGAAACCCACCACACACCACCGCACCCAACAGCTGCCACGCCGCTGCTGGGGCAAGATCACCAAAGACCAACTGACTACCACCCTCGCCCTGAGACCACCCGCCAACCCCACTGACCCAGACACCGCCGCGACCAACCTCAAACAGTGGATCAACGACTGCGCCGACACCCTCGCCCCTCTCAAGGCCTCCACAACCAACCACACCAACAAGAAAGCCGCCTGGTTCACTGAAGACCTCCGGATCTCCAAGCGCACCTGTCGAAAGCTGGAGAAGAAATGGCTCCACGACCGAACACCAGACAGCCACACAGCCCACAAGAGCGCCACCCGCAGACACCACCAACTCATCAGGACCGCCAAGAGGACCGCCTTCAAGGACCGCTTAGACAACAACGCACACAACACCAAAGAGCTTTTCAGCATCGTGAAAGAACTCTCCAACCCCAGCTCCAACACCAACGACATCCCACCATCACAAGACCTGTGCGACTCCCTGGCCGCCTTCCTTCACTGAAAGTTCACCGACAACCACGGCAGCTTCAACTCTGACACCCCCGCACCCACCACTGAGTCCACCACCCCAGCGACCACCACCCGCACCAGCCGCCTGACCGCCTGGTCCAACATCCGCGACGAAGACCCCATCAAAACCATGAACTCCATCCACTCCGGATCCCCATCTGACCCCTGCCCTCACCACGTCTTCAACAAAGCCAGCACAACCATCGCGCCCCACCTCCGAAAAACAATCAACAGTTCCTTCGAGACAGCAACTTTCCCGGAAAGCTGGAAGCACGCCGAGATCAACGCTCTTCTGAAGAAGCCCAAGGCGCGGACCCCAAGGACCTCAAGAACTTCCGGCCCATCTCCCTGCTCCCATTCCCGGCAAAGGTGACAGAGAAGATTGTCAACAAACAGCTAACCCGCTACCTCGAAGACAACATCCTGGACTCCTCCCAATCCGGTTTTCGCAGCAACCACAGCACCGAGACCGCCCTCATCGCCGCCACTGATGACATCAGGATCCTGATGGACAAAGGAGAAACAGCCACCCTCATCCTCCTGGACCTATCAGCAGCCTTTGACACAGTCTGCCATCGCACCCTATCAGCACGCCTCCATGACGCCGGAATTCAAGAGAAGGCCCTGGACCACATCCTTCCTCTCCGGAAGAACCCAGAGCGTCCGCCTCCCACCCTTTCTGCTCAAAATCCACCGAGATCATCTGGGCGTTCCACAGGGGTCCTCCCTCAGCCCGACGCTGTTCAATATCTACATGGCACTGCTAGCCCATGTCGCACGACAACATAACCTCAACATCATCTCCTACGCTGACGACACCCAGCTGATCATATCCCTCACCGAAGACCCCCACACCGCCAAAGCCAACCTCCACAGAGGAATGAAGGCCGTAGCCGACTGGATGAAGGACAGTAGACTGAAGCTGAACTCAGACAAGACGGAGGTCCTCATTCTCGGAACCACCCCATCAGCCTGGGACGACTCTTGGTGGCCCACATCGCTAGGCACAGCCCCGGAACCCACAGACCACGCACGCAACCTGGGGATCATCCTCGACTCCACCCTCTTCATGACCAGGCAAGTCAACGTCGTCTCCGCGTCCTGCTTCAACACCCTCCGCATGCTCCTCAGGATCTTCAAATAGATCCCTCCCGACACGAGAAAAACCGTCACCCAGGCCCTCATCATCAGCAGACTCGACTACGGGAACGCCCTCTACTCAGGAACAACAACCAAGCTCCTGAGACGACTTCAACGCATCCAAAACGCCTCGGCACGACTGATCATCAACGTCCCCCGACGCAGCCACATCACACCCCACCTGAGAGACCTGCACTGGCTCCCCGTCAACAAGAGGATCACCTTCAAACTCCTCATCCACGCACACAAAGCCCTACACAACACTGGACCCACATACCTCAACAACCGTCTCAGCTTCCACACCCCCACCCGAAACCTCCGCTAAGACAACCTTGCCCTCGCCACAGTTCCTCATATCCGGAAAACCACCGCCGGCGGCAGATCCTTCTACCTCGCCGCCAAGACCTGGAACGCTCTCCCCACTAGCCTACAACAGACTCAGGACCTGCTGGCCTTCAGAAAACTCCTCAAGACCTGGCTCTTCGATCAGTAGCGGCCCCCAGCGCCTTGAGACCCTCACGGGTATGTAGCGTTCTTTATAAATGCAATGATTGATTGATTGATCACAAATGGCGTCTGAACTCTGACGTGGCGCAAGGTCTCTTTCAGCAGTGGGGAGAGCCTTGGTTAGATCTATTTGCCACAGAAGAGAACGCGTAATGTCATCAGTTCTGCGCGTTGGAATTTCCAAGGCGGCACTCGCTCAGAGACGCTTTTCGTCGCGAGTGGAGCTGCGGTCTGTTGTATGCCTTTCCGCCTATTCCACTTCTGCCCAGAGTGCTGAAGAAGATCAGGCGCGACTGGGCCCAAGTCATCCTTGTGGCTCCGGACTGGGCACGAAGATACTTGTATCCCGAGCTACTCAGGATGTCAGTCGATCCCCCGATTCATCTGCCTCTTCAGCAGAACCTTCTGTCGCAGCAGCAGGGGACGGTCCTCCACCCGAGTCTGTCCAGTCTCCACCTCCATGCGTGGAGATTGTGCGGCAACAGTTGAGGCCATTTGACTTGCTTCCTGAAGTCTGTGATGTCATTCTGGCAGCCAGGCGTCCCTCCACAAAATCGGTATACGCCTGCAGGTGGAACAAATTTGTAGCATGGTGCACAGCAAAGGCTGTGGATCCTCTTTCTGCCCCCCTTTCAGAGGTTCTCCTCTTTCTTCTTTCTCTTGCCCAGCAGGGCTCTGCTCTGGGCACTATCAAAGGCTACCTCTCTGCCATTTCAGCCTTCTTAACCCCTTCCATGCTCATGACGAGCTCAGCTCGTCATGCAGTACACTGCTCGTGTGCTCATGATGAGCTCAGCTCATCATGAACAATGGAATTTACAGACCCCTCAGCACAGGAGGGGAAAATTCAAAGCACCCAAGGTGTTAGGGCTTCCTGATCAGCCTTCTCTTTTCAAGTCCCCTGTTGTAAATAGATTCTTGAAGGGCATCACTCACATGTTTCCTCCTGTTCCTTTCGTGATGCTTCAGTGGGACTTGAACCTTGTTCTGACTTATTTGATGTGTGCTCCCTTCGACCCACTTCACAATTGCCCTCTTCGTCTTCTTACTCTTAAGACAGCATTCCTGGTTGCCATCATCTCTGCCAGGAGAGTGAGTGAGCTCCAGGCTCTATCTTCTAAGCTTCCTTTTCTTACTGTCCATCAGGACCAAGTTGTTTTAAGAACGCGTCCTTCTCTCCTGCCCGAGGTGGTTACAGCCTTTCACATCGGGCAGTCCATCACCTTGCCCACCTTATTTCCGCCTCCGCATCCCTCGAAAGAGGAAGCGAGGCTCCACCGTCTGGACCCAAAACGTGTGCTTTCATTCTATCTGGACAGCACACGCCAGTTCCGGGTGGACGACCAGCTCTTTGTTGGTTACGTGGGCGCTAAGAAGGGACGGGCGGTGCACAAACAAACCATTTCTTGATGGGTCGTTTTGTGCATAAAGGCTTGTTATTCATTGGCTTAAAAGGAGCCTCCTGTGGGGCTGCGTGCCCATTTCACTCGGGCCACGGCAGCTACTACTGCCCTGAGTCGGGCAGTCCCCTTGCAGGACATCTGTCAGGCAGCTACGTGGGCCTCGCTGCACACGTTCGCTAGACACTACTGCCTGGACAGCCAAGTCCGGAGAGATGGCTTTTTCGGCCGTTCTGTTCTCCAGGACATTCTTGTGTGATCATTGGTTCGCAGACCCACCGCCGGGGTTGGTATTGCTGTGGTATCTATTCTAAGGTAAGGAATCTAACACTAACCTGTTTCTTTCAGATGCACAAGTTACTTACCTTCGGTAACGATATATCTGTAAGAAACAGTAGTTAGTGTTAGATTTCTTACCGCCCCACCCATCCTGCCCGTTCTGCGAACCGATATCTAGGGTGAACGTTCTTCCCTTTGAGGGCCCTGGTTTCATGGCACCAGTGACGGTTTTTATCATGGCTCTGTGTTTCTGGCACAGAAAAGATGCGCATAATTGATGTCATTTCAAAAAGGGGGTGGTGATGGACAGTGTATCTGAGTTAATCAGAACACTCCTACCCAGTCAAAAGATCAGGGCTTGATCCATCACCGTTTTTTAGCTCACTGCACCATCCCAGTTCAGAACCTGGCTATATGCAAATTAGTCTGTCCCTGGCCCAGTGCATCATGGGAACAGGGCAGACCAAACTACCAAGCCAATTCTTCACTGGAAAGGAAACAAGCTTCCGGGGACCGGTTTCTGGCATTACAGCCGTCTTCGGCCCGGCTTGCTTGAATCCTGATGGTGCAATGAGCAAGGGACTCATGTCTGAGCATACCCTTCCACACTCATGGTGGCCAAAATAATTTCAAAAAGGGGGTGGTGATGGATCTTGGGACTGGGTAAGAGTGGTCTGCTTAATTCAGACACTCTGTTCATCACCACCCCCTTTTCTGAATCATTTTGTCCACCATAAGCGTGGAAGGGTATACTCAGATGTGAGTCCCTTGCTCATTGCACCATCAGGATTCAAGCAAGCCGGGCCGACTAATTTGCATGTAGCCAGGTTCTGAGCTGGGATGGTGCAGTGAGCTAAAAAACGGTGATGGATCAAGCCTTGATCTTTGGACTGGGTAAGAGTGGTCTGCTTAATTCAGACACTGTTCATCACCACCCCCTTTTCTGAATAATAACTGATGTCAGCGCGCAAGGGCGGCGTCTAAGTACTCCGACTACGTCATCCTGGGGCCGACGACGGACGCGGAGCCGCAGACGACGCCTTCCGACACGCAGGGGTACTGCTACGCAAAACCTTCCAGATCCAGTTGGACGCCTGGGGATATTCTAAGGTAAGGAATCTAACACGAACTACTGTTTCTTACAGATATATCGTTACCGAAGGTAAGTAACTTGTGTATCAATTTGATGTGCTCCGCTTTGGCCTCACCAGTGCTGAAGTGATGGCAGGGGTTGCAGCACACCTTCAGAGGTTGGGATACCAGTTGTCCCCTTCCTTGATGACTGGCAGTTTAAGGCCTGCTCATCAAGTCAGTCATAGACCACCTCCTGGGAATGGCAAACCTCATATCATTGTTTGGGTTCATTATCAAGGTACCAGAGTCACACCTGAGTCATTTACAGAAGTTAATTTTTATCTTTCTTTGGAGCCATCCTGCGTATGGTGTGGTTTTGGGCCTCCCCTCCACTGTCAGTGAGAATGGAAGTGGCTCACACACTCATGGGCCTCTTTGCATTCTGCTGGTCAACTACACCAGGTGGCATATGCAAGCTCTATAGTGGAACCTAAATTCTCAGTGCGCCCAGTGAATCTGTTTGATTCCAGCCAGGTTTTGGAGGAGGCTGCAAAATATCTACAGTAGTGGCTTAACTGCCATAGAACTGGTAGCACGCCCCTCTCTCTGCCTTGCTTATAGTGCTGACCGAGCGTCTCTGCTGAGAATCAGAGGTCTTCTGGGAGAGATGGAGATGAGGGAATTGCAGATCATTTGCCTGGCGCTAAAAGCCTTCCTTCTGTCCAGCAAAGGGATGTTGGTCCAATGCTCTGGGACAGCAAAATTGCTAAGTTGTACTGTAAATAGTGCATGGTGGGGTTCTGTGCCAGGAGGTGCTTTGTATCTGGAGCTGGCTGGAGCATTTGGGCATTTCTGTAGTCATGAACCACCTGATGAGAATTTTTAATGCCAGGCAGGGCAAACTTTAGCAGTGATGCCGTACGGATCACAAATCACAGTTACATCCTAATGTGGCACAGGGAACCACCAGTGGAGAGAACCCTGGTTAGATCTTTTCCACTGCACGTGCAGTATCAAAACGTTTGTGCCCTGTTATTCTCAAAAAGGCTCGCTCTCTGAGACACAATTCAGATTGAGTGCAGCACAGGACTTCTGTACACCTTTCTGCCGCTGCCTGTCCTGCCCATAGTCCTGAAGAAGAGCAGGAACCAGTGGGCCCAAGTCAGCCTTGTGGCTTCAGATTGGGCACGGAGAGTGTAGCACCTGGAACATCCTGGCATGAGCATCTGTCTTCGAATCAGGCAACCGCTTCAGTAAGACCTCCTGTCGCAGCAACATGGCTGGGCTCTGCTCCTAAACCGCCTCTATCTGCACCTCCATGTTTGGAGATAGAGTGGTGGCAGTTGACAGAATTTCATCCTTCTCCCAAGGTTGAGGCTTGCTGGTGTCTTTCTACCTAGTCTGTCTACACCAGGCACTGGGACAAGTTTGTAGCCTGGTGTGGCACCCGCAATACCGATCTATTAAAGGCCGCACTGTTGGATGTCTTATTTTTAGTTTTATCCCTAGACCAGTAAGGACTTGCTTTCTGTCTTTTTTAAGGAACCCTCCCTTTTCAACTCACCCGATGTGTTGAGGTATTTTTTTTAAATGTTTGTCCCAAACCCATTTTAATGCCACAGTGGTATCTTAATTTGATTCTCACTTTTCTCAAGTGCATGCTGTTCAAACCCATTCACATCTATCTGTTACTTCCCTGACTTTGAATACTCTTTTTGGTCACTTTAACCATGGCTCGGCGTGTAATTGAACACCAAGCTCTCTGTGCAGCCACCTTTTTTCCCGAAAAAGTGGTTATGTGAACTGCAGCTGCCTTTTTTTGCCTAATGATGTTAGGGCTTTTCATGAAGGGCAATCTGTCACTCACCTAACTTAGAGCCTTGAGTTTCTTTATCAATCGCACCGAAAACCATTGGGTAAACGATCAACTCTTTGTAGACTACTCTGGGGCGAAAAAGGGAAATCTCTGCAGTAACGCGATCTGTCAAGTTCGCTAGTCCTCTTCCTCAAGATCTGTTACGTAGACCAAGAAGCTGCCCCGAGGGCTTGAGGGCCCGTTTCACCAGGGCCAAGGTTGCTACCACTGTGCTGACACACCTAGTGCCTGTACTTGACATCTGTCAGACTGTGACGTTGGTGGTGTTTTCATTCTCAAACCATTGCTGTCTTGAAAGCCAAGCCCATCCTTAAGGTTTTTTCGCTAGTTTGATCCTACATGAGTGTTATATTCTACTTAATCTACTTATCGCATATTTCTATACATGCATTTATCCACTTCATGCTTTTTAGTGGAATGCCTTTAGAATGTGTTTCATCATAGAATGTTAGGTGGAGGTTGAAAGAAAGACAGAGTTATGATGGGGCTGAGCTGCCTGCTGGTGGCTCCTGGTGGGTCCTTATTCTTGACTAATTCTTGATAACTTAACATCTCAATAAATCTACCCGAAATACCTCAACTCGACTGGACTAAGTTACTACATTTTGATGGCGACGAATTGATCCTACCTACGTGTTCAGCTCAAGAAATCAGCCTTCAAGAAACCAAGTCTGTCAAAATCTTCAACAAAGAGGCAAGTTATTCTAAATGTTCATCTATTTCAAACTCCATCAAACTTCAAATATTAATTCTGGCACCAAGACCCACCAGTGACCATTTCACCGGTCGCCCCCAACTTCTTTGTGCCAGATTCATTATTCAATTCTCAAATTTGATTTCACAGCAACAACACTTCATCAAGCAAGGTAACTGGCTATTTCCCTTCTCACGCTATGCCTTTGCACTACTCTACACTAATTTTGTATGCTGTATTTACAACGAAGTCATCTTAAAATTTCAAGCGTCATTCAAATGTCAGTGCACCACATTCACAAAATCTCTACTGGCAAGATTCCTGCCTCAACAATCTCAAAATCTCAAAAGGAAGTTCACATTTCTGGCGCTGCTATTTACAAGGGTAAAAACTTCTTCTAAATCTCAAAAGGAAATACTTAGTAAAGGCATCTTCCCCATCTCAATAAGGAAAGTACAGCGTTTTTGGTTCATTACACTCAAGACATTTTTCAATCACCTACTGAATCTACAAAATAAGGTTGAGCTCTCCTACTTAATTCTAACCTGGTACAAGTATTTCCGTTTTCACAAACTGCCTGATGAAAGAGCCTTCATGGACATTCAGCGACATTCAGCGACATTGCTTTCAAGTAAGTGGACTCTTTTAGTTCATATGTATCGTGTGTAGACAACATTGACTTGGGATTTGTGTGACTTTCTGCACTTTTAATTTCTACCAGGATACTCGAGATTGTGTGTAAAGACTGCACGTTCTCAGCGTTTGTCTTCTAAGTTTTTACTTTGCCTCGCATGCTGATTTACTCACCTTCCTCTGTCCGATGTCCGTTGGTTGACGGTTGGTCAGGAGCGATCTTCTCTCCTTCCTGTCTGCCATCCTTCTGATGACGTGTGTGGAATGCATCTAGGGATTAGCGAAGGTCTTCTATGACGTTACGCTTTCTTTTGGCTGCAGTTTTCCTGCTGTCTTCGTCCAACACGCTCTGGCCTTGAGCCATCCGGCGGTGGCGTAACAGCGTGCCGCCATCTTCTTCAAATCAGCGTATTAAAGTTGGTACTCGAAGTTTTATTTTCCACAATGAAACCTGTCAGGATCTCGATACACTCTTTTGTGTACATCAAAAAAAAAAACAGAAAAACTCAACTTATTTATAGCAGCGCCAGTATATTTATTCGGATGATTCTTTCAAAGGAGTGAGTGACATTATTTATACTCGTGGACACAAATGCAAAAACACTGTAAAAGAAGAAATGCTTTTTGACACTTATCAATTCAAGGCTACTTTCAATCTAAAAGCACCGTGATGCACACAGCATTACAATAAAGATGCACAAGTTCTCCTTTCAGATACCAGACTTGTCATATTTATTAACAAATCTACAAGATTCCTTTCGTAGCTCAATTGCCATTACACTAATGCTAATGAACAGTATTCTCTGCCTTACATTATACTGCCATCTAGTGACCATTGGAAATAGTGATTGGAATTTATTCTTACTGCTTGTTTTCCTTAAATATGGACTTCAATGTTGACAAATCAAAATGTGACTGCATGTTCATTACTTTACTGTTTAGTATTAATATACCTATTTTGAAAAGTTTAATTTTAAACAGTTTACAGGGATTTATTCCATTTACAACTTACGCTTTTTCATCCTGTTCTACAATGCACAATATTTTTATTCGATGCCATGTCATGGTGTGTGTTATGTATACTGTTCCATTACTGTGTACGTCAAATTACTTTTACACCGGGTTGTCCAGGTTACATGTTCAAAAGATTTCAGGGTCAACTACTCAATTTTTATTTTTCAATACGTGCATGTCATATTACTCTACCAGCTGACACTTGCACATGTGCAGTATTCTCTTTAGATATTGCACGTCAATCTATATCGATGTAAATGCATGCGTGCAGTATTCCTTCTTTAGAGTTGTGTATCAATTTCTAATTATCAATGTACATGCATACCAATAATATTCCCACGTTGGGACTACATCGTGTTGTACTTATCGACGTACTCACGTAATTTTCAAATAGTCACGTTCAAGAGATTATCTAATGTTTCAATGTGTGACTTTCAAGATTTTCAAATAGTCACGTTCAAGAGAGTATCTAATGTTTTCAATATGTGACTTTTAAGGTTTTCAATTTTTATTGCTGCCTATCAATATTTCAATGTTTGACCTGCAGAGGTTATCGACATGGAGGATTCTCCATTTCAATGTTTTTGAGGATGCATTTTCTATTGCAGCCTTTCAATGTTTTAACGTTATTCATTAATCATTTCTACAGGTTGTTTGAGGTTCTTTTCTAAATCTGTCAAAATCTATTCAACTTATTTATTAATGGTGTTGAACGGGGTGGTATGAAAGACCTTTATTTGTTCTTTCCTCTGCTTCTGTTTAGTATTTCCATCATATACTCAATGTTTCACCTTTTCATACTCTCCTTAGCTGTGGGTGTGTCTGGAGTGATTGTTGGGTTGTTCTTTTTATTCTCTTTCTCGTTATTTTCTGTAGAGGAGAATGAAAGCTCTTATTTTTCTTATGTTCCAGTCTTGCTATCCGTCTGTTCCACGTTTATGTTTTCGTTGGAAAGAAAGAGAAGAATAATTCCTATTTATATCCTTCTGCTTTTCTATCTCTCTCCTCTAATCTAGGTGTTCCTTCGCTTTTGTTTTGTCTTATGTCTCTGGAATGTATCTGATCTATTTTCATTCAAATCTTCTCTGTAGTTTTTATGCTTCTTGCTGTTCATTCCTTCCTGTCACATCTGCCTGGCCAGTGGATGTGTCAGCTCATAATGATCGGTACGCTTTTTCTTTCTTTCATGTTCTATACTCCTATGTTCTCTTTTGTTTTCGAAGAAAGGGAGATATGTTATATTCTACTTAATCTACTTATCGCATATTTCTATACATGCATTTATCCACTTCATGCTTTTTAGTGGAATGCCTTTAGAATGTGTTTCATCATAGAATGTTAGGTGGAGGTTGAAAGAAAGACAGAGTTATGATGGGGCTGAGCTGCCTGCTGGTGGCTCCTGGTGGGTCCTTATTCTTGACTAATTCTTGATAACTTAACATCTCAATAAATCTACCCGAAATACCTCAACTCGACTGGACTAAGTTACTACATTTTGATGGCGACGAATTGATCCTACCTACGTGTTCAGCTCAAGAAATCAGCCTTCAAGAAACCAAGTCTGTCAAAATCTTCAACAAAGAGGCAAGTTATTCTAAATGTTCATCTATTTCAAACTCCATCAAACTTCAAATATTAATTCTGGCACCAAGACCCACCAGTGACCATTTCACCGGTCGCCCCCAACTTCTTTGTGCCAGATTCATTATTCAATTCTCAAATTTGATTTCACAGCAACAACACTTCATCAAGCAAGGTAACTGGCTATTTCCCTTCTCACGCTATGCCTTTGCACTACTCTACACTAATTTTGTATGCTGTATTTACAACGAAGTCATCTTAAAATTTCAAGCGTCATTCAAATGTCAGTGCACCACATTCACAAAATCTCTACTGGCAAGATTCCTGCCTCAACAATCTCAAAATCTCAAAAGGAAGTTCACATTTCTGGCGCTGCTATTTACAAGGGTAAAAACTTCTTCTAAATCTCAAAAGGAAATACTTAGTAAAGGCATCTTCCCCATCTCAATAAGGAAAGTACAGCGTTTTTGGTTCATTACACTCAAGACATTTTTCAATCACCTACTGAATCTACAAAATAAGGTTGAGCTCTCCTACTTAATTCTAACCTGGTACAAGTATTTCCGTTTTCACAAACTGCCTGATGAAAGAGCCTTCATGGACATTCAGCGACATTCAGCGACATTGCTTTCAAGTAAGTGGACTCTTTTAGTTCATATGTATCGTGTGTAGACAACATTGACTTGGGATTTGTGTGACTTTCTGCACTTTTAATTTCTACCAGGATACTCGAGATTGTGTGTAAAGACTGCACGTTCTCAGCGTTTGTCTTCTAAGTTTTTACTTTGCCTCGCATGCTGATTTACTCACCTTCCTCTGTCCGATGTCCGTTGGTTGACGGTTGGTCAGGAGCGATCTTCTCTCCTTCCTGTCTGCCATCCTTCTGATGACGTGTGTGGAATGCATCTAGGGATTAGCGAAGGTCTTCTATGACGTTACGCTTTCTTTTGGCTGCAGTTTTCCTGCTGTCTTCGTCCAACACGCTCTGGCCTTGAGCCATCCGGCGGTGGCGTAACAGCGTGCCGCCATCTTCTTCAAATCAGCGTATTAAAGTTGGTACTCGAAGTTTTATTTTCCACAATGAAACCTGTCAGGATCTCGATACACTCTTTTGTGTACATCAAAAAAAACCCAGAAAAACTCAACTTATTTATAGCAGCGCCAGTATATTTATTCGGATGATTCTTTCAAAGGAGTGAGTGACATTATTTATACTCGTGGACACAAATGCAAAAACACTGTAAAAGAAGAAATGCTTTTTGACACTTATCAATTCAAGGCTACTTTCAATCTAAAAGCACCGTGATGCACACAGCATTACAATAAAGATGCACAAGTTCTCCTTTCAGATACCAGACTTGTCATATTTATTAACAAATCTACAAGATTCCTTTCGTAGCTCAATTGCCATTACACTAATGCTAATGAACAGTATTCTCTGCCTTACATTATACTGCCATCTAGTGACCATTGGAAATAGTGATTGGAATTTATTCTTACTGCTTGTTTTCCTTAAATATGGACTTCAATGTTGACAAATCAAAATGTGACTGCATGTTCATTACTTTACTGTTTAGTATTAATATACCTATTTTGAAAAGTTTAATTTTAAACAGTTTACAGGGATTTATTCCATTTACAACTTACGCTTTTTCATCCTGTTCTACAATGCACAATATTTTTATTCGATGCCATGTCATGGTGTGTGTTATGTATACTGTTCCATTACTGTGTACGTCAAATTACTTTTACACCGGGTTGTCCAGGTTACATGTTCAAAAGATTTCAGGGTCAACTACTCAATTTTTATTTTTCAATACGTGCATGTCATATTACTCTACCAGCTGACACTTGCACATGTGCAGTATTCTCTTTAGATATTGCACGTCAATCTATATCGATGTAAATGCATGCGTGCAGTATTCCTTCTTTAGAGTTGTGTATCAATTTCTAATTATCAATGTACATGCATACCAATAATATTCCCACGTTGGGACTACATCGTGTTGTACTTATCGACGTACTCACGTAATTTTCAAATAGTCACGTTCAAGAGATTATCTAATGTTTCAATGTGTGACTTTCAAGATTTTCAAATAGTCACGTTCAAGAGAGTATCTAATGTTTTCAATATGTGACTTTTAAGGTTTTCAATTTTTATTGCTGCCTATCAATATTTCAATGTTTGACCTGCAGAGGTTATCGACATGGAGGATTCTCCATTTCAATGTTTTTGAGGATGCATTTTCTATTGCAGCCTTTCAATGTTTTAACGTTATTCATTAATCATTTCTACAGGTTGTTTGAGGTTCTTTTCTAAATCTGTGAAAATCTATTCAACTTATTTATTAATGGTGTTGAACGGGGTGGTATGAAAGACCTTTATTTGTTCTTTCCTCTGCTTCTGTTTAGTATTTCCATCATATACTCAATGTTTCACCTTTTCATACTCTCCTTAGCTGTGGGTGTGTCTGGAGTGATTGTTGGGTTGTTCTTTTTATTCTCTTTCTCGTTATTTTCTGTAGAGGAGAATGAAAGCTCTTATTTTTCTTATGTTCCAGTCTTGCTATCCGTCTGTTCCACGTTTATGTTTTCGTTGGAAAGAAAGAGAAGAATAATTCCTATTTATATCCTTCTGCTTTTCTATCTCTCTCCTCTAATCTAGGTGTTCCTTCGCTTTTGTTTTGTCTTATGTCTCGGGAATGTATCTGATCTATTTTCATTCAAATCTTCTCTGTAGTTTTTATGCTTCTTGCTGTTCATTCCTTCCTGTCACATCTGCCTGGCCAGTGGATGTGTCAGCTCGTAATGATCGGTACGCTTTTTCTTTCTTTCATGTTCTATACTCCTATGTTCTCTTTTGTTTTCGAAGAAAGGGAGATATGTTATATTCTACTTAATCTACTTATCGCATATTTCTATACATGCATTTATCCACTTCATGCTTTTTAGTGGAATGCCTTTAGAATGCCTCTGCACTGTGTTTCATCATAGAATGTTAGGTGGAGGTTGAAAGAAAGACAGAGTTATGATGGGGCTGAGCTGCCTGCTGGTGGCTCCTGGTGGGTCCTTATTCTTGACTAATTCTTGATAACTTAACATCTCAATAAATCTACTCGAAATACCTCAACTCGACTGGACTAAGTTACTACATTGAGTCTTTGATTTGAGCCATTTCACAGACTCACCGCTTTAGGCATTACTGCTTTGGTACCTATTCTAATGGTCCATAATCTGCGGTCAGAAGAATCAATCAGAAGAACAAGTTACTTACTTTCAGTAATGCTATTATTGGTGGATACTCTATCTAACCGCAGATTCCTCACGACCCTCCCTGTTCTGTGGAATCAAACAATCAATCCATCATGTGTTTAAGCGCTACTACTCACCCGAAAGGGTCTCAAGGCGCTGGGGAGTAGGGGAGGTGCAGGTTTCCAGCCCTTCAAGGAGGGAGTCTGTCGAAGAGCCACGTTTTGAGGCTTCTCGTGAAGATGGGGAGTGGTGTTGTTTGTCTGAGGTGGAGCGGTAAGGCGTTCCAGGCTCTGGCCACAAGGAAGGAGAAAGAGCGGGCTCCCAAACTTGTTTTTTTGGCGTGGGGAACCATGGCTAGGAGAGCTGGGCTAATCGTAGGGTTCTACGGGGTGCGTGGAAATTGAGTCGGCTGTTCAGGAGTGCTGGTCCAGTGTTGTGGAGGGATTTGTGTGTGGGTGAGGATCTTGAAGATGAGTCTAGTCTCGATGGGAAGCCAGTGGAGTGTGCACAGGTGCTGGGAGGTGTGGCAATGTCATAGCAGGTTGAGGACTAGTCTTGCGGAGGCGTTCTGGATGTTTTGTAGCTTGTTGGTGAGGTTTTTGTTTATTCTGGCATAGAGTGTATTGTCGTAGTAGAGTCTGCTGGTGACTAGGACGTGAGTGAGAGTTTTTCTGTGCTCGAGGGGGATCCACTTGAAGGTCTTACGTAGGAGGCGGAGTGTGTGGAAGCAGGAGGATGCGATGGAGGATCTGGCGGTCCATTTTGAGCTCGAAGTCCAGGATGATTCCAAGGTTACGTGATTGGTCTGTGGGGTGGGTGGGCTTCCTAGGGCGGGGCGGCCACCAGGTGTCTTGCCAGGCGTTGGGGTGTGGGCCCATGATGAGTACTTCTGTTTTGTTGGTTGAGTTGTAGGCAGCTGCATTTCATCCATTTGGCGACAGCTCCATTCCTTCTTGAAAGTTGTGTTTGGCTGCGTTGGGTTCATTGGATAGGGCGAGAATGAGTTAGGTGTCGTGCGCATATGAAACAATGTTGAGTCCGTAGGTTCTCACAATGGGGGCGAGCGGAGCCATGTAGACGTTGATGAGCGTTGGGCTGAGGGAGGACCCTTGGGGGACTCCGCAGATGGTTGGTGTAGAGTCCGAGGGGAAAGGAGTGATTCTGACCCGTTGCATTCTGCCAGAGAGGAAAGAGTGGATCTAGTCAAGGGCCTTGTCCCAGATCCCGGCGTCGTGGAGTCTGCGTGTTAGGGTGCGGTGGACGACTGTGTCGAAGACCTCTGAGAGATTGAGGAGTAATAGGGCTACTGTTTCTCATTTGTTCAGTAGGGAGCAGATGTCGTCTGTTGCAGCAAGGAGAGTGGTTTCTGACGAGTCGAGGATGTTGTGCTCTTCAATGAAGGTGGCGAGTTGGCTGTTGATGGCTTTCTCAATGACTTTCGCTGGGAACGGGAGCAGGGAGATGGGTCTATAGATTTTGAGGTTGGCGGGGTCTTTTGAGCGCTTCTTCAGGAGGGGGTTGATCCCTGTGTGTTTCCAGTCGTCGGGGAAGGAGGCGTTCGCCAGGGAGCGGTTGATGGTGTGGCGGAGCACGCGTGGGATGGTGTCGGCGGCTATGTTGAAGATGTGGTGGGGGCAGGGGTCCATGGGGGCCCCGGAGTGGATTGACTTAATCGTTTTCAGTGTGTCTTCGGCGGTGAGGGCTGTCCAGCTGTCAATCGTTGACTTCAGGGTGTCGGGGGTTGCTGGTGAGGGTTCAGTGTGTTGGTTGTCTTCGTCGAAGTTGTTGTAGATGGTCTTGATTCTGTGGTGGTGAGTTTGTTGCAGAGGCCTTGTGAAGGAGGATTGTCAGTAGACTCGCTGGTGGGTTGGACAAACTCCTTGATGACGTTGAAGAGTTCTTTGCTGTTGTGTGCTTGTGTGGAGATTCTGTCTTCGATTGCTGTTTTGCTCGTGTTTTAGATGAGTTGGTGGTGGGCGTTGGTGGCGGGTTTAAAGTTGTTGTGGGTATCTGTGGATTTGGAGTTCCTCCAGGCCTTCTTGAGGCGGCGGCAGGTGTGCCTGGACTCTCTAAGTTCAGTGGTAATCCTTCTGGCTTTCTTGGTGTGTCTGTTGTTCTTCTTGACGGTGGCTATGGTGTTGGTTCTGATGGTGATCCATCCGTGCTGAATTCGGGCTGTGGTGTTAGGGTCATCGTCTTCCCCGGTGGTTGGGGTAGAGTTGCCGAGTGACGAGGTGAGCTGGTCATCAGTGATTTTGGTCCAGTTTCTCAGTGGGAGCAGCTGATGGTGTCTGTGGATGGTGGTTGTTTTAAAGGCGAAGACGATGCATCAATGGTCTGTCCACGGGAGTTTGGTGGTGTGGCTGAAAGTGATGGAGTTTCCTGTTGTGAAGAGGGGGTCGGGGGAGTGTCCTGCAGAGTGCGTGGGTTCGGTCACGATCTGGCAGAGTCCAATGTTGTGGAGGTTGTTCATGAGGGATGTGGTGTTGGGGTCTAGTTGGTTGTCGAGTTGGAAGTTGAGGTCTCCCAACAGGGTGTAGTTGTTGGATGCAATGGCTTGTGGGGAGATGATGTCTGTGATGGAGTTGGTGAATGGTCCGCGGGGTCCAGGGGGTCGGTAGATGAGGGTTCCCCGGAGGGTGGTGGTAGGGCTGGCCTGTATCTTGAAGTGAAGGTGTTCCTTCAGGTGTGTGGGCTCATCTGGGAGTGTGCTCAGGTGGAGGGTGGATTTGTTGACGATGGTGATTCCTCCTCTCCGGCGGGTGGGGCGGGCCTTCCGGGAGATCTTGTATCCTTAGGGAATGGCAATGGCGATGTCCGGTCCCGAGGTGCTGTTGGTCCAGGTTTCGGTGAAGAATGCTATGTCCAGGGTGGTGCTGTCGAGAAGGTCCCAGATTTCGGTGGCATGTTTTTGGAGTGATCGGACGTTGAGGAGGATGCATTGCAGTGTCTTCGGTTTGGTTGTGTTCTTGTGGGCGGATTGTGCTGGGTCCTTGTTCCTGGCGGTGCTGTAGGTGTGCTGGCAGCAGGGATAGCTGTAGGGTCCATGGGTGTCGGCTGGTGATGCTAGCTTGCAGTTGTTGTTGCGACCTGGGTTGAGTGCCTGGAGTGCCGCTGGGTGGTAGCGTTGGCGGTGTGGAGGTCCAGGGTGCCTGGCGCTGGTCAGGTCGTGGACGGGCTTGCCTTTGGCGCACCAGCTGCGCAGTGGCGCCATTAAGTAGGGGTCGGGGAGGACTGGACAGTTGGGAGGCAGGAGCGGGAAGGAGAACTAGCTTGGGCCGGTCGTGCTGGGGGGAGGGGCCGGGGGGGCTGCAGCAGCGGGCAAAACGGGCGCAAAAAGTGGGAAAAAGGAAAAAGTGAAGGAAAGAGAAAGAAAGAGAGTGAAAGGGTGAAATAAAATGAGGGTGAAAAACGAGTAAAAACGGAGCAGAAAAGGAGAGGAAAAGCGGAGTGAGAGAAAAAGTCAGAGGTCCACTGGACCACCAGGGATGAGGCACAGGGATAACCTGCAGGTGGAGGAAGGCCTCGAACACCAACACTCGAGAGTGCAGGGATCAGGAGGGCCTCACTTGATGGTAGAGCTGCGAGGGTGGGAGAGCAATTTCACTGACAATGACAATGGTCTCCTGTCAGTCTAAAAAGTTCCCATTCTAAGAATTTGCACACTGCTGTCGACTGGGCACAGTCCGACAAAAAAGAAATGCCTAGGCGCTGGGATGGCACTTAAATTCAGCTCTGTACGTCACTTCCAGGATGGAAGGAAGTTGGTGCAGAGTCACAAAATTCTGACTGCCAGTTTGCTGTAGCAATGCTGAAACATCTTCTGCCCTCATTCTGGCACTTGAAGATATTCTAAAGGTAAGGCATCTTCGGGTAGCTAGAATAGCCGCTAGAAAGAGCTTTACTGAAGGTAAGCGGGTTGTAATTTCTGACAGTATTGTTTTTATTTTTCAATCACTGCCACCTTCTGGCACTTATGGAATATAGTGGTTAGAACATTTTAAATGTATGTCTTTGCCTCCTCACTATGATGTGTGTTGAGAACTGGAAAGTATCTCAGTTCATTTCCACTAAAACTGGAAAATTAACTTTAATCATTCTGTGCTAAGAGAGTTGCTCCTGTTCTGCTTTCCTCTGCAAAAGGGCATGGATAGCCAAGAGTGCTTTTCAAGAGCATAATTGACTCTTATTCTAAAGTGTAAAATCTAAAGTAGAAATATGGTGACAATTCTACTAAAGAATATATAGAGAACACGGTCAGAGTCAGTTTGGTAACTCTTTGTGAGCCAAAAAAGGCTTATGGGAGCCTTTGTTAATGAGGGTCCTGTATATCTTTCCCTCTTTTTATTACGCTAGCAAAGGCTATACTCTGGTTTTAATATCTGTAATGTATCACATTTTACATTATGTAAAAATTCTCTTTATAACTTGGTTTCCACAAAAAAACTGTGTTGCTAGGTATACTGGGGATATCTTAGATTGTCAGCTTCTTCTATCAAAGTTTTCAATACAAATCAGTGAAGGATGGGGTTCTGTTGCAGTCACCCCCCCCCCCCCCTAAAACACACACTTTTTGCCTGGATTTTGATGCAACTTTGACTGTAGAGTACTGGGTCCCTGCTGTCTAGGTTTTCAGTACCAATGTTCTTTATATAAAAGCATGTCCACAGTGTATTTATTTGTTTATTTAATTTATAAAGTGCGCTATCACCTAAAAGGCATCCTGGCGCTAGCGACTCTGGACACAAAAAGGAAGGTGTGCCCCAAAAACTGACATCCAACTAAATTTTAGGAAACAGCCAGGTTTTTAGTCTCCTTCTAAAGACAATTGGTGCTTCTGCCCTCCTGTAAGTCCCTAGTAAGTGGTACCCTGATTACCTACGGCCTGGAGGCTGAAGAGGGTCCCCTAGGATCCCCTCACTAGGACCATGCCACATCTCCTGTAGCTGTCATGCCCCTGTGAGGTGAAAAAATCACCAAATCGACATGGCACTCTGCCTGTGTGCCAAGCCAGCTAGCACTGACAAAGATATAGGTAAGCCACAGCCTCTAGCAGGCCTTACCAGCCCTAAGGCAGGATGCACTATATCCCAGGTGTGGGCCTATCTGCATGAACAGAAATGCCCCTACAGTGTTAGGAATTATTCCTTAATATTTTAAGTGCCAGGTAAGCAATAGAGAGTACATGGGCTGGTAACTTGACAACTAGAGGGCCACAGCACCACAATGGCTTCCTTGAACCTAGGAGTGTTTGGTACTAAACAGCTTCTTGTAATAAATCCACACAGATGCCAGTGTGAGATTTATTAAAACATGTACTTAGAGGGTACCTCAGAAGTGCCCCCTGAAAACCTACCAATCCTAGTGTGGTCTGTGACCGACTGTAGGCCGCAATCCACCAACAGACATGTTTCTGGACCCCTGGGTGGAGAGCCTCTGTTCTCTGGGGCCAGAAACAATGCAATGTCACACCTCCTCCCGCAGGATCGGCCAGTGCTCAAATGGCAAGCATTACAAGGCCTGTCGCCTTTGTAAAGCGACACCCAGCCTCTGTTGCTAGCTGCAGATGGCAGCCCCTAGTTTACACCTTCACTTTGGGTGGGAAAACCTAAAGGCTAGGAGGTGTGTCCACCTTTGCCAACTCCACCCCTATGGTGGAAGAGGCGATGTTAAGCTCACTTTTCAGTCCCCTCCATCTTGAAGATGAGGGGACCCCATCAATCGGGACTAGGTCTATGCCCCCTCCCATTGGAGGTTGGCATAACAGTGGGTGTAGCCACCCCCGGAAGGGGGGCCATTGGCACTACCTAGTACTTCCCTAAATCGCCCCTAAATGTAGTGTTTAGGTGGCTCCCCCAGACCTAAAAATTAGATCTGCAAGGACCTAAGAAGATGACCCTGCTGAGATGACTGAAGACCACGGCTGCCTTGACTCCAGCCCTACCGGCCTGTCTCCAGCTTCAGCGGATCTGCGACTAGTCTTGCAGCCAGCGACCTCTCAAAGACCTGGGAGGACTGTTGCCTTCGAAAAAGACTCCAATCTCCCACGGACAGCGGATCTGTCCAAGAAGAAACAAGCTCCAAGGACCCTGGAGATCTGTGTCTCCTGCTCACACTGCACCCAACGTGCACGGCCCGAGTGCGAGTGACTCACCTGTGCAGTGACGTCTAACCAGCGATTCATACCTCATGTCCAGTATTGGCTGACCTCTCCCGATCTCCACTGCAAATCCAGAGGGAATATGTACATTACAACGCATGCTAATACATTGCATGCCGTTGCAACGCAAACTTTTACTCCGACTTTCTGTCGGGGGCGCTGGAAGTTGGAATAGATTAATTTTCTATTCCAACTCCAGTGTGTGCAACAGTAGGGAAGGTGTTGGAGTTAAATCCAACACCTTCTACCCACTGCTGCACACATTTTGCGTTGTAACGACATACGATGTAAAGGAATGCGTTGTAACAGTTTCGTTCTAAAGGCTGTTTCCCATCCAGAGACTACCCCTGACCGGCTCTGGTAAGAAGTCTCTGATGTCGAAATTCACCCCTGCACCCGAAGCCCCTGGGCCTTAGTGAACTGAAACAATGGTGCCCCTACGCCCCCCCACCTCTCTACTTACCTCCGCTGCCATTGGTCTCCCTCCTGTACCCTCTGGTGCCATGACTGCAGCCTGTTTGCCAAAAGAAGAATCCCCTTTGAATAGCATTGAGTGCCTGGTGTCGAAATTGCACCTGGCTGCCCCTGTGCCGCTGGTGGTATATGCTTGGTGCTGCTTTGAGGACCTCCCTGTGCTTAACCTAACCCCCAAAGCGTGGCCCCTTCAACCAATCTTCTTACCTGCAAACAGTGTGGCTCCAGGCACCCCTGTTCTCCATTGAAAAGCACTGGGCTGAACTGCGATTTTGACCTTTGCATCCAGCCGCCCCTGTGCCGCTGGTGGTGCAGTTTTGGTACTCATCTGACCCTTAGCCCTTGCTGACTTTTGGTTCCGAAGACTGGGATTGTAAGTGTATTACTTACCTGTTTAACCACAATATTGTTTTCCCTGTAGGATTACATTAGACTGTACCGAAAAGTTTCCAAGTGTTGATTTTTCAAAGTGAAAAGCATTTTTAATTAAAAACTTACTTACCCTATTGCGAAGATCTTGGTCTTAAAAAAAATATTAACAAAGTATATTTTTCAAAAATTGGTCTGGATCTCATTCTTGAGTCGTGTGTCCATTATTGATCACTGTTGTGCAATAAATGTCTAATACACTCCTCTGTGTTAGGCCAAAGGCTGCTCACCCACACTACCCCTAACAGAGCACTTTGGAGTTTAAATTGCGCCCTCTACACTTTTGGGGAACCACTGGACTCTGTGCACTGTATTACCACCGAGTGGTAATATCATATACAGAGCCAACTTCCTACAAAATCCGTTATTGCTTAATATAAATTCAAAATACCTTTCTGTGTTTTACCTGTTTGAAGATTAAAACTACTAAAGACTTTGTTGCAATGATTTCTCTGATCTTAACAATTCCTGTTTAAAATAATTTTTCATTACTCAAATGTGTTCTTAGTAACATGACATACAGATAGATGGACTCGACCCAACCCCATTTGGGATTGCATCAAACATCAACCCCTCCAAGTAACAACAAAAAGGGGAGCATACCTCCACAACAAACTTATCCAACCCAACTAAAGCTGGTAATCTAAAAATTATTATTTCTCCGCACCAACCCTTGAATCGCTTGCCACGAGTGCCTAATGCATCAAGACAATATAGTAGAAGCAGAGAGAGAAAAGGGGTGGAAACATAGGTCTCCTCCCAAAACTGCCTCAAATAATTTATCTCGATCCTTCAATTGCCATACAGTAACAATTGTCCCACCCATCCTGACACCCACAAAGCTATCCAGCCTGGGACAAATCATTAGAGGCCGAGCAAATGTAAACTAGCAAGTTCTATATTAAATCCAGAGAATCAACTACCTGATTGTTAACTCTGCTTACATTTGGCTAGTAAGAACTACGATTGCTGTTTTAGTACCCCTTAGATTCTGCCACTGTAGCACACCACCAAATTCCTTCCTCATGTCCTATTAGTCAGGCCTCTTTGCTTGTGTCTCTCTCCTTAGGTCTTGAAATATGAGTACCTTACTCCCTTATTTGTAACGTTTTTATGGACATCCCTGCCTTTATAATAATCATTCTTTTGTTTGTGTAGACAACGCCTGGACCATGGGTAGGTAAATGAAACAACTTCCATAAAGTCACAGAGTAGGACTTACTGAAGTGCCTGGAAACCCAGGATAAGTTGTTTGGTGGAGCACCCTTGATTCTTCACCTTTGCTTCCAGCTGTAGGAGGAAGTGAATCACATTCTGCCAAAGCTCCAACACCTCTTCCTCAGCACTGACATCTTAGTTTTGATTTTTGATTCCTTTCATGGAAGAGTCTCACCATCCTTGTATCTTCTCAGTCTTCCCCTTTATTGCTTTTACTTTAGACCCGGTGTTTAGACTTTTGAGGCCGGAATCCGAGGGGCGCTGGGCTCCCGAAAAGTGTGATCAGCAGGGAGCGTGGTCGAGAACAGTGACTGACACCGTAAAGCACAGGGCCCCAGCGAGCTCGAATATGTGGACTGGACACCCGCAGAAGCAGATACGCCTGGGGCCGGGGACTGCACGTGACTGCTACCGGCACAAGAGTGATATACCAGAGCGCCACCATTCCGAAGAGTATCGACCAGTGAGCGTGCAAGGAGTGCGGGCCCCCTCCCAGACACCACGCGGAATAATAGGTTCACGAGGCATCTTCGATCAGCACGGGAACGGCGCGGAGACCGCACAGCGCACCCAATCACTAATAGGCCTACAGTGCTACGGTCCACAAGCACGAAGCGGTGAGGCCCACGCATTGGGGATAGGCACTCTCCCCTCCCTGCCCACGTGGACCAATGGTCATTGACTGCAACACGGGAGCTGTGGGCAAGCACGATGACCTAAACAGGTTAGTCACATTGTTGGAGAAGAGCTGGTGAACAGGCGCTGCTCGTGTTTGCAGTAGAGTCTCCATAAACAGTAACTGAACGCAATACTTTGGAACATATTCATTTTAAGGGCAGGCTTGACTTACAACACAAGAACGTAAGACATCGGCAGTACTTCATCATACAAGAAGCAGTGAGGCGAATCAGTACACAACAGATAAGACCTGTTCCCATCCAGATACGCCTGTCACGCACTGATCCCAGGTGCGGCAATGGAGCAAATAGACAAAACACAAACTAAACACCCCTTTGAGTTGAGGAAATCCATCAAGTCTAAGGACGCAGAGACTGAGGCAATGGCTAAGGCTTCAGAAGCCGCTGACCCTCCGGAGGAGGACGACCTGAAACAAATTTTGATGGCCTTGCAAAGAAACCTGACTAAAATAGATGCCCTCACACTCCGGATGGTCAGAATGACAGAAAGAATGGATAAACACTCTGAAAGATTGGGTAATGCTGAGAAACATATCTCAGACGCTGAAGATATACTTAATGCAAACTCCGATGCACATCGGAATACTGACAAAATGCTGCAAGTATTAAAAGCAAACACAGAGGATTTGGAGGCAAGATCCAGATGGAACAATGTAAGGGTAGTGGGAGTGGCCGAATAAACCAACATAACGAATATGGAGCTATATATGAAACGATTGCTGATGGAATTGTTTGGTAGAGACACTTTCTCTGACATATTCGTAGTAGAACGTGACCACCATTCTTTAGCTTCAAGACAAGCCCCGGGGACTCCACCTTGTCCAGCTATTAAGTTATAGAGACAGACGCCGCACTTCATAAAGCAAGGGAGCTGTAGGAGCTACGGCATGAAGGGTCAGCACTAGCCATATATCCTGACTTTACGCAACACGTACAAGAGGCACGACAACAGTTTCTCCCAGCAAAGAAAAGATTGAGAGAGTTAAACAAGTAGATTAGAATCAGAACATTGAAGAACAGGGGACTGCACCCTACTTAGGGAAATCAAATCCAAATTAGCAGAATATCATGACACTGCCAACAGTGAAGTGATGCACATGGGCAAATATGCCACGGCCAGAAGATACGGTGAAGGGGAGTACCCAGGGGCTACACTATCTGCTCTCATGCGCTCAAGATATGTGGCTGAGAAGGTTTCTGAACTTCTGGTGGGTGACGGTAGTATACTGCAGGATGAGAGCAACATCGCAGATGTATTTCACAAATATTACTCAGATTTGTATCGCTCACGTATACCACCAAATGGAGGGAATGTGATTGATTAATTAACACACATAGTTATGACATGGCTCCCTTCGGCACATAGGGAGCATTTGATGGCTCCATTACACGCATCTGAAGTGCGAGCAGCCATTATGAGCATGCAGTCTGAGAAGGCACTATGGGGAGATGGACTAACAGTGGCCTTCTACAAGGCATATCCGGATCTCTTAACATCCCCACTTGGTCACACCATTCGAAGAAATGGTACAAACAGGTATTATGCCTCCATCAATGCGTTAGGCTGTAATAATTGCGCTATTAAAGCAGGGTAAGCCTCCGGACGCTTGCTTCTTGTACAGACCACTCTTCCTGTTAAATGTCAACGCTAGACTGTATGTTCACATTTTGGCAAACAGGTTATCTTCCTTCCCTCTTGCCCACACTGGTACGGCCGGAGCAGTCTGGCTTTGTTCCTGGGCGCAGTATCACGTTGAATCTTCGCATGATTTTTGGTACAATACAACCAACAGATTCCTAGACGCTGAAAAAGCGCTTGATTCAGTCGAGTGGGAAATACTCTATGCGGTCCTCAGCCAACTGGGAGTGAGGAAGATTTTTTAAAAATCATTGAACTGCTATACATGATCCCAGTGGCACGTTTTAAAATTGGGAACATAGTCACTGCACCCTTTAACATCTGTCATGGCACCAGACAGGGATGCCCTCTGTCTCCCTTGTTATATGCTCTGGTGGCAGAGCCATTGGCGTGTGCTGTACAGAATATCACAGGGGAATCAGCTTCCCGGACTACAGACTTACTATCTGAGCATATGCCGACGATACACTAATATATGTCAGAAACCCCGAATATAATATTTCCCCCATTCTGAGAGAAGTGGTGCGATTTGGAGGAGTATCAGAAGTTCGTGTTAAACTTAGAAAAATCTGTAATATTCCGGCTCCTCACCCCAGCGACAAGGCAGGTCCCCCTTGAATTTACACTGGTATGGACCGCATAACCGGTTAGAAATCTGGGTATACAAATACATATAGGCCCCTCCACAGTTGTTTTTGAAAACTACGGGACAGCAATAGCAAAACTCAAGAAAGACATAGATCACTTGAATAGACTACCACTTTCCTTAATAGGACGCATTGCTATTATGAAAATGGTAATTCTTCCAAGATTTCTATTCCTATTTCAAAACATCCCTATATTATTAATACACATTTTTCACTACACTACGATCTCTAATGATAAAGCTGGCATGGGCTGGAAGGCAGCCGCACGTGTAGTGGGAGACACTAACACTGCCATATGATATGGGTAAATTAAGCGCACCAGACCTAGAACTATATTATAAAGTGGCCCAGATCTCCTTTGCGCATTACTGGCTGCACAGGCAACATACTTACCATACTTATACATAGAGAGAGATGCGATTGCCCCCACTACACTCCCTCAAATATTATTCTCCACCCCTAGAAGGAGTCACTGGGTCTTTGATACAGTGAACACCACATTGCATGCCTGGTGGGAGCTCTTTGAGAGACAGGGAGGTGCGATTCTGTACACACCACAAATGTTAGTGAAGTGGTGCTCATGATTCACATTGGGGAGGGAGAAAGGGGTGACAAGGCCCTTGAAACACTAGGGATTACCAAGATGGAAGACTTATTTCACGAAGGAGCAGCTTAGACCTGGGACGCACTAAGAACTGAATGAATGCACCCCCCAGCCATGGCCAGATTTCAATACTTCAGAGTCAGACACACTCTGAGGTCCCTACTGGGAGATTACATGTCTGAGCCCCCAGACATGCCATCATTAACATAACTAACAGAAAAGTCTCCCGTAAAATTCATCACACGATTATACGCCTACACTCAGGAGGCCCGTAGACCCTCTATGGCCAAAGTGAGGCTAGAATGGCCAAGAGATCTAAATATAAACATCTCGGACGACTGTTTGAAATACTGTTGTGACTGGATCAGAGAAATCTCACAAAACGGAAGACACAGGCTAATACAGTTCAAGTACATAAATTGAGTGTATTACACCCCTGAGAGATTACAGGTACGGGTTGCGGGGCACTGCAGCATGCCGTAGATGCCCGGAACAGAATGCAGGATTCATGCACGTGGCATGGCGCTGCCCCGGAATATACTCTTTTTGGCAGAAGGTCACAACAGAACATGGGAACATAATAGGAACCATACTCGAAATGGATCCTCTCCTAGTGCTATTAGGTTATAGCAAACAAATAAGAAAGGCAGGCCGCAAATTGATAGCCATTGGTATGTTGCTTGCAAAAAGCAGAGTAGTAATAAGATGGGCAAGAGGCCTTACCCCGACTTTAGAAGCATGGCACAGCGATATTTAATACTGTAACACCTACTCAGAGGCGTACCATGAACTTATCCCACTACGTAATGGACTAAAGAATGCTTGGGAGGCATGCCAGGCATACCTAATGGGCAAAGAAACAGGAGAGCCAGTAGGAGATATATACTCCCGCCACACAGTGCACACAGGACATGGTGAAACACAGACCCCATCAGATCCTGCATGACAAGCAAACATTATATGAGATCTTATTGTATAGATCTCAGTGATATAAGCAAGAAAAATGGTTAGTACACCAAAGTGTTCAGTTTGTTATATGTGGTTTAAATATAATAGAATGGGACTGTCAGACATCATGCTAATGCACAAAACGGATGTAATTGGAAGGCGTAAGATATTGGCTGTGTGTCTCAACAAAGAATAAGCATGCAACTTGTACAAGTGAAGTTGTAATGTAATCTGACCAAATATGTATCGCCTGCATTTCACTAATAAATAAATAATACAAATAAAAACATGCCTGTCCTCTGCGGCATCTTTTCTTCAGAAATCAGATCACCAGAGGTATCCCATACTTGAGCGAATGGCTGGTGAAGGCACCCTTTCTTTGGAGGAAGCCCACACCTTCACAACAATATGCAATGGTCCTTTCAATCAGCTGGATCCGACGCTTATGCCTTGAAGTCCTCCACTCGTACAGTTTTTAGGAGCGACCTTGAATACACATCTCTGCAAAGCATTTACATCTGCAGAGCAAATGACAAAGCTTTGAACCTTATTGATGGCGAACGTCATACTTTAAAGGCATTACTAGGCCTCATGTCATATTTCTGTTAGTGTTAGTACAGTATCTCACCATGTCAAGTAAGCTCTACTGTGGTGAGGGTTGTCAGACAACATTAACTCAGGCCTCCCCATTCCTAGCTATGGTGGACAGAATCATCATGATGACAGATGTTTTAATGGAAGTTTGAGAAGCTCACTTGCAGGTGCTATCTGTAACCAGTCTCTACTAGCAGGCAAAATCAATTCATATAAATCTCAGTGGGCCATTATACTGGGCATTCTTTCATTTGTTTTGCATATTTACATTTCTGATGAATACGTTTGCCTGTGGATTCCTCACCTTTTGAATTACCCCATGCCCGGTATTCCACATAGACTTTTCTCCATATCTCTCCCACGTTGATGAGGATGTCACAATGAAGTGGCTCTGCGCTCGACTCTGCATTACGTCATCGAAGCTATAAGAAGACCTCGTCTGAGGTCTGACGTCAGCTCCCTTTTTTCCGCGCTGTCAACGCATTACGGTTTTTCCAGGCCTCTCCAGTTCTGGAAGTTTCTTTGTTGCAAGTACTTTGTGTAATTGTAGCAGTGATCATGGCTACCCAGAGGAAGTCCGTTTTAAAGCCATGCAGGGAATGTGGGAGTCAGATATCGATTACCGACACCCATGAATATTGTTTGTGGTGCCTCTTGTCGGACCACGAGTGTTTGTCATGCAGGCGCATGAATCCCAAGGCCTTAAAGGAGAGGGAGGTCACGCTGTTTATGGCTTAGGCAAAAAAACAGGAAAGAGGTCGAAGGAGGTCGAGGTCCCGGTCCAAGTCACTGTCCACAGGAGAAGTGTGGCTCACCGATTAGAGCGGCAGACCCTGAGGCAGAGGTCTGGCCCGGGACCAGGGTTCAATTCCAGACGCGGCAGGGTTTTGGGCTCAATGTCCACGGACTCGATAATTCTCGCCTAGGTGCGTACTCTAATCATGGGTCCCACTCTGCAACTCTGGGCAATAGCTTGCTTAATCTCCACAACGGCCCCGAAAGCGCTAGGATGCCTGGCCTCACCTTGGAGGTGCCCAGTAAGGGGGCATCTCACAGGGAAAGCCAGAAAGGGTTCCACAGCGGTATACAGCGCCAAGATACCTTTCAGGTGAGAGTGCGCTTTACAAGTATACACACATTTACATTTACACATTTACATACCTCGAAGTCGTTGAGGAAACATAAAAAGTAGCAGCGTCCTAGATCTCGACGTTATTCATCAAAGGATGGAACACCGAATTTGGGGGTCTCCGGTTCTCCGACGTCACCGCAAGGACGAAGTATCTCCTTTTCTTCAGGTGACTCTGGCTCTGAGAGCTTCACCGGCGCTGAGAGAAACAACGCCTCCGCCGCCGACTTTTCCACCCCGGCTCGAAGGGTCTCCAGCGCCGCAACCGGAGCTAATTAGGTTGCCTCCTCGAGTGGTCTGGATCCAGGATATCCTACCTTCCCGACCCCAGGTACGGATTCTTCGTATTTCCTCAATAAGATGTATGGTTTGTTTGCCAGAGCGGCTAACGCTTCTACTGTGCCGGTTGACCCCATGGGTTCACTGGCATACTCCCTGGGAGGCTTGCCACCTCACTTTGCTCCGGCATCTCTCGTGCCTTTTATGCGAATGGCTCCAGGGAGTTGGCCTCTCCCGACACCGGTGCAGTCCCTGGAGGAAAGAGTGCCTTTGTACGGATCCTCTCTAACGCCATCTGGCTTCGGTCCGGAGCCGGGACAACCTCGCCCAGCGTCTTCTACAATCCTAGTGGAACTTCCATCAACACCGCTCCCGAAGTCTCTGGTGCCGCTGATGCCGGTTCCAAGAATGAGGCCCGAAGGGAAGTATAAAGACTAATGGAAGAGGAGTATCAAGAGCAGCAGGAGGAGGCTGAAGAGGGTGAGATTGTTGACTCTGTACAAGAGTTTGAGGGCCTGCTGGAGGCTAGTGGCTGTGGTTTAAAGATCAATGGTCTAAATAAACTTTATTCTGACTTTTTCTTCTTCTTCTGATTGCTTTGTCGTCTACCCTTAATGTTTGATCAAGGAAGAACCCATGTTAAGGAAGAGATGTGTGCCTATTTGTAATAACTGCTCTCCAGGAGAGTAACAGAAAGCCATCTAAGTTTGGACACTACTGTTCATACGATTCCAATATCATTAACAGCATTATGCAGACTTAAGACCTTTGGGCCAGCCAAGTTTTCCTAGCTGCCTGCCTACTTCAAAATCATAGTTTCTACCTGTTCTGTGTAGCTAACATTGAGCTGGAAACAAAGTAGAACGAATAGCCGAAAAATGGACAAATTTAAGGCACTATTGGTTATTGCATTTAAGCACGTGCATTCCACCCTTAGTTTTGTAATTGAAATGCAGTAGGGCAGTGGTTCCCAAACTTTTGACTCCTGAGGACCCCCATTGAGTCACCACTGGAAGCCGGGGACCCCCAAGCAATTTGTAGGAATTACATTTCAAACATTAAAACAGTAATTCGGAAAACAATTAACACACGTGCACACAAAACAAATACTCAAATTACTAATGATTCTAGGGGCATATTTACAAGCCCCTATCACCATGGGAACATCACTTTTTGAGACGTTCCCGTGGCGATAGGGGCTTTTCCTTATTTACAACGCAACGTTAAGCCACTGAACGCGGCTTAACAGTTCCTTATAAATAAGACCCCCTTTCACACAATGCTTAGCGTGAAAGCGGTGGACAGTGGGTGCTGCGGTGGGCGTTTCCCCGGTAACACCCATTGATTTTGACACTGCCCCCTATTTACAAGAGCAGCGTAAATGGGAAGCAGCGCCAAAATTAAGACCAGGGAAAACCTGGTCTTAACTTGGAGGAACAAGGAGAAATGCTTCATTTCTCCTCATTTTTGCAAAAATGCCTTGGATTGTTTATGTTCAGGAAGGCGACCCTTCCTGCACATCAACAATCTTTTAAAAAAATGACATTTTGTAACATCAATGTGTGATGCATTAAGCAGCACACATAGAAGTGACAAAATGACATTTCAAGATTGTTTATGTGCAGGAAGGGGGATCTTCCTGTACATAAACAATCTTCCCCTGTTAAGTGTAGCGCCAGCGCAGGGGAAACGCAGGGCTGCACCATATTCTTGTAAATATGGTGCAGCCCTGCGTTTCTGAAGTAGTGGAGTGTGTTGTTAAGCCGAGGAGGCTGGTCTGGAGAAGCACAAACTCAGGATTCAGGACATAACACAGTGGTTAGCATTGACTTTAACAATAAAAATGTATTTAAACCTTTTTAGAAGAATCAGGATACTGAAAGACTGAGAAAAAACATAAGTCACTAACTTGTACCTTGCAGTTTGCAAGCAGCTGTTTGATGACAGTTTTTTGATCACTGTGCTAGATTACGATTGTCACTTATGAACAGCACTGTAACAAAAGAATCTCTCTGACGAAAGCAGTAACCCACTGACCTATGCATATCAAATACTGTTTTTAAAACGCATGGTACAGGTTCTTTGCAGTAGGCATTTTAACCCTCTGTGCTGAGTAGGGTACCTAAATACCAGTCCTGCATCATAAAGTATGTGAGGCTGGCAATGTCAAAAAAGTTTTGGTTTTTGGGGCGTTTTTTACATCGGAATTGTCAAGACTGAATAGCTGACTGTCGAAATGATACAATGTCCAAACAATCCAAGAATGTAGTAAAGATGTGTTTATTGGATAATAACTCCACCCAGCACGAATGAGTGTCCTCCCAGTGGCAAGTCCAACGGTGACTACTGGTCCTCGCTCGAACCACCACTAAACGGACACACCAAGCGTGCATGAGCCATATTCGAACACTAACCGAGCATAATACCTAACAAGCGCATGACGCGCGAACAATAAAGAACATTGAAGCATCGCGGGAGTAGCGCGCGATGCACACTTACCACCACACCACCTTC
Organism: Lissotriton helveticus; assembly: GCF_964261635.1. Taxonomy (NCBI): domain Eukaryota; kingdom Metazoa; phylum Chordata; class Amphibia; order Caudata; family Salamandridae; genus Lissotriton; species Lissotriton helveticus. Next base: position 1,938,491,305 of record NC_136057.1, on the reverse strand, counting down.
CCCCTTACAATAAAAAGAACAAAAAGTCAAAATGCTAAAAAAAAAAAATGGAAAAAGGTTAAAAATACAGTTCTTAATTTCTGACAAAACTATTACATCTTTTAGGGACCTTAATTGTCCGACCACGAGAAGAACATGTAACAACATTTTGAAAATTTTAACAAGCAGAGTAGGGAATAGGGGTAGACTGAATTGGAGTCTCGACTTCACTAGGAATATCTAGCCAGTGACTCCAATCTGTATCCTCTATTGTACCACCCCGCCTACTCAGCATAATCTCTACTTGTCGATGAGAAATCTTTACAAGTTGTCGTTTGTCCCACCAACCTTTTTTGTCAATAAAAGGAGCTCCTTTGCTAACTTTAAGTACTTTGACTGGATCAAAGTATTTAGATTCCCCTTTTCTAATTCTATTTGGCTTTTTAATTGAAACCCAGTCCCCAACCAGTACATCCATATTTACGCTTTTTATCAAAATTAATTTTCATTTGATTTTGTTTAGCATTCACATTCTCACACACTTCTTTCAAATTAATTTTCTTTTCTCCCACAATATTTTGTAACTATGTTGGAAATAAGACAGAATGTGGTTCCCTGCCCCTCAACAAAGCAAAAGGTGAGACCCCAGTGGTACAATCCGGTGCAGTGTTATAACACTTTCTGTTTAATAAAATCTTCAACATTAAGGTTAGAAGCCAATGCAGTCTGAATCCCTTCTTTGATTACTTTATTTCCCCTCTCCACCAAACCATTCGATAAAGGAGAATATAAAGCAACCTGGAGTTGTTTAATATCTAATTCACTTAGGAATTTGCACATCTTTTCAGATCCGAAATGAGTACCATTATCGGTAATGATCACTTTAGGAGAACCCTCCAAACTGAAAATCTTCTTTAAGAAAGAGATCGTTCAATCAGTATCAGGAGCTTTTACAAAATCATAATACAACCATTTAGAATAATAATCGACCAATAAAATGACATAGTACCCATGCCAATAACGCGCAGCGGACGCGCGCAGCGGGCGAACCGGCGGCGCGCCTAAGACACGCCAAAGGCAAGCCCGTCTGCGCCCAGCCGGAACCAGGGGCCAGTTACAATGCCCACTTGATCTCTTACACCTCATGTGAGCTCCACAAACTACAGGGCAACTGGCCCATCAGATCCAACGTCAGGATAGCCTTAAAGAAAGAAGGGATCCTGTGCCCCAGAGACACACTTCCTGACTACCGCACCCAGGATACTGACCAAATGGAACCGCCGGCACTCACTATTCCCTGCACCCAGGCAGCAGGTCCTCTTGTCATCATCTATTTAAACACGCGTTCTATTGTAAAACACCAGCTCGAAATTTTTCAACTGCTTGACGCCAACAAACCTGACATCTTACTTTTGTCAGAAACCTGACTCACGGCTGACTCTAACCCCGATATCCTTGCAGCAATACCCACGGGTTACTACATACTTCAAGCTAACAGGGTATCTGGTAAGCCAGGGGGCGGAGTGGCAGCTATTATCCAACAAAAACATAAATTTACCACCCTACAGATCAACAGCCTACTCCGTCGATAGTCTTATTGTAAAATTCGACTCCCCCAAGTACTCCTTTGTTTGTGCTCTTTTCTATCGACCCCCGGATCATATGCCCCTGTTTCCTCAACTTTTTGGTGAACTAGTTTCCCAGCTTGTCATCAATCATGCCAGGATCATTATCCTTGGTGATTTGAACTACTGGCCCTCTGATATCCACGAAAGTGCCACTTCGGTTGAGTTCACAGACTCTTTACTAGGCATGAATTTCTCCCAACATGTGCACAATGCCACCCACGCCAAGGGGCATATCCTGGACCAAGTCTGGACCTCTAACATAGATTTTACACCTCTAGATCATTATTGTATTTCCTTTAGTATGGCCTATACTCCTTCCACTATGTCGCCCCCAACCGGCAATTTTTTGGCCAGAAACTGGAAACGGGCTAACCTGGACGAATTCCATGCATTCCTAACAGCCACTTCCCCCAAAGAACAGGCCCCTATCTCTCTTCAAGCCTCTAACCTTGATCACTGGCTACAAGAAGCAAGTGACAAGGTGGCCCCCTTGAAAATAATCTCACTTAAACGTCCCCACGACGGTTTTCTGACGCTCTAAAAAAGAAAAAACTGGCCCTCAGACAGGCAGAGCGCCGCTGGCGGCGAGCCTATGCATCTGAGGAGAGAGCGGTTTATGTAGCCTTGTTAAAAAACTATAAAGATTCCATTCTCCAGACCAAATCTGCTTACTTCTCTCAAAAAATTACGAACTCATCCACGAAGGTTAAAGATATTTTCTCTATTGTCAACGAGCTTGTACAACCTGACCGGGTGACTGCAAAATCTGTGCCCTCACAAACAGTATGTGATTCAATGAATTCGTTTTCATTGACAAAATCACCTTTATCAAGAACAATATCCCCACTTCCACTTTCCCCCTCACCTTCCCCGTAATCTGTAAAAACCCCTTCACGTTCGATCAAATCCCCCTGATCTCTAGAGAAGAATTCCTGACCCTACTTAACAGAGTGGGATCTGGTTCCCCTAATGATCGCTGTCCCCCTCATATTCTGAAAGAGGCCTTTATTACCTGCCCTGACCCGCCGCTCTCACTTCTTAACAACTCCCTTAAATCAGGTGTCGTCCTGGATATCTTTAAATGCGCCGTAGTCGTCCCTATTCTAAAGAAACCCAAAGCAGATCCTTCGGTGCTAAGCAATTTCCGTCCTATTTCTTTACTCCCCTGCCTCAGTAAAATACTAGAGGCTTACGTTACGAACTGCCTCAGCTCATTTATTGAGCATTCCCAGTTTCTTGATCCTCGGCAGGCGGGTTTTAGGCCTGCTCATTCCACGGAATCCGTCATCCTGGCAGTTATGGATGAGCTTAGAAGAGGAGCCGACAAAAACATCACCCAGGCCCTGGTGCTTTTGGATCTCTCTGCGGCTTTTGACACAGTCGATCATGAACTTCTGATCGACCATGTCAGCAACACCGGCATCCAAGGCATGGCCCTAAAGTGGATCACCTCCTTTTTAGATGGGCGCTCCCAGGCAGTCCGCTTGGACAACTTCTCGGCGGGGAACACTAAACTGACTTTTGGGGTCCCCCAGGGCTCTGCCTTATCGCCCCTCCTTTTCAATTTATACATGCAACCTCTGATTGTATGTCTACGTAATAGCCCAGCCACAACCTTCAACTATGCAGATGATCTTCAGTTGGTATTTAACATAGATTCCTCCGAAACATCCATTAGTAACTTTCAATCCATTATTTATTTAATTATTTCTTTGTGGGTTTATAACGCGCTTGAATCAACTCCCTGAGGAGTATCTCTGCGCCCCAGGACACCACAAGCACAGTCAGAGGGGGCCCAAAACGAATTAATTTTGAAACAGAAAGGTTTTAAGACGCTTCCTAATCACCAGATGTTCTGAACATTGTCTGAGCGCTAATGGGATCCTATTCCATAATGAGGGCCCAGCCACAGATAGAGCTTTACCTCCATGTCTGGCCCTCTTTGCACGGGGTACACACAGTAGAAACTGGTTGCTGGATCTAAGGGAGCGCACAGGGGAGTAAGGTATGAATTTTTTTTTTAAATATGTAGGGCCCAATTCGTTTAAGCTTTTGTGAATTAGGCAGCATGTTTTAAACTTAATTCTTTGCCGAACCGGCAGCCAATGTAATTTGTCCAAAAAAGGTTTGGACGCAGATCTTGGAGGGGCGTTCAAGACCAACCGGGCCGCAGTATTCTGAACAACTTGGAGTTTGGCCAATACTCCCTCATTAGCCGATAACAGGCCATTACAGTAATCAATACGGCTTAGGACAAGAGCCTGTACCAATGTTTTCCTGATGCAGTTAGGGAGTAGGGGGAACCCTTTGCGTAGAAGGCCAATGACGTGGAAACAAGAGCCCACAATGTAATTGCTGTGCTGCTTCAGCGAGAGCTCATGATCTAATCGAACTCCTAAGTTCTATGACTTTCATTAGTGAATGGATGTATTCCAGCCAATTAAAACTCAACTCCGATAAAACAGAGCTTGTTTTAACTGGAGGGCCCACTAACCCTTGGAACCCCAGCTTCTGGCCCTCACCGCTGGGCACCCCTCCTCAACCAGTAAATTCCATAAAAAGCCTTGGAGTTATCTCCTGTAGCGACCTGTCTTTGAAGCCCCAAATAAACGTGGTAGTTTCCTCCTGCTTTTTCCATCTTCGCAGAATTCGGAAAATCTGTAGGTTCTTGACCACAGAAGCCCTTATTCTTGTCATCTTGGCCCTGGTCACCTCTCGCATTGACTACGCGTATGCTCTCTATATTGGCATTCCAGCATACCAACTTCATCGCCTACAGCTCGTACAAAATCAGGCAGCTAGGCTCATCTTTCGCCAACCTAAGCATCAACATGTTGGACCTCTGATGAAGAGCCTGCATTGGCTCCCGGTAGCCAAACGCTGTGCATTTAAATTTGGCTGTACCATCTTCAAAGCCCTTGCTGGTCAAGCTCCTGCCTTCATTTCTTCCGGGATCCAACGCTATGTCCCTTCACGTGAACTCCGATCCTCCGACCTCCACTTGCTCACTATTCCCACCTTCAAATGGAAAAAACATGGTGTTCTGAGGTTTTCTTTTCTGGCCCCCTGTTTCTGGAACTCACTCCCTAATGAGCTGAGACTGGTAACATGCTACACTAAATTTAGAACTCTTCTGAAAACTTTCCTGTTCTCACAGGCTTATGAATAATACTCCAAGACTCTCATCACTGCAGTCCTTCTGTTCTCAGCGCCATGAAACCGCTTGGTGTAAGTGCGCTCAAGAAATAATTTTAACATAACATTTCTTTTCTTGATCTAAAATAGAATAAGGACCGGAAATTCTCCCAAGAAATACATGGAAATTCAGTAGGATGTAAAGGAATTTTCAAGGTTTGCCATTGCTTGTCAGACAAAAGGCACTCTGGACAATCATCAACAACCTTCCTCACATGAGTGTCTAATGAAGGCCACCAGTAATGTTGTTTTATTTTCATAATTGTTTTAGTGACACCTAGATGACCCTGATGTGCTTCTTTCACAATCGAAGCACGTAAACTAAATGGAGGATGAACTTGTTACCTTTCCGAACAATGCCATTCTCCATAGAAAGTTCCTCAGAAACTTGAGCGAATCCACGTAAATCACCATCTAGACCCCTAGGTTCTGGTCATCAATGGGTAGAGTAATCAATTACTTTCTGAAGAATACTGTCTTTCTCACAAGCTAGCTTCCAATCTTTTTCTGATAAAACCGAACTATATTTATACACAGCATCCACAACAGCAATGCATTCAGTATCCTCATTAGAAATGTCCTCCTCATCGTCTTTGATCATTGATAACCTAGAAAGGCAGTCTGCACGAAAATTCTTTGCGCCCTGAAAATGTTTCACATCAAAATGGAACTCTTGAAGTTTTGACACTAACCTCATTAACCTAGCAGACAAACAAGAGGAATTGACCCTGTCAAAAATATAAATCAGAGGTTTGTGATCAGTCACCAGTTCAAATTTCCGACCCCATATGTACATTTAAAATTTTTGGACTGCCCATACGCATGCCAATGCTTTTCTCTCAATTGTACTATATTGACGTTCAAAAGACTTGAGAGACCTTGATGCGAAAGCTACTGTCTGTTCCTGACCTTTTACTCTTTGTGTACGTACGGCCCCAAGTCCTGAAATACTCGCATCTACAGTAATAATTGATGAACAATCATCTCTGAAAACATGTAGAGCTTGAGCCGATACAATCATTTTCTTAACTTCACTGAAAACTTTGTCAAGATCAAAAGACCATTTGAAGCTATTACCTTTCCTTAAAACCATGCGTAACGGCTCAACCACTTGAGCATAGGATGGAACAAATCTAGCATAATATTTGGCCAATCCTAAAAAAGACCGCAAGGAATCTTTATCTTTGGGGTGTTTAGCATCCTCAATGGCTCTAATAACCAAAAACTTAGGTTTAATCCCTTGCTTAGAAATTGTGTCTCCCAAATATTCTAGTACTTGAACTGCGAACTTACACTTGTCTGATCGTATAGTCATATTCCTTGACATCAAAATTGATAGAACACGTTTCAAAATTATATTATGTTCTTCAATAGACTTCGCAAAAATCAAAATATCATCAAGGTAGGCCTGTACACCCTTAACTTCACGAAAAAGAGAATCCATGATTTTTTGAAAAACGCTTCCAGCCGATGCTATGCCGAATGGAAGTCGTAAAAATTTGTATGCCCCAAAAGGTGTAATAAAAGTTGTTAACTCTTATGAATTTCTTGCTAAAGAAACTTGGTGGTATGCTGATCCTAAATCGATCGGCGAAAACCACTTAGCACCTCCGATATTTGCAAGTAACTCATGGATCTTACGAAGGGGGTGGCAGTCTATGATAATATTTTTATTAAGCGCACGCAAGTCCGTGCGAAGTCTAATTTCGCCAGACTTTTTGCGCGCTACGACGATGGGAGCTACCCGCATTGAAGAATCAGTAGGTTCTATAATACCTTGATCGCACAAATTCTTCGGAGTCTCTTTTAATTCACTCCTCACGCTTAAGGGAACAGAGCATACTCTGTGAGAAACAGGTTGGGCCCCAGGGGTTAACCTGATCTGGTGTTCAAAACCTTTAACACTGCCCACTTTGTCACTGAACACTGGTTTGAACTCAGAAATAACCTCCTTTAAAACTTCAGAATCCGAATCTGACATGTTACATTCAATGTTGCACACAGGAAGTTCCCCTGCCTTAATTGGATTTTCATCCCCAGTAACCAAATATAAACCCATACGAGCAAGATCTTTCCAGCCACCTATGTTTTTACCTTTTTTGGCCACGTAAATTTTTGTCATCGTTTCCCTTCCAAGACATTGTATTAAACTGGTGAAATACACAATCATGTTTATGTCTTTTTCCCCAAATGCTTTAGGGTTTACATCAGGCTTTAAAAGATCCACTTTCCTTTTCCATAAATCATAAAAAGTAGAGTCCCTCAAGATTGTAATTGGTGACCCTGAGTCAGCCATTACTTGTAGTGAAACACCATCAATTACAGCAGAACATAAAGGACCCTTATTGGATTAAATTTCTCCATCACAATCTAACGTGACTATTATGTTGTTAAGAGAACTGCTACATTCATCGATCTCTGAATCAACATAGTTCACATTCACTGACTTCCTGGTATTCCTATATATCCCTTGTAAGTGTCCAATCTTTTTATAAATTACACAACGTTTATTAATTGCAGGACAATTTGGAGAATTCCCAATGTGGGTCTTAGAACCGCATCTATAGCAAAACAATGCTTGTTTCTTCTGCCCAACTTGAACATTTTTACTTCTTACATTTACAGCATAAATGGCACTGTCATGTTCAGTATCTGATGATGAAACCATATTAATACCACATTTCGAAGAATTCTGCTTTGCTAGCAAGGTCAATTACCTCAGAAAAAGAAGGATTTTTGCATCCTAAAATCCTCTCTTTAATTTTTCGTGAAGTGCAATTAAAAACAAGCTGGTCTCTAATTTAATTATGAGCTAAAGGACCAAAATCACATGTTGTTGACAAGACTCTGAGTGCAGATATGTATTCTTCAACTTTCTTCTCTTCCTTTTGTTTCCCTTGGTAGAAATTATGACATTCTAGCATAATGTTTGGTTCTTCTGAAAACTGTTTTTAAGGCGAACAATAGCTTCAAGATAAACATTCCACTGTCCATCACCTGCATGGTATGCCGGAGGCCGAATAGGAACGATACTTTTGAAAATTCTTTATGCAGCTTGGCCAAGACAACCAAAAAGTATTGCAAATTTGCGAGCAGGAGAATATGATGCTGCGTCAATGGCAATTAAATGATTTTCAAAGAGCCCAAACCATTCTGACCAGATAATTTCGGGGGTACCAGGTTTGCTTAGAAAAGGAGGTGGTTGAGTAACCTGCTGTAATTGAGGATTAGCCATTGTAGGGATAAAATCACAAAATACACTCAAATAATTAATTAAAACATGTGTAAAAGGGCATGCACACAATGAAAATAAAAATGTCGCTGTTGACACACGATGACTGGACTGAAATATACTTGGACACTTAGTAAAAATACAAGCAAATAAAGTGTGTGTGTCGCTGTGGTAGAGAGAAGCGCTTTGATTGATGAATTCCAGTAATGCAATAACCTTAAAGCGTGCTCATAGCTGTTGAAACTGTATATCAAATCATCAAAGCGTGCGCATCTCTGTAAAACTGTATGCGCGTAGTGAATTTCAACGAATGCACAAATGTCAAAACATGCGCATCGCTGCTGTAACTGAATAACAAGCGTGCGCGTCGTAGTGAATTTCTTTCAACTAATGCACAAATATCAAAGCGTGCGCGCATTGCTGTTGTATTTGAATAACAAGCGTGCGCGTTGCTGAAGGAAACACAGAGCGCGCTGTCAATCACGAGTCACAAAAGATACAATGTATCCAAATAGACGCTAGTAAATTAGCATATGCCGAAGGGATTGGTTCTTTAAAATAACCATCCCATCCTCGTCGCCAAATGTCGAAATGATACAATGTCCAAACAATCCAACTATGTAGTAATGATGTGTTTATTGGATAATAACTTCACCCAGCACGAAGGAGCGTCCTTCCAGTGGCAAGTCCAACAGTGACTACTGGTCCTCGCTCGAACCACCACTGAACGGACACAGCAAGCGTGCATGAGCCATATTCGAACAATAACAGAGCATAATACCTAACAAGCGCATGACGTGCAAACAATAAAGAACATTGAAGCATCACGCGAGTCGTGCGCTATACACACTTACCACCACACTGACTTTTATTGACATCATCAAGCTGGAACAGATCAACACAAGTATTTCAGATCTTCCACATGGCCCCATGTACTAGTTTGTGACATGTCCCTTAGACCCGAGGGTTGTTGTTACTGCTAAGCAGCATTTTCCTTATTGCCCGTAATGATGCATTTCTAGTGGGAGTATTCTTTACTGATGATTCATGTCTCTCCAAGTCCATTGTTTGGAATGAGGCTCCATGAGGTATCTTGTTCTAACTCCTAAAGAGAGTAAACATTGTGCCTTACTATATCACCTGATTGGTTGTTCTTTTGTTTGCAAATGAAAGCAAAATTTCGATGGATTGGTTGCTCTTCTGTTTCCAGTAATTATCCTGACGACTTTTCTTCTGAAACAACAGGATTGTTCACCATGCTTTGCTACACTAGCAGTGCTTGAAAAATATGAACGGCAAGTAACTTTTGCTGCATTACTTTGTAACAAACCTATGCAAAGCTTGGATTCAGACCTTTGCTTTTGTGAAACCAGACGCCTTACAGCAAAGCTACTGTTCCGGTCGGGTAGCCAGACTCTCCCTTCTGTGATTAAAGGGCATCCTGTTAATTACTTTTCCGGCCTCGCTTGAATCCGAGCCTCTTTGTGTTCTCACACCTGCAGCATTACTGTCTTCTTGCTTCTTTGGCAGGCTCAGCAGCAGCGGCATGAGCGGGACCTGGCGCTCTTAAAAATCAAGGCAGAGCAAGAGGCACATGTGACACAGCAGCAGCTGGACGAGTCCAGACAGAAGAGTGCACAGGTAACATGAATACAATGGCTGATTTCTTCCTTAGCACTAAGGTACAGTCGCTGGAGTATAGGACAGCTTCTAGAATGGCAGGGTTCAATCAGTGTTTGAAGTGGAGTTGGAGAGTGTGCTGACATTTAGTAATGGGGAACGTATATGTAAAGTGTCTCAATGTGAATGTATGAAAATACTTGTATTACCTTAAACTTTCTCGGTCTCTGTCATTCACACCGGCAGAGTTCAAACTTTTTTTCCCCTCTTAATTTACAAGTGCTCATTTGCTTCGTAGTGCCACATACCATCGGAAGAAATTGGGTAACCCTTTTAGCTGATTCTCTGTGCCCATAAGTAAAGGCATTATGGCAGGACCCTGTGAGAATAGCTGTAGTTCTGCATCTTTCGATCCTTATTGATAATCATAAACATTAAAATAATAATGCCCTTCTGTTTGCAGGGACCCCAGAACACTAAGGACAGGATTCTCAGACTGCACTTAGTAGTACGTTTGTAGTACTTCAAAATGTACTACAAAGCCTACAAAATGTAACTTTTTGCTATACTTAATATGTGTGGAGCTCTCCACACATAGATTTGAGTAGTAAATGTGAGAATGACACGGAAGTGGGTGGCCAAAGGAGCAGACTTACAGCAAAAGGTGATGGGTTGCGGGAGGAGTAAAAGTGGTTTAGGGAGGGATGTTACCCACCTTCACAAGAGTAAGCAGATTGTCTTACTCGGTGGTTGGAGAAATGTAACTTACATTTTTTCTAGTAAATTTTCACTTAGAAGTTGTAAAAAATTAAAGCAGTAAACTTAAGGTTGCAGAATGGGTTCTGCCCACTTAGTCCTCCCAGAGTTTTTGATTTTTGACCACTCGGTTTTTGGACCTTGCCTGTGGGTGAGTCTCACTCCTCCAGTCTCTCCGACGGTAATCACATGGAAACTGGAGTCCCCGTGTTTACCACCAGTGTCTACCTTTTAAGGAAAAGGCTGCTGCAATGCAGTTAGGGTCAAATGCCCTTGGCTTTGTGTGGGTGTGTCTGTGAGAAGGCTCTTTGTTGTGGAGTCTTTTAGTCTATCACTACATTTGGTGGTTGTGGGTGACATTGGTTTGTTACCTTTGTGGGCTATGTGGTTATTTGACCCCTTATGGTTGTTGTGTGAGGCTGTGTTTTTCTCACTGTTGGGTGTGTGTGTGTGTGTGTGTGAGAAGGCTCTTTCTGACAGAGTCTCTCTGGCCTATTTTGTGGCTGTGTGTTGGCTTAGGTTTGCCTCCCTTGTGGGCGTTGGTTGGCGTTGACTGTGTTTTAAGTCACTCGTCTCTACAACTTTTTGTGGTTGGTTGGTGAAGTTCGCTTCACCTGTAGCTTTGCGTCAACGCTGAGCATTTTCTGTGTGTTTGTCCTCTCTTTCCTTCCTTTCTTTGAGCTTGGGCGTTTTCGGCATGGTTGAGTTTGTGTGTCCTGTAGTGTGCTTTCTTCTGCATCGTTGTGGTTGTTTCCCTGGTGTCCACGTTCATTTTCGGCCTTGCCAGCTGACATGTTTGTGTCTCAGGGGCAGGTTGGTTGTGCGTGGTGTAGGAGTTTGTAGGTTTGTTTGGTTTTGGTGTTGTAGTGTGGGAGTTTTATGTGGAAAGGGAGTGAATGTGTGTAAAGGATGCCTTTCTGCCTAAAGATTGTTTTCTTTGTTGTAGGTACGTGGGTGGGCATTGACGTTTTACCTTTGCTTTGCCTTTTTTTGACATTCATGTATTTTACAATTTTTCTCCTCTGCTTTTTTGCATTGTTGATTGTTAACTTGCAGCCCATAGTACTGTGTTTTTCTTATTTTTTATCCTTTGTTTTTCCCTCTAACATTCTCAGACCTATGCAATGTTTCCTTTTAAGTTTTATGAGCATGTCATTTTATCTTTGATGTGCTTTTCACTTGCATCATTGTATTGGATTTTCGTTTAATATGAGGAAGGGAGAAGTGTGGTGTCTGCTACTCAGCCAATGTGAGTGTGGTTTGGAATGTTGGATGGATGATGCTGTGGAATGTTGAGTGTGTGGAGTTTGTCAGTTGGGAGAATGGACTGAGCAGCTGAGGGCTGCTCCTGGTGGGGCTCTCTTGTTCTCTGTAACTTTATCTTGAACCTTTGAACTTAAATAAATACTACCTTAAGTTACACTGGCACCGGATCATCTCATTATTGATCACTACACTTTGCTACCTGTGAACATGTGTGCACAGGTATATGGGCAAATATGTAGACTCTTCATGTGAGACTACTGTCATGTGCAGCCCGATAATTGTGAACAGATAGCCTGGCGCAGAAGGGACTCTGAAGGGACTGATTTTTACCTTGGTTAGACCTTATAATGATAGTGGAAACTTATTTATAGGTCAGTAGGGTTTACTGCTTTATCTGCAGTGTCACTGTATTATACACATAGTGGAAATCTGCTTTAAATTGCAGTTTCTGTCCGCTTAGGCCTACACAGTCCAGTAAGCTGTCAATTTGATAGAGACATATAACTGCAGATTCCTTAACTTTTGAATTCTCCCCAGACGTTAGACTGAAACTGGAAACTTTTTTCAGCAGTGCATCTGTGCACTGGGGGGTGGTGCTGCATGATTTTGTAACTATGTCGGCTCCAGATCCTACGTCAGTAGAGCCTTACAAGTCTCCTCCGGTGCGATGATTTCAGTTTCTTCTTTTACTGCTCTGCAGACCGATCCGAAATGGCGTATCCGGCTGTTTTTCGGCCTGCTGTGACAAATGTTTTCGTCTGAAACCGTGTGCCTTCTATGCCCTCTGGGTTAAATCCTGTGCTTCACAGATGTGTGGTACGGATCCTCATTTTATTTGTATGTGGTGGTTTGGCAAGCATCACAACGCCGAAAAATTTGATGCCTGCCAGCGGTTGAAGCTGAATGCGCTGCTGGAGCAACAAATGAAGCGCCTGATTGCGTGGTTGTCATGGACTTCCAGTTCCTAGCGGCGTCAGTCGTCTTCCTGGTCTGCAGTTAGCCGGTCCAGAGGTTTTTCCCGTGAGCGTCACCAGTCCCAGTCCCCGGCTACGTCTCACGGTAAGCGGCATCACAAGAGTTCGAAGTCGCAGCCGTCTATTGCTCCTTCGATTCGTGATGTGGATTCTGGAAGACCGCTCACGTCCTGCCACTGAGGCCTCCGCTCAGTTTCGCTCCTGTGCCTCCCTGTTTTTCCTGGGACCGGGGCGACTTGGAATTAGATGCAAGAGTATTGCAATGCTCTTAATCTTGTCTTTGGACCCTCGCCGTCCGCTGGAGTGCCTGCAGGCCGCAAGGAGGTCATAGGTGCGTCAACTGCGACATTGCCAGCAGGTTCGCCCTCGGCGTCCGTCAGAGTCTTGGACACAGTGACGCCGCGCATGGCCCTTCACGGCATTTGGAGCCATGCTTACGTGCCATAAAGTTGGGTAACAATGGACATTTATACTTAAGCGCCAGTATGCCGAGGGATGGATGTGCGCTTTTCTCTATGTGCATGTTATTTGTTCGCTTTTTTGGTTTGGGCCCAGCCTTGAATGAAGAAGCCAGATCTCTCTTTTTTTCTCGCTCCCAAGTGGGGATGAAAGAGCAAACTCTCTTTTTATCTCCCCCCCAAGTAGGGATGGCTAGTCTTACTCTCAACCAGCTGATCTGCTTGGCACCATTGTAGGACTGGTTTGCAGATCCTCCTTTGGTAACGATGTATTTGGTAGAGACACAGTCTAGCCACAGATTCCTTAACGCCCGCCCATCCTCCCCACTCTGCGAACACCCTTTAAGGTGTTACCAATCCACTCTTTTCCCTTGTTGAGTGACCTTGGACGTGGGAGTGGTCCTCCCATTCCACACCGGTTTTTCTACTCCACCTATCTCTGATTTCGGTTATGGTGGAACTCTTCAGACTGCTTGTCTTGTCTCATTTGTCTTATATTGGGTCCCCTTGATACATGTTCAGTGGAGTGGGAGATGTTCCCTTCTGCGCCGTATTATCACCACTGCGCAGCGTTCGACATGGCTTGTGCTTGTTTGATTTTTGGACCCTTTTCCTAAAAGACAATATCTGTTTTTTTCATGCCTTTATTCCTATTTCTTTTGTTGTAAAGATTTTTCATCTTTTTTAGCACACTGTTTCCACAGCCAGTTTCTATGCTGTCTCCGCTTTCTGCGTGGAAAGTTCATTGAAGAAACTGATGTTAGCGCGTCGGAGGGGACTTATATGACTGCACTTATTTCACATCTGCAGCCGACGTCATTACAGAGTCATGCGGCGGCATCCCTGGTGCGCAGAGGTACTGCTGAAAAAGTTTCCGGATCCAGTCTGACACCTGGTGTTAAGAAATCTGCGGCTAGACTGTGTCTCTACCAGATAAATTGCTACCAAAGGTAAGTAACTTGTTCAACTGGGGTGGAACATGCATGCTGAATTTGAATACTCAGGTAGTTGTACACCATATGGGTTATTCCAGGCCTTGTGACATCCTGCTGGACCAATTTAATTGCTCTTCTTCCCAAAAGAGGGAATAAAAGCCTCATATTCAAAAAGAGCAGTTATCAGCGCTTCACTCAGTTCCTCAGGAGGAAGTGTTGGGAAGAAAAATCTGCATCTTTTAGTTAGCTGTCACCCTGCACCAGCGTTGGGGCCTCCCAGAGCCACGGAGCAAATGAGGAAGCCCATGCAGTTGGATCCAGCACAGTAGGGGGTTCCCCTTTGAAGTTTTGGTGGGAAAGCCCCTGGCCTTGATGTTAGCTAGGGGTGTAGCTGAAGGCCTCCGAGGAGCTGTACACATACACTGCATGATTGCTCCATATTGGATTGTCCAAGAAGCTGTGTAGGAGGTTTGGGACCAGGGTAGAGGGGTGATGTGGTATTCTAGGATTGTCTAGGGGTGCCTGGCATCTAGAACTTTCCACCTATACGTACAAATCCACACACAAGGGAGAGACAGAGCGCTAGACCCTTTACTTAGAATGCATTAACAGCATGGATGGCTGGAAGGACAAGCCCCCTGATGTTCTAAGGACTCTTTCTGCAGCTGACCCCAGGACTAGTGGGTCTCTCCAGGGCTAGTGAGGCTTTCCCCCTGAGGACCAGTTGGGCAAAGACCTGGATTTCTGGTGCCCAGGATGATTAGAGAAACACCAAGAGGTAGTCAAACGAAGAAAACTGGCACAGGGATCCGTGCAATCAGCTTCCCATAGAGTATGCCCTTTTAGAAGCCCGCGGTCTTCTGAAACTGCTCCAGGTGGTAAGGGCTCGCCTCAAGGAGCAAAATGAATCCAAGATCAGCAAAGTAGCCCAACAGGGCCCGGGATATGCTCGAAGAACAGAATTGAACTTTGACCCAGTGTTGAGCACACAGGCTGCACTGTAAGTTCCAAAGAAATCCCCTCGGTAGGCTAGGGCTCAAGGATCGGTGAATATTTCATAAATGTTTAATGCCCACGGAGGGGGCATGTTTGTTGGCTCCCTCCCCAGAAATCTGCTAGGACCAGGGACCTCATTTTCTATACCTGTGAATAAATGAATGGGGCCTGGGACCCCTTCCTTAGGCCCTGAAGACGCGAAGAAACGGCCGGGGTATTCTGGAATCCTCAGGCCTTGACTTGAGGAGAGAAAGAAGGGGGTAGCGCAGTGCAGATACCGCAGTATGGCTGTGCTTACTCCTCCTGCCCGCCTCTGGGGGACGGGAGCAATCGCCACAATTCACACACACTGCCCTCATGGAGCGGGCAGGGAGAATGAGGATGCCAGCCCCCATGTCTGTAACCAGCAGTGCTGGCTGGGCAGCGCGAGAGTGGGCTGCCTGCTCTGCCCCAACAGAGAATACTTAGGGGTGTCCCATGTGGGACCAGTACCCCCAAGGCCTGAAACCCAAAAGGGGAATAAAAAGTATTGTGCCCAGTCACCTGCAATGGAACAGAACGAGGCAGGAGCCGCTATTTAGATATTCACTGCTCCGGAGAGGGAGTGCCTTCCTAATGCCCTGCGGGGCTCATCTGCCAAATTATATCGCTCTGTGGTGCTCCCACAGATGGCAGGGCCACCACCAGGTTGACCGGAAAGTGTTTTGGGGGCTACTGAAGCCTAGCAGTCCAACTTGGCTACCTTCCTCCACATTAACTGTAGCTTTCTGTAGTGGATCCGCAGTTGAAAAAATTAAGTGTAGTAATCACACTTAGATAATTAGATAAATAAATGAATTTAATGAAAGGAAGTAGAGTACATAAATGCACTCAGCTCAGTGGGGAACTGCTGGAAGAATGAATCATAACATTCTAACAATCCAGTAGGAAACATGACATTCCATTAGATGTAAAACACTCTATTACATAGTAGTAGTTCTAACGCAGTAATACCTTGAATGGATATGCCATTACTACACATCCCCCTTCTTAATAAACTTTAATTAAATAATAATGACACTATAAATAATAACAATAAATCTAGAACACAAAGAAAGTATACGTTAAAAGCAAACAAAATCATCAAACTTCTGTGGAGTAACAATACGTCTTCCAAATTTACTAGACCTAATTTCCACCAAGTTGTCTTCAGTCACCATACCACTCTGCGAACTTGATTCTCCCAAAGACACCTGATTGTGAGAATTAAAGTGTTGCGACTCACTACAAGAATGATTACCACAACCACCTTCCCCTTGAGGAAAATCAGCACTCTCACTGACATCTGAACTTTGTGCGGCTTGTGACAAATCTAATAAACGAGAGTTTTGAACTTGAACTCCAGACTCATTCCCTTTCTCAAAAGACGGTAACATTTCCAACCACCAATAATCTCTTTCCCTGTCCATGGCACATTTATTTAAATTGAAGTATCACTTGATAACGCAGTGCGACTCATATGATGTACACTACCATCATCGAGTTCCACAGTGTTTTTCATGACTTTAGTAACAAATCTGGGATCAGAAAACTTAGATTGCAGTTTGCCAGATTTTTTTCCAGATTTAATTCTGACATATTGTCCCACCTTCACACTCACTTCTTTGGTACCATGTTTCGCGTCAAAATATAATATATTCTTACATTGAGAATTGATAATGGATTGCTCAACTTGTTCACAGTCCCACTCATACTTCCTGCTTCTACTAATCCATCCTGGATCAATTTTGCAATGGGGAAACCTACCACGCATCAAACCAAAAGGACTTTCTCCAACCGTATCGTGTATAGTAATTCTATATGACCAAATCAACTTGTTAAGTTCATCATCCCAATTTTTGTTTCTTTTTTTTGCCAATTGTAAGACACCTTTTAGAACTCTGTTCACTCTCTCTACAACAGAATTACCCTTAGGATGATACAAAGCTGTAAACCTCTGTTCGGTACCATTATTGATCAGGATTTTTTAAATTAATTTATTAAATCAGATTTAAATTGAACTCCATTGTCAGTTAATATGGAAGCCGGAAAACCCTCTCTCAAAAAACATTTTTCCCAGAAATTAATGACACTTTGAGTATCTACTTTAGTGACCACATCTATTTCAAGCCATCTAGAAAACAGGTCAACAAGGACCAAGATATACATAGTGACACCATCTTGCCAAACTACAGGTCCCATTATATCTAAAGCGACGTTTTCCCATGGTAAATTTGGGCAACTAAGTGATGACATGGGCGGATTAAGAGTTTTTTGTGCTTTGTCTGAACTCTCACAATTGATACAAGCACGTACATGCCTTTCTATTTCCAAATCAATTCTAGGCCACCAGTACAAAGCCTTAATATTTCTTTTGGTGCGAGATACACCTGCATGTCCATCATGGCCTATGAAATGAAATGAAATGAATGTAATGAAATAGGGATTTATAAAGCGCATGGCTGCCCTTGAGCGTCCCAGCGCTAATGACAGGTAGTGGCAGAGGAGGGAAATCAGGGAAAGAGCCAAGTTTTCAGTCCCTTGCGGAACGTGAGATGGTTGGGTTCCGCTCGCAGGATGAGGGGGAGAGAGTTCCACAGTTTGGGAGCGATGAAGGAGAAAAGACGACCTCCTGAGCGGGCCTTTTTAATCCTAGGTACATGTGCTAGGTGAAGATAAGCGGAGCTCAGGTTTCTTTTAGTATCATGATGTCTAATCCAGTGTTTGAGGATGGGTGGGCCGTTGTTGTGGAGGATTTTATGGGTCAAACAGAGCGTCTTGAAGTTGACCCGCTCCTGCACTGGGAGCCAGTGAAGTAGCCTTAGGGCTGGTTTTGCTGTGCTCCTACGAGTAGTGCCTGTTAGCAGCCTGGCTGCCGCGTTCTCTACGCCCTGAAGTTTGGCAATTACTTTTTTTAGGACGCCGAGATACAGGGCATTCCCGTAGTCGAGTCTGGATATTAAAAGACTCTGAATAATGAGTTTCCTAGTGTCTTGAGGAAGCAAAGGCAAGATTTTACGAGTAGTCCTAAGGATACCGTTGCATGCTCCGGCAGATTTCCTAGCTTGGGTTGTGAACGAGAGGTCCTTGTCTAGCCATATGCCCAAACTTTTAATAGAAGATTTAGGGGTCGGGGCTGGACCCATACAGGGACGCCACAGGGAATTTAGCTTAAAGTGGGCTGGGTTACCTAGTACCATGATCTCCGTGTTCTCGTTGTTAAGCCTCAGATGGGAACGGTCCATCCAGCGTGAGATGTCACAAAGGCAAGAATGGAGATTGTCGGGGGAGCGGTCGGGTTGGCTGAGAGATACTACAAGCTGCGTGTCGTCCGCATACGTCACTAGCTTGAGTCCATGAGGGGACACTATTTCCTGGAGGGGTGACATGTAAGCATTGAAAAGGGTAGGGCTCAGAGAGGAGCCCTGAGGAATGCCACAGGGTAAGGGAGTGGAGTGAGATTTAGAGGATCCCTCCCAAATTTGGAAGTATCGGTTGTGGAGGAAGGATTCCAACCAGGCCAATGGAGGCCCTGAGATACCTAATGCCCTTAGCCTATGGATCAGAATGTGATGGTTCACGGTGTCGAACGCCGCGCTTAGATCCAGGAGGATCACTGCCACTGATCCTCCTGAGTCCAAGATTTTGCGCGCTTCTTCCACGACAGCCATTATGGCTGTCTCCGTGCCCTGACCTGGGCGGAAGCCCGTTTGGGAAGGGTGGAGGCGGTTGTTATTTTCAAAGTAGGTTGAGAACTGCTTGTTAACACATTTTTCAGCCGTTTTGCTCACTATAGGCAGAAGGGAGATGGGGCGGTAGTTACCCAGATCTGTTGGGTCGAGATGTGACTTTTTCAAAAGGGGCTTCACAATGGACTTTTTCCAGCTTGGGGGCACAATGCCTTGAGTAAGGGAAGTGTTTATGAGTTGCACCAGAGGTGGGAGGATAGTTGATATAACTGATTTAAGAATATGGAGAGGGGCTGAGTCACGTGGAGAACCACTTTTGATGGATGAAAAAATAGGGAGAAGGTTTTCTTCTGTGGCGGGGGAAAAAGCGTTCAGACCAGAGCCGGGTTGCAACTGGGTGAGGGGCAGAGGATCGGGGGGAGTGTCATCTGTGAGGGGGGGGGGGGGAAGAGATTTTAATATATTTTGAATTTTTACGTTGAGGAATTCAGCGAATTCATTACAACGGTCCTTGAGCGGGTCATCGGGTGGGGGATGGTCTGTTGTTTTTAAAAGTTTGTTGATTATGCGAAACGTTTCTTTGACTGGGTTTGAGGAAGTTCTAATTTTTTCCTCAAAGAAAGCTGCTTGAGCGGATTTAAGAGCTTTTTTATAGGTAAGGATTGCGCAGCTATAGACTTTCTTTTTTTGGGGGGTAGATTCTTTCCTCCAAGCTCTTTCATGTTTTTTGCATAGTTTTTTTAGTAAGCGGAGCTCATGGTTGAACCATGGGGATCGCGGCTTACCCCTAGCGATCTGGACTGGGGTCTTGGGGAGGGTTAAATCGAGGGAATTTTCAATCCAAGCAGAGAACTTGGTGTCTGCTGCGTGGGTGAGGGAGTCATTAGGTGGCTTAGAGCGTTCCAGGAAGTGCCTCCATTCTTCTGTATCCAGTTTCGACCAACGACGTTTGAGACAGGAGGGGGGTAGGTTTGGCCGGTATGGAACTGGCAGGTGCCAACTAAAGCGGATAAAAAAATGGTCTGTCCAAGGTAAGGGTATCGGGTTTTGAATTTTTAAATTGGGAATGTTCGAGAATAGGGGGTCTAAAAGATGACCCTTATTATGAGTGGGTTGGTCACTGAGAAGGTGGAGTTGGTAGGCTGCGAGATCAAGTTGTAATTCTGAAGCTCCTTTATCATTGGGGTTGTCAAAGTGGAGGTTTAAGTCACCCAAGATGATGAAATTGGAAGAAGTGCTGGCTAATGCCAGAGCGGCTTCCAGAAGAGCGCTTGAAAAGCGACCTTGGGGGCCCGGTGTTCTATATACCAGGAGGCCTGAGAGAGATTTCCTAGGGTAAATTTGGATCGAGAACAAAGCATTTTCACAATCGAAAATGGGGCTGTCGGTGATGCGACAGGAGAAGTGGTCTTGATATATTCAGGCAATTCCACCTCCCTTCCATGCTGGTCTGTCAAAGCGCTGTATCGAATAACCCAGAGGCAAGGCTTGTCCACAACTTTTGTTCTTATGCCTAAAGAAGGTACAATTTTTCCTCCCCTACAAACAAAGTCCCCATCTACACTCAACTCGTCACGAACTTCCCAAAAAGCCCTTAATTTGGGATTAAGTTTACAATCATTGGACCAACCATTCATAATCCTCTTTTTGACTGTTAGTAAAAGGTCATCCTTCTTGTATTCTTCTTCCCAATTGCTCTTAGACAAACCAGCAGTGTCGCTAAACACACCAGCTACACAAAAATCACACCAAGGATCAGGGTCGATCTCCTTTAGGGGTAATGAAAGTCTACTGAGGAAACCAGCAATAACATTTTTTGCTCCAGGGACATATTGCACCTCATATACAAAATCCTGAAGTCTCATAGACATCCTAGCAATTCTTGCTGAAGCCCTAGAGAGACCCTCAGTGGTGAGTAGTTTAGTCAGAGGTTTAGGGTCAGATCTCAAAAGAAATTTATTTCCCCATATAAACTTTCTAAAATGCTCCATGACCCATACGCACGCTAATGCCTCACGTTCTATAATTGAATATTTCTCTTCTGCTGGAAAAGAGAACGAGACGCAAAAGCTATAACAACTTCTTTGCCTTCTTCAGACACTTGTGACAGAACACCCCCTAGACCAGTACCGCTGGCGTCAGTAGTGACAATAGTATTAGCTTGTGGATCAAAACCCTGTAATGTGGGAGCATATGCAATGGCTTCTTTAATGCTGTTGAATGATTTCTGACACACATCACTCCACTCAAAAGTAGCTTTGTTTTTCATCAGCAAACGCATTTCATAAGTCTTTCGTGAGAAGTTGTTGACAAACTTCGAATCATATTCTGCCAACCCTAAGAAAGATCGCAGTTTGTCCTTTGACTTAGGTGCAGGTGCATTGAGAATGCCTTCAACCAAACTATCCTTGGGTTTAATGCCAGCTCCCCCAATTTCGTGGCTCAAGTATGTGACAGAATTTTTAGCAAATTTGCATTTACTGCTTTCAGCAATTAACCCATTGTTTTTGAGCATGGACAAACTTCTCTCAAGATGGAATCGTGTTGTTTTGTCCTTTCCCATTATCAGAACGTCGTCCTGAAAGAATACAACCTCACGAATGTGGCTAAATAGGTTTGACATCAGTCTCTGAAAAACCACAGCGGCTGATGCCAGACCAAACAGCAATCTCTTAAATCTATAACAACCAAATGGTGTACAGAAAGACGTGAATTGTCTACTGCTTTTTTCTGACACCACCTGGTGGTACGCCCCCAAAAGATCCAAAGTAGAAAACCATTTGGCATTCCGTGTCAAAGAGAGCATTTCATCAATTCTGGGCAGTGGAATTTGGTCGACCCTCCACGCTTTCGACACCGGCCGAGACCACCGCTGCTTCCGGGCCACCCCGAAACGCACCCACGGACTCTTCTCCTGCCACACCTGCAACTTCACCTGCGACACCTGCAACTTCACCTGCGACAGAACCACCAAACCTCCAAGGACCGGTCCCAACCACCTCCGCTGCATGCTCCTCAACACCCACTCTGCACACAAACACGCCGTCGAGTTCTGGGACCTACTCGCCACCTCCGCCCCAGACGTGGCCTTCCTGACCGAGACCTGGTGGAACGACTCCTCGGCACCTGACATCGCCATAGCCATCCCAGACGGCTACAAGATCTCCAGCAGAGACCGCATCAACGGAATTGGAGGTGGACTAGCCATCTTCCACAAGTCCACCCTCCAGGTCCGCACACTCGCAGACGACTCCCTCAACTCCGCCGAACACCTTCACTTCCGGATCCAAACCGACCACAACACCACTCTCAGAGGAACACTCGTCTACAGACCTCCCAGACCCCGGGACCTCTTCAATGACTCCATCGCCGACCTCGCCAGCACCCACGCACTCGCCTCGACGGACTACATCCTCCTCGGGGACCTGAACTTCCACCTCGAGAACAACAACGACGCCAACTCCGCCACCCTGATCGACAACCTTGGCCTCCGACAACTCGTCACCAAACCCACCCACGCCGCCGGCCACACGCTTGACCTAGTCTTCTCCACAAGCACCCACAACGCCTTCTACCACACCACTGAACTCCACTGGACCGACCTCCGCTGCATCCACTTCACCTTCAAGAAACCAACCACGCACCACCGCACCCAACTGCTACCTCGCCGCTGCTGGAGCAAAGTCACCGAAGACCAGCTGACCTCCACCCTCGCCCAGAACCCACCCACCGCCCCCCGACACAGACGCCGTAACTTCAGACAGTGGATCGACGATTGTGCCAACACTCTGGCCCCGCTCAAGAAACCTCCCATCAACCACCCCAGCAAGAAAGCCGCCTTGTTCACCGAAGAACTCCTGACCTCCAAACGTACATGCCGGAAGCTGGAGAAGAAATGGCTCTACGACCACACACCAGACAGCCACGCAGCCCATAAGGACGCCATCCGCAGACATCATCACCTCATCAGAACAGCCAAGAGATCTTCCTTCAAAGCCCGCCTGGACAACAACGCACATGACAGTAAAGAGCTTTTCTTGTAAAAAACAAGGGTCCCCTGGAGGAATGGATGAGAACACAAACCCCTAGGTCAGGGAGTAACACAGTGAAAGTATCAACCTAGACAGTACTAAAAAACTTGCCCACGTAATAGTGGTAGGACACGAACAACCCACTTCCAGTTGCCTTTAACTGGAAGTGGGTTGTTCGTGTCCTACCACTATTACGTGGGCAAGTTTTTTACTACTGCCTAGGTTGATACTTTCACTGAGCAGAGAGCTTTTCAACATTGTGAAGGAACTCTCCAACCCCAGCGCCAACACCAACGACATCCCGCCCTCGCAAGATCCATGCGACCCACTGGCCACCTTTTTCGATCGCAAGATCGCTGACATCCACGACAGCTTCAACACCTCGTCCACCCCGACCGCAACAGACACGAAACGCCCCATGCACCATCCAGCTGGTCTCCTGGTCCTACGTCAACGATGACGAAACCCGCAAGGTCATAAACTCCATCCACTCAGGATCTCCGACAGACCCCTGCCCACACCACGTTTTCAACAAAGCTGACGCAACCATCGCACCCCAACTACGGAAGGTCATCAACATCTCCTTCAACACAGCAACTTTCCCGGAAAGCTGGAAGCACGCCGAAATCAACGCCCTCCTCAAGAAGCCCAAGGCGGACCCCAAAGACCTCAAGAACTTCCAGCCCATCTCCATGCTCCCCTTCCCGGTGAAGGTCATCGAAAAATTCACCAACATGCAGCTGACCCGCCACCTCGAGGGCAACAACATCCTAGACCCATCCCAGTCCGGATTCAGACGAAACCACAGCACCAACACAGCCCTCATCGCAGCCACAGACGACATCAGGCGCCAACTAGACAACAGCGAAACTTCAGCCCTCATCCTCCTGGACATGTCAGCCGCCTTCAACACGGTCTGCCACCGCACACCAAGAACACGTCTCCAAGAAGCCGGAATCCAGAAGAAGCCCCTGGACTGGACCACGTCCTTCCTCTCCGGCAGAACCCAGAGAGTCCGCCTCCCACCCTTCCGATCCAAAGCCACTGACATCATCTGCGGCGTACCCCAGGGCTCATCCCTCAGCCCGACCCTGTTCAACATCTACATGGCCCCCCTTGCATAAGTGGCCCGCCGGCACAACTTGAACATCATCTCCTACGCCGACGACACCCAGCTTATCCTCTCCCTCACCAAGGACCCACACACCGCCAAAACCAACCTCCACGAGGGAATGAAGGCCGAGGATGAGGAGCAGCCGCCTGAAGCTGAACTCGGACAAAACGGAAGTCCTCATCCTCGGCCCCACCCCCTCCGCCTGGGACGACTCCTGGTGGCCGTCCACACTGGGAACAGCTCCAACACCCACGGACCACGCACGCAACCTAGGATTCATCCGCGACTCCTCCCTCTCCATGTCGAAGCAGGTCAACGCCATCTCCTCCTCCTGCTACAACACCCTCTGCATGCTTCGCAGGATCTACAAGTGGATCCCGACCGAAACCAGAAGAACGGTGACCCAAGCTCTCGTCAGCAGCAGGCAGGACTACGGCAATGCACTCTACGCAGGAATCCCGGTCAAACACCTGCGACGATTACTCCAAAACGCCTCCGCCCGACTGATCCTCAACGTCCCCTGCCGCAGCCACATCACCTCCCACCTAAGAGACCTGCACTGGCTCCCCGTCAACAAGAGGATCACCTTCAAACTCCTCACCCATGCACACAAAGCATTCCACAACACTGGACCAGCCTACCTGAACAACAGACTCAACTTCTACACCCCCGCCAGCTCCGCTCTGCCAGCCTCGCCGCCGTCCCGCGCGTCCAACGAACAACCTCCGGCGGCAGATCCTTCTCCTTCCTCGCTGTCAAGACCTGGAACACCCTCCCCACCCATCTGCAGCAGACCCAAGACCTGCTCACCTTCAGAAATGTCCTCAAGACCTGGCTCTTCGAACAGTAGCAGCACCCTCTCCCCTCAGCGCCTTGAGACCCTCACGGGTAAGTAGTGCGCTTTACAAGTTCATTGATTGATTGATTGACCAATATTTTGCTGTTAAGATACCTTAAGTCCACACACAAACGGGCCTTACCATTGGACTTACGGGCTAAGACCAATGGAGAAACCCATTCTGCTGCTGCTACTGGTTCAATGACTTTGTTAGTAAGCATTTTTTGCAACTCCTCTTTGACTTCATCCCTAATTATGAAAGGAATGTTCCTTGCTGTATGTATTTTAGGAATAGCTCCCTCCTTTAAACGAATCTGATGGGTGAAACCCTTTAATTTTCCCATACGATTCGCAAATACTTCTGGAAACTCTTGTAAAACCCATTTCTTAGTGTCTTCTCCGTCACACAACACTAAGACCTGCTCCTTACTATTAGGTTTAAGAATGATATCTAACAATTTTTGGTCTTTCCATCTCAAAACCTATGCTCCTTCCTTAGCTATGTACAACTTTCCTACAGATTGTCTCTCTTTAAAACGGAATATTAATGTTCTAAAACCTAACCATATTGATTCTTTCACCTGTGAAACTTTCCGCAGAAACGTCGTTAAGTTCTAACCATTCTCCACTCTTGTTGACAAACTGATTTTTCCATACATCTTGTGACACAATAGTAAAGGGAGACCCTGAGTCTGCTGCTAATTGGACTGTGATTCCACCAAGCGAAGCATAACACAACGGTTTTGAAGAGGAGTTACTCGTGATGTTTAGTACCACTTTCTTTTTTTTAACATAATTAACCTGTACCTTGTTATCACTAGACGTTGACGAACTATCATCATCCCCTTCTTGTAAACAGGCAACTTTTCCTTTCAACTTTTTTTTAGATTTGCGGTTACACACCCTAGAGAAGTGTCCAGTAAGACCACACACCATACATTTTGCAGACATAGCCGGGCATTTCTCTTAAGCCGCAGAATGTTAGTAACTGCCACACCTTTAACAAATTAAATTGCTAAACCTCTTTTGTTCAGTACCATCAAATGTTTTCCTGTCCGCATTATTTGGTTTCGTCTTATCAAATTTTGCACTTCTATAATTTTTGTATGACGATTTCTTTTAAACAACCTTCCCAACAATTTCTTCTGAACCTTTTTTATCTTGGGAAAGTGTAACTTTAGCACACCGTTCAGAAAGTTCAGCTTTTTTCACCATCGCAATAATGTCCTTCAAACAACTTTCACCTTCCACCCACAATTTATCCTGTAAACTCTTAGTTCGAGGCATGTGGGCTGCTGAATTCATATCTGTGCATAGATCGCCGCCTAGTGTTGGGTCCGGATGATTGCACGTTGTTGTTCCGGAAGAGTCTTCGAAGTATCACGAGATAGGTGGCTCCTCCCTCGGACTACAGTGCGCATGGGCATCCTCTCCATCCTCAGATTGTTTTTTTCCGCCATTGGGTTCGGATGTATCTTCCTTTACTCGAAGTTCGGAATCGAAACTACTCTTTCTAGAGGCCAAAAGGCCTCCGCTATCGTCGGTATTGTCTCGTATCGGTGCCGACAACTTCTTTACAAACTTTATACTACTTGAGACGTCAAATCGGGCCTCGGGCCTTCTCGGCGCCACGCGACCACTCTTCGATGGAACGGAGCCCATTCAAGAGATGCCCTCAATATAACTCCAAATACCCACATATCGATAAACACCCTGTATGTAACAAGTGTTTATCTCCAGAACATGATGAATCAGACTGCCTAGCCTGTGCCCAGTTCCGTTCAAAAAAGACACTTCGAACTCGACGGGCGGCTAGACTCACCATTCAGAGACACATGCCAGCGCCAGAGAATATCTTCGTCGACGAAGACGATCTTGTCGAGGCAGAAGAATATGAAGACCAATCGGATCAAGGATCGGAGCATGACTCCGACTACTACATCGACGAGGAAGAAGACATCGTCGAGGTAGGGGACGACGAGCAAGGGATTGGAGCCGTAGAGGACGACTCCGGTGACGAAACGGGCCCAACCGTAACTACGGCGGCCTATACGTTCACGTCCATGGTTCAACAGGCTCAGGTCGAGGCATCGTCACAAGGCCTTAGCCAAGATCTCGAAAGACATTCTACAGCCCCGCACTACAGCCCGGCTAAGAATATTACCAAAGAGCCGTCGAATCCACAAGCTCCAAATGTGGTGATGTCGAAACCAAAAGTGGTGGAAGAAAATCTTCTTTTGAACTCCAGTTCGTCTGACCTTCCTCTCCATTCTTAAGAAAATCTTTTTTCCCCTGTGGCCCTCTCTCCCTCCACCTCACCTCTGCCCTGATGAAGGTATAGCCTATGCCGGGCTATATACCGAAACGCGCGTCGGTGTCTGTTCCACCCTAGGAACCTACAAAACCATCTGGGACTTCATGTCATCTGTCCCCAATCCATCCTATGCATCTGTGGCTATCGTGTGAAGTGCTGTATGATGTGTGAATGATTGTGTCTGTGTGTTGGTGGTATGTGTCGTGGGAGTATGGGCTATAAATAGGAATTAATCCCCTTGTCAAATTTTTTTTATCATTGTATATTTATAATTGTTCTTTTTGAACATGTTTGTTCCTACTTCTAAAATATAAAATGAAAATGAAAAAAATGAATTCCTAATAAATAGGTTTGATAATACATATGTGTCTATTCATTCGTGAGATATCCACCTAGGGTTCAGAGTGCAATATAAAGTGTTTTGGACCTCTTGTAGGCCATCTTTTTAAAATTACAGGGCAGGTTCCCTTCCTTGTTTGATTCTTGTCTTTTCCCCGTCTACCTGCCCGATATTGATGTGGGGTCCCTCGTCTTTTTGAAGGAACAGAAAACGAAAACGAAACATATCGACTACACGGTCTTCGGACCACATTACGTCGATCCATCGGAGTCAAGACCGAAGAAGCTTGTAGACAACACTGTCTTCGGGCCAAACTATGTTGAACCATCGGCATCGAACATAAGTCATCAAGCCGAAAAGCAGCGACCCAGTACCTGCGCCAAAGCAAAAGGGCGTCGAACGGAAAACATCAGCGCCGAGTGCTGAAAAAACAGACAAAGGACTCGATCCAAAGAAGGTTGTCGAACCAAAACAAAAGGCCGACAAACCAATTGCTATCCAAAAGAAAAGCATCGAGCCGAAGAAAATCGAACCAAAAAAGAGAATCGAGCCTACATCAAAGGGCGTCTATCCAGAACCATCGGTTCCAAAATCAGCACAGGTACAAAAAGTTGTACTCGAGCCGAAAAAGACTGTAGACGGGACTTCGGCACCGAAAAAACCGGCACTACAAAAACAAACAGTAGTACCACAAAAGACAATCGGACCGATTAAATTTGGCCTCCCACCTACCTCTAAGTCAAAGGCGGTCGACCCAAAAGCCGGCGTCGAACCAAAGCTAATTAAACAAAAGACTTTGGCAAAACCACAAAAGACTGCTGAACAGGAAGTCTTAAATCCAGACCCTGAATCAGTTGAACAATCAAAACTCTATATCGACCCTGACTCTGGCAAACTCACTCTCTACAAGAGGAAGCTTAGGCCAGACACTGAAAGGGACACCTACACTATTCCACTTAAAAAGAAAGGGGACTGCTCTACCTCACCTATTCTTTTTGAGCCTATCCAGCCACATAGGCCACACACATATTCATATACGCCCACACACTCAGATGAGGAAGTGGATGAGGAATATGATCAAGAATACAACTATCCAGTGGATGCTGACCCGGATAGTAACACACAGCCATGGGTTGACCCAACACAACCAGGTGATTCGCAACCCATACCTGATACACCTGCATACCCTGCTAGGCCTTCTCCTACAGAAGACACAGCTGCTTTCAATTCACTAATTGAAAGAGCAGCAAGCCATCACAATGTGGACATGCATGCAGATCCTGTAGAGGAGAATTTCCTCTTTGACACTTATGCAACATCAGAAAGGACAGTTAAAACACTGCCCATGTTAAAAGGGGTGCTTAAACATGCAGGGGACATATTTAAGGATACCACTAGGGCCAGGGTCATTAACCCAAGGATAGAAAGGAAATACAGGCCAGCGCCAGTAGACCCTACTTACATTAAGGGACAACTGCCTCTAGATTCTTTGGTGGTGGCGAATGCACGTAAACGTGCAAACTCTCAAACAACTGGGAAAGCAGCACCCCCCGACAAAGAGTCAAAGATTTTTGAGGCATCGGGGAAAAGGGTAGCCGCACAGGCAGCTAATATATGGAGAATATCAAACACGCAAGCCCTGTTAGCCAGGTATGACAGGGCACACTATGATACCTTAGAAACGCTTTTACAGCATCTGCCTGACGCTTACAAAGAACAAGCTGAACAACTGATACAAGAGGGAAAGCTAATCACTAACGCTTCCATTAAATGTGCCTTGGATGTGGCAGATACAGCTGCCAGATCTATTAACACTAGCGTTATGATCAGGAGACATGTGTGGCTACGCATTTCTGGTTTTAAGAACGAAGTTCAGTCCACTTTGTTAAACCAGCCTGTTAATCCTGACTTCTTGTTTGGTCCGGATGTAGATACCATACTGGACAAAATGAAAAAGGACATTGAGACGGCTAAGTCAATGGGAGCCCTACAGTCACAACAACATAGAGGCTCCTTTCGTCACTCAGGCTACAGAGGGGCTGCAAGAGGCAGCTCATCACAGCAGACCACAAACTATAAGGGAAACACACAAACCACCTACAATGAGAACAATCGAGGTGGACACGGCGGCAATAACAACAAAGGCAGAGGACGAGGGAACAACACCACCAGATCCTCTGCTAATACAAAACAGTGACTCCTTAGCGCTACCCCCGGGCCACATAACACCGGTCGGGGGACGTTTACAACAATTCCTACCAGTCTGAGAAAACATCACTACAGACAAGTGGGTAAGGCAAATATCCAACATGGCTATTGCCTAGACCTAACCTCTACACCGCCCAACATCCCTCCAAAACACCGGCCTATGTCCGCGGAACACCTCGACTTATTGCAACAACAAGTTATCCGCATGCTGCAAAAAGGGGCCATAGAACTAGTACCACTAGAACATCGAGGTACAGGAGTGTATTCACTATACTTCCTCATCCCCAAAAAGGACGGGTCTCTCAGACCAATATTGGACCTCAGGCCCCTAAATCAGTACATCTTATCCGAGCATTTTCATATGTTCACTCTCCAACAAGTGTTACCACTGTTGCGGAAAGGAGACTTCCTCGCAACCTTGGACCTCAAAGACGCATATTTCCATATCCCAATACATCCTGCTCACAGGAAGTATCTCAGGTTTACGCTACTGAATCAACATTACCAATTCAAAGTGCTTCCATTTGGCGTAACAACAGCTCCAACAGTGTTCACAAAATGCCTAGCAACAGTGGCTGCACATTTAAGAAGACAACATATTCACGTCTATCCGTACCTGGACGACTGGCTTATACAAGCAAAGTCATCCCAGCAGTGTGCCAGTCACATGTCAAAAACAATTCACCTACTGCACAGCCTAGGCTTCACCCTAAACTACCAAAAATCTCACCTTCAGCCATCCCATGTACAGCAGTACCTAGGAGCAACAGTGGATACCTTGACAGCAAAAGCATACCCGAACGCTGCAAGAATAAACAGTATGCAGCTACTAATCCAAAAGTTCAAGCCCCAACACTCGCTCTCTGCTCAAGTGTTTATGCAACTCATAGGCATGATGGCCTCCTGCATCTTCATAGTCCCTCACGCCAAACTACACATGCGCCCGCTACAAGAGTGCTTAGCACGGCAGTGGAACCAGGCTCAAGGACAATTGAAAGACCTAGTGTTGGTGACCAGTCGTGCATACAACTCTCTGCATTGGTGGAATCCAAAAAACCTTTGCAAGGGCCGACTGTTCCAGGAGCCTATGCCACAAATAGTGCTGACGACGGACGCATCTCTCATAGGATGGGGAGCCCATGTCCTTCAGTACACAGTGCAGGGCCTATGGACGGCACAACAAAAGAAAATGCACATCAACTTGCTGGAAATGATGGCAATCTTTCTGGCAATGAAAGCGTTCATAGTACATTTATGCAACAAAGCTGTGTTGATCCGGACGGACAACATGACAGCAATGTACTACATACAGAAACAGGGAGGAACACACTCCCCACAGCTATTACATCTAGCACAAAGCATGTGGAAGTGGGCCATCCAAAGAAACATTTCTCATGGCGGAACACCTCCCAGGCAAAGACAACCAAGTAGCGGATCTGCTCAGCAGACACAGCCAACAGTTGCACGAGTGGGAGATTCATCCCACGGTCCTCCAACCATACTTCCAACAGTGGGGACAACCAGAGATAGACCTGTTCGCCACAAAGGAAAACGCAAAATGCCGGTACTTTGCCGCCAGGTTTCCACATCCGCAGGGCAATGCGATATGGATGAACTGGTCAGGCAGATTTGCGTACGCTTTTCCACCAGCACCGTTACTACCGCTAGTGGCACGCAAACTATGATAGCATTCACTGACACTAATCCTAGTTGCTCAAACATGGGCGAGGCAACCATGGTACACAACGTTCCTAGAACTTTCCGTGGTACCTCATCAAAGACTGCGGCTAACGCCCACTCTACTCACTCAGAGCCATGGAGACATACAGCACCCAGATCCGCAACAGCTGAACCTTGCAATCTGGCTCCTGAAGTCCTAGAGTTTGGGTACCTAAACTTACCTCCTGACTGTATGAACATTATCAAGGAGGCAAGAAAACCTACAACCAGAGCTTGTTATGCCGCAAAATGGAAGCGCTTTGTCATCTACTGCAATAATAATGACGTAAACCCGCTAGAAGCTTCAACGCAAAATATCATTTGCTATCTTTTGCACCATCGTTGCAATCTAGCTTATTTATCTATAAGAATACACTTGGCTGCCATTGCAGCGTATCTTCAAAACAGGCAGCATCTTTCGCTAATCAGAGTACCTGCGATTAAGGCATTCTTGGAGGGGCTCAAAAGAATAATCCCCCCAAAACACCCACCTTCACCTGTCTGGAACCTTAACATCGTTTTAACCAGACTAATGGGACCACCATTTGAACCTTTGCATTCCTGCGAATTACAATTTCTAACATGGAAAGTGACATTCCTAGTGGCAATTACTTCACTTAGAAGAGTTAGTGAGCTACAAGCCCTAACTATTCAAGAGCCATTCATCCAAATACATGCCAATAGGGTAGTTCATAGAACAAACCCTAAGTTCATGCCAAAGGTGGTATCCCAGTTTCATATCAATCAGACAATAGAACTGCCAGTGTTCTCTCCAAATCCACAGTCAGTACCTGAAAGGGCTCTATACACACTAGATGTCAAGAGAGCACTTCTCTACTACATTGATAGAACTAAGGATTTTCGAAAAACTAAACAGTTGTTTGTTGCCTTCTCACCACAATACAAAGGCAACCCCATTTCAAAATCTGGGTTAGCCAGATGGATAGTTAAGTGCATCCAAATATGTTATCTCAAAGCAAAACGCACTTTAACAGTTCCCCCAAGGGCGCATTCTACACGCAAACTTGGGGCATCCATGGCTTTCCTAGGAAATATTCCTCTAGAGGAAATATGTAGAGCAGCCACATGGTCTACCATACATACATTCACAAAACACTATTGTGTAGATGTACATTCCAAACAGCAAGCAGCTGTAGGACAGGCTGTTCTAAAAACTCTTTTTCAGACTGCTGCAGCTGGCACAGGTAGCCGCCGCTAAGGGAGAAACTGCTATACATTCTATGCACAGATATGAATTCAGCAGCCCACATGCCTCGAACGGAATATGCTACTTATCAGTATGCATCTGTTCTTGGCATGTAGGGCTGCTGACATTCATATCGCCCACCCTCCTCCCCGGTGCCTGTCGCAGCTGTAGCATTCCTTATTTATTTCTTACTTTCTTGCATGACATCCTTTACTGTACCATACTCCATCTCTGCCACAATGGCGAAAAACAATCTGAGGATGGAGAGGATGCCTATGCGCACTGTAGTCCGAGGGAGGAGCCACCTATCTCGTGATACTTCGAAGACTCTTCCAGGACAACAACGTGCAATCATCCGGACCCAACACTAGGCTGCAATCTATGCACAGATATGAATGTCAGCAGCCCTACATGCCAAGAACAGATGCATACTGGTAAGTAGCATATTCCTTCTTAGTGTACATGACAACTTGGTCACGTATGAGTTTGTCATGCAGTTGTGCAAACCTACAGTTGACTCGTGTTTTTCTTGTTTCCTATGAAAAAAGAATGCCTAGTGACTGCTATACACACTGAAGGATAGAAATGGTCATCAAGATCCAAAATTGCTACTTTAATTACATCTAAGTCCCCTTCAGATCTTTCGTGCTTATGCAATTCATTAAATATACGTAACCCTTCAGGACCTAAGGAATACAAAAGCATTCTTTTTTGTTCTCTCAGGACAAAATATACCATTGACATCTTCCAGGTTCGCTATATAATTAAGGAAGTATTCTTTCCAGTCTAACCATGACACTACAGGTTCCCCAGGAGTCGCCGGAAATTCTTTTGGACAGTTAAGGTGAAGATTTGATAATTTGACATCTCCTGATGTGTTTGACCTTGAGGAATTTGGTTCAGTAGACATATTTTAAAAACACAGGCGACAATTCCTGAGTGAATTTAGGTTGTGCGAAACTTCCTGAATAAGATGAGGTTGTCCTGAAGGTATAAGTCACCAATAGTCACAAAAAGCAAAATACAGAGTAGAATAAAAATATTTAAAAAATGACGTATGTATATAAAGTCGCTTCATTAGATTTATACTTCGTAAGGAAAAACTTCCAGTAAATGGTGCTGTGTGTATGCAGAGTCACTTCACCAGAATTAGAATTTGCTAAGAAAAAACTTCTAGTAAATGGTGCTGCATTTACTTGTAAACACAGGTAAATGTACTCAGAAAAGAAAATACTGTGGTTTCCTGTTGAGATCGCTGTTATCTTAAATCACAATAGCCAAGCAGTTTGTGAGAAAAATGCATCCTCCGTGAAACACTCGATCCGGCACGAAAAAGGCTGTGATTACAGTTGCTATGGAAACCAAAATAGCCGCCGTGTGTGACTTCCAGGCGTGATGACGTTCGCTGACCCGATGATAGTAGCATCAGCAGATCAGCGTCATACGCATACAGACATCTCCCAGCCATGGCACAAGAACGCACAAAATGCGGGATTTGAATATGCAAAGAGCGGGTATCGTGCAGCATTTAAAGTTCGTTAAACGCGCGACTTGCACCTGGGTAAGCGTTTACTTTTAATTCTGGAAACACAGTAATCACTTTCTTCCAGCTTGTACTCAGTAACTGCTCGCTTTCCACAAGAATCACCGTAGCTCAAATCGGGCCAAACACACGATGGTCTCACAGCAGATAAACATTGACTATCGAGATCGCTCCGCGTAGTTCCTCACAAACACTCTGCTCGTTTCAGTTACTCACGGAAAATATTTCAGTGGTCCGAATAGCCTTCGTTGGATGTTCTTATTTTCAGAGATGTTTCGTGGTTCCCAGTAAACTTCATAAACAGCAGGGAAACTATGCTGTGCCCATCCTTGTCGCCAAAATTGTAGTGGATCCGCGGTTGAAATAATTAAGTGTAGTAATCACACATAGATAATTAGATAAATAAATTAATTTAATGAAAGTAAGTAGAGTACATAAATGCATGCAGCTAAGTGGGGAACTGCTGGAAGAATGAATCATAATATTCTTACAATCCAGTAGGAAACATGACATTCCAATACATGTAAAACATTCTATTACATTCTATTACATAGTAGTAGTTCTAACACAGTAATACCTTAAAGGGATATGCCATTACTACACTCTCCCAGCTCTGAGAAAAACTGAACTTTGGGAAGCTTTCCAATGTTTTTCAAGCAGTCTGGGCTGGAGCATTTGCTCTACAGTTTGGGAGTGCAGAGATCTCTAGTGGTTGCTTCTACGGCTGTATTCAGTATGGTTAAAAGTGGTTCAAGAAAGACACAAACA
Source organism: Lissotriton helveticus (assembly GCF_964261635.1). Classification (NCBI taxonomy): domain Eukaryota; kingdom Metazoa; phylum Chordata; class Amphibia; order Caudata; family Salamandridae; genus Lissotriton; species Lissotriton helveticus. The sequence goes on along the minus strand of NC_136057.1, from coordinate 1,938,456,477 downwards.
CTTATGTTTATTTTAAATGCTATATTGAATATAAACTGCTGACAATAATTTTTGTTAAACATTGTAATGCATGTATTTACATAATGATGGCATTTAAATGTGATTACTGATTCTTCTGATAACATCGCGATTTGGTTATTAATGTTTCAATGTGGTGATCCTACCAAAGCCAATAGGCATGCCTGATGTATTATTGTGGTTAACCTCATGACAAATCCAATTGCCTTTGCTTCTAAATTGATGTGGTGTCCCTTTAATAATTAAAAGGTTTTTGTTATTGAGAATAACACCTCTCCAATTGGGATCTGAGGGGAGATATTGTGATGGGAATAAGGGGGTTGTGATCCACGGGGGTGGAATGGCGGGTGTGTGGATGTGTATATGTATGTGTATTTATCACGTTTCACCCCTAGTGGGCACAGGCCAGAATCCACTGACATGGTTAAACTGGAGAATATACAGAAGTTAGTGGCACCCCAAGAGTATAGCGCTAGGATTGAGGGATGGTCCCTGAGGAGAAGGTGTGTGCTTACCGGGTCACCTGACAAATTTCTTAAGAGTGCTATTCAGGTGCCCTAGCTGGTCTTCAAATTCACTTCTGGGAGGCCGGAGAGTTGCCTTTAGTGATTGTGTTGTGTGAGTTTAACCAGAGGCCCATAGGCTGTCCTAAGTGAACCTAGGGAATTTGTGAATTCCTAGGTAAAGGGACATGGACCTTGTTCTGGCGGTAGACTGCCGGCGATATCTAGGTTCCCAGGCTGGTTCCTGTGGGTGGAGCTTCTGAGAGGAGGGACTGTCATTTCTTTCTTCAGGAGGCATGAGCCTTCTTGAAGTTCTGTAGGTTTTAAGGAACCTTGGGTTGCATACATAGTCCCAGTGTCCACGGAGGACAGGGGGGATCCAGGTTCCTGGGATTGCTCCCTTGGGAGACATCAGTCATCCTAAAACTTGTTATATAAGGTCTAACTGAATAGATGTCTTATTTGTAGAGAGAAATGTAGAACCTTTACTACATATGTTGTTAGTTATAGCTCTGACTAGAAGTGTATGGGCTGGATGCTTGTCAAGATGAATGCTTTTTGTAGCAGGTTCCCTCTGGCATTCGGTCCTCTCTCCATGTACACTAATGGTGCATGGTTCTTATATTGGTCCCATAAAGACAAAATGTGTAACTAGAGAATTGCATATTTTCAACTGGCCTTCAATGGCAGCAAGGTAAAATGCATTATCTGCATATGTTGTAGTTGACGGATGAACATCAAAGGAGCCCCTTAAAATGTACAGGCTTGTGATTTATAAAGTCTTTGGGATGCTTCTAGATATCGAGTAAACCTTTTATGGAAATCAAGTTACAGGTGATCGTAAGCATTTCCATTTTCTTCCCACTTTCCATTCATTCTCATTTTCTCATTCCATTTAGGTTTCTGCCCTTAAATATGAACTAAGGTGCACGACCATAAATAGAGAATGTGGGTATGCATTCTGTGTACATGTTTGGTTTTAAGGTATGCTTTCTGTGTACACGTTTGGTTTTAAGCATTTTGAGAAGCACCATGGTCTTGTCATTTTGTTGTGGTTGATTCACACACTTGTAATAGTAGAGAACTAATATGAGTGTTACTAGAATAAAGAAGTGTTGAAATGAGACCGTATTTTTGTATATAACTTTATTTCAAAAACCTAGTTGAGCCCTTTGACAGGTATGTTTTTTCTTGATTTCATGGAACTTGTTGAACCCACCTTCACTGTGGTTTCAGTTCCTAGTCACTAGTTGGGACCATGTGCAACAGAGCACAGTTTTATTGCTTTTTGTATTCAGAATACATAGAAAACCGATTCGAGCACCCTATGAAACAGATTTGTTTGTACGAGCTGAATTACTCAGCCAGAAAGCTAGGCTACACTTTTTTGTGTAATAGACAGCCACACTAGAGTGGCCTAAGTGAATGATACGTGATCAAATTTTAGAAGACCAAATACTTTTGCACCTGTGGTAGGTGGTGCATCGGATTTGATGGTATCCTTTATGCATTTTCGCTTTCTTTCCATGATGTCATTTTAGAGGAGCTCATTAACATTATTTGGTCACTGCCTATTGAGTTTGATCACAACACTGATGCTTAGTATGTCGATTGTTGTAGGCCATTAGGAGCTACCCCAACAGGTTACCTTTCTCAAGTCAATACATTTATTCCACCTTCATTTGACCAGACATCTCATTGTGTGTGGATAGGGGTTGAGGGGTAAAAATGCCATAACAAGAGAAATTTATATGTTGTGCTTTTCCCTGTTGCCAACAGGCTCATGCCGATATTGTACAGCAGCTGGTGCAGTCCCGACTTGAGACCGCAGAACACCTTCAAATCACTACCTCGAAGATAGCTGAGCAGCAGGTGGAAGCAGCCAGGCTAAATATAGATGTCGCTCGACAGATTAGAGAGGTGAGGGGTGAAAAGAAAGAACTGAGAGTGAATGCACAATGCCGCATGAGTTTACTAACCTAGTGTGGACTCAGAATGGTCTTGAGCTTTGTAACTGTATGCTTTTTATGGGGTCTGCTGGGTATCAAGAACTCACTGGTCTTTGTTCAACCACTGCTTGCAAATATTCATTTAGTATTTATTTCCTTACGCTCTGCCACTGGGACCCTTAGGAGCTTTATGAGGTCAGCAGTGCACACTTTTTTCTTAATTTGCTAGTTCTAAAATCAGATCCTTAATCTGCCACCTGAACTAACTTCTGAGGTTTGGGCAGAATACAGTAAGAGTAGCAAATTATCCTGTGTATGTGCAGGCACAGCCATTGGAACCACTGTGTCAAGGAAGTTACCTAGCAGAAAGATGGAAAGGTTAGGTTTACACTATAAAAATGTGCAGGAGACTGATTGAGGAAGAACGGGATCTTGAAATGGACCGTTCATTTTAAAAAACTGTTCGGTCCTTTCTGCAAATATGGTCTGACTATACCTTGATGTGGCTAATTGAAATCCATCCATCGTGGATCCTCATCCTTCCAAACAGACATTAACCTTCTATCAGTAGATATGTCTAGGACTGAGTTTGTGTTTGTCTGCTGGGAATTCTGGGCTTTCTTAGACTAGAGAAAGTGGAACGGGCGACAGACCACTCAGTCTCGTATTGCTTCTTTTCAATATCTCTCATATTCACTGTTGTGGTAACTATCCAAAGCACATTTTCCTAATATTTTTCTCATTTGAGGTCTAACACAACATAGAGATAAGACACTTTTGTTGAAATCAGCAGAAGAAGCTTATTTTTCGTTGTACCAAGTATGACTTCCATTGGGGTGAGGAAAGGTTAGTTCAAAATAGTAACAAAGCCGGAATTTCTTTGAGGCCCTCCATGTCAACTTGTGTAGCTGGGACTTACTTTCCTCACCAGCAGTGAAATCTAGGAAAACTTACAGAACTGCATTGAACTGATCGCCAAAGACGTTCCTACAAAGTGTTGTCCTCAAATGTCCAATGGCAGTATCCAATAGAGACATCCAGCCGCTGTAAGAGACTGGCTCTATATATACTGCACCAAAGTGAGGTTCAGTGTGTATAGAGTCCAAGGGTCTCCAGTGGTTTGGCAGAGGTTAAAGTTAGATAGAACCTTACTCTCTAAAGTGGTAGCTTGGTCGAGCAGTAAGGCAGTATCAGAGGACAGTGTTAAGCATTTGATGTACACACTTAGTCAGCAAATGAATTCACACACTCAAGAACTGAACTCTAGGCCCATTGTTTTTGTATAAAAAATACACTGTTGTTTATTTTTAGAACCAAGCAAACCTGGTACAGATAAGCATTAAATATTTTTCAGTAATAGGTTACTGGATATAGAACTGTTTTAAAATGCAATTGGAATTGTACTTTGTTTGATTTACAGGGGAGCAGTAGAATGCAACACTTTGCAAATACAGTACATTGGAATGAATAGGAGTGAGAAAGTGCCATCTTTCTTGCGTGGTATGCCCCCACTTTTTTGCTAAATGGCTGATGTAGTTTGACTGAGTTTGCCCTGGGCTCCTGCCAATCAGGTGCCCAGGGCCTGTGTTCCTTTCCTAAAACTGTGTTGAAACGAAAATCCAATTGGCATCTCTGGTCACCTGTCAGCCCCTGCTAAATGGTACCCTAGGTACCCAGGGCATTGTGACCAGAGAAGACCCCTAAGGGCTGCAGCACTTTTTGTGCCATCCCTAGGGGCCCTGTACCCTGACACACACATGGCGGAGGTCGCAGCCCATCTTCGGAGATCAGGGGTTCCAGTCTTTTCCTATCTTGAAGATTGGTTGTTGAAGGCGGGCTCGGCCCAAGCAATTGTCTCCCACCTCCAGGCAACGGCGAACCTTCTGCATTTGCTGGGGTTCACTGTCAGCGTCCCAAAGTCACACCTGACCCACTCTCAGATGCTCCCTTTCATTGGAGCGATTCTGGACATGGTGAAGTTTGGACCTATCCTCCTGAACGGCGAGTATAATCTGAAAGAAACAGTTAGTTATAGATTCCTTACCTTAGAATTACCCCCAGGCTTCAGACTGGTTCCGGAAAGTTCTTCGTCAGCAGTACCTCTGCGCATCGAAAGGTGGCGTCGGTCGGCTCCGCGTTTGTCGTTGGCATCGTGGTCGCGGGATGATGTCGCAGTAGCGACTCAGACGCCACCCTCGCGCGCTGTCAGTTCTTTCTTTTTCTGCGCCAGCTAGCGCAGATCCGTAGAGAGTGGTACCTCCAGTCACTTTTTGACTGAACTTTTTAAGCTACTTTTGTCAACGTCTTTTTAAGTCCTAACCACTCCTGATGCACATTGGGATGCCCGGCTTCAAGGCTTGCTGTTTATGTACCCGACTGATGTCTGTGACGGATCTGCACCGCCTGTACCTCTTTTGCCTGGAGCTCCCCCATGATCCCAAGTCGTGCTCTGCGCCGTTCGAGTTCTCAGTCGCAAGGGAGGTCGAGGGACTGGTCGCGGAGCCATCACCACGCGTCTTCTAAGTTTCTAAGTCTTCGCACTCTGGTTCAGGTAAGTCAAAGGAAAAGAAGAAGTCGAAGAAGCATCTTCACCTTCCGACTTCTCCCCGTCAGTCGGCAGACGTGACGATGGATGCGAGTGGTGCCCCTCTCACTCCGCGTGCAGAGCCTGAAGAGCCGACTCAGAGTTTTCCTCACTTCCCGGGACCCGGAACAACCCCCGCCCAGTTTCGTCAGTTGTACGAGGCAATGCATGCCATCTTTGGGCAGCCCGAACCCGCTGGCGCGCTTTTGGACCCCGCAGACTTGATTGGGGGCCCTAGGCCTTCTCCACCAGCGGCTCCGGTGCCGCACAGCCCCTGTGGATCCAAGCCTGGAGTGGGGTTTTTGTGCCCCTGTTCACTCCTGGGGTCCCTTTCAGGCCAGATTGGCACCCAGAGGCTGAGGAGGAGGAGGACTGGGAGGGGTCAGGTGACCCTCTGACCGACCAGTTGGAGTATGATCCGGACCAGAGAGAGGACCTGGGGGATGCCAGTGGTCTTGAGACCTCCCCTGACCTTGGCATGTTGAATCCTCCTACTGTGGCTATGTAGGAGGGAGCGTCATACGCAGTGGTGTTGCGTAGGACGGCCGAGGCTCTCAACCTCGAGCTACCTACAGTGGCGATCAGGACTAACCTCCTGACAGAGGTGCTTCAACCGCAAGCGACCTCTTCGGAGCCCTTGTTGCCATTTAATGAGGCCCTCACCAACATCCTTTTGTGCACCTGGTCCAGGCCCAACATGGGGGCTCCCGTGGATAGGATGGTTGCACGACACCACTGCCCGTCTCCGGGCGACCCTACTTTCCTCTCCCAACACCCCACCCCTGAGAGCTTAGTGGTCCAAGCCTCTGCTTCCAAGAGCACATTCCCTTTCGCACCACCGTATAGGGAATCCAAGAAGCTGAGTCATCGTGGGAAGAAGGTGTTCGAGGCATATGAGCTGCAGATCACACACTATGCATAGATCGCCATCTGGTGTTGGGCCCGGATGTTTGCAGTTTGTTATTGTCTTGGAAGAGTCTGTAGAAGTCACAAGATAGGGGACTCCTCCTTTGGACAATAGTGCGCATGGGCATCGACTCCATCTTCAGATTGTTTTTTTCCACCATGGGGCACGGATGTCATCCACGCGTTCCAGTCCGGTATTATTATCGAGTTAACTTTCGACGTACAATCCTTACGCAATTCTTCGGTATTGTCTCAATCGCGTTTCCCTTTCGACGCGCATCTCCACAAACTTCTACCACGGTTCCAGTCGCCAAAGCAGGCCTTCGGGCCTAGAATGGAAAGGACTCCCTTCAAAAAAAATTCCTCAATGTGGAGCCAAGTTTCCACATGCTGATCTGCATGAGATGTGTAACCTCTGCCTTTCACCTGAACACGAGGCCAAAGATTGTCCAGCTTGTGCCTCTTTCCGCTCCAAGAAAACCATCGGAGATCGTCGAGCGCGAAGAAGTATGGCTCGATCGTCGACATCGATTCCGGACGACATCTTCCAGGAAGGCATCTATGTACTGGAGCAGGAACAGATGGAAGAAGGCACCTTCAGCGCCTCAGACGTCGAAGACCACTCCCCGGGGATACGGGTCGTAAGTACTGACATCGACCCCCCACCCCTTACCCATCCAAAGGCTTTGGTAACACCTTCACCTTCGGGCCCATGTGCACACCATGACAAAACTTCCCACACCCTGCTTTCGGGCTCTGCAAAGAAGTCCACAATTAAGCCTTCAGGCCACTCTGGACCGAGTCAGCCTACCGTCGGTGCCAAAACTCTATCCTCGGCACCGACCAAAGAGAAACCGAAAGAGAAACTAAAAGATAAACAATTGTCTTCCTCCGCGCTGAAGTCCGGTACAGCACCGGCGCATTCGGCACCGAAACCAAAAGACACTCAAACTTCGGATCCGAAAAAATCCTCGGAACCAAAGAAACCGCCGGTTCCGAAAAAATCATCTGAGCCAACCAAGCAACCGGTTCCAAAGACTCCAACCAAACCTTCGGAACTCACAAAAACTCCTCCGGCCAAAACAAAGTAGCATAAAACTACTCCAAAGACTGTGCCACATAAGCATTTGGACCTGAAAAAATCAGAACAAAAACACCATGCTTCAGAGGAACAGCTTTTTGAACCTGATCCTACACAAAAAACTCTGAAAATAGACCCGCAAACAGGTCATCTTAGGATTAGTCCTTCCAACAAAAGAAAAATGGACAAACCTACACAATCTCCACTTCCCTTAAAGAATAGAGACATTGCCACCTCTCCTTTAAGGATCGCTTCTCCACAATACATTTCTCCTGTTCCATCTCCAAGACCAAGACAATCTCCTCCACCTCCAGATACTGATGATACCACTGGTGACGAAGGAGATAATCAACCTCTAGAAGAGCCTATTCATTACATCCCAAATGATCCATGGGAGAATTATGGCACACAAGATGTTCCTGATGTACCACAGGAGGATGTCTATCCATCTAGACCATCCCCTCCAGAGGACACTATAGGTTTCACTCAGCTAGCGCACAGGGCTGCACAATACCACAGGGTAAACTTACATACAGACCCCATAGAAGAAGACTTCCTCATGGACACTTTTACAACATCCCAAAGGTCCACCTCTATTCTACCAATGCTAAAAGGGTTCATTAAACACGCTCCTGAAGTCTTTAAAGACCCAGTTAGAGCGAGAATCATTAACCCTAGAATACAGAAAAAGTACAAGGCTGCCCCAACTGACCCTACATATATTAAAGGACAGCTTCTACTAGATTCCTTAGTTGTTTCCAACACCAGGAAAAAGGCCAGCTCTTAAACATCAGGTGATGCTCCACCACCTGATAGAGTCAAAACTGTTGGACGCATCTGCCAAAAGAACAGCGTCACAAGCAGCCAACATATGGAGGATTTCCAACACACAGGCTTTACTAACCAGATACGATATGGCACACTATGACGAGCTAGAGACCCTACTACAACACCATCCAGATGAATATAAGACAAAAGCCCATGATCTTATAGAGGAAGGTAAACTAATGACTAATTCCTCCATTCGCTGTGCTCTAGATGCCGCAGATACAGCCTCCCGAGCCATAAATACCAGTGTCCTTTTACACAGACAAGCCTGGCTAAGGATATCAGGGTTTAAACAAGAGGTCCAGACTACCATACTAAACCAACCCTTTGACGAAGAACACTTATTTGGACCTGGGCTGGATTCATCTTTAGAGAAGATATAGAAAAAAACCACTGATACTGCCAAATCAATGGGAGCCTTGCAATCGCAAGCTCCCAGAAGTTCCTTTCGTTGCTCCTCTCATAGGGGCGCCTCTAGAGGCTTCAACACAGATAACGCCTCCACTTCATATAAAAGTCCCACAAAACCTCCTCTACCAGAGGTTATTACAGAGGAGGCTACAGGGGCAATAACAGCAAAGGTAGGGGGTAAAACGACCAATACTCGTACCGCCACCACCTCAAAACAATGACTTCCCGTTGCTCCCCCGGACCATTCTACTCCAGTCGGGGGACGATTGACCAATTTCCTACATGTCTGGAACAATATCACCACAGACAGGTAGGTGAGACAAATTATCCAATCTGGTTATTGCCTGGAGCTCAGTGCCACTCCCCCAATATACCACCCAGACAGCGTCCAATGTCAGCAGAACATTTAATGCTTCTAAAACAAGAGGTGCTTTCCCTACTGCACAAACATGCAATAGAGCCAGTTCTCCTTCAGCATCAAAACACAGGAGTTTACTCCCTGTACTTTCTGATTCCAAAGAAGGATGGAACCCTGAGGCCCATCTTAGACCTCAGACCATTAAATCTATACAATCAGACCATTTCCACATGATCACTCTTCAACAAATCCTTCCCCTACTCAAAGAAGGCGATTTCCTTGCCACTTTTGATCTCAAGGACGCCTACTTCCACATTCTCATTCACCCTGCTCACAGAAAATATCTTCAGTTTGTAATGGACGGGCAGCACTATCAATTCAAAGTTCTCCCATTCGGAGTTACCACAGCACCCAGAGTATTCACAAAATGTCTAGCAGTAGTAGCATCCCATTTAAGAAGACAACACATTCATGTCTCCCCATACTTGGACGACTGGCTCATAAAAGCCAAGTCACATGCTCAATGTGTACATCATACACACACCACAATCCAACTACTGCACAACTTAGGGTTTACAATAAATCACCTGAAGTCTCACCTCCAACCATCCCAGAACCAAAAATATTTAGGCGCTACAATAGACACCTCAAAAGGCCTTGCATATCCCAATCCAGCCAGGATAGCAAGCATGCAAGCCCTTATAACAAAGTTCCAACTGCAACACTCGCTACCAGCTCGAGTGTTGATGCAACTCATAGGGATGATGGCATCTTGCATATTCATAGTGCCTCACACAAGACTCCAGATGCGCCCCTTACAGGAATACTTAGCATGTCAGTGGAACCAAGCTCAAGGTCAACTAACAGATCTGGTGTTGGTGGACGTCCGCACACATCACTCTCTGCAGTGTAGAACCCCCAAAACCTTTCTAAAGAGCGACCGTTCCCAGAGCCAATTCCACAAATCGTGTTAACAGCAGATGCATCGCTCACCAGCTGGGGAGCTCATCTACTACATCACACCATACAGGGCAGGTGGACACCACAACAAAAGCTACTCCACATCAATCACTTGGAGCTACTAGCAATATTTCTGGCATTAAAAGCATTCCAGAAACACGTATCAAACAAAGCTGTTTTAGTCCGTACAGACAATATAACAGCGATGTATTATCTACAAAAACAAGGGGGGACGCTCTCTCTGCAGCTCTCTCAACTAGCTCAGAGCATATAGAGATGGGCAATTCCTCAAAACCTATTCCTCTTAGGCCAACATCTTCCAGGAATACAGAATCAGATGGCAGATCTGTTAAGATGTCAAACACAACAGATCCACGAGTGGGAACTTCATCCACAAGTCCTTCAACCATTTTTCCAAATGTGGGGGCATCAGAGATAGATCTCTTCACCACACATTTAAACACACAGTGCCAAGCCTCGCCGCCAGATATCCACACCCATTGTCCAAAGGCAATGCGATATGGATGAATTGGTCAGGCAGATTTGCCTACGTTTTTCTGCGTCTCCCACTCATTCTACTAGTGGTACGCAAGCTGCAACAACAGTCACTAGCACTGATCCCAGTTGCTCCAACATGGGCCAGACAACCATGGTACACAACCTTGCTGGAACTATCAGTAGTTCCCCACCAAAAACTTACATCTCTCCCCACAACTGCTAACCCAGAACCATGGAGAGATCACACACCCAGATCCAGCACAGCAGCTCAACCTAGCGATCTGGCTCCTGAAATCCTAGAGTTTGGGTTCCTAAACCTTCCACCTGATTGTATGAATGTAATCAAAGAAGCTAGACACCGCACCACTAGAGCCTGCTATGCAGCCAAGTGATAAAGATTTGTGATATATTGTACCAATAATACAATCAATCCTCTAAATGCATCTATTGAAAACATCATATGTTACCCACTACATCTTCAAAAGTGTAATCTAGCTTACATGTCAATCAGGTTACATCTAGCTGCCATAGCAGCCTACCTGCAAAATAGACAACATCTCTCATTATTCAGAGTACCTGCCATTAAAGCATTTATGGAAGACCTCAAAATAATAATTCCTCCCAGGGTACCACCCTCTCCAGTGTGGAATCTAAACATTGTCCTTACTAGGTTAATGGGTCCTCCATTTGAACCTCTACACAAATGTTAGCTACAATTTCTTACATGGAAAGTCGCTTTTCTTGTGGTTATCACATCTTTCAAGAGAGTCAGTGAGCTACAGGCACTAACTATTCAAGAACCATTTTTACAACTCCATCATAAAAAAGTGGGTCTCAGAACAAACCCTAAATTCCTTCCAAAAGTTATTACTCCCTTCCATCTCAACCAATCTGTAGAGTTGCCAGTCTTCTTGCAACCACATACTGTAGCAGAAAGAGCTCTTCATACTTTAGACCTAAAAAGAACACTTCTTTACTACATTAAGAGAACAAAACCTTTTTGTAAAACAAAACAGCTTTTTGTTTCCTTTTCACCACCACATAAAGGCTTTTCAAAGTCTGGAATTGCAAGGTGGATTGTCAAATGTATACAAGTTTGCTATCACAAAGCAAAACGTACACTTTCTATTCCCCCCTAAAGCTCATTCCGCTCGCAAAATAGGGGCTTCCATGGCATTTTTAGGAAACATTCCCTTAGATGATATCTGCAAAGCAGCTACATGGTCTACACGACACACATTCACAAAACACTATTGTGTAGATAGATTTGCAAGCAAAACAACAAGCTAGTGTGGGCCAAGCTGTACTCCAAACACTATTTCAAACTACTGCAACAGATACTAGTGCTTGCCGCTAAAGGGACAGTACTGCTATGCAATCTATGCATAGTGTGTAATCTGCAGCTCATATGCTTCGAACGGAAAATGCTACTTACCAGTATGCATCTGTTCTTGGCATGTAGAGCTGCAGATTCACACACGCCCACCCACCTCCCCGGCTACCTTTATCTGTTCAATTATTATCTTATTTAAATACAACATACATGGACATCTTTCTGTTCTCACAAATATCCATCATTTCCCTTCGTGGCAAAAAAAACAATCTGAAGATGTAGTTGATGCCCATGCACACTATTGTCCAAAGGAGTCACCTATCTCGTGAACACTTTTCCAAGACAATAACAAACTGCAAACATCCGGGCCCAACACCAGATGGCGATCTATGCATAGTGTGTGTATTTGCAGCTCTTCATGCCAAGAACAGATGCATACTGATAAGTAGCATTTTCCTTTCTCTTCCCCCAGTTTGGGGCTCCAGTCCGTAAACACTGCAAGTCTATTTGGCCGTTATTCCCACTCTGCGTGGGACACGGTTGCGCAAGTGCTGTCTCAGTGTCCGGAGGATGCTCGGACTGTACTCTCCCAAGCTTTAGCCACAGGGAGAGACGCAACAAAGTTTACTATCCGCTGTGGGCTCTCTAGGCAGAACAATTTCCACGTCGGTAGCCCTTAGAAGCTACGCCTGGATGAGATCAACTGACTTTTCTGGGGATGTCCAAAACACTCTTATGGACATGCCTTTTGATGGCCTTCGCCTTTTTGGCGGATCACACTCGAGCGTTTCAAGGACTCGCTGGCTACGGCCTAGTCCTTGGGCCTCTCCAGCCGCCTTGCGCAGTCTGCTTTTTGCCCCTTTCGTGGCTACGGAAGGCGTGCCCCACTACATTCTGCCCAGAGCCACAGGCCAACGCAAGATCGCCAACCTTCAAGCGTACGGGGACGTGGGAACCACCGCCATGGTTCTGTGGGCCAACGGGCGGGCTAGTCCACCAACCCCCCCTCTGCAGCTCTAAACCTTCCTAGTCTGACATTTCAGGCCCATCAAACGCCAGTGGGCAGCAGGATCGCCCCCACTGGCGTACCATCACATCGAACAGGTGGGTACTGCATATAGTCCGAAGGCGCTACTCTCACCCCTTTGAGGCTACCACTCCAGCCTCAGTACCATCGTATGTCGGAGGATCATCTGGGCCTTCCCCAACAGGAAGTCACAGCTCTCTTGGCCAAGGGAGTCATTGAGCGCGTTCCTCCCCCAGAAGTAGGTTGTGGTTGTTATTCCCACTACTTTCTGGTGCCCAAGAAGGACAGGGCCTGCGTCCTATCTTGGATCTCAGGAACGTCTACCACTTCCTCCTTAAGGTGAAGTTCAAGATGTTGACGCTCGTTCAGGTCCTGTCCGCCCTTGACCTTGGAGACTGGTTTGTAGCATTGGACTTTCAGGACACTTATTTCCACATCCCCGTTCTGCCGGCCTTCCGGCTTTACCTGCGGTTCATGGTAGGCCACAAGCACTTTCTGATGGATACATCTACCGGTGGATTCCTCACCTTGTGAATATCCCCTGCGCAGCAGCCATTCTGAAGCTTTTTTTAGCTCTCCGCTCCGGCGAGGTCATGGACGACGTCACAGAGGGTACGACTCCACTCGCGACCCCGCTGACGTCACTGGATCCATAATAGGGCCTCGTCGGCGTGATGACCTCAGTTCCCTTTTTTCCACGCCGTCGACGCCAACGTTTTTTTGGGACTCTGTAGTTACTATGTATATCTAGCTGTTTTGCTCTGTTTCTCTTTTTTCCTCCGAAGATGTCTGCGAGGAAATCTGGTTTTAAGCCCTGCAGGGAGTGCGGTAAGTAGATGTCCATCACTGACCCGCACGAAGATCGTGTTTGGCGCATGTCTTCCGACCATGACGTCGATGGATGTCCATGCTGCAGGAAGATGAATCCAAAGGCATTGAAAGAGAGAGAGGCGAAGCTCTTTATGGCCAGGATGAGAAAGGATAAAAAAAGAGGTAGGAGGAGGTCGAGATCGAGGTCTCGTTCCGAGTCGAGGTCGGGCTCGAAGTCGACGTCGGGGCACTCGAAGCCGAAGAAAAAGAATCACTCTTCAAGACATCGATCTGACAAAGAAGCGGCGCCGAGATCGACCTCGCCTCGACGTCGCAGAAAGGATCATGTCTCTCCTTCATTATCGAATCCGGTTTCACCAGAGAAGTCGGCTTCGCCTGAAGTCTCTCCGCACCGATGCCGACTCCATCACCGGATTCGGTCCATTCTCCGGCTCCAGATCAAGAACATCCTGTGCCGGAAGAGCAGGTAAATCCAGAAGAAGTTCCGACATCGGCGCCGCCTGGCCCGAATACAGGAACTCCTGCTTCGGAGTCAGTACCAGGAGCTTACCCTCCATTCCCAGCTCCAGGACAAGACCCATCACATTACCTTAATGCCATGTATGGAGTCTTTCATAGGGCCATGTGCACCTGCGGGTCCCATGGGTCCACTAGCTTTCAATTTGGGGGTTCCTCAGGCCTACACCCAGGCACCCTTTATGCCGTTCCTTCCGACGGCGCAGTCATGGAGTTTCCCGGCGCCAAGTGCTCTGATGCTGTTTCCATCTTCACCGGCGCCTTCTGTTCGGCATCGTTCGGCGCAAGCGGCGCCATCGGATCCATGCACGACGCCGGGTCTGAATCCGACGGAGTCGGTTATGGATCCGTCGACGCCTGTGATAAGGATACGATCCACGAGAGAGACCCAGAGGGTTTTAGAAGAGGATAGGTATCGTGAGGAAATGGAAGAAGGTGAACTGCATGATTCAGACGAGTACTTTGCTGAATTGAGAGAGGCCAGTGGCCTGGACATTTCTTCTGAATGGGAGTTTTCTCCTACTTCTGATGCTCCTTCAAAAGATGTAGCACCTTATCATGTGGTTGTTAGAAAGGCGGCTGAATTATTGGACATTCAACTCCCTTTATCTGCTCATCCTTCTCCAGAGAGCTTAGTGGTTCAAGCTGCATGCTCAAAGAGATCTTCGGGCGCTTTACCTCAAGTTCCAGCTGACAGGGAATCAAAAAGGATTGATCAGTCTGCCAAGAAGGTATTGTTCGAGGCATATGAGCTGCAGATTGTACACTATGCATAGATCGCCACCTAGTGTTGGGCCTGGATGTTTGCAGTTTGTTGTTGTCCTGAAAAGTTCTTTGGAAGTCACGAGATAGGTGACTCCTCCTTAGGACCACATTGCGCATGGGCATCGGCTCCATCCCCAGATTGTGTTTTTCCGCCATCGGGCTCGGATGTGTCTCCTGCACTCCGGTTTGGAACCAAATTTCTTTCGGTGTGCAGTCCGCACCCAGTTCGACGGTATTATCTCGATCGCGATCTACCACTCGATTCTCAACTAACTTCGAAGTTTTCCATTCCGGTCGTCGACGAAGGCCTTTGGGCCTACCTAGGCCTCACTTTCGGGCTCATGGAAAGGACGCCATTCAAGAAGTGTCCTCAATGTGGGTCGAAGTTTCCCCACACCGACCTGCATGAAGTGTGCAACCTGTGCCTTTCACCGGAGCACGAGGCCAATGACTGTTTGGCGTGTGCCTTATTCCGCTCCAAGAAGACGATCCGGGACCGACGACTCGAAGAACTATGGCTCGCTCGTCAGCTCAGATTCCCGACGACATCTTCGATGAGGGCGTCAACGTGCCAGAACACCAGCACGCCGAAGAGAGTATCGATCATCTGATGCCGAAGACTCCGACGTCGAGGAGGTCACTCCAGCTCAACGGGTCGTAAGTAAGACCGTCGACCCCACCCCTTCCTCGACACCATCTAAAAAGGCTTCGGTCACACCCTCACCTTCGGGCTCGGGTGCACACCGAGAGACTGCTTCTAACGCCCCGCCTTCGGGCCCGGTAAAGAAGACCACAAAGCCTTCAGGCGGCTCAGGCTCGAGCCAGCCTACTTCCGGTGCCGACCCAGTACCGACACCGAAGAAAAAGCCATCTTCCTCTTCCACCTCGACCGTTGCTTCGACACCCAAGCATACGGCGCCGAAGGCTGGCAGCGGTTCGTCGAAACCGCACTCGGAGCCGAGTAAAAAATCAACCAAAGCTCCAGACTCTCACACATCGGAGCCGAAAAAACCCTCGGAACCGAAAAAACAGGTTCCCATAAAAGACACTTTAAAAGGGCACACTCCTAAGCCAACTGCCGACTCGATGACTAAAAAACCTACGGAGCCGAAAATTTAGACGCCAAAGGATTTACCTGGCTCACAAGAGCTTTTTACACCAGATCCACAACAAAAAAAACCTTGTAAGGGATCCCAAAACTGGACAATTGACTCTCAGCTCCAAGAAGAGACCACTTGAGGCGCCAGCACCTCTTCCCCCTGCAAAGAAAAGAGACATTGCAACCTCTCCATTAAGGGTCCCTTCTTCTCCACCTCCCCATACTGTTCCTACTCATACACCTCCTCCCACAGCATTCACCTACACCATCTCCTAACCCAGATGATGATGTACACACAGATTCTAACAAATAGTCCCCCTTAGTCACCTAATCCATGGGATGATTACAACACCCCTGATGTGCCTTATGTCCCACAGGATGTCTATCCTTCCAGACCTTCCCCACCAGAGGACACCATAGGTTTTAACCTGCTAGTCCAGAGGGCTGCACAATATCATGGGGTGGACTTACACACTGATGCAGTGGAGGAAGACTTCCTATTAGACACTTTTGACAACACACAAAGGTCTACGGCCATCTTACCAATGCTTAAGGGCGTCATCAAGCACGCAACAGAGGTTTTTAAAGACCCCGTTAGAGCTAGGGTCCTCAATCCCCGCATTGAGAGAAAATATAAAGCCGCCCCTGCAGACCCAGCTTATATTAAAGGCCTGGCACAATTAGATTCTTTAGTAGTATCCAATGCACGTAAACGTGCTAATTCCCAAACAACAGCTGAAGCCTCACCACCGGACAAAGAATCTAAACTCTTTGACGCCTCTGGCAAGAGAACTGCGGCACAAGCGGCTAACATCAGGCACATTGCCAACACCCAAGCCTTGCTGGCAATATACGACAGGGCACATTACGACGAACTAGAGTCCCTAATGCAGCACCTACGAGACAAATATAAAGACAGGGCTAATGAACTTATACAGGAAGGTAAAAATATTACTAATACTTCCATCCGTTGTGCCCTAGACGCTGCAGATACTGCCTCAAGGGCAATTAATACCAGCACCTTACTACATAGACATGCCTGCCTACGTATTTCGGGTTTTAAACCTGAAGTGCAAAACTCTATACTTAATCAGCCATTTGATGAAACACACTTATTTGGCCCAAATGTTGACGTGTCTTTGGAAAAAATGAAGAAAGACACCGACACTGCCAAATCCCAAGCTCCCAGACGTTCTTTTCGTGGCTCATCGTACATAGGCAACACAAGAGGCTACTTCTCAGAAAGTCCCTCCTCTTCCTACAAAACCCCTGGCCAATCCACATTCACCAAGAGCTACCAGAGAGGGGGTTACAGGGGTAACAACAATAAAGGCAGAGCCAAAACAACACCTCCCGCACTGCCTCCACCCCTACCCAATGACTTTCCTCCCCTTCCCCCAACATTCCACTCCTGTGGGGGGAAGACTCCAACAATTCCTGCCTGCATGGATCAACATCACATCAGACAGGTGGGTGCAACAAATTATTCACTCAGGTTACTGTCTAGAATTAACATCTACCCCCCCCCCCCCCAAACATACCACCCAAACAGCGTCCAATGTCACCAGAACATCTGTCACTGTTAAAGCAAGAAGTAGTATCTCTGCGAGAAAAAATGTGCAATAGAACTAATTCCTCTGCACCAGCAAAACAAGGAGGTATACTCTCTATATTTTCTAATTCCAAAGAAGGACGGCTCTCTAAGGCCTATTTTAGACCTCAGACCGCTAAACATATACATACAGTCAGACCATTTTCACATGGTCACACTCCAGCAAGTCCTTCCTCTCTTGTCCCAAAACGACTACATGGCTACTCTAGACCTCAAGGACGCATACTTCCACATTCCCATTCACAAAGCTCATAGTTTTGTAATAGACGGGCAGCACTACCAGTTCAAAGTACTCCCATTCGGAGTCACAACAGCACCAAGGGTCTTCACCAAGTGCTTGGCAGTGGTGGCAGCGCATCTACGAAGACAGCACATCCATGTCTTCCCGTACCTCGACGACTGGCTCATAAAAGCCAGCTCACACAATCAATGCGTAAAACACACTCATACCACCATCCACCTGCTCCACGACTTGGGGTTCACAATAAACCACACCAAGTCTCATCTACAGCCATCCAAAGTACAACAGTACCTAGGTGCCACAATAAACACCTCAACAGTGATAGCTTATCCCACCCCAGCAAGGATAGCCAGCATGCAATCTCTCCTAACAAAGTTTCAGCTACAACACTCCCTCCCAGCACGAGTGTTCATGCAACTCGTAGGGATGATGGCCTCTTGCATCTTCATAGTACCCCATGCAAGACTTCAAATGTGTCCGCTACAAGAGTGCTTATCACGCCAATGGAACCAGGCTCAACATCACTTAACAGACCTAGTGTTGGTAGACGGTCAAACTCATCGCTTGCTGCAGTGGTAGAACACCAAAAACCTTTCCATGGGACAACCGTTCCTAGAGCCAGTTTCCCAGATAATATTGACTGCAGACGCATCGTTCTCCGGCTGAGGAGCCCACCTACTGCAACACACCATGCAAGGCAGGTGGACACCGCAACAAAAGTGACTCCACATCAATCATCTGGAGTTACTAGCAGTATGCCTTGCACTAAAAGCCTTCCAGAAGCAAGTAGCAAACAAAGCTGTGTTAGTCCGCACAGACAACATGACAGCAATGTATTACATACAGAAGCAAGGAGGCACGCACTCCCTGCAACTATCTCAACTAGCACAGGAAATATGGAGGTGGGCCATACCTCGGAACATATTCCTTCTAGCCCAACATGTCACAGGAGTACAACATACTATAGTGGATCTGTTAAGTCGTCAAACACAACAGACCCATGAATGGGAACTTCATGTGCAAGTTCTTCGGCCATTCTTTCAGATGTGGGGACAACTTCAGATAGACCTACTTGCCACCCATGAAAAAGCAAAATGCCCAGGCTTCGCCGCCAGATATCCACACCCACTGTCCAAAGGCAATGCGATATGGATGAATTGGTCAAACAGATTTGCATACGCTTTTCCACCTTTACCACTCATGCCACTGGTAGTACGCAAACTGCAGCAGCATTCTCCGACCCTCATTCTAGTTGCTCCAACGTGGGCCAGACAACCGTTGTACACCACACTGCTACAACTGTCTGTGGTACCACACCAAAAACTGCATCTGTCTCCACACCTCTTAACACAGAACCGTGGAGAGATCAGACACCCGGACCCAGCTCAGCTCAGCCTTGCGATCTGGCTCCTGAAGTCCTAGAATTTGGATATCTGAACCTTCCTCCTGACTGCATGCATGTCATTAAAGAACCTAGACGTCCTACCACTAGGGCATGCTATGCAGGAAAGTGGAAACGATTTGTAATATATTGTCATAACAACGACATTAATCCCTAAGATGTGGCTATTCAACACATCCTAAGTTACTTACTGCATCTTCAAAGATGTAACTTAGCCTATACGTCTATTAGACTACATCTTGCTGCAAAAGCAGCAAATCTGCAAAACAGATAACATCTATCTCTGTTCAGAGTGCCTGCCATTAAAGCCTTTATGGACGGCCTTAAAAGAATAATTCCTCCCAGAGTACCACCTTCACCTGTATGGAATTTAAACGTCGTTCTCACACGGCTAATGGGGCCTCCCTTCGAACCCCTACACAAATGTGAATTACAATTTTTAACATGGAAGGTTGCGTTCCTAGTAGCTATTACCTCCCTGCGCAGAGTTAGTGAACTACAAGCACTAACCATTCAAGAACCCTTTTTGCAAATGCATCAACATAAGGTTATTCTGCGTACCAATCCAAAATTCCTGCCTAAAGTAATTTCTCCATTCCATCTCAATCAATCTGTGGAACTGCCTGTTTTCTTCTCACAACCACAGTCAGTAGCAGAAAGAGCTCTTCACACTTTAGATGTCAAAAGAGCGTTGCTATACTACATAGAAAGAACACAACCCTTTCGTAAGACAAAACAACATTTTGTGTCTTTCTCACCACCACGCAAGGGCAATCACATTTCAAAATCTGGAATAGCTAGATGGATTGTCAAATGCATACAGATTTGCTACCACAAAGCTAAACGTACGCTATCTGTTCCTCCTAAAGCCCACTCTACCAGAAAGATAGGGGGTTCAGTAGCATTTTTAGGGAACATTCCCCTAGACGACATCTGCAGAGCAGCCACATGGGCTTCACCGCACACATTCACAAAACACTATTGTGTAAATGTGCAAACAAAACAACAAGCTAATGTGGGCCAGGCTGTTCTCAAAACATTATTCCAAACTACTGCAACAGATAGGGGTGGTCGCCGCTAAGAGTGGATATTGCTATATAATCTAAGCATAGTGTACAATCTGCAGCTCATATGCCTCGAACGGAAAATGCTACTTACCAGACTGCATCTGTTCTTGGCATGTAGAGCTGTAGAGTTGTACACGCCCACCCGCCTCCCCTATCTGTTCCAGTATTATCTTAATTAGATACAAATTACACGGGCATCCTTCCTGTACTTGCAAAGCGCCATCATTTCCTTAATGGCGAAAAACAATCTGGGGATGGAGCCGATGCCCATGCGCAATGTGGTCCTAAGGAGGAGTCACCTATCTCGTGACTTCCAAAGAACTTTTCAGGACCACAACAAACTACAAACATCCGGGCCCAACCATAGGTGGCGATCTATGCATAGTGTACAACTCTGCAGCTCTACATGCCAAGAACAGATGCATACTGGTAAGTAGCATTTTCCTCCCTCTGCAAGCATGGCGTTGAAATCTACGAATGCTACCCGTTTGATGGGTAGGCACATCCATCCTTTGATGGACTCATCTAAACAGTTGCTGCCTAAGCTGTCTGAGGAAGACAGGAAAAATTTTCAGGAGGTTTTAAACGATACCTAGGCTGCTGCACGTCAGGTCATTCAGAGTGGGCAAGACACAGCTGACTCGGTGGCAAGGATTATGGGTTCTTCAGTTGCCACTAGAAGAGGTGCTTGGTTGAAGTCTACGGATTTTTCGACAGATGTTCAAGCTACTTTGTTGGACTTACCATGTGATGGTTCAGGACTCTTTGGTAAGAAAGCGGACGCTGCCTTAGAGAGGTTTAAAGATAGCAACGCTATAGCAAAATCACTTGGCTTGCAAGCTCAACCAAGAGGCTCTTTTCGAAAATACAGAGGATTTGGGAAGTCATCCTTTTGTTCATATGGCCAGCCTCGTCAGCAGCAGCAACAAGAAAAACAGAATACTCTATACAAGTTGTATAGAGGAAAAAGTAGAGGTCGTCCACGAGGCCGTAAACCCTCCTCCTCCTCTTCCTCAACCTCCCCTCCTATCACCGCAGCAAAGCAGCCCTAGATTCCCCATTCCGGATCATGTTGGTCCTGTAGGGGGTCGGCTTACTCATTTTCTGCAGGATTGGGAATCGGTCACTACAGACCTGTGGGTTCTCAATCTTGTAGAAAATGGGTATGCTCTTCCCTTTCGGGAATTCCCTCCAAATTACCCTCCTTGCTCAGAAGAAAATCTCCTTCTCCTACAGGAGGAAGTTCTGACCTTGCTGAAAAAAGGTGCGATAGAGAGGGTTCCAGAGCAGGAAACGGGTCAGGGATGCTACTCCCGGTACTTCCTGATTCCCAAGAAGGATGGGAGGTTACGTCCAATTCTGGATGTCAGGGTCTTGAATCTTTATCTGAAGCAAGAGAAGTTCAAGATGCTTACCCTTGCGCAGGTTCTTCAGGCGCTACTGGAAGAAGACTGGATGGTGTCGATCGACTTGCAGGATGCGTATTTTCATATTCCCATCTGAAGTCGCACAGGAAGTATCTCCGTTTCACGGTGGGATCGCAACATTATCAGTTTGCGTTCCTTCCGTTTGGTATTACTACTGCACCTCGAGTCTTCACCAAGGTGATGGCGGTGGTGGCAGCCCATCTCAGAAGATCGGGGATTCCTGTTTGTCCCTATCTGGACGATTGGCTGATCAAAGCGGAGTCGCCAGAGAAGGTTTGTCATCATCTGCAAGTGGCAACCCAGTTGTTGTACAAGTTGGGGTTTTCGATAAATGTACCCAAATCTCACCTGGTGCCCTCACAGCGCAACCTGTTTATAGGGGTGGTACTGGACACTACTGTCTGTCGAGCATTCCCTCCTCCTCAAAGGATTCTCGACATTCATGAAATGATTCCCTTGTTTTTACATTGGAGCGGTCGTTCCAGTCCTGAAGGTCCTCCGCCTGCTCCGTCTGATGCCTTCCTGCATTCTGTAAGTCAACCATGCACGATGGCACATGAGGGCGCTCCAGTGGTGCCTCCACAGGCAGTGGTATCAGCACAACGGAGATCTCAGGGAGTCAGTTAGGATCTTCAGAGAAGCTGCAGCGGATCTGTCTTGGTGGAGCGTGGAGGGCAATCTGTCTCAAGGAAAGCCCTTCCATCAAACTCCATCGGTGGGCACAGTGATTACGACTGCTTCCACTCTAGGGTGGGGTGCTCATCTGGAGGACCTGGAGATCAAGGTGTTTGGTCTCCAGGGGAAAGGTTGCTTTACATCAACCTTCTAGAGTTGCGGGCGATACGTCTGGTGCTCAAGGCCTATCTCCCCTCCCTTCGCGGTCAGTCGGTTCAAGTCCTGACGGACAACACTACCGCGATGTGGTATGTCAACAAGCAGGGAGGAGTAAGGTCGTAGTGTCCCTGCAGAGAGGCTCTGCATCTCTGGTCCTGGGTTCAGGACCATCAGATTTGTCTGATGGCAAATCATCTGGCCGGAGTTCTGAACGTGCGTGCAGACCGTCTCAGTTGGCAGTTCTCTGCCGACCACGAGTGGAAGCTTCATCCAGAGGTAGTTTGTCACGGCTTTCGGACGTGGGGAACCCCTCAGGTGGACCTGTTCGCCACTCACGAGAACGCTCACTGCCCATCATTCTGCAGTCTCCAGTATCCGATCCAGGAAGCTTTGTGGGATGCAATTCAGTTGTGTTGGGGCTCGCAACTCCTTTACGCGTTTCCTCCCATTCCCTTGATTCCTCGGGTTCTGAGGAAGATTCGCCAAGATCGGGCCCAAGTCATATTGATTGCCCCGGATTGGCCAAGAAGGGTGTGATACACAGATCTTCTCCACCTCTCCTCGTGCCCGCCGCTCCGTTTCCCTCTCAGGGCAGACCTCGTCTCTAAGATGGAGGGGCAGGTTCTACACCCCCACCTCCAGAGCTTACACCTTCATGCCTGGAGATTGAACGGGGCAACCTGAATTCTTTTTCACTTCTGCCTGACGTGGTGGATGTTATTCTTTCAGCCAGGCATCTTTCCACCAAGTAAATTTATTCTTATAGTTGGTCCAAATTTGTTTCGCGTTGTGTAGAGAATTCTATTGACCCCTTACGGGCCTGTTTGTCCAATATACTTCAGTATGCTCTTTCTTTGGCCCAGCAGGGTTTTGCTGTGTCAACTGTAAAAGGTTATTTATCGGCCTTGTCGGCATTCCTTTGTTTGCCGGACCAGCCGTCTTTGTTTAAGTCACCTATTGTGTTACGTTTCATTAAGGGTCTTACCAACAAATTCCCTCCTACTCCTTTTATTGTGCCTCAGTGGGACTTAAATCTTGTGTTAACCTACTTGATGGTTTCACCCTTTGAACCTTTGCACAAGTGTCCCATGTGACTTCTGTCTTTTAAGACTGTTTTTCTTGTGGCAATTACCTCGGCAAGGAGGGTAAGTGAGCTTCAAGCTCTGAGTTCAAAACCCCCATTCTTGATCATTCATGCTGAAAGAATGGTACTCAGGACCAGGGCTGCTTTTCTGCCTAAGGTGGTAACTCCCGTCCATCTGGGGCAGTCCATTACCCTTCCGTTGTTCTATCCCCCCCTCACCCTTCCAAGGAGGAGGAGCGGCTTCACTGTCTGGACCCTATGAGCTTTTATCTAGATAGGGCTAAAGACTATCGTGTGGACGACCAGCTCTTTGTTGGATTTGCTGGTTGCAAGAAAGGAAGAGCGGTGCACAAGCGCACACTTTCAAGATGGATTATCTTGTGCATTAAGATCTGCTACGCCCTGGCTGGTAAGGATCCTCCAGAGGGTATAAGAGCTCACTCTACTAGAGCAAAGTCTTCTTCATTTGCTTTGTCTAGGGGTGTACCTATAGAGGACATTTGTAGAGCGGCAACTTGGGCCTCCCTCCACACTTTCGCGAAGCATTACTGCTTAGATTCCGAAGTGAGGAGGGACGGCCACTTTGCGCGTTCTGTCCTCCAAGCTTTTCTGGTATAAAAGAGTGGACACCCTCCGCAGTGAGTGGGGACTGCTGTGGGATTCTATTCACAAGGTGAAGAATCCACTGGCAGATGTATCCATCAGAAGAACAAGTTACTTACCTTAGGTAACGCTTTTTCTGGTGGATACAGTATCTGCCTGTGGATTCCTCACAGGCCCACCCGCCTCCCCGTTGTCCACTCTTCTATACCTGCAATTGTGACAAGTATTTATGTTGTATTTTACAATGGAATGTTTAATTGTTTTTACCTTTTGATTTGTTTTCACACTGTGTGTTGGTTCAAATACTGCGTATTGTGTATATTATACTTGTTTCTGTCGGTCCGTCCGAGTGCCTCGGGGGCACGGAAAAAAGGGGCGGAACTGACGTCATCACGCCGACGACGCCCTAATATGGATCCAGTGACGTCAGCGGGGTCGCGAGCGGAGTCGTACCCTCTGTGACATCGTCCATGACTTCGCCGGCGTGGAGAGCTACAAAAAGTTTCCGAATGGCTGCTGAGCAGGGAATATTCACAAGGTTAGGAATCCACAGGCAGATACTGTATCCACCAGAAAAAGCATTACCGAAGGTAAGTAACTTGTTCTTCAGTTTACCGTGCTCCCCTTTGGCCTTATCGCCGCCCCTCCCGTGTTCACGAAGGTGATGGCGGTGGTCGCAGCTCATCTGCGCCGATCAGGGGTTCCAGTCTTCCCCTATCTCAACGACTGGCTGTTAAAGGCGGGCTCGCCCCAGGCTGCTGTCTCCCACCTCCAGTCTACGGCCTACCTCCTGCATTTGCTGGGGTTTTCCATCAGCGTGCCGAAGTCGCATCTGACCCCCTTTCAAAAGCTCCTTTTCATCAGAGCCATTCTGGACACAACACAGTTTTGGATGTATCCTCTCGAACAGCGAGCCCGGGATATTCGGGCTATGATTCCGATCTTTCAGCCTCTATCCTGGGTTTCGGTCAGGGTGACCCTGAGGCTGCTGGGCCTCATGGCCTCCTGCATCCTGCTGGTCGATCATGCCAGGTGGCATATACGGGCTCTGCAGTGGGACCTGAAGTTCCAGTGGGCGCAGCATCAGGGGAATCTGTCTGAATATGTGCAGATCTCGGAGGGCACTGCTCACCAATTGCAGTGGTGGCTCACGAACCAGGATTGGGTCAACGGCAGATCCCTCTACCTTACCCAACCAGAACACACAGTAGTGACAGACGCATCCCTTCTGGGATGGGGCGGCCACATGGGAGAGGCGGAGATCAGAGGCCTCTGGTCTCCGGTGGAGTCCGAGCTCCACATAAAGCTTCTGGACCTGCGGGCGATCCGGCTTGTACTGAAAGCATTCCTTCCCTCTGCCCGGAGAAGAGTAATGCAGGTGTTCACGGACAAGACAACATTGCCATGTGGTACTGCAACAAACAAGGCGGGGTGGGGTCGTGGACCCTATGTCAAGAGGCCCTCCTCCTCTAGACATGGCTGGAACATCAGGGCATATCCCTGGTGGTTCTACCCCTGGCAGGTTCTCGGAACGTCAGGGCCGACAAACTTAGCCGCAGGTGCATGATGGATCACAAATGGCGTCTTCACTCGGAAGAGATGCAAGGTCTCTTTTAACAGTGGGGAGAGCCTTGGTTAGATCTATTTGCCACCAAAGAGAACGTGCAATGTCAGCAATTCTGTGCGTTGGAATTTCCAAGGCGGCACCCGCTAGGCGACACTTTTCATCGTAAGTGGAGTTGCGGTCTGTTGTACGCCTTTCTGCCTACACCACTTCTGCCCAGAGTGCTGAAGAAATTCATGCGCGACCGGGCCCAAGTCATTCTGGTGGCTATGGATTAGGCATGAAGAGTCTGGTATCCTGAGCTGCTCAACATGGCAATTGATCCTCCAATTCGACTGCCTCTTTGGGAGGATCTTCTGTCGCAGCAGCATGGGATGGTCCTCCACCCGAACCTGTCCAGTCTCCACCTCCTTGCGTGGAGATTGAGCGGCGGCAGTTGACGTCATTTGACTTGCCTCTCGAAGTTTGTCATGTAAACTTGAAACAATACAAAACCAGTAGGTAGAGGGTCTGAGGGAGAAATGTAAAGACCGTCGCGGATCGATTCCCCACAACCAATAATGTATCAAACGAAACAATCAGCTGGTCTGCTGAGCTTAGGACAGCTCTAAGGCATAAACAATACAAGCATTCTACTCAAACATGGAGGGAGTCTTTAAAAAAGGAGGGAATCTCATCACTCACCGAGGTGGCATGCTTCATCATCTGGAATCTCCTCTTGGTTGCAATTCCTAGTGCAACCAACGGCTACAACCCCCTCACTGTGAGGGAGGAGCTCAGGGAAGTTTTAGTGAACAAGTTATCGGATCTCCTAAAATCCGTTCAATGTGAAGCCTTGGAGGTATTTCGGGTTAGGGTTGCAGTGCATAAATAAATTGATGTGAAAGAGTGATCTAAAATTGACTACCAATAGAAAAAAGAGTTTATTAGTTAACTCTTGATGGCAAGATTAAAAAAATGCACCCAACCAAAGGTCACAAAATCAAGTTAACGTACACAGGAACATGCGACTCCACAAATGTCGTTTACGCTATCAAGTGCCCTTGTGGCAAAATATATGTCGGGCAAACAGAACGCAAAATCAAAGTGAGAATGTCCGAACACAAAAGCAACATACGAACCATGAACAATAAATCCACTGTAGCCTTGCATTGGCTCCAAGCTAATCACCAAATTTCGCAATTGAGATTCACAATACTGGAGATACTCCCACATCGCTGCGACATGGATCCTGTTAAACAACGATTACAGGCAGAATTCTTTTGGATCAAAAAACTGAACTCCCTGCAGCCCGCAGGGATGAATGATCGTATTGAATTTTCATGTTTCCTATGATTAATACTTACCTCACAACTCAGCACAGCTAAGGCCACAGGCCCTTCTTGGCATAGCACATAAACTGTTGGATCCACTGAAGAGACTGAGAACATTATATTATCTTTTTTGATTTAATTGTATATAATTTTTTAGTTTTATATATTTTCACATAATCATGTATAATTTGGTTTTTATTGTTTAGCTTTCACCACGTGAAGCTTGTATTATCATTTGTTGCATGTGTTGAATGGTTGCCAAAATTTGCGATGTGAACACACTCATGCCTCACTACATACTATTTATCGCATTCTGCAGAGTCACACGAGCCCCCCACAGAAGGGACATTATCTGAGACACATCGTGTTGATATCTTTATTATTCCATCGGCTATCGACACATGACATCACGTGATTGGAGCTTCAACATCCTTATCCAATCAGAACGAGGCTTTTTAGTAACCGAGACAACACGGCTTGCCAACACCGTTTGCCAAGTTTTTGATCACTACGTTACGATGCACTATACTAGCACCGCAAATACTGTTTCAAGCCCGAAACTCTCACTTTGTATGTGCCCATAAAGATGAACAGGGTCCGGACCCCGCATATATTCCCTATCCCATTGCATGCAGCCGCACCACGTGACTTCTGATTACTCTAGAAGAAGCATCGCCATAGGCTTCTCGTTAAACCAGCCGGTTACCTACACGGAAGCGATCAGCGCGTTTCACGAAGTAAGTTTCCCTCGTGTTGCTCCGTTTTTAACTTGCTTTAAATAGCCGACAGATGCAAAAAACCTCAGTGAGCATTTCATTTTAAAGTTGACTGAGGCTTGGCTTCACTTTTCTCGAACAGTCCTCACTTTAACCTCACGCTCATTCGTGAAAACGCCATTATCAAAGGCTATCTCCGCGTACCCATTCATATCACTCGCAAATAGACGCCAACATTAGACACAGCATTCAACGATATCATCTGTGCACATCCAACAGAACTTTTGATTTAGCTGCAATATGACTAGGTATATTAGGAACTGTTTTTGCCATAATACGACTAGACATGTTATGAATTATATTGTTTTCAGTTAAACTTACTGCAACCTAGTATAATATTTATATGTGATGATCTGAATGCTAAGGTCCTGTATGTTTTTTTCTACAGACCCCTGACGAAGGGTTAATTGGTTAACCCGAAATACATTGGGTACAATGAAACGCCCTTTAAGGATTCATGATTGGAATGCATAACGTAAATCTTTGAATTGGTGAATTTCAACCAATGGATTAAAGAAAGAATGATATAAACACTAAATGGTTGACCCTGATGATGTTGAATTCACTCTTGAAAAGCCAGTGAAGAAACCATCCAGTTTCATGTTAAAGGAGCGCGCCCTTAGTGATAATATTATCACACAACTGATCAAGATTAAAAACAGTGCATGTGCAGTTTAAGAAATAATGACTGCACTAGTCTGAAAAAGCAGGTCTACATGTTTCAGCCATAGTGACCATGTTCTGCTCGCGGCCTTCCTCAGGACCTAGATGGTGAATGCTACTGCAAAAAACATGTGTGATAATAAAAGTGACAATAATAGGGTTGGAATAAATACAACCTACGGTAACCAGTGGTCTCAATTTGCGAGAATTTTACAATAAAGCTGATGTCACCTGTGGAGGAAAAGAACAGTGTGACTTAAAATCATGAAGAGCGGAGACAGACATTAACAATGCTTGTACTGAATAGAGTGCTCAACGTCTGGGGCAATGTCCAATTTTAGTACCATCACATGTACAGTAGGAGTGTGTAATTAGTTATTTAAAGGTACGCTTACCCATGAGATTATGAGTGAACACCTCACCTCCCCTGGCAACAACTCAGGATGTGAGGCACTGGTCCATTTGGAAGGAAAACTGAAGTTACAAATACAGACGCCGCAAGCATTCTGTAAACTTGTAATTCACATAATATTAATTCAGTCAAACACATCATGCGTTACTAGATCATAGATCAAGACCAAACCATTTAATCTGGAGCGTAACTAAAGGATTAGGCCTTTGCACTTGAAACCTATAAGTCACCCCTAAGGCAAGCGTTTCAGTCCTGAAGGCAGGGTGCTGGGTTATAAGTGTATGGGTGCCCCTGATTAAGCAGTACACCCCTACAAACCCCGGAGTCGATTCACCAGGCCTTGTGAGTGGGGTCAGCTATTTTGAAGCATAAAGTGGCCATCCCTCATTACACCATGGCTAACTATATAGTCGCTGTGCACCTGTGCATGTTTGGAATTAACCATGTTGAAATCATACCCCAACACCATAACCGGTGTTGGCGGTATGATTCTATGCACTTCGAGGGCTCCTTCGTGTAGCTTCCAGTACTCCCGGTAGCAGCCTTCCCTGGTCTGCCAGCAAGCTAGTGCTGCTGCCAACCCCAGGCACGATTCTGCCCTCCTGTTGCTGAGCTGAGCTTAAGCAGAGGAAGTTAGAACAATAGGTTTCTTCTAACAGGGAGGTGTGACCACCTCCAAGAAAGGACTTTGTGGATTTGGCAGGTGTGGGGCACTTGCCAGCCCATCAGACTGATTTGAAGGGCACAGGTGGTGCCCTCCTTGCATACTCTAGTTAAAACCAGTACTGGGAGCACTTGGCTCACGCTGTGGCGCAAAACTGGTCAATGGACATGGGAGTATCCTTTCCTCTGTCCAGCCCCTTCTCTGGGAGGGACATCTGAGTTGTCCTAACCCCTTTTGTAGGATATCAAAGGGCTTACCTGTGGGTGGGTACTCAGATTTGTCGTGTGACAAGACTCCAGCCTGAAACCACATCACTGTTCGACTGTCTGGACACTTGAACTTCGCCTGGAACGATACTGCATCTATGAAGACTCCTGCTGCTCCTGGTCCCGCTGTTCTTCTAGTCGTCTTTGTCGTCTGTGTCTGTGCTTCTTCCAGGATCTTCAACAGACCTGTGGGCATCAAGGACACCTGAAGTAGTCTCCCTTGGAGTGAAGGAGTCACTCCC
This sequence comes from Lissotriton helveticus, assembly GCF_964261635.1. NCBI lineage: Eukaryota > Metazoa > Chordata > Amphibia > Caudata > Salamandridae > Lissotriton > Lissotriton helveticus. Next base: position 1,938,426,640 of record NC_136057.1, on the reverse strand, counting down.
CTGCATCTGCAGGCACCGCAACGAAGCTGACCGGTCTGCTGCTCCTGCCGTCCCACGGACTGTGGAAGGCTCAGCAACACAGGTGGTGGTTCTCCAACTCCCTTAAGGCCTGACCTGTCCTCTCTTCAATTTTGAGGCCAGTAATCCTCTTCGGAACTGTTGGGACTGAACCCCTGTGCACCACAACAACCTACCATTGCCAAGGCTTGTTGGCTCTGCAATCCAGAGTTCTCCGGGCTTCTCAAAGCCCCAGCATCTCTTCCTGCCTAGAACTTCGTCCCCACAGCATCGTCTGCACTGTGGGCCTTCATCTTTGGTGAGCTGCTCGAGGTACTCTTGCAAATCTTGTGCCTTTGGCCTGTGGGTCCTCTCAAGGGTCTTCTCCTGCTTCAGCGGGCTTGCCTGCTTTTTCTCGATATGCTCTGACTCTCCTGCACTTGGTGAGTCCTTTGGACCTTGCAGTTGCCTACGTTGTGCCTTCGGTTTCCTTGTCTGTTGCTGCTGCCAAGGCTTATTGGTGCTCCGGCCAGACACTGACCTTCGCCCCCCCGCCCCTCCCCGTTTCTCGACTTCCAATGTCGGATAGCTATTGTACGGCTCATGGCCTTCCTCAACATCGCCTGGTTCCTCACAGCTGCAGCGACATATTCACAGTCCTCATTCCTACATCATACCGTAATTGGTGGGCATTGTTATTCCGTGCCTCCTGGTCACCTATGAGTGGCATAGACTCTGTCCCCACTGCTTGCAGGTTCTTCTCTTCAAGAATCTACCCTTGGATACCACTGGACTCTTGCACAGTCTTTGCCAGCGGCATCTTTACTGAAGTCCTCCATTGTGGTCTACAGCGGTTTCTGATGCCACTTCGCACTTGTGCACTTTGCTTTCCTGGTGTAGGTATCCTGGTTCCTAGAGTATCCATGGGTGGGGTGACTCTCCAACCTTCTATATTCCACAGGGTTTCTTCAGGGTCCACTGGGAAGGGTCCTCCTTCAAAACTGCAACCGCGACTTTCCTGTGTTTCCACTCGCCCACAGCCTCTGTCGGGTTCTTGGGTACTTACCATGGGTGGTTCCTTGTGTACCCAGCTCTTCTGAGTCTCCTGGTCCAATTCCCGACTTCGGTCGCAGTTCGCATTCCACTGTCTTAGTATATGGTTAGTGAGTGTTGTGTAATAAATAGCCATATTTTTATAACTACACTGTGTGGTTCTTTTTCGTTTAACCTACATTACATGATTAAATCTGGCAAAGCAAGCTGCTTACCACACCTCCTGGATTAAGTCTTAAGGCTACTCTCGACAGCTCCCACTTAGAGAAGCTTCAAAAGTTTTCTAAGACCATAAGTTTTGTCTGTCTTAGTGCAAGGTGCTTCACTTAAATAAGTGTGCACCATATACTAAGCCAGCCTTCCACAATATGTGAAACCTCTTGCAGGACGTGACCCACAGTTGATGTGTGCAGACTATATGATGCAATCTATAGAGAATGTTTGATCAGTTTGTATATTTGACCTTAAGTTGCTCTGTATTGACCTTTGTAGGTATCCATGCCTTATTAGTCTTTGAATGTCAGTGGGCTGGTTTCTTTCTGTGGTTTGTTTCCTTATTGTTTTCTGTCTTCCTTACATGGTCTCTAGGTGACAGAGCTAGTTCTTTCTGTGGTTTGTGTCCTTATTGTTTTCTGTCTTCCTTTAATGGTCAACAGGTGACAGAGCTAGCACGCAACCGGATGTCTGAGGCTGTTGGTGTTCCTGTGGCTCCTATAACTACGCTATTTGACCGCGAGCGGCAGCAACATTCAGAGTTTATGAAACAGCTGAGAGCAAGAGTAGATACACACAGGTAAGGTTTAAGGTCACCCCGTTTATGTAAACAAAGAGGGGTTAACAGGATTGAGACCCAATGGTCATTCACTCATTCCATGTTTGGCTTTAAAAAGCCAGGTCCCTCACCTTACTGTTTGACAAGTAAATGAGAATAAACGTGCCACATTGGGGGTAATGTTTCTTTCTGGGGTAGCAGGCATTAAACTTGCACAAGAGTGCACATTGTTCTAAGAATGTTGTCCGTGCATCATGGTTAGACCTCCAAGGATTGTGTGACTTTGTTAATCACTTGATTTTTGCCAAGAGACTTTTAAACTATTGATAAGGGCAGTGCAAATATTTGGTCTGCAGCTCAGCTGACTCAATGGGTTACTCAGAATACATAGATAGAAAGCAATCATCAGAGGGTTAGTGGCAACAACAGTAGTTTCAGGTATAATTACATATTCCAATAGCACAAATTTTCTTTGCGTAATTTAAAATCTTAGTCACGTGGGGTTTTGGCAAATCTGTGACCAAGGACCTGATGTCTTCACTAATCTCTGTCAAAACTCGGATGAAATTGAACACCGACTTTATGAACAGGGGTGGAAATCTGTGATTTGACTTATGTTCTGATAGGGTGTATCCCAAAAGGCCCATTCATAGGTCATAGAGGGTCGCAAATTGACTCGCGTAATAAATATTAATATGGCAGATTGCTATGTCTGACTCCTGCAGTTACCCACAGAGATATGGTGAGCGAGATCTGGACCACCTGTAGTGTAGTTCCTATATTCCCAATAGGCTCTGCACATTGGAATAATATATCCTGTAGTTTAGACCTAGGACTGAGGTCGACTAGGTCTCTACCGAATATATTAAACTTAATTGTGAGTGCCAGCTAGCTCAGAGGTCACTTGAAACTTACTTGAATTCACAAGAAGGGATTAGTTTCTGACAACCGCATAAACATGACAACTTTGTTTCCCTAGAATAAGAAATCAGTCTCTAGATTCGCGGAAACAATAGATAGCTATTTTACTCAGTCAATCGTGCATGCTTCGTTTCACCTGAGGTGCTGAGAAATATAGAGACTGGCGTTTTCAATAAAAAGTATTTATTGAACAGTCTTCTTTCTCAAGCACAAGAAATGTACTGCTACAATCGTAATACTGGTTATAAAGTACAATGCGTACAGTACGAAGAGTATTATAAAATAATACTGTAAAAGCATGATAGGGTTTCTAAGCCATAAAATACATACAGTGATAAATAATGACTAAAAGTACTCAACTGGTGCTTCTAAAATACACCTACCCCGGTGTACCTAACCTAAGTCTAGTACAAGGGAAGGAGTAAGTGAGGTGTAGCTTAAGTTTAGTATTCTTTGCCAATAATCTATTCCAAAAATTCTCTAATGGTCTAATCAGCTCCGTACCTTGGTTTTAGAATGAAGGAGGTCTTGTATCTCTCTCTCTCAGGACTCGATTTCCCAGCAGCCGACAAGGGTAGCCTGGAAAAACTGGATCTGGCAAGAGAATTCTCGGCAAGAAAAGACAGCGTCTCTCAGTGTGTCAGCTGGAGGGTCGGCTTCCTTCAGCACTTGCTGCTGCAGGGCGCGTCGGGCAAGTAGATAGTCGAACTGCTCCAAACCACCGTGTGTTTGTCTGGGCAAATGTAGCCATATTTATACCTTGAAGGTGCCGAGTTTGACGTATGATTGGACATAATAACGTCATCAAAGACTCAGTTCATTGAAAACTCCACGATTTCCTAGATAAATTAGTATTCAGGGAAGGGGAAGTCCCTAGCTGCTGAAGGCGGGTTTTTCTAAGAAAACGTTGTTGGTTCTCAGAACTTACTGGAAGTAGCCATGCCGTATTTGGGCTGCATAGGCTCAGTCTAAATATGGTGTTTTCCCACTTCTTTTTAGGAGTAGTGAGATTATTTTTAATAAAAACTTTTTCAGGATTTTCTGTTAGTTGTGGTTTGGATGTATGTCATTACGACGCGGTGTTTACAACGCGCTACCATTACAACGCAGTTATCACAACGCAAGTCGTTACAACGACTTGCGTTGGAGGGAGCTGGATTGTGGATTATTTTAATTTTCTATTCCAACTCCAGCCCACGTAACAGTAAGGAAGGTGTTGGAATAGAAAATTAAACTATTCCTTGAGCAAGAGCGCCATCCAGCGCAAGTCGTAGTAACGACTTGCGTTATGATGGCTGCGTCTTAAAGGCCCCGCGGTGTAAACACTGCGTTGTAAAGGATGTTTCCCTTGTGGTTTTAATGGTTTCCCACCCAAACTATCTCTACCTAGTTCTTCATAGGATTTTTCAATAATTCTGGCAAGCTGATACGGTTGCTCAGTAATATCTGTTTCTTTTAGTTTTTGGCGGATCGCCACCGATGCTGCTTCACCTTTAATGTTGGCTAATAGTATAGCCGAAACCTGTTTGAAATCCTTCAGTAATTTCATACCCAGGTTTAAGGCCGGTTCTGGACCGTATTCATTTTGAATCTGTCTTAGAACATCTGGTATTACCGCCATAGATGGGACACCATGTGTTTTTGTGTAGATTGAAGCAAAGACTGTACCTCAAGTGTCACAGTCCTCCACATGTGGTGCTATCCCCATTGGTAAACAGATTGTCAGAATTCTGTGTTTCTCATGAGGTGTACTATCAGGGAATACTGCCTCAATTTGAGTAATTTCTGAGCTAACCAGAATGGAATTTGTTCCCTTTTTGCTGGTAATTTACCAATGACTGATTGTATAGTCTGTGGTGTGATTTTGTTTGTGTTCCCCTGGTGAGGGGTGTGCTGTGGAATCCTCACAGGTTGGACTGTGAAGGTCCGCATGACATATTGAACCAATTGTCTATGTATTTTAATTAATTGTTTTAGCTGTACTAACAGTTCTGGACCTGTCCTATTGTCTATGTCAGGATGTGGTGTATAGCTGGCTAGTACCGGCCATGTCGCTCCTGGTCTACCTAGTACACCGAGCCTTGTTATGTGATTTTGATGTTGTAGGGCGCCTTTAAACCAGAGCTGATGCTCTTGGTAAGTTAATGGAATTTCAACGTCCTTGTAAGGAATGTATTCCATTGGAGGTTCCTCTACTTTGTAGTAGTGAAACTTGTGTGTTCCTGCATCTGCTGGCGGAAACTGAATCCATGAAAAGAATACTTCTGTCTGCCGATATTCATGTGCCTCTATAACAAAGATTACTTTACCACCTCTCGATGATACTCCATTATTTATGAGTTTGTAAGTTATAGTTTTTCTTACATTTACCGGGATGATTATAACATCCGGGTAATTTTGTAGGAGATTTCTGTCATCTAAAACTGCTTGAGCTGCAGCTAATTCTTCGTCACTATTCATTATTTTGTTGACTGAAGAGTTTGCAGAACAAGTTTCAAGGAAACAAAGATTAGGTGCACAATATTTTGGAACACTGTATCCTTCAACGTTGAACAAACCAAAAACTAATACATAGGATTTTTCCTCCTACTCAGTTTTGGTGGATATGTTCCTTTTTACCCACTCCAGACGTCTTTTGGAGTTTTTACGGGAAAAAGGGGTCTGTGTGAAAAGCACAACTGAGTTACTCTAGTATCTAGCGTTAAATTATCGCCTTACCAAACGTTGGGCGCCATGTAGTGTAGTTCCTATATTCCCAATAGGCTCTGCGCATTGGAATAATATATCTTGTAGTTTAGACGTAGGACTGAGGTCGACTAGGTCTCTACCGAATATATTAAACTTAATTGTGAGTGCCAGCTAGCACGGAGGTCACTAGAAACTTTCTCGAATTCACAAGAAGGGATTAGTTTCTGACAACCGCATAAACATGACAACTTTGTTTCCAAAGAATAAGAAATCAATCTCTAGAGTCGCGGAAACAATAGATAGCTATTTTATCGTGCATGCTTCGTTTCACCAGAGGTGCTGGGAAATAGAGAGATGGGCGTTTTCGATGAAAAGTATTTATTCAACAGTCTTCTTTCTCAAGCATAAGAAATGTACTGCTACAATCGTAATACTGGTTATAAAGTACAATGCGTACAGTACGAAGAGTATTCTAAAATAATACTGTAAAAGCATGATATGGTTTCTAAGCCATAAAATACCTAAAATACATACAGTGATAAATAATGACTAAAAGTACTCAACTGGTGCTTCTAAAATACGCCGACCTCGGTGTACCGAACCTAAGTCTAGTGCAAGGGAAGAAGTAAGTGAGGTGTAGCTTAAGTTTAGTATTCTTTTCCAAGAATCTATTCCTAGAATTCTCTATGGGTCTAATCGGCTCCGTACCTTGGTTTTAGAATGAAGGAGGTCTTGTATCTCTCTCGCAGGACTCGATTTCCCAGCAACCCGCAAGGGTAGCCTGGAAACACTGGAGCTGGATTTCTCGGCAAGAAAAGACAGCGTCTCCCAGTGTGTCAGCTGGAGGGTCGGCTTCCTTCGGCACTTGCTGCTGCAGGGCGCTTCGGGCAAGTAGATAGTCGAACTGCTCCAAACCACCGTGTGTTTGTCTGGGCAAATGTAGGCATATTTATACCTTGAAGGTGCCGAGTTTGACATATGATTGGACATAATAACGTCATCAAAGACTCAGTTCTTTGAATACTCCATGATTTCCTAGATAAATTAGTATTCAGACAAGGGGAAGTCCCTAGCTGCTGAAGGTGGGTTTTTCTAAGAAATCGTTGTTGGTTCTCGGAACTTAGTGGAAGTAGCCATGCCGTATTTGGGCTGCATAGGCTCAGTCTAAATATGGTAATAATTTCTATGCCTATATAAGGATCTGGTAATTTATACCTATATATGGGCATGAATCAGGAAAATTACACTAGGGTCAAAGATTCCTACACAACACACCCTCCCGTCAGGATTCCAAAATGCCTTCACTCAAAAAAAAAGTCCACAAAAGAGAGGACACCACTAAGTACATTTTATGGGTCTATTGGGAGACCATAGTGTGCGCTGGCCCTGATAAAGCTGGCTTAGGGTTACCGCAGTTCAAAATAAATGTGCTGCTGTCCGCTTATTGGGCTTACTTTCTCTGGCCCACTGTGTAGAAAACTGGGTTTTTGTTGCAGTAGTCCTTACTCCCCCAGCCCCCCCGCACACACACACACTTTTTGCGTGGAATTTGATGCAACATTGACTGAAGTGCACTGGGTTCCTGCTAAACACGTCCCCAGTGCCAGTGTTATTTTCCCTAAACAAGAACCCTGGTCACTTGATCCCCAAGTGACCAGACCTTTAGCACCTCTGTGAGTCCTTAGTAAGTTGTGGCTCTGGTCCCTAGGCATAGGCCCTAGAGAGGGACCCTAAGAGCTGCACCATAGCTTATGCCATTCTATAGGACCCAACACCTAACTCCTACAGACTGCCACTGCAGGCTTCGTGACAAGGTGCTCTAAAAAGTGAAAATACCATATGACTTGTGTGCCACGTCCCCTAAAAGACAGCATGTAATATTGGTAAGCCACCCCTACAGCAAGCCTTACATCCCTAAGGCAGGGTGCAACATATTATATGTAAGGACAGATATGCCCCTGTGCTGACTGTGAGAAAGTGCCATCTTTCTTGCATAGGTATGCCCCCACTTTTTGCTGAATTGCTGATGTACTTTGACTGAGTGTGCCCTGGGCTTCTGCCAACCAGGTGCCTATGGCCTGTGTTCCTTCCCCAAAACTGTGTTGAAACCAAAACCCAATTGCATCTCTGGCTACCCGTCAGCCCCTAGTAAATGGTATCCTAGGTACCCAGGGCATGGTGACCAGAGAAGACCCCTAAGGGCTGCAGCACTTATTGTGCCACCCTTAGGGGCCCTGTGCCATGACACCCACATACTGTCTTTGCAGGCTGAGTGTCTAGGTGCAGAACTAAACAAGGAGTCGACATGGCACACATCCCTGTGTGCCATGCCCACAAGCTCACTGCTGTGGCATCCATCAATCTCCCCTTTAGCTGGGCGCCCTATGCCAGTGGCGTGGGCACATGTGCATGAGCCCTGTGCCCCTACAGTACCCAGGGCCATTCCTGGGCACTGCAAGTTCAGTGCTGCCATTAAGAGTGTATGGTGCTGGGAGATTGTTATTACGAACTCCACAGCACCATGATGGCTTCACTGAAGACTAAGAAGTTTGATATCAAACTTCTCAGCACGTTAAACCCGCACTGATGCCAATGTGGGATTAAATGTAAAATGGACGACAGAGGGCATCTTAGAGATGCCCTGTGAAACCTAAACGACTCCCAGTGTCCTGACTGCGTGGCTACTGAGGCTGCCACCACCAGACAAGTTTCTGGACCCCTGGGTCGAGAGCCTGCCGCTCTTGGGGGCCTAAAACAGTGCACATCCTGGGAAGAAGTGCCAAGCCTCCTCCCCCAGGATGGGGAGGGGAAGCTTCAAAGGCATGCCGCCTTTGTGAGCTTCTCCAGGCCTCTTGCTGTACTTGCTCATTGCACCATCAGGATTCAAGCACCCTGAAACTGGGATGGTGCAATGAGCTAAAAAACGGTGTTGGATCTAGCCCTGATCTCTTGACTGGGTGAGAGTACTCTGCTTAATTCAGAGACTCTGTCCATCACCACCCCTTGTTGTTAATAATCTTGCTGTACTCAGCAACTGGCCCCCACCGGTTCTGACCCCCACTCTGGAGGAAAGAATGGCGGGAAACCCTAAGTGAGAAAAGGGGGTGTGCCAGCCTATGCCAACTCCTCCGCTCAGGTGGGAGAGGCGAGGTGAAGCACAACTCCGGGCTCCGACCATCTTGAGGATGGGGAGCCCTGCCCAATCAGAGCTAGGCTCCTGCCCCCCTCCCACAGGAGAGGAGCAGGCTAGGGGGTGTACTCACCCCAGGACAGGGACCCATTGCTCCCTGCCCTTGCCCTACCTGTAACACCCCTAAATTTAGTATTTAGGGGCACCCTGAACCTTCCTTCCTCAGATCCCGATTACAACAAGAACAAGAAACGAGAAGACCTGCCTTGTAACTGCTAACAAGAGGACGACGCCCACTGACTTGGCCCCAGAACACTACCGGCCTGTTGATCCTTGAACATGCTCCTGCGAAACTCCGGCGTCTCCTGTGGACAGCAACCTCGAAAACCCCGGAGGACCTGCCTGCCTTGAACCTTCCAGAACACTGGGACTCCCGCGAGCAGTGGTTCTGCTCAAATAGCAATACCCCTGGTGCTTCCCAGGAGCCGCAAATCCAGCCCACTCTGCACCCGCCGAGCCCGGCCTCTGCCTGAGTGATCCAAGACCACAAGGACGTACCCCCGGTGACTGTGACCCGGAGTCCAGTGCCCAAAGACCCTCCTCGGCGACCCAGATGACGCCTGCAGCCTCAGAACCAGGGACTCCACCAACAGCGACCTCCTGAGGTTAAGATTTACCGACACCAAAAGACACTCCTGCACTCTGCAGATCCCTTTGTACTCCTTTGGGGTACCTACCTCTTCTTCAAGATCCCAACTTCAAGATCCCAACTTAGCTCTCGAAGTGGTGGTTGCACCTGAAGAATCTCCGTCCCCGAGTCTGCAGCCTTTTTTTCACTTTTTAACTTTCCCATTGGATAACATTGAGCGTCCGACGGCTCAAAAGCACCCTGCACCCTGCACCCTGCCACCTGTATGTTGCTGGAAGTGAAACTTTTACACTACTTTAATTCCCCACTTGCCCTGAGTAAGTGACCTGGAGCTCAGCTCCCACAACTGGGTGGCCTGCTTGCTTGCAGTCACCAACCAAAAGCCCCCTACCCTCTATTGGATTGCATTGGGCCTACTCTCTCTGCACCCGGCTGCCCTGTGCCGCTGAGGTTGTAACAACTGTACCTTTCAGACCCTGGGAGACCCCTGAGTCTATGCCCAGAACCTTATCTCGACCAGTCGAGTACTTCCCTAAAAGCCGATAACTCATTTTCCTTCCTTAGGTTAACATTGACTGGTTTCACTTGGAAATTCTTCTAAGTGTAGAGTTTTGAAACTTTAAATATTCACCTAAATTCAGCCGAATAACACATTCCTCACCTGTGATCAGGAGAGAAGCCAATACTGTGCCTTTTAGCCCAGTGCTGAACCGTAAAAGTAATTATAACTGTACTTACTTGTAACTTGATTTCTCCCCCTTCCACTCCTCCTCCCCCCACCACCACCACTTTCTTTTGGCAGAAGCCTCTCCTGTGAGAGACGGTCTAAATTAGTTCACTCAGCAGTAACTAGATCTACAAAAATTAGCTTGACATCATATGAAACAGAAGGTGAACAGTTCAAACGGCCATTCACCTAACTCCAGTCAGGTACAACAATTTGGACTCTGATGTCTCTTAGACTTTTTCACCTGTACCACTTTCTACATAATATTTCTGCCTGATATTGTAAGCTGAATGAGTCCACTTCTCATGGTGGTAGCGTCAGATGTACATCGACACCCACACTTTTGCACCATAACTCCTCCTGACCCAGGGGTTGAAAGGAGAGTCACCATTGGCAGCAGATATGCCTAGAATCACCCCTAGAGACTACCAGCGTTTTGCAGTCATGGAAGCAGGAAACAACAAAATAAAGAACTTTGGCCTGGATCACAGTTTATTCACGAGTAGGTGAAATTGGACTGATTCTTAGTGTCTAAGTAGCTTCCAGTTGTGATCTTTAACACTCTTGGAGTTTTGACTACACTAAAACAGACTGTACAGAGATAATACCGTTCTTATGCCGTCATGTGGGGCTTAGAGCAAGTTAATGACTCTGCTTATTTAAAACATGAATACCTGAGAGTGAATGATTTTAAATTGATGTGGGTCTGGATCATTGTAAGGAAGTAGGTTTCTGTTGCAGTAATCCCCCCCACTTTTTGCCTGATACCTGATGCACTTTTCCTTGGTGTGCCCTGGGTCCCTGCCAATCAGGTAACCAGGGCCTGTGTTCCTTCCCTAAAAACTGTACTAAAGCCTAAACCCAATTGGCATCTCTAGCCACATGTCAGCCCCTGGTAAATGGTACCCCAGGTACCTAGGGCATTGTGACCAGAGAAGACCCCTAAGGGCTGCAGCACTTATTGTGCTACCCTTAGGGGCCCTGCACCCTAACACACACACATTGCCTTTGCAGGCTGAGTGTCCTGGTGCAGAACTGAACAAAGAGTCGACATGACACACATCCCTGTGTGCCATGCCCACAAACCTACTGCGCTGGCATACATCAGCCACCCCTCTAGCTGGGTGCCCTATGCCAGTGATGTGGGCACAGGTACATGAGCCCTGTGCCCCTGCAGTACCCAGAGCCAGACACTTGGGTAAGATTAGAAGGATAAAAGCCAGGCCGGGAGGATGGGAAAAACAGATGAAAAACACACAAAATTGCCCTACGAACCACGCAACCGGAAGATGATGGCGTGAAATCGCTCTTAATGACGATGAAGCGCAGCCTCAATCCAATTGAATCAAATATGTATACCATGTGGACGCGCATGGACTTCATCACCCAAAAGCTTGAAAAGCATGATGGGAGGATAGGGAAGCCGAAAATAGAATTTCAGAATTGGAGGATGAAATGACCCAAAGTAGTGCAGAAATGAAAAAGATGGATCGCCTCCTGAAAGTAATAGCAGCAAAGAACGAGGTCTAGGAGGCAAGGTAAGGAGGAACAATATTCGCGTCCTAGGATTGCCAGAATCAGTCAACTTGTAGAAGATGGAGGAATATGTGAAAGGATGCTGAATACATGCTTTGGGGTTGAAGCCTTCTCTTCGCTATTAGTAGTGGCAAGGACACACAGAACACTGGCTGCACGCCCTTCCCCCGGGCCCCTCCTCGACCCATAGTGGCAAAACTCCTCAGCTATCAAGATCGGGATACAGCATTGTGCAAAGCAAGGGAACCACAGTTCCTAACATTTGAGAGAAACCGCATTGCCTTGTACACTGACTTTACCATAGCAGTCCTGGAGGTTAGGAAAAGGTTCCTACCAGCCTAAAAAATTGCAGCAGGCTAATATCACTTATGCAGTGCTTTACCCTGCTAAACTACGGATCACATATCGGGGAAAGCAGCATGTTTGCACGTCACTACCAAGTCATGTAATTCATCAAACGGCTACCCAGAAGTCCAGATAAGAGCGGAAACAAAGTCAGTATCAACCCGTCAAGACTGGTAAAGGAGTCGTGTAGACAGGAGAGCAATGCATCTGATACAGCAAGACTAAAGCATACTATACCTCTGAGTATATATGCCCGCGATGACTACGTGTGGACATAAGTCCAAACATTACCTACAAACTATCGCCAAATAGCCTATATAGGCACAAAGAATCAACAGTCATAAGCATGGAAAAATGATTAAAGACTAAATGGGCAATGACCCATTCCTCACTCCTTAGGTGCTTATTATAAATGTCCTGGATACCCTCCACCAGCGTGACTACATCTGGGAGGAGATACTGCTCCCCCCCCTAAATATCCAACCCCAGTGGGTATTTCCCTCACTACGAATAAGGAGCAGGCATTGTCATGCTTCCTCAAAAGTGTTATTTTACTTTTGTTTGGGTATTTTTGGGTTATCTATGTGGCTGTAACCTGTTCAACTTTGCAGTTGTTGATACTTCAAATTACCGAGCAGGTCAGGCGGAACATCAGTCACATTTGGAAACAGATCCTAGTGATCTGCATCTTATAGCATTCCGCTGCTTGTTTGGATTAGGGGCATGTTGGACCTTAATAAGAAGGGGGGGGGCAGAACACACGGCAAGTTGGGGAGGCCGATGGGGGTGGGGGGGTGGTAAATGACTGTACAGCATAGTCAGAGCAGATCAGCATTTATTACGAGTAGCACAATCAGATATCAGCAGATCTAACTCCCAGAAAGACATAGAGATAACTTTTCTTTGTGGCTTGCACACCCATGGTGGATAATAGACAGCAGATGGGCCTGAACCTGATGAAGTGGAACATACAAGTCCTGGGGGACCCACGCAAGAGGAGACACCTCCTAGCCTACCTAGATAAGCATCATACACACATTGCCACGCTGCAAGAAATGCATACGGCCCCTGCTACTGTTCCTACATTTGATACTCGATGGGCGTCCGATAGATATTCCTCATCATACTCCACATACTCATGAGGGATGGCCAACCTTTAAAGAGCCGTTTTAGAAGAGGAAGCTCTAAATGACCCGCAAGGGGGATACAATGTGGTATGGGGGAGACTGGCGTCACACTGGTGAATTGTTATGGCCCAAACGTAGATGATGACGCTTTTTTTTTGTCACACTATGGGGGATCGTTATCAACATAGGCTCTACGCACATTATTTGGGGAGAGGATTTTAACATCGCTGTACAGCCGGAGCTAGATAGGTCTCATCCCCAACCACATCACTACGCAAAGGCGCAACGCCAAGCACAGCAAATTATTGAGAATTATAAATAGGTGGATGCATTGCGATTCCTTCATCAGACACAAAGGGAAGGGACATGCCCTTCTATGGTGCATTCCAGTTGGTCACGACTAGACTTTTGACTAATTTCCTGAGGAATCGCAACACTTGTCACGCACATATTCCGACCATTCCTGTGTCTACTTACAGATTACCCCTCCAGGATACACCTTTAGAGACGCTTCCTGGTAGCTCCCCATGTGAGCGCTGCTGGATATTCCCTTTCGAGCTGAACTGGGGCAAGGAGTGAAGGACTATTCCTGGCAAAACATAGATTCGGTGCCTTCACAAGCAACAGTATGGAAGGTGCTGAAGGTTTCTATAAGGGGTGTATGTATGGCTAAGACTGGGGGCATATTAAAAGACATCAGGCAAACACTGACAAAACTGGAGAAAGAACTCCGTGAACCACAAAGTGATAAGCATGTGGATAAAGATGGGACCAAACAAGTTCAAATACAGGTAAAACTCACTGAATATCAAAACGCAACTGAAAGGGAAAGCCTCTTTTGTGGACAATACCATAGCGACAGGAGTTATAGTGAGGGGAGAGACTGGGAAAAGCACTGGTCGAGCTCACACGAGTGCCCCGATGTTCCAGGTACGTGGTGGAAATTCGTGATGTAGAGAGGACGCCCCAGAAAAATACTGAGGCAATAATATTAGCCTTAAAGGAATATTATTCACTACTATACACCACCAGAAGATATACTCCTAAGGAAGCTCTGAATTATTCTAGTGAATCTTTTTTGAATTTCATTACCTGCGATAATGTCTCTAAGTTATCCACTGAACAGTCTCAGATTTTAGATTCCATTATTACTTGGGAGGAAATAGAGACCGCCCTTTATCTCTTCCAATTGGTAAAGCAATGGGACCTGACGGTATCCCGCTGGAGTTTTTTAGGATGTTCAGAAATCTTTTAAAACCTGATTTATTGACTACTTTTCTGGAAGCCCAGAAAGGGCAGGCCCCACCTTCTTGGGGACAATCTGCAATAATGGCATTTATAAAAAAGCATAAACCCCCCCCTTAATACGGCATCTTATCGCCCGATTTCACTTATCAATGCTGATAGTAAAGTGTTTTCAAAAATTTTAGCGTCACGCATCTCTTCGGTAATCTCTAGCATAGTATCAAGATGGCAACACGGGTTCATTCCCAAGCGAGACACTGCCGACCATGTCCGGAGAATTATCGCGTTGCTGGATTGGGCGGAGGGTACGAATACAACTATTGCGGTCACCCTGTTAGATGCCTAGAAGGCATTCGACAGGGTGGCCTGGCACTATCTGTGGGATGTACTGTATTTTAAAGGATTCAGCCCCGTTATGAGGTCGGCCTTGAAAGCCTTGTATAAAACACCTACCTCATGTATTAAAATCGGGGCGGATAAATCCACCTTATTTCCTATCCACCGTGGTACAAGACAAGGTTGTCCTGTATCCCCGCTCCTCTTTGCTATTTATATAGACATCTTCCTTAATGAATTGAATTATACGGAGGACATTATACCAGTAGTGGTGGCAGGTACTCCCTATAGGGCACTAGCATACGCGGACGACGTGGTGGTTACCACCTCGGACATTGTAAAAGCCATCCCTAAGATAGAGGAATTGGCCAAACAGTTTGGAGCCTTTTCGGGCTACAAATTAAACATGTCTAAAACACAAACATTAGTAGTAGGCCAGAATCCTCCCGTTCTTTCTAATATAGTCCCTGTGGCAACTTATCTAGGAGTGAAGATCACATCTCCAGTGTCACTAATCCCAGAACTAAACTTCAATCCTATTCTGGAAAAGGCTAATGCTATGTTGGAGAGAATCGACCACTTTCATCTGTCTTTGCACGGGAGGAATAATGTACTGAAAATGTCAATTCTACCGAAATTTCTCTACCTTTTTAGAACCATTCCCCTTGAGTTTCCCCTAACCTTTTTTAAACAAGTGGAAAGGATGACAGGGAGATTTATGTGGGGATATAAAAACCATCGGAGAGCTCATAAAAAAATGATACTTCCAAAAGCTAGGGGGGGTTGGGGTATTCCACACTTTTTTTTTCTACTATTTGGCTTCAGTAATGCAATTCATAACCCCCTTAATAATTGGCGATCAGGCGCCGATGTTGGATGCGTATTCCCCGTCAATTTATGAATTCGCTTTAGGGGTAGAAGCTCGGGGGTGTTTTTTAAAACATGTCGAGCCAAGCTACTATAAAAAAACAAAATTCAAGATCCTAAAATCAGCATTCCGGGCTTGGAAGTCAATAAGGCGAATTGCTAGTATTCTAAAAATCACTAGATATACCCCCCTTATGTCTCAATCCATTTTCCCATCTGTTTTTAGAGACACTATCATGGAAAGCTGGCGTCATCGGGGTATCAGTTACCTGGGTGACGTATGGCTAAACAGCCATATTGTATCTTTTTCAGAGCTCCAAAGAAAGTTTAATCTCTCTAATACTGACTACTTTAAATACCTTCAGGTGCGTAGTTTTCTTAACACCCTAACACCTCAGGAATCCGCTGGGTTATTGCGGATCCCTCTGATGGATTCCTTTTTTAATCAAAGAAAAATTGGCTTTTTTTACAACTTATTGCTCTCGTTTCTTCCAGATGATTTAGCCTACATGCAATTAAGATGGGGCGAGAAGCTGGGCTCTAATGATATTAAGATCGAGGAGTCTATATATCTGGCTAATTCTATTCTTTTCTCCGGTAGAAGTCGTGCGCAACATTACATGGCGTTGTTTGATCTATATTACACACCAGCCAAAATTTCTAAATGGGGAGTCTCAGTCGGTACATCATGTAGTAGATGTGGGCTGCATGCGGCAGATGCTGTCCATATGTTTTTTTTATGCCCACAATTATCTGCACTTATAGCGGATATTCAAACTTTTTTAGCTCTCATACTTGGCATGCCAATAGAATTAACACCGGAGCTTGTACTGATTGGAGTCTCCCCTGTAGTAGTATCTGTGGAGAAAAGAAATCTGATTTTTAAATCCATGGGAATTCTGCGCTCATGCGTTACCCAAGACTGGATTAGCCCAGACCCGCCTTCCTTTCACACATGGAGGGCTCGCTTCTTGGCTATGTATTATGTTGAACATGCCATATATAGAACGAAAGGCAATAAAAAAAGGATAAGCGGTATGAAAATGTGGGCGCCAGTCAAAAGGTGGATTGAGGGGGAATTGGGGTAATGCTGTTTTTGTCCTTTTTGGTTCTCCTCTATACGCTATTGTTTGGATATATTCTCTTCAGGCCAATGTATGCTTGTAATACTTATTTTTTGAATACATGATATGCTCTTCTATTTATTCTCTGTTGAACGCTTGTATAAAACCTGACTTGCTTGCAATAAATAAATAATAATTAAAAAAAAAAAAGATATACTCCTATGGACACTGAGTCCGACTTAAACTCAGGTAAGTTGGGATTGCTAAGTGATACGCATCAAAAATTGCTTGCGGCGGAGCTTGAGGAGGATAAGATAGGGCTTCCATCATGCAACTGAAGGCGGGCAAGGCCGCTGGCCCAGACGGGCTACCGGCGGAATTCTACTAAGCATATGTTGATGTGCTGGTTCACTATTTTAAACAAGTATATGAAGAGGCAATGCAGGAAACTGCCTCGCACCATGCAAGAGGCTCGCATTATCTCACTCCTGAAGCCAGGCAAACCAACTGACTGCAGTGAGTCCTACCGACCCCTATCATTAATAAATTGTGATGTCAAAAATACTTGCCAAACTAATAGCTAATAGGCTAGGTTTACTCATGAACGGTTTGGTGCACCCAGACCAATCCGGTTTCCTACCGGGAAGAGCCACATCGCATAATCTACGAGCACTGTTCTCCATCAGTCATTACATGGACCAAGAGCTCAATGCCGTGGCAGTATTATTGGACGCCACAAAAGCATTCGACACCATATGGGTTTCCAGCCAAATTCCATCACCTGAGAGCGCTTATCATATAACAAACCGAGGGCGATGCTGTTGATTAATGGCATGCAATCCTCCACATTTGACATAACGCTGGGAACTAGGCATTGATGCCCATTGTCTCCCCTTCTCTTTGCCCTTGCAGGGAAGCCATTAGCAACAACTTTTTGGAAGCTGCATAGAGAATGGGCACTGAGGTACCCATCCCGTCACCTACGAGTGTCACTATATGCAGATGACATCACACAATACCTCTGAGAACCCCAGCCTTAATGGCATAATCCGAGAATTTATCCCGTTTGGGTTGGGTAGTGGGTATCACAATTAATTGGGAAAAATCCCAGATCTTCCCACTCACCCCAGATTCCCCTCCCTTCCAGGCAGAATATCCGCTGAAGTGGTGTTCAACAGACCTTATATATCTGGGCATAGTAGTTACTAGAGATAAAGAAATATTGAGAGCCAACTACTGTAGACTGCTGGATTCTGGGGCTCAGAGCCAGGGTAGTATAGAAGCAAGTTGCTTGACTGCCCGGCTAACGCGAGCAACTATGTGCTCTGCCTCCCCCGTCAGCACTTGACCATTCTTTTTTTTTTTTTAAATCTTTTTATTGAGAAAATTGACAACCAGCTCAATAACATTGCACATCAGTAAGCAGCGGCAAATCATTGATAATTATTGATAAAAGCAAGCACAATCATGGCAAGATAATCATTCAGCCCATCATGACCCACCCCCCGGACTTTAAACCAACCTCAATACAACCCCCATGGACCCCTCCAGTCCAGACATGCAGGGACAGACCCCCCCTCCCCCTTCACACTACTCCCTACCCTGAGTGTCCCACCCCACAGGACAACCACTACTGCGGGGAATCTGGGCGGAAGTGGCGTCTCACGCCTACAGCGGAGGTACTGCACATTCATCAGCCGCCGGCTCCAGCCTGCGCCCTTCTCACAACGGCTCTCCATTCGGCTGCGAATCCAACTACTCCCCTCTATAGTGCCTCCACGCTGCCCATATCCTATCCCACTTCTTAGGGCAGCCTCGGCTTGTGTAAATGACCTTCTCCGCCCGCTGGCACCAATCCAAGTCTCGCTCCCACTCTTCCACCGTCGGCGTTAGATCACTGCCCCGCAATTGTGCTACGTTCCTTTTAGCTACCATGCTCGCCAGGGCTAACCATACCTTGTCCCACTTAGGTCAGGCGATATCACTGGTTACCCCTAACACATGCCACCTAGCCTCGAGCGGTACCTCCGCTCCCACCACTTCAGCCATGATGTCCGTCACCCTAGACCAAAATGCCCTGATCTTCGCACAGTCCCAAAGAATATGGAAGAAGGTTTGCTCCTCCCCGCACCCCCTGAGACAGAAGCGGGAAGTCGCATAACCTATTCGGTACTGTGTTGTACGTGGAGTGTATGATCTGTGCAGGATGCGAAGTTGGACCAGCCGGAACCTTGCACGAATCGCCACCTCTCTTGGGCACTGCAGGGCCTCCCCCAATCGTCATCCTCCAGCAGCCCCAGGTCTGTTTCCCACCGTTCCCGCAAGGGCCCCAAGTGAGATCGCTTTATCGATCATGGGGTCTAATAACAACCTGTCCTCCAACGGGGCATACTCAGGCAGCTTCGTCCCTGGGGTTAGGTGCCTGCGCAAGGCAGACTTAAGCTGGTGATAGTGGAGGAATTCTCCGTCCTCCATCTGATATTCAGCCTGTAGACCTGCAAATGTCACCATGTCTCCTCGTTTCCAAACGTCCCCCAGTACCTCAATACCTATCAGGCCCCATCGGCGTAGGTCTTTTAATTTCGTCACGGCTGGAAGAAAGGTTCCAGCCCACAAAGGGGTCTGCTCCGTACGTTTTGCCTCCCATCCGAGCAACTTCGTCGCTTTTTTCCAGACCGCGGCCACCGCCGCCGTTTGTGGAGGGAGAGGACGGCCCCGCCTGCCTCTAGTATATAGAGCTGCTAGGTATGTGTCGCTCCCAAAGGCTAGTCTATCCACCCTATAAGCCGGTTCTTCCAGAGGTGAGAACACCCATCCATTTACGTTGACTAGTTGTGTCGCCCAATAATAGAGACGGATATCTGGTACAGCAAGCCCACCCTCGTACGAGCCCCTTTGCAGTTTTCTGAGGGCTATCCTAGGACACCCGCCGCTCCACAACAAGGAGCGTTGTTCAGATTCTATCGTCCTGAAGATCTGGTCCGGGACCAGGAAGGGAGTGCATTGTAGAACGTACAGCAAGCGTGGGAGGGCCATCATTTTAAATAGTACGGCTCGCCCCATCAGTGAAAGTGGGAGCGTTTTCCAATGCTCCACATCACCATGCAGCCGATCTAACTGCGTCGTGACATTCAAACGCAGGAAGTCCGATGTAGAGTGCGTAATCTAGATCCCTAAATACTTAAAAACATCTTTCCAGGGAATATCTCTGCATTCTGCCGGTAGCCGGGGCTGTGGCACCGTTAATACATGCCCAAGGGACTTACCCCAGTTTATTCGATATCCAGAGTAGGTGCCGAACTCTCCGATGATTTCCTTTAGCCTTTGGATGGAGGCCGCCGGCCTCTGGACATACAGGAGGATGTCCTTTGCGTATAGGGAGATACGCTCCTCCCATCCCCCTCCCAGATCGATACCCCACACCAAGGGATCCTACCGGATCCATTGCGCCAGAGGCTCCAACGACAGTGCGAACAGGGTGGGCGAGAGGGGGCAGCCCTGACGCGTGCCCCGTCCGAGGCGAAACTCACCCGATAGCACTCCATTCGCCCTGACTCTTGCCAACAGTGCAGTGTATAACAGCTTCACCCACGCTCGGAAGTGTTCTCCAAAGCCCAATTTTTCCAGAACTGCGTAGAGGTACTGCCACTCTATACTATCAAACGCCATATGGGCGTCTAGAGATAGCAGGGCTGCCGGCACCCCTGGCCTCGCGGAGACCATTTGCAAGACCCCAAACAGGCGCCGTAGATTGAGACGGGTGCTTCTGTAGGGCATAAAGCCCGACTGAGCCGGGTGTATCAGGGACTGTATAACCGCCCCCAGTCTTGTAGCCAGAATTTTACCGAGGACCTTGGTCTCAAAGTTGAGTAAGGAGATGGGTCTGTTTGAGCTGCACAATTCCTGCGGTTTACCGGCTTTGTGAATTAAGATGATCGTTGCTAACCGTAAGTCTCTGGGGAGTACCCCCACCTGCTGGGCCTCATTAAACATACTTAGCATGTGAGGTGCTAGGCGGCTTGACACGCAACCGAACGCCTCGGCCGGGAAGCCGTTGGGACCCGGTGCCTTTCCCACCTGCAGGTCACCCATGGCTTCTTCTACCTCCTGGACCGTTATCGGGGAGTCTAGGATATCCCTATCTGCCTGTTCCAGGGTAGGTAGCTGCAAGGGGCCCAAAAAGTCTCGATATTCCTGATCCTGACGCGCATTGGGGGCCCGATAAACCGCCTCATAGTACCGTGCGTATTCCGCCGCTATCTCCCGTGACTCGCATAGAGCTATCCGCCCGTCGGATTCCCGGGATCCAGTTACGATCTCGGTCCCTTCTCTCAAGCCAGGCTATCATCTTGTTGGCCTTGTCCCCAAGATCATATACTCGTCTCTGGATTGCTAGGACATGGGATCTCGCCTGATCAGTGAGCAAATCTCTAATCTCCTTTTCGAGGAGCTGCTGCCTATGCAACCTATCCAGAACCTGCTCAGGTGACTCATCCGTCGCATTCTCTAAGGCCTGAAGGTCCCGTTCCAGTTGGTCAATTTGCGCGTTTTTCACCTTACGGCGTTTCCCGACCTACGCCTGTACAAAGTCTCTAGCCACCGTCTTATATGCCTCCCACACCACCCCAGGAGAACTGACAGATCCCACATTCTCCATAAAATAGTGGTCGACTCGTTCCCTAAAGACTTCCTGAAACTCCTGGTCTTTGAATAGGAAGGCATCTAAACAGGGAGGACCAGCTCGTCCCCGGTCCGGACCACGTAACTGCACCTTGACTGGAGAGTGGTCTGATAACCCCCTTGCTCTATGACACCCACCCTGGAACAAATCCATGCTTCCAACCTGTGTGAAGATGTGGTCAATCCTGGACCCTGAGCAGCCGAAATGTGGGTGTATTGTCGAGTCGTGGGGTTATGTGCCCGCCATAAATCTGCCAGCCCCATGGCCCTTACAAAGTCTCGCAAGTGGCAAGTCCCACCCCTGACAGGGAGTGTCTGTGACCTATCTAGCTCCCTCTCCATGACGGCATTCATATCGCCCCCCAGGACCAGTATCCCTGGTGGCATATCCAGTAGCAGCTTCCCAATGTCGGGGAGAGTGGCGCTGTGTAACCTAGGTGGGATATACAAGGAGCATATATTAATAGCCCTCCCCTCCCATTGAACAGCGAACGCCGCGTACCTCCCTAGGGGATCTAGCCACTGTTTTCCGATCACCAAAGGTAGAGTGTTCCTAATGAGGATTCCCACCCCTCTCGAACCTGTAGTGAAGCCAGCATGCGCCCGCATCGTATACCCGAATCTATTGAGGGCCTTGCAGTGGTTCCCCAGCAGGTGAGACTCCTGGAGGAGGACGATATCTGGTGCATGTCTATGTAGATACTGAAGCACCATGGTGCGTTTAATCTTATTTTGTAGGCCATTAATGTTCCATGATAAAATGCCAATGTGCCTAGTGTGTGGTGTATGCATCCTGAGTAAATACCACGATCAGCCGCAAAGGCAGGTGCCTGCCCTCCCCTCCCCCTCCTTCCAGCTTGCCTGTTACCAGTGCCAAAGGACCCAAACCAAATACATGATAAACAGAACAAGACAAAATAAACAGTCCCGCATCCGACTTCCCAAATCCCCAAGAACAACCCCCCCTCCCTGCAACCCTGCCACGCCAGCCAACCTGGTTAGGCATCCCCCAACAAGCAGAGCGCCTGTAGCCCTTAACACGAAAATCAAGGGGGGTGTGAGCTGATACCCAAACCTGCAACTTGAGGACTACTGTCGGCCCCACGTCCCAATTCACAACAGACCTCAGCCTGCCCAGTAAAGCCCAGAACACTACAATCATGGCAGGACATTGCCAGGTCACCCATCTCCTCCCAGGCCGCCTCTCAACCTATGAAGACAGAGGTAAATGAATATATGTGGCAGTTCCCATCATACAGGGCCTCCCCCCTTAGCGGGTCACTTTTGGCAGTAGGTAGTTTACCTCCCCCCCCTCTTCTGATGCCTCCCGCCCCCCAGAACACTCTCCATGACCACCTCCGGTGACAGCACAAATCAAAAACATAAAATGTCAGAATACATCACGTTCACGTTAGACGTCTTCCATACTGCACCACAGTCCTGGCCACGTCACCCCATGTCCGGCGAGGCCGACAGACTCCGGCCTCGAGTCTTACGGGGGGGGCAAAGAATGCCTCCGGCGCTGATGACCACTCCCCGAAGAGCCAGCCGAGGACGCTGGAGACTGAGGCGCCGTATTCCTCCAGTTGTCCCTCTGTCCTGAGCCCGCCGCGCCCCCACGCTCCTCCAACCAGGAGTGTGCCTCTTCTGGGGAGGTGAAGAACAGGGATTTACCATCGACTAGAATCTTGAGTTGTGCCGGGAAAAACATCATGTATTTGACGCCTTTTTCTCGAAGCACTTTCTTGACCCCGTCGAATGACCGTCACTCCTGCTGCACCTTCAGCGTGAAGTCTGGGAAGAACCTGATGACTGCATTATCCAGATGGAGATCCCCTCGTTGGCGTCGCGGTCTCTATAATTGAGGATCCTCGCGATTATCGTTCGTGGTGGGGCCCCAGGGCGCGGTGGTGGGACCGGAGCCCTATGAGCCCGCTCAATGGCGAAAAACTTCGAGAGGCGTCTGGGCTGCAGGTGCTTGAGGACAAGATCTTCCAGGAATAAATCCACGCTGGGCCCCTCCATCTTTTCTGGCACCCCCACCACGCGTATATTGTTGCGGCGGGCCCTCCCTTCCTGGTCCTCCAACCGGGCCACTGCCACCTTCTGCTGGTGCGAGAGTCGTTGGACTTGCTGCTGCAAATGTTTTGTAGTGCTTTGGAGTTCCGCAATGTCCGCAGAATTCTGGGTGGCTTTCTCTGAGGTTTTATTCAAGTCCGCCCTCAGCAAAGTCATTTCTATGGAGACCTTATTGATCTTGGATTCTAGCGCAGTTCCCAGTGTCTGAATGGCCTGCATGACTGAAGTTAGAGATGCCTCTTGTGTGCCCGTCAGGGTGCCGGCCTGCGCCTCGGCTCCACCACCTGTCACTGCAGTGTAGTTGTCCATAGTATTTGTCTGGGTCATCGTGGATTTTTTAGGAGGTCTCATTACCGCGTTCACAGGCACCGGGTCCTACCCTGGAAAAGCGCGGGGGGCGCCCCTCTCTCCGCGGTGCCGCCCCACCGTCTGGGCCCCACCCGGGGGGTAGCACAGATCACCTCCGCCGCTCTTCCTGCCTGCACTCACCGAGGGCGCCTCCACCCTGTGTCCCAATCTTGCGCTCTGCAGGTCAACGGAAGGGTGGCACCACCTCCTCACCCCCGTATCCAAATAGGGATTCCCCTGCTATGTCCACTTCGTGATGTCCGCGGGGCCCCCAGAAGTAGCGATGGGGCCCGCGCTCCCTCCACGCTCCTGCGCACTCACCGACCCGCTTGGTGCCAGCGCCTGCTACAGCCGTCGGTCAATTCCTGCCCGTGGGGCCCCACCAACGTCCAGAACCGGAGCCCCTGCTAAGCGCACTCTCAAGGGGCTCCTACCTCGTCGCAGTTCCAGCGGGGTTCAGCCGCCTGCCCAGGGTGATGCCAGATGGGGGTCCCCAGGCCTTGCCAGCTCGTTCTATCCACTACGGACTGCGGGTGAGGGGGGGGGGGAGAGAGAAGCTCCCCCCCACTCGTGTCGGTCCCACCGCGTTGGGCTTCTCAATGATGGCCGCAGGTGATCTGCGTCCCGCCCCGGCACCATGCATTTCCGGCCGGCCTCAGGACCCCACGAGGCCGGTGCCCTCCACCGCGATGCGGGCCACACCGGGTCCCAAGCTGCCACCAGGCTGCGCGGGACCTCCGGGCCCCTCCCATGCCCAGCGCGCCGCACCGGGCGTCCAAGGATCGCCGCAGGGACCAGCACCCGACAGGCTTCCCCAACTAGCACTGCTCCCTCGCGGCCGGCCTACGGGACCCTCGAGGCCGGTGACGTCCTCCGAATCTCGGGAAGCCACAGGCGCCAAACCTCCCTCTTGTAGAGTCCTAGCATGAACACGGTCTAGTGTTCAGGAGTGATGTAACACACTTTACACCCACCCACCACAGACGTCATGGTGTCACATGACGCTGCCAATAAAAGGGGCCGAGCGCACGTGCTCGTGGCCATTCCCACTACCCCTAACTGGTGTCCGTGTGCACGTCATTGCTGCTGTCCACCATGCGGGCCTAGGGCCCTTCCCAATTCTACAATGGCGACGAGGCCGGTAGTGCAGCCCACGCGTGCCACTACCCTCGGCTGAACGAGAAGAAAAAGGGGAAGAGAGCTGCCCGCCTAGAGGGCATCCCCTGCAGCGAGGCGCAACGCGCCGAGAAGCCGGTGGGCACGTCGGAGCCCCGCAGCGACCGGGAGCCCCACAGCAAGCCGACCGGAGCCCACCTGCGTCGACCGCCACCAACGAGTGCCACCAGAAACAGCGGACCGCCCAGTGCCCACCTGCGACGGCCGCGAGGCTGCAACCCCCACTGGAGAGGTGCACGGGCCGGGCGGAGCCCACCCGCCACGACCGCGACGGAGCATCTGGCCCGCCGGCCGAAGGTGAGCTCCAGGGGCGAAGTGCCCGCCATGAACTATGCCACTTATAAGCAGGACCGGCGGAGCCCACCCGCGCCTGCCCGAGTCGTCCCCTGCCCCCGCCGCGTGTGTGCTTAGAAGCGGCGGGGCACAGAGACTGAAGACGGCGTGGAAAAGTGCGGCCGGACCCGCAATCACCAAAAACAACGAGGGGGAGGGAGCGGAGTAGCTAACCGCCTCCCGACCCCCCTCGCAACGTGTTCCAGGCAATTAGCGGGCCAGCGGAGCCCGCCGGTAACCCCCCCTACACCGAAAGAACAAGCTGTGCCAGCGGAGCCCACCCGCGGCCTGCCGGCGGCACCCCCAACAAAGAACCACACTGCAGAACTAGCGGAGCCTACCCGCGGCCTGCGATGTACATGGCAGGTCTCCGCCGCGCAGCGTGTGCAAGTTGAAGCTGCTGCGGCGGGAGACCGGGGAAAGTGAGGCCTGCCGCACCGGACAATCACCAGCGTCTACATAGGCAGAGCCGGCGGAGCCTACCCGCGGCCTGCCTCAAGCACCCTGTCCCAAGGTGAGTGAACAGAAGGCAACGCGGAGCTCACCCGCCTGAGGAAGCATCAATGCACAACCCCTCCCCCCCCCCCCCCCCCCCCCCCAGGACTGCCGGAGGCTGCCGCGAGCGAGGAGGTTGGAGAGGTTTGCAAAGCCTGCATGCGGCCAGCGCCGCCGAGTCCAAGTGTGCCCCACCTCCTAGGCTTCCCGGCTGAGTAATGAAGCGCCTGCATGCGGCCAGCGCTGCCGAGATTAGACGAGCCTCCACCTCGTGGGCTCCATGGACAGAATAAAATGCCTGTAAGCGGCCAGCGCCGCCAAAAGTAAGCTGTGCCAATCAAGTCTTCAAAGACTTTACCCCCTGCACATCACTTACCGACAGAACTGCCTCGCTATCATGCCTGCTCACTCCCACCCCAAAAGTACACAAAACTGAGGAGGGACTCACCTGGAAGGCAGCATAAGGCCAGGTGAACAGCAGCGTCTCCAGCCCCTGGCGTCCAGTCTCCGGGGCTGGTTCACAGCAGCAGCTCCAACCCCCTGTGCACTGAGAGAGAGAGAGACAGTAGAGTGCGCATCAGGGAAAGACAAGAGCCACAAGACAGGCTGCTACCTGGAATCCAGCATCACTGCCACCCAGTGGCCAAAAGTAAAAGAGCACCTGCCATTCAAGAAAAGTACAACAAGCACTGTACAAACCCACGATGGGTCAACGGTAGCAAGGGGCCACAGACTGAATAGTGCCCCCAAGGAAAACCTACTTACAAACACAGCAAGTAAGTGCGCAACAGCGCAGGTGACACCCACACACACCAGCAAGGAGTCGGCGGCTGCCACTCCCAACGCGACGTGGGAAGAGGCGCGAACGCCTCACTAAGCATCCAAGCACTGACTGACGTCTGGAGGAAACGACTGCCAAGCACTGGAAGAACGTCCAGGGAAACGACTGCCGCGATCAAAGGACGGAGAGAGCAGCGACGCCTTGTGGCCACAGGCGCTCACCGCAGCATCAACTACTCCCGCCAACGGTCCAAAGCATCAAGTACCTGACGACAGCCAAAGCAGCAAGTACCCAACGTCACGCAACAGGCGTCCCAGAGCCCTGAACAGTAAGTGCGCAAACAACGCGCCACATGGCGACGCACAGCCACCGCAAGCAGAAAGAAGAGCGCAAGCAGCGCCACCGCGCAGAACAATTATCGCGAACGACCACACAACGTGGCGTCTCCCAGGAGCCGATCCGCAGCATGATCGCCCATCAAGTGCTGACCCACAACGGGTCCCCAAATAACTGTTGTAGCGCAAAGTCCGACAGGACGACCGAAAGCAACCTGCCAGGCATCGGCAGAAGTGGACCGCCAAACGGTCCAGGACGTTCAACCATGAAAAGGTCTACGGACGTGAACCCACGAACGTCACCAACAAGCATCAAGAAAAGAAAGCATCAAGAAAAGAAAGTTCGCGACACCAACTCTGGCTGCTGAGGAAGAAGGAGAAGGTGTCCCCGACGGGGACAAGACCAGGGGTACACATGCAGAGTGCGCGCACTGCATGGAGGACCCAGGTCAGGAGAGAAGACACAAGATCGGTCCAAGTGATGTCGCGATGCAGGAGGGAGAAAAGGAGAGATCTGAGTGGCACGTCTGCCACCGCGAAAAGGAAGGAAGAAAAGAAGAGATCTGAGTGGCACGTCTGCCACTGCGAAAAGGAAGGAAGAAAAGAAGAGATCCGAGTGGCACGTCTGCCACCGCGAAAAGGAAGGAAGAAAAGAAGAGATCTGAGTGGCACATCTGCCACCGTGAAAAGGAAGGAAGAAAAGGAGAGATCTGAGTGGCACGCCTGCCACCGTGAAAAGGAAGGAAGTATATCCATGTGGCCTGTTGCCACAGTTAAGAGTGGAAGGAGAAGTCAGTGCGAAGCAACGTCCCCACAGTGAACCAACCAAGGAAAGAGAGAGGAGTGCAGGAAGACCACTCACACTCCCGAAGAGAAGGAAGGCGACAAGTGCCAGGACAACGGTGCGAGGAACACGAGGCCGGAAGAACACCAGTGGCAAAGAAGACCAGCTGATCGACGATGTTTCCGCACACCCAGGATCTGCGGAGAGGAGCAAGCGAGACCGTTTGTGACATCCACCTTTGGGGTCACACGGACACTGGACACCTGCCAGCCGTGGTGACTCAGGGGCGCAGAGGCCTCCGGGACGCAAGTCCCCGCGAC
Source organism: Lissotriton helveticus (assembly GCF_964261635.1). Taxonomy (NCBI): domain Eukaryota; kingdom Metazoa; phylum Chordata; class Amphibia; order Caudata; family Salamandridae; genus Lissotriton; species Lissotriton helveticus. The sequence goes on along the minus strand of NC_136057.1, from coordinate 1,938,398,852 downwards.
GAGAGACGGTCCTCCGACGCCCATCCGAAAGTTCCGGGGAGGGCGAAGACATCGCAAGCCAAGACAGAAACCAACAGCTACCTCGGGACGAGGCTGCGGAATCTGAGGTGAGGCACATCGTCTCCTCCCTACCCCCACTGACGGTGGCGTAGGAACAACCTGATGTGGCACATCCAGCCCAGCGCAAATCCGAGAAAGAGGACCTCAAGGATATCCCGTGGCAGGGGAACACCGACGAGAGGGGTCATCCTGGTGAGAGGGATGCCTTGCAACGGATCTGCCTGTTGCCAAGTAGGACACAGACTACAAGTAAAGCTAAGGCCGAGACCGGAAATCGTGCATCATTCCCCGGCGAACGACAAGAACTCTAACTGCACCCATCGCCATGGAAGTTAGCAAAAGAAGGACTGTGATGACAATTTTGCCGCAGAGTCGTCAAAAGACTGGTTCCATCGAGCACCCCAAACCGGTGCCACTGTGAACTGATGTTCCCCGCAGCAGATTGAACATCATCTGTGATTCCAAGCAGCGGCGGATAAAAGGACTCAGCGGAAGTTGAACACTTTACTGCATCCTCATACAGTTTGTTTTTCCCACAGGTTGATTTCTGTATGTGGGTTTTTGCGATTAAAAAATGGGAGGGATGTAGAGTCCTAGCATGAACACGGTCTAGTGTTCAGGAGTGATGTAACACACTTTACACCCACCCACCACAGACGTCATGGTGTCACATGACGCTGCCAATAAAAGGGGCCGAGCGCACGTGCTCGTGGCCATTCCCACTACCCCTAACTGGTGTCCATGTGCACGTCATTGCTGCTGTCCACCATGCGGGCCTAGGGCCCTTCCCAATTCTACACCTCTGTCGCAGCTACCGGTCCGGGCCCCACCAGCGCCGATTGCGCGGACGCTCAAGGATCGTCGCCGGGTCCGTCTCCTGGCCGGCGCCCTCAGCCAGCACCACTTCCGCTCGGCCGGCCTCGGGATCACCCGAGGCCGGTGACTTCTTCCGTAATGCAGGCCTTAAGCAGGCCCCGAACTGCCGCCCCTCAATGCGTAGCTGCCGTGGCCGGTAGAGAGCCCGGGACACCTCCTCCCAGCACCGGAGCCCTTACCGCATCCGAGCCGGCCTCCGGGACAGAAAGGCCACAGGATTATGTGCGGATTTTGGGGGCCTTAAGCAGATACTCGCAGAAGCCGCGTTAAAATGCGGCCATCGTAGGTGCCGCTCGACCACGCCCCCCACACTTGACCATTCTTAAACCTGGTCTTTGACACCCCGGTACGATTTCAACTGGGGTCCTCTACTGCGTCTCGCTATGACTAAAAATTAACTGAACCAGACTTATAGTAGTGCACATGAATAGCACTGTTCTTTAAACTTCACATATGGTCCTGATGAAGTGCCACTAGACCTGTTAGGGACTTAACAGGCGCAAAACATGTTGACCCACCACACCACTTTAGCTCTATAAGAACATTACACCCATATAGGGGCTTACCAATTTTAATTAGGCTAGCGCTACCACAGAAATAAACACAACAGTTGGACTGTCCTAAATTGATTTTATCCCACCCTCTTAGTGCACTACCCACCCCTCGCACCAGCACACACCCTACGGCTTCTTCAAAAGATCTTCGCCACAGATGCCGGTTCACGGATGCCCATCTGGCATTGCAGCGCCGGCCCGACGAGGGCCAGGCCCAATGATGAAGAATGACATCCTCTGGGGTGTGTGAGGGCATCACGAAGAAAGAGCTCTCTTTCCCCTTCTTTTCCCCTAGGAACTGCACACTACTTTGAGACACAACACCCTCACAAAGCCCTTTGAGATGGGGGAATTTGAAGCACCAGACCCAGAACTATCCTATTTGATCCCCCAGGCACATTATGCGATCTATTGTCACAATCATCCCCCTTCATGCCACATTTGGCTGTGGAGCAGGGGTACATGGCACCAATACCACTCGCCGGTTTCCTTTGCGTGGACCAACGGACAGCTGGAGGGCGGGAATCAACTATCACATGTACGAATGAAGCCTGAAAAAATATTTCAAAGACGTTACAGATGCCCATGGTGTATTCGCTGACATTACCGTTGGAATACCAGTACAGCCTCCCAGTAACTCACGAAGCACCATGTTCCCATATGCTAGATCGCCATAACATGCACCCATGGGGGAGGATCTTTACATTGAGGTGGAGTTTCTTCAGAAGGAGGAATTCTTTGGGGAAAACACCCCAACATCTTTAGAGATCCTTATGTATATTCGGCTTAGGCAGGACGCTAAGGTGGCTACCCCAAATTTCCCAGAGGAGCCACCAACATTAGCCCCTCTGCAGAATATGCTTAAGGCCAACGGCCCATCACACGCAGTATCAAGGCTCTACGGGAATATCCTCACATTGCAAACCAACACTAATAATAAAGCCAGGCAGGGGTGGGAGGAGGAATTGGGACAACGGCTGGAGGATGCACAGTGGACATACTGCTGCCAGCAGGCCGAAAGGATAACGGCTAGCCGTAGAGTAAGGATCATTCCCTTTACATTTCTTCATAGGATGGACTACTCCCCAGCAAAGCTTCACAGCTATGGACTAAAATACTCTGATAGATGCGAAAGATGTGGGTGGTGGGGGAGGAGGAGTGGCGGCGAACTTCCTTCATCTGGCCTGGACATGCAGGGCTGTCTCCAGGTACAGGGGAGAGATGGGGGAGGCCCTGTCCACGATGATAGGCATGCAGCTATGCTTACACCACTGAAAAAAATTTACATAACAACCAGCCGATTTGTGGCGCTTGGATTGCTCATGGTCCAGCGCAGGGTGGCATGTAGCTGGGAAGGGAAAGACCCCTACATTTAAGGAATGGCTGTAGGATCTGGTATATTGCCAAGAACAACTTAACATATATGCAGAATTATTGGCACAGAGTTCAAGACCCTGGGATATATGGAAGCCCCTTGGAACATACCTTCACCAACTTTCATATTAATTTGCACGTAGGGTTGGGGTCCCGCACACCCATGCTTCCCCGCTCCCTTCCTCATGCCCATTCCCCATGCTCTCTCCCCCCCCTCCTCAAAACACATACCTATACACAGAGGTAAGAAGCCTTAGCCAGCAATGTCGGCGGACCCACGTCACGGAAGGCTGGCAACCTTAGTATAGAAACACTGACATGTGGATGTATGATGTTAATATAAAATATGTGTAAATATTGTATTAAGAAGAATGCTGATCTGGGAATATGATATATGACATATATTTATATACCTGCTACTACAACATGTTAACAAGCTGTTTATTGTGAAAATGCAAATAAAAAGAATTTAAAAAAAGAGCTCTTTGTTTTCCCTCACTTTACAGGGGATGCTGCTGGCTATGTTCTTGGTGACATTTTATACCAGACCTATAAGAGTTGACCATCCTATCCTATGTTGAATCTCACCGTGCTCTGCAGGGCTGAGACATAAAGCCAATGTGGTCCGGTCCCTCCTAAACACGTCCTACAGGAGCCATGCTACTGGGCTTTGTTCATTGGCATGCAGTGTCTGTCCAGTGCCAGCAAGTCCGTCTGCTGCAGTAATAAACTGCAACTCTAGGTGCACACACTGGCGATATTTGCTCACAGTTCTTATGTATGTGACATTCTACATCCCTCTGATTTAGCTCTTCCCAACAACCTGTGTGGGTATATTTTGTGGTTTTGCAGTGGTAGTGCGTGTAGCGCTAAGTCAGATTGTGCATGTAGACTGTGTTGCTGTCCATTCACACGTTAGAAAACAGTATGTACATTGGTTTAATGTTAAGTTGTGTGTCCCCATGAGGAACAGGGTCAATACTGATTTGCACAATGCTGTCTCTGAACTGGGGTGGCGAAGTGAGCTAAAACACAATGATGGATTCATCCCAGATCTAATAGTGACTGGCGGTGAGTGTCAGAAAAGTTTTAGCCCTCTGTCTATCATCTCCTTGTGTTTGCTTCATACTGAGCTTGCAGGCATTGTCATTTTGCACCACCTGATGTACTGAGTTTTCTACCAGACACTTAGCCACAAGCACATGAGTGTCACAGACCACTAAGTTGCACACTCAGACTAGCTGCTGTCTTCTTACATACATTAATGTTGCACTCTGGCATGCACACTGACCCATTCCACACGCACAAATACAAATATCCAATCCCGAACATACATTTGAATTCTTGTGTTTAATAGCTATTTGCAATCACCGTTCTCAAACACACAGCACTGATGCACAGAGTAACACACACCAAAAATGGTGCTATACACCAAGCCATAAAAACAATTGTTTACACAACCAGCCACACAAATTACCAGCATTATTTTGATCAGCCCTCCTTGATTCTCACCTTTTATAGGTGTCTTGAAAGGGCTCACATATAAGTTACCTCTTGCACCTTTTATGTGCTGTAGTAGGACCTTATTTTGGTTATGATTGTTCGTAATTGTGTATGCTTTTTGAGCATATTTACAGTTGTTCGGTGAGATAACCTGCCCTTAAGACAGTTTTTCTCATTGTAATCACTTCTGTGTGCCACATCATTGACCTGCAGGTGTTGTGTGCACAGCTGCCATATACCTCTTTCTACCCAGACAAGACAAACTTTGTAAAGATTAATCCTCCTTTATATAAATATATATTTTGCCTTGGCAAGAGGGAGCCTCAGGCTCATTCCACCAGAGCCAAAGCCAACCCTGTAGCTTTAGCTTGGATCGTTTCAGTGCTGGACATCTGCTGACGGGTTACGTCGGTGTCCATCCACATCTCCCTGGAGCTCCAGCGCCTAGACACCCGCAGGTATGAGTGAGCTTTAGAAATCCTATTTTCATTTCGTTTCATTTTACCAAGCACTATTGTACAAATCTAGGTCTGTAGTGAGGGCCATTTTGCTGGTTGTTCCTCGTGTATTTCCTCCTGTAAAGTTCACTGCTGTGACTCATCACCTTTAGGAGAGTACTGCCTTGGTATCAATTCAAAAGGTAAGAATCTGCTGTTAGAGGTATTCACTAGAAGAAGAAGTTGCTTACCTGGCAATGCTCTTTATGGTGGATACTCTAATCACAGATTCTTCATCAGCCTCCTGCCTTCCTGTTTTGTGAAGTGGACTTCTAGGTGTTAATAAGATTTCGTGTTAAATTGTTCACTCTTTCACTGATGCTCTGCGCACAAAAATTGAATTTTAAAGTGATGTCATTCTACTGGCATGCCACCTACAAAATGTACTGTGACATCACTTCTGTATGTGGTTTGTGAGTGCTGAGGAGTCTGATGGCACCAGTGTGGGCGAAATTGCTGAAAGGTTTCTGGATGCAGTCTGGCAACTGTGGGAATTCAGAAGGTGACGGATCTGCAGTTAGAGTATACACCAGAAAGAACATTCCTGACAATAAGCTCCTAGCGATGAAATAGAATCTGAGCTTTATGTTCAGCAATTTGATTAAAATGGTTACAATTTCAGATTTTCAAACATTGATTAACGTTCAAAGATTCACTTATGTTTGTAGTGTCTCCACTGTTTGAAGCCTCTGAAGCCTTATTTAGTGATCCAGAAATTCATACATTCAAAATGTTAACTTTTAGGATATTGTCACCGGGAGGTGCATATGTTGAATTTATGCCCTGACCGATGTGTACCTGACTTCAACGTTTGCTCTTCCAGCACTGCCACAACAAAGAAGTCCCCATCAATATGAATTTCCTGTTTAGCACAATAAGTAAAACATTTTCCTAGAAGTGCATGAGCATCCCTACTTTCGAAGAAAACACGATTTAATTCTGTTCCAATTCTGTTCCTAATGTGCTCCCGTCTTAGTAGTTGCGCTGTCTTAATGGTAGAGCATGAAAATACTGCTCTTTCTTGCTAATGATATGCCTTAAAGTGCATGCTGATTACCTTAGTACCTATTAGGCTTTTAAACAGGCAACAGAGACTGAAGTTCATTTTAAAGGTTTTTTCTCTGTCTTTGCGCCTGCTCTCTTGCTGTCGATTTAGGCAGGTGGAGGGGCGACTTAAGAAAAGTTTCCCCAGCAAAGATTATTCTGACCTCATTTTGCAGAAATGTGATCCTCATTGGACACTATCTTAATCGCTGAGCGCATTGCCAGGAGGCGCTTACTTACTTCTGATCGTCCACACCCTGAACGGACACCGGACCTCGCCGCACCCGCTCCGCGGGTGCCGCTTCGTTCCAGTTTGAGAGGGGCAGCTGATTGGATCTTTGACTGGGGGCATAACTGACTTTGGCTGAGGGCTGCAAGGCTGCGAGCGTTGCAGGGACTCCATTACCCAGGAGTCCCTGCGAGACCGTTAACAGCTTCCGGTCCGCTCTCCCTGTTGGCCCGCCCACCGCCCACCGGAGGGCTTTTTAAACCCCTTCCAGCATTTGTATCTTTGGGACACTATCTTAATCGCTGAGCTCATTGCCAGGAGGCGCTTACTTACTTCTGATCGTCCACACCCTGAACGGACACCGGACCTCGCCGCACCCGCTCCGCGGGTGCCGCTTCGTTCCAGTTTGAGAGGGGCAGCTGATTGGATCTTTGACTGGGGGCATAACTGACTTTGGCTGAGGGCTGCAGGGCTGCGAGCGTTGCAGGGACTCCATTACCCAGGAGTCCCTGCGAGACCGTTAACAGCTTCCGGTCCGCTCTCCCTGTTGGCCCGCCCACCGGAGGGCTTTTTTAAACCCCTTCCAGCATTTGTATCTTTGGGACACTATCTTAATCGCTGAGCGCATTGCCAGGAGGCGCTTACTTACTTCTGATCGTCCACACCCTGAACGGACACCGGACCTCGCCGCACCCGCTCCGCGGGTGCCGCTTCGTTCCAGTTTGAGAGGGGCAGCTGATTGGATCTTTGACTGGGGGCATAACTGACTTTGGCTGAGGGCTGCAGGGCTGCGAGCGTTGCAGGGACTCCATTACCCAGGAGTCCCTGCGAGACCGTTAACAGCTTCCGGTCCGCTCTCCCTGTTGGCCCGCCCACCGGAGGGCTTTTTAAACCCCTTCCAGCATTTGTATCTTTGGGACACTATCTTAATCGCTGAGCGCATTGCCAGGAGGCGCTTACTTACTTCTGATCGTCCACACCCTGAACGGACACCGGACCTTGCCGCACCCGCTCCGCGGGTGCCGCTTCGTTCCAGTTTGAGAGGGTCAGCTGATTGGATCTTTGACTGGGGGCATAACTGACTTTGGCTGAGGGCTGCAGGGCTGCGAGCGTTGCAGGGACTCCATTACCCAGGAGTCCCTGCGAGACCGTTAACAGCTTCCGGTCCGCTCTCCCTGTTGGCCCGCCCACCGGAGGGCTTTTTAAACCCCTTCCAGCATTTGTATCTTTGGGACACTATCTTAATCGCTGAGCGCATTGCCAGGAGGCGCTTACTTACTTCTGATCGTCCACACCCTGAACGGACACCGGACCTCGCCGCACCCGCTCCGCGGGTGCCGCTTCGTTCCACTTTGAGAGGGGCAGCTGATTGGATCTTTGACTGGGGGCATAACTGACTTTGGCTGAGGGCTGCAGGGCTGCGAGCGTTGCAGGGACTCCATTACCCAGGAGTCCCTGCGAGACCGTTAACAGCTTCCGGTCCGCTCTCCCTGTTGGCCCGCCCACCGCCCACCGGAGGGCTTTTTAAACCCCTTCCAGCATTTGTATCTTTGGGACACTATCTTAATCGCTGAGCGCATTGCCAGGAGGCGCTTACTTACTTCTGATCGTCCACACCCTGAACGGACACCGGACCTCGCCGCACCCGCTCCGCGGGTGCCGCTTCGTTCCAGTTTGAGAGGGGCAGCTGATTGGATCTTTGACTGGGGGCATAACTGACTTTGGCTGAGGGCTGCAGGGCTGCGAGCGTTGCAGGGACTCCATTACCCAGGAGTCCCTGCGAGACCGTTAACAGCTTCCGGTCCGCTCTCCCTGTTGGCCCGCCCACCGGAGGGCTTTTTAAACCCCTTCCAGCATTTGTATCTTTGGGACACTATCTTAATCGCTGAGCGCATTGCCAGGAGGCGCTTACTTACTTCTGATCGTCCACACCCTGAACGGACACCGGACCTCGCCGCTTCGTTCCAGTTTGAGAGGGGCAGCTGATTGGATCTTTGACTGGGGGCATAACTGACTTTGGCTGAGGGCTGCAGGGCTGCGAGCGTTGCAGGGACTCCATTACCCAGGAGTCCCTGCGAGACCGTTAACAGCTTCCGGTCCGCTCTCCCTGTTGGCCCGCCCACCGCCCACCGGAGGGCTTTTTAAACCCCTTCCAGCATTTGTATCTTTGGGACACTATCTTAATCGCTGAGCGCATTGCCAGGAGGCGCTTACTTACTTCTGATCGTCCACACCCTGAACGGACACCAGACCTCGCCGCACCCGCTCCGCGGGTGCCGCTTCGTTCCAGTTTGAGAGGGGCAGCTGATTGGATCTTTGACTGGGGGCATAACTGACTTTGGCTGAGGGCTGCAGGGCTGCGAGCGTTGCAGGGACTCCATTACCCAGGAGTCCCTGCGAGACCGTTAACAGCTTCCGGTCCGCTCTCCCTGTTGGCCCGCCCAACGCCCTCAACGTTTATTATAACTAGGTCCAGTTCTCCTGCAGCGCGGGACGCGGCCCGGGGCAAAGACCGGGCTAAGAGCGGGCCGTTTGAGGCCGTTCGAGGACGGCAGAGGACGGCCCTGGCCCACACCCCCCGCTCCGTTCTGATGCATCCAAGGTAGGCGGATTTTATAGCATCAATCCATTCCTTAGCAGAGTGTGTTTGGACACAAGAAACATTATATTGACTGAGAGGGCCACCAAGTAATCATAACATTTTGTGCAAACAGTGTGCCAAGTCACCGTAGCCGCTGTCGGTGCCAACTAGATATCATGCCTCTAAGATCAGGCAAAGTACGCACAGTCCAAATCCAAACACCCAAAGGAGTGGTATCGGGCCCTTTGGACGCCTTTATCACACGTGCTACGGGAATTCTAGAAAAAGAAATTGCAATGGTGGAAATACGACTCTCAATTGACCTTGTCAGCGGAAAACGTTCCTCGCTGGGTAGGTTGGCCACGATCCCCAGCCCTGTAGCACATGCAGCTTTCAACTGCATCCACTCCGACATTACCGAGGCAATAGTCCACATGGAAAGCGAGGGGGTTGATCTTCCTGTACATACACCAGATTATGTTGAACACCATCTAGATGATCTTGAAGCTAGCGGGGAAATTGAATCCCAGGATAGCTCAGTGTCTGAATACAGTTTGGAACTTACCCATTCACCTTCCAACACCACCAACACTGTGTCTAACATGCCAACCCACGTAGACTCTTTAGGCATTGATATGACATCGAGAAAGAGAAAGCAAGATCTGAGTCACACGGGAGGGAGAGAACGTAAGATGCCTAAATTAAAAGATATAACAGGCAATCCCATCCCGGCCCTTGGCCACCTTAGAGAAAAACTAAGTCCCTGTGTATTTCCTAATGTCTTATGCCCCTCCCTCACCTCCTTAGGATCTTCTAACCCCTGTCCAACGTGCCTAAATAGCGACGAATCCCTGTTAGCAAAAATGGAGGCTTTGATGAAAAACCTTTTATTGCCCGTTTTGGAGCGGACTAGGTTGATGACCTTAAAAATAGACACACTGGAGGCTGCAGTTAACACGAATTTGGGCTTGCTACTATCTCTAACTGGCACCAGCCCAGGGGGTGCTATAACCTCACACCTAGCCCCAAAGACAACAAGCACTTCCAATATTCCCATCAGCAATCCCATAAATCTTAAACCCATAGGGCCAGCTATCAATAGACCAACAGGGGGTGGAGGCTCAAAAACCACCTCTAGCAAGGCATCTGAGGGCTCGTTACAACATGCCCCCATGATGAAGACCACTGATAAACCGAATAGATCTAATCTTGCTAGACCTCATACCACCAGACCACTTCCATTGGCAAAACCTAGCCTTAATATCCCCCGGCAGCCTCCCCACGGGCCATTAGCCAACCACCGTAGTACCACTAACCCAATGGCGGGAAAACACACTAGGCACACCACCCCACGTGCTGACCTCCCCATGGAGGCAACACTATATACAATAGTATTGACTGGTGTAGCCCCCCTAAAACCTGGCAGGAAGGAGACTTATGGCGATTTACGTAATAAGGTGATCTATTGGTTAAACAAAAATCGACCCTTGCCTCCATCTTCGCTAACTGAAATCCTGTTCGTAAGAAGAGTTGACTGGGTGGGCCATGGCACCAAAGATCTGGAGGGTGATTGTATTTTAATTTCGTTTAAAGACCCCTGGGTGGTGGACATTATCCGCAGAGAAGCCAGGTTCGCCAGACAGGGGGACGTCCAGACCCTGGGGCTATCATATTTTTATCCACACAGACAAAGCTCCAACTTAAAGGGCCCAAATTATGGACGACCCCCTGCCAGGAGGCATCCCATGATAAGGACACCCCAACCCCAGCAATTCCCACTCCTCTACAACCACTTTTGTCCTTTATCTGACCTTGAGGCCATTGATTGACTTCAAATACCATCTCGGTTGTCCGACCCTGCTGAAAATATTGGGTATCAGACAGCAAAGCTGAGTCAGGAGTCTCTACAGCTTGCAACCAGTGTAGAAGAGTGTATGGGGGATTCAGTCCCAACAGAGACAACCACACCACCATCTAGGGATGTAAGAGTTTCCCCGAAGATCGGGAACAACCCGAATCACATTGGGAGTATTGAGAATGGGTGGGGCGGTGGGGGTGGACAGGGTACCTTCGCAGCTTTAGGTATGGCAGGCCCCCACTTCAGAAAAACTCACCTTAGTGTCTTGGAATGTTGCTGGGGTTAAGGGCCGAATCCACTCTGAAGACTGGCTGGAGTTTATGGATAAATTCGATATTATTCTACTCCAGGAAACCTGGGCACCTGAACCAATATTTAGGCAGGGTTATGTAAACTTTTTTAAACCTGCTATTAGAAGTGTCAAAGGGCGAGCCTCAGGGGGCTTACTGATCTGGGTGAAACAGTCCTTGGGATATTACCCCACAGAACTAACAGTACAAAACCCGGACCTTCTTATTATCAAGCTGAGCAAGACTGGCCATCGGGATTTGATTCTGATCAATATATATGCTCGAGGTCTGCCTGGAGGTTGCTCCCCTCCCCTGCTGGAAGTACTGGACTATACCCTGGCAGCCTTGGATAGCGAATGTGTTATTCTCCTCGGAGGCGATTTGAACTGCACCTTTGAGCCGTTACTCGACTCAGGGGATAGTTGGGGTTCCGCAGAGGACGCAGCATGGGGCATTCCCGATTTGTTGCCTGTTAAAACTGTAATTGCAACCAAGGCAGCTGTGAACTGGATGGCTTTTTGTTTAAATCGGGGTTTTCGGGCCTGCAATGGCCGCGCAAGATCAGACCAAGAAGCCAACTACACATTTGACAACGGGCTAAGAAAAAGCCGTATTGACTATATCTTGCTAAAACTGGGAGACTGGCCCCTGCTGGTGGACATGGTAGTATTACCCCGCCCAGAAAGCGACCACAATCCCTTGTCACTACAACAAAGGTTACCAGGACTTAAGAGATTAGAGGAGCCCGGTACCTCACAGACTGGGGATGCCTTCCTAACGAATGATAGGAAGAGGTTAAAATGGTCCAGAATTGTGGAGGACGAAACACTAAGGGATAAGGTCAATACTGTGGTTATAAACATATATAACGAGATGTTGATACATGATCAGTTGGGGGATAACCTTGAAATGGCAAATAACATCATAAATCTCCATGATCGTTGTTTTGATGAATTAAAATCCTTACTTTCTCATCCATGTCAGCAGGGAGTTACTAAAGCAAATGTCCGTCCCCAGAAATGGTATAATAAAAAATGTAGGGAGGCCCACACCCATCTTATTAAAGCAGTCAAGTCACGGATTATGGGTACAGTTAAAGCAGCTAGACTAATCTATAGGAAAACACAGTGGGAAGCAAAACGGGAGTGGGAGGACAAGCACTGGTCGGACCTATTGGAAGCTTCTACATCCAATAACCCTATTAAATTTTGGGATATAGTTAAGTGGGGGAAGGACCCCGACGCACGTACCCCCGCAAATCACGTGCTTCCTATTGAATGGGTGACCTTTTATTCGACCCAATTCTGTGCCGAGAATCCAAAACCCCTATGTTCTTTGGGGATGGCACTCTGTCCACCTATCCTAGGCGAGAAAATTATTTTCTCAGAAACAGAGGTTGAGTTGGCACTAAGTCTAACCATGCGAGGGAAAGCGCCGGGATTGAATCTCATCCCCGCCGACTTGTTTAAAGCCAACCCCGCTTTGTGGACGCCTTATATTACCAAGGTGGCCAACTCTATAGCTGTAGGTGCGAGAATACCCAAGTCCTGGAAGGGGGCGGAGATATTACCAATTTATAAAAAAGGCAATAGGTCTAACCCAGGTAATTACCGCCCGATTAGTCTCATCGACTCCATACAAAAAATCATCGCACGTATGGTCCTGGGCAGGGTCCAAGGCTGGATCGAATCAGAGGACATACTATCTCCAATGCAGGCGGGCTTCAGATCGGGAACGAGTACCATCGACCAGGTGTTCAGATTTTGTCTGATCTACTGGAAGGTGGTTCAGCTTGGTGGTGGTACCATCTTTGCAGCGTTCATTGATCTGAAGTCCGCGTTCGATCTAGTCCCGAGGGACAAATTGTGGAGAGTCTTGAGGAGATTGGGAATACCAGAGGAACTACTTGACTTAATAATTAAACTGCATGAGGACAACTTTGCGAGGGTGAGGTGGGGAGTGCAGGGTCAAGTGACGGAGCCCTTTTCAGTAACTCGAGGTGTCCGTCAGGGGTGTGTCCTGGCGCCAACACTTTTTTTACTGTTTATTGACCAAGTGGTCAAATTCTTTGTAGATACCCCGACGGACGCCCCAATGCTGGCAGGACAACGGTTCCCAATGCTCATCTTTGCCGATGACACTTTACTCCTCTCTAGAACACGTTGTGGATTACAGCGGGCGTTGGACTGCTTTGAGGAGTTCTGTGCCATCAACGACCTTAAGGTAAACGTGGGCAAAACCAAGTTTATGGTCCTAACAAAGAACCGCCCTGTCCGGAGCTCAGTTAGTATGGGTGGAGTAAACTTGGACCAAGTGGAGAATATGACATACTTGGGGGTCACTCTTGACAGCCGCCTGAGATGGAAAGCCCAAGTTGGTGCACAACATCTTAAGCTAGCCCGACTCACAGGTGGCCTATTGAGTGAGCAAAAAAGATCCATTACTAAGCGGGTTATCCCAGCTCTTAAGATCTACGATGCCAAGATTAACCCAGCAATTGTATATGGTGCAGATCTGTGGGGCCATATGGACCTTACGGGTCTGTTTAAAATCCAGTGTAAATTCTTGCGGAATTTAGTAGGTCTGCCACAGTCCTCCCCTTCTATTCCCCTTTGTCTAGACCTGGGATGCCCCCCGATTAATGAGATGGCCAGATTCAGACTGGTTGCTTTTTGGAGGCGTTTATGGACATCCCCTGACCTCACCCTATTTGCAAATGAGGTAGCAGAAGTCAGGTTAATTAGGGGTTCGGGGAAAATCCCCGGGTTCCAAATGGTTAAATCCATCTTGGAAGTCATGGGGCTAGAACAGCTATGGATATCCCCCTCTACCAGTACTTTCCCATCGAAACTAGAATTTAAAGAACTGTATTGGGCTACGCTCCGCCGGATTAGAGTCAATGCTTCCAGCTCTACCAACCTCACGGGTAGGTTCCTGACTTTTAAGTTGGATCCAACCCGTGAACATTACTGGGACATTGTTTCTAAACCGTTGGACAAGAAACTCTACCACCAGTTTCGGGTGAGAGCATTGCCGCTGAACACATTCACAAAAAACTGGTCAACTGGTGCCACGGACCACTGTGGATGGTGCCCAGGCCACAAGGAAACAGTGGGTCACTTCTTGTTTGCTTGTCCGAGATATTCAGCACCACGAACCAAATGGCTAAAACCACTGTTTCAGCGCCTGCCTTTTAGAAAATCTGCAGAGGCCATTTGGGCATTAAAAACTAACACTTCAGAGGTTTTTGTAGTGAGTTTAGCCAAATACCTGGGATGGGCCTGGATAATTAGGTCTAAACATTAGCTTACTCCCTGACACTGTTTGTCGATGCATCCTTGATTAAGCAGTTTTGTTTTGCTTATTGTTCCCGTAAATGATTGTTTCTGACCTATTTTATATTTTATAACTGGCTTTTTTTTTTTCTTTCACATATTACTGTTTGGAATTTATTCGCAAGTTTTTTAACAAGTTTGTGTCAGGTTTGTCTCCTAAGCTGTTTAATACTACTTTTATGAATTTAATGAAAATGTACTTATCATCAATTAATGTGTGTTATTATGTGTCTTTTATGATTTCTTTTTAAATCGAAATAAAGACCTTAAAACCTGATCCTCATTGCTGGAGGTGTTCTCTAATGGGCTGCCATGCTATCTTCATTCAGGATAAAGGTTTCATCTTCGACTACCATCTTCGCAGAAAAATCTTAAATTGTTATCTAAACTTTTCATTCCAATTATGTAGTGTTTTTGTTGGTACCGCTTCCAAACCTACATTGTAAATGCAAAGGACTCCACAGATTGGAGAGGAAAATAAGTTTTAACTCGTATTTACTAAAGATTAAAAGTGTCAGGAGAACTAACAACCTGTAGGCTAAACTTGGAGGAAATTAACTGAAAACGTGTTCTAAGCATTAAACTGCATATGCATTAGGTCCTAGTATGTGAAAGCAATACACCTCTTCTGTTCAATATTCTGGCACCACACATCAGACTCCGGAAAGCAATAAAGCTTTTTCCAACCAACACCTCATTAAAGCCATAAGATCATATTGAGATCATTGCACACCTTTGTCAAACCCAGTTTCTTCAGTGTAGATGTCAGGTTGGAGACTAGGGTGGCACAAGCTGTCCACGAGAATGTTTTCAGATGAGGCATCAGCTTAACTTGCACCTTCCAGGTATTTACTGCTAGCCACTCTGATCTAAAACTGGATAAACATGTACACAATATATAAATATAATCTGTGCTGAAACAAAAATGTGTTATGCTAGATTTGTGGCTTTCCAGCACTATTGTCTTCCTGGCTGACAATCTGAACTGTTCAAAAAAGCCTGTGATTCAAGGACAATCCGATTTGTAGAACCACGGGTTCAGGTACCAGTATTAAATCTACACACTTTGGTATTTTAATCCATTGGTTCACTCTCATCTGAAGCATTCGCCATCTCTAGTGGAGTCAACCTTGGCAGAGCATGGTTTAAATGGAATTGTCAGTGGGGAGGCAGAATAAGACCTTAGGACAGCGCCTGGGCACAAGCACAGCTGTGCTGTTGTTGGGCTTCCATTTCTATTTCTCTCCTGCTCAGACTGGTATAGCAAGCGACTCTTACAGAGAAAGTGAGGTTGGACTAGGAGTGCTTGAGTTGCTACAAATTGTAATTTATACTTTTCATTCCTGATGTCAACCCTGTGCTGCATGACTGAACAGCTGGACCCTTCACACTTTTTTGTATCTGTCACAGGACTTCTGCCCCCCCCCCCCTTTTTCCAGGTAACTTCCATTGATTAATGGTTAAGCAAACCGAAAAGCGGTCTGATAGATGAGACCACCTTCCTCTTATTATGTAATTGTGCTACTGATTTTGTTTTGATGGTTTAAACAGTGAGTGCTCTTATTTCAGAGGCACCCTTTTTTCTTCACAGAACAGAGGTAAAATCTCAGACAGAAAGTGGAGATAAAGTGGTTCGCTCTCCAGCGACTGAGGACAACAGTGAAGTGCACCACCATTATTCTCCTTCCTATGATACTTATTCTGAGTCCTCAAGGTCTAAGAACCATGACCAAAGGTAAGATGACTTATCACTGCACAAAAATAAATAGAAAGACGGATAGAAGCTGACGTATATACACCAGAGAGCAAAAACGAGGATCATAAGAAACTTATTTTGGGGTAGGCGCTAGTATAGGATCGAGAGGGGCTTTAAGAAAACAGATGTAACTTGTAGGAAGTGAGAACTGTTGGTGATGATCATTGTCTAAAACAAAGGGTGTAAACTGAGGCCAAGAGATAATGGGAATTGGTCCCACAAGCTCTCATTGTTCAATGTGTGCTCCCTTGTCCCTTCTCCAGTGCCACACATCATCTCAGTTCAGCTAGTATACCACAAAATACAGCCCCACTCTTGTGCGCATAGCATTTTTTTTGTAAATACTGATTACCTCCACTATCTTGCGAGATCTTGGAAAGCTGTTACTTTGGAGAGAAAAAATATTAGCAATTAAAAAATAAATGCATGCCTATGTAAATTTTTCTATTCTAATAGACATTGGATAGTAATTAGAAAATGAAGTATAGAAACGCATAAAGTACCTTGCTGCTTAGTCCCATTTGTATTCCCCTTTTCCAGCAGCAACAGTGTACAGCCACAGATATGCAGCTTTAGGAAGAGGAAAAACTTCACGGGCTCCATGATCAGCCAACGAAGTCCGTTTCCTCCAATCTTTTTCTGGATATTGTGAGCAAGATCTTTCAACATGGGGATATGTCCTTTTATATTTTTCTCTCTCTTGTTGGAGTCCCTCCTTTTTTTTTTTAGATAATCTTAGGTGGGTTTTGACTGGATGGGTATATCTGTGGTTTCATACGTTCGTTCTGCTTCTAGACTAAATTTTTTTAAAGTTGTTTGAAAGGAAGTTTATCTAGATTTCCTGCCACAATTGGGATCCAGGTACAAAGGCATAGTGAGGGGACTACACTTATACGCATGTGCTTTTGGTCTCCCCTTTAACCCTTTAATACCTCTGACGATGACTTCCACAAAGGCTATTCCCAAAAAATTTGTGACCACCAATGTTGAGAGGGCCCTCAGTGTCTAGAGCGGCCTGACATGTAGCAATATCCTTTGCCTTGAACACTAGCCATGTATAAAAAACAACAAGGGCACCCATACGAGTCAGCACAGGACCTCGGGGAACATATTTTTTACAACAACAGTGGTCCCATGCACAGATAATATAAAGACAACGATAAATATAGACCCAATGGAAACTATATTTGATTCTGACTTGTCCAGCCGGACAGAGGTCCACGAATATTTAATTATCACAAATGGAAGCACACAGAATACCTTCAACAATTCATTGAAGCGGGGTACAAGCCTGCACCCAACTGCTTACAAATTGGCATAGGGAAGAATAAGAAACAGAACAGGGTTATTAGGCAGAAGCTACGGATTTCTGTAAGTGAAACAATAACAGAAATTCAGTTCACACCATTACGGGCATCATACATAAAATATACATTCACAGTATATGGTGTTTAGAAAGGTCGACGGCGTTTCGATCCCATTCCAAAATCAAAGGGATCATCATCAGGACAAAATATTGCCTAAATCGTAAAAGCCACATTAGCCTAAGGGGAGAGAAGGAGGAGAAAGAAAAATTGTAAAAAGAGTTATATCAGAAGGTCTGACAATTGCAGTGAAACCATATAGGAACTGTGAAAGTGACAATCCGATGAGCAGGAAAAAGGTTAGCCGGTGAAGGTGAGGTACACGGAAAGTGTAGTGCTGATTGTACGCCGTTAACATAGTGCAGCACCACGAATCTCCTTGAAAAGACAATTGTGAGGCGCTCGCAAGACATTACCATAACCACAACCACATACGAATTGCCATAACTTCTAAAATGCTGTGAAGAAATTTAGTGAGGAATTATAGTGAGAAATTACGTGGACCAATTTGCTGCGTGCCTATCAAGGATCGGCGTTATAAAGAACGGTCTAGAAGTGAAAATAAGAGTGAAGCAATAATATCATGCGCAGTGACATGAGTGCTTACCCTTGACCTTCGCAAGGGGAAAATTGCCAGGCGGAGGGTGAAATGACACAGCAGCTAAGGTAAGAGAAGCCGCGTTAACTAATAGGTTTGCATCCCGTCTTTTAAAGGGAAACAACAAGAGTAACTCCTTACCAGTAGCGACGGTGTGTCGCTGACACAGACCGGTGGAAACTCGGTGTGTATAAAATTAATTCAGAAGAATCGTCATCCTAAAGTAAGGAGACAGGGAAGACTACTTAGTGTTGTGGACATGCAGCTGTGGGTCACGTAACTACGGCAAGTGACAGGAGGGCGATGGTAGACCTTACCCGTGATAGGGGAGACCAGGAGTAGCGCGCCAGCGGAATGCTCGGTCGCGTTAGGGGGAAGTACGCCTGTGTAAGACAGGTCGAGAAGGGTTCTCAAGTCAGTAACACAGTGGGTTATGGATCTCAATACTGACGGTATAGGACCACAGACAGCACTTACCGTGTCCGAGGGCTTGTGATATCTTCCCTGGCCAGAGCGGAGGCGTGTCGTGAGGGAAGGTGATTTAACAGAATCGGCATTGTTAGTCAGGCGGCTCGTGATTGGATGGTAAAAGTCACAGGCAGTAATCGAAATAGGTGTAGGACAACATGGCGGCCATATTGGGTTAGTTTAATCATGCACCGGCGGTAACCAAGTGTGTAGGGCAGTTAAGGGGGAAAGGGTACATTCAATAATAACAGAATACAAAGAACAGAGGGCAGAAAACACGGGAATCTTGTTATGACATTAATTGTGATTCAAGTTACATTAAATTGGTGCAATCCTCCTGCAGATTGAGCCCCGAGTTCAAGCTGTCAGTTCTCAAGATCCACTTGAGCTCCTCTTTATTTAACAGTTTTGCCAGATCTCCACCTCTCGGGGTAGGATCACCTGGCTGATCACAGTCCACCTTATTTCATCCTCAGTGTGTCCTTTTTCAATAAAGTGTTCAACAAGGGGAGCATTGATGGTTTTGCATCTGATTCTACTCCGGTGCTGCGAGATCCTTAGTTTGATCTTTTGTGTTGTTTGTCCCACGTAGATCATGTCACATGGGCACAGAATCGCATAGATCAAGTTACAACTATTTCAGTTTGTAAAGGTCTTGAGTTCATTGTTTGTGTTTTTTAAAACAATGTTCTTTCGTTCAATGAAAAAATCACAAACCACACATATGCCACATTTAGAATGACCCCTCAAGGGTGGAAGTAACCATAGGTCATTAAGGGTGGTATTTACAGTTTTAGTGGGGGGGGAAGAGCCGCCCTTACCAAGTGGTCTCTAAGGTTCTTGCTTCTCTTAAAAGCAAACATGGGAGTTTCTTGATCTAGATTCCCTGAATTGATAATATGCCAGTTCTTTTTGATACTCTTACGGATTTGGTTGGACACAGGAGAGAAAGTGGTGACACAAACCATTTTTTCAGATGTCTTTTTAGCTCTTGGTTCTAGTAATGTCTCACGTGGGCAGTACGACGCTCTCTTCATGGCGTTTTTCACTAGGCGGCGTGGGTAGCCCCTGGCTCTAAGTTTGTTTGTGAGTATATTGGCCTCTGTGAAGTAATCTGTTTTAAGACAACAGTTTCTCCTCAATCTCAAGAATTGGGAGTAGGGTAAGCTATCCCTTAGCGCTCTCGGATGGCAGCTACTGTAGCTTAATAGTGTGTTTCTCTCGGTAGGCTTACGGAATAAAGAGGTAAACAGTAAACCCTCCTGATGTTGGATACATAGGTCAAGAAAAAGGATACTTGTTTTACTGTGAGTCAAGGTAAAGGTTAACCCATTGCAGTTATTGTTCAGCCAGTGCACAAAAAGGGGAAGAACTTCAACTGGACCACCCCAGATCATAAAGACATAGTCTATATATTGCTTCCACATGTGGACCCCTTGATGGAACGGGTTAGTAGCGGGGAGAATAGTGTCACACTCAAGCCAATCCATGTACAGAATTGCCAGGGTAGGAGCAAAAATTGCGCCCATGGATGTCCCTTTCACTTGTTGGAAATATTCATTGTCGAACATAAAAAAGTTTCGAGTAAGGCAGATTTCAAGTAACTGAATGATGAACAAAGTCGGTACAGTGTGAGGGCGTGGTCAGTTGTTCAGAATTTTCTCCATGACAAATAAGGAATCTCTCTGTGGGATGTTCGTTTAAAGCGATTCAACGTCTAGAGTGCATAGAGTCTCGCTATCAGGGTCAAAAGGATGAAAACCTACCCATGTCTCAAAGAAAATTGCCTAGGAGCCTTTTGGAGATTGGTCCTTGCCTTTGCAAAGCATTACTGGAGTGACTGTGACTCCAGAACCGACACCTTAATGCCTCAGACATCTGTTGCGTAACTTGCTTGCAAGTTTGGTCGTTCTTCTCTTCCCCTTAACTTAAATTGCTGCTAAACATGTCTACGATGAAGAGAAAAAGGAGGCCAATAGGTTTAGCATCAGAAAAAAGAAAAAGTACCCTGTGCCATTTAGAGGTCTAGAAAATGCCAGTCCCAAAATTACTTGTACTGACAGTCACTTCAGAGTTGTTTTATTTCCAGATTGTGGAGGTGGCACCTTGAAACACATTTTTTACTTTTTTCTGATTGTTATTTTGTCAGATATGTTCATTGAAAATTTTTTATTGCTGCAAAGCCAACTCAGACTTATTTTGCATTTCAAGCCAAAGTTTCCAGACACAATGCCTTTCGAACTTGTCGAGTGGCCTTCTAGTGGTAAGAAGTTGCTTTTGACCCTCATTAGGTCTGTGTGGTGTGCTTTCTGGCCTCTCAATCCACCAAGGACTGTG
Organism: Lissotriton helveticus; assembly: GCF_964261635.1. Taxonomy (NCBI): domain Eukaryota; kingdom Metazoa; phylum Chordata; class Amphibia; order Caudata; family Salamandridae; genus Lissotriton; species Lissotriton helveticus. The sequence goes on along the minus strand of NC_136057.1, from coordinate 1,938,378,128 downwards.
AGTTTTGTCCCAGAGTGCCAAAGAGGGCCCTTAAAGACATGAAGGGAATTAGACTAAGAGGAAAACTGGACACCCTCTGACTCCAGAGGACTGCCAAAAAGAAATATCCAAGGAGAAGCAGTCCAAAAAAGAGAACTAAAGAATGCATTTTCAATCACACTACTACAGACATCCATGCTCCTGTCGAATGCCTCTTCTTTGATATATTACACAGTGAGGTCACACCACCACACCATATAATACAACCCCTTTCCTCACAATCATCCTCTGTATTAAGATATGCTATTCAGTGACCAAGAAACAGCCCCCTGAGGGCCTAAGAGCCCATTCCACCAGAGCCAGAGCTGCGACCACTGCATTAGCTAGAAGAGTCCCTGTCTTGGACATCTGTCAGGAAGCTATGTGGGCATTGCTGCACACGTTTGCCAAAGAACTACTGCCCTGACAGTCCTGTCCAGCGATATGAGCACTTTGCCTGTTTGTTCCTCCAGGACTTCTTTGTCTAATAACAATCATCAGACCCTCCTTCAGGGAGAGAGATTGCTCTGATATCTATTCTAAGGTAAAGAGTCTGCGACTAGAAGTCTCTATCAGATGAACAAGTTACTTATCTTCAGTCACACTTTATCTGGTAGAAACCCTATCTTGCCACAGATTCCTTACTGACTCTCCCATGCTCCCCGTTCTGTGGACTGCCTTTTCAAATTCAGAGGTCCTTTTGCACCTCATTTGTGGTTTGCTAGTTACTCTTCCTCAGCTTGGCTCCATGCTTCCGATACGGGAAAAACTAGTCAAGAACTGAGGTCACACCCAAGGGTGGTGCCTATATAGGCCCAGCGCATGTTACTTACAGCCCGAATGACTCCATCAATGCCACCTGGAGCCGAACTACGCCACCTACTGGTGTGCAAGGCGATTTGTTGCATTTTGCTAAGATGAAGTCTTCACCCTCTCACAATTTCATATATTGGATATTAGTGTTGCGGGGTCGCTGCATGCAGTGAGAATTATTCTAAAGTTTATGATTTCATTGAAGGTGCCTGTAATGCACCAGGACTACAAGTCAGTAACAATTTTTTTCAGATGTTGACCTTTTTACAATGGCACAGGACTCCAAATGCCCAAAATTTACGTCCTGGAAATGGGAGAGCCGGGGTCATTGGACTGCGCTCTTTTGATCCACTAGTCCGGGAAGTTACATTACGTTTTTCCTCCATTACTCTGATTCCATCCGTACTTTGGATGTTGTGAAATTCCCGGACAGTGCTGCTTTTGATCACCCCAGTTGGCCGAGTTTGCCAATGGTTTCTGCCAGACCTGCTGCAGATGTTGTTAAAACTGCAAAAAAAGCTGCCATGCAAACCAAACCTGCTGATCAGGTTGTAAAATAAATAGTTTCATCCAAAGGCGCTGACTTTGAGTTGTGCAACAATCTCTCATTAACATTTTGAAGAAGGCTAAAAGGAAGAGGTTTTGTGTGTGGTATCAACAAAATAACTACAATCCAATCTTATGTTAAGAAGCCATCCTGCCATATGTGCTACATTTGGTCACGTCTATGCTGCAGTTTTTTTTCCACTCAAGTCCATCTGATGGCATACAGAAAACTCCTGCATCAACCCTTCTTCAAACGTCTAGTAGTTAAAGACTTAATTGTGGGAAGGAAAGGCTACATTTTGAAGATCCCCACAAGGATTGTTTTTATTGTCTGTACCCTCTTCATAAAGTAAAGGACTGTAGGATCTGCAGGACTTTTTCCTCCAAGACCTTAACGGACAGGGAAGACAGATTACTTATTTGGCTGGAAAGGCTGAAATTAAAGACCTCTGTGGTGTCTGATGAGGAAGGCAGTATTACTTCCCAGGCACCAGTCCATCTGGCAAAGAAAAAGGACAGATGTGGCAGGGTATGCTCAGACGTAAGTCCCTTGCTCACTTTGCCACTGGATTCAAGCATGCCGGGGAGAAGACGGCTGTAATGCCAGAAACCGGTCCTCGGAAGCTTGTTTCCGGTCCAGGGAAGGCATGGCTTGGCAGTTCGGGCTGGACTGTTCCCATGAGGCACAGGGTCAGACTGATTTGCATATAGCCATGTCTGAACTGGGGTGGCAGAGTGGGCTAAAGAACGGTGATGGATCAAACCCAGATCTTTTGACTGGGTGTCAGTGTTTGATTGGTTCAGATGATCCGTCCATCACCACCCCCTTTTGTACCGCTCTGGCCGCCATAAGTGTGGCAGGGTATGCTCAGACGTGAGTCCCTTGCTCACTTTGCCACTGGATTCAAGCAAGCCGGGCTGAAGACGGCTGTAATGCCAGAAACCGGTCCTCGGAAGCTTGTTTCCAGTCCAGGGAAGGCATGGCTTGGCAGTTCGGGCTGGACTGTTCCCATGAGGCACAGGGTCAGACTGATTTGCATATAGCAATGTCTGAACTGGGGTGGCAGAGTGGGCTAAAGAACGGTGATGGATCAAACCCAGATCTTTTGACTGGGTGTGAGTGTTTGATTGGTTCAGATGCTCCGTCCATCACCACTCCCTTTTGTACCGCTTTGCCGCCATAAGTGTGGCAGGGTATGCTCAGACGTGAGTCCCTTGCTCACTTTGCCACTGGATTCAAGCAAGCCGGGCTGAAGACGGCTGTAATGCCAGAAACCGGTCCTCGGAAGCTTGATTCCGGTCCAGGGAAGGCATGGCTTGGCAGTTCGGGCTCGACTGTTCCCATGAGGCACAGGGTCAGTCTGATTTGCATATAGCCATGTCTGAACTGGGGTGGCAGAGTGGGCTAAAGAACGGTGATGGATCAAACCCAGATCTTTTGACTGGGTGTGAGTGTTTGATTGGTTCAGATGCTCCGTCCATCACCACCCCCTTTTTCACCACCCCCTTTTGTACCATCAACGAGTCCTCCGATGCCGACAACCTTTCATCTATCGCCGTCTTTTCCGTCAACGACACTCCCGTCCTCGACGGTGCCGTCATCGCTGACGCCACCTTCAACGACCACCTCTTCGTCGACGATGACAACTTTGTTGACAATAGTTCTGCTGTCGACAATGACTACTCCGTCGTTCACAACTGTTTTTTCACATCCAGAGTGTCCGTCTCACCATCGAGGAAGATCTTGTCAAGGCCGCAACAAACAAGGCCTTCCTCATTAAAATTCACCCCAATTTTGTCATCCAGGTTCTCATCGACAATCCCAACGATGAGAGGTTTCTACCAGGACCCTTCTTACATCTCTCCTTTCCGCCCTAGTTCATTTTAGGAGGAATCTGAGGATGATGGGTTGTTCAGTCCAGCCCGCAGCTCCTCTCAACTGCACGTAAAGTTTCAAGAGAAGGACGAGGATGAATATTATGGCACACACTACCATCAACCTATGGAAAGGTCTCAGGTGTTGATGCCTCGCCAAGAGCCCGTGATTCAAATGCCCATGGCGTTGGTACAGAACTTAGCAGCTATGCTACAGGATTACCACACTCGCTTCCCTGCTGCAGCAGGTTCTGTTGAGAAGCAGAGGTCTCCCCGCCTGCTCTAGATTCAGTAGCACCTTTGGTACCCACAGTGGAGGCTCATGATCCTTTATCTATGCCACAATCAGATGCCACAGGATGATGATGATGATGATGATGATGTCTCTGAGGAAGGTAAAATCCCTAAGACACCTACTTACATAGATGAGTGGGAAGACTCCCTAATTCTGACACCTTCTCCGCCGGCTCCTTAAGCAATTTATTCTCCGCCTGAGGATATTGGGGGCTTTCATGCTATTATGGAAAGAGCAGCAAATCGTTTCCACCTACCCATGCCTGTTAAGCAGTCTGAATGTTACTTATATGATTTTTAAGGACCAAAACAGAAAATCTGTCCTTGCAATTCCCATCATTGATCATATCTGGTAAGAAGGAGTTAAAATCATGAAGAATCCCTATTCAGTGCCAGCAATCCTCCCGAGAATTGACAAAAAATACAAGGCCCCCGACGATGCACCTGCAAGCCTGGTAAGACAACCTAAGACGGATTCAGTAATTTTCCATGCTGCGTAGCGGAGATCTCGGAATCCTTCGGTACTCATTACTATGCCACCCGATAAGGATGGAAGATGCAAGGACAATATTGACAAGAGATTCACCACAATGGCGGAGTGTGTCCTTAACAATTCTAGGGAGATACGACAGCCAAATGTGGTCTGATGTTGCACCGTACCTCGATTTTTTGCCGGAAGACAAAAAACAAGAAGCAAGGAAGATTCTGCTTGAAGGGGAAAGGTCAGCATTGGAAAATGTTAGACATATCTGTGGCTTTGGCTTTGTTAGGCTTTAGGCAACTAGCTGGAGCAGCAGTTCTCAGTCGCCAAGGATGGTTCAAGTCTACCACCTTTCGTCCTGCCGTGCAAAGCAAGATCTTTTGACATGCCAATCGATGGGGACGCACTGTTTGGCAAACACATTGACAATGCCTTACAGGAATAAAGAAGGACATGGATACAGCTAAAGCTTTAGGAACACTCCAGTATACGAAGACACCCTTTCGAGGAGCCCGTGGCAGAGGATCATATTCCTTTCGAGGGAACTATCTGAATTTCCAGCCACAGACTTACCAATATAGATATGTCTATCAACAACAATCATATAGAGCCCCTCCAGCTGCCACTTACTCCAGACACAAAAACAGAAGAAAGCAGTCCCCTCAGGCCAAGGACAATCCTAGAAAACAGTGACACAATGCCCGCACCTGCAAAAATTCGACCAAACATCAACCCTAATGCCGCAAATATTTCTTTACATTTCGACCAATGGAGAAAAATCACTTTGGACAAGTATGGTCATACCCTAGAAGTCATAAAGATCCCACAGCCTCATCTGCCTCTGAAGAGGCTTCCACCTCATCTCAAACTACTCAGAAAAGAGGCCATGGTTAAGCTCCGGAAAGGAGCTATAGAAAGTGCCTCACGCTCAGGTGGGAAAAGATTTTTATTTCAGTGTCTTCCTGATAAGAAAGAAGTCGGGGGATTGGAGGCCAATTCTAGATCTAAGAAAATTAAACAAATATCTGCAGAAGTCGTCCTTACGCGTGGTCACTCTCAAGGAGATGCTACAGCTTCTCAATCATGCGGATTTTATGACGACACTAGATTTGCAGGATGCATATTTCCACTTCCCTATTCATCCCAAACATCAAAAGTTTCTCCTTTTCACTGTGGCAGGTGCTCATTTTCAGTTCATAGTTCTCCCTTTTGGTCCGTGGTCAGCACCAAGAGCATTCACTAAATGTCTGGCTCCAGATGCTGCTCATCTCAGGCTGCAGGGCCGGCAGCTGTTTCCTTACCTAGACGACTGGTTAGTGAAAGTACCGTCTTTTCAACAAGCCTCAAAAGCAACTTCAATCTCCCTACAAATGTTTTGTTCCCTGGGGCAAACTCTTAATCTTCCGAAGTCAGTTCTGCAACCATCTCAAAAGAACGCTTTTTCTCAGAGCAGTCTTAGACACTATCCATGACAAGGCATTCTTGTCCACAGAAAGGCAAACACATCTCATTTCCCTAGCAACAAAGTTAAGAGGAAAAAAGTTCACTTCTGTGAGGCTGATAATCTCTACTGGGCATGATGTCCTCTGCAATTCTAATGGTACCTTGCGCTAGTCTCAGAATGGGATCAATACAAGAGGAGCTAGACAATCAATGGCTTCAGGTGACCGGATCTTTTGACGACCTCGTGCGAATAACTCCAGTCATGCAGGCAGCTCTGCTCTGGATCAGTGCCCCAGAAATCTCTCAATAGGGCTAACTTTCTTTTCTCTGACTCCGGATTTCGCCCCCACTACGGACGCTTTTCTAGAAGGATGGGGGGTGCCACCTTCAAGACCTCTGGATAAGGGACAAGTAGTACAAAGTGCTTTCAAAGATGCACATCAATTTCCTGGAGCTCCGAGGCATTTCTCTAGCCTTACAGGCTTCCTGCCCAAGGATTCAGGGATCCTCGGTTCTGATAAGGACAAACAATACCTCATGCATACATTACCTGGACGAACAAGGAGGCACATGCTCCCACATCCTATCTCAGGAAGCACCAGAAATCTGGAAGTAGCTTCTCTCTCACCACATATCTATCAAGGTGGAACATCTCCCAGGAGTGAAGAGCATCTACCTTGAGCAGGACTTCCAACTCTTGCCACGAATAGGAGCTAGATCAGAAGGTTCTCGAGTCCATCTTCCACATGTGGGGCTAGCCCAAGTTGGATCTCTTCACTTGCGAGATAAACTGGAAATGTCAATTCTTTGCCCGCTGGAAGCCAGAAAAAGGTTCATAGGGAAACGCTTTTCTGGTTAGATGGACAGGGATCTTCACCTATGCGTTCCCTTTCTGTTAATTCCAAGGCTTCTGATGAAACTGAAAAGAGAGCCATGCCATGTGATTCTCATGGCTCCATGTTGGCCATGCCAGCACTGGTTCACAGAGCTTCTCCTTCTCTCAGAATGCAGATCTTATCGCCTTCCAGTATCGTCAACACTATTAACATTGAGCAGGGGCCAGATTCTCCATCCACATCCAGCCCTGCTGCAACTACACGCGTGGTTACAGAACTTGCTGAGTTCAAGGAATTAGACCTGCCGCAAGACTGTAGGGACATCCTTTCTAAAGCAAGGGCACCGTCCACGATTAAAACTTATACTCTCAAATGGAAACATTTCTGTTCATTGTGCCTTCGGAACAGTGTGCACCCACATGAGTCTTCAGATAAAATTTTACCTGATCTGCTTTTCCTGGCTAAATCTAGCCTTATGTTCACATCTATTAAGTTACATCTAGCTGCCATCTCTACTTACAGTCGATCCTCTTGAGGTTTAACTCTTTGTTCTTGTCGACTGGTTAAACAGGTTATAAAAGGAATTTTCAGAGTATATCCTCCTGTAAGAGCTCCTCCTCTGGAATTGAGACTTAATCTGGTTCTGGTGCAATTTATGAATAAACCTTTTGAACCTATACACAGAGCTGAGCTCAAAATACATTTCCTGGAAAGTTGTTTTGTTAGCTCTTACTTTTGCCAGGATAATCAGCAAAATTCAAGCCTTTGCAATGAAAGAGCCTTACCTTCACTTTACAAATGACTATGTTCTCCTCAGAATGAATCCTGCGTTTATTCCAAAGGTACTGTCAACTTTCCACCTTAATGAGCTGGTTATTCTACAAACATTCTTTCCTAATCCTAATTCTCCTGCTGACAAGGTACTTCGTACATTGTCTATAAAGAGATGCCTCAAATGTTATCTTTCACATACTAAGACCATCCTGAGATCTGATTAACTGTTTGTATCCTATGGTGCGCAAAAGCCAGGTACTGCAGTGACTAAAGAAACAATTGCAAGGTGGTTTGCAGCTGCTCTTCATTTTTGCCATGTTAAAGTAGGCAAACTGCTTTCTTTCAAACCTAAGGCTCATTCCATGAGAGCAGTGTCATCCTCAGCGGTGCTTTTTGTTGGAGTGCCATTGGATAAAATTTGCTGTGTCGCAACATGGAAGAATGTGCATACATTTATGCGGCATTACTGCTTGGATTTGGCTATGGAGGCAGAAGCAGCAGTAGGACAAGCAGTCTTACTTAATCTTTTCCAATAAGGTAAGCCTTGTTTTGCAGGTGATTAATTATTAATGCTAATTCAATGTATTTGCTTCACTTGTCATTGCCGGTTTGAGTTCTCTTTATGCATAAATGCTTCTTTTTGATATTGTCATACATATGGAGTAGAGATGTACATGTATATCTATTTATGAGGATATCTATTTGCCATTCATATGATACCCGCCATCCTCTAAGATAAAAATTGTATCACTGCTAGCAATTCTGATTCAAGCATGTGAATCTATGAAAGATCCAATACTGGATAAGAAAACGAGTTACCTGTAACTTCAGTTATCCAGTATTGGTATCTTTCATAAATTCACATGCAACTCACTCTCCTCCCCAGAGAGGCTTCCCTTATTGCTGATGTATCATTCTGGTCACTCGTGCTAGAAAATCTGATGGACTTGCCTCTCTGTGGAGTGTTCTAGAGGGTGCTAGAACCTGATTGGCTGTATTTCAACTTTGGTTCTTTTTTACAAAAGGACAGGGATAGGCTACTGCAATGACTATGCAGTGCATTATTCATGATATGTATCACTACTATTATATATATGTTTATTTTTACCGTGAAACTCCCACCTCAACGGCGGGGATGATTCAAGCATGTGAATCTATGAAAGACCGATACACTCCAAGAGTCCGCGGGTCTCTTACTGAGAAAAGTGAAAACTGACTGATACAGCACCACAGAATGTGAAGCTATACAGGGAGTCCTCTTAAAGAGGACAGGAACCCATCACCCACCGAAGTGGCATGCTTCATCATTTGGAATCTCCTCAACTGCAGCCTAGTGCGGTTAAGGAGCTATAACTCCTTGCAGATGTCAAAAGGAGGAGCTTGCAGATGTTTTAAAATGTAAACAGGGGGCGTGGCCAAGATGGCGAGCTGAACAGACGTGTTCGTCCCGGGCTCCTCCACCCTCAGGCCCCTACATCGTAATTAAGCGCTGATCTCCCCCCCCCAGATCGCACCGGAGCACTCACGGTTTCCTGTAACTTCTGGTGACCGGTGGAGGGGCATCTTCCCGGCCCCGCACGCCGCCCGGAGAACTCCCGGGAGCGGCGTCTCCCAGACGGCGGCTATTAGTGAGCTTCGGGAATAGCCGCCTGGTGAAGCGACTCGACGCTGGCCTAGTGGGGAGCGAGGCCTCGAGCTCTGAACAGTGAGCCGCCGCTTCTCTGTGGCGTCTGCCCGGTCCGGGTGCGGAGGAGCTGGGGGACCGCTGCCGACGAAGAAGTGAGACGCGGGCCCAGGGACCCGCCGGACCGGAAGTAGACACGCGAGGCCGGGGACGCGGCCTGCAGACGTGGCGCCCCAGAGCCCTGAGGCGGAATAGACGGCGACTCCTGCCTTCCATCTCGCGGCCCTGGAGACGCAAGGGACAGAGCGGCCCGGGCAGCGGGGACGCCGCAGCGAACTCCCGGTGACGGCGGCAGCGGAGAGGGACGACGCCGGGGGCCGCGCCGGTGCGGAGCCGGAGGACCTGACATGCTGAGGTGAGGCGAGGCCACCCCTGGACACTCAGCCTTGTGGGCCCCTCCTTTTTCGCCTCGGATCCCGCAGCGGCGCTGGGTTCCGGCCTCGGCGGGCGGCCGCGGTGGACCCGGAGGCGTCGGAGCTCTCTCCGCTTCATACTACCTGAGAGACCCCGTTATTGAGCCTCCCACTGACTTTGTGCCCCCATCCTAGTCCCGCCTATAGAGGTGCTGCGGGCCACCTTCCTGGATCGTCCAGGGGAGCGCGAGACCTGGAGGCGGAGGTTCCGGGCAACACGAAGGTGCGCTTTCCGGAGCGGAGCAGGGGAGGAGCCGGCGAGGGGCTGCCACGCTACTCCGGGGATCAGGTAGGCCGGGGGCCTATCTTTGTGCAGCGACCCCCGGACCCCCTCCCGGAGCCCCTGCTGAGTGGTGGGGACAAGCGACGACCGGGGGAAGTCTGGGGGTGCCCAGCTGCTCCTGTGCACAGTGTTAGGAGCCCGCCTGACCGGGCACCGAAGCAACTGTACCAGGCCTGGGACGCGGAGCCGCCACTCGAGCTGGTGGCGCTGACTGGCGCCGGGCCCTTGTCCCTCCGGCCCCTCCCTCCGTGACACCAAGACTACGTAGGGGAGCTGAGACCACCATCGAGGGGCTAGTCGGGGACGGGGGGTGCCCCAGGGCCCAACAGACACTCGCACAGCTGATTGCGGTGGCGTGACCCGGCCAGAAGGGGGACCAGCCTGTGCCGCCTCTCCCTGTGGCGCGTTGGTGCTCGCCCTAGGCCCCTGAGGAAGCACTGCATCTCGGGCATCGGCCCGAAGTCAAGGACGGGGCCCCGACGACGTGGTGGCCCGCTCCTGAGCAGAAGGGGGAACACTCTGCGTTTGTTGCTACTGGACGCTGGCCATTACCCCGCAACAGGGCTGAACTGCCGCTGAGAGCAGACCGCTGCGCCCCTTCTTGGATCAACGCCCTGGGGTCCCGGAGCCCCGCTGGTTTGACCTGGTCAGTGAGGAGACGCTGAGGGGGACGCGGTTGTGCGAGTCCTGGCCCCGGCACCGCTATACCCTACGGACCTTTGTGGATACCCCCCCTCCTGCGACGCGCCCCCACCTCTGAGATGTCGGGCAACAGAGGGGGCAAGAAAGGAGACCGCACCTTGCCCGAAATGTTAGGCAGAGGTGCTCCGAGACAGGACAGGAGTCAGCCAGCCCCGAGCCCCCCGACTGGCTCTCGAGGAGCGGAGGGGGGAGAACCTCCGGTAACCAGGTCTTTTCTGGAGTCGCTGTTCGGCACCCTCAGGGAGGACTTCCAAACGTTGAAACAGGAGGTGGCCGGGGAAGTCCGGGAGGTGAGGAGAGAGGTCGACGCGCTTAGAGAACGAGTATCCACCGTGGAAGAAGCTAACCAATCTCTGGACGAGGAGATTGCACACCTGCAGCAGGAAGTCTTGCGGCTCAGAGACCAACAGATTGACCTCCAGGCCCACGCCGAAGATCTCGAGAACAGGTCCAGGCGCAACAACATCAGGGTCCGAGGCGTCCCATCCAAAGAAGAGGGGGAAGACGCAGCAGCCTACCTGAGGGACCTGTTTCGCGACATATTGGGCGAACCCGGAGACTTCCCGGTGAGAATTGACAGGGCACATAGAGTGGGTTTACCGCGCCGGGCCTCGGCACCGCCCCCAGACATTCTGGCCTTCCTCCCGGATTTTCCTCTGAAGGAACGGATCTTGCGCGAGGCACGGCGAAAGCAGCCGGTGAGCTTCCGGGGTCATCAAATAGCCTTGTTTCAGGACTTATCGACGATCACATTGCAGAAACGCAAGTCCTTCAAGATCGCCACAGACTTTTTGCGGGAACACGACACGCAGTACTCATGGGGCCATCCCTTCAGGCTCATTTTCCGTTGGAACGGGACACTGCATCAGCTTCGGTCCCTCCAGGACACTTGTGGAGTGCTGGGTATCACCGCGGCGGATGACGACGTTCCAATGCCTTGCCGCCGTCGCAACTCGAGGGAGGGATGGCAGACGGTTCGACGGCGACGGTCCACGCTCCCTCCTCCGCAACCGGATTCTCCCACGATCAGGGCTGAAATGGACAGCGCCATACGGGAGGTGTCCAGAGACATGTCGCCTGGTGATATAGCCTTGACGGCCTGAGCAACCTCCGGGGGGAGATCATATTGGCTTCATCATCATTGCAGGTGCGAGGGTTCTGGGGGAGAGGGCGGGCTCCGGGAGGGCTTAGGTGGTGGCTGGACGTCCACTCGAATACTTCTCCACGGACTTGTCCGTTAGGGACCAGACTGGGACAATGGAGTTCTTTGAATGGTTGGGGTCGGGGTTGAGGGGGGCTGAGGGTAGGCCACTGGACGGGGGGAGGGGATTCGGGGAGTTGGGCTGTTCAGGGGATGTTTGGAGGGTAGGGCTGGGGGGGATACGGGGTTTCTGCTGTGCTGTATTGTTTTGCTGCTGCTCTTGCCTTGTCCTTACTCTGCAGGTACAGAGTCCAGAGTGTCGTGCTAACTGGTTATTGCATTTGTTACGACCCACATTGCCAACCCGCACTGATTTCACTATTGATTCAGGTTCATTAAGCGCCACTCTCGCGATGACCGTTCATGACCCTTAAGATTGTTACCCTTAATGTGAAGGGGTTGAATAACCCGGTCAAGCGTAGAGCAATGTTGTCCCTCCTCGAAAACACCCAGGCAGACATCTGCCTCTTACAAGAAACTCACCTCCTGGCCCGAGATTGTCTCAGGATGCGGTCGCCAAAATTCCCAGTGCAGCTATTTTCCTCAGGGACTACCAAAACGGCAGGGGTTGCAATCTTGGTGTCTAGAAAGTTTAGAGGGGAGGTCCTGCACAAGGTTGCGGAGCAGAAGGGGAGGCTCCTGGCATACAGGGTTAAGCTGGGGGGATTTCTGTTCACGGTGGGTTCGATCTATAGCACTAATGATCGCCAAGACCTGTTTCTACAATCGGCTCTGGAAGACGTCACGACTACCCCAGACAGACACATAATCATTGGAGGGGATCTGAATATGGTCTTTAACTCATCCTTAGATAGATCTGCGCAGCGACTCCCACACACCGGGGAATTCTCACAGCTGCGTAAATCCCACTTAGGGGATCTTGATATGCATCGTAGTCGTCTCAGGCTTACTTTGCTTCTATTGCCCTGGACCTTGGGGAACTTTTCTGCACGCTCAGAAACATTTGTGGCAGCGGGAGCCGGCGTGCTCCATCCCGGATTTTTCATCACCGAGCTGTTGACCCTGAGGACCCTTCCAGCGGGAGCGGGACTGCGAGGCCCACAGGTGATTGCGCCACGCCATCGCGCACACCTGCTGCCTCTTCCCGCCCCCTCCTCCCTGAAGGCGTATTAATACGACTCGCGGCCCCCGCTACGCGGGAGCCGCTCGTAGTCGTCTCAGGCTTACTTTGCTTCTATTGCCCTGGACCCTGGGGAACTTTTCTGCACGCTCAGAAACATTTGTGGCAGCGGGAGCCGGCGTGCTCCATCCCGGATTTTTCATCACCGAGCTGTTGACCCTGAGGACCCTTCCAGCGGGAGCGGGACTGCGAGGCCCACAGGTGATTGAGCCACGCCATCGCGCACACCTGCTGCCTCTTCCCGCCCCCTCCTCCCTGAAGGCGTATTAATACGACTCGCGGCCCCCGCTACGCGGGAGCCGCTCGTAGTCGTCTCAGGCTTACTTTGCTTCTATTGCCCTGGACCCTGGGGAACTTTTCTGCACGCTCAGAAACATTTGTGGCAGCGGGAGCCGGCGTGCTCCATCCCGGATTTTTCATCACCGAGCTGTTGACCCTGAGGACCCTTCCAGCGGGAGCGGGACTGCGAGGCCCACAGGTGATTGCGCCACGCCATCGCGCACACCTGCTGCCTCTTCCCGCCCTCCTCCTCCTCCTATATAGCCCCGCCTAGTTGCGCGAACGCGGGACGCGTGCGGGCGAAGAACAGGCGAAGAGCGGGCCCTCTGAGGCCCTCAGAGGCCGGAAAAGGCAAGGTGGGGCCACATTCACTGACCGATTATTAACGCGGGTAGGATTACTACTGTAAGCCCACTGGGGTATCTTTTGTTGTCTCAAATGTCTACTGAAGCCCTAACCCCGGAACTTGGCCTTCAAGATAAGCCAGTGAGCTTGATAAATGGTTCACTAGACAATTATTTCAAGAAAACTGCCATGGATACCCCTAGTACCTCGAGTCTAGCGGAACGACGGGCTGACCGCCGACGCTCGGTGGAAAGCATGAAAAATAGGACACTTCCAGATTCACCTTTATTGACCATCTCTATTTCTGAGGGGACTTTAACAGAGACTGATTGTATTTTTTCCCAGGATAATGTCCCATTAATATTTAGAGAGTGTACGCCTATAAATGTTATTGAGCCACAGAATACTGTGAATGCCCCTACTGATTCTACTAATCCCAGCGTAACTAAGACCATAATTGTAACTAAGGCACAGATAACACCTATTCAGAGGCCAAATATACCCACTAGGAGTAGGGCCAAAAAAGTTATGTTCACAAAAACTTTTGGCCCCCCACCAAATAAAAAAAGGCGGAAAAAGATCGATATAGCGCAGCGCAAACTAAATCATGCCGATTTTGGGATTAAAGCTAATAAAGCCAATATTACATCAGGGGGGGAGCGGGCTCCAGCACCGGTACAGGGTACCATGGTAATATCACCTACACACATAAGCCCCACGCCCAAAGTACTGGAGGCCAGCATCGATAATTCATCTATGGGTGTGATACTACAGGAATCCCCAAACCTTGCCCTACTGGATAGTATAGAGTGTATAATAAGGACATACACTCTTGCTATCGTAGAAAGACTTAATAAAATGGATGATAGGCTAGGGAAGATAGAGCGGGATATGGGTAACAAGTCAGCTACCACTAAGATTCTTCCTAACCCTGTTCTACAAACTACCCTCTTACCAACCCCTTCAAGCACCCCTGCTGTAACTCTTGCACATGCCCCTGCCCAGACTGTGGTTATACCACATATCCCTAGAGAAAGTATACCTAAAGTTACCTCTGTATTGACAAAGAGTAAACCTACACTGCCCCCTGCTGTACCTGCTAGTGGGTCAATGAGGAGCATAGGACAAGTTCCTGGGGATCAGAGGAGGGATAGGGTGCTGGGGAGGCCCATACGGGGGAACCATAGTAAGGCCCTCCTTCCAGAACTTCCACCGGAAGCAGTGCCTTTCGTGGTAGTTCTTACCGGGGTGCCAGAGTTAGAGGTGAACCGACGCGAGGGTTTTGCACAACTAAAGAATAAAATAACACATTGGTTGAGCATGTATAGGCCGATTCCAAATAACATCAACGGCGATATTGTCCATGTTCGTCGCCTCCCCTGGCTGGGAGGAAGACCCAAGGATGTAGAGGGTGACGTGGTGGTCATACATTTTAGAGACCAGAACGCTGTCCATTTCATACTTAACTGGTCCCCCGATCAAGATAGCAATCTTATCACCCCTCGCCCACTTACATACTTTTACCCACGCTCAGTGGTGTTTCCCCCTCTTTACCCATTTCCGCCAGCCCCCCCACCACCTTTACCCAGGCAAATGTACTCCAACCCCTACGGCCCTCCCGTGTACAATAATGTGTACCCATTATCAGGACACTATCCTGCAGCAGCAGTAGACCCATATGGGTGGAACATTGTGGCTCCAAGGCATAATTTCTCCTCTTATAGGAGAATGGACCATCTTAAACCATTTACGCCCTTGGAGACCACTAACAGGTTCGACCTGTTTAATGACTTGGAGGAGTGTGACTGAAGCCAGCAGGTCACCGGGAAGGTGGGTGAAGGAACATGTGGAATAGGTGGGGGGGAAATGGACGGAAGTTTGGTGGAGAGAGGGTTTACTAAGGATAATCTGCCTACCGGGTCTAATGTTGCTTGTACCATCAGTTGCAACAAAGGGAGAATTGGGCAGCCTCAAGGCAACTTGAACCTCCTTACCTTGGAAGATGTCACCACACCCCCTATGGGTTCGCCGGTGAGTGGTATTATCCCCCGGCTACCAGATGACCCCTTGTTTAGGGACATACCCCCTCCCTATATGGGCCCTCCGCCCAGTGTTGCCTCAAGATCTTCAAGATCTTCTGTGGGAGGGATTAGGTTGGGAAGTTAGAATATTGCTGGGTGGAACAATAAGGCGACATGTCTAGGGTGGCTAGAGTTTGTAACCCAATTTGACATCCTATGTCTCCAGGAGACCTGGGTAACTGAAGATGTCCGCCTTGACGGTTATGTCGCCTATAACTGCCCAGCCCAGCCCTCTAATAGGGGTAGAGCTAGTGGAGGTTTGGTGATATTGCTGTCTGTGGGGTTGCCGGTGCGAGTGAAAACTCATCTTACTGTTGGCCTGCATTCGCAGCTGTTATGGTTACAACATAGGGATGGGCGAAATGTCCTTGTAATTAATCATTATAACAATGTCTTTAATCATTCAAACACTGTTATAGTGGATGAACTCGATATGGAGATTGAAAAGTTGTGTGGTCGAATTAGGGTACCGTTTGAAATTTTGTGGGGAGGTGATTTCAACATTCATATGTGTCCTTTTGTTGGCAGGAGGGTATGTGGTTATGGTGGGGAGGATGGGGAAGACCAGGCCCATTTTCTACACTCGGCCTACGGCGATTCTCTCAATACCCTCATGCTTAAATTGGACTTATGTATTATGTTACCGGGGGAAGATAGTGAGGGAAATCCGGTACCAACCTTTATAGGTAGGAACTGTGCGACGGTTATTGATTACCTCATTGTCTCCACCAGTATTACTGCTCTGTGTACCACCCCCCAAGTTGTTGACTTAGCCCTTAGTGACCACAATTGTTTAACAATAAATTTATCTCTGTGGGGGGATAAGATAAAGGCGCCGCATGATACAGTGTTAGATGTTGTTCCACATAGACCCAATGGTCCTAGAATTAAATGGGGTAGGCATAATGAGGAACGTCTATTAAGCACCATAGTGTCAGCTTGTTTAGAGGAGGTAGAGTATTGCCTTGAGTCTGATACAGATAGCGTCGGTATATTAGGTAGTTTTGATACTATTAATAAAAATATTGTTAAAATCCTAACTGGTACAAAGAAAAAAGGCATCGGGACAACTTGCGGGTGGTTCAATAGGGAATGTACTAAATCCCTACAAAAATTGAAAGCTGCTCTCA
The DNA here is from genome assembly GCF_964261635.1 of Lissotriton helveticus. NCBI lineage: Eukaryota > Metazoa > Chordata > Amphibia > Caudata > Salamandridae > Lissotriton > Lissotriton helveticus. The sequence continues at coordinate 1,938,361,789 of NC_136057.1, read as the reverse complement.
ATTGTAAACCCAGGGATAGGGAAGCAGTTAGGACCCTAAGGAGGCACTATACATTCCACCTGAAGGCCAGGAAACAGGAACTTAGAGAAGAAGCTTGGGATAACCTGACTAAGGCCGTCGATCTTAGGGATACCAAGCTATTTTGGGCCACGGTCAACAGCCCATTCCTTCAGAAGGATGAATCCCCGGTACTGTCTGCACAGGTGAGCGAGGAACAGTGGGTGGCACATTTTTCTAGCATCTTTAACCCTGATGGATTAGATGCAAGGAGTGATAGGGACGTTGTGATTGACACCCCCTTACCCCTTAATATTACAGTTACCGAGGTGGACATGGCCATTCTTTGTAGTAAGGGGGGAAGGCACCGGGCCCCGACGGGGTACCGGTGGACCTCTATAAATCCGAGGTATCCCTTTGGAGTCCATTACTGACCAAGGTGTTTAATGCAGTAGCAACGACCTCGGCCCCCCAGGTCTGGGGGGAGTCCATTATCATCCCTATCTATAAAAAAGGAGTGAGAGAAGAGGCAAAAAATTATCGCCCTATCTCTCTGCTTACTGCCTCCCTTAAAATCATGAGCAGGGTGCTATTGAGCCGTTTGGAGGACTGGGTCGAAGAAAAGGGTATCCTTGCGGACTCCCAGTTTGGATTCCGCAAGGGGTTAGGCACAATAGAACAGTGCATAAACCTGGACCTCTTAATTGGCAAATATACCCGCGCTAAGCAAGGCTCACTGTTTCTTTGTTTCGCGGACCTTTCCAGCGCCTTCGACCTGGTTGACCATGGTCTTCTGTGGTCAACTTTGCTGGATATGGGCGCCCCACGGGAAATTATTTATTTCCTGGCACAAATGTATAGGAAGTTATCTGCAAAGATACGTTACGGGCAAGCGGGCGAGTGTTCTCCTAATATCCCTGTAGGCTCTGGTATTAGGCAGGGATGTGTCCTTGACCCTCTTCTTTTTTCTCTTTTTATCAATTCCATTGAGTCTGAATTACGTGATATTAGTGCTGATGCACCGACTGTTGACGGCATACCTATCCCAGTATTGCTTTATGCCGATGACACGGTCTTGCTTTCGAGAACCCCTGTCGGGTTGCAGAGACTCATGGATAAATTTGTAGATTATATTAATGGGAGGAAATTAAAGATCAACAATTCAAAAACTTTTATTATGGCCTGTGGCAAGACAATTAAAAATGTAAGACCCTTTACAGTCAGGGATCAAATAATACAAGTAGTGGATAAATTTTGCTACCTAGGTATTACTTTTAATAGTAGGGGCATATGGGCGTCTGAAGTGACCAATGTAAGAGCTAAAATGGGCAGGTGTGCTTTTGGTATTTTTAAGTTTGCCTCCAAGTTAGGATCCAGGCGTATACCCGATATGTTGTATTTATACCGTCATAAATGCGTAGCCCTGGCCCTTTATGGTTCAGGGGTATGGGGCCACTGTAACCATAATATGCTCCAGGTGGAGGAAAATAAATTTGTGAAAAAACTCCTTTGTTTACCATCCTCCGCTTCAACCAACCTGATTCATCAGGAGGTTGGCCTGGAATACCTTACCGATCTAATAAGCCTAAAACCACTTCTGGTGTGGAGATCCATTTGGTCTAAGGAGCAGACAGGGTTTACAAGAAAGATCATTTTAGACTGTCTCCATATGGACAAGTGCTCCCGTATCCCCTGGCTTAATTACATTACCCGTGTATTTAAGGATGTCTTCAAACTACATGTTTGTGATAACCCCTCTAGTGTCATAGACATCCCTAAGAAAGAACTTAAACAAGTTTTTATGAGGGCCAGGTTTTTAAAGCGTAATGTTGCCATTTCTTTGCACTCTACATATGTTTATTATGAAAAATATAACGTGTTGGAATCGGGTTTTGCAGGATACCTTAAAACGGTCACCATCCGCTCTCACCAATATGTCTTGACAAGACTGCGGATGGGGACCGTTCATACGCTTGTAGCATGCCCGCACATCAAGACTCATACTATTTCCCCATGCCCATGTGATGGGACTTCAAAGCAAAGCCCGGAACATTTTTTATTGATATGCCCGTTTTATCTTCAACTTCGTAAAACCTATTTGAAACCACTTTTTAAAAGATATAATGTATCCACTATTAAATCTGCCATGAGCCTTTTATTTGCGCTTGATTCACAGGACATTTGTTTCTTCACCGCTGTATTTATTTTAAAGTCGGTCCAGTTGAGGAAAAATATGTCCTTTGCTACATGAGTATTTACAAATCAATCGAATTTTAAAAATGTATTTTTTTTTTATGCAACATGTTTATATGTACTTTTATGATTATTGTCACAAATGATCGAATAAAGTTTTTGAATTGAATTGAATTGAATTGATTTATGGAGACGCCTACACCCCACCACACAGGCCTATTCCTACTACTCCCACGCACACAAGACATACGCGAGACTAGATCATCTCCTGGTTACGGGACCGGTTGCCGAATTGGCGACGGTTTCCGATATAGGGGTCCTTACGTTGTCTGATCACGCTCCGGTTTCGGGCTCTTTCCAACTGCCGCGGTGTCTCCCTCACGAGGGGTCTGGCGTCTTTGGGATACCCTGTTACATAAACAGACGGTGGTAAAACAGATACGCGCTGCGATTACTGAGTATCGGGAACACAATGAGAATGAAGATACCACCCGGGCGACGCAGTGGGCTGCCCTGAAAGCGGTGCTCCGGGGTGAGTTTATCGCCATCTCCTCCGTGGAGAATAGGGAACGGCAACAGAAACGGGACGAACTTACGAATACGGTGCGGGAGCTGGAACAGATGCATCAGAGGACGGGGGCCCCCAGAGTCTGGAGGCAGCTCAAAGCAGCCCGGAAGCTTCTTTCCGCACTGGACATGGACAGGGCGGAGTACGCAGCGTTGCGCCTGAAGCACGCGTATTACACTGGCGGTGACAGATGCGGCCGACTACTCGCGAACAAACTTCGGGTGAAACACCAGCACCAGCGGGTTAAGGCACTGTCCATTCCTGGCGGGATACTGGCTACGGAGGACCACCAGATTGCAGACGGGTTCCGTCGCTATTACGCCGACCTATACGCGGGCGAGCCCCCCTCGACCTTGGCCGAGGCTGCTTATCTCGCGTCGGTCGACCTCCCCGTCCTCACCCCGCAGCAGGCGGAACACCTGGAGCGGGACATTCGACCGGAGGAGGTGATTGCGGCTATCTCCCGGCTCAAACATGGGAAAGCCCCGGGTCCCGACGGTTACACCCCACTTTTTTATAAAACGTTCTGTCAGGAGCTGGCGCCACTGTTGACGCGGCTCTTTAACTCCTTTGCTGAGCCAGGGGCTATCCCTCCGGATTTGCTGCGGGCAACAGTATCGGTTATCCCCAAACCGGGGAAGGACCGGACTGAATGCGACTCCTACCGGCCGATCTCGCTACTGAATGTGGACCTCAAGCTCTACACGGGGATCCTAGCGGCACGTTTGGCGCCACATTTGCCGGGGCTAGTGGACCCGGATCAGGCCGGGTTTGTCCCAGGCCGACAAACGGTAGACAACACTAAGAGGGTGGTCCACATCCTAGAGAAGGCCTCCCGTATTCCCGGGGAACGCATGCTGCTTTCGGTTGACGCGGAGAAAGCGTTCGATCGGGTGCATTGGCCTTACCTGTAGAAAGTGCTCTGCAAACTAGGTATAGGTGAGAAGTTCCGCACCTTCATATTTAACTGTTACAGATCCCCTGCCGCGATGGTGCGGGTGAACGGGTGCAGCTCCGGCCAATTTGTGATAGAGAGGGGAACCAGACAGGGGTGCCCACTGTCCCCGCTACTCTTCGCTCTTTACATGGAGCCATTTGCCCAAAGGATTCGCCGAAAACTCGGAGGTGACTGGCGTCCGAATGGGGGGGGGTACATTCACACCGTTAGTTTGTATGCGGATGATGTGATCTTAATGCTTGACAATCCGAGGGAGGCGCTCCCCGCTTGCATTGCCGAGATGGAGGCCTTCGCCACGGTGGCGGGTTTCAAAATGAATATGAGAAAGTCGGCGGCCCTTGACATCTCGCTCACCACTGCTACGAGACTAGAGTTACAGGGACGATTCCCCATGCGTTGGTCTAAAGATCTGGTCCCATACCTGGGCATACTACTGGCTCCCCCTTTGCCTGCCATGGTGACTGCTAATTATGCAGCCTTGGGCAAAAAAATTAAAGAGGAACTATCCCGTTGGAGCAAGGGCACTTTATCGCTGCTGGGACGGATCGCTGCGGTGAAGATGACTCTCTTGCCGCAGGTACTGTATCTGTTCCGGGCCCTGCCGCTCCAGCCACCGAAAGGATGGATACGACAGGCTCAGACCGATATCGCACGCTTTGTCTGGCAGGGCCGTAAACCCAGACTCAGGAGAGCCTTGTCCACGCTGGCACCTGAGTCCGGTGGACTTGGCATTCCGGATCTGCACAAGTACTTTCAGGCGGCGCAGTTGCGGTATCTAGTGGAGTGGAGCAAATGGGAATCTGACAGACATTGGCTGTTTCAGGACCAGGCAGTGGCGGGCAGGACCCTACAGGAGATACCCTTCATGCGCAGATCTCATCGCCCCCCCAATCTCTATGCGTCCTTTGTCACACAGGTTCCGCTCCGTGTGTGGGACGCTGTGAATGTTACGCATGAGCTCACCACCTTCCCGTCACCGCTTACACCACTGATTGGGAACCCCGACTTTCAACCCGGGATGGAACCTGGCGCATTCTCGCTCTGGCGGGCAGCCAGATGCTGCGCTTTGTTTCACATATACGGTCCGGAGGGTGCCGTGTCATTCGAAGACCTCCGCCGGGACTACCACCTGCCCGAGACTGAGCGTATGCGGTATCTGCAGGTACGCCATTGGGCGCTTCAGTCGCAAGTGCGGGACCTGGCCGACCGGAAACTCACCCCATACGAGATGTGGCTGGCGACGCGCTCCTCGGACGCCAAGCTCATCTCAGACCTATACCGACTCTTACAACCCCCCCTTACCACATCCATAACCCCGGAAGGGCTCGCTGGGAGCGGGAGCTGGGGAGGGAACTGAGTCACAAAGAATGGGACGACATCTCCTACCGGGCGCGTCATTCAGCATATCACACTGGGCTCACTGAAACCTTCACTAAGATATCCACATACTGGTACTACACGCCTCAGAGGTTGCACGAAATGAACCATAACATCCCGAGCACCTGTTGGCGGGAATGTGGACAGACTGGCACGCTTACACACATTTTGTGGGACTGTCCGTTACTGAATCCTTATTGGAAGGAGATCTTAGACGAGATAGATCAGTGCTTTAACATTGAATTACCTCGCCTCCCAGCCTATGTCCTGCTAGGATTACCTAACGGTTTGATGTACCCTCTACGATCCAGGAGGGGCAGACAGATAGCGATCGCTTTAGGCTCGGCGATCCAGAACATACTCATATATTGGCGTACCACCACCCTTCCTACCACCATAGGCTGGCTGCACAGGTTATGGCACGTCCTGGGAATGGAGAAGCTGTCCCTCACGGTGGCAGGCGAGGTGGACAGATTTGAGGACCTCTGGCAGCCTTTCCATACCTTACTACAGTCGGAATTCAAAGAAATTACTTGTCCCCGATATCTTAGGCTAATGCGACTGACATCCCCGATTGCCTAGTTGACGTGGCGGGAGGACATGATGGGAGGGGTAGATCCTTCGCGGAGGTGATGGAGGTGTAAGACATTCGCTCAGCACAGGGGGAGGGGGGAGGGGGGTTTTGGTGGGAGGGCAAGGAGGGGGGGAGTTGAGGGGGGGTTGTTGGTTCTGGAATTTGTCGTCACGGCACTCACACCTAGACTGAGGCTCTACAAATGCTCAGATAGTAATGTATGGAATTTTGAAGGCGCTTTTGGAGCAGGGACTTTGCATTACGTTAATACGACGACTGTATTCATTGTATGTATTGTTTTTCCTTGTTTATTAACATGCAATAAAATGCTTTAAACCTAAAATGTAAACAGAGTGCTAGATCTGCTAAAGATCGATGAAGCTGCATATGATGTGGTGAGAAAAATGTTGCAGTGTGTATAAGGTGTGTGTTAAAATTGACAACAGAGAGACCAGTATGTTTATTGGATATCTCAGGGTGTCGAGGTTAAAAGCAGTAAAGGCACGGTCTGAGCAAATAAACAAATGCGCTAGTGACGAATAAGGTCTACATGTTTCAGCCAAACTAGATCGAAGAATGTGATCATGGCTTTCTTAAGGACCCCATAGTGTGTTACTACTGCAACAAATATTATTAAAAGAAGGTTAAAATTACCACAATAAGAACGATACAACCAACTAGTATACCTGCATGCTTATTTGTAGACAAAACTACATGGATACTTGGAAATCACCTGTTGGGAAAGAGAGAGAAAAAAGGCACACATTCACGAAGTGCAAAGTCTCATATCAGTCAGTTTGCCATCAGATTTATTAAAAAAATAACATGCTGTCATGAAAAGGTCTACAATCAATCTTCTTACCCGCATGAAGTCAGGGATACTGCCCACCGCTCCTGGTAACAACTCATGGCGTGAGGCAACGTTCTGTGAAAGAAAAATAAATAAAGAAGGTATTAAGAAGGTAATTTTCACCTTCTTAATAATAATTGTTGCAGTCTTTATACACTATGGTCCTGAAGAAAGCCATGATCGCATTCTTTGATCTAGTTTAGCTGAAACATGTAGATCTTATTCGTCACTAGCGCGTTTGTTTATTTGCTCAGACCGCGCCTTCACTGCTTTTAACCTTAAGACCCTGAGATATCCAATAAACATATTTTTCTCTCGGTAGTCAATTTTAACTCACACTTTATACACACTGCACCATTTTTCTCACCATACCATGTGCAGCTTCATTGATCTTTAGCAGATCTAGCACTCTGTTTACATTTTAAAACATCCGCAAGCTCCTCCTTTTGACATCTGCAAGGAGTTGTAGCTCCTTAACCCCTTCGACGCTCATGACGAGCTCAGCTCGTCATGAGGTACACCTCTCGTACACTCATGACGAGCTGAGCTCGTCATGAACCGCGGGTATTCGCAATCTTCAGCGCACCGCGGTAAATCTGACCCACGTTGATGGTGTTAACTGCACTAGGCTGCAGTTAAGAGGAGATCCCAAATGATGAAGCATGCCACTTCCGTGGGTGATGGAATCCTGTCCTCTTTAAGAGGACTCCCTTTATAGCTTCATGTTCTGTTGTGCTGTATCAGTCAGTTTTCACTTTTCTCAGTAAGAGACCCGTGGACTCTTGGAGTGTATGTATATAGTAGGAGGGGGACTTGTCCGCGCTGGTCTGTAAATTTCCCTCTGACCCTTTAACCCACCCGGTTTTGTGAAATCTATGAAAGATACCAATACTGGATAACTGAAGTTACAGGTAAGTAACTCGTTTTCTTTTCCCGGGTCCTGGAGATTCTAGACGGGGAGCGTGTGCTCCAAATGACTAGTGCCTCCATAGCAGACTCTTGGCTAATTACTATGATGGTCTCTACACGCACACACCGTTCAGAACTGCCAGTGACTGTGTAGAATTTCTGAGAGATCTAAACCTCCCAACTCTCACAGGTGACGAGAGGGAGATGTTGGAAGCTGATTTGACAGAAGAGGAACTCACGGTGCACTGAAAGACCTAGAATTGGGGAAAACAGAGGTGATAATGGCCTGCCAGTAGAACTATATAAAGGGATGCCGGACAAGGCAGTTAAACACATTAGCTATGTTTCAAGAGGCTAACGAAAAGGGATGTCTGCCGAGGGACCCGCAAATTACCACTATTGTAGTTATACACAAGAAGGGCAAGCCACCGACAGACCTATTTCCTTATTAAATGTAGAGGCGAAGGTGCTTGCAAAGAAACTAGCAGCCTGACTGCGCAGTGCTGCATGGAACCACACCGCCTCGAACAGAACAGGTGATTTTGAAGTTCCTCAGTGCAAAAATTGCATTTTATAGCATTGAATAGAACTATATGTTTGCCACGCTGGTCAGGTTGGGCTTTGGGCCGAAAGTTTGTGTATGGGTCAGACTCTTATACCAGGGGCTTTTAGCTGGGGTAAGAGTAAGTGGTGCTGTCTAACAGGTGGTTGTCCTGCCGAAGGGCATTAGGCAAGGCTGCCCCCTATCCCCCATGATTTTTAGGGGGTGAGGATTTACGGAGACTGGGAGGAAAGACTCTATCTATATGCCGACGACATCTTACTCTATCTGACCCAGCCGACCTTTTCCAAAGACAGAATGCTGCAGATCTTTGACCCCTTCAGAAGCTATTCAGGCTATCACATCAACTGGACAAAGTCACTGATCTTCCCCCTTTTGGGTGACACTCTCATCCTGCTCTGCACCTTTGACACAGGAGGAATTGTAGATCAGGAGTTAATCTAGACTGGTGTCAGAGAGCGGAAGAGGTGGTCTGTCAAAGCAGGGGCTGTCCTAAGAAGTGAGAGAAGGTGTGGGGGGCCTGGCAGAACTTCCGGGGTTCCTGACTGGGAGGGAAGTACTTCTAAGGGAAGGGTGGAGCACTATGGTTTGCTAGGCACTGATGTAAGTCACATGAAATGTTACAGGCCATAAAATCGCCATACTCACTTAACATCCATGTTCTGCCTTTAAGTTTGTAGATTTTAATGGCCATGGATGTAGTAAGATCTTCACCATACTTTTTCTGTACACACTTCATGATGAGTATGGTTTGAATAAACAGAGTTTTAAAAAAATTGGACACTCTTTCAATCTGAATCAACGACAGTCTTATGGGAGGTTTTCAGGAAGGAAAAGAGGTTCCTCACACGCACGCAACAATGACAATCAGAAAAGATCTTGACTCCCAGCTTGTACACTCTTTTCCATCTGGTTCTCAGATGTTGTGGTTCAGAATTTCCCTTTTTGCTCCCTCATGGAAGATCATAACATCAGGCACAAGTGGGTTGTGCAAATTGTGCAATCAGGTCACGCATTGGAATACATTCAGAGATCCAGTATGTCGCCAAGAAAGGAACATCCTCTTTATTTGAAAGAGCTTTAAATGGAAATTCACATGCTTCACTTCAAAGGAACCATAGAATTTGCACCCAATCTCAAAGGATTTTATTCAAGATTTATCCTAATCAAAAATAAAACAGGTCAGTGGAGACCACTGCTGCATCTGAGGCAGCTGAACAAGTCTTTAAAGAAACAGTCATTTTAGATGATTACTTTAGAAGAATTCCTCCTTCAGGACGCATATTACCACATGCCTATTCATCGAAAACACAGAAAGTACCTGCAATACGCAGTAGAGGCACAGCACTACCAGTTCAAGGTGCTCCCTTTTGGAATCAAATCAGTGCCTCCAATATTTACCTAAAGTCTTCTCCCAGTTGCTGCTTTTCTCAGGCGAGAAGGTAACCAGGCCTGGACGACCAGCTCGTCAAAGCACCATCCTGGGACGTAGCAAAGGCTTCTATGAATGCCTGCAACAGTCTCTTAGGGAGATTGGGTCTCACTTTGAACAGAGAGAAATAATTGTTGGATCCCCAGACAAAGATCACATTTCTGAGACCAATACCCGACACACAATTGGGAAAAGCTTTTCCATTGGCGGACAGAGTGAGAAAGTTGTAGACTGTGGCAAAAATGTTTGCTGCAAAACAGTCAGTCACAGTGACGCTATACAATTCTTTGTTGGGCCAGATGGCATAATGTATCGGCCTCATTCCATTTTGCAGGCTTGGTATGAGACCTTTCCAGCAAGAACTGGTCTTGCAGTGGAAACAGAGGGCTCGTGGGAAGATACAGTCCATGTCACAAGGTGCTTGAAGCAAGCTTTAGTGTGGCGAAGAGTCCCAGCAAACCTAAATGCAGGATTTTCTTTTCTGCCGTAAGCAGAAAGGGTAATACTACTGATGCTTGCATGGGTGGGTGGGAAGCTTATCTGAAAGAAGTTCCAACCAGAAACCTCTGGTCAGATACAGGGAAGAGGCTCCACATCATTGGGTTGGAACTCTGTGCCGTATGACTAGGTTTTCAATCGTTCCTCCTCAGAATTAAGGGTGGGCGTAGTTGGCGGAGTACTACTACGCAGAACTCCAAGAAGTTGAACAGAAACTCTCTGAATTCCGCAACTATGCTCCATCAACAGTGACCTCATATATTTTTGGTAAAATAACAAGTATCTCTGTCTTTACATGCTAAAATGCATATAGTTATTTCACAAAAGTGAAAATTAAAGTTTAGCAAGCAGTGAGAGAGGTGATGATTTTGGGATCCTCCCTAACCTAGGGGGAGAACCAAGCAGATGCCTTGAAAACAAAGAGCGCATCTTGCTGAACGATTCAGTTATGGTCCCATCCTCTTAGAACCACCCCAAGCACAGTTATTATGGGCAAAAATACAATCCAAACCAAAGGCCCTGCAAAGCATTATGGGACAAGACTAGCAGTGGGCAGTGAATATTATAGTATCCAATATCAAAATAATTCTACAAAGAGCTGCAGTTCAACTCTTCATTACTAGGTGTCCCTTACGAGTCAAATGCAAAATCATTGAATCAAGTTGCAGTTCCACTAGTCGTTACTAGATTTCCCTCACGAGTCAAAAGCAAAAGCAGGGATGTGTGCCATGTCGACTCTTTGTTTAGTTCTGCACCAGGACACTCAGCCTGCAAAGGCTGTGTGTGTGTGTGTGTGTGTGTGTCAGGGCACAGGGCCCCTAAGGGTGGCACAATAAGTGCTGCAGCCCTTAGGGGTCTTCTCTGGTCACAATGCCCTGGGTATCTAGGGTACCATGTACTAGGGGCTGACATGTGGCCAGAGATGCCAATTGGGTTTAGGATTTAGTGCAGTTTTTAGGTAAGGAACAAAGGCCCTGGGTACCTGGTTGGCAGGGACCCAGGGCACACCAAGGAAAAGTGCATCAGGTATCAGGCAAAAAGTGTGGGGGGGGGGGGTACTGCAACAGAAACTCACTTTCTCACAGTTGTTGACAAATCTCCGCAAACTCCGAGAGCAGAGCGGAGTTCAGTACCCGGGGTCACTCAGAATGGCAGTCCAGCCAGCCAGTCCTAGTCAGAACAGTAAACACATCTATGATCTACATCAGTGGTTTTTAAACAGAGGTCCATGGACCCCTTTCGGGTCTGCAAACCCTTCTTAGGGGATCCGTTACTCCTTAGAAAAATTCACAGGATATTAAAGAGTATATAAATAAAGAATCAGAATGTGAAATTACAAATTATAAAACATTCTGTGAAGGAATTTGAAATTGGAGGTGAAAAATCAAGCTAGTATCCGCAGCTTGATTTGTGGGAGCAGTGCAAATGCTGAAAACAGAATATCGTATGGACAACGAGTGGCCTTAATTAAATTTAGAAAAGCTTCAACCTTCCCATTAAAATAAAAAAAGTTGCCTTTTTATATTTGTTTGTGAATTCATTCAAATATTTAATAATTTGGGTCGTTTTTGATGAATGACTGTTTAAGTATTTTTTGTGTATTGTTTTCTGGTTCAACTCATCGAAAATCCTAAGCTGGGGTCCCCGCTTTTAAATAAGGAATCACTGCGGGTCTGGATACCAGTAACGATTCAGAGGGTGTCCCCGGATTACAGTAATGATTAAGTGGGAGGTATACAGAAGTCAAAAGGTTAAGAACTGCTGTTCTACATGCTGAACAAGGAAGGAAGACGGTCCGAACCCATTTCAGATGCAGCTCAGTTGCTGTGGAACTGGACCGTTTCTCACAGGATAGACCTCGCTGACAGGCTGCGTAAAAGATCAGGCGATGTACTTAGTCGGCAAATGTCAGATAATCACGAGTGGGAACTAGAACAGAAACTGTGGATTACATATTCTATCAATGGAGTCACCCCACAATAGATCTGTTCGCCACTCCAAACAACAGAAAATGCCTGTGGTTAGCAAGCAAGTTTTATCATCCAGGGACAGTGGGCAATGCTCTTTTGAGCAGTTGGTCCAAGATATTTGTTCTTCCTTTTTCCCTGATCCCCAGGATGTCGAGTAGGCGAAAATAGTCCATTGCACTCTGATCATCATTCTTTCGGCATGGCCTTGGTCATTATTGGTACAGCGAACTGCTGTAGTTATCAGCACGTCCAGCCATTTCTCTGAAGGTGCATCCCAGGACACCCTACGTATATCAAGGAAAGATTCTCCACTATGATCCCAAGTCGCTGAATATGACAGCATGGTACCTGACCATCTAGTATTGGGCTATTTAGATCAACCTCCAGAATATAATCATATTCTGGTGCAGGCTCAAGCTCCAGTGACTGAGATTTACAGCGCTAAATGGAAGCCGTAGGAAGCTGACTCTGTATATACTATACCAAAGTGAGGTATATTGTGCACAGTGTCAAGTGGAACCCCAAAGGTAGGCAGAGGTAAAATTAGATAGCGCCTTACTCTCTATTTGTGGTAGTGTGGTTGAGCAGTAAGTCTGTATCAGAGGGTAGTGTTAAGTATTTGTAGTACACACTCAATCAACAAATTATATCACACACTCAAAGACACAACTTTTAGACCAACTGGTTTTGTATAAAAATATCCTTTTAGTTATTTTATTTTCTAGAACCTAGCATGCCTGGCACAGGCAAGCAATAAATACTTTACAGTAGTAATGCAGTTTGTAAACAGTTTGAATTGCAATTGTTTATGCACTTTGATTTGATTACAGTAGAGCTACTAGTAATGCAATGCTTTTAATATACTGTACATATACTTTGTATTGGCTTTTTAGTAGAACGTCAAGTAGATTACTTTACAGCTTACTTTTCTCACACAGTGCAGTATACCTGGATACTGCACTGGGACATTTCCTTGAAAGAGGTAGGTAAAAGCGGCTTTGCTATTTAGTTACAGTTTTAAAGGGTTTCTCAGATTTTCCAACTCCACACTTAGAAGCTTTTCACAGAAAAACAGTGAATGTTATCCTATGGAGGAAAATAGGGTTATTGTTCCAAAGGTAAGTAATCCGTAGTAAGAATTGGTATTCTGGGGGTAGACTCAGGGGTCCCCCAGGGTCAAGGATGCACTCTTGTTACACCTTCAGCGACACTAGGGCAGCCGGGTACAGAGTGCTGAGGCCCAAAGGTATCAAATGGGGGATAGGGGACTCCGGTTGGTGGCTGCTTATGAGCAGGCTACTGGGTTGTGGGAGCAAAGCTCCTGGACTTAAGTTCAGGACAAATGGGGGTTCAAGCCAGCGCAAAAGGTGCAACAGTGGGAGGGGGGCATATGCCTCACTCTGGTTGGCTGGGTCCCCCATCTGCAAGATGGCAGGGACTGAGAGTGGTGCCTCACTTCGCCTCCCCCTCCTGAGGGGTGGAATTGGCAGAGGTGGGGACACCTTTCTTCCTCATTTGTTTTTCCCGACGGTTCTCCCGCCCAAAGTGGGCTTCAGAACCCATGGGAACCAGTTGCTGAAAGCAGCAAGTGACCTGGCGAAGCTCACAAAGGCGACAAGCCTTTGAAGCTTCCCCTTCGTGGACCCTGCCCCTCCTGGGGGAGGAGGCTTGGCACCTTGTCCCAGGATGTGCATTGTTTCTGGCCCTCAAGAGCAACAGGCTCTCGACCCAGGGGTCCAGAAACATATCTGGTGGTGGCAGCTGAAAGCAGCCACTCAGCCTGGAGACTAGTGGTAGGTCGTTTTCAGGAAGCATCTCTAAGATGCCCTCTGTGTGCATTTTTTATTAAATCCCACACTGCCATCAGTGTGGGTTTAATGTGCCGGTAAGTGTGATACCAAACTTCTCAGTTTTCAATGTAGCTATTATGGTGCTGTGGAATTCGTAATGCAAACACAAGGAGATGGTGGACCGAGTGCTGAAACTTTTCAAACACTCACCCCCAGTCACAGATCTGGGTTGAATCCATTATCATTCTTTAGCTCACTTTGCCACCCCAGTTCAGACACAGCTATATGCAATTCATTCTTGACCCTGTGCCTCATGGGAACAGTCCAGCCTAAACTACCAAGCCATGTCGTTCCTGGACCGGAAACAAGCATCCTGGGACCGGTTTCGTGCTAACAGCCCTCTTCAGCCAGACGAGCTTGAATCCAGTGGCAAAGTGAGCAAGGGACCCACGTCTGGGCATACCCTGCCAAGTTAGGGCGAAGAAAGCAAACACAAAGAGATGGTGGACGGAGTGCTGAAACTTTTTAAACACTTACCCTCAGTCACAGATCTGGGTTGAATCCATCATCATTCTTTATCTCACTTTGCTACCCCAGTTCAGACACAGATATTTGCAATTCATTTTTAACCCTGTGCCTCATGGGAACAGTCCAGCCCGAACTGCCAAGCCATGTCTTCCCTGGACCGGAAATAAGCATCCTGGGACCAGTTTCGGGCTTCACCTCTTCGACATCCTCCGATTCTATGGGAACTTGATACAGTCCTCAGTCAGGTGATGTTACTGTGGTGAAGCCCTCTTTGACCTACTTTGGTTCTCCTTTTAGTTTTACATTTTACACATTTTAGCAAACTTCGTTTTATTCCTGTTACCTTCCATATATTTTATTTTCATGTTCTGATTCTAAGTAACGTTGTATATGCGGTTTGTTATTAGAAAACCTTTCCTGCTACATAATCTGTACTCCGCATTCAAGGCTTAATTTGTCTGCTCAGGGAAGGCTCCTAACATCTAGAGAAATCATTGCATCAGAGCTGTATGTCCAACACGGTGGTTCTATTATATAAATAGTGCACTGTCCCTTAGTGGCTCAGAGGGGGCACTACAGCACAATGGTCCTGGGGTGAATGTTGTGTTCGACATGTAGCTCTGCCAGTGCTGATCTTCCATGCTGATACTGCGGAGAGGGATTGCCAATCCAACTTCAGACCATCCAGGTATAGAGTGCAGGCTATCCTCACAGATCGGGCAGAGGGTACACCCACTATGCTCTCAGAGTCGGGGTAATTAAAGGTAGGATTAAATACATATTTAGAAATCAGACTGTCATGGTCTGGCTGTTCATTTGTTTCACCATGTTCACAATGCTGGTTACTTTGCTTTGTTTTGTTTGCCTAACAGTCTCAACTGATTATTTCTTTTCAAGACTAGGATTGTGTCAATAAATGTATTGAAAACTCAGTTCTTATCTTTTCTGTGATTTGAAAGGCATGCTTGAATAAACAACGAAAGGGGTAAGATCTGTTTCCATGATCGCTTTGGGATCAGTGTCATGTACGAGGTTGCAAAAATCCTCTTCTACCCTGGTTGGTTTAGGGGTTCAGGTGAGGCACTGTGAGCTTGCTAGAAATTGGGCAAACAGTTTCTGATGGTGTAGATTGACTCTGCATCCTAAAGTCCTGTTGTCGTAATACGCAGTACTACATTTTCTGGTGGGAACCGTATAGCATGACCTCCTTTTGAGCCTATACATAAAGCAGATTTAAATTTGTCTCCTGGAAAGCAGCACTCCTCCTAGCACTTACATCCTTCAGGAGAGTGGTAGAGATTCAAGCATTCACCATCAGGGTACCTTTTTCTTGGTTCATAAAGGACAGGGTAATTCTCACAATCATCCCTAAATTAATTCCAATGGTTCCAACTGACTGTCACCTTAATGAACCTGTCATTCTTAGATCTTTTTTCCAAACCCATCTTCAACAGCAGAAAGAGTTACATTCTTTGGACTTACATAGATGTCTCAGTTTCTATATAAACGAGACAGAGGACATACACACATCATTCCGAATGTTTGTGTTGTTTAGTCAACAAAGAAAATGTCAAGCCCTGTCCAAACAGAGGATAACTTGTTGACTCTCAGCCTTCATCTCTTTCTGTCATGCCAATGCTAAGCATCCTCCCCATGGGAAAGTGAGGGCGCTTTCCACCAGGGGCATGACTTCAACTGCAGCACTCTATGCTGCTGTGCCCTTGAACGACATCTGCCATGTAGCTATCTGGAGTAGCAGGCAAACGTTCATAAAGCTGTAATGCCTAGAGATGGACACACAAGCTGACACAGCAGTAGGACCGGCAGTTCTGAGAAACCGGTTTCACTAAAGGTGAGCCTGTTACCCACTTTGTTGTATTTTATAATGCATACTGCTTGCTATTCTGCTTCAAGCATGTGAATATATAAAATATCCATGGATGGTAGCGTTGGACTTGCAGGACGCTTATTTTCACATCCCCGTCCTGCCGGCCCACCGGCGTTACCTGCGGTTCACGGTAGGCCACAAGCACTTTCAGTTTACCATGCTCCCCTTCGGCCTTACCAGCGCCCCACGGGTGTTCAAAAAAGTGATGGCAGTGGTCGCAGCTCATCTGCGCAGGTTAGGGGTTTCAGTCTTTCCCTACCTCGCCGACTGGTTGTTGAAGGCGGGCTCGCCCCAGACAGTCGTCAGCCACCTCCAGACTACGGCCGACCTCCTGCACCTGCTGGGGTTCTCCATCAATGTGCCGAAGTCACACCTGTGTCCCTCTCAGAAGCTCCTCTTCATCGGAGCGGTTCTAGACTCGGCGCAGTTTCGGGTTTATCCTCCCGAACAGCGGGTTCGAGATATTCAGGCTCTGATTCCGGTCTTTCAGCCTTTATCCCAAATCTCGGTCAGGTTGACGCTGCGGCTTCTGGGGCTGATGGCCTCCTGCATCCTTCTGGTGCATCACGCCCGGTGGCGGATGCGGGCTCTGCAGTGGGACCTGAAGTTTCAGTGGGCCCAGCATCAGGGCAACTTGTCCGACCATGTCTTGATCTCGGAGGGCACTGCAAGACAGTTGCCGTGGTGGCTCACGGACCGCGATTGGGTCAGCGGCAGATCCCTCTCCCTACTCCAACCGGAGCATGTAGTTGTGACGGACGCGTCCCTCCAGGGCTGGGGGGGCCACATGAGAGAGGCGGAGATCAGAGGCCTCTGGTCTCCGGCGGAGTCCCGGCGCCACATCAACTTTCTGGAGCTGTGGGCGATCCGACTTGCACTGAAGGCATTCCTCCCCTCTGTCCGGGGGAGTGTAGTGCAGGTGTTCACGGACAACATCACCGCCATGTGGTACTGCAACAAACAGGGCGGGGTGGGGTCGTGGACCCTATGCCAGGAGGCTCTGCGCCTCTGGTAGTGGCTGGAACATCAGGGCGTGACCTTGGTGGTTCAACACCTGGCAGGTTCTCTGAACGCCAGGGCGTCTGAACTCAGCCGTCGGTGCATGATGGATCACGAATGGCGTCTGAACTCGGACGTGGCGCAAGGCCTCTTTCAGTAGTGGGGAGAGCCTTGGTTAGATCTATTTGCCACAGAAGAGAACGCGCAATGTCATCAGTTCTGCGCGTCGGAATTTCCAAGGCGGCACCCGTTCGCAGACGATTTTTGTCGGGAGTGGAGTTGCGGTCTTATGTATGCCTTTCCGCCTATACCACTTCTGCCCAGAGTGCTGAAGATCAGGCGCGACCGGGCCCAGGTTATACTTGTGGCTCCGGACTGGGCACAAATATATTGGTATCCAGAGCTACTCAGCATGTCTGTCGATCCCCCGATTCATCTACCTCTTCAGGAGGACCTTCTGTCGCAGCAGCAGGGTACGGTCCACCACCCGAACCTGTCCAGTCTCCACCTACAAGCTTGGAGATTGAGCGGTGACAGTTGAGGCCATTTGACTTGCCTCCTGAAGTCTGTAATGTCATTCTGGCAGCCAGGCGTCCCTCCACAAAGTCGGTATACGCCTGCAGGTGGAACAGATTTGTGGCATGGTGCAGAGCAAAGGCTGTGGATCCTCTCTCTGCACCCCTTTCTGAGGTTCTCCTCTTCCTTCTTTCTGTTGCCCAGCAGGGCTCTGCTCTGGGCACTATCAAGGGCTACCTTTCTGCCCTTTCCGCCTTCTTAAGGCTACCTGATCAGCCATCTTTGTTCAAGTCCCCCATTGTAAATAGGTTTTTGAAGGGCATCACACACATGTTACCTCCTGTTCCATTCGTGATGCCTCAGTGGGACTTGAACCTTGTACTTACCTTTCTGATGTGTGCTCCCTTCGAGACACTTCATAACTGTCCTCTCCGTCTTCTTACTCTAAAGACTGCTTTCCTGGTTGCCATGACCTCTGCCGGGAGAGTGAGTGAGCTCCAGGCTCTTTCTTCCAAACCTGCTTTCCTTTCTGTCCATCTGGACAAGGTTGTGTTGCGGACGAGACCCTCTTTCCTGCCCAAGGTAGTCACAGCCTTCCACATCGGGCAGTCCATCACCTTGCCCACCTTCTTTCCGCCTCCGCATCCCTCTAAAGAGGAAGAGCGGCTCCATCGTCTGGACCCAAAATGTGCGCTGTCATTCTATCTAGACCGCACACGCCAGTTCCAGGTGGATGACCAACTCTTTGTTGGTTACGTGGGCGCTAAGAAGGGACGGGCGGTGCACAAGCAGACCATCTCTCGGTGGATCATCTTGTGCATCCAGGCGTGTTACTCCTTGGCTAAGAAGGAACCCCCTGTTGGGCTGAGGGCTCATTCCACTCGGGCCACGGCGACTACGACTGCCTTACGAGGAGTGCCCTTGCAGGACATTTGTCAGGCAGCTACGTGGGCCTCGCTGCACACATTTGCGAGACACTACTGCCTGGACAGCCAAGTCCGGAGGGATGGCTTCTTTGGCCGTTCCCTCCTCCAGGATCTGGTGTGACTATTGGTTCGCAGACCCACCACCGGGGTTGGTATTGCTGGGGTATCTATTCTAAGGTAAGGAATCTATCACTAACGTGTCTCTTTCAGATGCACAAGTTACTACTTGTGTAACGTTATATCTGTAGAGACATTAGTTAGTGATAGATTCCTTACTGACCCACCCATCCTCCCCGTTCTGCGAACAGATATCTAGGGTTAAGGTCACCCCCTTTCAGGGCCCCAGTTTCATGGCACCAGTGTTGGTTCTATCATGGCTCTGCGTATCTGGCACGGAAAAGCTGTGTATCAGAACTGACGTCAGCATGCGAGGGCGGCATCTAAGTACTCCGACGCGTCATCCCGGCGCTAACGACGCCGTCGACGGACGCAGAGCCCTGGACGACGCCTGCCGGCGCGCAGGGGAATTGCTACGCAAAATTTTTCCAGATCCAGTCTGACACCTGGGGATATTCTAAGGTAAGGAATCTATCACAAACTAATGTCTCCAACAGATATATCGTTACACTAGTAGTAACTTGTGCAACGATGGATTAAACCCAGATCTGTGACTGGGGGTGAATGTTTGCCATTGTGCAACATTCCGTCCATCAATTGTTGTTCTTGCACTTAGGTAAGTGTAGCACCCTGCACTATTCCAAGCGACTTTTGGTGATTTTAATGGTCTTTGACAACCTTAGAAAGCTCTCTAAGTGTTAGCTGTGGGGAGCAGCCTTCAGGTTTAGCCCAGAAGGTGGGTAACTCAGCTTCTTTTATACTTATTGGTATAGGTTAAGTGAAAAAGAACCACACAGTGAATTTATAGAAATAGGTATTTATTATAAGACACTCACTAACACATAGCAATATCTCCTACCCGGAGATATAACACAATTCACACAATACTTTGTTAAAAAAAAAAACTGGTAAGTAGCACAAATACACAGTGGTCATCAGGGAGAGCCAAACTATATACTAAAAGAGGGATGCGAATCTCGACTCGAGTCAAGACTACCCATAAGACTGGGGACCCAAGGAACCACACCCGAGGTAAGTACACAGGAACCCCACAGAGGCTGTGTGCAGAGTGGGAACATGACTGCGTGCTCAATTTAAGTCAAAGGGTAAGTCGCGGATGCAATTTTAAAAGGGAAGGACCCTTCCCAGTGGACCCTTAAGAAACCCCATAGAAGACTGAAGGTTGGAGAGCAACCCCACCCGTGGGTACCCTAAGAACCAGGATACCTACACCTTGGAAGCCTGGTGCATAGGTGCGAAGTGGCTACGGAACCGCAGACTAACTCAGTGGAGGACTTTAGGAAGATGTCGCTGGTGAAGAAGGTGAAAGTGTCCAGTGGAACCCAAAGGTGGATTCAAGATGAGCAGTACCTGCGAGCAGAGGGGACAGAGTCTATGCCACTCAGGAGTTACCGGGAGGCACGGAACACTGGTGCCTACCGATGTCGAGTGATGCATTAGAGTGGACTATGACCTTGGAGCTGCAGCTGTTGGGACCCGGCGACGCTGTGGAAGACCAGGAGCCATTAATGAGCTGTCCCAAGCCGGATGTCGAGAGTCGAGGGGTCGGTGTCTGTACTCTGTAGGGAGCACCAACAAGCCTTGGCAACTGCAAACAATATGGCAGGCGATAAAGGTGCAGTGTCGGGACCAGCCAGGTCCAAGTTACTCACCACATACAAGTAAGTCAGAGCAGGTTTGAGTAAGCAGGGGGGCCCACTGGAGTCGAAGACCCTCAAGAGGACCTATGGGCCAGAGGCATAGGAGTCGCAGGAGGACCTCAAGCAGCTCACCAATTGATGAAGGCCCATGGTGCAAGGGGTGCGGTGCAGGCGAAGATCTTGGCATGAGGAGATACTTGAGGTAGGAGCTTCTTGGAGCCTGAAGATCTCTGAGAAAGAGACCCCACAAGCATTGGCAACGGCAAGTCAATGAGGTGCACAGGGGTTCAGTTCCGACGAAGGATACTGGCCTCAAACTTGGTGAGAAGACAGTGCAGGCCTCGAGGGAGTTGCAGAACCATCACCTGTGTTGCTGAGCCTTTCGGAGTCCGTGGGAGCCCAGGGGCAGCAGACCGGTCAACTATGTTGCAGTGCCTGCAGATACGTGGAAGTGACTCCTTCACTTCAAGGGAGATTCCTTCAGGTGTCTTGGACGTCCACATGCCTTGGAAGGATCCTGTATGGAGCACAGGCACAGACGTTTTAGTAGACAAGCAGGACGATGAGATCAGGAGCAGCAGGAGTCTTCCCAGTCTCAGCCGTGGTGCGCAAAGCATAGTCCAGTGAAGTCCAAAGTGCCCAGATGGTCGAAGATGAAGTGGTGTCTGATCTGAATCTTGTCTCACGACGAATCTAGGGACCCACCCCCGGGTAAGCCCTTAAGTACCCCAAGGAAAGGGTTGGGATGATTCAGGGGTCTCTCCCAGAGGAGGGCTGGACAGTGGGGAGGATACTCCCATGTCCTTTGTCCAGATTTGTGCCAGAGAGGGAGCCAACGGCTCCCTGAACTGGTTTGAACTGGAGTATGCAAGGAGGGCACCAAATGTGCCCTTCAAAACAGTCTGGTGTCGCTGGCACGGGTCGAGAGGTGAAGTTCCCAAGCGCTTCTTTGCTAGAGCGTCCTTGGCTGGGTTTCAATGTCACATCACGGAGACTGACAGAGTTTGGTGCGCATGTGCATAAACCATGCGGAAACTGGATTTCAGTCACCCTCCAAGCCCAAATACGAACTAATAATAAAGTCAAGGAAAAACATGATAGAATGCGAAAATAAATTAAAGCACTGTATACCACTTATTCCTACTCTAATCCCTTTGATTTATTTTCACTATTGCATTAGTAGTTTAATAGAACGTGCGATTTTTAGTTTAAGCATAGCATGTGCATTAACATGTGAGTTTCAAGCGGCCATCCTAATAGCTATTGCACAGCTGCAAAGATATCCCATCAAAGCGAAAGACGTCATACTACGTAGATGCAGTAGATGCATGCTCAGAAAGTTCCCGCGTTTTCGTCAGCCATTTTAGACACTTGCGTTACTTGTTAGTAAAGCACATAGACAAGCTTCCCCTAGCTTCAATGTAAAAATGTGTAATGTGAACATTAGAATTCACAAACCTGTTGATTACAATATTGCACATTATTTGAGAGGATTGCCTCCGAGCAAGTCTTTATGAAACCTTGCTCCATCACCAGTACACTAAACCCTGTCTGGGAGGTGGTCACACCTCCCTGTGACAGGATATCTACTGTTCTGCCTGCCCCTGCTCAAGCTTGGCTCAGCAGCCGGAGGGCAGAAACATGTCTCTGGTCAGCAGCAGCCCTAGCTTACTGTCCGGTTCTGGAAGACTGGTACCGGGAGAACTGGGGGCCTCCCAGAGGAGCTTCACAGTGCATGGAATCATTCTTCCCACACGGTTTACGGTATGAAGGTATGATTCCAACATGCTTGATACCAAACAAGACAAGGTTTGTTACAGCCAGTTTAAATATGGTCATCACGTAATGGCGAATGGCCACTCTATATATCGTAATGGCTGATGCACTTACAACAAACCGGTAGAATGGACTCCGGAGGTTGTTGGGGTGTCCCGCTAATGCAGGAACACCCTCACACTCGGAACTAAGCACCCTGCTTTCAGGATTGAAAGGCCTGCCTTGGGGGTGACATAGCTTTTAATTGCAGTGACCTCAGATGCAAGCAAACTGAAATCTGTTGTAAGTGGTGCTTGCACCAGCTCACATAGGCTTCAATGGCAGGCCTGCAGTTTGAGTGGTCTCCCTTGGGTGGCATAATACATGCATCAGCCCATGGGAGGCCCCTGGTGTACCTAGGGCCTGGGTACCTTGGTACCATTTACTAGGGACTTATATGGGGTACACCAGTAGTCCATCTGGGGTGTACCCAAGTACGTACCATGCCAATTTAGGGGAGAAAGCACAGAGACTGGGGTCCTGATTGGCAGGATCCTGGTCAGGCTAGTATGAAACCGCATAACATCAAGCAAAAAGTTGGGGTAACCATAAAAGCAGATCCTACTTTCCTAAAGATATCTGTAATATATTCACATGCGACCCTCCTACCTCCCCGCCCAGGGCTCATCGTATTTTATTCTCCCACTTGTGCTTTGAAATCTGAGCTGTGGGGGATTCTAGGGGCAATAGAGGTGGTTAAGCTTTCACCTCATTGACTGAGGTTTGGGTTATTTCAAATGATGTGGATGTGCTACTACAGATACTATTTTTCAGGCCTGTGCTGTATATTCTTACACTGTTTACTGGTATGTTAATGTACTGGGGATTCCCAGCTTGACGACCAGGAATGATTCAAGCATATGAATCTATAAAATATATCAATGTTGGAGAACTGGATTTACAGGTAAGTAACTAATTTAGTTTTTGACTTCAGTGAAGGTCACGGTGATGTAGTAACCATTTGTTCTGAATTTCACATCTCTGGATAAGAAGAGGAGCTTGCTATTTCAGTCTTAAGGATATGAATAGTGATGGAGATTCCACAATAGTGTTTACACTTGCAATCCTAGTTCCCCCCTTGAGTATCGTTTTTGAGTTTGTGAACCAACTACCTATCCTCCTTCCTGTTAAACACTGTGTGTAGTTCTAAATTAGTTTAATGGATCTCTACTGCAATCTTCCAGTCAAAAAGAATTATCTGAATGAAGCTGCAGTGCTTTCTAAACCTGTGAAGCTTCAGTATTCCGTAAAGAAGCAGAGTGATTTTTTTTCTCCATATAAATGGACATACACTTTCAAGATTTCCTGTATTGTTCTCCTTTTTTGGTAAACCATGAAATTGACTTCCTAGTTGATTGTATTTTTCGTATTACAAAATGTCTGTTTAGATTAAAAAAAGAAAAAGGTAAATGTTGCCTCCCATAATCATATTTTCTTTGAGATAGTTTTAAAACAAGAATATGTATATATTGAAATGTGTTCCATGGTCCCAAAAATAGAATGAGATGGTTTACAGTTTGTGAACTCATACTCTTGATAAAGAACTGCGCTTAGAAATAACTTTTTTTTTCTCATCCAGCTAACATATTATCTTTACAAAAAAATGCATAGAATATTTATGCACAGCACACAGACGTTTTTCACTATATAAAAAGCCATCTGTAATCTAAATTACATTTTTCAGTATTGGTTACTTACAGTGTGCTGCATCTGCTCCTGTACCATCACATAGTTATTGGATATCCTATGTGCATGCTATTCACACTCTGGTGAAGAACGTGTAATGTCTTGGGCCAAATGGCATTTCAGGTGCACTTCTGGTTCCAAGTCACACAGACTTTCATAGGCAGTTCATAGTCCCCTCGGACCGTGTTGCTGGTCATTTCATATCTCATTGTCCTAAACTCCTGCCTTTTACACAGTTTGCTTTGCCTGTGCTATAGCCAGTAATGGTGCTTCAGTTTGATTGCCTGCCTTCTCTGCTTATTATCCTCCCAATAGCACTAGTAGCAGTCGGCAGGAGAGCCCTTCCGTGCCATCCTCCAAAG
This sequence comes from Lissotriton helveticus, assembly GCF_964261635.1. NCBI lineage: Eukaryota > Metazoa > Chordata > Amphibia > Caudata > Salamandridae > Lissotriton > Lissotriton helveticus. The sequence continues at coordinate 1,938,337,613 of NC_136057.1, read as the reverse complement.
AGAAAGACCTACAAGTGTCCCGAAGAGAAAATCTTGACAGCTCCATTGAGGAGGCGGTTCTTACTGCAGAGGATGACTCCTTACACAGTGCAAGTGTCCCATCACTGCCAGAAGAGAGAGGTGAGAAAGCACAGAATGTTACATCAGCATTGTCAATCTGTCTGTTTGTACAGTTTGTTCTGGGGGCACACTCCCATCTGCATTGAAGCCATGTCCCACTTGATATTCATGTCAGGTCTGTGCCTGCTGACAGGTCTACATGCCAGCCTGGTGAGTATGCACCAGCTCAGTACTAGTTTGCATGTGCCATTATAGTCCATTATGGCCCGTGTTCTTGAGTAATGTTGTAGGAGAGCCTAAGACTGAAAGGCTGAGTCTTGAGAAGCACTTGTGAAATGTGGCTTTTTCTGTTTTGTACTCCTGCATTTTATGAGTTTAGCACCTTGCAGGGTCCTGATACAACTTTTAAACTGTTCCTTGAGATGATTCTTTTATTCGCTTTGTGTAGACACCACTTCTGTTGCTACCGAGTACTCCCTGAAGTTTGACGAATCGATGACTGAGGATGAAATTGAGGAAAAATCTTTTCGATCACTGTTGCCTTCCGAGAGCCATCGTCGCTTCAACCTGGAAAAAAGACGAGGGATTCGTGATGACTCAGATGAAGAAGCCTCCCCGCAGAAATCTGCGTTAACCTCTGTTAAGGTGCGTTCTTTTTTAAGAAAGATATCTTGTGTGCAAAAGTGTGTCTTGATGAGAAAGAGGTACCATCATTGTTCTATGCTTTGTACAGAGGTCCCACACTTCATTTCTCCTCAGTGAAAACAGTGTAAAAGTAGCTCTTTTTTTGTGCAGTAACAGGCATGTACAGTTCCCTTTAATATTGTTTTCAACTTTAAACTGAACGTTTGCAACCCCCGAATAAGCCTGTAGATGTTATTTTAAAGTGCTCAAATTCCTTTTTCATCATTTTTGGTATCTGTTTCTGGTTGCCAGTTTTAGCAGAAAATGCATCACAATTCCTTTTCATCCTCGAATGTTAGGCTTTCTTTTCATTTGTCCATATTGAGACATGGCTTCTGACTTAAAGCATTTGTTTTTTGCATTGTTTTTTTTTTGGGGTACTTCGTCTCACATATTCTTCTAAATAGCCTCCTCACACCAGACTGAATCCAGAAAACCTCCCTCCAGACCCTCATCTACCCCACATAAGCGAGCTCTCTAGTACTACCAGGTGGCTCTAGCCTCGGTTCTGCCTGCTAAGGATGGGAATACATCAGGCTATATATGATGCATTCTAACTTTTTGGCTTAATTTCCTGTTTTTATTTGCCTTAGTGATGTGGTCTGTAGATATTCAAACCACAAGTTCCTCGGGAGTTTGAGAGCGTGTAGGTCAAATATCACTACATAAGGTCTCTGATTGTATGCCCTGTCATTAATGTTGTAAGAAAATGTCTTTTTTGGATCCCGAAGCCTTTTGCATATGTGCTTGTGGTGTCTGGGGCCTTACCACATCCCCTCAGCTTGTGATTCCACAGCTCCATGCACTTGAACACCCATTAGTTAGCTGTAGGACACCCCAGAATGGTCCCTCATTATTCGTCAAGTTGGTATCATGATAAGGAGTAAGCCCCCAAGGGTTCCTGCCAAGCATTTGCTATGCTATTAGGCTTAGTTTTTAACTGAAAGTGCCTCTACAGTCACTGATGAGTTTAAGAAATCAATAAGTCTTCATATATGCACTCTTTCACTTATCTTTGCACTGATAAATCCATAAATCCACCTCCTGGCTCATGCCTTCATTCAGTCACTTGCCCATACACAGTAAAACAGACACAGAGAAGAGGGAGCGGAAAGGACACAGCTCTCAAAGGGGCTGCCCCCTTAAAACAGTGATGCTCTTGCCCTGCCCTCTGATCATACAACACCTGCTGGGGAAAGATTGCAGGGTTATTTGCACCGATAGGTGGAGATCACCTCTGGCCAGTGGTTTCTAGGCATCACACAGGTGGTTTATTGTTTAGAGCTGACACACACCACCAAACATTTCCTCCCACAAACACAGACTCTTCCCGGAACACTTCCACATGGTTACACTCCAAGATGACATTGAAGATATCTGTGTTTTGCAGTGAGTTGCGAGCATGATCTGTTTAAGGTGTTATCTTTGAGGGTCACCACGGCCCTCCGGGTGTTCACCAAGCCGTGGTAGCCACTCTCTTCTGGCAGGGCGTCATCCACATGTTTCCTGAACCAGGATGACTAGCTGATCATGAGCGCCACACAGCATCAATGTCTACCGCACATGCAGGCCATCATTCAACTTCTTCACTACCTCAGCTTTAATATAAATGTGGTCAAATCTCACCTCCAGCCCCCCCAAGTGCAGTCCTTCCTCATGGCCATTCTCGACTCCCACATAGGGAAACCTTATAACAGCCTTGCAAGGATGCAAACAATCTAAACCTTGCTGCCTCTTTTCAGCCAGATCGGCAGGTAACGATCAGGACCCCGTAATACGCCTACTAGGCATAACAGCATCCTGCATCGCCTTCCTTCCTCACTACAGGTTGCACATGCGTCCATTACAATAGTGCCCAGCGTTGTAGTAATCTCAGGTGGAGGGTCATTGGGATAATCTAGTGTTGATTTGTGACCAAACTCCTCGCTTTCTCTAGTGTTGGAATGCAAACAACCTGTCGCAGAGACGGCCTTTGTTAAACCCAACTCAGAAGATTACCGGGATGGACAACAACTTGGCAGACCTGATCAGCAGGAGGCATCGACAAGTCCACAAATGAGAACTCTACCCTCAAGTCCCCCTCCAGTATTTCCATCGCTAGCGGTTCCTACAGATAGAACTTTTTGCCATTACCGAAAACGCAAAATACCTGAGCTTCACCTCCATACTCCCACACTTAGTCCATGCGCAATGCACTATGGATTAATTGGTCAGGGATCTTTGCTTATGCTTTTCCGCCTCTCACACTCCCTTTCGTGGTTCGGAAGTTGAGGCAGACATCCCTCACTCGCTTCCTAGTAGTTCCAACCTGGGCACGTCAGCCCTGGTTCACCACTCTGCTTGAGCTCTCTTTAGTCCCTCATGAGAAGCTCCCCAAAATGCCGGACCTTCTTTCTCAAAACTAAGGCACTCTCATGCATCCCAAACCGCAGCAGCTCAATCCTGCGATTTTAAGTTTTTCTTTAGTCCTCTTAAGAAAGGCTCCAAACTTTAGTTAAATATTGGAAGATAGAGAATGGGGTTGTGGAACTCACCTGACCCCTTTCCTCCATCTTGGCTTGCAAGCAAGAGCTAAGGACTCTCTGTAGGCTTAAAAAAAATAAAACTGGTTCCAATCCTACCAAGGCTTGGCAGAATATGCTCTTGAATACCCTGCTGAAGAGGAGGACCTCCTTGCAGAAGGAGAAAGTAGTGATGGGGAGAACAGTTCCCAAACCCCTCTCCTACTTAGGGAAGATGTGGTACCTGCACCTATCTTTCCAAAAGTAGTGCTTAGGGCACCCAACTCCCAAACACATGGGACAGGCTCCCCAAGCAACTCTGAGCATAGCCTCAATGTGGAGGACATCCTTTTAGCAAGGTTGACTCGCAGACTAACACTGGAGTATAGACTCCTGGCTGTAGAAAGGGAAAGAACAGAAATGGGTCTTGCACCCATTATTGGTGGCAGCAGTATAATTCCTAGGGAGAGAGAGTCCCCACAAGGACTGGTGTTGCAACTGTAGGAAATTGGTACACAAAACTGGAGATACTGCCTGTCCCCCAAAAAAATCCCCCTAGTACTCCTCCAGCTAGCATTGGTATGTCAAGTCTCCAGGTGGGATCAATAGTGTGCCCAGAGGCAATCAGGGTTCACACTGAAGCTATTTTAGTCTGTGGGGGTGGGGTAGATTTGGCCACTCTTGCTGCCTGGCTCCCTAATATGAAGAAATACCAGCAGCAACCCTTGATTAATGAGACTAGGGTAGAAGCCCTGAGGGATGCAGGTGCCAGGGTCACCATGGTGACAGAAAAACAGTTTTCCCCTGGACAGTATTTGGCTGGAAAAACCTATCCAGTCACCAACACTGATAATGTAACTACAGCGCATCTCATGGCTGTGATGTCTTTAGTATGGTGAGGGGTTACTGGTCTAAAATAGGTGGTGGTCTCTTCCAAGATCCCAGTTGAATGTCTGCTAGGGAATGATGTAGAGACCTCAGCATGGATTGAGGTAGAACTGCAACTCATGCACCCATGCTGAGAATCATCCTTGAGTTGGTGTGTGTAAAGACCTTCAACCAGCACCTCTTTGAGTGCCCCCAGTCTCCATTGATAAACATTGGGCCATAGTTACCGAATGTGACCTCTGCACCGGGCTGCCACAGTGCTGCTGGTGGTGCAGTCTCTACACTTTCCTGACCCTTGCCCAGTGTTGATCCTAAAACCTGAAGACTGGAATTGTAAGTCATGGACTTACCTGCGAATTGCAACATCGTTTTTCCTCCATAGGTTAAGATTGATCTGTTTGAAAAACGCACGAAGTGTCCACTTTGTAGAATTAAAAGTTACGATATTGCAAACCATATTTTACTGCAATTAAGTATCTTTGGTTGTAAGTAACATAAAAAAAGCAATATTTTTATAAACAATTGGTTTTTGATTTAGTCACCGAGGGTGTGTGTACAACAAATGCTTAACACAGCCCTCAGAAAAGCATAACTGCTTGCCCACACTACCACAAAAGAAACCATTAGTAGTATCTACTTTAGGGGGCGTGGCTTGGCAGCCGATGAAGGACGGGTGAGCGCTGAGCTCCGAGGCGGCCTCCCCTATTAATCCTGGCAATATCCATCCTGACAGCCCTGAAGCCCTGAATTCGCCTGCATCTCCTCCCGCACACCTGGGGGCCTGATCGGAGGTGGAGGGTTCGGGTCTGAGACCGTGTGGAACCCGCACCGCACCAGTGACCTGGTGGGCGGCGCCGGCCATTTTGCGGCCTAGAAGATCGGCCGCATCCCCGGCCTCGAGTAATCGGGAGGCCGGCCCGCGGTGGTGACCGGCCGGCCGCCGGCTGCCGAGAGGGTCGGAGCTCCGGACTTGCGGGCTCACCGCGGCGGCGGGGCCTGAGCTGCCTTGCGGCGGCGCTTCGACGGGGCCGCAGCGGAGGCATCTGACGGTGAGGAGGCCGGGCGCAGCCTTCTGCACTGGGGGCCTGCTGAGCGCCAGTCACGGAGCGCGAGGCCGAGGGAGGGACCGATCCTGCGCAGCCTCCCCAGGGAAGGACAGACCGGCACTGGCCCTTGGCCGCTTGCCACCAGGGGGCCCTGCTGACGCCGGAAGGCCTGGCGGGACGGCACTGAAGACCCCGAGGTGGCCCGACCTATTGGGACTCTGCTGACTGCGGCAGCTGTGGGCGGCTGGGGCCCAGCCTGGGGCCCTACGGACGTGGCGGGGCTCGCTTCCCGGGACCTGCCCTTGCCGGGTGTTTCTCCCTGACCCCCACGTGGTTGGGGCCTTGGACGGCTATCACTGACGCCATATTGTGCTGGCTGCATTTGCTGTCGCTCCTGGACTCAGAGGAGCGGCTCACCCAGGGGGGCTCCTCGTGGTCGGTATCCTGTGAAGCGGAGAGTGGTGGCCCGGCGCTAACAGGGAGTTGCTGGCTTTGGGGGCCCGTGGAACCGGCAGGTGTACGACGCGGGGAGTGTCCCCAGGACTCGCGGCCTTGAGAGTTGGCCTTGGGGGCGGACGCTACTCCTCATATTGCGGAGTCGAGAAACCGGTTGCCTCCATGGGGAAACGCCTACGGCAAGTTGGCAGATCGGGTCAAGCAGACCGAGATCCGAATGGATGCACTGGAGCCCGCGACAAAAGCGGCGGAAACCCTGATGGGGGAGCTGCAGCAACGGGTGCAACTGCTAGAGCAGAGGGCGGAGGATGCCGAAGGACGCAACCGCCGCAATAACATTCGCGTGGTGGGCCTGCCGGAGAAGATTGAGGGGATAGACATGCTGGGCTAACTGGAGGCCTGGCTCCGAGACGTGGTGGTTCCGGAGGGTCTGTCTCCGTTCTACACTCTGGAACGTGCTCACCGTGTGCCGGCTCGACCCCCGGCCGAGGGTCGGCCTCCTCGCCCAGTGGTGGCGCGCTTGCTGCACTACAGGGATCGGGATCTTATTCTACAAAAGGCGCAAGCACTGGGGCCCTATAAGGTGGACAACGCCCAGGTCTCCATATACCCGGACTATTCCTTGGAAGTTCAGAGGCAGCGGTCGACTTTTCTGGCGGTCAAGAAGGCTCTTCGGGAGGAGGGTATCCGCTACTCCCTCCTGTTCCCAGCCCGCTTGCGGATCATGATGGACGGCCAATCTTCCTTCTATGATTCTCCCGCCGACGTGTGGGACTGGCTGGAGTTGTACAGGACCGGCGCGCATGCGCATCAGACGACCGGGGAAAGACGAAAGGTACCACCGAGACCTAGGCGGAGCCGGAGACCAAGAGACGACCGCCGAGCGCCCGGACACCTTCGGTCTCACAGACGGAGCTGGAACGCAGAGATGCCCTTCGGGGGGTCTCTACTATCTCCCGAACAATGGGTTCGGCGTCGGCTGTGGAGTCAGGCTCTCGAGGGGGCACTGACGAGGTGGCATCGGAGGAATCTGGGACTGGTGGCCCCGAGCCGCCCCATGTCACACCTGGGACTGCGGATGATTTGCTGGACGAATTATGCTAATGCTTCCCTGATGTGGTATTGTATAAGCTGCTGTGTTCCTGAACTGGGTTTGGGATGGAAGCAGTGTCACCCGGATGGGCCTGGGCTGGTGTTGGGCGGCTAACTTCTGCTGTGGTTCCTGCCATAACTAGGGAGGAGATGCGGGGCGCATAGGGCATGTTGGGGAGAGCTGGCTGGGTGGAGTGTGCTGCTTGCGGTCTGTTGAAAATGGCGATGGGCCGCCCCCTCCTATCTCACACCTATTGTGGGACTCTGGTAGTTACCAGGGACTGCTCTTTTTGGGAGTTAATCATTTGGATGGGTTTCTACTGTTTGGGACCTATTCTGGGGAGGGGTGGGGTATGGGACTGTTGGGAGGTATTAAGGTTCTGGTTTTGGGGTGTAGTCAGTGTGCATACGATGTTTGCTTTCATTGGAACTGTATTCGTTATCATGAATGGGGACCCTCCCTGAACTGAAGTGTGTGACCTGGAATGTGAGGGGTCTGAATTCCATGCTGAAACGTCATAAGGTGCATGCCTATCTTGTTCGCAGGGGGGTTCAGGTTGCCTTCTTGCAGGAAACCCACATTGATCGCACTGAGGGGCGGGCTCTGCAGCGCAGATGGCGGGGACAAATGTTTTACACAACCTTCTCGGCCTTTGCTAGGGGGGCTTTGATTTGGGTAAGGGCGGGGACTCCCTTCCAGCCTTTGGTAACAGTGGTTGACCCTGAGGGGAGGTTTGTGGCTGTACAGGGCCGCCTAGATGGGAGAGACGTGACACTTTGCAGCGTTTACGCCCCGAATGTGGACCAGCCTGCCTTCTTTGCGCGATTGTCTGGGAAACTGGCAATGGTCCTGGCCGGCACGGTCCTGCTTGGGGGGGATTTTAACTCTGTACTGGACGTGGAATTAGATGGATCTCACCCACCACTGGCGCAGGCGACAGCTCACAGACTGGCGAAGAGTAGGAGAGAGTGGCAAAGTAGCTGGGGCCTGGTCGATGCATGGCGGACTCAACACCCCACAGAAAGGGACTTCTCCTTTTACTCCCCCCCGCACGATCTGCATGTTCGCCTTGACAGCATTCTGTGTTCGCCGGACGCTCAGAGCCTGGTCCGCCACAGCGAATACTTGGCCAAGACGATATCCGACCATAACCCTTGCTTAGTGATGGTCCAATGGATGAGGCGACGCCAGGCTATCCCGACGTGGCGGTTGAACCCACTGACATTGGAAGACCCGACGTTTAAGGCCGAGGTGCGCACTGGGGTGGAAGGTTATTTCGACGCTAATGTGGGCACGGCTTCCAGTAGGGCGCTGGAGTGGGACGCCTTTAAGGCGGTGATGATTCGGGGCGTCTGTATCTCGGCTACCGCGGGAGTCCGTAAGACCCTCCTGCAGGATGTAGAGCGCAGCGAGGGCCGCTTGCGCGAAGAGGAACGACGCAGCCACTCGACTCCTGAGGCTCACGGAGCGGTTTCGACTGCACGAGAGGAAGTGGCGACGACAATGGAAAAGCTGCGCTGCTTCGACTACAAAGAGTTTCTTGTCCGGGCTCACGCCGAGCGTGACAAAGTGGGCTCACTGTTGGCGTGGTTGGCCAACCCTGGGACCCGTGGCTCCCCGATAGTGGAGCTAACCACTCCAGAGGGGCGCATGGTTTACACGCAATCGGACATCAACGACCAGTTCCTCATGTATTATACGCACCTTTACAGGAGCAGGATGCCGGATCCCCCGGTGGAGCTGGAGGAGTTCCTGCTGGCGGCGCAGCTGCCCCGGCTCGACCCGGAACACGCGAACCATCTGGGCGGGGACATCTCCGAGGGAGAGATCAGAGTGGCCATCAGGCACATGGCCCGCCGCAAGACCCATGGCACGGATGGGCTGCCGATTGAATTTTATACAGCCTATGCGGATGTGCTGGTCCCGCGATTGCAGGCGGTTTACTGAGAGGCCTGGGACACCTGGTACTTACCGGCGTCTACTCGCGAAGCTTTGGTGATACCCTTGCTAAAGCGGGAGGGAGACGCGAGCTGCCGTTCGGCGTACCGCCCACTATCGATGCTCACAACGGATTACAAGATCCTGAGCAAGGTCCTTGCGACGCGGCTGCTGACCCACATGCGCACCTTGGTACACAGTGACCAGACGGGCTTTATCCCCCAGCGCACCACCACCACCTGTGTGCGCCGGTTGATCCGGATCATGGGGGGTGAAGCCGCTACTCGCCCGGGTGCTGCTGTCCTCTCGATTGACATCGAGAAGGCATTTGATAGTGTCGAATGGCCATACTTGCTCCGTGTACTGGAGGCCTTCGGACTGGGCGAGCGCTTCGTGAAATGGACTGCCTTGCTCTATGCCGCGGCCACGGCCCGTGTCAAAACAGGGGCCACCATCTCAGCCCCTTACGCGGTAGGTCGGGGGACCCGACAGGGGTGTTCTCTGTCCCCCCTGTTATTTGCGCTCGCTATTGAGCCACTGGCTGCGCACGCCCGTATGGGTCGAGCGTATGCGGGTCTTCCTCTACGAGCCGACACCCACTACATCTCTCTCTATGCGGATGACTGTTTGCTGTTTTTGGCGGATACGAGCGATTCCCTGCGGGGGGCCGAGCAACTGCTGTCGGACTGTGGCCATCTCTCGGGACTGAGAGTCAACTGGGGGAAGTCTTGCCTCTTCCCGCTGACGCCAGGGGCTGATGACTCCCAACCGGAGGGCGAATTACATTGGGAATACCATTGCCTCCCCTATCTGGGCACACACATCTACCACTCGCCGTTGGCCCTCTTAGACGGTAACATCAACAGGGCTATCCGGAGTTTGCAGGGCTGCATGCGCTTCTGGCGGACGCTACCGCTTTCAGTCGCGGGACGAGTGGCCTTGTTGAAAATGGTGGCACTTCCCCGGTTGTTATATCTGTTTCGCACCCTGCCGATCTGGATCCCTGCGTCAGTTTTCAACAGACTCCGCTCCCTAACATCTGGTTTCATTTGGGGGTCGGGTAGACGACGAGTGGCGTTGGCCACGATGATGCGCCCCAGGGCGGACGGGGGACTTGCGGCCCCGGATTTCGAGTGGTACTACTTGGCGGCACAGCTGCAGTGGCTCACCCAGGCGGTGGCTTTGGAATTCCGAGGCCCAGAGGGAGCAGCGGGCAGACTGTTCCCGAGGCACGTCATCTCCTTTATAATCTTGGGCCAGAAATTGGACCTCGCCCAGCTCACGCTGGAGGAACGCACGATTCGCAGTAGCTGGCTTCGATGCCACAGGCGCTCTGGTGCCGCTCGCCCTTATGCCCCTGAAATCCCGCTAGGGATGTGCACGGCCTTTCCACACGGTGGCGACTGGTCAGCATTGGCGATCTGGGAGGAGCTTGGCTTGCAGGTGATCGGCGATCTCTACAAGGATGGATCGCTGCTCACGTTTCAAGAGCTGCGGGACTCTTATGATCTACCGAGGGGAGGCTATCTGCTGCACGCCTCGTTAGTGGCCGGTATTCGCCGTCATTGGAAGAATGGGCTAGCCGAACCACCGACCTCGGAGTGCTGTCAATACGTGGTCATGGCTGCTGGCACTTACAAAGCTGTCACATGCCTTTACCGGAGGTTGTCGACTGCTACCCTGCGACCCCTAGATGAGCTGCGAACCAAGTGGGAAGGGGACATTGGGCGACCAATTCCCGAGTCGACGTGGCCGCAGCTATTGCGACGGGCATGGAAGGGCACCAGGAACGCCAGGTTCCAATTGGTCCAATTTTTCACCCTACACCGTGCTACCTAACACCAATCAAAATCTCGCAATATTTCGAGGGTGCGTCATCGCTCTGTCCTAGATGTAAAACAGCGGACGCGGACTTCGCTCACATGTTTTGGACCTGCAGTACGCTGGCGGGTTACTGGGAGGCGGTGATGTCCTGCCTGAATGCTGTCACGGACCGGCAGATTGATCCTGAAATGGGCACCTGCCTATTATTGTGGTTCCCTCACACCCCCCGCACTCGAGTTACCAGCAAATTTTATGACTTGGGTTTGATATTAGCCAAACGAGAGATCACCATGCACTGGAAATCTAGCCAAGGACCCAGCTACTTGCGTTGGAAGACCACTCTGGAGCGCTGGGCGAAGGCGGAGAGTGCCTTGCGGCTGCGACAGGCCAGGAACCTGGATAATGACAGGGCATTGGAGGTGGCTAGAGCATGGGAGGCCCTAGTTGTGGCGCTCCAGCAGCCAGAGGATGAGTTGAGCGAGGACGAGAGGGGAACATCAGGATAGGGACACTGCGTTAAGGGATACCTCACACTCCACGAGGCACACACAATACCTACAAATAATGATAGCAGAATTGAGAGCTCTGGTTCCCCGTTGCTAAGCGTTACTTGCCTTTTACTACAGCTCCTGTCAAGGAAGTGAATAGGCTAACACTTAAATGATTGAGAGAGAGGAGTATAGCACACTGACTGCGGGGGTGGGATAAAGGGTGGGACAGCTCGGCTGGGGGATTGTTCTATATAAAAGGTGTCTTGTTGGAACTGTAAAGTTATCCTGACCTGTCGGCTAATGCCATGATTGCTTTTCCTTGTAATGTACTTTTTGAACTTGACTACCAATAAAAATTATTTTTACAAAAAAAAAAAATAGTAGTATCTACTTTAGCCGCTGTAAAGCCTCTGGGAATCCAGTGGACTCTATGCACACTTTACATTACTTTGGTATACTATATACAGAGCCAGCTTCGTACAGCCTGCATGAAAGCTTTTCCTCCTTCCCAGAGTCTTGTGAATATTCAGGATATCATTCCATGTTAAACTCCTATCCTGGTACTACATATCCTCCACATGTTGGGCTTATTTCCCTCATGCTACCTGTTGGTGCCAAATACCAGACAGCACTTGAAGGCCCTTCAGGGGTGCCCAAGAAGACATTGTCTCTATCACCAAGAGTCTTTATATCAGGCGAATTCTTTGTGTAGAGACCTTCAGTCATGACTTTCCGGACCTCCATTGGTGTATGTGCCCCTTCATTCTCACTGGGGTTTGTCCCTGTTGGGCTGGTGCACTTATCTGCATGAAAATTCATAGCGCGAAGCCTCTGATCTACGTCTGGGCAACAGCTGCAAATCAATGCTACCCTCACACGCAGTTCACCTGGTCTTGGTTTTTCTCCTAGCAGTTTTTCGTAGTGTCATTCACATTTGTTCGGACAACACAACCACTGTCCATGACAAATACAGACAAGTCTTTATGGGTTCATGGACCTTATATCATGAGGCTTTACTTCTGAGATGTTGGACCCTGCAGTGGGTTGATCTTTCTGGTCACAGCCCATCTGGTAGGGACCCTGAACTGCCAATGCTTAATTTACCTCTAGCTAGAGGAGCATGAATGAGATCTTCATTCCAGTGTGATGGGCATTATCGTTTTTAGATTGCGATGTCCCCTCTTAGAACTCTTCACACCATTCCCTGAAATCTCTCTAGTGTCTGGTAATTTCCACTCTAGTGAGTCCCTGACGGATACTTTCAAGTTCATATGGTCTCCTGCTCTGCACTTTCCTTCTGATCAACCTGCTGTTGAAGATCCTATGGATAGTGCAAGAAAATCAGTCATAACCGATTATTATCAGCGCAGATTGGGTAAGGAGAATTACATATGCTGATCTGTTGGAATTCTGCTTCAGACCCATCTTTCCTCGCAACACAGAGGAGATCTTCTGTCGCAGCAGAATTATCAGTTCTCCTCTCCACTCCTAAGGCATCTTGTCTGTACATGTGGATATTGAGCTGTGTCAATTAGAGATCTTTGGCTTGCTGCGAGCAGTAACAGTTGTCCTGACTGCCTAAAAACAAGGTACCAAGTTGGTCTGTGTGGACCACTTGTCCAAATGTGTTTCTTGGTGCAATACCGAGGACTTTAATCCATTTGAGCTTGCTTTTCTGATATTCTGTACTTTGCGTTTTCCCTTGCACAACAAGGATTGTCAGTCACTACAAGAACAGGCATTTAGGTGCTCTTTCTGCTTTATTGGCCTTCCTAATAAGCCTCTACACAAGTTGCTTTTTACCATGAGATTCTTGAAAGTCCTTTTGTATTCAGTTCCTCCCACCCCCAGTGTTGTTCCACGGGTGGCTGGGGGAGGGGGAATTGAGTTGAATTTTACTTCAAAGTAGTGTTCTTTCTTACAGCATTGTTGTGTGAATTGGTGCTTAGTTAAGTCCATCTGCATGTTTTTAAAACTGATGGAGACTTCTAACTGCAAATTCCTCATATTATGAATACCCTTTAGGCCGAAGACTGGATCTGGGGAATTGTTTCTCAGCAATTCCCTCATGTGCAGATTTGGTGGCATCATGCAGCTCTGCATAGACTGTCCGGCTGCGGAAATGACCCTGGAGCCTCATTTGGTTTCCACCTCTGCCTGCTGACGTAGTTCTTTTCTCTCTGCACCTTCAGTCGTGGTTCTGGAACTAGTTCCCTCATTTTTTCTTTTATTTTTGTCACTGACAGAAACATTTTTCAATTTTAAATAGTGTGCAAGGGATATGCCCCCCAAACCTGCAGGAGTTAAACCCTGATGAGACTGTCACAACCAGATGTCTGTAATAGACCCTCACCAAGTTTGTCTCTGATGTCTGGGTTCAGTGCCAGACTCCAAGCCAAGCTGTACGTCTAGGAACACAAGGGCTGGTCCTGTTCATACTTGATGACACTGATGTGCTCTTGAGAGGTCCTCTTCCCATTCCAAGTTGTCAGGTAAGTCAACAGCCCAGAAAAAAACATAAGAAATTGAAACAAAACTAATTTTCGTCTTGCTACTCTCATCAGGAGAAGTGCTTTAAGATCAGAGTACCTCCTGATCTCGGTCCCCCACTACAGAACCAGTTCCTCAGTTCATGCATATTTGGTACCCTTCCAGGTCCCTCTGGTGCACCTGTGAACCCAAGGATCCAAGGTGATCTGAAGTTTGAATACCACCATCGGATCTTTCCCAGATTCTGTCTGTGCCTAATAATCCTGCTGCGGTGCCTGACCTGACTACGGGTGCAATACCCACCCCGATTTCGTACCCAGTGGTGAGATCCTCAATGGTTCAACATGTTGAAGCCCACACTGACACCACAGTGGCCAGAAGCAAATCCGCTACAAACTCAGCCAAAGACACTTCCAACTGGACTTCAGGCGCAACCAATGTAACCCCATTTGGATTCTGATGCTACCCTACCTTTAACTAGACAAATGCCTTTGGATTCAGATTCTAAGCACCATGATGAAGGGAATGATTGAGATGACTAGTCTCAATACTATGGCTTACTTCCTGACCTTCAGGATGCCAGTGGGCTGGGTGCTTCTCCACCAAGTCCCACCAACAGAAGAATCTTCCGCCTTAGCTGTGTTTATTATAAGTGGTCGAAGTTCTGGACCTCAACTATCTTCTGTTATGGTCAAAATAAATGTCCTAATAGGGTCCTACAAGCTGGACTGACTTCTTCAGCGCTGCTACTTCGCTACAGTGATGCCCTTACGGATGCCTTTAATGGGTACATGTGTCAAAATTGGATCTTTTCCACCAATAAAAAGATAGGTCGACAAGCGACACAGACCTGCTTGTGGGGGCCTGTATCTCTTCCTCTAATGTCCTACACCAGCGAGCCTTTTAATTCAAGCCTCCACATGCAGACTGAATTCAAATTGATTCCCTAATACACCCCCTGATAGGGAATCCAGGCGCACAAATGCGTTCGAAAAGCAAATGTTCTCCTCCAGTTTTGCCGTCTACTCTTTAGATGCAACTAACCTCCTGGTGAAGTGATTTGCATGCAGTTCGGGTCATGGTGGACAAGATCTTGCCCACAGTTCCTGAAGAATTTTTTGCTATTCTGTGGAAAATCATTCAAGACTGGCAAGGCAATGCAAGATAAGTTCTCCAGTATTCAATCTTTCATAGATTCACATGCTTGTATCTTCCCCGTCGTCATGGTGGGAGTCTCCCGGTAAATAATAACCATAGCAGTAGAAGAAAAAACTGCCTGGAAACCATAAAGTAGTGAAACAATAGGTAACCTCTCCTCCTCATTATGTGGCCCAAACTACAGCCAATCAGCTGCCAGCACCAGCCTACACCATTCCCGGCAGAGCCACCATACCTTAGATTTCCAACCGCCTTCGTGTGAGAAGGAGTCTCCCTGGGCCCAGCTCAGTTTTTCTCTCTTCATTGAACTTTTGACCTTCACATTTGGAAGTCAGGTACTGTTTTTTGTCAGGATTATTATATTAAAAATGTCTGAAGGCTCCAAGAAGAGACTTTTCAGAGCTTGCAGGTCCTGTGGCAAGGCCAGATTATTTTCTGAGGACCCACACAAGGAATGCTTGTACTGCTTGTACCCTAAGCATATCCCTAAGGACTGCAAGTATTGCCGGACCTTCTCTGCCAAAACACTTAAGGATAGAGAAGCTCGCCTCTTATTATGGCTTCAAAAGAGAAAATCTGCAGACTCGGAGTCTGAGGGGGAAGCCAAGGGACACACCTCTAAGAAACAGAAAGGAGGGTCATCTGAGGAAAAAGGAGATGTGAAGAAACAAAAAGCCGGAAAAACCAAGGAAGGTGAACCTTCTTCTTCTCTTCCTCCAACTCCTCTCAAGCCTTCCTCAGAAAAGAAGGCTCCGTCGTCGCTTCCGTCGATGAAATCTGCTGAAATTCCAGTCAGATCGCCATCGAGGCCGCCGACGACCTCGACGATGACCATCTTGTCGACGACGATGACAATCTCGATGACGACCGCTTCGTCAACATCGATGACGACGACGACTCCGTCGACAGTGAGTACCAGACCCTCGTCGACGGCAAGATCTTGGTCGACGACCATCCCGTCGTCGATGCAGCTGATGGTTCCGTCGACGGCCCCGAGAAAATCGTCGACGATGCCTGCATCTCCAACGATGATGACTTCAACCTACATCTCCATAAAGAGGATTGCTCCGTCGACGGGCTCGTCGGCGAGCAAAAAAGGAGAGTTTTCCACGCCGAAGATTTCACCTCTACTTCCCTCGACCATACTGGATTGCCAGGAATCTGAGGGGGAAGGTCCCTATGGTGTTGCCTATAGTCCTTCGCAGCTTCATAAGCCAAAAGCCAGGACTCGGATGAGGAAGACTTCCAAGAGGTCCAAGAGCATTTCTCTTTTAAAGATCGCCCGGTCAGAGGCCAAAAGAGATACGAGTCTTTTCATCAGGCTTACCAGTATGAGGACGAAGAGGAAGTGGATACATCTGTTCGAGAAGAGGCTCTGTCAGTGCCTGTCTCTTTGATATCAGACTTAAGACACATGATTGATAACTATTACCGTCGCTTTCCGGAAGATAATGCTCCAGCCTCTTCCACTGTCTCTCAACCTGTGAAAGAAACACCCCTAGTTCAGCCACCTCCTCCACCTCAACGGACGGATGTCCAAAAGGTTATTACAATTCGGGATGATTTGAATGAATCCGATCATGACGATCAAGAGGAGGAAGCAGAAATTCCTCAAGATGATGTGGTTGGGGATGAATGGGACCAATATGTTGTTCCAACTTCCCCGGTGTCACCATGGCCTCAAGCAAGCTCTCCACCAGAGGACATAGCCAGTTTTCATGATCTGATCGAAAAAGCGGCTAAGAGATTCCAGCTTACTGTGCCAGTTAAGGAAAGCGAATGTTTTCTTTACGACTTCAAAGAGTCTTCTAGGAAGTCTGTAAGAGCCATTCCAGTTATTCAACATATCTGGGATGAAGGAATCAAGCTGATGAAGAATCCAGCTTCAGTTCCTGCATCTATACCCAAGCTGGATAAGAAGTATCGCGCTCCAGAAACGGCTCCGGCATGTCTTATTGGTCATCCTCGACCGGAGTCGGTTGTAACCCAAGCAGCGCAGAAGCGCTCCAAGAACCCAATGGCAACATGCATTGCACCCCCTGATAAGGAGGGAAAGAGAATGGACGGCATAGGCAAACGCTTTGCAGTCATGGCAGCAGCATCAATCAAAGCGGCTAACGCAATGGCACTTCTGAGCCGGTTTAATAGACAGATGTGGTCTGACATCGCACCACTCCTGTCGCATCTTCCGAATGACAAGAAAGAGGAGGCGAATTCCATTCTGCAGGATGGAGCCAGGGCAGCGTCGGAGTCCATAGACGTAGCAATGGACATAGCGTCTATAGCTTTTCGCTAGATGGCTGGGGCGATAGCTCTACGGAGACAAGGATGGCTCAGGGGCACACCCTTTAGACCTGAGGTCCAGTCTAAAATCTTGGACATGCCATTTGATGGCGAAAGCCTTTTCGGTAAGCATATTGATGAGGCGCTGCAGGGGATAAAAGCAGACAATGACACTGCTAGATCCTTGGGAGCATTACAGCAAGGCCGTTATCAGTCATTTCGCGGCAGAGGATCCAGAGGCTTTTTTCAACAACGTTCCTCTTACCAATCTAATAGGTACCAACCGTACAATCAACAGGGATACCGGCAGTACTCCTCCAACCAGCAGGATCGGTCCTCGAATACTTCTTTCCAACAACAAGGAAGGAGAAAATCTGCTGCCAGAGGAAAGCAAGACTCTGGTCGCAGACAGTGATGTTCTTCTGGCGCCTCCAACACCGTTTCAGATCAACCAGTTCCACTACCTCTGTTTCTTTCGCATTGGCAGTCCATAACATCGGACAGATGGGTATTAGACATCATTACACAGGGTCACACCCTGGAATTCTCGCAAAAACCTCCAAATCGTCCACCTCTCTGCAGAGTTCAACAACATCTAGCAGCTCTCAAAGCAGAGATCTTATCACTCATACTGAAAGGAGCGATAGAGGAAGTCCCATCAGACCAGCAGGGAACAGGCTTTTATTCGCATTTCTTCCTAATAAGGAAAAAGCAATCTTCAAAATGGAGGCAGGTTCTGGACCTCAGAGATCTGAACAAATACATAAATAAAATTTCTTTCCGCATGCTGTCCTTACAGGAAATTCTTCTATTGCTTCGCAAGGGAGACTACATGGTCTCTCTAGACCTGTTGGATGCATACTTCCACATTCCGATCCACAAAAAACACAAAAAGTATCTTCGATTCATGGTGGCGAGGCGCCATTACCAGTTCAAGGTGTTGCCTTTCGGCCTGAAGTCTGCCCCCAGAGTATTCACAAAATGCATGGCTTCAATAGCGGCACATCTAAGGCAGCAAGGTCTCCAAATTTTCCCTTATTTGGACGACTGGTTGATAAAAGGACCATCGTACCAAGCAACACAAAGATCTTTACGGATTTGCATGGATCTGTTTCAAAGATTAGGCCTTCGGATAAACAGAGAAAAATAATTTCTTCTTCCGACACGTTCTCTACAATTCCTAGGAGCAATCTTAAAAACTCAGGAAGTAAAAGCGTACCCATCAGAGGAACGAGTAACAACATTTTTGAATCTGACTGCGTCTCTGACATCAAAAAACTTCACTTTCATCAGGATATTCAAGTCATTACTGGGAATGATGTCCTCCTGTATCCCATTGATTCCCAACTGCCGTTTGCAGATGAGACCACTGCAAGAAGCCCTGGACAAACAATGGGTTCAAGCTCTGGGTTCCTTCGACGACAAGCTGGTCATAACCTGTCAGATCAAACGAGCAATGTCATGGTGAGGTATCAGGAGCAACCTGACAAAGGGCCTGTTATTCGAACCACAATCGCCAAGTTACGTCATGACATCAGACGCTTCATTACGAGGTTGGGGAGCACATCTGCAGGACCTAGAGATTCAAGGCCTTTGGTCTCCCCAAGAGGCAAAACTTCACATCAATCTCTTGGAATTGAAAGCTGTTTTCCTGGGCCTTCAGGCTTTTCTTCCCAGAATCCAAGGTTCATCGGTCTTAGTGCGGACAGACAGCACTACAACAATGTTTTACCTTCGCAAGCAGGGTGGCACAAGATCAAAGCCCCTATCGACACAGGCACAACAAATCTGGACTTGGCTTCTGCGTCACAACATAACTCGGCAAGTGGAACATGTTCCAGGGATAGAAAACACAAAAGCGGATCTGTTAAGCAGGTCATCCAACATTTGCCACGAGTGGGAACTATGTCAAGTCCAACTAAATCGGATTTTCAACTTGTGGGGCAAGCCAAGTTTGGACCTTTTCGCAACTCAGAGCAACAAAAAGTGCAGGCATTATGCCAGCAGGTTCCCTCAGCAGGGTTCGAGAGGGAATGCTCTTCATCTCCGATGGACAGGGATGTTTGCTTATGCCTTCCCTCCCTTTCCCCTAATTCCGAGAATATTGAGAAAGATGAGATCGGAACCTTGTCAAATAATTCTAATAGCCCCAGCCTGGCCGAGGCAGTTTTGGTATACAGAACTTCTCCAACTGTCGGTGGAACCAAGGATACAGTTCCCAATAACCAGGGATTTGATTTCCATGAACAGAGGCCAAGTACTTCATCCACAATTGACCTCTAAAATTGTCGGCTTGGAACCTTTTGAGCACGAATTCCAGTCATTAGAAATCCCTACGGAATGTCGTGAAATATTGAAAAGTTCCGCAGCACTGTCTACCAACAAGACATATACTGCAAAATGGAAACGATTCTGTAATTGGTGCCTTGCTCATACTGTGCATCCCTTCTCGTCTTCACCTGAGCAAATTCTTCCTTATTTGCTGCATTTAGCCAGATCAGGACTTTCACATTCATCTATTAAAGTCCATCTAGCAACAATATCCAGATACCGAAGATCTCCAGGACACCCATCTCTGTGGTCCCAAAGATTAATCAAGGAATTTTTAAAAGGGTTATTCAGAACGTTTCCTCCAGTTAAGTGTCTTCCGCCTCCATGGCAGCTTAACACAGTCTTGTCACAACTCATGAAAGCTCTGTTTGAGCCAATCCACAAATCTGAATTGCAATTCCTGTCATGGAAGGTAGCATTACTCCTGGCACTCACATCAGCCAGGAGAGTCAGCTAAATTCAAGCCTTTTCAATACAGGATCCCTTCATACAATTCAGGCCAGATAAGGTGATGCTAAGAACTAATCCGAAATTTGTTCCTAAAATACCCTCTTCCTTTCATCTAAATGAACCGTTGATCCTTCCTACATATTTCAAAAATCCTTCTACAGCGGCTGAAAAAGCTCTTCATACTTTGGACATTGGCAGATGTCTAAAGTTCCACATTGAAAAGACAAAATCCTTTTGCAAATCAAACCAATTGTTTGTTGCTTACTCAGGGCCCAGAAAAGGTCTGGCCCTTTCAAGATCCTCCATCTCTAGATGGATTGCATCCGCCATCGTCTTCTGTCAAGAGAAAGCAGGAAGACCTCTCGACATGAAAGTCCGTGCTCACGATACACGGAAGATGGCAACGTCTTCTGCATTGCTCGCAGGAGTACCCCTTCCAGACATATGCAGAGCAGCAACCTGGTCGAATGTTCATACATTCACCAAACATTACTGTCTGGACACAGAATGGAAAGCAGATGCAGCAGTGGGACAGGCAGTTCTGCGACATCTTTTTAAATAAGGTACATGTTTATGAATTTTTCGACAGTTTTTTCTATAATGTTGTTTTCTGCACAAATGACTGTAATGACAAAGGTTGGTTGTTCGTACCTTTTGATTCTTAACCCCTTCCACCCTCATGACGAGCTCAGCTCGTCATGAGGTACGCCTGTCGTACGCTCATGACGAGCTGAGCTCGTCATGTAACGCGGTAATTGCGAATCTTTAGCACACAGCGGTAAAACGCTTAGCGTGGATGGGGTTAATGAGTTCTTTTTCTAAAAGGAGTTTATGGCACACAGCCATGAGAAAAAAGGGGGTCTAGCCTAGAAACGCTCTGACAACAAGGAATGCTACCTACTCTGATACAAGCATGTGAATCTATGAAAGATTGAATACTGGAGAAAGAACTAGTTACTTACCTGTACACTATGGTTCTCCAGTATTATCTTTCATAGATTCACATGTGCCCGCCCACCTCCCCGTTTCTGCTAGGTAGACCACCTTTTATCTCTGGTTTCCTGCATAGCTCACTCTTGGGCTGTTGGAAATCTGAGGTATGGTGGCTCTGCTGGGAATGGTGTAGGCTGGTGCTGGCAGCTGATTGGCTGTAGTTTGGGCCACATAATGAGGAGGAGAGGTTACCTATTGTTTCACTACTCTATGGTTTCCAGGCAGTTTTTTCTTCTACTGCTAAGGTTATTATTTACCTATCTGGCGGCCAAGACATGGAACTCCCTCCCCACCTACGGCTGACCCAGGACCATCTCTCCTTCAGGAAGCAACTCAAGACATGGCTCTTCGAGCAGTGGCAGCACTCCCCCCAGCGCCTTGAGACCCTCACGGGTGAATAGCGCGCTTTACAAATGTAATTGATTGATTGATACACCAAAATGAGGTAAGTGTGTATAGAGTCCAAGTGTCCCCAGAGGTAGCGAGAGGTTAAAGTTATATAGAACCTTACTCTCTAATAGTGGTAGCTTGGTCGAGCAGTAAGGCAGTATCAGAGGACAGTGTTAAGCATTTGATATACACACTCAGTCAGCAAATGAATTCACACACTCAAGAACTGAATTCTAGGCCAATTGTTTTTGTATAAAAATATACTGTTTATTTTTAGAACCAAGCAAGCCTGGCACAGTAAAGCATTAAATACTTTTCAGTAATAAGTTACTGGATATAGAACAGTTTGAAAATGCAATAGAAATTGTACTCTGCTTGATTTATGTATTTATTTATTTATAAAGTTTTATATAGCGCGAATAAGGTCCCTAGGGATAGCTGAGCGTTTTACAATAGGATGTGAGTAAGGACATTGATGCAAATCAATATCAATAAGGAGTAAAAAAACAGGAATGATCGCATATGCAGGGTCAGTTGCCCAAAAAAGAACCATAACAAATGATAGTCCAATGGAAGTAAGATTGATGTCTTCGAGCAGGTGCGCCTAGCCCAATTAGGGTAAGAATTTATTGATAAAGAATTTTTTGGCTTCCAATTTGAGTGCCATTGTTGAAGAGATTCGGCGTACTTCCGGTTGAAAAGAGTAGGGGAGCAGTAGTATGCAAATACAGTACATTGGAATGAATAGGCTTTTTCAATAAATTGCAGGTAAGTTACTTTTTACGTTACTTTGTTCTAACTCAGTGCTGGATGCCTAGATTCACTTTAACAACACTACTGGGTTTAGGCTCCCAACAGTAAGGCCAAGCCTTTGAAAACTAAATAACAAGAAAAGATGCCAATACCGAAAAATACTTTTTCCAAATTACCTTCCCACTAATTGAGCTGAAACAAAAAGTGATATGGACTACTTTTTCTGTCCGATTTAATCAGATTATATTAATTTATTCAAAGTCATGTGTTTTAGGATATTTTTTACATACTTTTTTCTTTTTCTGGTAGCAACAATGAAACATTAAAAAAATACAAAATGCAAATCCAAAAAACCTCAAGAACATTTTCACATTCGACTGAGCAATTTACATACCTTCATTCATACCCACTCCACACATTCATCCTACACAAAACAAAAATATTTACAATAGTTCCGTTTTTTATATACAACATTGTTTAGTTGCCATAAAGATATACATTCCGACGAATTTTCTTTTTTGTGATTCATTCAAACGCTTCTAATTACGAAACTTTTATGGCTGGAAAAAGGGGGTCTACGCGTTTCGAACTCAGAACAGGTATAGAGTTCTCATCAGGACCAAAATAAACAAGCTGTGGGAAAAGATAAAAATAGCCTAATTAGTCTCTTTTATTCTTATGTGCTGTCTTCCCTCTAAGATAAGCTCAGCCCTCTCTTACCTCTACAGATACTTGTTGGGAGCCAGATTATATCTGCCGTTGATCACTGTAAAGATGGAATCACAACTATTTGTTAACCCTTATTGGCACACCACACTTCTCTACAATACAACTGCACTACGTCTTCAACACAAAACCCGGTCATTTAATAACACTTACATTTGTCTCGTGAGGTCTGGATCTTTAATTTGGACTTAAGGACGGGATGTTCGTAGTATTGTGTCACTGTGATTTAAAAGACATGTAACGGTTGAGTAAATACCGCCGATGTCCGATAAAGTTTATTTCAAACAGACAATTTGTTAAATGCACTTACTTCAGGGCATAGACGATCTTGGCGTCTGTAATGCATTCTAGTCCCTTGTGCTTGTACGCGCTGTGGAGTCAATCAAAAGACCTAATGTCAGTAGTTGTTCTAGATGCCTAAAGATTGTTGTACGCAAATAGGTCTACGTTAAGTCCATACCTTAAGGCGCGGCTGGGACCGCCGTCTTTATTCCGTTCACTCGAGAATTCTTTGTGTTTGCGACCACTTCTGTTGTTTAGTCAGAAGGGCTGTCGGCGTTTTACTTCCCGTATTTTGTTATAAGGAGCATGGGAGTTGTGGTACTGCCCTTAGTGCTCATGGGAGATGTAGTTTCCACATTCGGTCTATGCGTAGAATTGTGAATGGGCGGGTAAAATGAGATCCTGTTGTTTGAATCGCATTCAAGTCTTCTGGGCGATGTAGTTTCTTGGGTTCTAGATGTATGTGTACCACACTATGGTTGCCTGCTACCTGGTAGGCTGTACTCCTTTCAAAATGTACCAAGGCGATCTGCATGCATGTGTTTCAGTTATGAACAGTGATCCAACATTATGCCTTACGGTCGGTGTTATTGCAATAATCAAAGACTCTGTACGGAGTTTTGTTTGCTAGGCTTACCACATTTTTCACGAGGCTATGCTCCGAAGATTATCCAAGGTTATAAATTTCAGATAGTTCATTGAGCCCGTCCGTTGCAGTATTGAATTTAACGATAAGCATGGCCTCTCTTCTTGAGAGTTTCAGGCCCAGATCCCCTCCTCTTTGGTCTTTTTCTACTTTTGATATGACCGTCCACGTCAGATCAGTTTCTTTGTGGTTTTTGAAGCGCCAATGGTTCACCAGTGGTGCTGTCTGTACATTATTTTTGATCCTTGACTTGTGCTGGGTGATGCGTGCCCTCACTTCCTGGTTGGTTTTGCCTATATACAACATTTTGCATGGGCAAATGATCCCGTATACCACGTATCTGGATTTACAGTTTGTAAATGTATTGTGCTTCCAATAGATGTTCTGGTGTTCAAAGATGTTCCCTTCCTTTGTGGAGGGGCAGCATGTACAAGTACCGCATTTGCGGTGACCTTGAACCGGTGGTAGTCCAGCATATGATCTTACTGTCAGAGGGCTTGTTTGTGGAAGTGCAGCTCTAACCAAATGATTGGCTAGACTGGAGTCTTTTTTGAACGCAAAGAGGGGTGGTTGTTTCAAGGAGGTGTCCAAATCTTTCACTAAGTGCCAATTCTGCGTTATTATCTTTTTCAACATGTTGGAATTGGGACTAAATGTAGATACACAGACAATCCTGTCTGTTTCCTTTTTTGGACTTTTTTCTAGTAGACATTCTCTTGGAGTCCACCATGGCTTTTTTTAAGAGTTTTTTGGGGTAGCCTCGTTGTTGCAAGCTTTTTGAAAGTTGTTCTGCATGTAAAAGATATTCGTCCTTAAAGTGACAATTCCGCCTGATCCGAAGGTATTGTCCAAGTGGGAGATTTTCTTTTAGGCTTCTGGGGTGGTTACTTGAAAAATGCAACGCTTTGTTCCGATCTGTTTTTTTTTTTAAACAAAGTCGCCACTAAACCCCCGTCTGCGGGGTACACCTCCACATCAAGGAACGGCATTTTCTTTTTTGAATAGTTCAAAGTGAACTGTATTTCTTGTGTGCGGTTATTTAACCATTGGTGGAAAAGAATTACATTTTCTTCAGAGCCTGTCCACAACAAGAAGACGTCGTCAATATAACGACTCCAATTTTTGACGAATTGTCCAAATGGGTTATTCTGATATCTGAATTTGTCTTCATATTTGGCCATAAACAAAATGGCCAATTCAGGTGCGAATGGGCACCCCATTGCTACTCCTCCTACCTGGAAATAGAATGATCCGTTGAAATTGAAATAATTCTTAAACAGGGCGAATTTTGCCAATTTGATAATAAAATCTGTTGGCACTTTCGTCGGTTTTTCCAGTGTCTCTAAGTAGACTTTAATCACTTTTAGTCCTTCGTCCTCGGGTATTTTGGTGTAAAGAGACACCACATCAAGGGATACTAAGACATGTCCAATGTAGATAGCTTGTTAATAAAATCTGTCGTATCTCTGAGGTAAGATTGTACCTGTGGTAAGAATGGCTTTAAAAAGAAATCGACAAATTTAGAAATAGGCTCCATTAATGATTCGCAACCGGACACAATAGGGCGTCCGGGAGGAGTATTTTCGTCTTTATGAACTTTAGGAAGTACATAAAATAATGGGGTACGAGGACATTTGATTTTCAGGTATTCGTATTTTGTTTCCGATGAAACCCTCACTTCTTCCCTCTTCCAGAATACTGTAAAGTAAATTTTTTAATTCCATCAGCGGATCTTTATTGATCTTTTTGTAGCATGTGACATCCTGTAACTGTCTTTGAACCTCTGCGATGTATTTGTTTTTGTCCCAAATTACAATCGAGCCCCCTTTGTCTGCTTGTTTTATTATAACAGACGTGTCCTTTTTTAGGTTATTCAGAGCCTCTGATTCCGATTTTGAGGTATTGTACTTAATCCAGCGTTTTTTCTTTTCCATTTCGGTGACGGCCGACAAAATTGTTTTTTCAAAAATACCTACTTCTTTTGGAATTTTGTTTGCCGGGGGGCAAAAGGTTGATTTATTCCTCAGTCCGGTTGTTTCAATTGGTGTCTCCATTGGGTTTTGGTTGAAAAAAGTTTTTACTCTGATTTTTCTACAAAATTCTATGACTTCCGTTTTCATTTTCACGAAATCTGTGTGTTTTGAGGGAACAAAAGTTAAACCTTTTGTCAAGATGCTTTCCTCTTCCTTAGTCAGAATTTTATCAGATAAATTGAACACTGGTGATACTGTTAGTTCTTGCAGTTGTGACGCCGTGTTGACATTTCCCATGGCTGGTTGAACCTTATTCGTCCCCTGTTTTTTTGTTGGCCCCTCCCTAAAAAAGGATTTTGTGGTTGTTGATTTTGATAGGAGCCTCTCCTGTTTGTATTCCTTCTTGGTTCAGAATTTTCTGATTCACTGCTACTTTCTGAGGAAGAAGTTTCCGAAAGAGTTAGGTAGTTGTTTTTTTGACCTCCCTTGATATTCCTGGAGGTGTCTCCTTGATTCCGGTCGTTGATAGAAATCTGATTGTAGATAGGGATAGACTTTGTAAAGATTAAAGTTCTTTTTGTCTTTTTCAAATTGGTTTCCCTTCTGATTAATGGTGTAGTCTTTGAAATCAGCAATTTCTTTTTCTACTTTATCAAGTAGTGCCTTAGAGTCCGTTATCAATTGGTTCGATGTAATTGCTTTTTCTAGGGCTTCAATCTCTTCCAATTGTAATTTGGATAATCTTTGTGCTGTTTCAACAGTAAGGACCATCAGGTCCCTCCTGCATTTTGTCTCTATGTAACTATACCCTTTCTTATAGATCGGGTCCTCTGTAAAGATGACTGGAACGTTTTTGATTTGTAGTCCTCCTGGGATAGTCCCGGCTCTGAGATGTTGAATCAAGAAGTGGCCATGTAAATCTGTCCGTATCGGTTTCTTTTTTAATCGAAACAATTTGTCCGATTCGTTTTGATTTTGGGCTGCGAGACTTAAAGATGCTGATGCAAAAAGAGGGGGGGGCGGCTATTAACTTTTGAATATGGTCTTCGCTACACGAAAATGTTTCTTTTTCCGACATACTATCTGACGCAACACACTCAAAACTACCTGTAGCCAAACAACATTAATCTGACGTCGCGGAGAAACAATACCGCCACATCACTCAACAAACCTACTCAAGGCACTAAATGCTAAAGGAGGCAACCTCGCAGACCAACGTTGTGAGAAGTTGGCCTGATATATAGTGCTCACTATTCTAGTGATCACTTTGTATCATACCAAACAACCCTTATTGATTGGTTGTAAGTCAACCTTTTAGACCAGCTATCCTAGTAGCATGGACACGAGCAGTCTTCAGGCTAAACTCTAGAGGGCGTGTTAAGCCAGCTGTTTTACCATCACATATACCCCTTGAACACCAAGTGTTGTTATAACAATATAGGATATTTATTAATAACAGTTCTACCCTGAACTCTTTATGAGTCAGGGAGCTAAGCACAATACAAAACTCTTTAGAAAATACTTTAAGTTGCACAATTTACACAAATGCCCGAGGGGCACGAAAAACCATATACTCTAAAAGTGGAATGCGAAATACTAGCAGGTAAGTAACAAGAACCAGAGGCTTCAGGATCGCTAGGGATACACTACTGAACCTTCAGATTACGAACAGGAGGCCTAGGGAGATCGGGTGCAGAGTGTGTACTCTCACGCGGGATGCGGGAAGAAGTCTATGGATGCTAGATTTCGTAAAGTTAGTGTTATCGGACGAATCCGACTAGTTAGGCTGAAAACGAAAAAGGATCTGGACACTTAGATAGTGGACCTACGTTGGAGCACCGAAATGCTCGAGTTACCTAGCCCAGGGGCTGCGGCTGCATAGGGTTCAAAAGACGTCGGGAATCCTCGTTACAGTCTATGGAGCCTGAAAGAAGAAGTTGCTGGCAGGCGACCAGTGATGAAGTTCGATGGGATCCAAGCCTGGATCGGAGTTGAAGATGACCTGAAAGCAGAGGGGACTCAGTTCTTAATCACTAGTCAGTGATCACATGGGCACCAGGATGGCACCGGATGAAATCACCTCGACCAGGTGAGTGGGCGACGCTGGGCTCTGCAGTCTCTCGGACCAGGAGGCATTGTCGGCGACCAGGATGGAGGGGCGAGCTGTCCCACGAAGGTCTCTGCTGTCGGTGCTGCTGAAACCAGGATTGGAGCAACAAGCCTTGGCAAAGTCAAGCCCACGCGGTGGACTCAAGATGGCGTCTGGAGTGGAGCAGGAGGGTCCAGGGTGCTCCTCTGTTGGAGGGGAGCAAGGGCCAGTCTGGAGCAACCAGACCAGCGGTAAAAGTGTCGTGGTTCGTCGTCAGGAGGGCCACAAGCCAGCAGGCAAGTAGCCGGACAACGCGGTGAGCAGCAAAGAGCAGAAGGGCCCCACGCAGATCTCGTGGATGCTGGAGGGCTGGACTTCGGTGCTGGAGCTGCTCAGGGTTAGGGCTTCTCAAACCCCAGTGCACTTACTCGAAGGTCACTCGGGGGTCGTGCTGGTGAAGCGTCATGCAGGTCTTGAAGATGGCCGGTCCCACGGGTCTCGTCACACCCACGAATCTCAGCTGGGCTGGATGATGTAGGTAGAGGTCAGAGATGGCGGGAAGACCGGGTCTCGAATCGAGCTGGGCAGTCTTGATCCGGAGGATGGACTTACAGCAAACCGCAAGAGCTTCGGTGGTGCCTGCTGGTGCAGGGTGGCTACTCCTTAGCCACAAAGGAGAGTCTTCAGAGAAAGTCAAGAGTTCCTTTCGTGGAAAGTAGTTCAAGATTCAAGATTATCTAATTTGGGAAGGGGGCCTGCTCCTACCTTTATCCTAAGAAAAGGGGCTGGCACGCGACTAGGTCCTGCCCTATGGGTGGGACCAGGAGGGGGGTGGTTACACCCCTCTCCTTTGTCCAGTCTCTCCCCAGCTCAGGGGCTGGGGTGCCCCTGGAACTGGTTTGAGCCGGCATATGCACAGTGAGCACCGGGGTGCCACTTGCAGTCACCTTCCTTTCAGCCCTGCCTACCTAGGATACACAAAATCCTGTCTGGGATGGTGCTAGCACCTCCCCTGACAGGAAACCCTTTGTCCAGGCCTCCGTTGCTGGAAGGACTCCCAGCAGCTGGAGGGCAGAATTGTGTCTCGGTGGCAGCATCCATTTTGTGGAGCTGAGGCTATGTCTGACTTTAACCGGGGTTCACAGTTACATACATGTCGTGTCCCTCTATAAGGGTGGAATGCTAACCCCGTCGCCAGAATTGGCGAGGGGTTAGTATTCCAATTCGTATGACACCTTACTCGACATGTTTTGATAAAGCTATACCAAAGTTAGCATTTAACCGCGAGGATTATAATGCACTTAAGAGTATATGGTATAGCGTTATCATGGAACAGCTATTTGGACTTGGTTCCGCAAGCTGCAAACGGGCTCAGCTCATGCCAGAGCACCATCTCACATAATTCCAAGCACTCTGCCTTCAGGATTGATAAGGCCTGCCATAGGAGTGACTGATAGGAATATATGTGTCCATTTTAGGGTTAGATATAGGCATACTATATCTAAAGCAAAGGGTGATTACACCACCTTGCCCCAGCTGTCGTGCAGCCAGTTGTGTCAGTTTTGGATGGCCAGCCAGGGGTGGCATAATACATGCTTCAGCCCCTGGTAGGCCCTGGGTACACCTATGCCCTGGATACCTAAGGTATGCTGTACAGGGACTGACAAGGTGGCCCAGTACCAATTGGTAAGATGCACTTAAGGCACATGGTTGTAATTTAGAGAGAGAAGAGCTAGGCTGTGGGTCTGATTAGCAGGCCCACAGCCAGGGAAAGTCGTAAATCAGTGAAGCAAAAAGCAAAAATCTGGGGTGGCCATGGGATTGCAGACCCCACTCTCCTACATAACCCCCCCCCCAAACTTAGGGACATTAAACTAACCTTGACCAGGTGAGTCTTCTTGCTCTAAGTGGAAGTACCTGGAGAGACCATCTGCATTACCATGGTCAGTCCCTGGGCGGTGCTCCACTGTAAAGTCCATCCCCTGTAGGGAAATGGACCACCTAAGAAGTTTGGGGTTTTCACCCTTCATTTGATTTAGCCATAAGAGGGGCTTATGGTCGGTCTGAACTTTGAAGTGAGTACCAAACAGGTATGGCCTCAACTTCTTCAGGGCCCAAACCACAGCAAAGGCCTCCCTCTCAATAGCTGACCAACGTTTCTCTCTAGGGGTCAGCCTTCTGCTTATAAAAGCAATGAGCTGGTCATGACCATCAATATTCAGCTGAGATAGAACAGCTCCCACACCCAACTCAGAAGCATCTGTTTGGACAATGAATGACTTGGAGTAGTCTGGACTCTTGAGAATAGGTGCAGTGCACAAGGCCTGCTTTAGGTCATCGAATGCCTTCTGACAGCTGACTGTCCACTGAACTTTCTTTGGCATTTTCTTACTTGTCAGGTCATTAAGTGGAGTCACAATGGTTCCATAATTTCTGACAAATTTTCTGTAATAACCAGACAGGCCCAAGAAAGCTCTGACCTGTGTCTGGGTGGTTGGAGGAGCGCAGTCCTTTATGGCCTGTATCTTGCTCTCCAGAGGTTGAACTTGGCCTCCACCTACAAGGTGGCCCAAGTATACAACTTGACTCTGCCCTATCTGGCACTTAGTAGCCTTGATAGTGAGGCCTGCCTTTTGCAGGGCCTCTAAAACTTTCCTCAGGTGGATCAGGTGATCCTCCCAGGTGAAGCTAAAGACAGCAATATCATCTAGATATGCTGCACAGAAGTCATCCAACCCAGTGAGAACTTGGTTCACCAACCTTTGAAAAGTGGCAGGTGCATTTTTCAAACCAAAGGGCATCACCACAAAATGGTAATGACCTCCTGGGGTAGAAAATGCTGTCTTGGCCTTGGCATCCTCAGCTAACCTGATTTGCCAATAACCAGCTGTCAGGTCAAATGTACTCAAGAACTTGGCAGAAGCCAATCTGTCAATGAGTTTATCTGCTCTTGGTATTGGATGGGCATCTGTCTTAGTGACAGCATTGAGACCCCTGTAGTCTACGCAAAACCTCATCTCTCTCTTACCATCCTGGGTGTGAGGTTTAGGCACTAGAACTACAGGACTAGCCCAAGGGCTCTCTGAGGGTTCAATGACTCCCAATTCCAACATCTTTTGTACTTCAGTTTTTATTCAGTCCCTGACGTGGTCAGGTTGCCTGTAGATTTTACTCTTTATAGGCAGACTCTCCAGTGTCCACCTCATGTGTGCACCAGTTTGTCTGACTGGGGGTCAGAGAAAACATTTGTCTGAAGGATTGAAGGACTTGCCTACAATCCTGTTGCTGATGCTCAGAGAGGCTGTCAGAAAAGACTACACCATCTACTGACCCATCATCAGGGTTCTGAGTGAGCAGGTCTGGGAGAGGGTCACTCTCTTCCTCCTGTCCCTCATCTGTGGCCATGAGCAAGCCCATGTCCTCCCTGTCAACGAATGCTTTGAGCCTATTCACATGAAGTACTCTGTGAGGGCTCCTGGGAGTTCCCATGTCAACCAAATAGGTGACTTCTCCCTTTTGTTCCATGATGATGTGGGGTCCAGACCATTTGTCTTGGAGAGCTGCTGGGGCCACTGCCTCCAACACCCACACCTTCTGTCCTGCATGGTATACAGTTAGGACAGCCTTTTGGTCATGCCAAGCTTTTTGAAGTTCCTGGCTGGCCTCAAGGTTTTTAGATGCCTTCTCCATGTACTCTGCCATCCTGGAGCGGAGACCAAGTACATAGTCCACTATGTCTAGTTTAGGCTTTTTGAGAGGTAACTCCCATCCTTCCTTCACCAGACATAGGGGTCCTCTTACAGGATGCCCAAACAAAAGCTCAAAAGGGCTGTAACCAACCCCCTTCTGTGGGACCTCTCTGTAAGCAAACAGAAGGCAGGGTAAAAGGATGTCCCATCTTCGCCTAAGCTTTTCTGGTAAACCTTTTATCATCCCTTTGAGGGTCTTGTTGAATCTTTCAACAAGCCCATTGCATTGTGGGTGATAGAGTGTGGTGAATTTGTAATTGACACCACATTCCTTCCACATAGTAGTCAAGTATCCTGACATGAAGTTTGCACCTCTGTCAGAGATCACCTCCTTAGGGAACCCCACTCTGGAGAAAACTCCAACCAGGGCCCTTGCCACAACAGGAGCTGTAGTGGTTCTAAGGGGAATAGCTTCTGGATACCTGGTGGCATGATCCACTACCACCAGTATAAATCTGTGCCCAGATGCTGTTGGGGGGTCCATTGGTCCAACAATGTCAATCCCACTCTTTCAAAGGGAACCCCCACCACAGGTAGTGGTATAAGGGGGGCCTTTGTTGTGCCACCTGATTTGCCACTGGCTTGGCAGGTGACACATGAACGACAAAAGTTCTTAGTGGCCTCAGACAT
The DNA here is from genome assembly GCF_964261635.1 of Lissotriton helveticus. Taxonomy (NCBI): domain Eukaryota; kingdom Metazoa; phylum Chordata; class Amphibia; order Caudata; family Salamandridae; genus Lissotriton; species Lissotriton helveticus. Next base: position 1,938,305,689 of record NC_136057.1, on the reverse strand, counting down.
ATGGGGCCAGTGAAAGTGTGGGGCAAGCCTGCCCCAAGTCTTATTCTGGCCTAGTGACCTGCAAGGGGAATTTCATGGGCCAAGGTGAGAAGGAAACCTCTCAGAGACAAGGGGATGACCAGCCTCCTGGTAGCACCAGGCTTGGGGTCTCTTGCCTCAGAGTAAAGGAGTCCCTCGTCCCAGTACACTTTATGGGCACCTGTGGCATTCCCTGCAGCCTCAGCAGCAGCCTGCTGTCTGAGGGGTTCAAGAGAGGAACAGTCTAACTGTGCCTGCCTCAAGTCTGCCCTGGAAGGGCCCCCTGTCCCAAGAAACTCAACCTGTTCAGGCTCAAGCTCTTCTAGGACAGTTCCTTCTGGGGTCTTGGGGTCAGTCTCCCGAGAGAGCTGATCCATCACCTGAGGCAGGGGGGAAGAGTCAATCTTACCCCTACTGCTCTTTCTCTTGGTTAGTGTCTGGTCCATTGTTCCAGGATCCAGCACTAGTTCAGCTGGGTATTTCTTGGCCTGTGACCTAGTCACAGCAAGGACATGTGCTGACAAACCTAACATTTCCACATGAGTCCTATACTCCATATCTGACCATAAGGAGGATTCCAAATCATTGCCCAAAAGACAGTCCACAGGGAGGTCTGAACTAACAACAACCCTTTTGAGGTCATTTACCCCTCCCCAGGAGAAGTTAACAAGTGCCATACTATGGGAGGTAGTGGCATTGCTAGCATTGGTCACCAGGTAGTCTGCTCCCAGTATTACCTGGTCAGGGTCCACAAAGTTAGGTGTCACCATGGTGACACTGGCACAAGTGTCCCTGTAGGCCTGAGCCATTTTTCCATTAATCAAAGGCGTCTGCCTGTACTTGCCCAGAGTACTGGGACTTATTGTAGGGGTCATATCCATGTCCCCAGTACAAACAAGAACAGCCTGAGTAGGTGTTCTGACTAATTCATAGTCCGCCTCAGTTCCCAAGGTTAACCCCACTATAGCCTTAGGAGGATTACTACCACTACTAACTGTACTAGGGGGTGCAGGTGCCTTAGGGGCAGTAGTGGTAGGAGTTGGGCCTTTCTGGGTGCACTCACTAAACCAGTGAGTATTACTTTTGCAGTATTGGCACCATGGTTTCTTCTGACCATTCTTCTTCTTTTGGGAATTCTGGGACCCACCCTCTTTAGATTGTTGGGCCCTGTTGAAGACTTCTGGTCATTTTGCTTGTTCTCATTACCCTTCTGGTCTGCTTTCTTCTGGCCACCACCCTGGTTCTGGTTCTGCTGCTCGACCCTTGTCCTGACCCATCTGTCTGCCTTCTGTCCCAATTCTTGGGGAGAGGTCAGATCTGAGTCAATAAGGTGCTGATGCAACAACTGATTTTGACAATTACTTAAGATTTGTTCTCTCATAATTAGATTATACAATCCTGTGTAATCAGTAACTTTACTTCCCAGTAACCAGCCTTCAAAAGCCTTAGTGGCACAATCTACAAAGTCAGCCCAATCTTGAGACTGAATTTTCTGGGTGTCTCTGAACAGCAACCTGTACTGTTCAGTGGTTAAGCCAAACCCATCAATCAGTGTATTTTTCAAGACTTGGTAATTGTTAGCATCCTCAGCTCTAGTAGTGAGGAGCTTATCTCTACCTTTACCTTCAAAGGAGAGCCACAAAATAGCTGCCCACTGACTCTGGGGGATGCACTGGACAGCGCAGGCCCTCTCCAAAGCAGTCATCCATTTGTGGATGTCATCCCCTTGTTTAAAGGGGGGCACTATTTTACTCAGGTGTCTAGTATCAAAACTCCTGTCTTTATCCTTAGGGATATTGCTGCCACCAGTGGGGACTACCCCACTTAACTGTTGCTCTCTAGCAAAGGCAAGCTTTTCCTTGGCAAGGGCAAGTTCTTCCCTCTGGATCCTCAGATTAGCCTGTTTCATCCTTGCTTCATGTTCTCTCCTCTGAGGGGAAGTTATTCTCCTCTGAGCAGAGCCATGAGAGTGCACAGATCTATTGGAGTCCCTAGAATGAGACCTATCTCTTCTAACTCCAAAGTTAGGCCTGCTTAGGGTCAGTACTGGGGGTCCCCCAGATCCTTCCCTATGTAGGTCTAAGTTGGCCCTAGTAAGTCTGCTGACTAGCTCAGGACCATTGTCTGCCTCATCCCCAGAAATAACCTCTTCATCCTCTTCCTCCTCTACTTCCTCAGTTTCAGGGAGGTCAGGATCACCAAGGGTACCTTCTAAGGGGGGCATGCTCCCATCTGTATGAGAAGCCTTTCTAGCATCATAAGTCTCTAAGAGACCTAACAGAAAGGGAGTGGTAGGGTTAGAACCCTGTTTTAGTTTCCTGGAGGTACACAATTGTCTCATCTCCTGGAAGCTAAGGCCTGCATATCTGGAAGTGACCTGTGGAGGGTCAACAGCCACAAGGGGAGTCTCTGAAGACTCTCCATGGGTAGATATGCTTCTAGTGTGGTGTAAGTGATGCACCTACCTACACTATGGGTTTACCTACTGATCCCTTGCTAAGAGTTGTAGTCCGGGTGTGCTAAGCCCTGTTACACTACAACAGCTGGTTCAGTAGGACTCAGAGTATTCTAAGTTAAGTTATATGTACCTGGGTACTTATGTGATCTTTCAATTGATATTCTTAGGATACGTGCGAGGTAAAACAACAGCAAGCTCAAATCCCAACCGCTGCACACCAATGTGAGAAGTTGGCCTGATATATAGTGCTCACTATTCTAGTAATCACTTTGTATCATACCAAACAACCCTTATTGATGATTGGTTGTAAGTCAACCTTTTAGACCAGCTATCCTAGTAGCATGGACACGAGCAGTCTTCAGGCTAAACTCTAGAGGGCGTGTTAAGCCAGCTGTTTTACCATCACATATACCCCTTGAACACCAAGTGAAAGGACACCACACAAGTTGTTATAACAATATAGGATATTTATTAATAACAGTTCTACCCTGAACTCTTTATGAGTCAGGGAGCTAAGCACAATACAAAACTCTTTAGAAAATACTTTAAGTTGCACAATTTACACAAATGCCCGAGGGGCACGAAAAACCATATACTCTAAAAGTGGAATGCGAAATACTAGCAGGTAAGTAACAAGAACCAGAGGCTTCAGGCTCGCTAGGGATACACTACTGAACCTTCAGATTACGAGCAGGAGGCCTAGGGAGATCGGGTGCAGAGTGTGCACTCTCACGCGGGATGCGGGAAGAAGTCTATGGATGCTAGATTTCGTAAAGTTAGTGTTATCGGACGAATCCGACTAGTTAGGCTGAAAACGAAAAAGGATCTGGATACTTAGAGAGTGAACCTACGTTGGAGCACCGAAATGCTCGAGTTACCTAGCCCAGGGGCCGCGGCTGCATAGGGTTCAAAAGACGTCGGGAATCCTCGTTACAGTCTATGGAGCCTGAAAGAAGAAGTTGCTGGCAGGCGACCAGTGATGAAGTTCGATGGGATCCAAGCCTGGATCGGAGTTGAAGATGACCTGAAAGCAGAGGGGACTCAGTTCTTAATCACTAGCCAGTGATCAGATGGGCACCAGGATGGCACCGGATGAAATCACCTCGACCAGGTGAGTGGGCGACGCTGGGCTCTGCAGTCTCTCGGACCAGGAGGCGTTGTCGGCGACCAGGATGGAGGGGCGAGCTGTCCCACGAAGGTCTCTGCTGTTGGTGCTGCTGAAACCAGGATTGGAGCAACAAACCTTGGCAAATTCAAGCCCACGCGGTGGACTCAAGATGGCGTCTGGAGTGGACCAGGAGGGTCCAGGGTGCTCCTCTGTTGGAGGGGAGCAAGGGCCAGTCTGGAGCAACCAGACCAGCGGTGAAAGTGTCGTGGTTCGTCGTCAGGAGGGCCACAAGCCAGCAGGCAAGTAGCCGGACAACGCGGTGAGCAGCAAAGAGCAGAAGGGCCCCACGCAGATCTCGCGGATGCTGGAGGGCTGGACTTCGGTGCTGGAGCTGCTCAGGGTTAGGGCTTCTCAAACCCCAGTGCACTTACTCGAGGGTCACTCGGGGGTCGTGCTGGTGAAGCGTCGTGCAGGTCTTGAAGATGGCCGGTCCCACGGATCTCGTCACACCCACGAATCTCAGCTGGGCTGGATGATGTAGGTAGAGGTCAGAGATGGCGGGAAGACCGGGTCTCGTCGAGCTGGGCAGTCTTGATCCGGAGGATGGACTTACAGCAAACCGCAAGAGCTTCGGTGGTGCCTGCTGGTGCAGGGTGGCTACTCCTTAGCCACAAGGGAGAGTCTTCAGAGAAAGTCAAGAGTTCCTTTCGTGGAAAGTAGTTCAAGATTCAAGATTATCTAATTTGGGAAGGGGGCCTGCTCCTACCTTTATCCTAAGAAAAGGGGCTGGCACGCGACTAGGTCCTGCCCTATGGGTGGGACCAGGAGGGGGGTGGTTACACCCCTCTCCTTTGTCCAGTCTCTCCCCAGCTCAGGGGCTGGGGTGCCCCTGGAACTGGTTTGAGCCGGCATATGCACAGTGAGCACCGGGGTGCCACTTGCAGTCACCTTCCTTTCAGCCCTGCCTACCTGGGATACACAAAATCCTGTCTGGGATGGTGCTAGCACCTCCCCTGACAGGAAACCCTTTGTCCAGGCCTCCGTTGCTGGAAGGACTCCCAGCAGCAGGAGGGCAGACTTGTGTCTCGGTGGCAGCATCCATTTTGTGGAGCTGAGGCTATGTCTGACTTTAACCGGGGTTCACAGTTACATACATGTCGTGTCCCTCTAGAAGGGTGGAATGCTAACCCCGTCGCCAGAATTGGCGAGGGGTTAGTATTCCAATTCGTATGACACCTTACTCGACATGTTTTGATAAAGCTATACCAAAGTTAGCATTTAACCGCGAGGATTATAATGCACTTAAGAGTATATGGTATAGCGTTATCATGGAACAGCTATTTGGACTTGGTTCCGCAAGCTGCAAACGGGCTCAGCTCATGCCAGAGCACCATCTCACATAATTCCAAGCACTCTGCCTTCAGGATTGATAAGGCCTGCCATAGGAGTGACTGATAGGAATATATGTGTCCATTTTAAGGTTAGATATAGGTATACTATATCTAAAGCAAAGGGTGATTACACCACCTTGCCCCAGCTGTCGTGCAGCCAGTTGTCAGTTTTGGATGGCCAGCCAGGGGTGGCATAATACATGCTTCAGCCCCTGGTAGGCCCTGGTTACACTTATGCCCTGGATACCTAAGGTATGCTGTACAGGGACTGACAAGGTGGCACAGTACCAATTGGTAAGATGCACCTAAGGCACATGGTTGTAATTTAGAGAGATCAGCTAGGCTGTGGGTCTGATTAGCAGGCCCACAGCCAGGGAAAGTCGTAAATCAGTGAAGCAAAAAGCAAAAATCTGGGGTGGCCATGGGATTGCAGACCCCACTCTCCTACAAACGTCTGATATGAATAAAAAGAGACTAATTAGGCTATTTTGATCTTTTCCCACAGCTTGTTTATTTTGGTCCTGATGAGAACTCTATAACTGTTCTGAGTTCGAAACGCGTAGACCTCCTTTTTCCAGCCATAAAGGTTTCGTAATTAGAAGCGTTGGAATGAATCACAAAAAAGAAAATTAGTCGGAATGTATATCTTTATGGCAACTAAACAATGTTGTATATAAAAAACTGAACTATTGTAAATATTTTTGTTTTGTGTAGGATGAATGTGTGGAGTGGGTATGAATGAAGGTATGTAAATTGCTCAGTCGAATGTGAAAATGTTCATGAGGTTTTTTGGATTTGCATTTTGTATTTTTTTAATGTTTCATTGTTGCCACCAGAAAATGAAAAAAAAGTATGTAAAAAATATCCTAAAACACATGACTTTGAATAAATTAATATAATCTGATTAAATCGGACAGAAAAAGTAGTCCATATCACTTTTTGTTTCAGCTCAATTAGTGGGAAGGTAATTTGGAAAAAGTATTTTTCAGTATTGGCATCTTTTCTTGTTATTTAGGATGCCTAGATTCAGCACTGGGACATGTCCTGCAAACAGGTGAGAAAACACGTTTTTGTAATCCGTACGATTTTTAAAGAATATCTTTAGTTTTCAAAACTCCACACTTAGTCGTTTTTTGGAGGTAAAATTGTCAATGTTATCCTATGGAGGAAAAACAGGTTATTGGTTTGCAGGTAAGTAAACAACTGTGGGAGTTAAGGTTCTGGGGTAAGACTCCGGGGTCTCCCAGGGTCAGTGATGCACTGGAATTACACCCTCAGCGGCACTAGTGCGGCTGGGTGCAGTGTTGAGGCCCAATGTTATCCTATGGTGGATAGGGGGTCTGTGGTTGGTGGCCACGTGGCTGTGGGAGCAAAGCTCCTAGGGTTTAGCTCAGGGCAAGTTGGGGACCAAAGTAGCACCAAAGACGCACCCTCAGCGGCACTAGGGCGGACGGGTGCAGGGTGCTGTTTTGAGGTGGGGTGTCCTGTTGTTTCCAATGGAGAACCTCCGGGACAAAGAAACACTGCAGGCTCGGGGATGAGGATCTTCCAGGTGCGACCACCACTTCGAGGAGTAAGTTGGGATGTTGAGGGTTGGTTAGGCACCGTTGGTTTGGGCACACAATGCCATAGGGTGTCTGAGGTAGGGGTGCCTTGAGACGTCAGATTTTCTTACCCGCTCTGGTTGTGGTAGGGGGTCGTCCTCTGAATTGAGGATGCAGTTGTTGTTTGGAGACTCGAGGCAGGTCAGGGATCACCGGATCTCGGGTCAGGATCGCCGGTGAGACCTCCTTGTGCTGTTTTTCCTCTCAAGCCCAGACCGGGTTTGGCGAGTGCAGAGTGGGATGGATTCGCGGTCTCTGGCTGGCACCAGAAGCTGCAGTTTGAACAAGTCCTGTGTTCCCTGGAAATTCAGTCTTTGAAGTGAAGGCAGAAAGGTCCTCAGGGGTTTTTAACGTTCTGGCTGCAGGACAAACCGGGATTTCGCAGGTTTGGGGGGAGAAAGGCCTGTAGGGCTGGGGCAAGTCAGTGGGTGTCGTCCTCTTGTAAGCTCTGCACGGCTTTTCGTCCTTCTTCGTCCTTCTTCGTCCTTCTTCTTATCTTCTTTTCTTATCGTTTCTGGATCAGAGGAAGAAAAGTTCAGGGTGCACCCTAAATACTACATTTAGGGGCGTTACAGGTAGGTAAAGGGCAGGGACCAATGGGTCCCTTCCCTGGACTGGGTACACCCCCTATTCTGCCTCTCTCCAGTGGAAGGAGCCTGACCCTGGTTGACTGGTTCCCCCCATCCTCAAGATGGTGGGGACTCGAGTTTGTGTTTCACCTCGCCTCCCCCACCTTAAGTGTGGAGTTGGCAGAGGTGGGCACACCTCTCTTCCTCACTTGTTTTTCCCACCGGTTCTCCCACCCTAAGTGGGGGGTAGAACCAGTGGGGACCAGTTGCTGAAAACAGCAAATGGTCTGGAGAGGCTAACAAAGGCGGCATGCCTTTGAAGCTTCTCCTTTCGTGAACCCTCTTGTTAGCTCTGCACAGCTTTTCGTCCTTCTCCTTATCATCTTTTCTTGTTGTTTCTGGATCTGAGGAAGGATGGTTCAGGGTGCCCCCCTAAATACTAAATTTAGGGGCGTTATAGGTTGGTAAAGGCGGCATGCCTTTGAAGCTACTCCTTCGTGAACCCTGCCCATCCTGGGGGAGAATGCTTGTCGCCTCGTCCTAGGATGTGCATTGTTTCAGGCCCCCGAGAGCAGCAGCTCTTGACCCAGGGGTCCAGAAACATGTCTGGTGGTGGCAGCTTAGGCAGCCACTCAGTCAGGTCACTAGTAGTTGGTCGAGTTTCAGGGGGCATCTCTAAGATGCCCTCTGTTGTGCATTTTACATTAAATCCCACACTAGTATCAGTGTGGGTTTAATGTGCTGAGAAGTTTGATACCAAACTTGTCAGTCTTCAGTGTAGCCATTATGGTGCTGTGGAGTTCATAATGACAAACTCCCAACACCATATACTCTTAATGACAGCACTGCACTTAGAGTGCCCAGGAATTAACCTGGGTACTGTAGGGGTACAGGGCTCATGCACCTCTACCCTCACCACTGGCATAGGGCACCCAGCTAGAGGGGTGACTGATGTATGCCAGGGCAGTGGTTTGTGGACATGGCACACAGGGATGTGTGCCAGGTCGACTCTTCACTGTGTTCTGCACCAAGACACGTAGCCTGCAAAGGCATTGTGTGAGTGTCAGGGTACAGGGCCTCTAAGGGTGGCACAAGAAGTGCTGCAGCCCTTAGAGGCCTTCTCTGGTCACAGTGCCCTTGGTGCCTGTGGTACCATTTACCAGGGGCTGACATGTGGCCAGAGATGCCAATTGGGTTTTAGGCTTCAATGCAGTTTTAGGGAAGGAACGTAGGCCCTGGGTACCTGATTAGCAGGAGCCCAGGGCACACTCAGTCAAAGAACATCAGCAATTCAGCAAAAAGTGGGGACATACAATGCAAGAAAGTGGGCACTTTCTCACACCGAGGGACCAGCGAAAAGAGGCTGCGCCGTCAAAGACCGAATCTGCTTCACCTGGTGGCTTGTGAAGAGCGGGACCATGTCTGCCTTATCCTGCTCATGGAGAAGAAGCTGTCTCCAGAATTTAGTCAAACCAAGAGAAGTCCAAGGGCCAGCCGGCTGGCTTCCTGTTCGTACTACAGGGACACAACAGCTGAAGAAGCCTCCTCAGTCAAGTTGGTAGCCCAAAGTCTTTAAGCTGCTACGACTGCCGTGCAGCACGAAGGACCAAGAATCAACCCACAGAGTTGCACACAAGTTCTGTTGGAGAATTGCTGGGACCCTTTGAAGGAGAGTTATCGCACCCGAAAGGTTTGGCCTGTGACAGAGACATCAGATGACTAGTACTCCAGGGGCGACTGTACTTCTGCCAGACCGTAGAGGACCTCGTGTGACATTGTTCATTCAGCCAGGACCCCCATCGCCATCTACATTGACGGATCCTTGCAGGAATACCCCCCATCCAGCACTTCGCAGCTACAGCATCCTTAAAATATTTTCAGCATCATTCATCCTTTGCATCTGATCGGGACTGCTAGCTGCAGATTCCATACCTTAGAATTATCCCCAGGCCTCAGACTGCATCCGGAATTGTTTGTGAGCAGTACCCCTGTTGCCGTTAGATGGTGTTGTTCAAATCCCTGTGGCATCTTCTGTGCCAGAAGTGAAATGGGCGGTGCATATGTAGGTGCCACCCCTGTATTCTGATGTCCGTTATTTTCTTTCCGTGCCAGTCAGTGCAGATCTGGAGAGATCTACCCCCAGTCATTTTTTGAGTGTGTTTTTTCAACTTTTTGTCAAACTTTTTTGAGGTTTCTCTCCTGGTGTGACAGGGATGTTAAAAAGGAAGGCTGGGTTCAAGCCCTGTGGCACCTGTCACCCGCAAATGTTTGTGAGGGACCCCACCTCGACTGTCTCTGGTTTCTTGAGTGTGTCCACAACACCAAGACCTGCGTCGATTGTCGCACCATGCACGCCAAAGCTTTGAGGGAGTGATCCCTCAAGCTCCTTGCCACTTGACTTGTGACGCTGCATCCGTCTCAATCCTGGTCGCGAGGAAGATCCTGGGATCTATCGCAGAGCCTTCGATCTTCGTTGAAATAGACCTATTCCAGTAAGGCGCACAAGAAGAAGAGAAAGAAGTCGAAGAGTTCTTTGAACTCACCCCGTTTGGCAAAGTCAACCTACACTAAGGGAGCATTATCACTCGAGGACTGGCCCACAATTGAGCCTTTGCCAGAGTAGTCTCTGTGTTCAGTATGGGCTCCTACTGGTTTCCCTCTGGCAAGGCCACCCTCAGCACCATTTGGGCCCCATGGATCCACAGATCAATCTGTACCTGTGCCAGTCGAGCAACCTCAACCTTCCCCGGCGCCGGTTTTGTTGGTGACGCTCCTGGCGCTGTCTCCATTCTTATACCTTACTCCATTACGGAGCTGGAGGGGCGTCACACGGCTCTGACTCTGGTGCCAACTATAGCCATTCCCTCCAGGCTGGAGCCTGAGCCCTATTCCTATGGGCTAGTACTTATGGAAGATTTGGAGGGGCTGCTGCTGCTGAAGAGTACCAATATACACTGATGTAAAGATTTGGCTGATGCCAGTGGACTGGACACCTCCCCAGATACTGTCTTGGTCTCTCCTCCTTCATGACTATGGAGGAGGGAGTCTCATTTGCTGTGGTGGCGAGGAGGGCGGCCAAGGTCCTGAACATTAGCCTGCCCTCAGTGGCAGTCAAGTCTAACGTTTTGTTGGAGGTGCTTCAGCCGGAAATAACTCCCTCAGAACCGCTTCTCTCATTTAATGAAACCTTCGCGAACGTTCTGCTCTGGGCCTGGTCCAAGACCTGCACTGGAGGTCCTGTGAACAGGGCAATTGCCAGGCGCCATCGCCTCGCCCCAGAGGACCCAGGTTCCTCACCCAACACTCCACTTCAGAGAATTTGGTGGTCCAAGCCTCCAGTTCCCAAGTAAATCGTAGCGCATTTCCTACCTCCCCACTGGGTAGGAAATCCAAAAAGGTTAAAAACAATGGGCAAGAAAATGTTTTCTCCCACCAGCCTGGCTTTACGGTTCGTGAACATTGCATGCCTTTTGGGCGGTTACTCCCATTCACTCTGCGATTTGGTTGCGCAGGTGCTGCCTATGGTCCAGTAGGAGGCATGGGTCATACTCTCCCAAACTACAGATGACGGTAGAGATGCAGCTAAGCTCACAATCCGATGTGGGCTGGACACGACCAACTGCCTAAGTACGGCGGTTTCTTTATCTGTGGCTTTGCAGGGCCATTCCTGGGTAAGGACAACTGGCTTTTCCGGGGATGTCCAAGCTTTGCTTATAAACATGTCATTTGATGGTTCCTGTCTCTTCAGAGACAAGGCAGACTCCGCGCTGGAGCGCTTCCAGGTTAGCAGAGCTACTGCCAAATCCTTAGATCTTTCCATGGCCCCTTCTCAACCCCATTCCCTCTTTCACTCCTTTCATGGCCATGGAAGGGGCTTCCAGCCATGTCTCTATCCACCCAACCGCCAAGCAAGCTCCCTTAGCCTCTGAGTGGACATGGACACTGTACCTACAGACCTTGTGGGTCAGGCAGCCAGAGGTCTGTCCCAGTCCACCGCCATCCCCTAACCCACCCCCACTCCCTCCCAGTAGCCCCAGCCTCCAAGCCTCTTCAGTTTGCCCTCTAACCATAATGGGCACCCAGTGGGAAGCAGGATACGCCATCACCTGCAACAACAGAGGTTGATAAAATGTGACCACTGGTTTCTCCAGATTATCTGAAGGGGCTACTCCCTCCCCTTCGTGACTACCCCTGCACCCATGCCAACCACTTACAACAGGCTGATGAAGGACCATCTCTCCTTACATTGCCTGGAAGTGGCGTCTCTCTTGGCCAAGGGAGCCATAGAGAGGGTGCTAACACCAGAAGTTGATTGTGGTTGTTATTCCTGCTAATTTCTGGTACCCGAGAAGGATGGAGGCCTTCGTCCTATCCTAGACCTGCTCCCTCTCAATTTCTTGCTGAAAAAGGAGAAATTCAAAATACTAAAGCTCACTCAAATAGCATTGGTTTTCCAGGACGCATACTTTCACAATCCTGTTTTGTCTGTCCACAGGTGTTACCTGTGTTTCACAGTGGGCCCGAGCGCGTTCAGTTTTCCGTGCTCCCTTTTGGCCTTACCAATCCCCCTTGGGTGTTCACCAAGGTGATGACGGTGGTTGCAGCTCATCTGCGGAGATCAGGGGTGGCAGTCTTCTATCTCGACGACTGGCTATTGAAGGCGAGCTCACACCAAGCAGTCGTCTCCAATCTCCAGACTATGGTGGACTTCTTGCATTCTCTGGGGTTCACTATCAATGTGACGAAGTCCCACCTGACTCCCTCCGAGATGCTCCCTTTCATCGGAGCTGTTCTGGGCATGAGGCCAGAAAATTCAGGCTATAATACAGATGTTTCACCCTCTATCCTGGGTTTCGGTGAGAGACTCTGAGGCTGCAGGGCTTCATAGCCTCCTGCATTCCACTTGTGACACATGCCTGCTGACAAATGCAGGCTCTGCAGTGGGATCTGAAGTTCCAGGCGGTGCAGCATCAGGGGAATCTCTCCGACATATCTCGGAAGAAACTGCAAAAGATCTCCAGTGGTGGTTAACAAACTACGACTGGGTAAACAGCAGACCCCTCTCCCTTCCCCAAGCAGATCTGACAACCTCTTGTCTCTGTTATGCTCCAAACTCTACCTCAGTCTATTGAATCTCTGTGTGATTTGGCTGTCATTGAAAGCCTTTCTACCCTCCATCAAGGGAAGCCTAGTGTTCATGTACAACACCACCGCCATGTGGTACTGCAACATCAGGGTGGGTTGGGGATCATGAATACTTTGCCCTTCTCTTTTGGACAAGGCTGCAACATCTGGACACATCCTTGATGGTTCAACACCTACCGGACTCTCTGAACGCCAGGTCGGACAAACTCAATTGATGATGCCTAGTGGGTAACGAATGGCATCTACATCCAGAGGTTTTGCAAGGTCTCTTTCAGCAGTGGGGAGAGCCCTTGTTAGATCTGTTGGACACAATGTCAGCAGTTTGGTGCGCTGAAGTTTCCATGGAGGCTCTCGCTCAGAGACACTTTTCGTCTCGAGTTGAGCTCAGTACTCCTGTACGCCTTTCCGTCCATACAACTCCTTCCCAGAGTTCTCAAGAAGATCAGAAGATAGGAATGGTTGGGCTCTGTCATCCTTGGACTGGGTTTGGAGAGTTTGTTATCGCAAGCTGTTAATCATGGCCATCGACATCCGATCAGGCTGCCCCTATCGGAGGATCTTTTGTCGCAGCAGCAGGGGTGGGTTCTCCACCTAATGCAGTCTGTTATCAGCTTAATGCGCTGAGATTGAAGAGCGACAGTTGACTGCTTTCAATTTCCTCCCAAAGTCTGTAAAGTCATCTTGGCAGCTGGGCGTCCCTCCACCAAGATAGTATACGCCTGCTGTTGGGGGAGGTTGACCACCCCCTATCTGCTACCCTTTCTCAGGTACTTCTGTTCATTCTTTATTGTGCCCAGCAGGGCTCTGCTTTGGGCACTTTAAAAGGCTATCTTTCTACCATCTTGACATTTCTGCAGTTGACAGATCAGCCATCTCTGTACCATCCTTTTGTACCTAGGTTTTGGAAAGGTCTCCAACACATGGTCCCTCCTTCATCTTCTATCATGCCTCAGAAGGACCTAACTTTAATACTCACCTATCTCATGTGCACTCCCTTTGACAAGTTATATTACTGAGCTTTCATTCTCCTTACAATCAAAACGACCTTTCTCTTCAGACATAACATCTGCCCAGAGGGTCAGTGAGCTCCAGGCTTTGTAATCTCAGCCTCAGTACCTCAACATCTTTGCTGACAAGCTGGTCCTTCACACCAGAGATTCATTCCTTCCAATGGTGATCACTCCCTTTCGTGTAGGCCAATCCATCATCCTGCCTACCTTTTTTGCTCCGCCACATCCCTCTAAGGAAGAGGAGCGTCTCCATTGATCAGACCCAAAAAGAGAATTGTTGTTCTTCCATGACCACACAAAAGTGTTCTGGGTGGACAACCAACTCTACGTGGGGTGTGCCGGAGCCAAGAAAGGGAAGGCCATGCAGACACAAACAATCACCCAATGGACCTCTCTCTGCATTAATATCTGCTACGCATTGGCCAAGAAGCAACCCCTATAGGGTTTGCATGCCCATTCCACCAGGGTGAAGCATGCAGAGTTTTGGGCCTGTACATCTGCCAGACAACAACATGGTCCTTGTTCACAAAGCACTACTGCTTGGACAGTCTGGTCCGTCAGGATGGGTATTGTGCCATTTTGGTCTTGCAGGACTTTTTGGTGTGAAATTGTTTCACAGACCCACCTCCGGGGAGATACTGTTTTTGTTTGTATTGCAAGGTATGGAATCTGCAGCTAGAAGACTGTCAGAAAAAAAAGTTACTTGCTTCAGTAACGCCTTATTTGGTAGAGATTCTAGCTAGCCGCAGATTCCTTACTGCTCCACCCATCTACCCAGCTCTTCGAACAAATTTCTAATGACAGGGCTGTTCCCTTTTAATGGCCCTAGGTTTAAACACCCGTAGTTCGTGTTGTTCATGGCTCCTCATTCCTGGTGTGGAAAGTTATGAAAAGAAACTGATGCAGGTTTACTTGGGTGGTGCCTATATAGGCATTGTGCACGTCACTTCCGGCATGGACAACGCCACGCAGAGCTGATCGATGCCACATACCAGTGTGCAGGGGTGCTCTTCAAGAAAAATTTCTGGATCCAGTCTGAGGCCTGGGGATTATTCTGAGATAAGCAATCTGCAACTAGATAGAGGCTCTACCACATAAGGTGTTACTGAAGGTAAGTAACTTAATCACCAGGATCACTCCATATAACTACATTGCAAGCAGATAAAGTGCCTGGAACTGCTGGAGGACGTTTTTTTTTCTGTGACGGTAACTGTTCTTAAGGACTTTGCTGGCCTCCCTGACTAGCTCCCTGCTGGAGCTGGTCGCCCGAGTACTTTCAGCGACCGGTTGAATTTGTAGTTTTTAAACCAATGCTGTCAGGCTAGAGTGGTAGGCCCCATACCATGTGTGCACGGCCACTGTAGTTGATAGCACTATAGGTGCTGCAGTCCACTAGTGATCTTTAACTTCCAGTTTCCGGTTAAATTTTGTATGGTATACTAGGCTTTATGAGGAAAGTTAACTTTACCCGTAAAGAGATTTCCAAATGCCAATTAAACCGTGTTAAATGGGGAGGCACCAGCACTTTACTACTGGTTAGCAGTGGTATAGTAAACAGAGTTCAAAACCAGCAAAATCATAGGGTCCAGCAAGACGTGAACATTCATTAGGGTCTCTACCCATGGTTGGTGGGCCATGCAACAAGATTACCTCCAGATTGACTGATGTGTAAGCAACCTTGATGCATCGCACACTGGTGATATAGCAAGACCACAAACATTTATTACCACACATTTTTTGCAGAATTGTCCACATGTATGCAAATAACATGATGGTGATGTACTACATACAAAAACAAGGGAGAACCCTTTCATTCCACGCCCCCCATTAAGGATAAGAAATCTGCCTTTGGACCATATGCTGTGAAGTTCACATAATAGTGGAACACCTGCCATTGGTAGAAGCAACTTTGCTGATCTCTTCAGCAGGAGACCTAAACAGATGCACCAATGCGAGTTACATTTGAAGTGCAACAAAATGACTTTTACTAGTGACCCATGCTCCCCATCGACCTATTCTCAACACTCAAGTAGGCATCGCTTCAAGGTACCCTCCCACAGTACCTTGGGGAGGGTACCTGGCTCCACAGCACTATGGATGTACTCGTTTGGGATTTTTGCATACCCTTTACCCACCTTAGCCCTTGCATCCTCATGAAAGTACAGCAGTCAAAGATTACTTTTATTCTCATTGCTCCAACGTGGGGGCAAACATGGTTCCTCCTACTTTTTAAAATTTCCATCCACCAGCACAAAAAGTTGGAGTCTCATCCATGCCTACTTTCGCAACAAAAGGGCTAGATCAAAAGAATTGAATCTAGCAATTTGGCACCTGAGATCTTAAATTTTGGTTATTTACAGCTTCTACAAAAAATGATACCAATAATTAAGAGAATCTAAAAGACCAACTACTCCAGCATGTTATGCTGCAAAATAAAAAAATAATTGATGGACGGAATGCTGAACAATGTCGAACATTCACCCCCAGTACAGAGATCCGGGCCTGAATCAATCTTTTTTTGCTCACCATTTCAGTTTGGACCCAGCCATATGCAAATCAGTCATGGCCCTGCTCCCCATGGGAATAGTCCAGCCCGAACTGCAAAGCCAGGTCCTCCCCAGACCGGAAGCATTATTCTAGCACTGGTTTCTGGTTATTACCCCATATAAGCCAGGATAGCTTGACTCCAGTGGCATGGAGTGCACGGGACGCCCATCTGGGCATACTCTTCCTACTTAGGGTGACAAATGCAAAAGGAACAATTGATGGGCGGAATGCTGAACCATGTCAAACATTCACTCCCCGTACGGAGGGATTAAGTTATTTGCAAAGATTTACTGGATGTTATGCGGCTGTCAGATCTCAGTCAGGCCACAGGAGTCGTCGATGTTTCCCCAAGCCCCCTCGCCTCAACCACCACCCTAAACAGACAAATTCAGAGTTGCAGCTAAAGCACGGGGAAAGGGGAATGGGAGAAACAGAGAGACAGCCTCCGCGTAGAAGAACGTGAGTCCTCGTTGCTTCAGGTCTGTTCAGCTGGGCGTTGTGTTACTGAACCTGTGGGAACAACATGTATTGAATATACACAGTCAAACCCAGCCTAGTCTTATGTCACATTTGGTTATCTTAGATTCTAATATTTACCCTTTTGACCTAGGCTATTGCTGCTCTCTATGTAGTTGTTGAAAAATGAATGATACTCAGTGCATCTGTATGTATTAATAAAATTAATATACAATTATCTCATGCTCATTTCATTGGCACTGTGATTATATTAATTTTTTGTCATAACCTTTACCTCTGCATGGAATATAGCACTCTTATTTTTTATTTATTGTAGTGCAGTGTTATCCTTATTCATGCCTTGCTGTTTTTCTTCAGAGAAAGTTAAGACGTGTCAGGAAAATAAATTAAGAAAATGCTCTGTACCTTATCTTCAGGTTTACGGTTGCTGGTTCTCGGCAGCCTTCTAGAATACTAGTGTTACCTCTACACTGTCCTACTGGTAACTCAGACAACTTGCCTCACGACGTACTTCAAGACGTAAAAAACTCTCCCTTTTTGCGCATGCGTTTGTATTCTTGTAAACAAACACTTCAACTAACCAGAACTAATGGAAAACGCTACTTGCGTCTCGACAAAAAGTATTTTTGGGCTCAAAAGAGTCTCTGTGCCAAGAGGAGACACTTGCTCTACGCACAAAAACGGTTGAAGTGCGCAGTTCCTTCACGGAGCATGCGCATTACTGGCTCTGCTGGTCGCAAGCTTGCAAACACTAGACCGCTGACCTTGATGTTGGCGGTGACGTCCGTTCCCCCTTTCTTAGATAAGAATGCTTGATATGCTTTACACACGACGAATGAACAGGACTGACACCTGATGACGTCAGACTTTGCCTGTGTGTCTTCCCTGTAGCTTCGATTTGCGGTTCCTTGACCTTCTTATTCTTGGTTTCAGTTCTATGGCCGCGGAAATCCTGACAGTACCCTCCTCCAAAGAGGGTCCCCCAATTTTTGGTTTTGTCGGATGTTCTTTGTGAAAAATTTTAATCAATCGGGGGGGCATGAACATTTAAGGAAGGCTCCCAGGATCTTTCCTCTGGGCCGAACTCCTTCCATTCAATCTAATCAAATAGTACAGCTTGTTTCTGGAGATTTTTTAATCTAAGATTTTGCTAACCTCCAACTCTTCTCCGGATTCAACTAAGACTGACATTGGTGTTTCTTTGAGTCTGGCATTTGGTGGGTTCTTTTTTAAAAGAGAGATGTGAAAGGCTGGATGGATTCTCAACCGGCTAGGCAATTGTAACTTAACCCCTACTGGGTTTATTACTTTCAGAACCTTGAATGGACCATGTATCTGGGTTGGAATTTCCTGTTCCCTTTTAATTTTAAATATTTAGTGGATAACCAAACCAGATTTCCCACGTCAAACTTGGTACCCACTCTCCTTCTTTTGTCAGCTTATTTCTTATAGGATTCTTTTGCTTTTTGTAAATTCTTCTGAGCGTTTTTATAAGAGTTCTCTAACTCTAACACTAAGTCTTTAACAGCTGGTACAAGTTCATCGTTTTTCCCCACAACTAAGCTAGGGTGTCTTCCTGAATTTAAATAGAATGGCGTGTACCCTGTGGAATCTTGTATGGCGCTGTGTGCAAACTCAGCCATCCACAACAGCTCTGACCAGCTTCCCTCCTGTTCTAACAGGTACAATCTTAGATACTGCTCCAATTCTTGGTTCACACGTTCTGTTTGGCCGTCAGTTTCTGGATGGAAGCTGGTAGAATACAGAGTGTCAACCCCTATGCTATGCATAAACTTTTTCCAAAACCTGGACACGAAGTGCGTTCCGCTGTCAGAAATTATCACTTGTGGAACTCCATGAGCTCTAACAACATGTTGATTGAAAATTTGTACTAACTGGGATGCTGAAGGAACATTTTTTAAAGGAATGAAGTGACTCATTTTGGAAAAGGAGTCGACTAACACTAATATGACGGTGTAACCCTGACTAGGTGGAAGATCCACAATGAGATCCAGAGACACTGTATGCCATGGATGGGGAGTGTTGGGCAATGGCTGCAACAACCCCTGTTGGGGTTGTCGACATGGTTCTCTTTTATGCAGATCTCGCAGGTTGAAACATACTGCCCTACCTGAGCAGCCCTGCCAGGCCACCAAAAGAATCTTTTTGCCAAATTCAAGGTCCTTTGTCTGCCCTTATGACCCGCCATTCGATCATCGTGATAATTTTTTATGGCCATTTCCTGTAGATTCTTTGTGGGTAGGTACAACAGTCCTTCATAGTATGGAAGACCATTTTCCAAAGTCCTTCTCGAATCTTCTTCAACCCATTTTGCTAATTCTGGAACTACAGTTTTCTCGTATTTCTTTGGTAAAATCTTCTAAGTGGATGACACCTATGATTTTATCCGACAGAATGATGGGTTCTTCAGAAATTTTTCTTGTTTCTTCTGCTATGTTCATTCTGTACAAAGCATCATCTTTTCCGTTCTTAACTCCTGGCTTGTACGTAATGACGAAATTGAATTCTGAAAAATACAAGGACCACCTCAATTGACATGGGGCAAGCGTTTAGCTAACTTCAGGAACTGTAGGTTGCGATGGTCTGTAAATACTGTCACACAATGCTTAGCCCCTAAGAGATTATGGCGCCAATCCTGAAAAGCTTCCTTCACTGCAAACAACTCCTTATCACCTATTGAATAATGTAATTCTGGTTCAGACAATTTTCTGCTTCTGTAGGCCACCGGATGTAGTTGCCCCGAATGTTTGTCTCTCTGAGACAGGATTCCTCCTGTAGCAAACTCGGACGCATCCGTTTCCACGTAAAAGGCCTGTTCTGGGTCTGGATGCATTAATATGGGAGCGGTGACAAACGCTCTCTTTAAGAGTTGAAAGGCCTCTTCCGCTTCATCTGACCAGTGAAACTTCTGTCCTTTCTTTAATAGTCGGGTGATAGGTGAGACCTTCGCAGAGAAATTGGAGATAAATCTTCTGTAAAAATTAGCAAAGCCTATAAAGCTTTGGATTTCTTTTTCATTCTTAGGTGAAGACTATTCTTGAATGGCCTGTACCTTCGATGGATCCATGACCACACCGTCTGCGGACAATAAAAATCCAAGAAATTCCACTTGGGCAGCATGAAAGACGCATTTTTCCAGTTTCACAAAAAGATGATTCTCCAGTAGTTTTTGTAAAATGGCTCTTACATGTCTTACGTGATCTTCAATATCATCTGAGAAAATCAAAATGTCGTCTAGATAAACAACAGCCGCTCGATCCAGAAATTCTCGCAAGACGCCGTTGACCAGATGCTGGAAGGCTGCGGGCACATTGCACAACCCGTACGGCATCACCTGGTACTCAAAGAGGCCCTATTTCGTTCGGAAGGCTGTTTTCCATTCGTCACCTTCAGCAACTTTCACCAAATGATAAGCGCCTCTCAAGTCCAGTTTTGTATAAATCTTTGCACCTTTTGCATTCTGATACTGCACACACCTTTCCCCTCCTGAGGCTGTAGCCGGGAGGTCTCTTGTCTTTCCTGCTTTTAATAATAATATTCGTGTTTTTACCTGGTGACATTTGTTATTCGTAATTTCACACCTGAGCTTAATAGGTGTGTTGAGATCCCCCTAGCGCTCAGCAGCGCCTAGAAATCATCTTACCCCCTCCCTGCAGCTCCGGTCCCGCTCTCGGCCGAGTATTGACGCCGAGAGCGCTGGGCGCCGGTTTTGGCGGCCATCTTGGGTCGGGCTGGGTTGGTGAGGCCATCGACAGCGCTATAAAAGGCGCCAGTAGTAGGAAGCAGGTAATTCTGATACTGCACACACCTTTCCCCTCCTGAGGCTGTAGCCGGGAGGTCTCTTGTCTTTCCTGCTTTTAATAATAATATTCGTATTTTTACCTGGTGACATTTGTTATTCGTAATTTCACACCTGAGCTTAATAGGTGTGTTGAGATCCCCCTAGCGCTCAGCAGCGCCTAGAAATCATCTTACCCCCTCCCTGCAGCTCCGGTCCCGCTCTCGGCCGAGTATTGACGCCGAGAGCGCTGGGCGCCGGTTTTGGCGGCCATCTTGGGTCGGGCTGGATTGGTGAGGCCATCGACAGCGCTATAAAAAAGGCGCCAGTAGTAGGAAGAAGGTAATTCTGATACTGCACACACCTTTCCCCTCCTGAGGCTGTAGCCGGGAGGTCTCTTGTCTTTCCTGCTTTTAATAATAATATTCGTGTTTTTACCTGGTGACATTTGTTATTCGTAATTTCACACCTGAGCTTAATAGGTGTGTTGAGATCCCCCTAGCGCTCAGCAGCGCCTAGAAATCATCTTACCCCCTCCCTGCAGCTCCGGTCCCGCTCTCGGCCGAGTATTGACGCCGAGAGCGCTGGGCGCCGGTTTTGGCGGCCATCTTGGGTCGGGCTGGGTTGGTGAGGCCATCGACAGCGCTATAAAAACAGACAGCTATGGCTCCGCGCAGCGGACGCGACCAGCGGACGAGCCGGACCTGCGCCGGAGTCGTGCCAGAGTCCTGCCCGTCTGCGCCCGTCTGCGCCCGTCCGCGCACGATCGGGCTCTGGGCTCAGAAACTCCGGCACACGCACCTGCTATACCTCATTGGATCTCCTAGCACTGAAATCTGACAGGTACACCCTACCTCCTACTACATGTACCACTCTTAAGGAGAATAACATCTTGCACTTTCACAACTGTAAGAACTTTAGTCTTGCACCCCCCCTAAAGCTAGCCACCCTTAATACCAGGTCATTGCAGAAACACCACCTGGAAATTTTCACCCTTTTACAGGATGAGACGATCGACATCCTGACACTCACCGAAACTTGGTTGAGTGATGTCTCTTCCCCGGATATTATCGCCGCACTTCCTAGCGGGTATGATATGATCTGGCATAATCGGCCAGAGGGGGCCCGAGGTGGGGGTGTAGCAACGATCTTTAAAAGGCAGCTTACGGTAACCAAAATCTTATCAGAGACCATAAATACCATCGATTTATTAGGGATAAAAATTACCATGAACAACTCCTGTCTTATTATCCTAACAGTGTATTGTCCACCTCAAAGTACCTCAATGTTCAATGATCTCTTTTTCCCTATAATATCAGATTTATGCACACGTTACAAAAACATCTTGGTAACTGGTGACTTCAATGTCCATTGGGATAAAAGTGATCAAGATCCGTTGGTCCAGAAATTACAGACCACTATGACCGCTCTTGGACTGGTACAACTTGTGAAAGCTCCAACCCACATAAAAGGCCATATTTTAGATCTCATCTGGTCTTCTATGCCAAAGGTGGCCATCACAAGCATTACATCCTGCATCTGGTCGGATCACCACCTAATCCTATGTGACATACCACAAAACAATTTTCAGACCAAACTCCCTTTAAAAATTAAAAAAGTGCGCCAATGGAAAAAAGTGAATTCCGAGACCTTGGCCAAAACCCTGCCCAAATATAAACAGAATCTCTCCCCAGGTGGTACTGACCTCGACTCAAAGTATGATGCGATAATAACTACCCTCAGGCAATCAATTGATGAGTTAGCCCCCGAAAAGACACAAAAAGTAAAGGGTGCGGAGAAAGGAGCCCCTTGGTTTACCCAAAGTCTACGCGAACAAAAAAGAAAGCTTCGCTATCTTGAAAGATGTTGGAGGAAATCCAAAAAGGATACTGATAGGGAATCATATAGAACATCGTTTCAAATATACAAAAAGCTTATTGTTTCAGCGAAGAAGGATTATTACGAGATACGCATAAATAACGCTACAAACATCCAGAGAGAAACCTTCCAAATCCTGAAAGAGTTAAGCAAGAAGGAGGAAAAGGCAGATATATTGATCGACTGTGATACCTTTCAAGGATATTTCCTTGAAAAAGTATTGACCATCTTGTCTGATATCAAGAAGAACAATCCAGTCTCACACACCGAACAACTACCTCCTTTAAACTCTTCAATCCCTATCTTTACCAGATTCCCCGAAATCGACCCTACCATCCTAAGACAACTTATAGCATCCACTAAGTCAGGCTCGCCCGCTGATCCCTGCCCACCCGACATCCTTCGACTAGCAACTCCGATTTTAGAGGATCAGATCTTAGACCTCTTAAACACTTCACTAGTGATAGGATCATTACCTACCTCCTTTAAAGAGGCACGCGTCAGACCCCTGATAAAAAAGCCTGGGGCAGATCCAACCAGTCTGAAGAACTATAGGCCAATCTCCCAGCTGCCATTTCTGGCAAAAGTACTAGAACAGCACGTGCTAAAATCTCTGTCATCCCTCCTGGAATCTCACCATCTTCTCCAGGAGCGGCAAGCTGGTTTCCGTGCCCACCATAGCACGGAACTAGTAATGCTGTCTGTACTAGATGAGCTTAGATGCATGGCTGACAGTAAAAAGCCAAGCGCCCTGATATTACTAGATCTTTCAGCGGCGTTTGATACTGTCAGCCATGCACTGCTTCTGGGTAGATTGGCCAGGTTTGGAATAGGAGAGCAAGCCCTCAAATGGTTAACAGCCTTCTTGTCGGGGAGGACGCAGAGGATCCAGCTAGCAGATCAGGTCTCTGATGTGGGTACCTTAGCTTGTGGAGTCCAGCAGGGTTCTGCGCTTTCTCCACTCTTATTTAATCTTTATCTACAGCCATTGATAGAGTCCCTGGCTAATATGAACTGTAAAGTTTTTAACTACGCCGATGATACTCAGCTGCTGCTGAGTATCGACAACACACTATCGGCTCAGTCCAAGGCCCAAGACATTTTACGTTTTACAGTAAATTGGATGTCGTCCAACCTATTGAAAATCAATCCAGACAAAACGGAGGTTCTAGTAGTCTCAACCTCCGCCCCCCCCCCCCGGAATGATTTGTTTTGGCCACAAGAACTTGGACCTACTCCAAAACCGTGCCCTAGTGTCAAGAGCCTTGGTATGAAAATCGATCAGGAACTCTCGATGACTAACCAAGTGTCCGCTGTAGTTGGTTCTTGTACCAATTTGATCAGGCAACTGCGTAAGCTCGTCCCCCTACTCTCAAGGAACATGCTTAGAACCATTGTCTCAGCCACAATAGTGTCTAGAATTGACTACGGCAATGCGTTATACCTTGGCCTCCCAAAATACTCCATCAACCGTCTTCAGGTTACTCTGAATGACGCAGCGTGTTTGATATTCGGAGTGCCGAGGCGGACTCATGCCTCCCCTTTGCTTTATAGGCTACACTGGCTGCCTATAGTACAAAGAGTCGCATTCAAGAGTATGTGTATCTGCCACAAAGCAATCCACGGACAGGCGCCAGCCTATATAAAAGACAGGCTAGAAATATACGAACCTAAGCGCGCCTTGCGATCATCCGGTTCTGTTTTGCTATCCTGCCCACGCTTTAAGCTGGCAACAAAAGGAGGCAGATCCTTTTCAGTTCAGGCTCCGATCATCTGGAACAAGCTACCGGAGGCGCTTCGTAGGGAACCCAATCTTCTCCACTTTAGGAAGTCCCTGAAGACTTTACTCTTCAAAGACGCATTTACACCTCAGTAGTCGGCCACTAGCTTCAGACACTCTTATACTTTCATCTTGTTTCTTGTTGCTGTATTTGTCAGAAGCGCTTTGAGACCTGTCGGTGAGCTGGCGCGATACAAAACTCAGTTACAAATTACAAATTTAACCTGATCCAATAACTGTGATATTAATGGTAGAGGGTACCGTTTTTTTATGGTCACCTGATTTAATGCTCTATAATCGATACAGGTGCGCACGGTTCCGTCCTTTTTTGGTCGAAAAAAGAGTGGTGAAGATACCGGAGATTGAGAGGGTCTAATAAATCCAATCTTCAAGTACTCATCGAGATATTCCTTCAAGTAAACGTTTTCCGCTTCTGTCAAGGCGTATATTCAACTGCATGGTAGAGTGGCTTCAGACTCCAACTCAATTTTGCAGTCGTATTGTCGATGTGGGGGAAGTTTCTCCCTGTTTTTTTTATCGAAAACCTCAGCCAAATCCAGGTACTCCTTAGGAATTTCCTTAGACTCGATTACACATAGTTGGTTTGTCAAGTGAGCTAACTCCATAGCTGGGGAATCTTCTAGTTTTTTAATCGAGGTCAAAAAACAATTCTCTCTACAATGCTCGGACGTCATCTCCACAGTTATTCTCTCCCAATCAGTCTTGGGATTGTGAACAGTTAACCAAGGTAGTCCCAAAATCAGTTGAAATTGTGGGGCATCGATTAGGTTGAATCGTAAAAATTCTCGATGTCCCTGCAATCCCATTAGTTCCAAGGTTTCAGTTTGTTCAGTAATGGGACCTGAGGTAAGGTTGGTTCCATCCACCGCTCGGACCACCTCACAGTGCTTTTTTTTTTTTACAGTGTGTATTCCTATCTCACTCGCATATTTTAAGTCGCAAAAGTTGCCCGTGGCTCCAGAGTCGATCATAACGGACACTCCTTTCACTTCTTTGGATCCGAATCGTATTGTAAATGATACTATCAGATGAGGAGCAGTGGCTTGCAACGTGTTGACTAACTGTTGAGACTCACGAGTTGACTCTTCCTTAACTCCCACCAGGGCAACTCCCTCTACTGGTCTTTTAAACTGTAGTTGGTCTTTGGTTTCTTAAAACAATCTTTTACGAAGTAGCCGGAAGCTCCGCAGTACATACATACATTTTTGGACCGTCTCTGTTCTCTTTCTTCTTTGGACAGTGAACCTCTTGTTGAACCGATCTGCATGGGTTCTTCTCCAGAAGCAGATTCTGATTTATTACCTTCTGACCTGACTCGATCCAATCGAGGAATGTACGGACGGATTTCTTTCCTCTTTTCCGATCTTCTCTCATAAAGACGATGATCAATTTGAAGGACCAAATCTATCAATTCCGAAATTTCTTGTGGTCTCTTGGGTATCTGAGCAAGGGCATCTTTTAATTCATCATTTAAGCCTCGATAAAATATGGCTGACCGTTTGCACTCTGATCAGTCTGTCTCACGATTAGCTTATGAAACTGGGCAATGTAGGCTACCAGATCACGATTCCCTTGTTTGAGGTCTAACAGTTAGTTGTCAGTAGCTTGATTAGCTGTTCTTCCGTCGAAAATTCGTAAAAACTCTTTTTTAAAGAGTTCAAAATCATACAAAGCAGGGTCATTTCGAGATATTAAGGGCATAGACCAAGCGGCGGCATCACCACTCAGATAGGACAGCGCAAATGCAACCTTTGCCTGATCTTCCTTGAACACTACGGATCTACACAAATAGTGCAGAGAGCACTGGGTAAGAAAAATCTGAGCCTTATGCTGGTCACCATTAAATCTCTCTGGGTTGGCAAACGGAACTATGGGCGCTATCAAGTGTATTACTTGAGTTGCTACTCCTGCTGCCCCACCTGGGTTTGTTTCTGACCCCGGCAATGAGGAAACCCCTGCCAAAATTTCATTCATTTTGAGTCTAATTTGTTGAGTTTCTTGCTGGGATCTCCTGACTTCTTCTCTCAAACTCCTATTTTCCTCCGCTGACTGAGCTAATTGATTTTGTAACCCTTCTAGAACCCCCGCTAAGGCCTTGAGATCTAAGGCTCCCTCCATCGCAACTCAGGTGGTAATTCTGGGCACTTCAATCTGTCAGATCTCAGAGTCAGGCCACAGGATTCTTAGATGTTTCCCCAAGCCCCCTCGCCTCAACAGACACCCTAAACAAACAAATTCAGAGTTGCAGCTAAAGCACGGGGGAAAGGGGAATGGGAGAAACAGAGAGACAACCTCCACGTAGAAGAATGTGAGTCCTCGTTGCTTCAGGTCTGTTCAGCTGTGCGTTGTGTTACTGCACCTGTGGGAACAACATAAATTGAATATACACAGTCAAACCCAGCCTAGTCTTATATCACATTTGGTTATCTTAGATTCTAATATTTACCCTTTTGACCTAGGCTATTGCTGCTCTCTATGTAGTTGTTGAAAAATGAATGATACTCAGTGCATCTGTATGTATTAATGAAATAAATATACAATTATCTCATGCTCATTTCGTTGGCACTGTGATTATATACATGTTTTGTCATAACCTTTACCTCTGCATGGAATATAGCACTCTTATTTTTTATTTATTGTAGTGCAGTGTTATCCTTATTCATGTATTGCTGTTTTTCTTCAAAGAAAGTTAAGACGTGTCAGGAAAATAAATGAAGAAAATGCTCTGTACCATATCTTCAGGTTTACGGTTGCTGGTTCTCGGCAGCCTTCTAGAATACTAGCATTACTTCTATACTGTCTGACTGGTAACTCAGACGACTTGCCTCACGACGTACTTCAAGACGTAAAAAACTCTCCCTCGTTGCGCATACGTTTGTATTCTTGTAAACAAAAACTTCAACTAACCAGAACTAATGAAAAACGCTACTCGCGTCTCGACAAAAAGTATTTTTGGGCTCAATAGAGTCTCTGTGCAAAGAGGAGACACTTGCTCTACACACAAAAATGGTTGAGGTGCGCAGTTCCTTCACGGAGCATGCGCTTTAATGGCTCTGCTGGTCGCGAGCTTGCAAAAACTAGACCGCTGACCTTGATGTTGGCAGTGACGTCCGTTCCGCCTTTCTTAGATAAGAATGCTTGATATGCTTTACACAACGACGAAGGAACAGGACTGACACCTGATGTCGTTGGACTTTGCCTGTGTGTCTTCCCTGTAGCTTCGATTTGCGGTTCCTTGACCTTCTTATTCTTGGTTTGTTCTATGGCCGCGGAAATCCTGACAGCGGCGCCCGCCGAGACTTGAACCTGGTTTCCCAGCTCTCAAGTCAGCGGCCCTGGCCGTTTTGCCACATCCTCTCCACTACAATGTTATCCGTCATTGAGCTCTTTCCTTCTCCTTGACAATAATTGATGAAAACAGCTCTTTATTTATTACATAGGCGAAACTGATGCCATGCCGGTAACTGTAAAGGACTGGACTGGGTGGATGAGCAGCACTTAATGGGCTTCACTGGAGCCAAGAAAGAAAGTGGTGACCTAGCATGCCATTTCACATTGAATGACATGTATAAAGATCTGTTCCACTTTGACCAATAAACACCACTCCTGATGGCAATGATGCACACACTATGAAGCCATTGTGTGAAGCCACTTAAGAGCTTCCTGGTAGTTTTTCCAAGCGCCCACTCACTGCACATCTTTGGGAAATATTACTGTTACGCGTCCAGTGACAAATATTTTGCCAGGGAAGTTTTGCATGACTTACTTGGTGGTTCAGCACTACTCAATGCTATCTTTGACTGTGTGGGGATGAAAGGTTGTACTTTGATATTCATTCGTAAGGTGAGGAATCTGTCTCATGAAGTATCCAGCAGAAGAACGAGTTACTTATCTTAAGTAGTGATATGTTCGAGGCATGTGGGCTGCTAAATTCATATCTTAGCCTAGTGTTGGGCTCGGATGATCGCACATTGTTGTCCTGGAAGAGTCTTCGAAGTATCCTGAGATAGGTGGCTCCTCCCCTGGACTGCAGTGCGCATGGGCATCGGCTCCATCCCCAGATTGTTTTTTTCTGCCATTGGGTTCGGATGTGGTCTCGACGTCTTACTGTCGGAACCAAGAAAAACTAACTTTTAGCGGCCAAAAGGCCTCGATTTTCTTGCGTCGGTATTGTCTGCGCACGGTCTCGAGTCTTCCGTCTCTTGGAGCCGGAATAAGCGGAGTTTTCTTCGCTCTCGGAACTTTGAGGCCTTCTCATCGCGACACGACTGCAAAACTTTTCGGACATGGAGCGGAGCCCGTTTAAGTACTGCCCGCTCTGTGGGTCCAAGTACCCACACATCGATCTACACCCCGTGTGTAACAAATGCCTTTCGCCTGACCACGACGACGGCAAGTGCAAGTTGTGTGCACAGTTCCGCTCAAAGAAGACTCTCAAGCTTCGGCGCGCGATGCGCATGGAAGCTAAACAAGCGTCCCCGGATCCGGAGAACATCTTCGGCGACCAAGACGAAGAGGACCAGGGTCATCATCTCCAAATCTCCCCACCCGAGACGGAGGTCGAGGCGGATCCGGGAGACGACGACGGAGTCGCGGGTCAAGGCCTTGAATACGTCGACGAGGTAGGAGACGACGATGAGATTTATGGGGCCGCGGCAGACAGCTCGGGGGACGAGCTCTGCCCCGAAGGTTACGAGGATACCGACCGGGACACGGGATCGCCTGTCGGCCTTACCCAAGACCCGTTGCCGCAAGCCACAGCCCCGCCTTCGGGCCCGGCCACGGACTTACTTGCTGAGCAGACTGTTTCGAAACCGAAACCGAAACCATCGGGATCGACAACACCTAAAATGGCCGACCCGAAAACGAAACCGAAACTTAAGGACTCGAGTGTCCCTAAGATGGCTGCCGTGCCGGTGAAAACGACGGTGCCCGCTACCCCATCGACTCCGTCGACCTCCGGTCCGCAGAAGTCGAAGAAGTCCGTCGATTCCGATGCTGCAAAATCGAAACCGACGCCAGAGGAGGGGTCCTCCAAGAAAGATGGTCGGCACGGGTCAGCGGCTACGACGCCGTCCAAGCCCGCCAAAGTCGGCTCCAAGGAGGCTACGCAGGCACACGGAAAGAAGTCTGCGCCCCGAACACAGGAATCGGAGGCGGTAAAGACAGGATCCGCGCCCAAAGCGCACAAGGCCCACAAGGACGTCGGATCCGAGGAAAAGATCAGACCATCCTCGTCAGCGCCGAAACAAACTGTGAGTGAGGCGTCCCCCATAGCCGAATCACTGAAAAGAATCAGGGAGAAGGCCTTTGCCCCGTCGGCTCCGATACCGTCACCGCAGCCGCAAAAGGGTACTCCAGCGAAGCCATCTGGGAAACTTCTCTTTATTTTGCCGCCGAAGGAGGCGCCGAAAGCATTTTCAACCAAATCGGCACCGAAACAGGTGATTTCTTCACCGACTGGCCCACTTCCACGTCGGGTACTCGAATCCGAGGACGATTCAGAGCATTTCATCGACGCTGACACAGGCAAACTGACCCTCTATAAGAGGAAAATCACTTCGGAGCCAGTGGACCCCTATGTCATCCCACTAAAGAAGAAGAGGGTGCCCCTTGACGCCTCAGGCCTCACGGAACCAATCCAGCCTCCTCCGAGACGGAGCCCTACTCCCTCCCCAGAACACTCTGCGGGTGAGGGGTATGATGAGGACGAGCAGTACAATTTCCCAATCAATGAACCTGATGCACAACCGGATTCATATGATGACACTGGTGACCAGAACACCCAAGGTGCGGGGCAAGACCCGCAGCTTTTTAATGCACGGGCATCCCCGACTGAGGATTCAGCAGGTTTTCATGCACTACTCGAAAGGGCGGCAGCCAATCATGATGTGGACATGCATGCCGACCCGGTTGAGGAAGACTTCCTTTTCGACACTTTTTCAGTCTCTGAAAGGACAGTAAAGACACTGCCTATGCTTAAAGGAGTCCTCAAGCATGCTGGGGACATATTTAAGGAGCCTACAAGAGCGAGAGTGGTCAACCCTCGCATTGAAAAAAAGTACAGACCTGCACCTGCAGACCCCGCATACATTCGGGGACAATTGCCACTGGACTCTCTTGTGGTCGCCAATGCCAGGAAACGTGCCAACTCCCAGACTACGGGTGAAGCTCCTCCCCCGGATAAGGAATCCAAAGTGCTAGAGGCAGGGGGCAAAAGAGTAGCTGCACAGGCATCAAACTTTTGGCGCATCGCCAATACACAGGCGCTCTTGGCGCGTTACGATAGGGCGCACTACGACACCCTAGAACAGATTGTACAACACCTGCCTCCACAGTTCCAAGAGGGCACCAAACTGCTTATTGAGGAAGGAAAGCTAATCTCCAACGCAGCCATCAAGTGTGCACTTGACGCTGCGGACACAGCTGCTAGAGCTATCAACACTAGCGTTATGCTGAGACGACAAGCGTGGCTCCGCATCTCAGGGTTTAAACCGGATATTCAGACGACAATTCTTAATCAGCCAGTCAATCCTGATAGTCTGTTTGGTCCGGATGTTGACACCACCCTAGAGAAAATAAAGAAAGACACAGAAACTGCTAAGTCTATGGGGGCCCTACAGTCACAACAGTTTCGTGGCAGCAATTTTCGTCGCTCAGGTGCGCGTGGAGTCACCAGAGGACAAATGGGTCAACAATCCCAGTTCTCAAAAGGTGGGGCACAATCCTCGTTCACAAAACAAACCAAGGGAGGTTACAGAAATAACAGCAACAGAGGTCGCGGCAGAGGAAACAACAGCTCCCGCTCCTCTACTCCAAGCAAACAGTGACTCTCTGTCACTGCCCCCCGACCACCTAACACCTGTCGGGGGGAGACTGCAGCAGTTCCTGCCCGTCTGGAGAAACATCACCACAGACAGGTGGGTGCGACAACTAGTCCAGTATGGTTATTGCCTAGAGTTGAAGTCCACTCCACCCAACATCCCGCCAAGGCAAAGGCCTATGTCCGCAGAGCACTTGCTCTTATTGCAGCAGGAAGTAGTGGTGATGCTGCAAAAGGGAGCAATCGAGCTCGTGCCGGTGGGAGAGGAAGGCACGGGGGTATATTCCCTGTACTTCCTTATTCCAAAGAAGGACGGATCTCTCAGGCCCATTCTAGATCTACGTCCCCTCAACCTGTACATACTATCAGAACATTTCCACATGCTTACACTGCAACAGATTCTTCCCTTGCTAAACCAGGGAGACTTCTTAGCAACCTTAGATCTCAAGGATGCTTATTTCCACATTCCACTACACCCGTCACACAGGAAATACCTCAGGTTCACTATTCAAGGCAGGCACTACCAGTTCAAAGTCCTACCCTTCGGAGTCACAACAGCCCCGAGGGTGTTCACCAAGTGTCTGGCGACAGTAGCGGCGCACCTCAGGAGGCAGAACATCCATGTCTACCCCTACCTAGACGACTGGCTCGTGCAAGCCAAGTCAGAGCAACAGTGCGCCGCAGACATGTCGGCTACAATTCACCTTCTTCACGATCTGGGTTTCTCCCTGAACTACCCAAAATCGCATCTTCAGCCGGCACATGTCCGGCAGTTCCTAGGTGCAACGATCAACACCCTGACGGCCATGGCTCAGCCAAACCAAGTCAGGATAGACAGCATGCAGGCTCTGATCCAAAGGTTCAGGCCACAACACTCGCTTCCAGCGAGAGTGTTCATGCAGTTGATAGGCATGATGGCCTCCTGCATCTTCATAGTCCCTCACGCACGGCTACATATGCGCCCGCTCCAGGAGTGCTTAGCGAATCAGTGGACACAGGCTCGTGGGCAATTGACAGACCTAGTGTTGGTTACCAGTCGGGCATACGACTCTCTGCATTGGTGGACTCCACACAACCTTTGCAAGGGCCGACTGTTCCAAGAGCCTGTGCCGCAGATTGTCCTGACAACGGACGCATCTCTCCAGGGATGGGGAGCTCATGTGCTCACTTACACAGTGCAGGGACTATGGACGACGCAGCAACAGAAGATGCACATCAACTATCTGGAACTGATGGCAATCTTCATGGCGCTCAAGTCCTTCATTGTACATCTGTGCAACAAAGTCGTGCTAGTCCGGACGGACAACATGACCGCGATGTACTACATTCAAAAGCAGGGAGGCACCCACTCGCCACAGCTGTCTCATCTGGCTCAGAGCATGTGGAAGTGGGCCATTCAGAGGAACATCTTCCTCATGGCAGAACACCTCCCAGGAAAGGACAATCAGATGGCGGATCTGCTCAGCAGGTACAGCCATCAAATGCACGAGTGGGAGTTACACCCATCTGTCCTCCACCCGTACTTCCGGCAGTGGGGTCATCCGGAGATAGACCTGTTTGCCACAAAAGAGAACGCAAAATGCCAACTCTTTGCCGCCAGGTTCCCTCACCCACAGTCGCAGGGGAATGCGATATGGATGAACTGGTCAGGCAAATTTGCGTACGCTTTTCCGCCAGCCCCTCTCATACCGCTGGTCGCAAGAAAGCTAAGGCAGCACGAGATGACTCTCATCCTAGTTGCTCCAACGTGGGCGCGCCAGGCTTGGTACACCACGTTCCTCGAACTCTCAGTGGTGCCGCATCAAAGACTGCGTCTCACGCCCAGTCTTTTGACGCAGAACCATGGAGACATTCAGCATCCAGATCCGCAACAGCTCAACCTGGCGATCTGGCTCCTGAAGTCCTAGAGTTTGGATACCTTAACCTACCTCCAGAGTGCATGAACATCATCAAGGAGGCGAGGAAACCAACTACTAGAGCATGCTATGCTGCAAAGTGGAAGCGTTTTGTCATTTACTGTACAGCCAATGACATCAACCCGCTAGATGCATCTATCCCCAACATCATCTGCTATCTGTTGCATCTTTACAAGTGCAATCTAGCGTACACTTCCATTCGGATACATCTATCCGCCATAGCGGCTTATCTCCAGAACAGGCAGCACCTCTCTGTCTTCAGAGTGCCCGCCATTAAAGCCTTCCTTGAAGGTCTGAAACGAGTCATTCCCCCAAGAACACCGCCAGCTCCGGTGTGGAACCTCAATGTCGTTCTCACCAGACTGATGGGACCGCCATTTGAGCCACTGCACTCGTGTGAACTCCAGTTCCTTACGTGGAAAGTAGCTTTCCTTGTAGCTATTACGTCTCTGAGGCGTGTCAGTGAGCTGCAGGCGCTCACAATCCAAGAGCCATTCATTCAAATTCATCCAAATAGGGTAGTGCTACGCACTAACCCCAAATTCCTTCCGAAGGTGGTGTCACAGTTTCATCTAAACCAAACTATTGACTTACCGGCATTCTTTCAAAACCCGCAAACGGTGGCGGAAAGAATGCTCCATACCTTAGATGTACGGAGGGCGTTGATGTACTACATAGACAGAACACAACCCTTTAGAAAAACAAAACAACTCTTTGTTGCCTTCGCACCACAACACAAAGGCAACCCGATTTCCAAAGCAGGGATAGCCAGATGGATTGTTAAGTGCATCCAGATATGTTATCAAAAAGCCAAGCGCACTTTAACAATACCCCCCAGAGCGCACTCCACACGCAAACTGGGGGCATCCATGGCTTTCCTAGGGAACATTCCTTTAGAGGATATTTGCAGAGCAGCCACGTGGGTTACACCACATACCTTTACAAAACACTACTGTGTTGATGTGCATTCCAAGCAGCAAGCTGCTGTAGGACAGGCTGTTCTGAAGACACTTTTTCAGGTTTCTGCAGCTGGCACGGGCAACCGCCGCTGATGGAGGGACTGCTATGTATTCTATGCTAAGATATGAATTTAGCAGCCCACATGCCTCGAACTGAATATGCTACTTACCAGTATGCATCTGTTCTTGGCATGTAGGGCTGCTAACATTCATATCGCCCGCCCTCCTCCCCGGTGCCTGTCGCAGCTGCAGATATACTATTGTATTTATTCATTAGCATGGACATCCTTTACACTTTTCACTCCATCTTCTGCCACAATGGCGAAAAACAATCTGGGGATGGAGCCGATGCCCATGCGCACTGTAGTCCAGGGGAGGAGCCACCTATCTCAGGATACTTCGAAGACTCTTCCAGGACAACAATGTGCGATCATCCGAGCCCAACACTAGGCGGCGATCTAATGCTAAGATATGAATGTTAGCAGCCCTACATGCCAAGAACAGATGCATACTGGTAAGTAGCATATTCATTCTACAGATTCCTCTACGCCCTGCGCCGTCCTCCTTTCCTGATGTAGTGACACTATCTGATAGAGACATCTAGCCGTGGATTCCTTAACTTAGAATGACTCCCCAGGCGTCAGACTGGATCCGGAAAATCTTTTTTCCCCAGCAGTACCTCTGCACGCCGGGAGGCGGTGTCACCCGGCTCCGTGCTGACATTGTCCACGGAAGTGACGTCAGAGGAGCCATATGAGCCCCTCCCGGCTTGCTGACGTCAGTTTTCTTATTTTCCGCGTCCTAACGCGGATCCGAGAAAGTAATACCTCTGGCCAGTTATTGTTTTTTACTGGCCTTTTCGATGCCTTTCGCGTCCAGGAACAATGTGTTCGATGCCCTTTTTGGGCTTCAACCCGTGCCTGCTCGCGACAGATGCCAGCGACGGACTCTCACGAACTCTGTATATGGTGCTTGGGAGAGTTCATAACTCTGTGGAGTGCAACGTTTGCCACATGGAGCTGCTGTCTGCCCAGATGTCCCGAACGAACCCCTCGCGACGCAGGTCTCCTTCTCCAGCAGAGTCGTCCACGCGGCGGGGCTGGTCCCGGCACCATCGCCATCATTCGCCTGCCTCAGGTAAGCATTGCCCCTCCTGGCGTGCCTCCAGGTCCCACAGGGGGGCTAGGGACTCTGGTTGGGACACCGCCAGCGGGATTACCCTCGGCTCCAACCGAATGCCCTGACTCCGATACCAGAGTCGCGGCGGCACAGCCTGGAGGGGCATCCCACGACGTGGAGCCCTTCCATAGCGCTGTCGCACAGCCTTCCTGCGGCATCACTGGAGGTGGCTGCGGCGCGGTGCACAGCTACGCTTCGGCGTACTCTCTCCCCCTTGGGGAATAATGAGCCTAAGCCGGTCCGTCTCTGAGCGGTCGAGGCCTTTTCGGAGGTCGCCGGCTCGATTCAATGGACGCTACTTTTTCGGAGTTCACCTACGCCGGCTCCACTCGAGGAGTCGAGGCCTTCGGAGGTTGCCGGCTTGACTCGGGGCCTTTTCAGAGGTCGCCCACACCGTCTCCACTCTAAGGGTTGGGGCCTCTTCGGGGGTCGCCGGTACGACTCAGAACGGTCGAGCCCTTTTCGGAGGTCGTCGACGCCGGCCCGACTCGGACGGTTAGGACCTTTTCGGAGGTCGCCGGCTCGACTCGGGCGGTCGACGCCTTTTCGGAGGTCGCTTGCTCCACTCCGCCAGTCGGGGCCTTTTCAAAGGTCTTCGACGCCCGGTCGGCGTCGCCTCAACTCCGATCGACGCCGGTACCGTCTCCAGCTTTAGTGGTCGAGGATGTGGTCCCGGTGGCTTCACTACCACCCCCCCCCCCCCCCCCCGAGTCATTTCACTGCCCTCCAGGCCAGGCGCTAGTTGAGCATTGGTCTACTCATCCAGCTGCGGAGCCTCTATTAAGTGGCCGGTTTAGCTTGCGTCCATCACCTACTGATGACTTGCTTTCAACGCGAGTCCATGGATGCTAGTGGTTGTTTGTCAGGGCTGTTTGCAGGGCTGCAGACATTTTAAGGATGGCGCCGCCCTCAGTCTCTAGTCCGGCTACGCTTTTGCTGGATATTCTCCACCATGGCGCGGGGAACATGGAACAATGGTTAACTTTTGCGGAGTCGTTGTTTGATATCCTTCTCGGAACATGGGCACTGCCCTCCTCGGGGCTCCACGTGGATCGTGCTGTGGCACATCGGCCGGCTCCCACTGACCCCGCCTGTTTAACCCTCCATCCTGGAGCTGGAGGATTGGTGCTTCAGGCAGCTCTCTCTGTGACTCCTGTTCCGTTGCATCCTGCCACTCTGGAGTCTCAGTGATTGGAGTCCTATGTGTTTGCATCCGCGATGTGTTTGCATCCGTCAGCTTGGGACTCCAGTCCCTCAACACGTTGTATGTATGTGCTTGGGCTGCATTTGCCCTTTGGGACGGTATTGACCTGCTCCTCCCCTCCTTGCCGGGGATCTCTCGTGCCGATCTGGCCCGCCTAATCAGTGATGGCCATGATATGGCGCACTTTTCATTTCGGCCTGCCATGGACACCAAAGACACTGTGGGTCGTACTATGGCCAGATCGGTTGCCATACGCCGCCACAAGTGGTTGCGTGATGGCGGTTTTCCCCAGAGCATGTTCGGGAACAGCTGAGAAAGCTATACTATTTAATGGGTCACTCTTTTTGACGCTCATGCTAATTCGGTGGTCAGGCGCCTCCTGTATATGTATCTCTTTTCTGTTACCCGTCGTGGGCCTCAGATGTTCTGGGTTGTGTGGCTGCTCAGCCGTGTCATTTATTTATTCTGGCACAGCTGGTTAAACTGTGTTTACCTTTCTTTTGAGACTCTGCCTACGAGCTTGTCTCAAGAGGGACCCTTCTTTTGTAAGGTTGTGCCTTATCCTATGTGGGGTATTTGTTGGCAATCATATTGCTACTCTTCTGTCTGCTCTGGAATGGTCTCCGGCAGGACACGGTGTCCGGTTTGTCCCTTCCTGTCCTTTGCATGTTCCTAGTTCTTAAGGAGTGGTTCTGGTCTATGCCTTTCTGCCTCTGGATCTATGCTCCGGCCCTGACGTTTTTCTGGGTGTGAGTTCTTATTCCCATTCTGACACAGGTGCTTCTTTAAGTTGCATTACTGTATGTGTATTCCTTCCATTTGGTGGGCGGTGTCTGTCTTTGGCGTTGTAGGCTTTGGCGCCAGGCTTCTGTCTGTGTCTTCTTTCTATCCTTTGAGTGGTCTTGTGGTCCGTGTTTCCACTGTCTCAAGGGAGACCAGGATTTTTCCCCCTCGGGGACCTGTTATTTTTTCTGCATTCTTACCTGTTATGCAGCACACAGGTGCTGTGGTACCGCTTGCATGAACCCTCTTTTGGGATTAGTGCTTCCACATACATGCGTCGACTTTCCTGTCTCTTTATGGGTATTTCGTGATTCGTTTGGCTGCATGCCTACCCCTAAGCTTTGCTCAATAGTTGCTCCTCTGTCTCTGTTGGCGCTAGGCTCTGGGCTCGGCCCTGCCACTGTTGTCACATGTCCTAGGCAGTACACATTAATGTGTTTTTTCTTACACTCACGGGCCTCATGCTGCTGCTCCTGTTCTGGGGTGGACAGTCTTCCAACTGTCCCCTGTTACTTGTGGCTTCCGCTGAGGTGTGTATTCAGGGGGTATGCTCTGCTGTTGTCATGTTGTTTTGACCCTTGGAACTTCGTTTCTCTTGGATTATAGGGCCCGATGCTTGTATCCTTCTTGAAGGTCTCTCTGCATTGTTTTTTACATTGGCACGGAACTTCTAGTTCTGTTTTCCTTTTGTCTGTGTCCGTGTCTGGTCGAGAGAGGTCTCACACGTCCCTCGTTGGATTTGGTGTCTTTACCATCCCTTGTTCATACTCCTTGAGGTGGGTCATGTTTCTGATGCCTGTTGTCCTGGCATTGCAGTTTCCCCTGTTTTTCGTCAGCAGTGGAATATGTTCTCCTGGCACTTGGTGGTTGTTTCGCAGACCCTCCTATGGGGTATGGCTTTGGTATCTATTCTAAGTTAAGGAATCTGCGGCTAGATGTCTATCAGATGGAAGAGTTACTTACCTTCGGTAACGATATATCTGGTAGAGACACAGTGTAGCCGCAGAATTCTTAACGCCCGCCCATCCTCCCTGCTCTGCGAATGCCTTTTCATGGGGTGTTTTTTCTACCTAGCCCCACTTTCTGGTTGCCTTTGTCTTCTGTAGGTGTGCTCTCGCACCTCACTCTGGGGTAGGGTGTGTTGTTCTGCATGGTGCCCTTCAAACTCCCCTCCGTCCTCGGGTTTGGTTGGTGTTGTGTTCTCGCACCTTCCTGTGGCGCAGGGGGTGTGATTTGGCTTTCGAGCCCATTGGCTCTCCACTCCGTTCATGTTTTAGGGTGATTCAGGTCTATACTTTTTACTACCTTCTCATGTTCCATCTGTGCTCCTCACGCGTGGAGTTATTCTGTTTTGTATTCCCTCCCATCGCCCACAAGTATACCTCCTTCTTTCTCTGGCAGTGGTTTGGGTTGGGTTCTCTTTGGTACTACAGTCCTTAAATCTCTGGAAGGTGTGTGTAGTGAACTTTCTAGTGGTCCTTCACTTCTAGTCACTTGTCTTGAAGCATGTTGCTTCAATATTGTGGTTCTTTAATTTCACTCCTGTGGTGATAAGCTGTGCCTGGCTTGTCATATCTTTTGTGCCGCAGTTGTTGCCCCTCGAGGTTGTATACGACTTGGCACTTTCTTGGGCCCTTGCTCACAGCACGTGAGCTCCTTTCAGTCTCTCCGGGTACTGGGTGCTTTTTCAACGATGTTGTTCTTTTTATTTTATAACATTCTGTTCCTATGCTATCACAGTTTTTCGCACAGCTCTGCGTTGTGGCGCGAAAAAGTTTCCTGCAGAAAACTGACGTCAGCACGTCGGGCTGGCTCAATTGACATCACTTCCGTGGACAACTTCAGGGCGGAGCCGGGCGACGCCGCCTCCTGGCTTGCAGAGGTGTTGCTGGGGAAAAAAGATATTCCGGATCCAGTCTGACGCCTGGGGAGATATTCTAAGTTAAGGAATCTGCGGCTAGACTGTGGCTCTACCAGATATATCGTTACCGAAGGGAAGTAACTCTTCCATTAATAAGATCCCATGGTATGCAGTGATCCCTGCTGTTATTATTGTTGTTACTATGCTTTCTTTTGTTCACTCACTATGCCTTAGTTGCACACTAAAAAGATGCAAGTAAATAAGATCAGAACATCGGATTTTCCATATATAGCCAGATGTTATCATGTCCCGAGATGAAGGCATCACAACTGTAGTCACATGAGTAAACCTAATGACACTGGAGAGCTATTGCTGGGGATAGGTTGTCTAGATCCAGTCTGAATCTATAAAATTATTCATAAAGTGAGAAATCTACATAAGATGTAGTATCCACTTGAAATATTGTAAGTAACTTTTTCTTCTGCTTGTTTATGATCAGTCATTTATAACTGGTTTTGAGTCTTCTGCCCTCATTACAGATGTAAGGGATCCCGATTGGTAATCCTGGTTTTGGAAGCACTGGTGCACCTCTGGCATGCCAGTTTAGTAGTCCAGTATAGGTTTTGACCTTGTAAATGAGGAATAACAAGGTGCATCTATGCTTCCACTTCACACAGATTCCCACTTTTTTGCCATAGCAGCCAGTTTTCTCCACACACATTTTACAAGGATTTTCCTGGTGAAATCTGAGGAGGGAACTAAAAAATGAACATGTTTTTAATGCACAACTTGTAATTATTTGGCGGCAGAAGCCTCTGTTTTCACAGTTATTATAAATACAATATTATTTAGACTGTCATATGTGTCTTTGGTGTCGAAATAGGTTTTCCTTTTTTTTTTCCATTAGACACTTTAATTGTCAGCCTTTTGTGCTGAACAAAAATGTGCAAACACAAAAAGGTTCTGCTTTTTACATAGTTCAAAGCGTACTTAGAATATTGTGGCCTTATTTCTTTTAGCCTTAGCTACAAGGATTTCTTTGTTGTGCTGTAAGCATCTGATTAGAAGAACAACGTTACTCTGGCCTAGGACTCTACATATTTTTTCAAACTCATTTTTATTTTTCTTTCTAAAGGATTTAGTCCGTTTGCAGACTTTCTTCCCTCGTTCTTCACTCATTCACTTGTTGGTTGATTTGTCTTAAGTGTTTCTTGATGTAATACAGTCCTTGTCCTACCTGCTTTTTCATTTTTGGGTTTGGATGTTCAATCTCCCTACTGGTTCACATTCAAGGAGCTACCGGAGCAATTAGAACTCCCAGAGATTTAGGGAGGTTCGATATGCCTTGGAAAAATAAATATATGACCTGCCTGAAGAACCCTAGTTGGAATATAGGGCCCTAGTGGCTCCCCTTACAAACAAACGCAATCTCACAGATTCATGCAACGCTCACCCAAAAGTGCCTGAAACCCTTAGACCAGCTAAAAGGCAGATGGGAGCAGGACTTTGGGATCACAGAACACGCGGACTGGGAAGGTGCATGGAGATACCCGAAGGAGGTTGCAATCTGGGCGGGTTTCAGGCTCATGCAATTTAAGATACTGCACAGAGCATATTATACATGCACCTGACTGACTACATAGAATGGACAGGACCTCCACTGACAGGTGCCTCTGTGGATACAGCCAAAAGGGAACATTGATACACATTCTGCCGGGCTGCCGAAACTGCAGGCCTTCTGCCGACATGTGGGGCACTGCTTTGAGCAGGTCACAGATCTTAGCATCAAACCTCACAGCACCAGTGGCGTGCTCTCAATGGGCCTTAAACTTGTACTGGTGCATTCAGGCGGAGAGAAAAATACACCTGGCACAAGGTTCCGTGAGCAAATTTGACAACATTTGAGGCTCTTGGGGAGAATTACATGATGTGGAGAATTGACAGTGCCATAGGGAATATGAGCCTATTTATTGTGTAGCAAATGGGCAGATCAGGGGCATCAACTTAGTCAAGTTTCCCCGGCATGACTTTGGACATGGGGTGGGAAGAGGGATAGTCTCTTGGAATGATCATGCTCTTGTGATGCTAGAATTAAAGTACATTCTAATTGGTTCGGTTTCATTTTTTTTTTTACTGCAAACCAATAAAATGGTTTTTTTTTTTGTAAAAGAAATATAACGGGAAGGGATTTTACATTGTGAACTCCATCACAAACACCATAGGGAGTGGGTTTAGATTTTCTGAGACTGAGAGTTTTTTTTGTGGATAACAACAATGTATTAGTCTTAGTAGAGACACAGCACAGTTACACACATCGCGGGCCCTCACAGGGGATGCCGAAAACAACATTAAAGAATTCCAACAAATCCCACCTGCTTCCCTCTCGAACCTCCAACACCTGCAGAGCCTAGCCCATAGTTTGACCACTATTTCCTCCATATCTTCAAATGTTTCTTGGGGTAGCCTCTTGCTTAGTAGATTGGCTCTTCCAAAGTTGTCTGAGCTGTCCATACCTGACCTCCATTCCTGGAGTGGTGAGGCTTCCGGTGACTTCCAGTATTTGGCCACATCTCCATTCACCAGTAGTGTCCCCAATCCCACCAGGATTCATTCCCCTCTTGGGCCTCCCAGGTCCTTCAAAAGGCTGAGCAGCGTGACTCAGGGGGAAGCCTCATTTCGCTGATCCAATACTTCCATTGGTGTCACAAAGATGGACTCCCAGTAACGTATGACGGTGCATTCCCACACACCATATGGTAAAAGCTTCCTAAGCCTCCCAGACACATAGTATAAGAGGGTGCTGAGAATTTATGGGCCATGCACAGGGGTTTGGGCATATAGTATGTGCAGAGAAAGTAATTCAGTTGGATAAGGGATTCGAGTACATGGTGTCATGTATTCCTCCCTCCATTCCGCTTCTACTGAAGGGCCCAGCCACCCCTCCCACCTTTCTTTTAAACACTTAGGTGTGCAAGGGGAATGGTTCACCTGAGAGATCTTCTTAAACAGATCTTGTTAGAGGCGCTCGTAATATCTGTATTTCATTCTGTATATTTGTAATGTTTAAATGTATGTCTAAAATAATCTTTCATTTTAATAAACACTGAGTGGCCATTGAGGGATTACATTGTTAGTGTTTAACCCACACCACCATCTTGAGTAAGCCTACTACTAGTTTTCCTTCTTACCCTGCTAAAGAGGTATATTTGGTGCTCTGTTTGGGTCCAGTAGTAAGGAGACCCATGGACACCAGACATAAAATTGGCTCAGTTAGAGCCCAATAATTCTGAATGGCCTGAGACCGTCCTCCAGTTTCCACATGAACTGCAGTGTTGTTGTCCACTGTTTCAGAAGAAACTAGTCCTATTGTCCATCTCTCCCAGCAACGTGCACCCATAACCTGGAGCAGCGTGTCTGCAGTGACATGGTGGGGGAAACGCTGCATGGTTTGATGTAGATTCCTTACTCCTAAGATGGCAAAACTCGTCTGTGACTCTTTTGGAAAAATTGTGCTTATAGTTTTTACAAAGCTTTGTGCTGCCATGGACCCCGAGGCCTCATGAGAGAAATGTCTTTCATTGGATGACAGTGTGTTACTGCTTGTATTTATTGTCTGGATTTTTTTCCATTCATTCACAGTTCCTTGTAGCCCTGGGTGTAAAAATTGGACTTTCTTAGTAGATGACAGATTATGTTTAAAATGTGGTGTATCTTTGGGAGGTATCTTATGTTTCCTAAAATCTTCTTTCACAGTGATTCTGGCATGAAACACCAGGGAAGGACGTCCATAGTGGCTCCAGTGTGGTGATAAGCTTCGGGAATACTTTCATTTCATGCCATTGATGTAATATTGCTCAGGGGTACAGGGCAGGAGAAGACCTGCTCCTATCTAACTGGGGGGATAAAGTTTGTTTAGTGCGATTCTGTTCCTTTCCCTCAAACCCCACCCAGCCGCCTTCCCCCTCCATCCCAACATCCTCTCTAACTGAGAGTTCCCCAGGTTACTCCATGTACCTCTTACTTTAAGACTTGTCTTTGAGGGAATGAATATCTAGCTTGAGGAGGCTCCCACCATACCGGCTCCCTCCCTTGGCAAACATGGACAGAACTATCTGGCCTGTTATGTCCCATGTCTTTATCCATAGCAATGTTGAGTTACCCTGATGGTGCCTCAAAAGAGACCGATTTGTTTTATTCCAAAAAGCTATTCCTGACCTTCTTTCATTTCTTCATATTTCCCTGAGAACACCCATGCAGCAAATTTAGCAGCACTTCTCTCTCACACCAATCATTTCTGACTATGACATCTATCTATGGGAGTAAAAAGTTGCCAGGTGACAGCCCTCTGACAATCCGATTTTATCTTTTTCCCTGCTAGGATTTGTCCCTGCCTTTCTCAGAGGGCCAGGACAATTTCTCCAAATTCACAATGGAGATGGTTCGTCAGTACATGCAGGAGGAAGAAATGCGGGCAGCTCATCAATCTTCACTGCTACGTTTACGTCAGAGAGCACTGAAGGAAAAAACCAAAGCTGAGCTTGCATGGCTGGAACATCAGAAGAGGTAGGAGAGGAGATTGGCAGAACATGTCCATGGAGTTAGTGTGCTGAAATAAAGAACCCGATTCTGGGAGCGCATCTGCAGATCCACCATGGGTTATAGTAATGGCAAATGTATTTACTTATGATTCTACTGTTTTATAGTTCAGATTACTCATAGTTCATGTATTTTAGGACTAAAGAACTTGCTCAGTCAGTAATAGAAAATTTCAGATGCGTATAGCATGGTTTTTGCCATTGATCACATATGAGTATAGTTTCCTTTCGGTCATGCTTAGGTGCTCCTTATGTATTATTGCAGTGAGGTACCAAATAAAGAACGATGTGTCCCACCAGCTTATGCAATAGATTGACTTCCCTCTGGTGAAATCCTTACATTACCCTGCTATCAACAGTCACAACCACAAACAAACTTATATCAAACTAGTTTCTTAAAAATTGCTCTCCCCTCAATGTGTCAACATCCCAACAGTTAGCTCTAAGTTCTGCCCTTCTGTCACCAAGCACCATAAATATAGTTATGTTTTTTTCCATTTAGCTAACAGTAGCTCGTTTTAGCTTCTCTTGCCCACTTGCATTAAAATGGCCTAAGATCCAGTCATTTGGGATGTTCCCTGAAAATTGCCCTCTCTGTGCCCGAAGGTCATACATAACACGTTGGTCCAAAAGAACCTCTATGATGGGGAAAATGAGTCACCCGATGTGAGACCATGTTTCCATACCAGGCCCCCTCCATCCACAGGGGAATACACAGCAGATCTGGCATGTTAACATTTTTAGCAGAGCCTTGTGCAGCAGAGACCGGTACAATCAACTAGTAGTTCTGTTGTGAAAATCGCTTGGAATTTTGAAAATGTTGCTGA
Organism: Lissotriton helveticus; assembly: GCF_964261635.1. NCBI lineage: Eukaryota > Metazoa > Chordata > Amphibia > Caudata > Salamandridae > Lissotriton > Lissotriton helveticus. Next base: position 1,938,261,737 of record NC_136057.1, on the reverse strand, counting down.
GTATCAAAAAACTGAAACTTGTCAGATGCACAGAGCTCACCCACCAAGAACTATCTGCCATACATGCTTAATGCCTGATCTTTTTGTTTAGCCAATAAATAGAAAGAGTACAAAAACCCATTGTTTCCAAGAAGGTATTCTAGCAAAAGAACATCTGAAAGAGACACGTTAGTGATAGATTCCTTACCTTAGAATATCCCCAGGCGTCAGACTGGATCCGGAAATTTTTGCATAGCAGTACCCTTGCGCGTCGGTAGGCGTCGTCTGCGGCTCCGCGTCCGTCGTGGGCGCCGTGATGACGTCGTCGGAGTACTCACAGCTATTTGTTTAAACTGCGTTTATGTTGTTGCACTGTTCTTGTTTTTAACAAGGAAGGGGCTTATGCCCAATAAAGTAATTTTTTTTAAAGCTCCCTATCCTGTTTTAACCATCACATTCATCTTCATTTTTTTGCACTGCACTTTCCCATCAGATCATCATCATTTGGTCTAATCTAGTAATTGTAGGTCATTACCCCATGCCAAAGATGGGGGTATGCCGTATGTCTCAATGATCAAGAGACAGAATACCCTGGCAGGATTACCAAATGAAAACTATGATCCAAACAAGTTATTGATGGGAATCCATAATGGGTTTTGATTAGCAATTACAGGTGGCCCTTTTCTTGGCAATCTGGTCTGTTGTTCATAACTGTTAGCCACTTCTTTATCTTGATGTACTTTTTAGACATTAGACATGAAGGTATTTTGAAAGATATTCAGATCAGGTTTCTGATTTAGACCTCTAAGTTTGTTTGTTGTTCATACTTAGACGCCGCCTCCGCGTGCTGACGTCAGTTCTTCTTTTTTCTGCGCCAGCAGCGCAGATCCGGAAAAAGTGGTACCTTAGTATTTTTTGACTAAACTTTTTTTTATCTCTTTTGATCGTTCTTTTTCGAGTCTTCAACTCCGAACGGTGCCGGTAGGGATGCCAGGTTTCAAGCCTTGTGAGGATTGCGACTGGCTGATGTCGGTCACCGATCCTCACCGTCGGTGTCTCCACTGTCTCGGCGTCGACCACGACCACAAGACCTGTTTCGACTGCCGGGCCCTGACTTCGAAAGCTAGGCGGGAGCGGTCCCGCAAGCGACTCGAACTCCGGCAGTCGGCCCCGTGCCGAGAGAGGTCCCGGTCTGGACGGAGGTCGAGGGACCGGTCGCGGGAGCGGAGCCATCATAGCTCCGGGAGTCGACATCACTTCTCTGGGTCGAAGTCGTCAGGTAAGCATAAGAAGTCGAAGAGACGTCATCGCTCTTCCGACGCCCCCCGATGCTCGCTCGACGCGGCCGAGGGGTTCTGGTGACACCGCCCACGCGGCTCCGTCGGAGTCGCAGGCGCCGCGCCCGGCCCCATACCCTCCGGTCCCTGGGCCGCGCGCGACGCCGGAGGAGATCGAGCGGTTCCTCATGGCCATGAGGTCCCTCACTCCCCCGGCGGGCTCCGCAGCGCCTTCGGGCCCAGCGGACCCGTCTGGGGGCCCTAGCGGGTCGGGGGCTCCGGCCCCGACGCCGTCGACTGCCTCGGCGCTGCCGGCGCCTTCGGGCCCGGCGCCGCAGGGTCCCACTGGATCCGGTTCCGGATCCGGGTCGCCGCCTGTGGACATAACGACCTCCCCGGCGCCGACCCCTCAGGTGTCGCCCCCGGCGCCGTCTTCGGGCGGCACCGTCCCTGAGGCCTCCCTCGACCCGGCTCCGGCGCCGGTGCGGCGCCGCTGGGCGCCGCTTCAGACGCCGTTCTGAGAGTTTATCTTTCATGAGCCGGCCCCATCATTTGACACCCCTGGGTACCAGGAGATGGGTCATGAGGAGGATTGGGAGGGGTCTGAGGACCCTCTGACACGGAAGTGTCAGTCTCAAGAGGACTGGACAGGTGAACTTGGGGATGCCAGTGGTTTGGACACATCACCAGACACTGGCTTTGTCTCCCCCCCTACCGTGGCTACGGAGGAGGGGGCAACCTATAGTGTGGTGCTGACGCGGGCGGCCAAAGCCTTGGGCCTTGAGCTCCCCGTCTCGGCCGTGAGGACTAACCTCCTCACTGAGGTCCTTAAACCGCAGTTAAGCTCGGCCGAGCCTCTGCTGCCGTTTAATGAGGCCTTGACCGACGTTCTTTTGGGCACTTGGTCCAGGCCCGCTACAGGTTCGCCTTTAGATAGGAACGTGGCCAGACGCCACCGCCCGGCCCCAGGCGACCCTTGTTTCCTGTCCACCCACCCCACCCCTGAGAGCCTGGTGATCTAGGCCTCGAATTCCCAGACCGCATTCCCGTCTGCTCCGCCTGACAGGGAATCCAAGAGGTATGAGCAATACGGCAAGAAGGTATTCTCTTCCCTCAGTTTGGGACTACGGTCTTCCAACACCGCATGCCTCTTGGGCCGCTACACCCACTCCCTGTGGGACACGGTTGCGGACGTGCTGCCAGAATGCCCGTTGGAGGTACGGGCTAAACTCGGCCAAGACCTTGTGGAGGGCCGAGTTGCGGCACGTTATTCAGTTTGGTGTGGACTAGATACCACCGATTCACTGGGCAGAGCGATGGCAACGACGGTGGCGATTCGTCGCCACGCCTGGTTGAGATCCGCCAACTTCTCGGCTGATGTCCAGAATACACTGATGGACATGCCGTTTGATGGCCGTTGCCTTTTTGGCGACAAGGCAGACCATGCGCTTGAGCGCTTTAAGGACTCCAGGGCTACGGCCAAGTCCTTGGGCCTCTCGGCCCCATGCCAGCAATCGGCTGACTTTCACTCCTTTCGTGGCCACGGAAGGGGTGTTCCCACACGTGCTGCCAGCCAAGCGCCGCAAGGTAATACCTAACGCGGTGGCGGCCGTGGAAACCGCTGTGGCGGCGGTCGGGGTCAACGGCAAGGTCAGTCCACACCTTCCCCCGCGGCATCCGCCTCAGAACCCTCCTAGTCCGTGCTTTCAGGCCCATGTGTCGCAAGTGGGGGGCAGGGTTCGCCATCACCTCCTCCACTGGCACACTGTCACTTCGGACAAGTGGGTGCTGCAAACCGTCCGAAGGGGCTACTCCCTCCCCTTCGAGACGACCCCTCCAGCCATGCCACCGCAATACCATCGAGTATCGGGGGATCATTTGCGACTTCTGCAGGAGGAAGTTACGGCCCTCTTGGCCAAGGGGGCCATCGAGCGCGTTCCTGGGCCAGAAGTAGGGTGTGGTTGTTACTCCCACTACTTTCTGGTACCCAAGAAGGGCAAAGGGGGCCTACGCCCTATCTTGGACCTCCGGAACGTCAACGGCTTCCTCCGGAAGGAGAAGTTCAAAATGCTGACACTGGCTCAGGTCCTAGCTGCCCTGGACCCAGAAGACTGGATGGTAGCGTTGGACTTGCAGGACGCTTATTTCCACATCCCCGTCCTGCCGGCCCACCGGCGCTACCTGCGGTTCACGGTTGGCTACGAGCACTTTCAGTTTACCGTGCTCCCCTTCGGCCTTACCAGCGCCCCACGGGTGGTGGTCGCAGCTCATCTGCACAGGTTAGGGGTTTCAGTCTTCCCCTACCTCGACGACTGGTTGTTGAAGGCGGGCTCGCCCCAGACAGTCGTCAGCCACCTCCAGACTACGGCAGACCTCCTGCACCATCTGGGGTTCTCCCTCAATGTGCCGAAGTCGCACCTGTGCCCCTCTCAGAAGCTCCTTTTCATCGGAGCGGTTCTGGACTCAGCGCAGTTTCGGGTTTATCCTCCCGAACAGCGGGTCCGGGATATTCAGGCTCTGATTCCACTCTTTCAGCCTTTATCCCGGGTCTCGGTCAGGTTGACGCTGCGGCTTCTGAGGCTGATGGCCTCCTGCATCCTACTGGTGCATCATGCCATGTGGCGGATGCGGGCTCTGCAGTGGGACCTGAAGTTTCAGTGGGCCCAGCATCAGGGCAATCTGTCCGACCACGTCCTGATCTCGGAGGGCACTGCGAGACAGCTGCAGTGGTGGCTCACGGACCGCTATTGGGTCAGCGGCAGATCCCTCTCCATTCCCCAACCGGAGCACGTGGTTGTGACGGACGCGTCCCTCCAGGGCTGGGGAGGTCATATGGGAGAGGCGGAGACCAGAGGCCTCTGGTCTCCGGCAGAGGCCCGGCTCCATATCAAGCTTTTGGAGTTGCGGGCGATTCGTCTAGCACTGAAGGCATTCCTCCCCTCTGTCCGGGGAAGTGTAGTGCAGGTGTTCACGGACAACACCACTGCCATGTGGTACTGCAACAAACAGGGCGTGGTGGGGTCGTGGATCCTTTGCCAGGAGGCTCTGCGCCTCTGGCAGTGGCTGGAATGCCAGGACGTGACCCTGGTGGCTCAACACCTGGCAGGTTCTCTGAACGCCAGGGCGGACGAGCTCAGCCATCGGTGCATGATGAATCACGAATGGCGTCTGAACTCGGACGTGGCGCAAGGCCTCTTTTAGCGATGGGGAGAGCCTTGGTTAGATCTATTCGCCACCGAAGAGAACGCGCAATGTCATCAGCTTTTCGTCGCGAGTGGAGTTGCGGTCTGTTGTACGCCTTTCCGCCCATACCACTTCTGCCCAGAGTGCTGAAGAAGCTCAAGCGCGACCGGGCCCAAGTCATCCTTGTGGCTCCGGACTGGGCACGAAGGTACTGGTATCCAGAGCTTCTCAGTATGTCAGTCGATCTTCGGGAGGACCTTCTGTCGCAGCAGCTGGGGACGGTCCTCCACCCGAACCTGTCCAGTCTCCACCTCCATGCTTGGAGATTGAGCGGCGACAGTAGAGGCCATTTGACTTGCCTCCTGAAGTCTGTAATGCCATTCTGGCAGCCAGGCGTCCCTCCACAAAGTCGGTATACGCCTGCAGGTGGAACAGATTTGTGGCACAGCAAAGGCTGTGGATCCTCTTGCTGCCCCTCTCTCTGAGGTTCTTCTCTTCCTTCTTTCTCTTGCCCAGCAGGGCTTTGCTCTGGGCACTATCAAGGGCTACCTTTCTGCCCTTTTAGGCTTTCTAAGGCTGCCTGATCAACCTTCTTTGTTCAAGTCCCCTATTGTAAATCGCTTTCTGAAGGGCATCACACACACGTTCCCTCCTGTTCCGTTTGTGATGCCTCAGTGGGACTTGAACCTGGTTCTTACATTTCTGATGTGCGCTTCCTTTGAGCCACTTCACAACTGTCCTCTCCGCCTTCTTACTTTGAAGACTGCTTTCCTGGTTGCCATCACCTCTGCCAGGAGAGTGAGTGAGCTCCAGGCCCTTTCTTGTACTCCTCCTTTCCTTTCTGTCCATCCGGACAAGGGTGTGTTGCGTACTAAGCCATCTTTCCTGCCCAAGGTTGTCACGGCCTTCCACATCGGGCAGTCTATCACCTTGCCCACCTTCTTTCCGCCACCGCATCCCTCTAAAGAGGAAGAGCGGCTCCACCGTCTGGACCCAAAACGTGTGCTTTCATTCTACTTGGATCGCACACGCCAGTTCCGGTTGGATGACCAACTCTTTGTTGGTTACGTGGGCGCTAAGAAGGGGAAAGCGGTGCACAAGAGGACCATCTCTCGGTGGATCATCTTGCGTATCCAGGCATGTTATTCCTTGGCTAAAAAGGAGCCCCGTGTTGGATTGCTGGCTCATTCCACCCGAGCCATGGCAACTACGACTGCCCTGGGCCGGGGAGTGCCCTTGCAGGACATTTTGCCAGGCGGCTACGAGGGCCTCGCTGCACACGTTTGCAAGACACTACTGCCTGGAGAGTCAAGTCCGGAGGGATGGCTTCTTTGGCCGTTCCGTCCTCCAGGAATTTCTGGTGTGATTATTGGTTCGCAGACCCACCACCGGGGTTGGTATTGCTGGGGTATCTATTCTAACGTGTCTCTTTCAGATGCACAAGTTACTACTTGTGTAACGATATATCTGTAAGAGACATTAGTTAGTGATAGATTCCTTACCGACCCACCCATCCTCCCCGTTCTGCGAACCGATATCTAGGGTTCAGGTCATCGCCTTTCAGGGCCCTAGTTTCAATGGCACCAGTGTTGGTTTTTAACATGGCTCAGCGCTTCTGGCGCGGGAAAAGCTGTGTCTAAGAACTGACATCAGCACGCGAAGACGGCGTCTAAGTACTCAGACGACGTCATCACGGCGCCGACGACGGACGCGGAGCCGCAGACGACGCCTACCAACGCGCAAGGGTACTCTTACACAAACAATTTCGGATCCAGTCTGACGCCTGGGGATATTCTAAGGTAAGTTATCTTTCACTAACTAATGTCTCTTACAGATATATAGTTACACAAGTAGTAACTTGTGCTACAGTACCATCAAGGGAAATCTATGTTAAACCCTTCTTGCATTTCTACAAGTGAAAAGCCCATGCGCTTACGTGAGCAAGGACTATTATATCCTATTCTCCATGCAACACACAAACAGATCCACCTGAGGGCATGTTTCAAAATGTTAGAGTAGATCTTCAAACCCGCATGTCTCTTTTTTCTGCACACTGAAAGTACAGGCATAAGTGTTTTGCTCTGTGTCTTGACCAGCAGAAAAGAATAGCAGTGCACTACAACCCTGCCCAGGGACTCTCAAAGTGTGATTTTTGAAACCTCTTAGCTAGAAAGGATCTACTTGATTCATGTATGTTCTTAACCAGGTTGGATGAAACATCCCTCAGGGAGGAGGATTTAAGGGGGTTCTGCTCTAAAAGTCTCCCCTTTGTGATATTCTGTATACTACTTCTACAGCAACAGTTTCTTTGTCTTCTCTTGAAAAATACCTGTTATTGGATGAACATCCTGTGCATTTCCTTGTATTAGACCTGTAAGCTATAGTTTTAGCATATTAATGCTGGTTCTGCTTGTTGCTGCTAATCCTCCTTCCCTATTTTGCCTGTTTCAAAGAGATACTTCATAGATAACCACAGATTCCTCACCCTTTAAATATCCCCAGGCTGGATCTGGAGAACTTCGACAGTGATGCTCCCTCTTGCCAGTAGGTGGCATCGCACAGCTCCTTCTTGATTGCGTGCCACCCTGGAAATGACAAAGTGTAGCCACATATGTGCACCACCCGCACACTGACTTCTGATGGATACTTCTAACTGCAGATCTCTAATCTTTCGAATATTCCTCAGGAGTTAGAAACGATTTGGAAACTTTTAGAATAGTTCTCCTGTGAGCCAACAGCTGGCTTAATGCACATCAATGCCAATCTTATTCCGCTCCAGAAGTTACAAGTGGAGCTGCATATAAGCTTCACCCATGTGCGCTGATGTCAGTTTCTTTCTGCGCCTTCAGACACTGATCTGGAGCTTCTCCCTGGTCTTTACTAGACTTTTTCGAAACCTTTTACCAGTGTGCAAGAGAAGTGTAACCACATTAAAACAGGGTTTAAACCATGCAGGAACTGTTGTACACAAATGTCTGTGATGTATCCTCACAAAGTCCTGTTTGTGATGCCTGGGGCAGGATCACGGGCCTGTGATGACTGTGCTCATATGAACCTGAAAGCCACACAGAACCATTTTTCCAGACACTACAGTGCCAACAAGACTACATGCTATGACTGTAGGAGAGCGGGGTCTGCAGTCCTAGAGTCACCCCAGATTTTTGCTTTTTGCTTCACTGGATTACGACTTTCCCTGGCTGTGGGCCTGCCAATCAGACCCACAGCCTAGCTGTTCTCTCTCTAAATTGACAACCATGTACTTTAGGTGCATTTACCAATTGGTACTGGGCCACCTTATCAGTCCCTGTACAGTGTACTTTAGGTATCCAGGGCATAGGTGTACCCAGGGCCTACCAGGGGCTGCAGCATGTATTATGCCACCCCTGGCTGGCCATCCAAAACTGACACAACTGGCTGCAAGACAGCTGGGGCAAGGTGGTGTAATCACCCTTTGCTATAGATATAGTATACCTATATCTAACCCTAAGATGGACACATATATTCCTATCAGTCACTCCTATGGCAGGCCTTATCAATCCTGAAGGCAGAGTGCTTGGAATTATGTGAGATGGTGCTCTGGCATGAGCTGAGCCCGTCTGCAGCTTGCGGAACCAAGTCCTAATAGCTGTTCCATGATAACGCTATACCATATACTCTTAAGTGCATTATAATCCTCGCGGTTGAATGCTAACTCTGGTATAACATTATCAAAACATGTCGAGTAAGGTGTCATACGAATTGGAATACTACCCCCTCGCCAATTCTGACGACGGGGGTAGTATTCCACCCTTCTAGAGGGACACGACATGTATGTAACTGTGAACCCCGGTTAAAGTTAACTCGAGCCTTGGCATCACAAAATGGATGCTGCCACCACAGACACAAGTCTGACCTCCTGCTGCTGGGAGTCCTTCCAGCGAGGGAGGCTTGGACAAAGGGTTTCCTGCCTTGGGAGGTGCTAGCACCACCCCAGACGGGATTTTGTGTATTGGGTAAGATAGGCCTGAAAGGAATGAGACATGCCTGGGGCACACAAGGTGTCCTGTGCATAAACCAGTTCAAACCAGTTGCTGGGGCATCCCTGCCCCAGCTCTGGCGCGAAACCGGACAAAGGATGTCCCACCCAGGGGAGGGACCTAGTCACCAGTACAGCCCCCTTTAGCAGGATAAAGGTAGGAGCTGGTCCCATTCCAAATTAGATTAATCCTGAACTACTCTACAAAAAGAAACTCTGGACTTCGACGTTCTGCTCCACAGAAGACTGAAGAAATCTCCCTTGTGGGCAAGGAGTGTCCACCCTGCAACTGCAGGCACCATCGAGCGTCCAGCGGCTTCACTTTGTCGTCTTCCCTCGAGGATCCAGACTTCAGAGCCCGACGAGACCCGGATTCCCAGACCTCAACTCACATCTGCAGCACAGCTGAGACCCGTGGGTGCGACGAGACACGTGGGACTGGCCAGCTTGAAAGAAACTGCACTTCGCTTCCAGCACAACTCCAGAGGTAAACTCGACCAAGTGCTTTGGGGATTGAGAAGCCCCAGCCCCGAGCAGCTCCTGCACCGAAGATCAGCCCTCCAGCTTCCACGAGATCTGCGTGGTGCCCTTCTGCTTGTTTGCTGCTCGACGCGTTGTCTGGTCACTTGCCGGCTGGCTAGTGGCCTCCTAGACGACGAACCTTGGAATCTTCACTGCTGGTCTGGTTGCTCCAGACTGGCCCTTGCTCCCTTCCAAAAGAGGAGCACCCCGGACTCTCCTAGTCCGCACCAGACGCCTTTTCCACTCACCGCTTGGGATGCCTTTGCCAAGGCCTGTTGATGCCGAATCCGGGACCAACACCGCCGACAGCGAGAGCCTGCGTGGGACAGCTCGTGCCTCCATCCTGGTCGTCGAAGACACCTCCTGGTCCACGTGGCTGCAGAGTCAAGCGTCCACTCTTCACTTGATCGCGACGACGACATCTGGTTCCTTCCTGGTTCCAATCCAGTCACTGGCTAGTGACTGTGAACATTGTCCCCTCTGCTTTCAGGTCTTCAGCCTCACTGATCCACCCTTGGATCACACCGGACATCTTCCTCCTGGTCGCCTGCAGCATCTTTTCCTCCAGGCTTCATAGGCTCCAACGCCGGAACCCGACACAACTTTGCACCTATGCACCCGCAGCCCGTGGGTGAGGTAACAAGAGCATTTCGGTGCTCAAGGGTAGATAGACTCTCCAGTTCCACAGTTGTTTTAGTCCTACCTAGTCAGGATTGTCCGTACTCACCTTTTTCTTGAACTGTACTGTCCATAGACGTTGTTACGCATCTCGCGTGTGAGTTCACACTCTGCACACGTGTTCCGTGGGCCTCCTATTACTTACCTAAAGTTAGGGTAGCGTGGTCCCATCGATCCTACAGCCTCTGGACAGCTCCATTCCTTCTATCGATTTCCTTATACCATTTACTTAGTATATGGTTTGCCGTGCCCCTAGGGCACCATTGTAATTGTGTGCAACTTATCGTATTTTTCCTAAGAGATTGTCATGTGCTTAGCCCTCTGACCTCATAAAGAGTTCAAGTTCAGAAATGTATATAGCGCACTACTCACCCAGAGGGTCTCAAGGCGCTTGGGGGAGGGGGGTGCATTTACTTATCGAATATCCAAGTTTTTAGTTGTTTTCTGAAGGAGAGGTGGTTCTGAGTAAGGCGGAGGTGGGTGGGGAGAGAATTCCAGGTCTTCGCCGCTAGGTAGGAGAAGGATCTGCCCCCCATGGTGGATCTATGGATGCGTGGGATTGCGGCGAGGGCTTGATTGGATGATCGTTGTTGGCGGGTGGGGGTGTAGAAGGTCAGTCGTGTGTTGAGGCATTCCGGTCCAAGGTCATAGAGGGCTTTGTGTGCGTGGGTGAGGAGACGAAACGTTATTCTCTTGTTGACGGGGAGCCAGTGGAGGTCTTTCAGGTGACCGGAAATGTGAGCTTGACGAGGAATGTCCAGTATGAGTCTGGCTGAGGCATTTTGGATGCGTTGGAGTTTTTTCTGTAGTTTGGCTGTGGTTCCTGCGTAAAGGGTGTTTCTGTAATCCAGACGGCTGGTGACCAGGGCGTGGGTGACTGTCTTTCTTGTTTCGGTGGGGATCCAACAGAAGACTTTTTTGAGCATGCGTAGGATGTTGAAGCAGGATGATGAGACGGCGTTGACTTGTCTGGACATCGAGAGAGAGGAGTCTAGGATGAAGCCTAGGTTGCGTGCGTGATCCGTAGGTATGGGTGCGGTTCCCAGGGCAGGTGGCCACCAAGAGTTGTCCCAGGCATGGGGGGATGAACCTAAGATGAGGACTTCCGTTTTGTCCGAGTTTAGTTTAAAACAGCTGTTCTTCATCCACTCGGCTACTTCTTTCTTTCATTCCTTCGTGTAGGTTGGTTTTCACGCTGTTTGGGTCTTTGGTGAGAGAGAGGATCAGCTGGGTGTCGTCTGCGTAGGAGATGATGTTGAGGTTGTGTTGGCGCGCGATGGATGCGAGGGGGCACATGTATACGTTGAAGAGGGTGGGGCTGAGTGATGATCCTTGTGGTACGCCGCAGATGACATCGGTGGCCTCTGATCTGAAAGGGGGGAGGCGGACTCTCTGGGTTCTTCCGGCGAGAAACGAGATGATCCAGTCCAATGCTTTTCCTTGTATTCCGATATTGTTGAGACGTTGTATGAGGGTGCTGTGACAGACTGTGTCGAAGGCTGCGGAGAGGTCAAGTAGGATGAGGGCAACCGTTTCTCCGTTGTCCAGTAGTGTTCGAATGTCGTCTGTTGCTGCGATGAGGGTGGTTTCGGTGCTGTGTTTGGCTCGGAAGCCGGACTGTGAAGGGTCGAGGGATTTGTTGGATTCGAGGAAGGCGGCGAGCTGACTGTTGACGGATTTCTCAATGACTTTGGCAGGGAATGGGAGGAGCGAGATGGGGCGGTAGTTCTTAAGTTCAGTGGGATCTGCTGTGGGTTTCTTCAGAAGGGCGCTGAGTTCGGCATGTTTCCAGCTTTCCGGGAAGGTAGCGGAGTTGAGGGAGCAGTTGATGACATCGCGGAGATGGGGTGCGATGATAGAGTCTGCTTTGTTGAAAATGTGGTGGGGACAAGGGTCGGTTGGCGATCCTGAGTGGATGGAGTTCATCAGGCGGATGGTGTCTTTGGTGGTGATTGGGTTCCAGGCGTGGAGGTTGTTAGAGTGCGGTTTAGGTTTGGGGGTGGGTGAAGTGGGCTGGTCTTCGGATTTGTTTTTGAAGCTGTTATGTATGTCGGCGATTTTGTTGTGGAAGAATGAGGATAGAGAGTCGCAGAGGTCTTGGGAGGGGGTGATGTCGTTGGTGCCGGCGGTGGGGTTGGTAAATTCTTTGACGATGTTGAATAGTTCCTTGCTGTTTTGGGCGTTGTTGTCAAGTCGATCCTTGAATGCTGATTTCTTGGTGGTTCGGATGAGTTGGTGGTGTTTGCGGGTGGCGTTCTTAAAGGAGGCCAGGTTGTCAGGTGTAGGGTTTTTTCTCCAGGCTTTCTCGAGGGTACGACAGAGCTTCTTGGATTTCTTAAGGTCGTCGTTGAACTAAGGGGCTTTTTTGCTACCTTGCTTGATTTGATGGTATTTCAAGGGTGCTAGTTCCTCTGCGCTGTGGGTGATCCATTGTGTGATGTTGGTGGCTGCTTGGTTTGGGTCAGATGATTTGGCAGGGGGGTTTTGGTGAAGCGATGTGAGGAGCTGGGCGGTGGTAATTTTGTTCCAGTTTCTTCGGGGAATAGGTTGTGGAGGGTTGTGGGTCGAGGTCTTTTTGTAGTTGAAGTGAACGCAGCTGTGGTCCGTCCAATGGAGAGTTGTGGTGTGATCGAAGGAGATGTGCATGCTGGAGGTGAAGATTGGGTCGAGCGTGTGTCCGGCAAGGTGGGTGGGGGTGTCAACAAGTTGTTTGAGTCTGAGATTGGCTAGGTTGTCTAGAAGGTTGGTGGTATTGCTGTCGTTTTTCTTTTCCATGTGGAAGTTCAGGTATCCCAGTAGGATGTAGTTCTCGGAGGGGAGGGCATGTGGGCTGATAAAGTCAGTGATGTCTTCGCTGAATTGTGTACGGGGTCCTGGTGGTCTGTAGATGAGGGTGCCTCTGAGTGTGGTCTTGGGGTCGGTGAGGATCTGGAAGTGAAGATGTTCGGCGGTAGTGAGGTTATCGTCGGAGCTGGTTGTGATGCGGATGGTATTTTTATGGACGATGGCGATGCCTCCTCCTGTTTGGTTGGTGCGGTCTTTCCGGATGATCTTGTAGCCGTCCGGGATGGCTATGGCGATGTCGGGAGCTGAAAAGGTTTCTGTAAGGAAGGCGACGTCCGGAGATGTGGTGTCGAGTAGGTTCCAGAGTTCAATGGAGTGTTTGTGGATCGAGCGGGTGTTGAGGAGGATGCACTTCAGGTGGTTGTTGTCGGGGCACTGTTTGGAGTTTGTGGATTTGGTGTGGGTCCTGATGCATTTGAATTTGCAGGAGTGGCAGGTGAAGGGTCCATGGGTGTGTCTCGGGGCAGCCAGGTAGCATTGTGGTGAGCGGCCGGGGTTTAGAGCTGTGAGGGTTGCGGCGTCGTATGTAATGCGGGCGGAGTGGATTTTGCGGGGGCCAGGGTGTCTGGCTCTGGGCGCGGTCCAGGCGCGGACGGGCGTAGACGGGCTTACCTTTGGCGCGTATGGGGCGCGTATGGGGCGCGTCCGCTGCGCGTGGACGCATCTATCATATGTGGATGGCGGAGGGGGCGGGGGCAAGGGAGGAGCAGCTGGGAGGCGGGAGCGGGGTGGAGAGCCGGGCTGGGAAGGCACAAACAACAAACAACAAAAATGGCAGCAAGCCAAAAGTCGCACAGGACGAGACCCCAACACTCCTTAATAAAAGGGAAGCGTCACCGGCACAATCAGGCACAAGTAATTCAAAGGCAGCAGTGCACAAATCGATAAACAATGCAAGCGCAGCTTAGCAGGCAGCTACGATAGCACTACGATCTAAATATATTCAAGCCGCTAATAAGGCAAAAATGGTTGCAGGGGCAATGCGAGCAATGGGCAGCTGATAGTGAGGGCAAGGAGCACTCAGGCAGTATAGCGCTACGATACCAGACTGGGATCAGGGAGCAGCGTGAGGAGCGACCGCTTCTGAGGGTCTCAGGGCGGTCACAGCGCTGGGGCGAGAGGGGAGAGCCTAATCACTCTGTGGGAGGGAGGAGCAGCTGGGAGGCGGGAGCGGGGTGAAGAGCCGGGCTGGGAAGGCACAAACAACAAACAACAAAAATGGCAGCAAGCCAAAAGTCGCACAGGACGAGACCCCAACACTCCTTAATAAAAGGGAAGCGTCACTGCCACAATCGGGCACAAGTAATTCAAAGGCAGCAGTGCACAAATCGATAAACAATGCAAGCGCAGCTTAGCAGGCAGCTACGATAGCGCTAGGATCTAAATATATTCAAGGCGCTAATAAGGCAAAAATGGTTGCAGGGGCAATGCGAGCAATGGGCAGCTGATAGTGAGGGCAAGGAGCACTCAGGCAGTATAGCGCTACGATACCAGACTGGGATCAGGGAGCAGCGTGAGGAGCGACCGCTTCGGAGGGTCTCAGGACGGTCACCAGATCAGAGGTGACCGTCCTGAGAGTTCAGAGGTGTTTGTTATTAATAAATACATTGTTTATTTTCATAACAACCTGTGTGGTGTCCTTTCATCTGGTATTCAAGGGGTTATATTGTGGTAAAACAGCTGGCTTCACATGCCAAAAGAGTTTAGCCTAAGACTGCTTTGTCCATGCTACCATTAGGATAGCTGGTCTATAAGGTTGACTTACAACCAATCACCATAAGGGTTGTTTGGACTGATACAAGGTGATCACTAGAACTAGTGAGCATCATATATCAGGCCAACTTCCCACATTGGTGTGCAGCGGTTGGGATTTGAGCTTGCTGTTGTTTTTACCAAATATAATCTTGAAATATCATTTGAAAGATCACATAAGGTACTCCAGGTACATATAACAAGCTTAGAAATACTCTGAGTTCTACTGAACCAGCTGTTGTAGTAGAAAGGGCCTAGCACACCCTGACTATAACTCTTAGCAAGGGATCAGTAGGAAAACCCATAGTGTAGGTAGGTGCATCACTTACACCTCACTAGAAAGCATGTCTACCCATGGAGAGACTTCGGAGACTCCCCTAGTGGTTAGTGACCCTCCACAGGTCCTTTCCAGATATGCAGCTCTCAGTTTCCAGGAGATGAGACAATTGTGTACCTCCAGGAAATTGAAACAGGGTTCTCACCCTACCACTCCTTTTCTGTTAGGTCTCTTAGAGACATATGATGCTAGAAGGGTTTCTAACACAGGCCCCTCTAATCCAGATGGGAGCTTGCCCCCCTTAGAAGGTACACCTGGTGATCCAGACTCCAACCTCCCTGAAGATAGTAGGGAAGAAGGGGATGTATCTGAGGATGAGGCAGAAAATGGGCAACCTTTAGTCAGCAGACTTACAAGGGCCAACTTAGACCTACATAGGGAAGGAACTGGGGGAGCCCCAGTGCCATCCACTAGCAGGCCTAACTTTGGGGTTAGGAGAGATAGATCTCCTTCTAGGGACTCCAACAGATCTGTGCACTCTCATGCATCTGCTCAGAGGAGAATGACTTCCCCTCAGAGGAGAGAGCATGAAGCAAAGATGAGGGAGGCTAATCTGAGGATCCAAAGGGAAGAACTTGCCCTTGCCAAAGAAAAGCTTGCCTTTGCTAGAGAGCAACTGTTGAGTGGGGTAGTCCCCACTGGTGGCAGCAATATCCCTAGGGATAAAGAAAGGGGTTTTGATACTAGAAACCTGAGTAAAATAGTGCTCTCCTATAAGACAGGAGATGGCATCCACAAGTGGATAACTGCTCTGGAGAGGGCATGCAAAGTACAGCAGGTACCCCAGAGTCAGTGGGCAGCTATATTGTGGCTCTCCTTTGAAGGTAAAGGTAGAGATAAGCTCCTCACTGTTAGAGATGAGGATGCTAATGATTACCAAGTCTTGAAAACTGCACTTATTGATGGGTTTGGCTTAACAACTGAACAGTACAGGTTAATGTTCAGAGACACCCAGAAAACTCAGGCTCAAGATTGGACTGACTTTGTTGATTGTGCCACTAAGGCTTTGGAAGGCTGGTTACTGGGAAGTAAAGTTACTGATTACACAGGATTGTATAATCTAATTATGAGAGAGCAAATCTTAAATAATTGTCAGAACCAGTTGTTGCATCAGCACTTGATTGACTCAGATTTGACCTCTCCCCAAGAATTGGGAAAGAAGGCAGACAGATGGGTCAGGACAAGGGTCAAGCAGCAGAACCAGGGTGGTGGCCAGAAGAAAGCAGACCAGAAGGGTAATAATGAGAATAAGCAAAATGACCAGAAGTCTTCAACAGGGCCCCAACAATCTAAGGAGGGTGGGTCCCAGAA
Source organism: Lissotriton helveticus (assembly GCF_964261635.1). Lineage (NCBI taxonomy): Eukaryota > Metazoa > Chordata > Amphibia > Caudata > Salamandridae > Lissotriton > Lissotriton helveticus. The sequence goes on along the minus strand of NC_136057.1, from coordinate 1,938,245,839 downwards.
TTACCAAAAGAAGAAGAATGATGGTCCTAAGAAACCACGGTGCCAATACTGTAAAAGTAAAACTCACTGGTTTAGTGAGTGCACCAAGAAAGGCCAAACTCCTACCACTACTGTCCCTAAGACACCTGCACCCCCTAGTACAGTTAGTAGTGGTAGTGTACCTCCCAAGGCTATAGTTGGGTTAACCCTGGGAACTGAGGTGGGTTCTGACTTAGTCAGAATACCTACTCAGGCAGTTCTTGTTTGCACTGGGGACATGGATATGACCCCTACTGTAAGTCCTAGTACTCTGGGCAAATACAGACAAACTCCTTTAATCAATGGAAAAATGGCTCAGGCCTACAGGGACACGTGCCAGTGTCACTATGGTGACACCAACATTTGTGGACCCTGACCAGATCATGCTAGGTTCAGATTACCTAGTGACCAATGCTAGCAATGTCACTACCAATCACAGTATGGCAGTTGTTAATTTCTCCTGGGGAGGGGTAACTGGCCTCAAAAGGGTTGTAGTTAGTTCAGACCTCCCAGTAGATTTTCTTTTGGGCAATGATTTGGAATCCTCACTGTGGTCAGATGTGGAGTACAGGACTCATGTAGAAATGCTAGGTCTCTCCTCACATGTCCTTGCTGTGACCAGGTCACAGGCCAAGAAATGCCCAGCTGAACAAGTGCTGGATCCTGGAATAATGGAGCAGACACTACCCAAGAGGAAGAGCAGTAGGGGTAAGGCTGAGCCTTCCCCCCTGCCTCAGGTTGAGGATCAGCCCTCACAGGAGGCTGACCCAAAGACCCCAGGAGGAACTGTCCTAGAAGAGCTTGAACCTGAACAGGTTGAGTTTCTTGGGACAGGGGGGACCTTCCAGGGCAGACTTGAGGCAGGCACAGTTAGACTGTTCCTCCCTTGAACCCCTCAGACAGCAGGCTGCTGCTGAGGCTGCAGGGAATGCTACAGGTGCCCACAAAGTATATTGGGATGATGGACTCCTATACTCTGAGGCAAGAGACCCCAGGCCTGGTGCTACCAGGAGGCTGGTCATCCCCTTGTCTCTTAGAGGTTTCCTTCTCACCTTAGCCCATGAGATTCCCCTTGCAGGTCACTTAGGCCAGAACAAGACTTGGGACAGGCTTGCCCCACACTTTCACTGGCCTCATATGTCTGAAGACACCAAAGAGTTTTGTCGCTCATGTGTCACCTGTCAAGCCAGTGGCAAATCAGGTGGTACAACAAAGGCCCCCCTTATACCACTACCTGTGGTGGGGGTACCCTTTGAGAGAGTGGGGATAGACATTGTTGGACCAATGGACCCCCCAACAGCATCTGGGCATAGATTTATACTGGTGGTAGTGGATCATGCCACCAGGTATCCAGAAGCTATTCCCCTTAGGACCACTACAGCTCCTGTTGTGGCCAGGGCCCTACTTGGAGTTTTCTCCAGAGTGGGGTTTCCTAAGGAGGTTGTCTCTGACAGAGGTGCAAACTTCATGTCAGGATACTTGACTGCAATGTGGAAGGAGTGTGGTGTAAATTACAAATTTAACACACCCTATCACCCACAGTGCAATGGACTTGTTGAAAGATTCAACAAGACCCTAAAAGGGATGATAAAAGGGTTACCTGAAAAGCTTAGGTGAAGATGGGACATCCTTTTACCCTGCCTCCTGTTTGCTTCCAGAGAGGTCCCACAGAAGGGGGTTGGTTACAGCCCTTTTGAGCTTCTGTTTGGGCATCCTGTAAGAGTACCCCTATGTCTTGTGAAGGAAGGATGGGAGTTACCTCTCAAAAAGCCTAAGCTTGACATAGGGGACTATGTACTTGGTCTCCGCTCCAGGATGGCGGAGTACATGGAGAAGGCATCCAAAAACCTTGAGGCCAGCCAAGAACTTCAAAAAGCTTGGCATGACCAAAAGGCTGTCCTAACTGTTTACCATGCATTACAGAAGGTGTGGGTGTTGGAGCCAGTGGCCCCAGCAGCTCTCCAAGACAAGTGGTCTGGACCCCATACCATCAGTGAGCAAAAGGGAGAAGTCACCTACCTGGTGGACATGGGAACTCGCAGGAGCCCCCACAGGGTGCTTCATGTAAACAGGCTCAAGGCATTTGTCAACAGGGAGGACATGGGCTTGCTCATGGCCACAGATGAGGGGCTGGAGGAAGGGAGTGACCCTCTCCCAGACCTGCTCACTCAGAACCCTGATGATGGGTCAGTAGATGGTGTAGTCTTTTCTGACAGCCTCTCTGAACATCAACAAGAGGATTGCAAACAGGTTCTTCAATCCTTTAGACAAATGTTCTCACTGACCCCCAGTCAGACAAACTGGTGCACCCATGAGGTGGACACTGGTGACAGTCTGCCTGTCAAGAGTAAAATCTACAGGCAACCTGACCACGTCAGGGACTGCATTAAGAAAGAAGTTCAAACGATGTTGGAATTGGGAGTCATTGAACCCTCAGAGAGCCCTTGGGCTAGTCCTGTAGTTCTAGTGCCAAAACCTCACACCCTGGATGGTAAGAGAGAGGTGAGGTTTTGTGTAGACTACAGGGGTCTCAATGCTGTCACTAAGACAGATGCCCATCCAATACCTAGGGTAGATGAACTCATAGACAAGTTGGCTTCTGCAACTTTCTTGAGTACATTTGACCTAACAGTTGGTTATTGGCAGATCAGGTTAGCTGTGGATGCCAAGGCCAAAACGGCATTTTCTACCCCAGGAGGTCATTACCAATTTGTGGTGATGCCCTTTGGTTTGAAAAATGCACCTGCCACTTTTCAAAGGTTGGTGAACCAAGTTCTCACTGGGTTGGATGACTTCTGTGCAGCATATCTAGATGATATTGCTGTCTTTAGCTCCACCTGGGAGGATCACCTGATCCACCTGAGGAAAGTTTTGGAGGCCCTGCAAAAGGCAGGCCTCACTATCAAGGCCACCAAGTGCCAGATAGGGCAGAGTCAGGTTGTGTACATGGGCCACCTTGTGGGTGGAGGCCAGGTTCAACCCTTGGAGAGCAAGATGCAGGCCATAAAGGACTGGGCTCCTCCAACCACCCAGACACAAGTCAGAGCTTTCTTGGGCCTGTCTGGTTACTATAGGAAGTTTGTCAAGAATTATGGGTCCATTGTGACACCACTTAATGACCTGGCAAGCAAGAAAATGCCAAAGAAAGTTCAGTGGACAGTTAGCTGTCAGAAGGCATTTGATGACCTAAAGCAGGCCATGTGTACTGCACCTATTCTCAAGAGTCCTGACTACTCCAAAACCTTCATTGTCCAAACAGATGCATCTGAGTTGGGTGTGGGAGCTGTTCTATCTCAACTGAATATTGATGGTCATGACCAGCCCATTGCCTTTATAAGCAGAAGGCTGACCCCTAGAGAGAAACGTTGGTCAGCTATTGAGAGGGAGGCCTTTGCTGTGGTTTGGGCCCTGAAGAAGTTGAGGCCATACTTGTTTGGAACTCACTTCAAGATTCAGACCGACCATAAGCCCCTCTTATGGCTAAATCAGATGAAGGGTGAAAACCCCAAACTTCTTAGGTGGTCCATTTCCCTACAGGGGATGGACTTTACAGTGGAGCACAGACCAGGGGCTGACCATGGCAATGCAGATGGTCTCTCCAGGTATTTCCACTTAGAAAAGGAAGACTCACCTGGTCAAGGTTAGTTTAATGTCCCTAAGTTTGGGGGGGGGGTTATGTAGGAGAGCGGGGTCTGCAATCCTATGGTCACCCCAGATTTTTGCTTTTTGCTTCACTGGTTTACGACTTTCCCTGGCTGTGGGCCTGCCAATCAGACCCACAGCCTAGCTGATCTCTCTCTAAATTGTCAACCATGTACTTTAGGTGCATTTACCAATTGGTACTGGGCCACCTTATCAGTCCCTGTACAGTGTACCTTAGGTATCCAGAGCATAGGTGTACCCAGGGCCTACCAGGGGCTGCAGCATGTATTATGCCACCCCTGGCTGGCCATCCAAAACTGACACAACTAGCTGCAAGACAGCTCGGCAAGGTGGTGTAATCACCCTTTGCTATAGATATAGTATACCTATATCTAACCCTAAGATGGACACATATATTCTACTATCAGTCACTCCTATGGCAGGCCTTATCAATCCTGAAGGCAGAGTGCTTGGAATTATGTGAGATGGTGCTCTGGCATGAGCTGAGCCCGTCTGCAGCTTGCGGAACCAAGTCCTAGTAGCTGTTCCATGATAACGCTATACCATATACTCTTAATTGCATTATAAAACCTCGCGGTTGAATGCTAACTCTGGTATAACATTATCAAAACATGTTGAGTAAGGTGTCATACGAATTGGAATACTACCCCTCGACAATTCTGGCGACGGGGGTAGCATTCCACCCTTCTAGAGGGACACAACATGTATGTAACTGTGAACCCCGGTTAAAGTTAACTCGAGCCTTGGCATCACAACATGGATGCTGCCACCACAGACACAAGTCTGACCTCCTGCTGCTGGGAGTCCTTCCAGCGAGGGAGGCTTGGACAAAGGGTTTCCTGCCTTGGGAGGTGCTAGCACCACCCCAGATGGGATTTTGTGTATTGGGTAGGATAGGCCTGAAAGGAATGAGACATGCCTGGGGCACACAAGGTGTCCTGTGCATACACCGGTTCAAAGCAGTTGCTGGGGCATCCCTGCCCAAGCTCTGCCGCGAAACCGGACAAAGGATAGGGGGTGTAACCACCCCCCTTCCTGGTCCCACCCAGGGGAGGGACCTAGTCACCAGTACAGCCCACTTTAGCAGGATAAAGGTAGGAGCTGGTCCCATTCCAAATTAGATTAATCCTGAACTACTCTACAAGAAGAAACTCTGGACTTCGACGTTCTGCTCCACAGAAGACTGAAGAAATCTCCCTTGTGGGCAAGGAGTGTCCACCCTGCAACTGCTGGCACCATCAAGCGTCCAGCGGCTTCACTTTGTCGTCTTCCCTCGAGGATCCAGACTTCAGAGCCCGACGAGACCCGGATTCCCAGACCTCTCCGACCTCAACTCACATCTGCAGCACAGCTGAGACCCGTGGGTGCGACGAGACACGTGGGACCGGCCATCTTGAAAGAAACTGCACTTCGCTTCCAGCACGACTCCCGAGGTAAACTCGACCAAGTGCTTTGGGGATTGAGAAGCCCCAGCCCCGAGCAGCTCCTGCACCGAAGATCAGCCCTCCAGCTTCCACGAGATCTGCATGGGGCCCTTCTGCTTGTTTGCTGCTCGACGCGTTGTCTGGTCACTTGCCGGCTGGCTAGTGGCCTCCTAGACGATGAACCTTGAAATCTTCACTGCTGGTCTGGTTGCTCCAGGCTGGCCCTTGCTCCCTTCCAAAAGAGGAGCACCCCGGACTCTCCTAGTCCGCACCAGACGCCTTTTCCACTCACTGCGTGGGTTGCCTGTGCCAAGGCCTGTTGACGCTGAATCCGGGACCAACACCGCCGACAGCGAGAGCCTGCGTGGGGTGGGGGGGTGCCTCCATCCTGGTCGTCGAAGACACCTCCTGGTCCACGTGGCTGCAGAGTCAAGCGTCCACTCTTCACTTGATCGCGACGACGACATCTGGTTCCTTCCTGGTTCCACTCCAGTCACTGGCTAGTGACTGTGAACATTGTCCCCTCTGCTTTCAGGTCTTCAGCATCACTGATCCACCCTTGGATTACACCGGACATCTTCCTCCTGGTGGCCTGCAGCATCTTTTCCTCCAGGCTCCATAGGCTCCAACGCTGGAACCCGACACGACTTTGCACCTATGCACCCGCAGCCCGTGGGTGAGGTAACAAGAGCATTTCGGTGCTCAAGGGTAGATAGACTCTCCTAGTGTCCAGTTCCACAGTTGTTTTAGTCCTACCTAGTCAGGATTGTCCGTACTCACCTTTTTCTTGAACTGTACTGTCCATAGACGTTGTTACGCATCTCGCGTGTGAGTTCACACTGCACACGCGTTCCGTGGGCCTCCTATTACTTACCTAAAGTTAGGGTAGCGTGGTCCTATCGATCCTACAGCCTCTGGACAGCTCCATTCCTTCTATCGATTTCCTTATACCATTTACTTAGTATATGGTTTGCCGTGCCCCTAGGGCACCATTGTAATTGTGTGCAACTTATCGTATTTTTCCTAAGAGATTGTCATGTGCTTAGTCCTGTGACCTCATAAAGAGTTCAGAGGTGTTTGTTATTAATAAATACATTGTTTATTTTCATAACAACCTGTGTGGTGTCCTTTCATCTGGTATTCAAGGGGTTATATTGTGGTAAAACAGCTGGCTTCACGTGCCAAAAGAGTTAAGCCTAAGACTGCTTTGTCCATGCTACCATTAGGATAGCTGGTCTATAAGGTTGACTTACAACCAATCACCATAAGGGTTGTTTGGACTGACACAAGGTGATCACTGGAACTAGTGAGCATCATATATCAGTCCAACTTCTCACAATGACCAGTCGAAAGGATGTTCCTGTTCCTTCTCCTGAAGTTGTTCCAGCTGCATATTATAGTCACAGTCTAAGTCGTTGGGTAAGTAAAAGAAAAAGCACAAGAAATCCAAGCAGAAATCAGACCCTTCCTGCCACTCTCAATCTCCAGGGAGAGGGTGTCAATGTTCCTGTTGTTCTCGTTCCTGCACTCTATTACAGTCAATTCATAGTTTGGTCACAACACACCCTGAATATTTAGGTCTTTTGGTGATGTCCGAGCAGGTAGAGACCTTCAGTGAGGCCATGCTGTGCATATTTGTCACCTTACCAGATATCTCTGGTACGCTTTCAGACCCTTAGAATCAGTAGGGACCTCCAGTTGAACTTCCACCGGTAGATCATCCCTCTGCATCATCAGTGCCCCTTCTACCTGTATCTGGTCAGCACCAACTTCATTGCAGGCTTTGGTCCTGGCGCCATCCCCATTGATCCTGATGCCAGGTGAGGCTGTACATTCCATAGTGCTATCTGACTCAACTGCATACACGTTGTTCCACTTTGCCCTTACCACATGGTAGGGCCCAATCTACACACAGTCTTTTTCATCATAGATTCAGACAATGATAACTGTAATGACAGGTGAAGTCATCTGTTCTCCAATATGAAAAATAAAACAGGTATAAAGAGCTTCAGGATGTCATTGGGTTTGACACTTCACCTGATACTGGCCTTGTGTCCCACATCCCTGATCAGGTCACAGGAAAAAGCACCTCTTACTCTGTGGTTATGCAAGCAGCAGCTGAGATTTTAGATTTACAACTAATGACCATGAAAGGAAAAAAACTAATGTACTGATGAAAGTCTAGTAACCTGTAATCAGGCTCCTTTCAATGATGCCCTTACGAATACTCTTTTGGACACTTGCTCAAAGTCTTGTTCACGCCCACCATTTAACAGACAAATTGATCATAGCCATCACCCAGCACCTGGTGACCCTGCCTTCCTTAGGCAACACCTGGCTCCAGAGAGTCTTATGGTACAGGTATCAACGAGCAATACCTTCCCTACCACTCTGCCTGATTCAGGTTTCAGTGCTCCCTTTTGGGCTCACCATTGCCTTTCGATATTTATGAAAGCGATGGCAGTGATCGCAGCACACCTTCGGAGGCCAGGGCTACCAGTTTCCCCCCTAACTCGACAACTGATTGCTGACAAGGGCGAACCTCCTAACATTGTTTAGGTACACTATCACCCTGCCAAAACCACACCTGACTCCTTCGCAGACTCCATTTCATCTGCACTATTCTGGTTAAGGTACTGTTTTGTGCCATTCCCCTGGATCCAAGAGTTCAGGCCCTTTGGGCTTAAATCCCAGTGTTTGTCTCAGTCCTTGATCTCAGTATGGATGACTTTGAGGCTCTTGGGGTTGTTGGCCTATTGCATCTTGCTAGCCAAACATGCCAAGTTGTACATATGGGCTCTCCAGTGAGACCTTAACATCAGGGAAATCTGATTGTATCCAGATTTCAGAGGAGACTGCGGAATGGTCTGCAGTGGTGGCCACTGGACCGCAAGTGAGTTGGTAGGCGACACCTCTCCATACCCCACCCAAAGCTGACAGTGGTAACGGATGCATCACTACTGGGTTGGGGAGGCCATCTGGGAGAGGTTGATATCAGAGGCCTCTGGTCTCCAGCAGAATCTCACCTTCACCGCAATTTGTTGGGGTTGACAGGGATTCACTTGGCATTGAAGGCCTTACTACCTACCATCAAAGGAATACTATTGCATGTGCTGACTGGCAACCCCACTTCTATGTAGTACTGCAATAAGCAGGGCAAGGTGTAGTACTAGGTCTGTACCAGGAGGCCTTGCTGAACTGCCAAAGGATTTCTCTGGTGGTGAGCCACGTAACGGAATCTTTAAACGCTAGAGTTGGCAATGCCAATGCCTAGAAGACCACAAATGGCTGCTGCATCCGGAAGTGGCAAAGGGTGTCTTCTAGCTATGGGTAGAACCTTTGCTCAATCTTTTTGCCACTGCCAAGAACACGTAATCCCTGCACTTTTGCATTCTGGTGTTTTCAACGCCTTCTGTGCAGAGTGGAGCTCAGGGCTCCTATATGCCTTCATACTACTGCCTCTCCTGCCCTGCGTTCTTAAGATAAGGAACAGACCAACCCAAGCAATCCTAGTGGCACTTGATTGTGCCAAAGTATGGTATCTGGAACTCCTGGGAATAAGCATCTATCTGCCGATTAAGACAGCACTTTGACAGTATCTTCGTTTGCAGCAGCAGGGCAGGCTAAACACCCGGGCCTGCACAATTTCCATCTCATTGCTTGGAAATTAAGCAGCCGAAGGTGATTTCATTCAACCGTTCCCCTGAGGTCGTTGATGTCATCTTGTCCTCGAGGTGTCCTTCTACCAAATCAGTGTACACCAGTCATTGGGACAACTTTGCGGATTGTTGCGGCACCCAATGAAGTAGTCCACTACAGGCAAAGTTGTTTTGAGTTTTATTGTTTGTGCTGTCCGTAGTCCAGTAAGGACCTACTTTGGACACTGTTAAGGAATACTTATAAAAAATTTTGGCCTATTTGCAGTTGCCAAATCAGTATTTATTAATCAAATGTGAAAAGGTTTGAAACATTTGTTTCCACCAAAACCCTTTCTTATGCCTCAGTTGGACTTTAACTTAGCTCAGATTTTTTGCACCATTTTGAGTTCCTGCAAAGTTGTCCCTTAAGACTTCTGACCTTGAAGTCAGACTTTTTCATCGCCATATCAGTGGCTAGACGTGTGAGTAAGCTTCAAGCTCTTTCTGTGAATCCACTGTATACCTTCTTCCTAGATAAGTTGTTTTTGAGGACCTGAGCTTTATTGCTACAGAAAGTTGTTACTCGTTTTCGTGTTGAGTAGGCTATCACCCTTCTGGCATTCTTTGCTTCTCCTTGTTTTTCTAAGGAGGAAGAGAGACTTGATCGTTTGGACCCAAAAAGGTAATTCACAGTCTATATTGATCGTACCAAGGACCATTGAGTGGACGATCAGCTCTTCGTGGTGTACCTGGTGCAAAGAGGGGAAAGGCAGAGCAAATACAGACCATCCCTTGTTGGATTGTCCTCTGCATAAAGACCTGCTATGCACAGGCTAAAAACCAACCTTCGAAAGTATTGCAGGCTCATTCTACCAAGGCCAAAGCTGCTACCACTGCATTAGCACACACATTTCTTGTCCTGGAGATTCATCAGGTGGCTGTGTGAACATTGCTACATATGTTCACAAAAGCTCTACCGTCTTAATTATTCGGTTCATCAAAAGGGGTATTTTGCCCACTTGGTCCTGCACAACTTTTTTTTTCCTGAACCAGTTCACAGATCCACTGACTTGGAAGGTACGTGTTTGGCATCTATTCTCAAGGTGAGGAATCTGTAGTTAGAAGTATTCACCTGAATAAGTTACTTACCTTCAGTAACTCTCTATTCGTAGCAGTTAACTCTTTTCACGTGACCCGCTCCGGATATCCGTTTCGAAGACTGGGCTGCCTGGCCTTTAGGACAGGTCACCTTTAGGGGTCCAACTTTTGCTGTACCGACTTTAGAGAATTAAGAGGTGTCGAGGGTAATGGAATAGACCCCCTTCAAGAGATGCTCTCAGTGATACTCTATGTGACCCTGGGCTGACCTCAGTGCCCTCTGTAATCTGTGCCTCTCCCCAGAGCACAACAATACCAGCTGTCACTGGTGTTCAGGCTTCTGGAGCAAGAAGACCCTTAGTCAGCGGAAAGACTGGTGCTGGGCACACAACAAAATGTGCCTCTTGTCGTCCGAACTGCTGGACATCTTTAGTGAAACAAATCCGCCCAGCACCGAAGAGGAGCAATGTGACTAGATGTCTGCATACTGGATGATCAACTCAGTCCAGAAATCGTTCTCGGGCCAGAAGAGGAGGAAGTCAAAAAGGAGGAAGTGGTATTGAGGCCAAAATGTTGAAGCCAACAACTCCGTTGAAGCCCAAGATGCCATCAATGGGTCAAAATTACCATCTGCTCAGAGACCATCTATGGCAGACTACAGCGAGAGGCACATCTTTGAGAAGCTCCACCAGGAGCTTGATGACAGGCAGTGGTGTGTCATCATTAAGCCCTGCACTGTTGATATTTCTGCCACTGCAAAGACTTTGCCTAAGAAGTGGAGAGACTCTTTTGAGGAGACACTACACCCAGACTCCCCTCTACAGCGTGCGCCTACCAAATGGACACGGGAAAAGGCTGCTAGCACTTCAACCCCTCCTCCTCCACCCACACCACCTCCTCCTATTTGTCCTGCCACTTTCCCTCTTGGGTCACTGGAATCTTACCCTCCCTCTAGTAACCCTAGTTCCTACTCTGCACTTCCCTGCAGAGGATTATGAGGCACACTTCTACCCTCATCCCACAGAAGATCCTTGGGAGGGCTATGTGGTGGGACTCCTGGGGACCCTGACCTGGACGATGTCTCTGTTAGGAATCCATCCCGGCTTTGATACCAATTTTTCAAGATGGAGCGACTGTTCCAGTCTTGAAGGTCTTAAGCCTGCTTGGTCTATTAACTTCCTGCACACTGTTGGTCAACCATGCACACTGACACATGAGGGCACTCCAGTGGTGCCTCCGCAGGCAGTGGTTTCAACACAACGGGGATCTCAGGGAGGTTGTCAGATTCTCCAGAGACACTGCAGCGAAGCTGTTATGGTGGAGTGTTTCAGATAACCTGTCCAAGGGAAGCCGTTTCAATCTCCTTCTCCAGTGACCGCAGCGATAACCAATGCCTCCACTCTAGGGTGGGAAGCTCATCTGGGGGATCTGGAGCTCAAGTGCCTTTGGTCTCCAGAGGGAAGATTGCTTCACATCAATCTTCTAGAATTGTGGGTGATACTTTTGACTCGAGGCCTTTCTTCCCTCCCTTCGCAGTCGGTCAGTTCAGGTCCCGGTGGACAACACTACTGCGATGTGGTACATAAACAAACATGGAGGAGTAGGGACGTACCGTCTCTGCAGAGAGGCTCTGCGACTCTGGTCCTGGGCTCAGGGCCATCAGATTTGTGTGATTGTGAATCATCTGAACGAAGAGCTGAATGTGCGTGCGAACAGTCGCAGTCAGCTGTACTTGGCTGATCATGAGTGGCGGCCCCTTCCAGAGGTGGTCCATTACATTTTCAGGATGTGGGGGTTTCCTCGGATGGACCTTTTTGCCACTCATGAGAACATGCACTGTCCGCCGTTCTGCAGTCTCCAGTATCTGATGCGGGGAGTGTTGTGGGACGCGTTTCAGCTAGACTGGAACTCACAGCTTCTTTACTCGTTTCCTCCCATACCCTTGATTCCTTGAGTTCCTCTAGCTAAAGCCAAAGAAGAAGAATTAGCTCTGGTGGAATGAGCTTGAATACCTTCAGGAAGCTCCTTCTTGTCTAAGGCTTAGCAGATCTTGATGCAGAGGTTAAACCACCTGGACAGTGTACTCATGTTGACAGCGTTTCCCCTTCATCTTGCCCACATATCCAATGAAGAGCTGGTCGTCCAACCTGAAGTTCTTAGTCCTGTCCAGGTAGAATCTGACCGCCCTCTAAGGGTACAGGCGGTGAAGTCTCTCCTCCTCCTTGGAAGGGAGAGGGGTAGGCTTGAAAGGGGGTAAAGTGATAGATTGTCCTAGTTGGAAGGGAGTGACCACATTAGGCAAACAAGCAGCTCTGGTCCTAAGATCCATCTTATCCGCATGAATTGAGGTAAAAGGAGGCTTAGAGCTAAGGGCCCGCAGCCCACTTACCCTCCTGGCAGAAGTAATTGCAATCAGAAAAACTGTCTTAAATACTAGAAATCTCAATGGGCAACTATGCAGGGGTTCAAAGGGAGACCCCATCAAGAAAGTAAGGACTAAATTCAAACCTCACTGAGACATGATAAAGGGAGTGGGAGGAAACCCGTTAGTGAGACCCTTAATGAGTGTCATGATATTGGGAGATTTAAACACAGAGGGTACGTCTGGTAAGCAAAGAAAAGCCGACAAGGCAGACAGGTAGCCCTTGACCATTGCTACTGCACAACCCTGTTGTGCTAGGGAAAGAGAGAAACTGAGAATATCAGACAAATGGGCTTGTAAAGGATCAGTTGATCTCTTTCCACACCATTTTACAAACCTAGCCCACCTACTAGAGTAGACCGATTTAGTGGAGTGTCTTCTGGCCGATAAAAACACATCCACCACTTCAGGAAGGGAGAGAGAAAGAGTTCAGGCTGCCCTGTTCAATTTCCAGGCATGATGGGGCAGGTTCTGGAGGTAGGGGTGTAGAACCTGCCCCTGCGACTGCGAGAGATCTGCCTTGAGAGGGAGACTGAGCGAAGGGTGCAATGAGAGGTAAAGGAGGTCTGTGTACCATGCCCTTTTTGGCCAGTCCGGGTGATCAATATAATTTGGGCCTGGTCTTTGCGAATCTTCCTGTTCCTGCTTGGGAGTAGGTGTGAAGCACCTCCACCCATTGCATGCTTTCTTTTTTACCCGTAAGAGCACAGGGCTCCCACCTCAGTGGGTCTGAAACATGTCTGGAAGTGGCAGGCTGGTGCAGGTCATTTTGCATGGGGCATCTCTAAGATAACCTCAGAGCGCATTTTGTAAAAAAAAATCCAGCCCTGGCATCAGTGTGCGTTTATTATGCTGAGAAGTTTGATACCAAACTTCCTAGCATTCAGTAAAGCCATCATTGAGCTTTGGAGTTCGTAATGACAACCTCCCAGCCCATGTACTCAATATGGCTTCACTGATCTTACAATGTCTGAGAATGGTCTTGGACACTGGAGGGACATATTGCTCATGCAGCTATGCCCTCTCCTGTGGTATAATGCACCCTGCCTCGGTGCTGTAAGGCCTGCTAGAGGGGCGACTTACCTATGCCCCAGGCCCTGTTTTGTAGGCATGGCACACAGGGGTGTGTGCCATGTCAACTCTTCAGTTTTAGCTGCACCAAAACAAACAGCCTGCAATGGCAGTGTGTATGTGTTTGTTGAGGGGTCTCTGAGAGTTGGACAAAAAATGCTGCAACCCTTAGAGGCTCTCTCTAGTCACAAAGCCCTTGGTACCACTGGTACCTTTTTTCAAGGGGTTTATATGTGGGCAAAAGGTGTGCCAATTGTGGAAACAAAGGTACAGTTTTGGGAAAGTACACAGGCACTGGTAACCTGATTAGCAGGGACCCAGTGCACTCTCCGTCAAAGTGTATCAGAATCGGGCAAAAAGTGGGTGGGTAACCATGCAAAAAGGGACATTTTACAACAAAGGGACATCTGCATAAGCAGATATGCCCCTGTAATGCCGTGTTCCATTGCTAGTCATTGCAAGTGTTCAGCAAGCTATTTTGAGGACATGTACTGGGCACTGGTCATCACAAGTTCTCCAGTATTGGGTCTTTCATAGATTCACATGCTTCTATCATCTCCGTCGTCATAGTGGGATTCCCACGAGATAGATATATATATATATATAAATATAAATACACACACACACACATATATATATATATATATATATATATATATATTACCTACTGGCGATAGCCAGTAGGTATATATAGTTAGGATTTTTTTCCTATGGGATTTTTGAAAATTCTATGTCGAATAACTTTGGCGTTTGAGGACAGAATTGGCTGAAATTTTCAGGAAAATGGAACATTTTGTTTCTGAGCAGCCCCTGAAAATTTGGGGGGGTTTCGTCAAGGGGGGGCCGAGAAGAAAGGGGGGTCCCAAAACGTGTTTTTCCCATGCAATTTTCCATAGGGCGGTTGGCCTCACTTTTAGCCTGAACGGCTGAATGGATTTACACCAAACTTGGCAAAATTGTAGGGACTGGTAGCCCGATGTGCCTTTGCTATGTCTCAAGATATAGGCTCCAGTGGTTTTTACGAAAATTATCTTTGAAAAATATATATTGGGCTACATTGGGCTATATATATGTTGGAGCCCAAATGTAGCCCAATGTAGCCCAAAGATGGCCACCAGAGACAAAAAAAACAAATGTAGCCCAAATATCAGCCAGATGTAGCCCAACTATAGCCCAATGACAGAATGTCCCAGAGTGTTCTAAAGAACAACTAGAGTGCTAACAGTCCTACTTATTACAAAGGTATGGCACACCTGAAGCCATCTTGATTGGAATAAAGTGGTAACTCTTAAAACATTTAATTTAAAAAGGAAGAAAATGAGGGGGTTCATTTTGCCATAGAAAGTATGATTAGCGAATATATGACGAAATCCCGCATACCATCAGTCCGCAAAAAAAATCCTGCATGTACTATTAGGCCGCAAATTAAAATAACGAAAACTTTTAGAACGAATATGCCTTTAGCATACACTAAACAACTAAACTACCCTAAACCCTAAAACACTAGCCCCAGCATGACCCTACACTACACAAACAGTACAACACTACCCTAAACCACTACCCCCAGCATGACCTTACACTACACAAACACTACAACACTACCCTAAAACACTACCCCCAGCATGACCCTACACTACGCAAACACTACAACACTACCCAAAACCCTAAAACACTACACCCCAGCATGACCCTACACTACGCAAACACTACAACACTACCCTAAACCCTAAAACACTACCCCCAGCATGACCCTACACTACACAAACACTACAACACAACCCTAAACCCTAAACCCTAAAACACTACCCCCAGCATGACCCTACACTACACAAACACTACAACACAACCCTAAACCCTAAAACACTACCCCCAGCATGACCCTACACTACGCAAACACTACAACACAACCTTAAACCCTAAAACACTACCCCCAGCATGACCCTACACTACGCAAACACTACAACACTACCCTAAACCCTAAAACACTACCCCCAGCATGACCCGACACTACGCAAACACTACAACACTACCCAAAACCCTAAAACACTACACCCCAGCATGACCCTACACTACGCGAACACTACAACACTACCCTAAACCCTAAAACACTACCCCAGCATGACCCTACACTACGCAAACACTACAACACTACCCTAAACCCTAAAACACTACCCCCAGCATGACCCTACACTATGCAAACACTACAACACTACCCTAAACCCTAAAACACTACCCCCAGCATGACCCTACACTACGCAAACACTACAACACTACCCTAAACCCTAAAACACTACCCCCAGCATGACCCTACACTACGCAAACACTACAACACTACCCTAAACCACTACCCCCAGCATGACCCTACACTACGCAAACACTACAACACTACCCAAAACCCTAAAACACTACCCCCCAGCATGACCCTACACTACGCAAACACTACAACACTACCCAAAACCCTAAAACACTACCCCCAGCATGACCCTACACTACGCAAACACTACAACACTACCCAAAACCCTAAAACACTACCCCCAGCATGACCCTACACTACGCAAACACTACAACACTACCCAAAACCCTAAAACACTACACCCCAGCATGACCCTACACTACGCAAACACTACAACCCTACCCAAAACCCTAAAACACTACACCCCAGCATGACCCTACACTACGCAAACACTACAACACTACCCAAAACCCTAAAACACTACCCCCAGCATGACCCTACACTACGCAAACTACCCTAAACCCTAAAATACTACACCCCAGCATGACCCTACACTACGCAAACACTACAACACTACCCAAAACCCTAAAACACTACCCCCAGCATGACCCTACACTACGCAAACACTACAACACTATCCTAAACCCTAAAACACTACCCCCAGCATGACCCTACACTACGCAAACACTACAACACTACCCTAAACCCTAAAACACTAGCCCCAGCATGACCCTACACTAAACAACCACCACAACTCTACACTACACTAACACAACACTACACTACACAACACTACACTACACTACACAATCACTAACCCACGAAAAAATTAACACAAACCCACTTACCTCTCTCGTCATCGTGGTTTTCACAACGCAAATGCATTTACCATACATGCCTTTAAAACGTAATTCTTTGTAAAGGCATGCGCGATAAATGCACATGCGTTTTGAAAAAATGCGGGATAATGGTATGCGAGGTCAATGACCTTGCGGGATAATGGTATGCGGACTGAAAGTCTGCGGGATAAAAAATGCGGGAAAATGGCTGCAAACCATGATTAGCAGCAGACTTCCCTGGTGAGCACTAGCTTTACTACAGTGATCTAATGAGCAACTAGAGTGCTAACATTCAGAATTTATGGCAAATGTGTGACACATCTGAATGCCTTCTTGATAGAACCAAAGTAAACAAGCATTGAAAATGCAATAGATCTCGCCCTCGTTTAAGTTAAAGCCATTCTGTTTGTAATGAGGTGGCTTTTTAGCTTTGCTTTTATTAGTGTTTTTAAAACTTTCATGTAAATAACATGCATATATGTATATGTGTGCATGCATTTATATTTATATAGATATGCAGATTATATATGTTTATATATGTATATTACCTACTGGCGATAGCCAGTGGGTATATATAGTTAGGATTTTTTCTCTATGGGATTTCTGAAAATTCTATGTCTAATAACTTTGGCGTTTGTGGACGGAATTGGCTGAAATTTTCAGGAAAATGGCACATTTTGTTTCTGAGCAGCCCCTGAAAATTTGGGGGGGTTTCGTCAAGGGGGGGCCGAGAAAAAAGGGGGGTCCCAAAACGCGTTTTTCCCATTCATTTTTCCATAGGGCGGTTGGACTCACTTTTAGCTCGAACGGCTGAATAGATTTACATGAAACTTGGCAAAATTGTAGATATGGTTTGCCCGACGTGCCTTTGCTATGTCTCAATATATGTGCTCCAGTGGATTTTGAGAAATTAACGTTTAAAAAAATATATATATCTGTGACAGCGCTCCGGTTAGCCCCCCGGTTCGCGTACCTGACGCGTAACGGAACTTCGCGAAGCGAAGCTGATTGGCTCTCCGGTGTCTGTCAACATTCTAAACAGTCCGGAGCGGCCGCCATCTTGTCTCTCGGTAGGTTCGAGAGACAAGATGTGGTGAAAAAAGAAGGGGGAAATGAAGGAAAGGGGGCAAGGTAAACCCCTCCTGACCCCCTAGGATTGATGAGGGGGATATTAAAGTCCCCCGCGATTTTTCGCGGTAGAGGCGCTTCCCGGTACGCGAACCGGGCAGCTAACCGGCAGCGTAACGGGAGTCCGCCATCTTGTGTTTTTGGAGCGTCCGGTTCGCGTACCGGGTAGCGTCCCGGTAAGCGTAACAAGGGGAAAACCAAGAGAAACAGTAAAAAAAAAATTAAGGGAATAGATTTCCAGCAAACTTGGCAAAATTGTAGGGACTGTTTGTTTGATGTGCCTTTGCAAGGCCTCAAGATATGTGCACGTGTGGATTTTGTGTAATTAAGGTTAAAAAAAATATATATATATCTGTAAGCGTGCTCCGGCACGCTTACGTTACGGGTTTTGTTTGCGCTGCAGAGCCGATACGTCACGGTTATGCGACGCGTCATGAGGCGTCTCACGTGGCTACGTGATACGTCACGTAATAAAGAATATATTTTACAGCTATAGATATTAGCTTTTAAAAAACCAATGAAATTCACTGAAAAAACCATAGGTTATAGACCATATATAGTTAGGAATTTGCATTTACAAAACCTTGAAAATTCACTGAAAAAACCATAGGTTAGAGACCATATATAGTTAGCTGGACATTTTATTGACATAAAAGCAATGAAATTCCGTATATAGTTAGTTGCACTAACTATATATCGCGCACCCGCAATCCACTGCTGATGATGTCACATATTACATCATTCATGACATGGTCAATGACATCACTGATGACATCACTGATGACATCTCAAATGACATCACTGATGACATCACTGATGACATCTCAAATGACATCACTGATGACATCATGACACACCAATACCAGTTACTACATACGCACTCACTGATTCCTACGTCTACACACACATTCACTCATTCACCCATACAATCACTCATGCATACAGTCACTCATTGTTACAACACTATCATATGCACTCATACACCTAGTCAGTCCTGTGAAGAATCAATCACACTTCGATTTCCTCATCTATACAGTTAAACACAGAACACCATACTTTTCACACATATACTAACACATACTTACTCTCTTATACAATCACTGATACAAGTACACATTAATATGCACAGAGTCACACACCTCCCAGCCAGCCACACACACACTCAGTCTTCCATACATCCACTCATTCTTCAATATGTAAAACATATTTAAACTTTACAAAAACACACAGACACTAGATGATGTCATCAGTGATGTCATTTGAGATGTCATTTGAGATGTCATCAGTGATGTCATCAGTGATGTCATCAGTGATGCCATCAGTGATGTCACTGACCATGTCATGAATGATGTAATATGTGACATCATCAGCAGTGGATTGCGGGTGCGCGATATATAGTTAGTGCAACTAACTATATATGGAATTTCATTGCTTTTATGTCAATAAAATGTCCAGCTAACTATATATGGTCTCTAACCTATGGTTTTTTCAGTGAATATATATATACACACACACACACACACACACATATATATATATATATATATATATATATATATATATATATATATATATATCTCCAATTCCTCAACTCCTCCGCAAGGAAACAGCACTCGGAAACCAAGACTGGTGCTCGTACTAGTTTATTATCTTAAACAGAGTGAAACAGACGCGTTTCGGCTACAAGCCTTCCTCGGTGTCAATTGTATACAGCAGGTGAGCCATACATATTCTGTAAGTCCCGTTGTAAACATAAAAGATGGACCACCAACCATAGCGCATCTATGGGGGCCATCTTTGAGTGGAGTTTTGGTGTTTGTATTGCCGTGGATCGGCATGTCACCCTACAAGAGAAATGCTGTTGAGGGTTTATATGGTCTTACCGGTATAAATAATAGTTTAAATGATTTCTAAATAATCTAAATTAATTAATTAGTATGTCAAATGGACCCAATATATATATATATACACACACGTATATATACACCTAAGCAGTACCAAATTACCATAGGATACCATGCAATGAACAGTCAGTGCCATAGCCTATACACCTTCTTTTTTAAAAAGAACCAAAAGCAATCAATAGCCAATCAGGCGACAGCACCCTCTAGAACAGGGGTCTCCAACCTTTTCTGTAGTAAGAGCTACTTCTGATCAGTGAAAATCGTCGTGAGCTACTTTTCGGAGTCATCTCCCACGCCGTGCTTCATTGTCTTTAAGTCTAATTTCTTTGTGGTCCATACTGTGGTTTGAACAAAATACAACTATAGAGCAATTCAAAGCTGTCAGCAGACTGAACATCATAACATAGTAAACTGTATATCTGTCTCACACCTCATTCACCACACTCCTATGCAATGCATGATAACTGCAACTTGGTGTTTATCATGCAAGATAAGGAAGCACTTCCAAAATAGGATCAAAAACCAAAGAAAACACCATGAACCGCCCACCCTACACATGCCATAGCTTGCTAACCATGTAGGTAAGTGCTTCAGTGCCACACATTAGTAAGTACTATTAAAATGCTTCAATAGAAGGCATCCCCTTTCTTATCAAAAAAAGTAAAACAAAGGGAGAAAAGTAATGTTACAAATGAATACATATGATTTTCATTCATGTCCTGGCCTTTGCAGACTATTGGAAAAACAAATGGCTGATATTTGGAAAGGTGGCAACCATACTTTCATTATAAAGCACTTCACTCAGTTCTATAGTACATGCATTAAGTCTGCAAAGTCCATTTTCAGTTATAGTAGCATGAAACATATGGCAATGTCCCTCAGCACATAACTCAATAAACAGAAAGCTCCAAAAAGAAATACAATACATTCATCTAGTCCCGTCTTATCACACTTCTGTTGAGTAGGACTCACCTACAAACAATACAAACTCATGCAAAAACAGATAGTTGGATTCTTTTTATATAAAACATAACTTTTTGAAAATAAGCATGATAAATAAATAGCACACTGTTAAAATGCTTAATTCTCATGGTATTTCAAATGGGCTCTCATCTCCCGACCAGATCGTGGGGAAAGCTGATCTTTCTCAGACATTTCTGTGACTATGCATAAAGAGGGCTGCATTATAGCTCCTATTTGCTGTGATTGAAAATGTCATTATTGAAGCAGAAGGCCCCTCGTGTAACCTTACATATCATTGAAATAATAAATAAAACGTACTTATACAATACATAACAAATCTAATATACAGATCAAATTAATTCAAACTGCTACACATCACGAAATTCTGAAAACGCTCCGACAAGTGAGCATGAATTTGTTTCTTAAAAACAAATGTCAAATCTGATCACATCTTGTGCACGTTCACACACTCCAGTTGTCTATTGCACTCACTGCTTTCCTCCTACACAGGCCATGAGTTTCTAAATCAGTGTAATGGAGTCCTTCCTTCAACATTCCTCTAAGTAACACCTCAAGAACCATGCTAAATAAAGACAGACCATCAATGGGATCAAAGTGCATGGGTAAAATCACTGTCTTAAGGACTTATGAACCTTGCTTAGAAAAATCCCACACAAGAAGAAATTGCATCATCTCAGCCACTAAAATTGGAAACTGCCTCTATTAAACGCAAACCAGTAGAAGTACTTAACAAACAATTTGTTTTGCGTATCTGTTGTGCAGCAAAACACAGCTCTGTGTCACACAAGCAGAGCTGCCTAGGCACAAAGGAGGAGTGTGGGAGACAGAGATTCCGAGCGACAAGACAGAGAGGGGAAGGGCCTGTTTTGGGAGGATTGGGTCAGTACATGTAAAGCGCTTTGATTTCAACATCGCTGCCACAGCGCTTTCAATTTGAAAGAAGGTATATTAAAGCACATTGTCAACTGATGTTAAAATCAAAGGGCCTTGCATGCACTGAGCCGCTTTCATTGACTACCACGCAAAGGCAAATTTAAAGCGTGCTGTAGTAGTAAGTGAAAGTGGTTTGTGCAGACAAGAATCTTTGATTTTAACATTGCCTGCCATCGCAGTTGCTGCCCAGTGCCTGCAAGGACCTTGGACTTTAACCTCTGCTGCCACCATGCTTTGTTACTGAAGTCAGATATAAAGCATGGTTGCAGCCGATGTTAAAATTAAAGGGCCTTGCATGCACTATTCATGAGTCGCTGATGGCTACGGGTATGTATAGGTCAGGAAATATATTCTATCAATTAAAAATGCATACTGCACAGCTTCTGAGCAGTGGTCTTTTGGTAAGGTTCTCCAGGGGATGTGACCCAGGAAGGTTGAATGGCGTGCAGATTGTCATAGGGAAGGAATCCTGTCAACGGTAAGGAGAGTCATTAAAGGAGACTCTCACAACTTGAGTACTGAGCAGCCAGCTGGAATGCAATAGCTGTCGCCAACTGCCGCTGGAATCAAACACTTTTACAAGATTAAGGACCAGCTTCTAAGTCCAAAATATGTCCCCTCTCATCCAAGGCTTCCCTGTTTGAAGAGCACAACATCTTCTGACTGCCCTTGTGAGACGAGACGTCTTTTAACATAAGAGGAACGGCAGCTGGCCTGCTCACATCAATATGTCCTGAGACATCACTAGCACCAACCTGTAAAGCTGCTTTCACTGACTTCCATACGAAGGCAAATTTAAAGCATGTTGAAGTCAGTGAAAGCAGTTCAGGGCAGGCAAGGACTTTTGATTTTTAACATTCTCCTGAGGTTTCAAAAAAGAAGGCATCAAAGAAATCTCGCCATGAGGAAGAAAGTACCTCACAAAAAGGAAAGCTAACATTTCCTTCTGAGGAGAGAAGCCTTAAAAAAGACAGAGAAATATTATTCTTATCAGTCCATGAAGATTTCTGTCTCTAAGTAACTTTTACGGCCAACGTCGGCTTCGTCATCGAGAAAATCATTTCCAAGGCAAGTTTCCCCTTCATTGTCTATATAGAAATCTCCATTGCTGACGACTGTTTCGACAACGATCCCGTCGACGGTGAGTGCTATACCGCCGACGATTTCATCGTCGCCGACAACTGCTACTTTTTCGTCGGCGTCGTAGACACAGGTCACGACGGCGATGGTTATCCCGTCGACAGCTACGTCTATGACCATGACGACGACTATCTCGTCGACGATGCCAACGTCAGCTGTATCCGCATTGATCATGTCCTTCTCAACGATTCAGACACCTTTACCGTCGACAGTCGTTTTACACTACGCCTGGTAGCAAGCGACCATCTTCTCTTCAGCTCCACCATTATATCCACCGTCAACGTTGTCGTCGATGACGCCGTCGACTAGACAAACTTTGCAGAACCCGGCAATAATTTCTCCTTTACCTCCTTCAACATTCCTGGAGGAACCTGATGATGAAGGAATGTTTGCACAAGCAGATAGTCCATCACAATTAAATGTGAAGTATCAGGACGATGATGAGGACTATAGTGGATACTATCAACGAGAATATCCTCCCCCAGAAACAAAGATGCAATACATGGAGCCGGTCTCCGAACCTGTGTTTCACATGCCTGTTGCAATGATTCAAGATCTGCAGGATTTGTTATGAGACTATCGTAAACGTTTTCCTTTGGCTCCTGTTCCTCCACCTCTGCATCCACTACTAACTGCTGCTTCTCAACCTCCACCGCCAGTCGGAACACTACCTCATACTTTTGTGCCGGTATCTGTACCGTCCCCTAGAGGAGATACTAGTGTACCACAGTTGCATCCAGATACCTCTGATGAAGGTGAGATTGAAGATACGCCTCCTCAGAAGGACGCCCAAACAGGAGACGAATGGGGTGACTATGTCATATCTACACCAGCTACTCCTTCTCCTCAAATGGTAGAATCTCCGCCAGAGGACATCGACGGCTTTCATGCTTTAACTGAGAGAGCTGCAGCACGCTTCCAACTATCTCTTTCAGTAAAGCAAAAAGCTTGCTTAATGATTTTAAAGACACAGCTAGGAAGTCGTTTAGATCTATCCCTATCGTTGATCACATATGGGAGGAAGGAGTGAAAGTGATGAAAACGCAAGCCACTGTTATTCCGGTTTTACCTAGAATTGAAAAAATATATAAGGCTCCGTACGATGCGCCAGCTTGTTTTATATGTCATCCTAAACCTGATTCTGTCATCTCGCAGGCTGCGCAGCGGAGATTGAGGAAGCCTCTAACACCTGTCACTGCTCTACCTGACAAGGAATGGAGGCGTTTAGCTAATATTGGAATGAGATTTACGACCACATCAGAGGCAGCTGTTCGAGCTGCAAACACTATTGTGATTCTAGCCAGGTACGATCGGCAGATGTGGTCCGATATTGCGCAATTTTTAGAACTAATTCCGGAGAACAAAAGGATGGATGCAAGGAAAATCCTCCTTGAAGGAGAAAAGTCGGCCTCCAAGATCACAGACGCATCCTTGGATATTGCGCCTTTGGGTTTCCGCCAGCTGACTGGAGCTGCTGTTTTGAGATGCCAGGGTTGGCTAAAGGCAACCATGTTCCACCCTGAAGTACAAGGAAACATTTTGGATATGCCTTTTGATGGCAATTCACTATTTGGCAAGCATGTTGATGATGCTTTGCAAGCCATAAAAATCGATACGGACACTGCTAGGGCCCTAGGAGCGCTACAATACAGGAAAACCCCATTTCATGGAGCGCAGGCAGAGGAAATTATTCCTTTCGTGGAGCTTTTCAAAGTTATCAATCATACACCTCTTACAGGCCAACTTATCAGCAGCAACAACAATATTGAGCACCACCACAGGCTGCTTACTCCAGACAGCCTACAAAAATTGACAACTCTTCATCTCCAGTTGTTGAAGAAGGAGGCTTTGATAATGCTGCAAAAAGGAGCAATAGAGCTTGTTCCACATTTTCAGAAAGGGAAGGGATTTTACTCACGCTTTTTCCTCATAAAAAAGAAGAGAGCAGGGGAATGGCGACCCATTTTAGACCTCAGAAAACTCAACAAATACCTGTTGAAAACAAAATAATGTATATTTATCAACGGAAAGAATGAACGCCATTTTGGCTCTGGTCCACGACCTTCACAGAAGAAAGTGCGCTTCTGTTCGTCTCCTCAAATCCTTTCTCAGGATGTTATCTTCCGCCATTCTCATGGTTCCTCGTGCTTGGCTGAGAAAGAGACGACTTCAAGAGCAATTGGATGCCCAGTGGCTTCAGATATCAGGATCATTTGTCGACATAGTTCGGATAACTCCGATCATGAAAGAGGCACTTCTTTGGTGGCAATCTCCTCACAATCTCTCTCGGGGACAGTCATTCCTTTCTCCTCTTTCAGAGTTTGTTCTGACAACAGACGCGTCTTTAGAAGGCTGGGGAGCGCATCTGCAAGACCTGCAAATAAGTGGCAAATGGAGTCTCTCTCCAAAATGCATATCAATTTTCTGGAACTGCAGGCAATTTCTGTAGCCTTTCAATCATTCCTCCCAAGGATAAAAGCATCCTCAGTCCTCATACGCACGGACAACACTACCTACATGCATTACCCCAACAAGCAAGGAGGGACGAGATCCACAAATTTATCTTGGGAAGCTCAGAAGATATGGGAATGGACATTACAGCACCTGATAACCATCAAAGTGGAGCATCTCCCAGGAATTAAGATCAACCTAGCAGACACATTGAGGAGGTTAACTCTATCGAATCACGAATGGGAACTGAACCAAATGATTCTCAACCGCTTATCTCGAAAATGGGGAACACCCAACCTGGCACTATTTGCATCTCAGGAGAACCAGAAATGCTGGTTCTATGCCAGCAGAAATCCTCAGCAAGGGTCATGGGGGAATGCGTTTTCGATCAGATGGTCAGGGATCTTTGCATATGCTTTTCCCCCATATCCTCTAATCTCCAGAGTGTTAATGAAAATGAAGAGGAAGCCGTGCCAACTCATCCTCTTTGCCCCACGTTGGCCTCGTCAGCACTGGTTCACAGAGCTTCTAATATCACAGTCCAGCCCTTATTGTCTTCCTCCATCACTCACATTGTTGACGATGAACATCCTGCATCCTCATCCAGCTTCGCTGCAATTGTATGCCTGGAAACTGAGCACAATGAGTACAAAGATTTAGACATTCCTCAAGATTGTACATTTATTTTGTCAAAGGCAAGACTTGAATCAACGTCAAAAACATATAGACTGGAATGGAAAAGTTTCTGCTCTTGGTGCCATCGCAATAGTATTCACCCTTTTGACTCTACCCTAGAAAAGATCCTGCCTTACTTATTATCCCTGGCAAGGTGAAGTCTGGCTTATGCTTCAATAAGAGTACATCTTGCAGCTATCTCTCGATACAGACTGACATCGGATACCCCTTCTCTTTGCTCTGCTCGCATCATCAAACAATTTATAAAAGGCCTTTTCAGAACTTTTCCTCCTGAATGGCGCCTGAATATAGTCTTGGCACAGTTAATGAAACCACCTTTTGAGCCAATCCACAAATCAGAGCTCAAATATCTCTCATGAAAAGTAGCTTTGCTTCTCGCGCTCATATCAGCTAGAAGAGTGAGCAAAATTCAAGCCTTCACCATCAAGGAACCTTTCTTGCGTTTCACAGAGGATTTTATAATGTTGCAAACAAATCCTAAATTTATTCCAAAGGTGCCATCCCAGTTTCACCTCAGTGAGCCAGTAATTCTACGCACCTTTTTCCCGCACCCTTCATCTCCAGCTGAGAAGTCTCTTCACTCTTTAGATGTAAAGAGATGCCTTAAATTCTATTTGCAAAGAACTAAGAATTTACGCATACCAGATCAACTCCTAGTATCCTATGGACCTATTAAACTAGGATCTGCTCTTACGAAAAGGACTGTCGCAGGTTGAAATGCTTCTACTATTCAACTATGTCATGTGAAAGCGGGTAACCCCTTAATGCCAAGACCAAACCGCATTCCACGAGAGCAGTGTCTTCTTCTGCTGCTCTCTTTGCTGGTGTCCCTCTAGACAAGATTTGCCATGCCGCTACCTGGAAGATTGTTCATAACTTCACGCGGCACTATTTCCTGGACATGGCATCTTACAGCGAAGCAGCGGTGGGACAGGAAGTCCTGCAACAACTGTTTCAATATGGTAGGCCTCTGTACGTAGAGGTGTTTTTTGTTATCTAATATATATATATATATATATATATATATATATATATATATATATATATATATATATATATATATATATATATATATATATTGGTATACAGCGTTTTTATTCTTCTCAATCTATATATGTTTAATATTCTTTCATTATGACTGTTCCTATTTTCGCTTGTTCCTTATAGCCCACCATCCTCTATAGTACAAAAGGCGATGTACAATGATATAAATATGCATGTTTAGGAAACTGCTAGCTACTCTGATACAAGCATGTGAATATATGAAAGATCCAATACTGGAGAAGAAAATGAGTTACTTACCTGTAACTACGGTTCTCCAGTATTGGTATCTTTCATAGATTCACATGCGAGCCACCCTCCTCCCCGGAGAGGCTTACTTTATTCTCTAAGGTTTATACTTGCACACTTGTGCTGGCAAATCTGAGGAACCTAGCCTCTCTTGGGATTGTTCTAGAGGGTGCTGTTGATTGCTTTTGTTTATTTTTTGCAAAAGAAGGTGGATAGGCTATGGCACTGACTGTTCATTGCATGGTAGCCTATGGTAATTTGTTACTGCTTATGTATATATATATATATATATATATGTACACACACACACACACACTCTCACACACACTCCCACACACGCATGCACTCCCACACACACACACACACACTCCCACACACACTCCCACACACGCACACTCCCACACACACACACACTCCCACACACGCACACACACACTCCCACACACGCACACACACACTCCCACATGCATTCACACACTCCCACACGCATTCACACACTCCCACACGCACACACACTCCCACACGCACACACACTCCCACACGCACACACACACTCCCACACGCACACACACACACTCACACTCTCACACACTCACACGCATGCACTCCCACACACACACTCACACTCCCACACACACACACTCCCACACACACACACACACACTCCCACACACACACACTCCCACACACGCACACACACACTCCCACACGCATTCACACACTCCCACACGCATTCACACACTCCCACACACACACACACTCCCACACACACACACACCCACACACACACACTCCCCCACACACTCCCTCCCACACACACTCCCTCTCTCCCTCCACGACTGGGATGATACAAGCATGTGAATCTATGAAAGATACCAATACTGGAGAACTGTAGTTACAGTTAAGTAACTCATTTTCTTACCCAGCTACATTATGGCTTCACTGAAAGTACTGGTATCAAAGACCTTGTCTTAATAAATCTGTACTGATGTCAGTATCAGAGTTATCAGTAAATGCACTCAGAGGGCACCTTAGAGGTACCCCTGTAGCCCTACCAGTCTTAGTATGTTGACTGACTAGTATCTTCCAGCCTGCCACTACAGACTGGTTTCTGACCCCCTGCAAGGGAGAGCCCGCACTGTCAGATGTCAAAAACAATGCCTGCTCTGCAGAAGGTGTTCTTATCTCCTCCAACAGGATGGCTAGCAATTTAGGATATCCAGGCCAGAGGCTTCAAAGCCTCTGCCACCTTTGGCATGCAACACCGGTGTAGGAAGGTGGCTACCTGACTATCTTTACCCCAGATTTTTTCCCTTGTGTTTAGCTGGTTTTTGACTTAGTTGGCCTGGTTCCCTGCTAATCAGGGCCCCAGGCTATCTGCTCTCTCTGTAAAATGGATTCCATGTACCCTAGGTACATACCACAATTGGAAATGGACTCCTTGTCAGCCCCTGTACCATGCACTATAGGTGCTCAGGGCATAGGTGCCACCAAGGCCTACCAGGGGCTGCAGCATATCTTTTGCCACCCCTGACTGGTTCTTAAATTGACACAACTGGCTGATCACTCAGCTGGGGCAAGTTGGTGTAATCACCTCTTGCTTAGGTATAGTATACCTATATCTAAACCTATATCTGGACACATATAAACCTGTGAGTCACTCCTATGGAAGGCCTTATCAATTCTGGAGGCAGAGTGCGTGGTTTAATGTGAGATGGAGCTCTAGCATGAGCTGAGCCTGTCTGCAGCTGTCGGGAACAAATCCCTAAGCTGTTTCAGGATAATGCCATACCATATACTATTAAGTGCATTATAATCCTCGCGGTTATATAGCAACTTTGGTTTGGCTTTATCAAAACATGTCGTGTAAGGTGTCATACGATTTGGAATACTATCCCCTCGCCAGTTCTGGCGACGGGGATAGCATTCCACCCCTCTAGAGGGAGAAGACATGTTACTTTACTGAAATGCGGTTAATTTCTAAAAGAGCCTCAGATCCACAAAATGGATGCTTCTTCCACAGACACAAGTCTGACCCCCTGAAGCTGACCGAAACTCAGCCAAGGGGGCCTGGACAAAGGGTTTCCTGTCGCAGGGAGGTGTCACACCACCCCAGACAGGAGTTAGTGGATTGTAGCAGGGAGGTTTGAAAGAAACCAGACACTGCATGGGGAGCACAAGGCTGCCCCTTGCATAATCCGGTCAAACCGGTTCTGGGGCACACCAGCCCCAGTCCCAGCGCGGCCTGGATCAAAGAAAAAGGGGTGTATACACCCCCTTCCTGGGTCCCACCCATAGGAGGGGACCTAGCAGGTAATCCAGCCCCCCAGATTCGAATAAGAGTGGGAGCAGTGCCAATGCACTTCAGATTATCCTGATGAAACATAAGAAACGAAACTCTGGACCCTTCGACATCCTACTCAACGTAGAAGACTGAAGAATCTCCCTTGTGGTCAAGGAGTGACCACCCTGTGCAAACAGGCACCATCCAGCATATCGACGTCTGCTTTGTTGCAGTTCCCGCCGGAACTCGAGCGACAGAGATCGACGAGATCAAGCTTGCCTGCCTTCTAACAGCCCGATCCACAGTCCCTGCAGAGCTGAGACCCGTGGAGGCGACCGGAAGCGTGGGGCACGCCATCTTGAAAAGACCACGAGACGCTGACCGTGCAGCCCACGAGTGATCCTCGAAGCTGTACACCGGGGTTTGAGAAGCCCCAACCCTGAGCCACTCTTGCACCGAAGTTCAGCCCTCCAAACTCGACGAGTGCTGCGTGGGGCCCTTCTGCTTTCTTTGGCTCAGCGCGTTGGCCGGTCACTTGCCAGCTGGCTTGTGGTCCCCGTGCCGACGAAAACCGAAATACGACTTGTGAATCTGGTTGCTCCAGATTTACACTTGCTCCCCTGAAAAGGAGAACCCACTCTGACCCACCTGGTCCGAGTGAGAAGCAATCTTCCAGTTCCGCGTGGATTGCTTTTGCCAAGTGTTGTTTGCTCCAATCTTGAAGCCGACAGCGCCGACGGCGAGAGCCTTCGTGGGACAGATCGTGACCCGCTCCTGGACGTCGTAGATGCCCCAGAGCCCACGTGACAGCGGAGAGAAGCTCCTCGACAACCACCTGATTGCGACCGACATTGCCTGGTTCCGTCCTGGTTCCACCCTGGTCACTGCTGAGTGACCCAGACTCTGTCCCCTCTGCTTTCAGGTACTTTTCAACTTGGGTCCACCCTTGGATCCCACCGGACACCTCTCCTTTCCATCGCCTGCAGCATCTTCATCTTCAAGCTCGCAGAACCTGCGTGACGAAACCCGACGCCACTTCGACCCTATGCACCCTCTTCCTGTGGGTGAGGTAACATTGCAACGCCGGTGTTCCCACACTGGTACACACCTCTAGGGTCTGTGTCTAAAGTTTTGTCCTTCCAGGTTCAGCGGAAGTATCCTTAAACACTGCTTGTGTAACTTTTACGCACCATTGACTTGCATTGGTGCATGCGTGTGCTTTAAGCACTGCACCCGAATCCCGCGGGCTTTTCCCGACTTCAGCATTGCTTGTCCCGACTGCTCCCAGCGATTCCCTAGGCCCTAGGCCTAACCACTGTTCGATTGGTATCTCTTATACCACTTTCTTAGTATATGGTCTGAGTGGCCCCTCGCCCTCATTCATAATTGTGCAACTTTGTATGTTATACTGTGCTTTTGATTTAACGCTTGTGCCCCTTTGTTCATAAAGAGTACTGGGGATTTATTTAAGAATAAACACATATATTTTTATAATATATACTTGTGTGGTGTCCTTTCATTTGATATTACAGGACTGTGATTGGTAAAACAGCTCGCTTAACACGACCTCTTGAGTTAACCCTTCAAGGCTGCTTAGTCTATGCTACCATTAAGATAGCTTGTCTACAAGGTTGACTTACAACCAGACACCATAAGGGTTAGCTTGGACTGATACAAGGTGGTTCCAGAATTGGAAACATCATATATCTGGCCAACTTCTCACAACCGGCTTCCCCCAGACATGGGAAATATCATCCCATGCCCTGGGGCCCATTTGGCACCCATGCAGGCAGGAAATTAGTTATTCAGTATGCACGTTTCACCCACAATCTAGCCACACCTCTAAGGTCGGTTACCTGAAGTGAACAGCCAAAGAAAGGTTTCACCATCTTGTTTTTGGGGAAATAAGGACTTCTGAGTCAGGATTATGCCCACTCCTCATAGGAAGTTGTCATTCTGATGGATATCTCTGCCAGTGGATTCCTCACCTTGTGAATATCCCCCTGCGTCAGCAACGTTCGGAAAATTCTTTGTAGCTCGCCGGCGTGGACGACGTCACAGGAACGCACAACATCACGCGCGGCTCCGCTGACGTCACCGACTCCATAATAGGCCTACGCCGGCGTGATGACATCAGTTCCCTTTTTTCCGCGTCGTCAACGCTAACGGTGTCCGGGAACCTCTGTAGCTGTTGGTAACTTTGTTACTGTTTTTCTCTGTTTGGCTTCTTGCTTCTTTGTTTCTCACTGAGGATGTCGTCTAAGAAGACCGGGTTCAAGCCTTGTGGGGAGTGCGGCAAGATGATCTCGATTACGGACCCGCATGAAGATTGTATCTGGTGCCTGAGTTCGGACCACGATGTCAAAGGCCGTTCTTCATGTAAGAAGATGAATCCGAAGGCTCTTCGAGAGAGGGAAGCAAAACCTCTGGTGGTGAAGTTGAAAAGTAGAAAAGAGAAGAAGACTTCGAGATCACGTTCGAGTAGGGCGAGGTCGAAGTCGAGGTCCCGCACGGCGTCGCCTTCAAAGTCATCTTCTGGTGATGCTTCGAGGTCAGCGAAGAAAAAGCATAAGAAGCGAAGGCATGGATCTCGTCATCACTCCGGTAAGGACTCGGAGTCGAGGCCGAAGTCGCTTAAGAGGAGGCATAGAAAAGATGAGGTGTCTCCTTCGATTAGTGTTCCAGAAGGTGAGGCTTCACCCTTGGAGTCGCCGGTGCATTCTCCGGCTCCGGAGTTGGTTCCCTCTATGGCGCCGTCCCCGGCTCGAGAGGAAGAAGAGGCTCCTTTACAAGAGGGCTCGGTGACTCCAGTCAATCCGCCTGTGGAAGAGGAGGCGAATCCGGAACCTCCGAAAGGGCATCCTATGGGTTCTTACCCCCCCTTCCCAG
Organism: Lissotriton helveticus; assembly: GCF_964261635.1. Taxonomy (NCBI): domain Eukaryota; kingdom Metazoa; phylum Chordata; class Amphibia; order Caudata; family Salamandridae; genus Lissotriton; species Lissotriton helveticus. Next base: position 1,938,213,734 of record NC_136057.1, on the reverse strand, counting down.
CTCCAGGTCAAAACCTACTTCGTTTTTAAACGCGATGTATGGAGTCTACTCGAGAGCTTTGTACCCCTCTGGTGCACCTTCGGGCCCCATGGGTCCTTTGGCATTAAGTTTAGGAGTTCCCCACTCCTATGCTCCAGCTCCTTTTATGCCATTTATGCCGGCGCAGGCTTCGCCTTGGCATTCCTCGTCGACGCCGGTTCTATCGACGCCGGCTCCGACTCGACCTCGTGAGCAGCAGTTTGGGCTTCCGGATCCGATCTCGCTGGCGGCTCCAGCTCCGTCGGAGTCGGTCACGGATCCAACGGCGCGGCTCGTGAAGGAAAGATCGAGGCGGGAAGCTCAGCGTCTTATAGAGGAGCAAAGATATAGAGAGGCTGAGGCTGAGATGGAAGAAGGTGAGCTTCAGGAGGACTACTTTGATGATTTGAGGGAAACTAGTGGCTTAGAGCTTTCCCCTGAATGGGAGCTGTCCTCTGTTTCTGATGCTCCTTCAAAGGACGTTGTGGTCATTAAAAAGGCTGCGGCTCTTTTAAATTTGACTTTGCCTACAGCTGAATTCAAGGCTAATATATTGACTGAGGTCCTTCATTCCCCATCTTTGGTTGTAGAACCATTGCTTCCTTTTAATGAGGCTTTGACTGAGTCTATATTGGAGGTTTGGAACAGGCCTCTTACAGCTCCTGCAGTGGCTAAGGGTGTTGCAAGGAGGTATAGGGTAGCTCCTGGTGATCCTGAGTTTCTATCCTCGCATCCTTTGCCTGAAAGTCTGGTTATACAGGCAGCCTGTTCGAAGAAGTCTGTTGGTGCTTTCCCTCAAGTGCCTGGGGATACGGAGTCCAAGAAACAGGATCAGACTGCGAAGAAGATTTTCTCTTCTGCGAGTATGGCTCTAAAGTCGACCAATGCCACATGTCTCTTGGGGAGATATATACATGCTCTGATGGACTCTGTACGGCAGTTGGCTCCAAAAATTCCTGAGGACAGCAGGAAGGATTTTGATGAGGTGTTGGCTGAATAACAGGCGGCTGCACGTCAAGTGATTCGAAGTGGACTTGACACTGCTGATTCAGTTGCTCGCATTATGGGAACTTCTGTTGCCTCTAGAAGGGCTGCTTGGCTGAAGTCATCTGACTTTTCTGCAGACGTTCAGGCAACCTTGTTGGATTTGCCATTTGATGGCACTGGATTATTTGGCAAAAAGGCTGATGCAGCTTTAGAAAGTTTTAAGGACAGTAAAGCTACTGCCAGATCCTTGGGGCTGCAGTCCATAGGCTCTGCAACTAAGAGGTATAGAGTTTTGGGCGTTCGTCCTTTCGACCCTACCGTCAAGTTCAACAGCAGCAGCAACAGCAAAATCTGCTATATAAATCCTACAGGGGCAGACAAAGAGCTCGTCCTCGAGGACGTCAAGCCTCCTCCTCTACCTCCTCCGCTTCCCAACCCCCTTCATCATCAGCAAAGCAGCCCTAGATCCGTCATTCCGGATGATGTGGGTCCTGTGGGGGGTCGGCTTACCCATTTTCTATGGGATTGGGAATCTTTGGGTTCTCAATCTCGTAGAGAATGGGTATGCTCTTCCCTTTCGGGGAATTTCCTCCGGATTACCCTCCTTGCCAAGGTTTTTGCTCGGAGGACCACCTGCAACTTCTGCAGGAGGAAGTCCTGGCATTGTTGAGAAAGGGTGCGATAGAGGTGGTTCCGGAGCAGGAAAGGGGTCAGGGATGCTACTCCCGGTATTTCCTGATTCCCAAGAAGGATGGCAGACTTCGTCCAATCTTGGACCTCAGGATCTTGAACCTTTACCTGAAACAGGAGAAGTTCAAGATGCTCACCCTAGTTCAGGTTATTCAGGCGCTGCTGGAAGAGGACTGGATGGTGTCAATCGACTTGCAGGATGCGTATTCCAATCCTGAAGTCGCACAGGAAGTATCTCCATTTCACGGTGGGATCGCAACATTACCAGTTTGCGGTCCTTCCGTTTGGTCTTACTACTGCGCCTCTAGTCTTCACCAAGGTGATGGCTGTGGCGGCAGCACATCTCAGAAGGTCAAGGATACCTGTATTCCCGTATCTGGACAATTGGTTGATAAAAGCAGAATCTCCAGAGACTGTGCGCCATCATCTGCAAGTCACAACTCAGTTGTTGTACAGGTTGGGTTTTTCAATAAATGTACCCAAATCTCACCTGGTGCCCTCCCAGCGCAACCTGTTAATAGGTGCGGTACTGGACACAACTGTATGCCGAGCATTCCCTCCACCTCAAAGGATTCTCGACATACAGGGAATGATTCATTTATTTCACAATGGAGCGGTCGTTCCAGAGGAAAGGTTGCTTCACATCAACCTTCTAGAGCTGCGGGCAATACGTCTTGCGCTCAAGGCCTTCCTCCCATCCCTTCGCGGTCGGTCGGTTCAGGCCCTGACGGACAACACCACCGCGATGTGGTATGTCAACAAGCAGGGAGGAGTAGGGTCGCAGTGTCTCTGCAGAGAGGCTCTGCGTCTCTGGTCCTAGGTTCAGGATCATCAGATTTGTCTGATGACAAATCTTCTGGTCGGAGTTCTGAACGTGCGTGCAGACAGTCTCAGTCGGCAGTTCTCAGCCGACCACGAGTGGAGGCTTCATCCAGAGGTAGTTCGTCACTTCTTTCGGACGTGGGGAACTCCTCGGGTGGACCTGTTCGCCACTCGCGAGAATGCTCACTGCCCGTCATTCTGCAGCCTCCAGTTTCCGATGCAGGGAGCCTTGGGGGACGCGTTTCAGTTGAGTTGGGGAAGAAAACTCCTCTACGCGTTTCCTCCCATACCCTTGATTCCTTTGGTTCTGAGGAAGATTTGCCGAGACCGGGCCCAAGTTATTTTGATCGCCCCTGATTGTCCAAGAAGGGTGTGGTACACAGATCTTCTCCACCTCTCCTCGTGCCCGCCGCTCCGTCTCCCTGTCAGGGCAGATCTCCTCTCTCATATGGAGGGGCAGGTTCTACACCCCACCTCCAGACCTTACACCTTCATGCCTGGAGATTGAACGGGGCAACCTGAATTCCTTTTCTCTCCCACATGATGTGGTGGATGTCTTTTTATCGGCCAGGCGTGACTCCACCAAGTCAATCTATTCATACAGATGGTCTAAATTTGTGACTTGGTGTCGGGAGAAGTCCTTTGAGGGCTCGTTTGTCAGATATTCTTCTATTTGTTCTTTCTTTAGCGCAGCAAGGGTTTGCTGTGGCTACAGTTAAAGGTTATCTTTCGGCTTTGTCGGCATTTCTCTGCCTGCCGGATCAGCCGTCCTTATTTAAATCTCCTATTGTTTTAACATTTCTGAAGGGCCTTACAAATAAATTTCCTCCTACTCCTTTTATTGTGCCTCAATGGGGCTTGAATCTGGTGCTTACTTATCTAATGGGTTCCCCGTTCGAACCTTTACATAATTGTCCCTTGAGGTTGTTGTCTTTTAAGACGGATTTCCTAGTTGCAATTACCTCGGCAAGGAGGGTAAGTGAGCTTCAAGCTCTTAGTTCAAAGCCCCCATTCTTGACCATTCATGCTGAACGAATGGTTCTTAGGATCGGGGCTGCTTTTCTGCCTAAGGTGGTAACTCCCTTCCATCTAGGACAGTCTATTACCCTTCCTACCTTCTATCCTCCTCCTCCCCCTTCCAAGGAGGAGGAGCGGCTTCACCGTCTGGACCCTACGAGGGCGGTGAGCTTTTATCTTGATAGGACAAAGGACTATTGAGTGGATGACCAGCTGGTTGTTGGATTTGCTGGCTGCAGAAAAGGAAGAGCTGTGCACAAGCGCACACTTTCGAGATGGATAATACTATGCATCAAGATCTGCTACGCCCTGGCTGGTAAGGAACCTCCAGAGGTATAAGAGCCCACTCTACTAGAGCAAAGTCTTCAACATCTGCTTTGTCTAGGGGTGTACCTGTTGAGGACATTTGTAGAGCGGCAACTTTGGCCTCCCTCCACACTTTCGCCAATCATTACTGCTTGGATACCGAGGTGAGGAGGGACGGCCATTTTGCGCGTTCTGTCCTTCAGGACTGCTGTGGGAATCTATTTACAAGGTAAGGAATCCACTGGCAGGTGTATCCATCAGAAGAACAAGTTACTTACCTTCGGTAACGCTTTTTCTGGTGGATACAGTATCTGCCTGTGGATTCCTCACATGCCCACGCACCTCCCCGTTGTCCACTCTTCTATACCTGAATTATTGGTAATGTTATTTTAATGTATTCATGTTATCCATTAAAGGAATGTGTTCTTGGACATGTTTACTATGTTATATTCACACTATGTGTGTTACCTTGACTAGTTTGTACTGTGTATACTATGTATATTTCTACTGTCATTGGTCCGTCCGGGTGCCTCGAAGGCACGGAAAAAAGGGCAGAACTGATGTCATCATGCCGGCGTAGGCCTATTATGGAGTCGGTGACGTTAGCGGAGCCGCGTGCGATGTCGTGCGTTCCTGTGACGTCGTCCACGCCGGTGAGCTACAAAGAATTTTCCGAACGTTGCTGACCCAGGGGGATATTTACAAGGTGAGGAATCCACAGGCAGATACTGTATCCTCCAGAAAACGCGTTACCGAAGGTAAGTAACTTGTTCTTCAGGGCTGAAGTGACCCCAGGGGTAGGTAGCCTATTGGCTGCTACCTCGTACTCACCTAAATTGAGTATTTAGGGGTACCCCCTGACACAAGGTCCACAGGTACGACTTCCTGGGAACGGAAGACGGACATAAGAGACAACACCGCAAAAACTAAGAACCTGCACAGAAACTAGCACCAAACACTTGTCCTGCAGCTGTTCATCCTCCCCAACACTTGGAGGACTAACCAGCACTTCGCCAACCAGCGATCACTGTGTTGCTGGCCTTCGGGCTCAACGAAGGAGCATCCCTTCAGGAGGAAGTCTTCGTGGCTGTAGGAGCTCAGCCCTGTCTCTCAGCTGAGTTTCAAGACAGTAGGCCCTCAAGGAGCTCCCATGTGCCAATATCCTGAGTACCGGGGCACTTGTACCAGCCAAGGCGTGTTTCGCTTTCAGCCTGGACACCACTGCCTTGAAAGCCTTCCTGCACGTCGAGGGACATCAGGACAGACAAGACCCACGGCCAGCTTGGCTCTGCTACTTTGTTTTCCCTCCCTCTGGAGATCTACCAACAATTGTGAGAGCCTTGAACACCAGTGGACAGTCAGCCAAGCGCCTGTGCACCCAAGCTCCACAGACCGGGTCCACGATGTCTGAATGCGTCCTCTTGGCTTAGGGGTCCCCATAACCTGAGCTCCCCTTTGGGGTCACCCAGACTTGCCCCCGATTCCCTCCTTACAGTCTACCATCTTGACCAGCACCTCTGCACCTGGACACCCCAGGGCAGGTAAAACGAAACTGTTGGTGGTACTGTCGGCCTTGGCCGGCTAGCACATTAAGTCCCAAAGGGAACCTCTAAGCTCCACTTCCAAGTACCTGTTTGCCATCTGTCTTTTTCTCTTATAGGATAACATTGTAGCGTTCAAGGCTTATGCCTCATAACTGTTGTTTGAGTATTTTTCCATTTTCTTCTAAAATCGATATCTCTGCTTGTACCCAAGTTATTATAAAGATCTTGGTGTCTAATAATCTAAAGTATTTTTATAAATTGGTCTCGGATTTCTTATAGAATGTGTGACCCAGTCAATAGACTGTGTGTGTGCAACAAATGCTTAACACTCCTCTCTGATAAGCCTAAAATGCTCGACCACACTACCAAAAATAGAGTACTTGGGATTATTAAAGTGAGCCCTGTAAACCAAGAGGGGTCATCTATACTTTTTGCATGGTGTGCCCCTACATTGGCACAACCTCAAGAAATGCCAGCTTCCTACAATCATGCCTTAGTGAGACTTTAATTTGGTCTTAACTTTTCTAATGTGCGCTCCCTTTGAGCCATTGCACAATTGTCCTCTCAAGCTTACCATCAAGACGTCCTTCCTGATGGCAATAACATGTTCCCCTAAGGGTCTTTGGGGTTCAGGCTTCATCTTCCAAGCCTCTGTCTCTGAACATTTACCCAGACAAGCTGGTTCTTCGTACTAGAGCTTCCTTTCTGCTGAAAGTTGTCAATCCCTTTCATGCAGGCCAGTCCATCACCCTGCCTTCTCTTTAAGATCCTCAACATCCCTCCACAGAAGAGTAGTGACTTCACCATCTGGACCCAAAGAGAGCGGCGTTGTTCTACCTTGACCTCACAAAGGAGTTCCGGGAGGATGACCATCTCTATGTCGGAGTGGAGAAGGGACAGGCCGTGCAGAAGTAGGCCATCACCCAATGAATCATGCTCTGCATCAAAATCTGCTACGCATTGGCGAATAAGCAACTCCAGAGGCCTTATGTGCTCAATCCACCAGAGCTAGGGCTGCCACCTCTGCGTTTGCACACGGAGTTCCGGTCCTGGACATCTGGCAGGCAGCAACGTTGGGCGTCTCTGCACATGTTTACTAAGCACTACTGCCTGGACCCTCCGGTCCATAAGGATGGACATTTTGCCCATTTGGTCCTGCAGGACTTTTTAGTGTGAAATTGTTTCCTAGACCCACCTCTGGGAAGGTATTGTTTGGGTATCTATACTAAAGTAATGAATCTGTGGCTAGAAGAATCTATCAGATGGACAAGTTACTTACTTTTGTTAATGCCTTATCTGGTAGAGGCTATCTAGCCACAGATTCCTTATGGACCCAGCCATCGTGCCCACTTGGCGAACCTACAGGGCTGTTCCCCTTTCAGGGCCCTTAGTTTTCCACTCCAAGCTGAGTGTTCTTCCTGGCATGGAAATTGACAAAAAATAACTTGACGTCAGTGAACTGGTGTGGCGCCTATGTAGGCACCACTCATGTCCCTTCCGGTGCTGAGGACACCACCAGGGCCAAACCATAGCCACCTACTGGAACGCATAGATACTGCTCATAAGAAACTTCTGGATCCAGTCTGACACCTGGGGATAATTCTAAAGTAAGGAATCTGCTGCTAGATTGTGTCTCTACCAGATAAGGCATTACTGGGGGTAAGTAACATGCCCTTCACCAACACTGGATCACAAATATGCGCAATTCAAAAGTCTGAATCTCGCATTGATTGCAAACAGTGTTGAATGCCTGTTAGATGTCCTCTGTGTTTAACTGGTGCTTTCCATACCCATATTTATTGATAATGATATCTATCTTATTCGTCTCATGTTTGCCCTACCATTTTTCTCTTCAGGCGTTTGAGAGATAAAGGTGAGGATGATAAGATGCCACCGATCCGAAAACGTCAGCGAGGTCTACTCCTTAGATTGCAGCACGAACAGGTAACTAGTGCCCTTTAACTGCCATAGAAGGTCATTGGGAAAGTTTGGTAGAAAAGCAATCCTTGTGTGTCTTCTTGATGCTAGAGCTTGAAGAAGTGCCATGAGACCTTGCTCCCTGGTTCTTGTATTCCATTTCTGGTCATTTGCTTATTTGAACTTTGTACAATGAGTATTTTCTTCTCCAGATCCAGAAGGAAAGTTGGACCTACATTCCTTGTAGGTTAAAGGAGGGATATTGGGGGAAAGGACAGTAATAAAGAAGGGGCTGTATTAGTACATTAGCAAGAGGGAATGTGTGCTTTTGGGGTTTACATGGAAGGGTTGATGTCATCATATTGTGTGCGTGGTTTTGCCTTGTACACGATCATAGCATTTTCCTAAGTGGCAATCTTACCTCTTGGTCATGATCTTAGCTTGATGCTAAAGAAAATTTAAAGTTTATGGAACTTTTGACTAACATGTCTCAGAATGATTGTTTCCAGTGGTGAGGTTTTCTGGTTATGATGTGGAACATGTAGACCTTGAGTGGGGGACTCTTGGTCCTAGTAGCCAACAGCAGATTAATCATAGTCTTCTATTACAGGCTGAAATTAAGCGGCTCCAGGATGCTAACAAGGCAGCTAGAAAGGAGAGAGAACTGATTCTCAAACAGCAGGAAGAGATAGAGCGTATCCGTCAAACGACCATGAAACTGCAGGAAAAGCTCAAGTCTGCTGGAGAGGACAAGCAGGTATGGGCCATTGCAGAGTATGTTTAGAACTATTGTGCAATGCCTGATAATCACCAAACAAGTATCTTCACACTACACTTTGAAGTAACAACACAGTGGATTTGCTTACCAAGGAGTTCTGTGTCACAGAACATGAGAAGAAGGAACCTATTCCTAGCTATGTCACTGCATTTAATGATTTGGTCAAGAGGAACTTGCTACAGGGCAGGAGCAAACCTAGTTAGTGTTGGCTAAACCTGAAGTAACACATTCCAAGCTCTGAACAAACCATGCAATTTGAACTGATCAACATTAGCTAACTATGGCCTAATAGGCCCAATGGTATGAATTAAACTTGTATGTAGCAGATATGAACTATAGCATAGGCCAGGGTAAGAGTTACACAAAGATTCTGCTGTAAATCAAGATGTAAACCAGGATGTGCACACAATGGGGCCCGAGTCAGTAAAAAAGGAACGCATTGTAGGGCACAAGATGACCAAGAAGTAACCAAATCACAGGGTGATTACCAACCAGGGAGTAACTTATTACAGTGTTTTTACTGTATAAGAAGTAACTGTATAAGAAGTAACACAATTTATGGCTTAAGTTAATAAATGGGATGGATAGTATTGCAGAGTACATTTAACTTCTTAAGTGCTGAGGCTTTATCCTTTAGCTTGTGTTCGGCTGTTTAAGGAGCTAGTGTCTCCCACAGTAAACATCCAGACTAAATGTGTGTCTTTTTTTCTCTACATATTGGAATTCTAACGGTAACCAGGACCATGGGTTTCGCCTAAGAGAACTGCAAAAAAAGCAAAAATCTGGCAAAGTGTTTTTGGGGGGGGCGGTTGTAATGGGAAAAAGGTGTTTTGGAAGAAAATGTATGTTTTTTTCCCCTCGAAAAAAATTGCATCAACAGAAGATTTGCTATGCTAAGATCATACTCTTTCCAGCTTTCAGGAAAAGACAGAGTTAGCAAAAATAACCACAGTTTTTCCCATTTTGTAAGTGGTATCCAATAATTCTTATTTTTGCAGCTTATATCCACTTGAATTTGCTGGGGAAAAAGAGGTATGAAACCCATAGGTGAACCTGGAAAGCATTTTTGCAAAGTAGACAAAATTCTGAATTCATCTCGGGTCGACATGTTTCAGCCTGTGATATGCTCCCAAGGGTCAGTAGACTTTCTTCAGGACCCAGAGATATGTTGAATTCTTACGATTTGTGGCTGATTTTTCCAGCTTTTGGCTCATACAATCAGTCAAACAGCATGAACGCAAACATACAGACCATAATGGAGCTTTTCCTTTTTATGGTTTATGTCTTAACATTTAGTTAGGCATCATTAGGCAGTGGGGGTGGGCGATCCCTGTCGTCACATTGTAATTTTACATACTTGGCTCCCCTCAAGCCTTGCACGTTAGGCGTGTCGGGAGCAGAATAGGTACAATTATGTACAGTGAGAAAAACGTTGAGTGCAGTTATATGGGTAACACAATTAGCATAAACATACTGTTACAACAATCGGACTTTTCCGATCGCAGCTATATATAGCATTTATTAGTTGTCCAAAAACATGTGATACCCAGAGCCAGTGGCTGTTGACATGGCTCGTGGGTGGTGGGGTGGGCGCAGGGTGGGGGGTTCATGGGGTAGGGGGGTCACACGCCGGGTGGGAAGGGCAGGCGGGGGGGGGGGGGATTTGTCGCGCATGGTGTGAACGTTAGAAAAACATTACAAAAATAAACTTACCTTGCTGAGGGGTCCCGCATCTCTGCTCCTGCTCTCCTCCTGGAACTCGAATAACAGAAAGCAGGCCCCACTGACCAATCATAATGCTGCAATGCAGCATTGTTAATGGTAATCACCCAGGCTCCCTGACCAATCACAACCTCAGTGCAGCGTTATGAGTGATCTGAGCATCATGGTTGGACGCTCAGCCAGGGAATGGGGGCCTGGGCATGTTCTCCATGTAGGCTGTAATGCAGCCTGCATTGAGAACGGGTATGTGCACATGACTGATTTGGGCGGCCCAAGAGGGCCAACCAAACAGTTATTGCCTTCTTAGGAGTGAGCAAACCACTCCTCCTTTTCTCCGAGAGCAAAGCAGAAGCCTGCCCACCCGCCCGCAAAGGAAACATAAAATGATAGTAACTCAGTTAATATTTTATATTTCCTTTCCACTGCTCAAAAGCAGTGAGTGACACTCCTTCGCCATAGACGAGGAGCCACCACTGCCGAGTGCCATGAACCATGCTGTAGCTTATAATTATTTTTCATTGTGTAATGAACTTGCTTCATTTGATCTGATAAAGACTGCTAGCTGCAGATTCCTTTTTTTAATAAAAATTTTATTCACAGCTGGTTGGCATCAAGCATAACAGTACATCAAATATTCCTAGTGTTACAGCCGGGTTTTATATTTTCTCCCCAACTCAAATCTCCATCTCTTATAACGGTGATATTCATATAGTGCATCATAATGTTACATAAACATTCGTCTCAAAATGTCACGCTATTCACTGCACGAGGTAATGTAATAACATCAAACAAACAACCCCCGTCCACTAGCTGCAGATTCCTTATCTTTGAATTTCCCAGGCATCAGGATGGATCTGGAAAATTTTGCTGAGCAATACACCTTGCGCACCGCCGGGTGGCTCAATTCGGCTCCGCGTGATGTTGTCAGTAGCGTTAGTTATTTATTTATTTATTTATTTACATTTATAAAGCGCAACATATACCCGAAGGTGTCTTGGCGCTGATTAATTTGCAAGCTACAGATGATACTTAGCTTAACTGCTCTAACCCGGTGCCCCATGAAATGAAACTTATTTGGTAAACAGCCATGTTTTCAGTTTTTTGCGAAATTGGAGCAAAGTGGGACATGTTCTTATGTCCTGAGGCAGGGTGTTCCAGAGTTTGGAAGCTCCTACCACAAAACGACGATCTCCCCAGGCGACTGTCTTGGTGCGAGGAACCGTCAATTGGTTACTGTTGGAGGAGTTATGATGTTGCAGTGCCCTTATAGACGCCACCCAGGCGCTCAGACTTCAGTCATTTTGTTTCCGTGCCAGTTAAACGTCGATCCGGGAAAAGCTATCTCTCTGTTGTTTATTGGCAGATTTTTGTCGATTTCATTTTTTTTTCCACCTCCATGTGCGAGGGTTGTCTTCGAGGAAAACAGGTTTCAAGCCGTGCGGTGCCTCCCACTGCATGACGTTAGTCACCAATTCCCACCTAGCCTGTATCTGGTGTTTCGAACGTGACCACGATTCGAAGCTGTAATCGTACTGCCTGGCTATGGCTCCGAAGGCCTTGAGAAAGTGGACAATGAAGGTCCTCACTGCCCGGCAGTCAACACCGTTGAACGAGGCTCCGTGGAGTTCCCGGTCACAATTGAAGAAGAGGAGGAAGCGGGACCGCTCCCAGAGCCCTAAGTCCTCTTCTTCTTTTCACTCCAGACACTCCGGCAAGAGGCATAAAAAAAAGAAGTCCAAACTGACTTCATCTTCACCTCGGCTGTCGTCCGTTGCCGAGAGAGTTAAGGAGCACCGATGCTCTAGGCACAGTTCTGTAGTAGGGGATCTCTGTGTATAGTCATAATCTTGTGAATAGTCCCACCCATGTGCGTGGACCCGGGAGCAATCAAAAAAATCTCTTAAGTTGTCTTCTTCTGCAGTCCTGCATAGACACTTAAGGCCTTTTACTGTCAGTTCTTTTTTCCGGCTCCTGCTAGCTTGACCCTGGAGCATTGATCTCTACCTTTTTGGGTATTACTTCAATTTTTGGCACTTTTCCAGTGTTTCACTCGACGTCTGGGGTCTTCCTCTTCCAGTTGCTGTGCTTTCTAGCCAGTTTTGCCACCTCTTTTTGTTGAAAATGCCAGCTTTATTCGACAAGTGCCCTGAGTGTGGTAGGAAGAAGTCAAAATCTGACCCCCACAGAGTATGTATACTCTGCCTCCCATCCACCCATGACCCTAACTCCTGTGAAATCTGTCACTCTTTCTCCAGGAGGACCCTGCGTGAAAGGGAGAAGATTCGTCTCCAAGGCCTGGAGCAGAGGAGACACCAAGAACCAGGTGGGACTTCTGGACATGGAGGGACTCTGTCATCGTCCTCTGCCCATGCATCAGCCTCTGGGGGGCTCCCCAGTCAAGAAAAGGCCCAGAAAAGGCACTGGTCCCGGTCGACGTCAATAGCTTCGACGTCGGCGTCGAGAGGTATGACCACCATATGCTCCCAGTCGACCCAGGGCTCTGGGTTGAAGCGGCGTCGCCGTTCCATGTCGAAGGGTAGGATGTCCAGACCTCGGACGAGGTCGACGTCGAGTACTTCACCCGCGTCGACACACCATCGATGTCGCGATGTGTCCTGAAGGCGCTCGCCGTCGAGGCGACTCCGCCGTTCGCCGTCAACGTCGGCGCGAAGGTCGACGTCAAGGAGAGACAAGACGACGTCGAGGAGAAGACATTCTACGTCGAAGAGTTCGTCGACGTCTGGAAGGTCGACGTCGAGAAAAGGGAAGTCGAAGAGGTCGACGTTGAGGAGACAGTCAAGGCCCAGGACGGTGTCCAGTGCCTCGGTGGTTAGTCTATCATCTTCATCGGCAAGTTCCCGGTCTCGGCTGCACCGGCGCTCGTCCGCAAAGAGGTCTGCCCCCATAGCATCCTCCTCGAGGCCTGCTCGTAAGAAGAGGAGAGTGCTTAGGTCACCGGAATCTGATTATTCACTGACCTATTCGTCCTCTAGGCCCAGGACTCATACGCCTCCTACTCTTCCGCCACTGCCTCCTAGGAAGCCTCCGCCTCCTCCTCCACTGCCTCCCCGGCCTCCACAACCGGGGGTTCTGGCTCCGACTCCTCCGTTTCCGCCTCCTCCAAGGCCGGCGGTTCCTGCGAGACCCAGGAGGTCTAGGTCAAGGTCCAGAGGGAGGTATCGCTCTCGCAATGAGCGTCGCTCCTCGACAAGGTTCCGTCATCGCCATTGGAGGGAAAGGTCACGGTCCCATCACACGGACTCTTCTAGTGACCGGAGGTATTCGCCCATGTTATCGGACTCTCCTCCTACGAGAGTGCAGCCTGTGGTGCTGAGGGGGGCAGCGAAGTTAGGGATCACATTGACGGTACACACTACTTCTACCTCTGTGATCTTTGAGACTTTGCACAAAAGACATCTCTCTCGCCCTTTGTTGCCTTTGGTGCCAGGACTGGAGGAACCGGCCATGGAGCTGTTTCTGACTCTTGGGTCGCTATGACCGCTCCTTGTGGTAGTCCCTGCAACAGTTTATTGAGCTCCTCCCGCGGGATAGGCGAGAAGACTTCCAGGCGATATTGAACGAGGGCATGATGGTCTCAAATCAAGTCATCAGCTCGGCGGCAGACGCCTCTCTCCTGGCTGCTCATGGGTACTGCCATGGCATCAACTTGAGACGTCATTCCTGGTTGCGCCTTACCTCTCTTAAACCAGAGGCACAACTGAGGGTCGCAAATTTGCCATTCTCGGGATCGACCCTCTTCGGCACGCATGCGGATGAGGAAATTGCCCGCATGAAGGCGGAAGTAGAGACGTTGAAGGCTGTTGGTTTGGAGAAACCAAAAGAACAACGGAAGTCCTTCCGTCCTTTCCAGAGGCGGTACGTTTCCCAGAGGCGAGGGCAAGGTCGTCAAGCTGGCCAGCAACAACAACAGCAGCAGCAATACCAGCGGCAGCCCTTCCAGAAGCATCAGAGGGGCAGAGGTGGCCAGCAGTCCTCCTCGGCGAACAAGGGCCCGGCCGGGTCTAAGCCCTGAAGAGTTACTTGCCCCTCGTCCGTTACCCGCTCCGGGCGGGGGGGGGGTGAGCATACAAAATTACTTGGCAGAGTAGAGAAAAATTACTCAGGACAAGTGGGTGCTAATTATTGTTTGCAATGGATACAGTCTTCGTTTTGTCAGCCCTCCTCCAGCAATTCCACCGGTTCGCTCGCAGTACCAGCTACGCGAGCTTCAAGCAATGGCTGATACCCTGTTAAGAAAAAGGGCGATAGAAGACGTCCCTCTGTCTCAAAGGGGAAAGGGTCTCTACTCAAGGTTCTTTCTGGTATGCAAGAAGGACAAAAACGAGTTCAGGCCCATTCTGGATTTGTGACAAGCAAACAAATGGATTCGTAGGGAGAAGTTTTGCGTGCTGTCTTTGAACCAGATTTATCCTCAGCTACAAAGAGGAGATTGGCTTTGCGCAACAGATCTGCAGGATGCGTACTTCCATGTGCCTATTGCACGGAAACACCGGAAGTTCCTGCGCTTTCTAGTCGGCACCAATCACTATCAGTACACCATACTACCATTTGGACTGAAGTCTGCACCCAGGACTTTTTCAAAATGCATGGCAGTGGTGGCAGCGCACCTGAGAAAGAACAAGGTGTCCGTGCCTGGACGACTGGTTGATCAAAGCCTCCACCTTCCAGGAAGCGCAATTGCACTTCATCAGGTCGGCCGTTCTGTTGAACCAGCTGGGGTTGCAAATAAACATGTCCAAGTCTGTTCCGACTCCGGTTCAGTGCCTACAGTACTTGGGAGCCTCCATCGATACTCTCTCAGCAAGAGTGTCTCCTTCGGAGGAGCGACGCTTATCGATCCTTCGGAAGGCTCAGGCTCTCATGTCCGTTCCATCTACAACAGTGAGGACGGTGTCATCCCTCCTGGGGTCAATGGCCTCTTGCATCTTCCTCACTCCATTTGCACGCCTCCACATGAGGCCGCTGCAGGAATGTCTGGAGGATCAGTGGGACCAGAAACGAGGGAGCTGGGGCGACAGGATCCGACAGTCTCTACACACTCTACAGTCCCTGAGATGGTGGTGCTCAGCGGAGAATCTCCTCAAGGGGGTTCCATTCCACAAGGACATTCCCATTCAGACTATCGTGATGGATGCTTCTCTCCACGGCTGAGGAGCGCATTCGGACCATTTACAGATCCAAGGAACATGGTCCCCGGCAGAATCCACGTATCACGTAAATTTTCTGGAACTCAAAGCTGTTCACTTGGCACTGAAGACCTTTCATCCGTCCTTCCAGACCAACTTCTTGCGTGTACAGACGGACAATATGACCACAATATATTACCTCAACAAGCAGGGGGGCTCCAGATCGCACACACTGTCACAAGAAGCGCAGGCGATCTGGCACTGGCTGCTAGCCAGAGGGCTGTCGATAACAGCTACCGATCTGCCAGGGGTGCAGAATGCTCAGGCGGATGCACTCAGCAGGCTGGTCCAAGAAAATCACGAGTGGGTCCTAAACGACGAGGTGCTAGGGAACGTCTTCGACAGATGGGGCACTCCAGAAATAGATCTGTTTGCCACCGCCGAAAACAGAAAATGCTGAGACTTCGCCTCCAGGTTCTACCAACCGGGGACTCTGGGGAATGCGCTATGGATCAGCTGGTAGAACAGCTTTCTGTACGCTTTTCCACCCATTCCCCTGATTCCGGGGGTACTCATCAAGCTGTCTCAGTCCAGAGCACGAATGATCCTCATTGCTCCGGAGTGCCCTCGGCAGTGGTGGTTCACGGTCCTGCTATGCGGTCTCTCCAACTCCACCTGCGGCTGGTGTGTCGGCCGGACCTTCTCACGAAGTTCGGAGGGCTGATAGTGCACCCCAACCTCTCATCGTTGAGTTTGGCGGCATGGCTAGAGGCCTTCCACAAGGACTTCCTATGCCTACAAGTGGAAGAGGTACTGCATCTGGTGCACGTCCAAGAACTATGATCCTACCACCTGCAAGGAAGATGTTATCCTTCCATACCTCTTACATTTGGCTCAATCTGGCCTTAATTTCCATTCTGTTAAGGTTCACCTCGCAGCATTAACTGGGTATAGGAAATGCCCTTCACAAACATCCTTCTTCCAGATTCCTGTAATTAAAGATTTTTTGGAGGGATTGAAAAAAGTATTTCCCCCTGTTAGGCGTCCTTAGCCTTCCTGGGAGCTGAATGTGGTGCTATCTCGCTTGATGGAGGAACCTTTTGAACCTATTCATAAGGCTTCTCTACAGCATCTGTCCTGGAAGGCGGCCTTCCTTGTGGCTATTACATCGGCCCGCAGGGTGAGTGAAATCCAGACCTGTGTTGCCAAGAACCTTACACTGTATTTCATGCTTCTAAGGTAGTGATGCGAACTCACCCTAAGTTCCTCCCTAAAGTGATTTCTGATTTTCATGTTAATCAGACGATAACTTTGCCTACGTTCTTTCAACATCCTACCACTCCAGCGGAGAGGTCTCTTCACTCCCTGGATGTAAGAAGAGTGTTGAAATTCTACTTGGATAAGACCAAAGACATACGTAGGTCAGACCAATTGTTTGTCAATTATGGATCGGTCAGGACTGGTCTTGCCACCTCAAAACAGTCCATCTCTAGGTGGATTGTGTCCTGTATCCAGTTATGTTACCAAAAGGCTAACAAAACCTTAGGGGGTAAGCCTAAGGTTCATTCCACCAGAGGCAAATCGGCTACAACGGCTTTGCAGCGTAATGTTCCCATTGCAGATATCTGTAGGGCTGCCACTTGGAAGTCGGTCCATACCTTTGCTAAGCACTACTGTCTGGACTCTGATGCCAGAGCAGACGCTCAGGTTAGGAAGGCTTTGTTGAGAAATCTGTTTGCACAGTAGTGATGTTGTCTGTTTCCCCCACCGCTGGTTTGGTTTGTTGGGATGGGCTTGCCATTCTATTCACAAGATTATGACTATACACAGAGATCCCCTACTTCAGAAGAAGTAGTTTTTTACCTGTAACTCCAGTTCTGTAGTGGGGGTATCTCTGTTATAGTCATAAGCGCCTGCCCTCCTCCCCAGTGGATGAAGAGATAATGTACTGTATGCTACAGGCCTGGCTTTATACACCTTCAAAAATAACTGAAAGTAAAAGGCCTTTGGCAGTGCATCCTGGGATACCGAGGGTCTCTGGAGAGTTCCTTAAAGGCACGGTATCCCTTTTCCAGACACATAATGGCGGCCTAGGGGGCTTGTCTGTCCAACCCTTCCTCTCTATCATTACAAAGGATTTTTGTGAAGGGGAGTTTCTCTGAGTGTGAAACTTTGCAAAGTGTGTTAAATTTAATATTATTTGGCTATCCTTTTTACTTCAAGATGAAGTGCTGGCCAATGTAGCCTTGTAGTTTTAGGCTGCATTATTTGTCTTTGATTTTCTCTTAAGTGTCTATGCAGGACTGCAGAAGTAGATAACTTAAGAGACTATTTTGATTGCTCTGGGGTCCACGCACATGGGCTGCACTATTCACAAGATTATGACTGTAACAGAGATACCCCCACTACAGAACTAGAGTTACAGGTAAGAAAACTACTCCTCCTGCGGGCCGAAGCTTGGGTGGACTTCGCACCTCTTTCCCTTTCCGGGAGCCAGAGCGACCCCAACTCGGAAGAATTTCATGAGGCCATGTGCTGCATATTTGAGCGGGCCGAAACCGCTAGTGAGCCCTCGGGCCCAGCGGAATCGTAAGGGGCCCCGTTGGGTTCATTGCCGTTGACTCCGGCCACGGCGCCTATAAGGCCTCATGGATCTGATCTTGGATCCAGGTCATCGCCGGTCATGCCAACGTGACCCCCTCCGGAGTCAAACCCGAAGTCGGTGCCTGCGGCTGGTGCCCATCGGCAGTGCCAGCCCCATCCTCATCCCCGATGACACGGAGCCGGAACGACGTCGCTCAACGCCGGATCCGGTGCCGATTGAGCCCAGAAGTTCTAGGTTGTCGCCTGAGCACTTTGAAGATGTGCTACGCTCAGGAGATAAATAGGAGTGGTCCATGGACCCTCTGAAACACCAGGATGACTCTGCTGAGCATTTGGACTGGTATGGGTAACTTGCAGAAGCCAGTGGGCTGGACACTTCTCCAGATACTGGCATGCTCTCTCCACCAACAGAGGGGGCATCCTATGCCATGGTGGTAAAATGGGCAGCTGAGGTCCTTGGACTAGAACTGCCCTCAGTGCTGGTCAGGACTAAGCTCCTGACTGAAGTGCTTCAACCTGGGCTTCGACTTCTAAACCCCTATTGCTCTTTAATGAGGCACTTACAGACGTCCTTCTAGGCAACCCTAGCACATGGGCTCCTGTGAATAGGATGACTGCATGCACTATATCCCAGCACCAGGCGATCCAAAGTTCCTTAGCCAACATCCCACCCCTGAAGGGTTGGTGGTGCAGGCCTCTACGTCACCCTTCCACCCCTCCGGATAGGGAATTCAAAAGGCTGGATTCATTTGGAAAGAAGTTGTTTTCTTCCTCCGGCTTGGCATTGTGGTCGGTGAATATCACATGCTTATTGGGCTATTTCTCCCACTGCCTTTGGGAGACGGTTGCACAAGTGCTGCCACAAGTCCCGGAGGAGGCCCGGGTTGTGCTCTCCCAAGCAGTCAAGGATGGGGGAAATGCAGCAAAATTCACAATACAGTGTGGCCTAGATACCACAGATTCGCTGGGCAGCTCGATTTCAGTGACAGTGACCTTGAGGCGCCACACCTGGCTTAGGACAACTGGCTTTTCAGGAGATGTCCAAGCCAATCTGATGGACATGCCCTTAGATGGAACCCATCCTTTTGGGGAAAAGGCAGACTCGACCCTGGTGAGGATCAATAGCTCTCGAGCTACGGCCCGATACTTGGGCCACTCCTCGTCAGCCCTTTTTCAGCCACAGTCCTGCACAGACTGCCCAAGCCGTGCAGGACATGGACGGAGTGCATTCCAATCCAGGAATGGAGGCCAGAAGTCGTCGCCACCCTGCCCCTGGCGCCACAGCCTCCAGTGCCTCCTAGTCTGACTCTGTAAGACCACACTAGTCCAGTTGGCGGGAGAATTTGTCATCATGTCCCCCACTTGAGTTCCATAACATCGGATAAGTGGGTCTTGCTGATCATTCAGGAGGGCTATTCTCTGCCCTTCCTCTTTTCCTCCTCTTATTTTGTCAAGTCAAGAACGACTGACGGAAGATCATTTGAGATTGCTCCAAGGGGAAATTACAGCTCTCTTGGCCAAGGGAGCTATAGAAAGGGTCTTGGTTTCAGAAGTAGACAGTGGTTTTTATTCCGGCTACTTTCTGATTCCGAAGACGAATGAAGGGTTGCAGACCATCTTAGATCTTCGGACCGTCAATCTCTCTCTCAAGAAGAAGTTAGCGATAGTCACTCTAGCTCAGGTCTAGTCTGCCCTAGATCAAGAGGACTGGATGGTTGCGTTGGACCTGCAGGACGTGTATTTTCACATTCCTATCCTGCCGGGCCACAGGCATTACCTGTGGTTCAAGGTAGGCCGCAGGCACTTTCAGTTTACTGTGCTCCCCTTCAGCCTAACCAGTGCACCTTGGGTGTTCACAAAGGTGATGGTGGTGGTTGCAACTCATCTGTCCAGGTTAGGAGTGTCAGTCTTCCCCTACCTTGACAACTGGCTGTTGAAGGCGTCCTCGCCCCAGGCTGTCGTCTCCCACCTACAGCCTACGGCAGACCTCCTGCATTTGCTAGGGTTCTCTATAACCATGCAGAAATCACACCTGACTCCTTCTCACACACCCCCTTTCATCTTAGCTGTTCTGAACACAGTGCAGTTTCAGGCCTATCCTCCGGAGCAGCGAGTCCATGATATTAAGGTGTTGATTCCGATGTTTCAGCCTCTAGCCTGGATTTCGATGAGACTGACTCTGAAGCTGCATCCTGTTGGTAAAGCATGCCAGGTGGCGTATGCGGGCTCTGCAGTGGGACCTGTGGGCACAGCATCAAGGAAATCTAACTGACATGGTCCAGATCTTGGAAGGAACTGCGAGAAGATCTGCAGTTATGGTTGACGAACCGCTATTGGGGTCAACGGCAGACTCCTCTCCCTTCCCCAACCATATCTCACGGTAGTGACAGATGCATCCCTTCTGGGATGGGATGGCCATCTGGGAGAGGTGGAGATCAGAGGACACTGGTCTCTGGCGGAGTTGGGGCTCCACATAAATCTGTTGGAGCTCTGAGCGATTCGATTAGCATTAGCATTGAAAGCATTTCTTCCCTTTGTCAAGGGGAAGCTAGTGCAGGTGTTCACGGTCAATACCACTGCCATGTGGTACTTCAAAATGCAGGACGGGTGGGGTTGTGGCCTCTTTCTCAGTAGGCCATACGTCTCTGGACATGGCTGGAACAACATGGCATAACCCTGGTAGTTCAGCACCTGGCAGGTTCTCTGAATGCCAGGGCGGGCAAGCTCAGCCATCGATGCTTAGCGACTGACGAGTGGCATTTCCAGTCGGAGGTGTCAGCAGTGGGGAGAACGTTGGTTAGATTTGGTCACCTCCGAAGAGAACGCGCAGTGTCAGCAGTACTGCATGCAGGAGTTTCCAAGGCGGCTTTCACTCAGCGACGCCTTTCGTCCCGAGTGGAGCTCAGACCAGCTGTACGCCTTTCCGCCCATACCACTCCTGCCCAGGGTTCTGAAGAAGATCAGGAGCGACCAGGCCCAAGTCATCCTTGTGGCTCTGGACTAAGGCAAGGAGAGTCTGGTATCCTGAGCTTCTGAGAATGAGCATTGATTCTCTGATCAGACTGCATCTTCGGGAGGATCTTCTGTCGCAGCAGCAGGGGAGGATCCTACACCTGAAACTGTCAACTCGGCGCCTCAGTTTGTGGAGATTTAGTGGTGGCAGTTGTAAGCTTTTAACCTTCCTCCTGAAGTTTGTAACGTTATTCTGGAGATCAGGCGTCCCTCCACTAAGACTGTATATGCCTGCTGTTAGCAGACATTTGTTTTATACTGTACAGAATGCTCTATTGACCCTCTTTCTCCTTCACTTTCTACTGTCCTTTTGTTAATTCTGACCCTTGCCCAGCAGGGCTCTGATTTGGTAACTCTCAAGAGTTACCTTTCTGCTCTGTCTGCTTTTTTGAAGCTGCCAGACCACCCCTCTCTCTTTAAATCTCCTGTTGTACATAGATTTCTAAAAGGGCTTACTAATTTGTTTCCACCCAGGCCCTTAATTTGGTCCTCAAATACCTGATGTGCGCCTTTTGAGCCTCCGGCTGTTGACCATCAAAACAGCCTTCTTGGTGGCGATTACATAAGCCCAGAGGGCGAGTGAGTTGCAGGTGTTACCTTGCTCACCTCCTTTTCTAATTTCCTTTCTGTAGTAGGGGATCTCTGTGTATAGTCATAATCTAGTGAATAGTCCCGCCCATGTGCTTGGACCCCGGAGCAATCAAAAATAATCTCTCAAGCTGTCTTCATTGCAGTCCTGCATAGACACTTAAGAGAAAATTAAAGGCAATAATGCAGCCTGTACCTATAAGGCTACACTGTCCAGTACTTCAACTAGAAATGCCAAGGATATAAAACCAATAACACATTTAACACAATCTGTCAAGTTTCACCCTTAGAGAAACTTTCCTCCCCAAATCCTTGGAATGATAGAGAGGAAGGGAAGGACAGACAATGAATGAATGAATGAAGGGGGACGTATATTGCGCAACTTATCCCAAGGGCATCAAGGCGCCAAACCGCAGCCAAATGTCTTCAGATCACCGAGCCCACGTCTACGAATAGACCTCGCGAAAGAACCAGGTTTTCAGTTCTTTACGGAAACATGCCAAAGAGGGTAAACCCACCAGCTCAGGAGGAAGAGAGTTTCAGAGCTTGGGGACCACGGTGGCAAAGGCTTTACCTCCCCATTTTGCTTTGGCAAATCTAGGGACTGATAGAATATTTTTGGAGGATGAACGAAGGACTCTGTTAGGGGAGTAATGATGAAGGAGGGACCTAATGTCCTGAGATCCCGAGCCATAAATAGCCCCGTGGGCGAGGCAAAGAAGCTTAAAAGATATCCTAGAGTGGACCGGCAGCCAGTGAAGGGTTTTCCTGGCCAAGGTTGCAGAAGAAAGCCTGGGAAGATTAAGGACCAGCCTGGCCGCAGCGTTTTGCACCATCTGAAGGCGATGGACAAGACTCTTGTTCATGCCTACATACAGGGCATTACAGTAGTCTAATCTCGAAGAGACGAGAGCCACTGTAGCCTGCTTCCGAGCATCCGGGGAAAGATAACATGCGACCTTTCTGAGGATCCTGATAATGCCACAGCAGGTGGACACGGTTCTGCTGACCTGACGGTCAAAGGAGAGAGTGGTATCGATCAGAACCCCCAGGTTCTTAGCGAGATGGGAGGGAAGGGGACAGTCCCCAAGGGAATCCGGCCACCAGTCTTTAGACCAGAGGTCTTGACTACCTCCGAAAATCAAGATCTCCGTCTTCTCTCCGTTAAGCTTAAGGAAGTTCCGGATCATCCAATGGGAGACTGCCTCCATGCATGTTCTAAAGTTCAGGGCAGAGTCGCTAACAGACTGTGTCAAGGAGACCATGATTTGAGCGTCCTCGGCGTACGACAGCACCTCAAAACCATAGGATCTCACTACCCTGGCAAGTGGGGCCACGTAGATATTAAAAAGGGTAGGGCTTAAGGAAGATCCCTGGGGGACCCCACATTGCACTGATTTGGGAGGGGACAGAAAGTTACCTAGCTTCACTCTGTTCCCTTTTATGTAAAAAGGAGGTGAGAAGACTGAGGGCAGAGCCTCCAACACCTATCTCCCTGAGCCTGGCAACCAGGACCGAGGGAGACAGGGTATCGAAGGCTGCCGTAAGATCGAGTAGGACCAGAAGGGTAACCTGGCCCTTATCAACCCTCGAGCGGATGTTATTGATAACCACCATAAGCGTTGACTCAGTGCGGTGGGCCCTTCGAAAGCCGTGTTGCGAGACATCCAACAGGCCTGAGTCATCCAAAAAGGTGGCAAGCCTCCATAGGCTGCCATTATATGTCTGGAAAAGGGATACCGTGTCTTTAAGGAACTCTCAAGAGACCCTTGGTATCCCAACATGCACAACCCCTTCCTTTTACTTTCAGTTCTTTTTTCCGGCTCCTGCTAGCAGGACCCTGGAGCATTGAGCTCTCCCTTTTTGGTTGTTTTTTAAAAAACTTTTTGGCACTTTTAAAGTGTTAGAGTGTGTTCACTCGACGTATTTTTGCTTCTTCTTCACTTTTCTGGTGATTTTGGCCACTCTTTTATCAAATATGCGTGCCTTATTTGAGAAATGTCCAGAGTGTGCCAGGAAGAAGGCAAGATCTGATCCACACAGGGTGTGTATCCTGTGTCTCCCTTCTTCTCATGTTCCTGGGATGTGTGAAATCTGCCTGCAGTTTTCCAGTGGGACCCTGAAGGACGGAGAGAAGATCAGGCTCCAAGGACTGGAGTAAAGAAGACAGCAAGGTCAAGGTGGGTCTGGGCAGGAAGGGGCTTCTTCCTCTGCCCGTGCTGAGGCCTCTGGGGGGCTCCCCAGTAAGGAGAAGGCCAGAAAACGCCACCGGTCTCTGTCGGCGTCGATAGCCTCGGCATCGAGAGGAATGACCACAGTCTGCTCCCCGTCTCCCCAGGGCTCTGGGTCGAAGCGACGTTCGACGTCGAGGGGATTGACGTCGAGACCTCCGACGAGGTCGACGTCGAGGACTGCTTCGTCATCGAGTCATCATCGACGTCGAGAGGGTTCAAGAAGACGCAGGCGGTCGACGTCGAGGCGTCACCGTCGTTCACCGTCTACGGTGACTCGACGTTCGGCGTCGAGAAGGAGATCATCGACGTCGAGAAGGAGATCATCGACGTCGAGAAGGAGATCATCGACGTCGAGAAGCTCATCGACGTCGAGAAGGAAATCATCATCGACGTCGATAAGGCGTTCGTCGACGTCGAGAAGGCGTTCGTCGATGTCGAGACGGCAGTCATCAACGCCGAAAAGGCGCTCAGCGTCAAGGAGGAAAGCATCGTCCTCCAGGAGGCGTTCCAAGGCCAGGACGGTGTCCTCGATCACCACAAGTCCACGGTCGCGGCGGCGCCGTCGCTCGGCTGCCAGGGTACGGCCTCTAGGTCCCACCCTTCAGGTCAGGCGAAGAAAAGAAAGAGAGGGGAAGAGGCTCCGGGCTCAGAGCACTCACAAGTCTATTCACCCTCCAAACCGAGGTTACCTACACCGCCTCCGTTACCCAAGGACCCTCCTCCACTTAACCTGATGCCTCCTCCGCCCCCTGTTCCTCCTCATCGTCCTCCACCGCCTACACCACCACCTCCGCCGAGGTCTGCCTCGTTACCACATCTCCCGACGCCGCCTACGGGGCCACTGCAACCTAGGCTCCCATTTAGGCCTCCACAGCGCCCTGCGATGCGGCCCGTGGACCGTCCGAGGCCGCGGAGGTCGATATCTCGCTCCAGATGGAGGGATAGATCCAGGAGTCGCCGTCGCTCCTCTGCAAGATCCAGACGGCGCCACAGGAGGGACCGGTCGAGGTCCCACTACACGGATTCCTCCAGTGCCAGGGACTATTCACCTACCCTATCGGACTCCCCTCGGACGAGGGTGTCGCCAGTAGACGACCGAGTCTCCCTCCAGGATGTGTTGCTGCGAGGGGCGGCTAAGCTGGGCATCACGCTGACTGTGCCCGCGCCATTGACTTCCGTCATTTTCGAAACTCTGCACAAGAAGCAGTTGTCTCGCCCTTTACTGCCTTTGGTGCCTGGGCTTTTAGAACCGGCCATGGAGCTGTTCCTCACTCCTGCGGCTACGAGGTCGGCACCTTCAAGGCTGCAAAAGAAATATAAGGCTCCTGACTCGGACCCAGCATTTCTTCGGGTGGATACCACGCCTGACTCGGTGATTGTGACGGCAGCAAGAAAACAGCACACCACCTCCCAGTCAT
Organism: Lissotriton helveticus; assembly: GCF_964261635.1. NCBI lineage: Eukaryota > Metazoa > Chordata > Amphibia > Caudata > Salamandridae > Lissotriton > Lissotriton helveticus. Next base: position 1,938,188,930 of record NC_136057.1, on the reverse strand, counting down.
CAACAGTGCCTCCCGACAAGGAGAGCCGCTGGATGGATTCGGCAGGCAGGAAGGTTTGTGGGACGGCCTCCACATCAATGAAGGCTGCGAGTGCCTCAGCCCTGTTGGAACGTTGCGATTGGGCTCTGTGGGAGTCCCTCCAACAGTTTTTAGAACACCTTCCCCGGGGAAAAAAGGGAAGATTTCCAAAAGATCCTCGCTGAAGGTCTGCTGTTTTCCAACCAGGTGATAAGTTTGGCTGCGGATTCTTCCCTCTTGGCAGCCCACGGGTACTGCCATGGGGTCAACCTGAGGCGCCACGCATGGCTGCGTCTTACATCCTTGAAGCCCGAGGCGCAGCAGAGAGTTGCTAACCTACCCTTTTCGGGTGAGACCCTCTTCGGGAAACATGCGGACGACGAGATGGCCCGCATGAAGGCGGAGGCGGAAACCCTGATGGCTGTCTGGTTGGAAAAGCCTAAGGAACAGAAAAAGACCTTCCGCCCGTTCCAGAGGCGGTACGGGGCGCAAGGCAGAGGGCAAGGTTGGCAGGCTGGATAGCAACAACAGCAGCAGCAGTTCCAGCGGAAGCCGTTCCAAAAGCGCCAAGGGGGCCGAGGTGGTCAACAGTCTTCCTCCGCGACCAAAGGCCCGGCTGGGTCTAGGCCCTGAGGCGCTTCTTCCCCCTCATCCGTTACCCGCTCCGGTGGGGGGAAGCATTCAACATAACCTGGCAGAGTGGAGAAACATTACTCAGGACAAGTGGGTGCTGAATATTGTTTGCAATGAATACAGTCTTCGTTTCACCAGCCCGCCTCCAGCAATTCCACCGGTCGGCTCGCAATTCCAACTACGCGAGCTCCAGGCGGAGGCCGATACCCTGTTAAGAAAAAGGGCTATAGAAGACGTCCCTCTGTCTCAAAGGGGAAAGGGTCTTTACTCACGCTTCTTCCTAGTACAGAAGAAGGACAAGAACGAGTTCAGACCCATTCTGGATTTGCGACAAGCAAACAAGTGGATTCGCAGGGAAAAGTTTGGCATGCTGTCCTTGCACCAGATTTATCCTCAGCTGCAGAGAGGAGACTGGCTGTGCGCGATAGATCTGCAAGATGCGTACTTCCATGTGCCCATTGCACGGAAACATCGGAAGTTCCTGCGCTTCCTCGTCGGCACCAATCACTATCAGTACACCGTACAACCGTTTGGACTGAAGTCTGCACCCAGGACTTTTTCGAAATGCATGGCTGTGGTAGCGGCACACCTGAGAAAGAACAAGGTATTTGTCTACCCGTACCTGGACGACTGGTTGATCAAAGCCTCCACCTTCCAGGAAGCGCAATTGCACTTCAACAGGACGGCCGTCCTGTTGATTCGTCTGGGGTTGCACATAAATCTGTCCAAGTCGGTCCCGATTCCTGTGCAGTGCCTGCAGTACTTGGGAGCCTCCATCAATACTCTGTCGACATGCGTGTCTCCTTCGGAGGAGAGACGCTTATCCATCCGTCGGAAGACTCGGGATCTCATAGCTGCTCCATCTACAACAGTAAGGACGGTGTCTTCTCTACTGGGATCAATGGCATCTTGTATCTTCCTCACTCCGCACGCGCACCTACACATGAGGCCGCTACAGGAATGTTTGGAGGACCAGTGGGATCAGAGGAAAGGGTGTTGGGACGACCGGATTCAGTTGTCTCTTCACGCCCAACAGTCCCTGAGATGGTGGGGCTCAGCAGAGAATCTCCTCAAAGGGGTTCCTTTCCACAAGGACATCCAGACTCAGACTATCATTACGGATGCGTCTCTCCTGGGCTGGGGAGCGCATTCAGACCATCTACAGATCCAGGGAACGTGATCTCCGACACGTATCACATCAATTTCCTGGAACTCAGAGCTGTTCACTTGGCACTGAAGGCTTTTCATCCATCCTTCCAGACCAACTCCTTGCTTGTGCAGACGGACAATACGACCACGATGTATTACCTCATTAAGCAGGGGGGCTCAAGATCGCGCACACTGTCACAGGAGGCGCAGGCAATCTGGCACTGGCTGCTAGCCAGAGGACTGACGATAACGGCACTCATCTGCCCGGTGTGCAGAATGTTCAGGCGGACGCCCTCAGCAGGTTGCTTCAAGAAAACCACGAGTGGGTCATACGGCGAGGTGCTCGACGACATCTTCGCCATGTGGGGCACTCCAGACGTGGATCTGTTCGCCACTGCCAAAAACAGCAAATGCCGCGACTCCGCCTCGAGGTATTACCAACCAGGGACCCTGGGGAACGCGTTATGGATCAGCTGGTCAAACAGCTTTCTGTACGCTTTTCCACCCACTCCCTGATTCCAGCGGTGCTCATCAAGCTGGCCCAGTCCCGTGCGCGGATGATCCTCATTGCTCCGGAATGGCCCAGGCAGTTGTGGTTCACGGACCTGCTTCACTGGTCGATCCTGCCTCATCGGCGGCTGCCGTGTCGGCCGGACCTTCTCACGAAGTTCGGGGGGCAAATGGTGCACCCCAACCTCTCATCGTTGAGTTTGGCGGCATGGTTCCCTCAGATAGTGCAATATGGCCACTTGAATCTTCCTGAGGATTGCATGGACATATTGAAGGAGGCTAAGAGGCCATCTACTAGGACCTCTTATGCTTACAAGTGGAAGAGATTCTGCATCTGGTGCATGTCTAAGAACTATGATCCAACGACCTGCAAAAAGGATGTTATCCTTCCATACCTTCTGCATCTAGCTCAGTCTGGCCTTAATTTCCATTCCATTAAGGTTCATCTGGCTGCATTGACTGCTTACAGAAAATGCCCTTCACAGACATCCTTCTTCCAGATTCCTGTGATTAACGATTTTTTGGAAGGGTTGAAAAAGGTGTTCCCTCCTGTTCGGCTTCCTTCGCCTTCATGGGAACTGGATGTGGTGCTGTCCAGGCTGATGAAAGAACCTTTCGAGCCTATTCATAAGGCTTCCCTGCAGCACCTGTCTTGGAAGGCGGCGTTCCTCATGGCCATTACATCGGCTCGCAGGGTGAGTAAAATTCAGGCATTGTGTTGCCAGGAACCTTATACTGTATTTCATGCTGCTAATGTTCTTATGCGTACTCACCCTAAGTTCCTTCCCAAGCTGATTTCTGATTTTCATGTTAATCAGACTATAACTTTACCAACATTTTTTCAGAATCCTTCCACTCCAGCGGAACAGTCTCTTCATTCCCTGGATGTCAGAAGGGTGTTGAAATTCTATCTGGATAAGACCAAGGATATTCGTAGATCCGACCAATTGTTTGCCAACTATGGGTCAGTTAGGACTGGTCTGGCTACTTCGAAACAGTCCATCTCTAGGTGGATTGTGTCATGTATCCAGCTCTGTTATCAGAAAGCGAATAAGACCTTAGGGGGTAAGCCTAAGGCTCATTCTACCAGGGGCAAAGCAGCTACAACAGCTTTGCTTCAAAATTTTCCCATTGCAGAGATCTGCAGGGCGGCCACTTGGAAGTCGGTCCACACCTTTGCTAAGCACTACTGTCTGGACTCGGATGCCAGAGCAGATGCTCAGGTTGGGCAGGCTTTGCTGCGGAATCTGTTCCCACAATAGTGGTTTTGTCTATATTTCTCCAACGCCGGGTTGTTTTTGGATGGGCTTGCCATTCTATTCACTAGATTATGACTATACACAGAGACCCCCTACTACAGAAGGAGTAGTTTCTTACCTGTAACTCCAGTTCTGTAGTAGGGGTATCTCTGTTATAGTCATAAGCGCCCGCCCTCCTCCCCGGTGGAGAAAATGGTACTGTGATGTATGCTACAGGCCTTGCTTTATGCACCTTCAAAAAAAAATGAAAGTAAAAGGAAGGGGCTGTGCATGCTGGGATACCGAGGGTCTCTAGAGAGTTCCTTAAAGGCACGGTATCCCTTTTCCAGACATATAATGGCAGCCTATGGAGGCTTGTCTGTCCTTCCCTTCCTCTCTATCATTCGAAGGATTTGGAGAGGGGAGGAAAGTTTCTCTATGGGTGAAACTTGAAAGATTGTGTTAAATGTTTTATTGGTTTTATATCCTTGGCATTTCTAGTTGAAGTACTGGACAGTGTAGCCTTATAGGTTCAGGCTGCATTATTGTCTTTAATTTTCTCTTAAGTGTCTATGCAGGACTGCAATGAAGACAGCTTGAGAGATTATTTTTGATTGCTCCGGGGTCCACGTACATGGGCGGGACTATTCACTAGATTATGACTATAACAGCGATACCCCTACTACATAACTGGATTTACAGGTAAGAAACTATTCCTTATGGACAAAGTGGTGCTTCGCACCTGGGCTTCCTTTTTGCCAAAAGTTGTGACCCATTCCATCTGGGTCAGTACATCACATTGCCCACCTTTGCTCTCCCGCATCCCTCTAAAGAAGAGGATCAGCTCCACCGGCTGGACCCAAAAAGGACGTAGTCGTTCTACCTTGACCGCACAAAAGAGTTCCGGGTGGATTGCAACTCATTGACGCCTGGGGAATTCAAAGGTAAGGAATCTGCAGCTAGATAGTCTCTACCAGATAATGCATTACCGAAGGGAAGTAACTTATTCATTAGGTAAAATCTAATGAATGAGAAATGGCTAGGAAGGAAGTTTTTAAATGTGCCCGGAATTTGAGTTTAGGAATAACGATTATTTCTATGTCTCTGAATTTAGCTTTACACATAACAGTGTGTTTCAACTGGCAGTTAGCAAAATCTGTTCTTTTTTCGACACCGACTTGCATCTGCAAGCCAATCATGGTTGGAATTCAGTAGATATTAGCAAGTGGTCCACTATTCTGTATTCCCAAATGTCTCCCTATGAAGACAGTATCCCACTGGTGTGGCTGGGCTAATATCCAGCAACAGAAAGGCGTATCAAATGGAAAGTGTGTGAGAAAGTGCCATCTTTCTTGCCTTGGTATGCCCCCACTTTCTGCTGAGCTGCTGATGTGCGTTGACTGAGTGTGCCCTATGCTCCTGCCAACAGGGTGCCCAGGGCCTGTGTTTCTACCCTAAAAACTGTACTAAAGCCTAAACCCAATTGGCATCTCTGCCCACATGTCAGCCCCCAGTAAATGGTATCCTAGGTACCCAGGGCATTGTGACCAGAGAAGACCCCTAAGGGCTGCAGCTTCTATTGTGCCACCCTTAAGGACCCTGTACCCCGACACACATACACTGCCTTTGCAGGCTGAGTGTCCTGGTGCAGAACTAAACAAAGAGTCAACATGGCACACATCCCTGTGTGCCATGCCCACAAACACACTGCCCTGGCATACATCAGCCACCCTTCTAGCTGGGTGCCCTATGCCAGCGGTGTGGGCACAGGTGCATGAGCCCTGTGCCCCAACAGTACCCGGGGCCATTCCTGGGCACTGTGAGTGCAGTGATGCCATTAAGAGTATATGGTGCTGGGAGATTGTCATTACGAACTCCACAGTACCATAATGGCTACACTGAATGCTGACAAGTTTGATATCAAACTTCTCAGCACATTAAGCCCACACTGATGCCAGTGTGGATTTAATGTAAAATGCACTACAGAGGGCATCTTGGAGATGCCTCCTGAAACCTAACCTACAATCCACATCTTGTCTCAGAGGCTGCAGAGGCTGCCACACAGCAGACATGTTGTTGGACCCTATGGGTGGAGAACCCCCGCTCTCCTGGGCCTGCAACCCGGCACATTCTGGGACGAGGTGCCAAGCCTCCTCCCCCAGGATGAGCAGGGGAAGCTTCAAAGGCATTCCGCCTTTGGGAGCTGCTCCAGACCACTTGCTGCACTCAGCAACTGGCCCCCACCAGTTCTGACCCCCACTCTGGCGGGAAGACTGGCGGGAAACCCTATCTCAGAAAGGGGGGGTGCCAGCCTGTGCCAACTCCACCCCTCAGGTGGGAGAGGCGAGGTGATGCACGACCCCGGGCTCCGGCCACCTTGAAGATGGGGATCCCTGCCCAATCACAGCCAGGCTCCTGCCCCCCTCCCACAGGAGAGGAGCAGGCTAGGGGGTGTACCCACCCCAGGACAGGGACCCATTGGTCCCTGCCCTTGCCCTACCTTTAACGCCCCTAAATTTTGTATTTAGGGGCACCCTGAACCTTTTTCCACAGATCCAGATTCCGAAACAAGAAAGAAGAACAAGGAGCAAGAAGACCTGCCGTGCAGCTGCTACAAAGAGAAAGACACCAACTGATTTGCCCCAGCCCTACCGTCCTGTCGACCCTCGAACCTGCTCCTGCTAAACCCTGGCGTCTCTAGTGGGCAGCAACCTCAAAAACCCCGGAGGACCTGACTGTCTTGTGACTCTGCCTACCTGGGTCTCCCACGAGCAGTGGTACTTCTCAAAGCAAGTAACCAGCCCTGGAATCAGCCTAGAACCGCGAACCCTGCACACTCTGCACCCACCAAGCCTGGCCTGTGCTGGAGTGAATCAAGACCCTGAGGAAGTCCCCCCGGCGATTCTGATTTGGAATCCAGTGCTTAAGGACCCTCTTCGGCGACCCCGGCGACGCCTGCAGCTTCAGGACAAAAGACCCCTCCGATCACGACCAGCAGGGGGTAAGATTTCCAAACCTCAAAAGACACCCCTGCACCCGCTGCCCCACAGCCCCCTGTGCCCAACTCCTGGGTGCCTACCTATCCTCCAAGATCCCAACTTACCTCACGAAATGCTGGTCGCTTCAGAAGATCCTCCGTCCTGAGCCTGCAGCCTTTGTTCCTTTTTCAAGAATAACATTTAGCGGCTCAAATGCACCATGCACCCAGCCGCCCGATTGCCCCTGGCAGTGCAACCTGTACCCTATCCTACTTCCCCATTTGCCCTGAGCAAGTGACCAGGAGCCCAGCTCCCACACCTGCGTGGCCTGGTAGCCAGCAGCCACCAAACGAAGGCCCCTTGCCCCTCATTGGATAACATTGGGCCTAACTACCTCTGCAACCGGCCGCCCCTGTGCCGCTGCGGGTGTACCAACTGTACCTACCTGACCCTGGGGGACTCCTGAGTCTAAGCCCAGAACCTTAACTTTGACTGGTTTGGCTCGAAAAATCTTCTACGTGTGAAGTTTTGAAACTTTAAAATATTCATCTAAAATCAGCCGAATAACGAATTTCGAGGCACTCACCTGTGATCAGGAGAGAAGCCAGTACTGTACCTTTTAGCCAAGTACTGAACCGCAAAAGTAATCATAACAGTGTTTACTAGTGATCTAACTTTCTTCCACAGGAATCCATTGTCTGCTTTTCTATGAAATTTCTTCTGTCTACTTTTGAAATCTTGAAATGTTCCTTAAAAATCATACTAACTACTGAAACTTAATTACTTACCTGTCTTAAGTAGAGATCCCAGTGCTGGACCTAGGAGCCCAGTACTGGATTACAAAAGTAACGAGAACGTACTGTACCTGTAACCTGAATTTTCTCCCATTGGATAACATTGCTAGATTTTCACTGAAAAGTTTCTACGTGTGAACTTTGAAAATACTTTTTTATTCCTTAAAAATCATTGCAATAACTAAAACGTTTTTACTAAACTGCTTTCAGCTTAGACCCCAGGACTGAATCTAGGATCCAGTCCTGGAGTTACAAAAGTAATCGATAAAGTAATCCACTGCATTTATGTAGAAAAACCCATGGAGCTCAATGTTAGATTGTGTTTAGAATTGTGTTGCCTACTGCAACCCCTGTACCTGTTGTGTTTACAAAGTTATTTCCTTTCTTCGAAGTAATTACTTGAGAACCCTCATAATTGAGAAAAGTATATTTTCGATACCTATTGGTTCTAAAAATAAAACAACTGTATCTTTTGATATAAAAACAATTGGCCTGGAGTTCAGTCCTTGGGTGTGTGAAACCTTTTGCTGACTGAGTGTGTACAACAAATGCTTTACACTGTCCTCTGGTACTGCCTTACAGCTCGACCAAGCTACCATTTTTGAGAGTCAGCCCTGACTTTAACCTCTGTTATACCTCTGGGGTTGGTGGTCTCTATACACACTGTACCTTACTTTGGCCCAGTATATATAGAGCCACTTTCTTACAACGTGGAGATATCAAGATTTTTTCTTGGAATTCCAGTCTTTCATGTGATGTGAATTGCTGCAATATTTGGAGTCGGGGTCGGTTGCACCCAGGAAAACATACCAACCTCAGACAATTCGGAAAACTAGACATCAGGAGAGTACAGGGTAGTGTGGCTAACATGGATCCCATCAATATTTCCTACCCAAAGTGTCCCACATTTATAAAACTTTGGCTAAAATTATAGATGTTTCTTAGGTTTCTGGGAGGGTTAGTTTTAGAATCCGCTTTGATCTAAAAAAGTCATACCACCCAGTTTTCTTACACTTATTCATTTAAAAACGGGACCACACTTGTGTGACTGGGGCTATCATACATGACAGTAACAGCTCAAACCTGTGACCAACTGCAGTCAATGTTTATTTGGTCTGTTCTTGTCTCGGGCTGTAATCCCAGCCACTTGTGTGGATACATTTTCCCTGGGGTAAGTATGAAAATGAAGGTTGGTAGATTGGTATGACTTTTGACTTCCATGTATACTCCTGAATTTTTAATTGACACAATTGTATAGGCATTTATTTTTTTCACTCATAATTTCACATTTGCAGTGCAATCTTCATTGGAAGACAATTATGGATATATAGAAGACACACTATCCTGGACTCCCACAGAGTGTTTACTTTTTAGAAATGTCTGTTGGTTGGTTTCCCTATGTGCCAGCAACGCTGGGTCCAAATATGCTAGCCATCCATTGATTTACATGGGTGCACTGTCAGACTTTTCCTCTCTCTTAAAGCACATACATTCATGGATATAATGTTAGTCAGGATACGTGTAAATAAGGATCTATGCTGTAACAATGTGTTGTGGATAGGCACAGGTAACAAAATTCCACCAGTGATGTACTTAAGGCATTTGCCCACTTCATTGTGTATTTTATTCTCTTGACTGTGTTAAAAGTTCTGTATGAAGGTACACCCTCACCTATGTGTTGTGGCATGCTTCGGCATCGGTTTCTCCAATCTAGCACTGAGGAAGTTCATATTGTTGTGTGTCTGGTATTTGCATAGGTAGACCTGTATGCCTAATTGGAGAGGTGTGTGTTTGTAGCATGACCAGTGAGCGCAGTGGTGATTATAGTGATCTCTGTGTAACTCCTACTTTGACCATCTGCCAGAGCATTATGAAAGCAAGGCTAGTCTAAGCTATAACTATTTATTCATGTCTTTGTCTCACACTGAGCCCTGACTAATATTGGCTGGTGGACAGGTGATTATTTATTAATACCTTTCCATGGCAGCCTACTTTGGCTTAGGACTCATGAACTGTAATCTGAGTGTCAAAAATCCAGTTAACAATTGCCAGATCCAGCTACTTCCACTGCATGCTTGTAAGTTTGGGAGGAGGGGGGTGTTCGAGGATATCCTGTGACCCTTTCTCCTAAATTCCCTAGAAAGCATTTCTGGAAAGACTTAGGAACCAATTTAGAATTTGGTGAGCAGGGTACTCTGTCAAAATGTGGCAGATGTCCTAACTGCCTCACATGCAGTTCCATTCTCTACATTGCATTTGCAATACACTAGATGAAACATCTGTCACGTTTTGACAGAGGGTGAAGGTAGCAAGCACGCCACAAATATGACCAATGTTTACCCATTTAATTGAGTCAGTGAAAATAAAGTGACTGAAATCTAAATCTGTTAGAGATCTCTAGCCACAGATTCCTTACCTTAGTATTATCTCCAGGCATAAAACTTGATCCTGAAATCTTTAGTGATGGGAAGTACCCCTGTGCGATGATATGTGGCATAGTTGGACTTTGTGTGTTATCGTCTGTCGCGCCCAAAGTGACGTGCTCACGTCAGGGTTTTTTCCGCACCAGTCAGCGCATATCTGGTCAGAGCTTCCCTAAGTCCATTTTTTACTGCCTGTAAGAAGCTGGCCTTTTGATGTGGTATTGCCAATGTAAGGACACACCTGCAAAAAGTACAGATGACCCTTAGTGGTTTACAGAGCCTAAATTAATCCCAGGTGCTCTATTTGTGGTAGTGTAGTCGAACAGTTTAGGCTTATCAGAGGGTAGTTTTAAGCATTTGTTGTAAACACACAGTTAATAAATGAGACGCACTCCAGAAGAAGAAAATCCTAGTCCAGTTTATATATATATTTTGTAGGAATAGAAAATGCAGTTGAATAACTGTTACTCCAGTATTGGAACTTTCATGGATTCACATGCTTGAATCATTCCCAGTTGTCGAGATGAGAGTCCCCGGTACCATGTAATAGTAATACAGTGTTAAAGATATTGCATGAAGCCTCTAAGCCCTTCAATTTTACAACCTGTAAATAGTCTGTTTAAAAAAGAAACTAAACTTATACTTCAGCCAATCAGGCTGCCCTTCCCTCTAGAACACTCCTCAGAGAGTTCCATTCCCTCAGTTTTCTACCACACGTTGTGCCAGGTAGTCTCCACTGAACTCTGCTCAGTTATTTTCCTATTTGGATATTTTCCCAAGATATTTCTCATAGTTTGGTGCAGTGGGAGTTGTTCCTGTTACCCACAGATTTTCACCATTCACATCTGATTTCGTCTTTATTTTAATATCATGTCAGTCAAGGAGAAGAAAAGTCTCTCCAGGTCCTGCAATACCTGTGGTAAGCAGCGACTTCATTCGGAAGATCTGTACCAAAATTGCATCTACTCGGATCATTTTGCTAAAAACTGTAAGGTTTGTAATACCTTTTTATCGAAGACTTTAAGGAATAGAGAAGGAAGGCTGCTAATCCAGCTTCAGAAGTTCAAAACGAGAAAATAACCGGGGTCAGACTCAGACACTCTTTGTACTCTTAAAATTTAATAAAAGGTAGAGATCACCCCATTCTTAAGCCTCCTCTGAGCAGCCAAAGAAAGCCTCAAAATAGACCAAGCATGGGTCTTATAAAGGCTGCAGTCCTTCAAAATCTCATCACAGATCTAAATTTCCTTTAAAAAAGGATAAAAAAGAACCTTTTTGTCTCCTGTAATAAGGCTAAAATGTTATCTTCTGAGATGTCAACACCACCTCCTAAGATCAGTCACACTTTTAAGAAACCTTCCTGTCAATTACTGAAATGTATACAGCATCATCATCAACCAACACCTACGATTACTATGCTGTCCACAACCTCCTTCTTTTCAACGACAACATCCTTGTCGACGATGTCTTTGACCAGACCGTCGATGCTAAGATTTCACTGAGCTCATTCACGACTCCTTCGATGTTGAGATTCTCGTCGACGAGCACATACAGTCGATGGCTATTCCACCTGCGCAGATAACAATTTACCAACACCATCAACGACCAAGCGATGACAGAAAAAATTGTAAAACTGGAAATTAAGCTTATAACACCAGCACTCACCTCTCCAAGCAAGGTGACCTCCCTGATACCAGTACAACTATTGGAGGGAGAAGTAGAATCTGATGATAACGAGCCCTTTGGGGTCGTACACGGCCCCTCGTAGTTGCATGGTAAATGCCAGGAAGAGGAGGTCTATGAGGAGGAATATGAACAACATTATTATTCATCTCATGTACAGTATCAGCACCCATAACAAGAAGAGATGGTTTATCTAGCTGGCTTTCTGGTCTCAGATTTGCAGTTTATGATTGCGGATTGTAGGAAAGGGTTTCCACCTACTTCAGCTGAAAGACCACGCCTGCCAGATTACCCACTGTTAAACCATCCACATTGCATATATCTGATTGTTTATTCTTTCTTGATAGTATAAAAAAAAACATTTCAGATGTTAAACACAAAATGGTTTAAATTAGGTACAAAGCTATGTCTTCGTTTAGTCTGTGACAACGGGGATATTGTTATAGGAGTATATAACTCACAACTCACAGTTAAACATGCCTCACTACTGCTTTCTACTCTGATTCAAGCATATGAATCTATGAAAGTTCCAATACTGGAGTAAGAAAATAAGTTACTTACTTGTAACTATAGGTTCGAGGCTTATGAGATGTAGATCATATATTTGTGCATAGATCGCCATCTGGTGTTGGGCTCGGATGTTTGCACTTTGTTTTTATCTTGGAAGAAGTCTTTTGTAGTCATGAGGTAGGTGACTCCTCCTTAGGACCATAGTGCGCATGGGCATTGACTCCATCTCTAGATTGTTTTTTTTCCGTCGTCGTGTTCGGGTGTAAATTGCTGCGCTCCGGGTCAGTGTCGTACTCGATCACCCTTCGACGCGCAATCCCTCACCACTCGACAGTATTATTTCGATCGCGTTCCCTTTCGATGTGCATCTTGGAAAATTCAGCAAGACCTTCGATTCCGGTCGTCGATGCGGGCCATTGGGCCTATCTGCGCCATCAGGCCCTGTAGTCAATGGAAAGAACGCCATTTAAGAAATGCCCCCTGTGTGGTGCTAAATTCCCACATGCTGATCTCCACGAGGTCTGTAACCTTTGCCTCTCTCCAGAACATGAGGACAAAGACTGCAAGGCTGTGCTTCCTTCAGATCAAAGAAAACCATATATGATCGCCGGGCTCGTATCAACTACCTCGGCGCCGGACAACATCATCGATGCAGGCCTCGATGTTGCAGAAGAACAACCGGAGGATGAAGACATCAGCGTCTCCGAGGCCGACGAATCAGATGCTGAGGATCAGAAGATTACTCCAGGTCAACGGATCGTGAGTACTCCGATTCAGACCCCTGCCCCATCTAAAACAAAATATAAGGCTCCATTGACGCCTTCGGGCTCAGGTCGACACTGTGCTAATACTTCAGATGCCCCGCACTCGGGCCCGGCTCTGAAGTCCAGAGACAAGCCTTCAGGCAGCTCGGGATCGAGCCAGCCACATAGCGGTACCAAAAAACCATCTCCGTCACCGAAACAAAAGTTGAAACCAGAGACAGTGCCTCGCCCGGTTCTATCAACACAGAAGACGGCTTTGACGCCGACCGCTTCAGCACCGAAACACACAGAGGACGAGCCCTCGGAACCGAAAAAAAGTCCATAAATCTTCGGAGCCGAAAAAGATTTCGGACTTGAAACCTCCACCGAAGCATAAGGAGACCAAGACCCTTCCTAAAGCTACAGAGCCTAAACCAAAGCACCACTCGGAACCAAAGTCGTCGGTGCCATAAAAAAGACAATATCTCAAAGGAATTGTTTCAACCAGATCTCTCGGATCCGAAACAAAAAACTCTACACATTGACCCTGTTACCGTCCATGTCATCACAATATCACCTAAAAAGAAGAAATTGGACCCTCAGAGGCACATGAGATACCCTTAAAGAAGAAAGACATAGCAACTTCACCTTTCAGACCCTCCTCTCCCCCTCCAAATCTTCCAACTATATACCACTTTCTCCAGCACACTCTCTACAGCTTCCTTCTTCACCTGCACCACAAGAGGCTGGAGAGGAATTTGGGGGTGGGCATGGCGACCCACAAGGGGATGATGATGATGATAATATTCACAGTCTCCCACCGCCTGGCCCTTGGGAGGATTATACTAATATCCCAGATATACCTGAACCAGGCTCCTATCCATCTAAACCATCTCCTCCAGACAACAACATAGGTTTTACGCAACTCCTAAATAGAGCAGCCAAATATCATTGGGTAGAATTAAACTCAGACCCTTTGGACGAATATTTATTATTAGAGACTTTTACACAATCACAAAAGTCAAAAAATACTTTACCTGTGCTAAAAGGTATGATTAAACATGCCCCTGATGCGTTTAAAGATCCTGTCGGGGCTAGAGTTCTCAACCCCAGGGTTGCTAAAAAAATATAAACGAGCTCCAAATGATCCAGCTTATATCAAGGGGCAGCTCCCTCTAAATTCTCTAGTGGTGTCAAATGCCAGTAAACGGGCAAATTCCCAAACAGGTGACACCCCTCCTCCAGATAAAGAATCTAAATTATTGGACGCATCTGGTAAACGGGTTGCGTCACAGGCTGCAAATTACTGGCACATTGCCAATGCCCAAGCTTTGCTGGCTAGGTATGATAGAGCGCATTACGATGAGCTTGAGACACTCATGCAACATCCTCCAGAACAGTATAGGTCTAACGCTAACGACCTCATACAAGAGGGAAAGCAAATTACAAACATCTCTATCAAATGTGCTCTTGATGCAGCGGACACAGCATCTCGGGATATTAACACATGCGTTTTACTGCACAGGTACACATATCTGGTTTTAAACAGGAGGTGCAGTCTCAAATTCTTAATCGGCCCTATGATCAAGAACGCTTGTTTGGACCTACTGTAGACACATCTTTAAAGAAGATGAAAAGAGACACTGACACAGCTACAGCCATGGGGGCCTTACAGTTACCAACAACTAGAGGTTCTTTTCGTCGCTACTTTTATAGGTGCGCCTCCAAAACCATTGGGACAGACAATACTACTTCTTCCTACAAAAGCCCCACTCAAACTTCCTCTAACAGAGGATATTTTAGAGGGGGTTACAGAGGGAATAACAGCAAAGGAAGAGGCCATGGTAATAACACCCGCGCCTCCCCTACCACAAAACAGTGACTTTCCTCCACTCCCCCCAGACCATTCCACTCCGGTCGGGGGAAGACTATCACAGTTCCTACCTGTCTGGAATTCCATCATCACAGGCAGGTGGGTGAGACAAATTATCCAATATGGTTACTGCCTTGAACTCACTTCTACCCCTCCACAGATACCTCCCAAACAACTTCCAAGATCCACAGAACATCTCACACTTCTAAAACAAGAGATTCTCTCTCTCTTGCAAAAGCATGCAATATAACCGGTTCCCATTCACCATCAAGGTACGGGGGTTTACTCCCTTTACTTCCTCATCCCAAAGAGGGCGGTACTCTCAGGCCAATATTAGACCTCAGACCATTAAACCTGTACATGCAATCCAACCACTTTCACATGGTCACTCTCCAACATGTTCTCCCATTGCTCCCAACAATGCAATTTCCTTGCCACTCTAGATCTCAAGGATGCCTACTTTCACATACCTATTCACCCTGCTCACAGGAAATATCGACGGATTGTACTGGATGGTCAGCACTACGAGTTCAAAGTGCTCCCATTCGGAGTGACTACAGCGCCCAGAGTCTTCACAAAATGTCTCAAAGTAGTGGCAGCTCACTTGCGAAGACAACACATTCATGTATTTCCTTACCTCAATGACTGGCTCATAAAAGCAAAGTCATGCAGCGATTGTGTACACCACACACACACACAACAATCCAGCTGCTGCACGACTTAGGATTCACAATAAACCTCAACAAGTCACATCTTCAACCGTCCCACACCCAACAGTATCTAGGCGCCACAATAGATACTTCAAAAGCCGTTGCTTAACCCAGTCCAGCCAGGATAGCCAGCATGCGATCTCTCATAACAAAATTTCAACGTCAACACTCACTACCAGCTCGTGTGTTCATGCAACTAGTAGTGATGATGGCCTCTTGCATTTTAATCGTACCTTATGCAAGACTCCAAATGCGTCCATTACAGGAATGTTTAGCACAACAGTGGAACCAGGCTCACGGTCAACTTACAGATCTGGTGTTGGTGGACAGGCGCTCCCATCGCTCTCTCCAGTGGTGGAACACACAAAACCTTTCCAAAGGGCGGCCGTTCCTCGACCCGGTTCCACACAGTGTCGTAACGACAGACGCATCGCTCACCGACTGGGAAGCTCATCTTCAAACCCATACTATTCAGGGCATATGGACCCCTCAACAAAAACAATTCCACCTAAATTACCTAGAATTGTTGGCAATCTTCCTAGCGTTAAAATCTTTTCAACTCCACCTCTTAAGCAAAGCTGTCCTAGTCCGTACAGACAACATGACAGCAATATATTATATACAAAAACATTCCGCTAGTGGTTCGGAAACTCAAACAGCATTCCCTCACAATGATCCTAATTGCTCCAACATGGGCCCGACAACCATGGTTCACAACCCTCTTGAAACTGTCCGTAGTTCCTCATCAAAAGCTACTCCTCTCACCTCAGTTTATCACTCAGAACCATGGAGAGATAAGGCATCCAGATCCCAATCAACTCAACTTTGCCATCTGGCACCTGAAGTCTTAGAGTTTGGCTACCTTAATATCCCCCCAGACTGCATGATCATCATTAAAGAAGCTAGACATCCCACCACTAGCGCTTGCTATGCCGCAAAGTGGAAAAGATTTGTAATTTACTGTACAAATAACAAAATCAATCCACTAGATGCTTCCATTCAAAACATCATCTGTTACCTTTTGCATCTACAACAATGTAACCTAGCGTATACATCCATTAGACTACATCTTGCGGCTATAGCAGCCTATCTCTAAATCAGACAACATTTGTCTTTGTTTAGGGTACCAGCTATCAAGGCATTTATGGAAGGACTTGAAAGAATAATTCCACCTAGAGTTCCACCCTCTCCAGTATGAAACCTAAATGTGGTACTTACCAGGCTCATGGGTCCCGCATTTGAACATATGCATTAATGTGAATTACAATTTCTCAACTGGAAAGTAGCTTTCCTGATTGCCATCACCTCTCTCAGAAGAGTCAGTGAACTCCAGCATTAACCATACAAGAACCATTTCTCCAAATCCATCACAACAAAGTGGTTCTTAGGACTAATCCAAAATTCCTCCCTAAAGTCGTCTCTGCTTTCCACCTTAACCAGTCTGTAGAACTCCCAGTGTTTTTCCCTCTACCAGACTCAGTAGCAGAACGGGCTCTTCACACGCTGGACGTAAAAAGGGCAATACTTTACTACATTGAAAGAACAAAATACTTTTGAAAGACTAAACAACTTTTTGTGGCTTTCTCCCCACCTCATAAAGGCAATCATATCTCTAAAACAGGGACTGCAAGGTGGATTGTTAAATGCATCCAAATATGCTATGCTATGCTAAAGCCAAACGCACCTTATCCATTCCCCCTAGAGCTCACTCCACACGTAAGCTAGGGGCATCCATGGTATTCTTAGGGAACATTCCCCTAGATCAAATCTGCAAAGCAGCAACTTGGTCTACACCACACACGTTCACAAAACACTTTTGTGTAGACATGCAAGCAAAACAACAAGCTAGTGGAGTAGTGTGGCTCACTGGTTAGAGGCGGCAGGCCTGAGAGCAGAAGTCAGCCCGGGACCAGGGTTCAATTCCCGACGCGGCAGGGTCGTGGACCTTGGTCAGCGGACTTGATAATTCTCGCTTTGGTGCTTACTCTAATCAGGGGTTCCACTCGGCAACTCTGGGCATTAGCTTGCCTAATCTCCACAACGGCCCCACCAATTCTGGGGATGCCTGGCTCTACCTTGGGGACTCCCAGCAAGGGACCATCCCACAGGGAAAGCCAGGACGGGTTCCCCAGAGTTATACAGCGCCGGGACGCCCCGTTGCTGGGGCAGCTGTGCGCTTTACAAGTATACTACATTTACATTTACATTTAGTGTAGGCCAGGCTGTATTAAGAACACTTTTTCAAACCGCTGCAATAGATACTGGTAGTCACCGCTAAGAAGGTAACTGCTGTGTAGTCTATTCACAAGTATACGATCTACAGCTCATATGCCTCCAACAGAAAATGCTACTTACCAGTATGCATCTGTTGTTGGCATGTAGAGCTGTAGATTCGTATACGCCCACCCGCCTCCCCGATACCTCAATCTGTTCCAGTACTACCTTACTTAGATACATTACACATGGACATCCTTTTCTATTTCTTACTAACTCCATCATAACCCTCCATGGCAAAACAATATAGCGATGGAGTCAATGCCCATGCGCACTATTGTCCTACGGAGGAGTCACCTACCTCGTGACTACAAAAGATTTCTTCCAAGACAAAAACAAAGTGCAAGCATCCGAGCCCAACACCAGATGGAGATCTATGCACAAGTATACGAATCTACAGCTCTACATTCCAAGAACAGATGCATACTGGTAAGTAGCATTTTCCTTCTCCAGTAGTGGAACTTTTCATAGATTCACATGCCACCCACAGTCCTCTCCTGAGAAGCTCACCTTTCCCTCCTTTAAGTGGTTCTACAGCACTTGTGCTATGGAAAATCTGAGGCAATGGAACTCTCTCAGGAGTGTTGCTCTGCTCTTGAGGGTCCATGGAGCACAAGGACACAGTCTGTATAAGTGAACCGGCGCTGGAGTGCAGAGGTATTTTGTCCTGCGATCCCTAGAAGCTTTCACTTGGCTTCGATGACCTGTGGGGAAGAGAAAGCAGGGCTACTCCTGACAAAGGCCTTGTGGATCCTTAAGTTTCTCAACGGCAGGTTGGTGTTGCCATCGTTGGTGTCCAGATTGGACACACAACAGACCTTGGTAGATGTAAGCGCTCCAGTACCCAGGGTATTGTTACTGAGGCTCCTGGAGGGGTCAGCGTCTTGAGACTTGGTAAAACCGACTGGCTGACCTCCTGGACTCACAACAACCTCTTTCTGGCGAGTTGCTCTCTCGGTGGGCCCAATAGACAGCAAGACGAAAAGCCGGGTTGATGCGGTCGGTGCCTGCAGATGCAGGGGGATGGCTCTTCCACCCCAAGGGAGAGGCTGCTTGGTTTTTGAAGGGGAGAACAGTCCTCCAAAGGTTTTGAGAAACTGTTCAGCTTCTGGATGAATCGGTCTTTGTAATTGCTGTGTTGCAAGCAGCCAGACAAGGTTTGGCCCCATTCTCAGTGCAAGACCTCTGTTCTCATGGACGTGGCTCTTCTTTGACCTTTCTTTGGTTCCCAGTAGATGAATCTGAGTTCCTGGTTTCAGGGGGACCCCTAAATACTGCATTTAGGGGAATGTAGGGTAGTAGCCAGTGTGCTATTTACCCCTGGGGTGATTACACTCCAATAAGACCACTCTCAGGGTAGAGTGGGCATATTCCTGACCCATAGTTCCTAGTTTCACCAAATTTAAAATGGCGAAACCCTTTCTCAGCTGTTTACTTAAGGTGGCCCACCTTAGGGGTGTGCCTTGTCTGCAAGTGTGACACACCTTCTCACTAACTAATTTCCCACCTGCTCTTGTCCCAAATGGGGCTCAAGACAGGGGGGATGGCGTTCCCCAGGTCTGGGGAGAACCCATGGTTGCATATGCAAGGCAACCACAACCAAGGGAGGGAGTGAAGAGGTTCTGTAAGCTGTAGACTCAGATTCCTCCATAAATCGCGAAAAAACAAAGAAAGTCTACACTTTACTTGTAGAAAAATTACATCCTTCCAAGATAGGTTCTAAAGTGAGTGTTTAGTAGACAGTAGGTTTTTGTAAGGAAGTATAGGAAAACAGAATGTTTTGTTAAAATAACCGTCACCCACCAAAAGGTCCCTTGGTGGCAGGCTTCATCATTGGGTTCTTCCCGCTCTTCTGCGGGACGGGGCGTGATGCGACCTACGAAGATGTGGGAGCACTTATTAGTGAGGTGATACTATGTGTTGGTGTGAGAGTGGAAGGGTCAGAAGAAATGTGGTGAGTTAAAAAAAAATACCTGGCTGTGTGGAAGCTACATTTTAATACTCCCTATAGCTGGTATTAATAAAAAAAAAAGGAGGAGTGGCGGATTTATGCTAAATTGGCTGTTGCTTCCTTGGTCTACATGTTTCAAAGCCTTCCCCTTGGCTTCTCTTCAGGGCCAAAGTGGTTGATCCCTACACCACTCTACAAGAAATCAATGTGGTCTGCCTGATCAATGTCAGAGTCTTGTGTGCATATTGTAAAACATGCACTCATTCAATACCTAATTGGTATATTCCCGTAAATTAATCTGGAAGGATAAAATAAACAAGATTATCACAGCAATATATGCTTTTCAAAAACCACATCACCAAACTTGTGAAAGGTCAGTTAGTGATATATTTTCTCTCTCGTGCACGACTGCTCATAGTTTATTTATTATTTTATTTTATTTTGAAAGTTTTATATAGCGCGAACAAGATCTTTGCAGATATCAGAGCGCTTTACATATGAGGGGTACGAGCATGTGAGTGAATAACCATTGGGGTGGGGGTGGTATACGAGGGAGCATAGACAGACAGATACATCAATAATGATAAAAATACAAATAAGTGGTAACATAAACAATCAGGTAAGTCAATATCACAAGTCATACAAAAATGCAAAAGGTTTGAACAAGTAGTACAGCTCAAAATCGAGTCTTTGAAGTTAATCCCCAGTAGTAGTTCAAGTGCATTTAGCCATGAGGATAGCTTTTACTTCTTTCTTAAAAAGTATGGTAGAGGGGATGAGCCTGGTTTCGGGAGGGAGTGAGTTCCAAATCCTGGGTGCCATTCCTGAGAAGGAGCGTTTATAGGTTTTTTCCTTGCGGAATCTTCTGGGCTTTAGCAAAAGATTGTTTGTGCCTCTAGTGTTTCTGGAGCCTCCAGAAATAGTCAGCTTCTGAGCGAGGTATATAGGTGAGCTCAGGTGGACAGCCTTGTGTGTCAAGCAAGCGATTTTCAGTTGTATTCTGGCTTCGAAAGGCAGCCAGTTCAGGGATTTGAAGTCAGGGGAAATGTGTGAGTGTTCATTCACATGGGTGCCGTGCTGCCCTTAGTCATGACATACAAGACAAATAACAAACAAGCACTGGCGTTGCCAATAGGTCTCGCAGTAGGAAAGTTAGAGCTATTGGTTTTGTAAATAACAAAGCCCTTTATGTTTTTTAAATGAAAAGAAAAATAAAAGGCATTGTTATTTGCAATTGTAATAGCTCCAACTTTCCTAATGCGAGACCTATTGGCAACGCCAGTGCTTGAGCGTGTTTGAGTGGCGTTGCGTGGGTGAGTGGCGTTGCGTGGGTGAGTGGCGTTGCGTGGGTGAGTGGCGTTGCGTGTGTGAGTGGCGTGGCGTTGCGTGTGTGAGTGTGTGTGGGGCTCTGGGTGGGTGTGTGTGTGTGTGGGGCTCTGGGTGTGTGGGGGGGGCCTCTGGGTGGGCGTTTGTGTCTCTGGGTGGGTGTGTGTGTGTGTGTGTGTGTGTGGCTCTAGGTGTGTGTGTGTGGTAGTAATTGCTGTCTGCTGAGCTCGTCCGTAGGGTACAATAGGTCTCACATTGCGAGAGATTAAGCTAATGGCAATGTAAATGACAAAACCAACACATAAATACAAATTTTGTCATTTACAATGCCAATAGCTCTAACTTTTCCAAAGGCGAAACCATTGCATTGTAAATGCTTGTTATATTTGGTTATTCTCGTCTTTCATCATTAAATAACTATGTCCAATGTCTTTTATATAAACTGTTAAGCCCCAGTGGAACTCCTTAATGAGAAAGGGCAACAGTCAATTGGCTTAAATTTAGACCACATTCTGAGCATGTCATTATGTGTTAATCTTGTAATAAGAAACACATTCTTCCCCCTTTGGGCAGCTCACTAACGTCCAATAGCCTTTGGACTTTTACTGCAAATCTTGCCATATTGCTCTGTGCACCAGGCTTCTCGACTTCACTTCAGCCATTTCCAAAGTCCAGAATGCATCATGACCACTCAATTCTGGCCTCAGAAGATGGGTGCATTTTTTGCAGCAAAATCCTCACCAGGAAGAAAGGAATCACGAAATAGGTCGAGAAGCAATCATCCAGAGGACCTGAGACCATGTCCTTAATGGTCTAGATAGATTTGTTTTTTTATTTCACGCAAAACAGTTGGAGGAATACTAAAGGCCAGGCTCTTCAAGTCGTAAAGGACGAAGGACGAAGGAAGAACTTTCCTCAAAAACCTAAGATTACAGTGACCCGATTAACCACGCCAGTCTTGAAAAGAAGTAGATGGAGAAAAAAACGGTTATTTCATCTGCCTGCAAAAACACTAGAGTGCTTTGCAACAGTGCAATATGAATTTATCTGGAGGGGTGGAAAGTGGTTGCTTCCCCTTACACAGTTTCTGAAGTGTTCATATGACAAAGGTAGTTGAGCACTTGAGGTGTAATATTCAGACCGGTAGTACGGCCAAGGCTGCTGGTGCCTGAAAACGCGCTGTGATTTAGGTTCTTGCGAGAGAAAAATGACTTTTCTTAAAAATTGAAATCATCTGCTGCCGGGTTTACGAATTGCGCCGAGGACCCGCTGTGTATACGCGTTCATACATAGACGCCGTTATGCGTGTTTTGATCGCTACAAACGGCGTGTTTTGATATTTTTGTGAAAGGCATGAAATTTGAAGATTTTGCCATTGAGGAGTTGCAGATGTAAATGCCTTGAGTACAGGCTCGCCGCATTACAGATTGCTGTGGGTTTCCATGGCAACGCTTCCTCCAGCGAGTGCGGCTCCAGGCCTGAGCTGTTTGTAATGTGAGACCAGGCAGCTTTCTGCTGATCCGGAGGAGCCAGCGTTCCCAGGTCTCCTGACAAACCGAGCTCGTTTACTTCTTTCTAAATATATACATGTATTCATTGTATATGAGAGCTCAGAGACCATACAAGTAGGCTTCGAGTACATTACGTTGCACTAGATGCTAGAACCACGCAATATCCCGGAAGAGTGGAAAGTAAACATATTACTGCTATATATGAATTACTAAAGGAGGTTTGCATTCTTATTTTCCATTAGACTCGATGTCTTAGAATAGTTTGTGGACCTAGACGCAAACGAGCCATGACGCCTACTGTGGTCTGTGATGCATGCGCATTGGTATGGGGACTCCTTTTGCAGTAAGTTTGTTTTATTGTTGGGTACAAATTTCTCATTTATGGATCATGCAACTACGGTTAAGAGAGGTAGAATGGCCGTTTGCCAAAGAAGTTAGAAGTCTGTTCTGATGAAGCGGGATGTAATTAGGGGGGAGGAGAAGTCTGGGCAGGCAGGATGACTCAGGGGAGGGGGCGGAGCGGGGAGAGCGGGGAGAGCGGCATGTGGATTGTACAACAGACGGAGGGCATTGCTGTGGGGAGGGGGTGTAGGAGAAATGCACAAGGCGGGCAGGGGAGGGGGCGGAGCGGGGAGAGCGGCATGTGTGTGTTAAGAAGCCGGGGCCTTTGAAGTGAAGCTAAGCTTCACTTCAAAAGGTGTCGGAGGAATGCGGCTGACGGTGATTGCGGCTGTGCACGCGCTTTTAAGCTCAATGCACATGCGCATTGAGCTTAAAAGTCACGGGCACTGCAAGGAATCGCCACGATTCCTTGCTGCTTAGTTAAAAGTTGTTTAAGCCGCAATAGGCTCGCAAGCTCGATGCGCATGCGCATCGACAGGCGAGACCTAAAAACACACACTCTATATAGATCGTCATCTGTGGTAGTCAGTTCCATATTTGGTGATCTCGCTGTGTCACAGTGGTATATATGCGAGAGAGACATAATGCGACGTACTGCCTGGAAAGATGTTATATGACATAACTGTAAAATAAACTATATGAAATAAATGTAAAAAAACAAAGATTTAACATACACTTTTGAAGCCAAACTAAAGCCCCATGTGCTCTAACATGGGAGGGGAGGAGCGTTTGTGGTAAAAAACTGTGGGAAACAAAGCGTTGACTGATGAGAAATGAAGTTTTTAGAGAAACGGTACCTTATTAATGAAGATGCTCGTTCCCTAGGGGGATCAGCTGTGCTGTACTTAAGTCGCCCCGGCTGCTCTCACCCAAGCAATGCCTACCCGTGGCTCAGATGAACAAGGTTTATTTGCGGGGAGGCTGCTTAAGTAACCGGTAACTTCTGCGTTGTACGCACGTGTGTGTGCAGGTGCTGGAACGCTAACCACCTAAAGTGGCTGCCCCTAGGTGGACTAACAGGTTCTTGGCACTCGTGGTGACTTCCGCGAGTGAC
Source organism: Lissotriton helveticus (assembly GCF_964261635.1). NCBI lineage: Eukaryota > Metazoa > Chordata > Amphibia > Caudata > Salamandridae > Lissotriton > Lissotriton helveticus. The sequence goes on along the minus strand of NC_136057.1, from coordinate 1,938,165,150 downwards.
GTGGACATGCGTCATGGAAGCTAGAACGCAGACTCACAAAATGGCCTCCACATTGTTGCGTTACTTCCTGGTTAGTTTTTGAGCATTGCGGTAGCAAATCCGCGGTTGCACCCTTCTTGCATTGATTAAAAAAATGGAAAATGACAAATTTAAAAATTCAAACAAATCATTTTGAATCAGCAGTCAATGAAGGGGGTTAAAGAAAAAGGCTGGTTAAATATAATTATTAATCATAAAAAAACAATCATTTTGATTTAGCAGGCAAAGAAGGGGGTTAGGGAGAATGGTGTTATAGAAAAAAAAAATTTCAAGTCATGGTTCGGAGGACGAATTTTGCAAGGATGGCTGGAGAGTGCTCCATCACCTCGTGTCCAAACAAGGTCATAGTGCCAAGTATTCCCAATAGGATACAGGAGTGGGAATGTCTGGGGTTAGTGTAACCAAACTGTTGACATCTTAAGCACTTCCCTAGGTAACACAGGGGGCCATGACTGGAGTATTCTTCACCAAATATCCATTTAAGTTGCCCCCATGGTATGTCATCATTTAGTCCCCACACATGTGTGCCCAGGCGGAACACCCAGTGTTGCTCCTTTTCAAACAGTGTTACCTCATTGTATACTTGCTCAGTGACTGTCCATTGTAGATCTAGTATAGTGTGACTGGCCTCTAAGTAGTGTGATGACGTTTTTGTTGTAGCTTTTTTGCATTTGACATTGCTCCTGTGTTCACCAATGCATGTTTTCCTTGGGTGTATGGTCATCCCAATGTAGTGCTGCTGCACAGGCAGGTGATCATATAGATCACTTTCTTGCTGTTGCAGTTTGTAAAATGGCATTGTACACTACAGTGTACGCAGGGGGTGGTGGCCCATCAGGGGTGGGTGCAAAGTGTTTAATGTCCCTACTTCAGTTGTTGTTTGTGGCCTTGTGTGTACCATCAGGTCCCTTAAAATCCTTCCTCTCCGGTGCAAAAACATAGGTTTCGGAAAATTCAAATGACCGCAGTTGAGTATGCGCCAATGTTTATTTATTTTCTTGTTTACTTGGTTGGAGCCAGTGTTGAATGGTGTTATGCATATTGGCCTCTCTTCCTTTGGTTTCTATGGTACAGGTTCCAAAAGAGCGTCCTGGTTCGTTTGAGTGCTTTGTTCACTACTCTGGTCGGGTAGTTCCTTTTCTCCAATTTCTTCCACAGATCCTCTGCCTGTTCCATGAAATCTTTCACATTTGAACAGTTTCTTCTTTGTCGCAGGAACTGACCATACAGGGAATTGCCCTGTAGGTGCCACGGATGTAAACTGTCATATAGGAGGAGACAGTTTTTTGCTGTAGTTTTGAAATGTGTCGTCGTTCTTAAGCCACCATCCTGTGGGAACATGTTCAGGTCCAGGAACACTAGTTCTTTATTGGAGATGGTACTTAAGATATTCATTCTGGTAGTTCAACCAGGTCATGAACTTGTTGGTTGTTTCCCTATCGCCATTCCAGATGACTAAGATGTTGTATAAATATTGCTTCCATATCCTGATGTTCTGCTGGAAAGGGTTATTTATGTGAAGGATCTTATAAGATTCCAAATGATGGACATACATGCCAGCTATACTGGGGGCGAAGGTGCTGCCCACGTAACGAGCCATTCTAGGAGGTTAGCGTTCCAGCACCAGCACCTGCACACACATGCGCACACAAGGCGGAAGCTACTGGTTACTTAAGCATCCTCTCCACAAATAAACCTGGTTCATCGGAGCCACGGGTAGGGATTGCTTGGGTGAGAGAGCAGCTTTAACAACGTAAGTACGGCACAGCCGATCCTCGGGGGGCCTAGGACTTCGCCGGCGCTGTAGGCCCCCCATGGATCCAGACCTGGATCAGGATCGGCGCCAATTTACCTTATTACGCCTCCACTGGCACCGCTTCCTCCGTCATCGCACCCGCATTCGACACCGATCGTGCCCCCGGCCAGCATCGACCCCGGCCTCCATCCTGATGTGGACGCTGACCAGGGTTTTTGTGCCCCTGTTCACTCCTGGGGACCTTTTTAGGCAAGATTGGCACCCAGAGGATGATGATGATGGTGACCCTCTGACCAACCAGTTGGAGTATGGTCTGGACTGGAGAGAGGACCTGGGATGCCAGTGGTCTTAATACCTCCCCTGACCGTAGCATGTTGTCTCCTCCTACCGTGGCTACGTGTCATACGCAGTGGTGTTGCGTAGGTTGGCCGAGGCTCTCAACCTCAAGCTCCCTACAGTGGCAGTCAAGACTAACCTCCTGGCAGAGGTGCTTCAACCGCAAGCGAGCTCTACGGAACCCCTGCTGCCGTTCAATAAAGCTTTCACCGACGTCCTTTTGGGCACCTGGTCCAGGCCCAAAACGGGGGCCCCTGTATATTGGATGATTGGCCGATGCCACCGGCCGGCTCCGGACGACCCCACTTTCCCCTCCCAACACCCCACCCCTGAGAGCTTGGTGGTCCAAGCCTCTACCTCCAAGAGCGCATTGCCCACCACTCCACCAGATAGGGAATCCAAGAAGCTGGATCATCTTGGGAAGAAAATGTTCTCTTCCGCCAGCTTGGGACTGCGGTCGGTAAACATCACATGTCAATTGGGCCGTTATTCCCACTATGTGTGGAACAAGATTGCTCAAGTGCTGCCTCAGTGTCCGGAGGGGGCGCAGACAGTGCTCTCTCCGGTTGTTGCCGCCGGGAGAGATGTGGCAAAGTTTACCATTCGTTGTGGGCTGGAGACCGCCGACTCTCTACGCAGGACGATTTCCACGTTACTAGCCCAGAATACTGTCATGGTCATGTTTTTTGATGGCCGTCGCCTTTTTGGCGACAAAGCGGACAATGCTCTAGAGTGTTTCAAGGACTCACGGGCTACGGCCAAGTCCTTGATACCTCGGTGCCACAATAAACACCTCAAGAGCGCTAGCCTATCCCACTCCTGCCAGAATAGCAAGCATGCAAGCTCTTCTAACAAAATTTCAACCGTAACACTCTTCCAGCTCGAGTGTTCATGCAACTCATAGGGATAATGGCCTCTTGCATATACATAGTGCCTCATGCAAGAATCCAGATGCGTCCCCTTCGCGAGTGTTTAGCACGCTAATGGAACCAGGCTCAAGGTCAGTTAACAGATCTAGTGTTGGTGGACGGTCGTACTCATTGCTCTCTGCAGTGGTGGAATACCAAAAACCTTTCCAAAGGGCGACCGTTCCTGGAGCCGGTTCCTCAAATAGTCATGACAGTGGATGCATCGTTCTCCGGCTGGGGAGCTCATCTACTACATCACATCATGCAGGGCAGGTGGGCACCACAACAAAAGTTACTCCACATCAACCACCTGGAGTTACTAGCCAAATTCCTAGCCTTAAAAGCATTTCAAAAGCAAGTATCAGGCAAGGCCGTCTTAGTCCGCACGGACAACATGACAGCCATGTACTACATACAAAAACAAGGCGGGACACACACTCTGCAGCTCTCTCAGCTAGCACGAACATATGCAGGTGGGCTATACCTCAGACATTTTTTCTCTTAGCCCAACATGTCTCAGTAGTACAAAACACCATAGCCGATCAGTTGAGCCCTCAGACACAACAGATCCACGAGTGGGAACTTCATCCGCAAGTTATTCAACCGTTCTTTCAGATGTTGGGACAACCACAAATAGACCTCTTCGCCACCCATGAAAACGCCAAATGCCCAAGCTTCGCCGCCAGATATCCACACCCATTGTCCAAAGGCAATGTGATATGGATGAACTGGTCAAGCAGATTTGCGTATGCCACTCATTCCACCAGTGGTGCGCAAACTAGAGCAACATTCCCTAACTCTCATCCTAGTTGCTTCAACTTGGGCCAGACAACAAAGGTACACCACATTGCTGGGACTTTTCGTAGTACCGCACCAAAAGCTACACCTCTCTCCACGCCTGTTAACCCAGAACCATGGAGAGATCAGACACCCGGACCCAGCTCAGCTGAACCTTGCGATCTGGCTCCTGAGGTCCTAGAATTCGGTTACCTTAACCTTCCCCCTGACTGTATGAACGTCATTAAAGAAGCTACAAGTCCCACCACTAGGGCATGCTATGCAGCCAAGTGGAAACGTTTTGTAATATATTATCATAACAACAACATCAATCCCCTAGATGTGTCTATCCAACACATCATAGGCTACTTACTACACCTCCAAAGATGCAACTTAGCCTACACATCTATTAGACTGCATCTTGCTGCCATGGCAGCATATCTACAAAATAAACAGCATCTTTCACTTTTCAAAATACCTCCCATAAAAGCCTTTATGGAAGGCCGCAAAAGAATAATTCCTCCCAGAGTACCACCTTCACCTGTGTGGAATTTAAACATCGTTCTCACACGACAAATGGGTCCTCCTTTTGAACCTCTACAAAAATGGATACATCTGCCTGTGGATTCCTCACCTTATGAATTTCCCCTGCGCCAGCATTCCGCAGAATTTTTTCTTAGCTCTCCGCGCCAACGAGGTCGTCACAGCGTCATGGCTCCGCATGACGTCACCGGAGCCATAAGAAGACCACGTCGGCATGATGACGTCAGTTCCATTTTTTCCGCGCTGTTGACGCTAACAGATTTTCTGGGACTCTCCTATCTTTCTACCTGATACTTTGTTTTGAGATTTTATTTCTTATTTTGCCATGTCTGTTCAAAGGAAGTCGGGTTTCAAGCCCTGTAAGGAATGCGGAGGTCATATGTCGATCACTGACCCGCATGATGACTGCCTTTGGTGTCTTTCATCTGATCACGACGTCGAAGGTTGTCCTTCTTGCAGGAAAATGAACCCGAAGGCATTGAAGGAAAGAGAAGCTAAACTTTATATGTCCAAGGTGAGAAAGGAGAAAAGGGGTCGTAAGCGGTCGAAGTCGAGGTCGTCGACTTCGCATGGATCGAAGAGAACACAAGAAGAAGAGGAATGGGTCTCGGTGTCGTTCGCCGAAGCCTCGTGTTTCGAAGTCGCCTTCTCCTGCTCCTCGACGTTGTGTCAAGGACTTTGTATCCCCTTCACCTTCTGAGTCTCCCCAGGTGTCTCTGGACCGGCACCCTTATGTGGTCACTCCGGCGCAGTCTCCGGCGTCGGTGGATTCTCCGGCTTCGGATGGTACATCGAATCTGGTGGATGATGAGACTTCTGCTGCTCCTGTGACTCCACCTGTGACTCCAGTGGTTCCGATTCCGGAGGTTCCTCGTACGTAGGTCGCACAGGCGCAGTATCCTTCGTTCCCGGCGCCGGGTTCGGATCCATCGCAGTTTTTGAACGCTATGTATGGCGTTTTTGCCAGAGCCACATGCCCCTCTGGAGCACCTTCAGTTCCCATGGGTCCATTGGCGTTTAATTTGGGTGTGCCTCAGCATTATCCTCCGGCCCCCTTTATGCCATATATGCCGATGGCGCCGACATGGCAGATTCCGCCGCCGAGGATGTCGACGCCCTATGGGCAGTCCTCGGCTCCATCTGGCGTCCCTTCTTCACTGGTTCCTTCGCAGGTTGCTGTCATAGATCCGCCTTCGACGCCGCTGCCAAAGCTGTCGACGCCGCATATGGCACCACCGATGCCGCAGCCGAAGATGCGCTCTAGAAGAGAAGCGCAAAGGTTGATCGAAGAAGAGCAATACCAGGCTGGTGACATGGAGGAAGGTGAAATTTATGAGTCTGAGGACTTGTTTGAAGACTTGTGTGAGGCTAGTGGTTTGGATGATTCTCCAGAAGGGGATTTTGCATCACAGAAGTCTTCTTCAAAGGATGTCGCACCTTATCATGTTGTTATCAAGAAGGCAGCTGAACTTTTGGATCTACAGCTTTCTATGGCTGAATATAAGCCTAATCTTCTTACAGAGGTGCCTCATTCTCCTTACTCTGTAGTAGAGTCTCTCTTGCCTTTCAGTGATGCCCTGACGGAACCGATACTCGAGGTTTGGCGTAATCCTCTTTCTGCTCCTGCAGTTTCTAGATCTGTCTCTATGAGGTATAGGCCAGCACTAGGGGAGCCTGAGTTTCTTTCTTGTCACCCTTCACCTCAGAGTTTGATGGTTCCGGCTTCATGCTTAAGCAGTCTGTGGGATCTTTTCCTCAAGCACTGGCTGACAGAGCTTCAAAGAAACTTGAGCAGTCTGCGAAGAAAGTCTTTTTGTCTGCCAGTATGGCTTTGAAATCTACCAACGCAACCTGTTTGTTGGGCAGATATATTCATGCCCTTATGGACTCTGTCAAGCAGATTATACCTAAATTATCTGAAGAAGGTCTGGTAATTTAATTTAAGTGAAGTTTTGGCGGACTCTCAGGCTGCTGCTCGCCAAGAAATCCAGTCTGGCTCGGACACTGCAGATTCATTGGCAAGGTTGATGGGATCATCTGTTGCTACTAGGAAACATGCATGGTTGAGGTCTTCTGGATTTTCACCGGATGTGCAAGCTGCTCTTTTGGATCTTCCCTTTGACGGCTCTAAGCTCTTTGGGGGAAAAGCTGACTCTGCTTTGCAGAGGTTTAAGGACAGTAAAGCCACAGCGAAATTCTTAGGATTACAGTCTCAGGCAAGAGGCTATGGATTCAGAAGGTACCGTCCGCCACAGAAGCCGCAGCAGCAACAGAACCCATTGTATACGTCCAACAGAGGTAAAGGCAGAGGTCGCCTTCGTGTAACTGGACAGCATCCCTCTACCTCCCCTGCCCCTCCCGGGAATGCAGGAAAGCAGCCCTAGATCTGCCATCCTGGATCATGTGGGTCCTGTGGGAGGCTGGCTTACCCATTTTCTACAAGACTGGAAATTTATAACTTCGGACCTTTGGGTTCTAGATCTTGTAGAAAATGGGTACGCTCTTCCCTTCAGGGAATTTCCCCCTCCTTACCCTCCTTGTCAGGGGTTTTTCACGGAGGATCATTTGCTTCTCCTTCAGAAGGAGGTTCTTACCCTGTTACAGAAAGGTGCGATAGAGGTGGTTCCAGGGCAGGAAAGGGGTCAGGGGTGCTACTCCCGGTATTTTCTGATTCCCAAGAAGAATGGCACGTTACGTCCTATCCTCGACCACAGAATCTTTAATCTGTTTCTCAAGCAGGAGAGGTTCAAGATGCTCACCCTAGCGCAGGTTCTTCAGGCGCTGCAAAAAGAGGACTGGATGGTGTCCATCGACTTACAGGATGCATATTTTCACATCCCAATCCTGAAGTCGCACAGGAAGTATCTCCGTTTTACGTTTGGGTCCTCAACATTACCAGTTTGCGGTCCTTTCGTTTGGTCTTACTACTGCACCTCGAGTCTTCACCAAGGTGAAGGCCGTTGTGGCTGCCCATCTCAGGAGGTCGGGGATCCCTGTTTTCCCCTACCTGAACGACTGGCTTTTAAAGGCAGAGTCACCAGAGATGGTGCGTCATCTACAGGTTACAACCCAGCTGTTGTGCAATTTGGGTTTTTCGATAAATGTACCCAAGTCTCACCTGGTGCCCTCCCAGCGCAACCTGTTCATAGGGGCGGTACTGACCAATGTGTGTCAAGCTTTCCCACCTCCGCAAAGGATTCTCGACATTCAGGAAATGATTCCCTTGTTTTACAATGGAGCAGTTGTTTCAGTTCTGAAGGTCCTTCGCCTGCTCGGTCTGTTCGCTTCCTGCATCCTGCTGGACAACCATGCACGCTGGCACTCCAGTGGTGCCTCTGCAGGCAGTGGTATTAGACCAACGGAGATCTCAGGGAGTCAGTCAGGATCTACAGAGAAGCTGCAGCGGCTCTGTCTCGGTGGGTCAAGGAGGGCAATCTGTCTCAAGGAAAGCTCTTCCACCATCGGTGGACACAGTGATAACGGATGCCTCTACCCTAGGGTGGGGTACACATCTGGGGGATCTGGAGATCAAGGGTCTTTGGTCCCCAGAGGAAAGGTTGTTTCACATCAACCTTCTGGAATTGCGGGCGATTAGTTTGGCACTCAAGGCCTTTCTCCCTTCCCGGTCAGGCGGTTCAAGTCTTGACGGACACCACTGCCGCGATGGGGTATGTCAACAAGCAGGGAGGGGTAGGGTCATACCGTCTCTGCAGAGAGGCGTTGCCACTCTGGTCCTGGGCTCAGGATCATCGGATTTGTTTGATGACAAATCTGTCCGGGGTGCTGAACGTGCGTGCGGACATTTTAGTCGACAGTTCTCCGCCGACCACGAGTGGAGGCTTCATTCAGAGGTAGTTTGTCACATCTTCCAGACGTGGGGAACTCCTCGGTGGACCTGTTTGCCACTCTCGAGAACGTGCACTGCCCGTCATTCTGCAGTCTCCAGTTTCTGAGGCAGGGAGCTTTGGGGGGTGCGTTTCAGTTGAGTTGGAGCTTGCAACTCCTTTACTCGTTTCCTCCCATAGCCTTGATTCCTCGGGTTTTGAGGAAGATTCACCAAGACCGGGCCCAAGTTATATTAATCTCCCTGGATTGGCCAAGAAGGGTGTGGTACACGGATCTTCTTCACCTCTCGGCCCACCTTCCGCTCCGTCTCCCTTTCAGGGCATATCGCCTCTCTCAGATGGAGGGGCAAGTTCTACACCCCACCTCGAGAGCCTCCACCTTCATGCCTGGAGATTGAACAGGGCAACTTGAATTCTTTTACTCTCCCGCCTGACGTGGTGGATATTATACTATCGGCAAGGCTACACTCCACCAAGTCCGTCTATTCATACAGGTGGTCTAAATTTGTTAAGTGGTGCAGAGAGAAATCTATTGATCCCTTAAAAGCTCATCTTTCTGATGTTCTTTGTTTTTCACTTCATTTAGCCCAGCAGGGTTGTGCTATGACCACTGTTAAAGGATATTTGTCCGCATTGTCAGCATTTTTGTGTTTACCTGATCAGCCTTCTTTATTTAAGTCTCCTATAGTCTTAAGATTCATTAAGGGGCTGACAAAGATGTTTCCTCCCACTCATTTTATTATGCCCCAGTGGGATTTGAATCTGGTATTAACTTTTTTAATGGGTTCTACGTTCAAACCTATGCATAGTTGTCCATTGAGGCTGTTGACGTTTAAAACGGTCTTCCTGGTAGCTATCACTTCGGCAAGGAGGGTGAGTGAGCGCCAGGCTTTGAGTTCAAAGCCTCCTTTTCTGACCATACATGCTGAAAGGATGGTACTTCGGATCAGGGCAGCTTTTCTGCCTAAGGTGGTGACTCCCTTCCAACTAGGTCAGTCCATTACCATTTCTACTTTCTATCCTCCCCCTCACCCATCCAAAGAGGAGGATAGACTTCATCGTTTGGATCCAAAGAGGGCGATTAGCTTCTATTTGGATAGAACAAAGGACTTCCGGCAAGATGACCAGCTCTTTGTTGGATATGCTGGTCGTATGAAGGGCAAGGCGGTGCACAAGAGCACTTTATCCAGGTGGATCATCTTGTGCATCAAGATATGCTACTCCATGGCTGGTAGGAGCCTCCTGTAGGCATTAGAGCTCATTCCACCAGGGCAAAATCATCTACTTCTGCATTGCCTAGAGGTGTTCCTGTTTTGGACATATGTAAAGCTGCAACTTGGGCCTCCCTCCACACTTTTGCGGAGCATTACTGCTTAGATTCTGAGGTGAGGAGGGATGGCCATTTTGCGCGCTCGGTTTTGCAGGACTTTTTGGTATAGAAGGGTGGATACCCTCCTACTGGTAAGGTACTGCTGTGGGATTCTATTCATAAGGTGAGGAATCCACAGGCAGATGTATCCATCAGAAGAACCAGTTACTTACCTTCGGTAATGCTTTTTCTGGTGGATACAGTATCTGCCTGTGGATTCCTCACAGAACCACCCACCTCCCCGTTGTCCACCCTTTTATACCATAAAAGCTGAGGTATTCGTTATTTGATGTATTTTTGTGTACTCAAGACTTTGTCTTCAATTATTTTCTCTTAAGGCCTAGGCAGCAACATCGGAATTCACATCTTTTTCTTATCTAGAATTATGCTCCTCCATTTCTTTGTGCTAGGTAGAGTGGAGACCTTATAGAGCTGTTTATGCACAGTTATGACGGGAAATAAAAATGCAGTGATGTGCAAGTGAGAGTGGACTACAAAAGTAGGAAAAATATAATTAGTTTAATTAAATACTGGAAGGCGTCAATTCATTTTACAACATACTTTGAATCACTTCAAGAACACAGGCTTTGCAGCCTGAGTAATACAATCTACATGACAAAATGAAGGGATAAAAATATAATTCACCTTGCAAAACACTAATCAATAGGGCTGGGCAGCGGAAATACAGTAATCAATTAACCAACAAAGCAATACTCTACATCTGAGGAATGTGATCAAAAGTCAAAAAACAATTAGGGCACAGACTCCTGTGTGCTTTCATGTAATAGGATTACAATTTATGGAGAAAATTTACCTGACAGAGTGGTTGGGATACATTTTATATTTGCTCAGGGATCAGCAGAAGTCCCCTGGGTGCAGAGAGGCCAAATTCAAAATGTCAGTCGCTATTTTCCATCACCTTTAGGGTTTGCAAAGCAATCAGTAAAACTTGTGCTGGATCAGTCCTCTTCTTCTCCTTACCCCCACACACACAGCCCTATTCGGGAAGAGAAAATGATCATACTGATTTTGCACTACATAGGGGTTGAGGGGGGAGTAGGTGGGGAGGCAGCACCCCACTTAAACAAACATCTGATCCTTGTTGTCTAGTGGTGAATTCCTTTAGAAGAGTGTGATTGGAAACTGGTGATTGTCCCCATTCCAGTGGTACCCCTCTTTGCACTATATGTGCCCGGGGATGGTGCAGTCCCTCAGTTGCAGAACAGTACCCCAAAATGGCATCCGCTATTTTCCCTGCCCTTGGTGGGGGGGATGTTCATGGAGATCCTAGACCCAATCAGACCCACCCCTAACCCCACCACCCTGTGAAGGGTAAATGCTGAAAATTAATTTGCCCCTAAGTAGGGTCGGAAAAGTAGAGAAACAACTATTTTACCATAATATATTCTTGTCTGTACACTGATCTTGAGGGAGTCAATTTGCATGCAAAAGTATTCTATGCCAAGTATTTTTACATACACACAAGAGCTCGTTGCAGGGTACCTACCAACAAAAGAGAACAGCATGTTTTTTTTGTTGTTTTTTTTATAGCTGAGGCATTTCTGTATTTACTTGAGCACTCAAATAAGTAATGCATACCTCTTGGAAATCAATAGTCATAAATCTATCTGTGAGCTTTCTGGTGTTCTGTATCACTCTGTCTTGTCTCTATTTCTCTATGATACACCAACTATTTTTTTATTTGATGCAGGATCTTTCTAGTGAGCCTGAACCCAAACTTAGCACTCCCTCAAGTCCTGTCAGGACAGAACAGCAGAGCCGCAGCCCTTCCCCGGTGTCCATCTCTGGCAGTGAAACCAGTAGCATCATGCAGAAACTCAAGAAGATGCGAAGCCGCATGGATGAAAAGTAACTAACCACTCTTGTTTCCATATTATTAGTGGGAAATGGCATATGTGAAAAGCTGTTCTGCAGTGATGGAGTGGAGGTATCCAGGGCTTAACTCCCATGAGAGGGTGCCTAGGAGTGCAAGTTTGGATGTTATGTCGTAATGCCTTGGAACCCAGCGATGTGCTGTATAGGTTGGGTAATTCTATAATAACAGAGCCCAGAAATCCAGGAGTGTTTAGCAGTTGAAGCAAAACATTTTTTAAACTTGTATTATTTTTGTAAAGTAACCATTTTATTGCGTTTGAATGCAAATACAGTACCATCACAAACACCTTACGGCTTGTATGTATGTTGCTTGAACATAGTTGGTCCTCATGCATTTGAATGGTCATGTCGGCCTGGTCCCTGATTCGGGTATGTCTTTTTCTTCTGAGGGAGTCAGTACACCCCTTCTCTATCTTTTTCATGCCTCCCAGATTTGCCTGTTTTTCCCCAGGCATCCCTGGGACTCATAAACTGTTTACTCGTGTATACCACATAAGTCTATCTCCGCCCTCCAAGCTCCCACCGGCGGGGCTCTTGCCTGGCGTTGGATGCATGCATTGTTCCTTTTCACTATTGCCCAACCCAGTTTAATGAGGACTCCCTCAGGATGAATGTGTTCCTCACCATCTACCAGGTGGACAAATACTACTTTGGGGATAGGTTGATTAAGGGTCTTTGGACAGTTCCTAACATGTCTCCTACTTCTTTCCATAACGGCTGGAGGACTGTACAGTCCCATACCGTGTGAATGCGGTCGCCCACCATGTTTCTGCATCCTAATATGGTATTAACCCTTTTTTCTTCTTTCATTACACAATATATTACTTCTCCAGTGCTTCTGAAGTTCAAATTGCCAACTATCCTCCATGCCTTCTCCCAAAGGATCAGTAGGTATAGAGTAGAAAAGGGGATGGATGAAGAGAAGGAGGTTAGAAAAACTCTGGATATACCAATTTTCTGTTTTTTTATCCTTGGCTTGTGAGCTGCTGATACCTGGATCTGTACCTAGGGCTATACCTCCACCATGCACTTTTTTTGTGACTAAGTAATCCTAAAGGGAGGGGTGCCATTTAATCATTCTTTAAAGAAAGAGGGTTCCACGTGCTTACACATTTTTCCCTGTCCACAGCGATGCTAATTTCCGTGCATTACATACATCTCCACCCAGTTTAGATTTTTTCATGATTTTATGTGTAGGAAAGTCTATTATTATGTGGTGTGGTTGTGAGCCCTTACCAAGTTATCATGTCACAATCTCTATCCAGTCCAGTTAGGTTATTAAAAAAAATAAACGTTGTTCAGCCCTTGGTAGCACAGAGCAGTCAGGCTTGTTTCAAGCACGAAGTGTAAAGCATTTAGAAGTACCAAAACAGTTAATAACTGGGAGGTACAGCACAATAAAAACCTGTCCCTAATTTATACAAATAGTGTATTTTTATCTTAATTTGAACACCAGAGGAACAAAAATCTATTGAGGGTAACCCAGCATTTAATTTTTCAAAGATAAGTAAAATATTTTGACTTTAATTGGTTGGCTGCAATAAACAAGTGGTTGGTAGCCAATGGGTTAAAACAGCTGTTGGAATACTCTTGGACCATTGACACTGGCTGGGGCCAGTCACATTACCACTCTGTTCCACCCGGAGCGGTCCAGGCAAGATGTGGTCTTGATGCTGGGGCTGAAGTTTGCTGAGATGCTGAAGAGATGTGCGGAGTTCTCTTGGGGTCCACAAAGTTCAGGGGTTGTCTCCTGCCTCAAGACTCAGTCAATGCTACAGCAGGGGAAGTCCAGTGCAGGCCTAATTGGCGCTGGTCTCCATGTTACAACAGGTTCCGCTGTAGCTTAGAGTTATGCAAGAAGAACACTTGATGGACAGAATGCAGAACAACGTCATACATTCACCCCAGTACAGAGATCTGGGCCTAATCCATCGTTTTTGTGCTCACCGTGCTCAACCAGCCATATGCAGATCAGTCTTGACCCTAGCTTAGAGGTAAGCAGATCCTTTTCTTTGTGGGACCTGAGTCCTCTTCGACTTTGTCTATGGGTTCCATGGCTGTGGGGCTACCTCAGGAAGGTCCAGACTCTGTCACCCCAAAAACACTGTTTGAAGCATTCGTGCTGCAGATACAATAGCTTTGCATAAGTCCGCCATCTCATTTTGGACTTCACACACATTGTTTTTGTTCCAAGAGGTTTTTTAAGTCACAAGACAGAGTGACTCCTCTTCTTGGTAATACTGCGCGTGGTCATCAACTGCATCTTCAGATTGTGTTTTTTCCGGCAACTGGTTCGGATGTAGTATCTCGCGCTTCGGTTCAAGTCTCCTTCGGCCCATTTTCGGTCCGTTCTATCTCTCGAGGGTATTATCTCAATCAGTAACTTATTACCTCCCATACTTGGACTTTCCGTTTGGGTTTTTGGCTTGTTCCCTTGGCCTACGGGCCACACCCTACCATGCAACACTTCTCCATTTCCAACGAACTTGAGAATGACCTGCTAATGGCATGCGGTCCGTTTCTGTCAGAAGTGCCACTCCAAATACCCTCACACCGACCAACATCTCGTTTGCAACTTGCCCAAACATCAAGAGGACATGAGTGAGACCTGTAAGTCTCTAATTTCTTCAGTCGAGAAGATGAAGAAGAGGCTTCAGCGGCACAGGAGGAATCACTTTCAGTCAGAAAGGGACTGGGCCACTCTTCAGCCAGTACCGAAACAACATACAGGGAGTAATTCTAGACCTGCTCCGAAAACCAAATCCTCAGCTTTCACAACAAAAACTGATCCTGATTTTTATCCTAGCTGTCCATCACCACCAGAAAAGTGGCCGCTCTTGCTGTGAGATCCTGATAAGCTGATGCAACACAGATTATCAGGATCTCATAGCAAGAGCGGCCACTTTTCTTCAGGTACCTTTATATGAGGACTTAATAGCGGAAGATATCCTCTTTGAAACTTTGTCAACTGCACAAAGAGAGCACAATAAGTACTACTCCTCAAAGGTATGACACTTCAATCAGATGAGCAGCCTGTCAAATCAAGGTTAATTACTCCACGCATTGATAAGAAATGCAAAACACCACCAACAGACCCCATTTTTATTAGAGGTCAATTAACCCCAGACTCTTTAGTGGTGTTCAATGCTAGGAAAAGAGCTAACTCCCAAACAACTGGAGAAGCACCACCACCAGAAATGGAGTCCAAACTCATGGATGCCTCTAGTAAAAAAGTTGCTGCACAAGCAGCTAATCCTTAGCATCTGATAAAGACATCTAGCTGCAGATTCATTAACTTTTGAATTCGCCCCAGGCACCAGTCTGGAGCCCAAAACATTTCAGCCATACCTCTGTATGCTGGGGGACAGTGTTGTATGGCTCCGCGATGACGTCGACCCCGATCATGATGTCTACTCCGGTCATGTCAGTGTAGCCATAGAAGTCCCCTCCAGCTCGCGGATGTCAGTGTCTTTTTTCCTTGCTGTAACGTGGATCCAGAGAAGCAGTTACTCGGCTCAAATTTTCTTTTTTACCTGTTTCGACAATTGGTGACGGAGGAACAGTGTGCCTTTTTCTAATGTCTTCAGCTTTCAAACCTTGTGGGTCTTATAGCCGACATATATTGGTGACGGACCAACATAGAATTTGTATGTGGTGTTTAGGCGAGCACCAAGAACCCCGAGGATTGTGGCTCCTACAAGAAACTAAAACCAAAGTCGTTAAAGGAGCGGCGTTTGAAGTTGATGGCGACGTGCGTGTCATGATCCTCAGAGACTTCCCAGCCTCGTCATTGTCTTGGGAAGATCATTTGCGGGGTCAATCTTGGAGCTGAAGCCATTCTGGAGGACATCGTTTTCCGGGGAAGTCAAAAGGTGAGAGAAGGGTGAAGTCGCAGCATTCTCGGACATCACTGCATGGAGACTCAGTCCCCATGACTGCTCCTGCTCGATGTTTGAGGAGGCCATACCTGACTCCGCACTGCGTCTCCCAGTGTTTCTGGGAGCCGTGGCGTCAATGGCTCAGATGATGGAATATTATAATTCCTTGCACCTCACCTTTGGGACCCTATCAACCTCTGGAGCACCTTTAGGCCCCAATGAGGTGAGTGGGGTGCCATCGGAGGGTTCGCCATCGGTGACGGTTGAGTTGATGGGTCTGCGCAGGTCCACAGTCCTTCGAGATCTTGACTTACGACACTGGTATTCAATCAGCTGAGTCCGACAGTGACGGCGGTATTGGTCAAAGTTGCTTCTTCTCCTCTGTGTAGGCGTTGTATGATGTCGAATGTTGAGTCGATAATTCAGACTGAGGGGAATATGCAGGTTTTGATTCTTTCTCATGAAGATGTTGTGGAAAGACAGCCAGTGTCGATTGAGGCAGGGCCCTTTCATCCCATTTCTGACATTAATGAACTTCAGATGGAGGAGAGCAGATTGTCTGCTCTGGGAGAGGCTAGTGGCCTGGATTCTTCACCAGCTTAAGGGTTGTTCTCTCCTCCTGGCCTTGCTAAGGAGGCAAGTTCCTCCTTTGCAGACATTCTAAGGAAAGTGGCTACAAGTTTAAACTTGTCACTTCCTACGGCGCAAAGGTCCACACACCCTTTGATTGAGGTCCTTTTTCAGGGGCAGATAGAGGAAGAACCTGTTCTTCCGTTTTGGAGGCTCTTTTTGATATTTTATTAGGTACTTGACCCAAGCCTGAGTCAGGGGCATCAGTGGACCGAGATATTGCACATGGACACCTGCCTGTGCCTGGGGACCCGGTTTGTCTTCAGAGGCATCCTTTCACACAAGGCTTGGTGGCCTAGGTTGTGACTTCTTCACAGGATGCAGATGCTATACCTAAGAAAACAGTGGGTGGTAAGGAGACTAAGAGTCGTGATGTATGTGGTAAGTACATCTTTGCTTCTGCAAATTCCACTTTGAGATCTACAAATACAGCTTGTGTGCTGGGGCAATATTCCCATGCTTTATGGGATTGACTACATAATATGTTGACATCTCTTCCAGATAAACTTCTCCCAGAGATTGGTGATTTGATTAAGGATGGTCAGCAGTCTGCCAGGCTTACTATAAGGTGTGGTATGGACACTACGGACTCTGTAGATCATGCATCGTCAGTGGCATTAAGGCGTCTGGCTTGGTTGGCAACTTCAGGTTTCTCTGAGGCTGTCCATTCAGCTTTGGTCGACATACCACTTGATGGTGCCCATCTTTTTGGGAGTCAAGCTGACAAAGCATTAAGATGCTTCAGTGAAAGACAGGTCTTCAGAGTCATACCTTTTCATCGTTTGTTACTGGTGTAACTTGTCTTTATACTTGAGATGCAAGCTATTACTTTATAAGTGAGTAAGATTTGTTAGGGCATTTTACATGTCCGTGATTGGTTTGACCTCTTGGTGTCCTGCAAAAGCAGATGTTTTATTCTCAGTACCCTTTTTTCCCTTTTTAAGTCTCGCCTAGCGAACCAGCGCATGTGCTGCTTCGCCTTGTCGAGACTCTATTGTTGTTTGTTTTGCTAGCGAAGGTAGGCAAACCATGTACGTGCACGGACAAACGATGTGCACGCGCATGGCGTCTCCTCTGGCTGTTGTTTTGCAGCGTATCACATGGTCCCTCCCGCTGACTCAGTTTCTCTATTATTAATTTCTTTATTGCTTCCATTCTTGTTCCTTTTTTTGATCCCTTTGTTTATTTGGAAGGAGTATAAGATTAGCAATTCAAAACTACGGCAGGCAGAGCGGTATTTTACCTTTCTGGTAGATTATTCCGATCCTGTCTGTTTCTCGATTGCTCTTCTGTTTACACCGACACGCTTGTTTAGTTGTGAAGTATTTTCTCTGGGTCCCTCTCAATTAGTATGTTGTGCTAATAGCACGTAGGCGCCCTGTGAGTGAAATAAAAAACTCAGGCCTTTCCCGTTGTGGGCACTGCTCTGTTCTCCTATCTTTGGCTAGTAACAAGTAGGCGTTGGGCATTGTAATCTGTGTGTGACCTAGGGTGCACAGGTTTGAATCTCAACAGATTCGCTCAGCGCTTCATCCTTCCGAGGGCGATTGAAGGAGTACCATTGAATTGTTATTCAGCGCTAAAACTCCCCAGCAGGTGAGCGAACGCTTTGTTAGTCCAATATTACCTTAGGAACTGGCATGAAAGCGTTCAATTCTTTGGAAGGTGCTATGTTAATCCACGTTGCTGTGAATATATGAAACTACCTTCTTCCTCACAACAGTGACCTGTAGAAGCACCAGGGGCCTCGACAGGAGGAAGTAAAGCGCTAAATTGTAATTAACAGTAAAATAAGGTACACACATGAGCCATTGGCTGTGAACACACACTACACAGCGCCAAGTCTCTGCATTTCCTTTCACTGAAGACGTCTTTCACTGCCACAGACGAGGGTGTCATTTCACTCTTTCAGTTGCAGGCGGGAGGCAGTAAGTTTGTCAGAAAACATCCAAGTCCAGGAGAGCTGGGGCAGAGTCAGTCAAAGGCATTCCTACTGTCTCACTTCTACACAGTGGTCCAGATGTGTTGCGAAATTAAAAATATCCAGATGTGTTGAATGTAGATCAGGGTGGGGGGATGGCAGATTGGCTTTCATATTTCCTGGCTATTCACAGATGGTTTTCTTTTACATATAAATGAAAAGAAAACAATTTACATTAGCCTCTATATCTGACACATAGCCTAACCTGTGGGCCTTTCAGGTTTGCTAATGAGAGACCGCAGGCAATGGAAGGCTGAACCGCACTTTGCCTACAATCTCAGGGTGTGTGTATGGGTGGCGCCGGGATCAGAGATCACATCTCCTGATGCTGACTTTCCAGGGGATGTCTTATCAGCCGGTTTCAGCTCCACAGCGGTCTGAGAGTCGGGCACTCACCTCCAGCACTGCCATTCCCTCGGATGGTTCCAGTCTCTCACCAGGAGCTGCGGATTCCGACACTAGTTCCTTCAGGGGCCCCCTCGGCTCCCGTCCGGTCCAGGAGTGTGTGCGGAGCTCACTGTGAGGCAGCTCTGTCTGCTCGTGGGAGTGCAGCAGACTTCCAAAGTCTGGGTCTAACGACGAGAGCCAGGGCTGGGCCTCTCTGCTGTCCAACCCCGAACTCCCAAAAAGTTACTCCGAGGTGGGCAGAACGGGCTGACGGCGTATCATCACGCGGGACTGGGAAGAGGCGAGGGAGCCCTGCAAAACACACGCCCCTGGCCTGGCCGGAGAGAACACATCCGCTACAGGAACGTTTAGTAGTGAAAATGTGAAACAGTATGCAGCCCTTAACTCTCTTCTGTCCAGAAAAACACTTGAAAAGTCTCAAAGAAAACTCAGCGGGTTAATGGGCCTGCAGCAGAATACTTCAGTTTAATGCTAGAATTGTGGATTTTTTTTTGCTGTACTGTATTCACTTTCTTGAGTGTTTTTCCCTTGCATCCGGGAGGTTCCCTCTGGCTTGGATCCAGAGAGAGACAAATTAAAATAGCATGGTGGTTTAAATTATGCATCAAAACAAGAAAAGAACAAGCATTTACAATGCAATAGGTCTCACATTACTGAAAGTTTGAGCTATTGGTGTTGCATTATTATTAGCTCAAACATTCATTAATGCGAGACCTATTGCATTGCAAATGCTTGTTTAGGTTGGTATTGATTTAGATGACCAAGGGAGGTTGTCCCTTGGCTTCTGAGGATGAGCTTTGTGCTAAAGAGGTTATTGTCAAGAGACGTGTCTTCTTGTATGGAAGAATTTCTGATGCAAGCTTCTTTGAAGGAGTTCAGTATGGTAAAATGTGCATGGTTTCGACCTTTCGTAGTCTCTCATAGGGACATGTTGGTATGCCAGTAGTAAGTCTGATATATAGTGACGCTCTGGTGTTTACTCAGAGTAATCAGCGTAGTAAGTCCTCACTACTGTTGTGGTGTGTATGTTTATTATGGCGCTGATGGATTCAGGGCCTATGTTTTGTATTCTTTGAAATACATGTTCCTGTGGTTCACCCTTCATAAAAGTCCTCTTGGACTATGTGTTTTATGGTGCAGGTAGTTTTCTCTATCTGAGCGCACTGCACAAGTAAACGCAGAGTGTACGGTGTATTGATTGCAAGACATAAGTTAGTGCTTAGATCAATGAGAGAGAGAGAGGACTAGATAGGCTAGACCGTATCCCCTGGATTATATATGCATATATCAATAAGGGCTAGCTAGTTTAAGAAGGGTATGGGAGACTCAGGTAGGTACGTCAGAAAACAATAACAGCAGATAAGGAAAAGCACTGTCTTGCTTATAAAGCCCTCACCCACCGACCTAGTCGGTGGCATGCTTCATCATCGGGCCCACCACAGTGGCACCGAATGTGCCCCGGGTGTGCTTCAACGCCAGGTGACTGCGGAGCTGGTATGTTGCTGAGTGTGCAGTGAAAAGGGTGAGAGAAGTGAAGTTTTAAAAGGCTATACAGGAGGTCCCAGCACCCGAGGGTTACTTATCTTTAATGAACTGGGCCTCTGTTAGTGGATAAAAAGGCAAGAAGACGTAGATTGGAGTGCTGATTATGACCTCCAACGTCTAGTGTGGTCTACATGTTTCAGCCAGTGCCTTGTAAATTTTAAGCTGGCTTTCCTCAGGACCAATGGAAATGTGAAAAAGTGCAGATTAAATAACAATAAACTTAAATTTTAAGTGATTGTCTGGTCTTTTGGCTATGTGTGGCGCACGCTAAGGCGCTATAGCTGTTAGAGGGGGATTCCCTCAAGCTTGACTACAGGTAACACACAGGACAAAGACAAGACGTACAGGGTAGAGTTAGTGGCCTTCTCCTCTGTGGAGGGGATAGGTTATTAATTTGTTCAGTCCTAGAACATAATGGAGTAAACTCTGTATCTTATGCTGTGTGATAGGTAGGGTCGGAAACAACATGATGGAGACTTCTAGCTGCAGTTTCCTTATCTGTTTTCGGTCATACAGTTTATGGTTGGAGTTTTTAGGCTTTATAAGAAGGTCTTGTTATTCTCCCACAAAGCTTTTTAGGGCTCGGGCCTACGTCACACTGCGTAGTAGTGTGGGCAGAGCCCAAGAGTCCTTTTCTGAGGGGTTCGGAAATCGTACCTACCGAATTCCAGAATGCTCGTGCATTTTGCTATTTTTTTTGCCAGCTGCATGGCAATTGACCCTCGCATGTGTGTGTTTTTAGAAGAGAGCACGCAATAGGCCATAGGCGGTAGAGTAGCTCCGCCTATGGCATATTCAGTGCGGTCACGCGCACCAGAAGGCCATATTTTTTCAATTACCAGCTGTCAGGGCTCGCGGTAATTGAAGACAGATGCTGGGCGCGCGTGCACCATTCTTTGCTGTGTGCTCAACGAAGCTTCTGAACTCTATTTGGGCTTCCTGGAGCGTGTGCATTTAGTGTCTGGACTGGATGTTGCTGGGCGCGCGTGCACCATTCTTTGCTGTCTGCTCTACGAAGCTTGCCTTCTACCCCCTGATTGCATTCGATAATAAGAAGCGCCCCGCCCGCATTCTTCTCTCGAGAAGCCAATGAAATCGCCTCTCTCCTGCCACCGAAAGCCGCACTAGTGGGGCCCTTTATAGCAGCACTCTGTGTGCACGCCAGTGGAAGCAGTGCTTTGTCCCTCCTTAGATGTCCAAGTGTCACTTACCCTTTGTTTAGATTCAGATACATTAGGGTAAGTTCTGCATTGTTGACATCAGAGCTCGAAGCTCCTTTGACCTTTGTCCTGTTCCCAGAAGTAGTACATGGACGCCGCGGAGCGTTCTATTCTTTGTCGGGGGTGGGGGCACCTTCCTATGCTGTACGTGGCGCCCCCAGTGCCCCTCTTTGCTGGGATGCTTTTGTTGCGAGTCTTACTTGCCACATGAAGCCATTATCCTCATACGTGACGTTGTTATTCATTGTTCACCTCCTGTCTCCAGCAGCCAGGAGTGTGCAAGGCAGTTCTTTCCATTGACATCCCCACCCCAGAGGGTCACAACACCCTTCTCCATGGGAAATACAATGAACAGGCGCGCCATAGGAGCCTCGCGTTTGCGTACCACCAGGGGCGTAGCGTTGGTGCAGCAGGTGCAGTGGCACCGGGACCCAATCGTTTGGGCCTAAGGGGGAGGCATAAACCCGGACAATGCTGTATTTTAGTGTCTCAGCGGCAGTCAAAAGTGCCATTTTCCTTGCTTCACCAGGGCTCATGGCATCCTTGCTTCACTACTACATACAACGCTAGCTCCATGAAGGTTTTTGTGAAATACGGAGGCGAAGTAGGCAGATAGGCTTTGGGTGGCGCAACCAGTACCCTGAAGCCATTTCGGCAAATGAATGCGCATTTGTGAGTACAAGGGTGCTCACCTGCAAGACGTCAGTACCCATTGCTTTCTGATGCTTGACTTTTTAGTACAGGCGATAGGTCAGATGGTTAGTGCACCTGGTGCGGAGACGTGGTAACATCCTAAAGGTTGCACGGACACACCACGCATTGGTAAGCTCCGCCTTTTATTTAGATGAGCTTGTAAAAGGAGTGCAGTGAGTAGGCGAATTAGAAGTTCTGCCTGCGGCTTGCAGGAACAGAGAGCAGTAGGTGCAGTTAGCGCTTCTGAGCAAGATTGCAAAAAACCTCCAGCCACACAACAGCCAGGCTCGGCGGTGTAATAGGCAGCTTGGGCATCAGAGGCAGGCGGCAAGGTGCGACACTGTGCCAGCCACCTGCACCTAGCACCCAAGATCTGCAATGCCACGTCCTGGCATCAAGTAGCCAGGTCACCTGATTTTATTTATTTTTTTAAAACACAACTTGTATTATTTTATCCTAGGCAACGCAGTCCTGGGCACTACATAGCTTGAGCAATCGTCTCCACATGCACAGTACATAAACCATAGAAAGCTTCCAAGTAAAACACTTCAGGGCATAACATCAATATACATAAAGCAATACTATCCACGCCCAATGCAGCTAGAGAGGAGCATACCACCCACCCTATCCCCCCCCACACTCACTATCATGCTCCACAAGAGAACCATCACTGGGAACACAGTGTTTGTTCAGTCCCTCATCATAGTGAAGGTTTTACATGTCCTGTACTGTCCCAGGGTCGAAGGATCTTAGGGGGGTTCCCCATCTAAGGGATCCACCCGGCGTGTCCGGCTCGGGATCTCAGAGACACGTTTCAAGGAACAGTGTTTGTTTGCGGCTGGGCTGCGGGTAAACAATCTTTCTTTCCGTCCTGCCACCCGAACTGCAGATTGCATAACACTGTGAGTGTTTCTTCTAAGACGTGTCACGGCACTCTCTGAAACTGAGCACGTCACCCGGAGCAGTGCCCGGCTCTCTGCTCCCCAGCCGTGCCAAACTAAACACCGCAGCAACAGACGGGGCCCTGAAAGTAGATGGCAGGCATCGGAGAGCAGAGTGCTGTTGAGTGCAGAGTGCTGTTGAGTGCAGAGTGCTGTTGAGTGCAGAGTGCTGTTGAGTGCAGAGTGCTGTTGAGTGCAGAGTGCTGTTGAGGGCAGAGTGCTGTTGAGGGCAGAGTGCTGTTGAGGGCAGAGTGCTGTTGAGGGCAGAGTGCTGTTGAGGGCAGAGTGCGTTTAAGGGCAGAGTGCTGTTGAGGGCAGAGTGCTGTTGAGGGCAGAGTGCTGTTGAGGGCAGAGTGCTGTTGAGGGCAGAGTGCTGTTGAGGGCAGAGTGCTGTTGAGGGCAGAGTGCTGTTGAGGGCAGAGTGCTGTTGAGGGCAGAGTGCTGTTGAGGGCAGAGTGCTGTGTGCTGTTGAGGGCAGAGTGCTGTGTGCTGTTGAGGGCAGAGTGCTGTGTGCTGTTGAGGGCAGAGTGCTGTGTGCTGTTGAGGGCAGAGTGCTGTGTGCTGTTGAGGGCAGAGTGCTGTTGAGGGCAGTGTGCTGTTGAGGGCAGAGTGCTGTGTGCTGTTGAGGGCAGAGTGCTGTGTGCTGTTGAGGGCAGAGTGCTGTGTGCTGTTGAGGGCAGAGTGCTGTGTGCTGTTGAGGGCAGAGTGCTGTGTGCTGTTGAGGGCAGAGTGCTGTGTGCTGTTGAGGGCAGAGTGCTGTGTGCTGTTGAGGGCAGAGTGATGTGTGCTGTTGAGGGCAGAGTGATGTGTGCTGTTGTGTGCTGTTGAGTGCTGTGGGCTGTTTAGTGCTGTGTGCTGTTGAGTGCTGTGGGCTGTTTAGTGCTGTGTGCTGTTTAGTGCTGTGGGCTGTTGAGTGCTGTGTGCTGTTGAGTGCTGTGTGCTGTTGAGGGCAGAGTGTTGTGTGCTGTTGAGGGCAAAGTGATGTGTGCTGTTGAGGGCAGTGTGCTGTGTGCTGTTGAGGGCAGAGTGATGTGTGCTGTTGAGGGCAGTGTGCTGTGTGCTGTTGAGGGCAGAGTGCTGTGTGCTGTTGAGGGCAGTGTGCTGTGTGCTGTTGAGGGCAGTGTGCTGTTGAGGGCAGAGTGCTGTTGAGGGCTGTTGAGGGCTGTTGAGGGCAGAATGCTGTTGAGGGCAGAGTGCTGTTGAGGGCTGTTGAGGGCAGAGCGCTGTTGAGGGCAGAGCGCTGTTGAGGGCAGAGCGCTGTTGAGGGCAGAGCGCTGTTGAGGGCAGAGCGCTGTTGAGGGCAGAGCGCTGTTGAGGGCAGAGTGCTGTTGAGTGCTGTTGAGGGCAGAGCGCTGTTGAGGGCAGAGCGCTGTTGAGGGCAGAGCGCTGTTGAGTGCTGTTGAGTGCTGCGTGCTGTTGAGTGCTGCGTGCTGTTGAGTGCTGTTGAGGGCAGAGTGCTGTTGAGGGCAGAGTGCTGTTGAGGGCAG
Organism: Lissotriton helveticus; assembly: GCF_964261635.1. NCBI lineage: Eukaryota > Metazoa > Chordata > Amphibia > Caudata > Salamandridae > Lissotriton > Lissotriton helveticus. Next base: position 1,938,140,898 of record NC_136057.1, on the reverse strand, counting down.
AGTGCTGTTGAGGGCAAAGTGCTGTGTGCTGTTGAGGGCAGAGTGCTGTGTGCTGTTGAGGGCAGAGTGCTGTTGAGGGCAGAGTGCTGTGTGCTGTTGAGGACAGAGTGCAGAGTGACTGTTCCAGAGAGAGCAGGGTATGCTTGTGCGCTTACATGGTGCACTGACACACAGGAGCTAAAACAAAGAACAGCTGAACACCTGTCTTGGGAGCTTCATTGAGGCAGCCGGCCCTCTGTGAGGGGAGCAGCAAGGAGAGGACGCCTCAACCAATCAAGCGCAACTACTCACAACCTACTGTACGATTACAACACAGGCCAAAGGGCAGTGCTAGGTCTTTTCGCATTACGTAGGGTGAGCAGTGTGTGAGCGTGTAGTGTGAGCAGTGTGTGAGCATGCAGGGTGAGCAGTGTGTGAGTATGCAGGGTTAACAGTGTGTGAGCGTGCAGGGTGAACATTGTGTAAGTGTGAAAGGTGAGCAGTGTGTGAGCGTGCAAGGCGAGCAGTGTGTGAGCGTGCAAGGTGAGCAGTGTGTGAGCGTGTAGGGTGAGCAGTGTGTGAGTATGTAGGGTGAGCAGTGTGTGAGTGTGTAGGGTGAGCAGTGTGTGAGTGTGTAGGGTGAGCAGTGTGTGTGTGTGCAGGGTGAGCAGTGTGTGTGTAGGATGAACAGTGTGTGTGTGTGCAGGGTAAACAGTGTGTGTGTGCAGGGTGAACAGTGTCAGTGTGCAGGGTGAACAGTGTGTGAGTGTGCAGGGTGAACAATTCCAATCCAAACCACATAATTCCACTACACACCACATGCATACACTCCATAACACATGGCTAAAAGACATTGCCATTTACAACGCCATTAGCTCTAACTAAAAAAAAAATCCGAGACCTATTGCATTTCCAATGCTTGTTTACTTCTGTCTGGAGGTTATATATTACCTGTCTTTTTGAGTATGTATCTATTTTCTCTGTTTATTACAAGTCCTTGGGAAATCATGGCTGTTACTTCTTGAGATGGACTTGTGATCAAATTGTGTTTCGTATCACGTGTTGCTGCATGCGCTGGTTGCTAACAAGGATTCATTTTGTATATTATTTCCTTTTAATGTTTCTTTTTTCTTATTTAATGTTTTGATACTGCACTAATAGGTGAATTCCCCTTTATTATTTTGCTCGCCTTGGTATTTTGAGCACATGCCCACGGCTCAGAATCACATTCAGACTTTCGGACAATGACACTGAAGGCCAGTGGAGGAGTGTGGCTCACTGATTAGAGCGGCAGACCCTGATGCAGAGGTCTGGCCCGGGACCAGGGTTCAATTCCCGACGCGGCAGGGTCCTGAGCCCAAAATGTCCACGGACTCGATAATTCTCGCCTCGGTGCCTATTCTAATCATGGGGTCCCACGCTGCAACTCTGGGCAATAGTTGCTTAATCTCCACTACGGCGGCCCACCCGCTGCGGGATGCCTGGCTTTCACCCTAGGGATACCCCATAGGGGTTATCTCACAGGGAAAAGACAGGACGGGTTCCCAAGGCAAGCGCCTTGATGCCTTCGGGTGATACGTGCGCTATATAAGTTGCAATACATATATACATACATGCAGGTGCATGCTTTGTAGATACTTGCGGTCCAGCAGTAAATGTAGGCCAGCGAAGCTCTAGGAGTTGTCAAAGCTATCGGAGTCTATTGTGACACAATTTTATATGTATTATGTATATTTCCAGGTGCACCTTTGTGGCAATTTAATTTTACAACTGGCATAATTGATGAATACCAATATTAAATTCAAACCTCTTAGGGCCATTTTTGTTTCTTTACAGTGCATAATGTAACCTTCAAGTGGTCATTTATTCAAACAAAATTCATCATGCCATGGAAGTAATATTGTTTATCTTGCTTTTAGGTTCATTCATTTTGGTATTATGGAATGAGTTCTGAGAGTCCTTCTTTGGGTTTTATCAGGACACTTTCTTTTTTGATATCTCTTTATTGTTGTAAAGAAGGCAGATTTCATGACTTTTGTTTAGCAATCGGGTCTTTTGGCCATCAAGTTCTCTTCCCTTTTTGGGATAGAGGATAATGTCTGATAACTGACAGATGGTTCTTTAAGAGTTTTTTCCACTTTCCTTGAAGGGACGATTGCTTTTCATGTATATGTTCTGTGACCATGATCATGGATTCCATCAAAAGCCTAGCTCTTATTTTGCTGTTCCTACTTTACATTTGGTTGATTGTTAGTTATGACCGGCGGGTGCTCTTTGAGAACTTTTGTAGGATTAGTTTGCAGACCCTCCTCCGTGGGGCAATAGCTATGGTATTTAATTCAAATGGAATCTGTAGCTAGATGTCTCTATCAGATGTAAAAGTTACTTTTCTTTAGTAATGTGATATCTGGTAGAGACAGTCTAGCCGCAGATACATTACCTTCCTGCCCATGCTCCCCTCTCTGCGAATGACTTATGAGGTAAGGGTTATACCCTTTTTCAGTACTGGTTTTATATACCGGTGATCACTATCTCAACTTATGCTGGGAGTCAACAAACCAGTTGGGCTGGCCCCATAGGTTTTTGTTGACAAGTTACTGTACCATCTATTTCCAAATGTGTGTGGTGTGTGGGGTGGAGGGTGTTCTCTCTTTCACACTAGATTAGACACCAGTGGACAGTATTGATTTATTTGTTCTTTCTTTGAAAGTCTTTGTTTGGTATATTAATACTTTGTATTGACACTTTTAATATGTCATATATTGTTGTGATTCAACAAGCAACTTGGTGTAGTTTTTATAGATTTAGTTTTGCTATTACCATGCCATTCATTACCATTGATGAATGGACTATAGAGTGTAAGGGTTTCTTCCCTTACTTGATGATTATTCACCATGGTGTGGGTTTCACGTAGCCCTGTGCTTTGCTGATTCTTTTGGGTTTTTCTTTAAAAACCATGTCTGGCATCAACATACCATTTGATGGTTGTTTTGTATTAATGTTTCAAATATTTTTTAATCTTTTTGGCACACTGCATCCACTGCCAGTTTCTATAGAGGCTCTGTGTTCTGGTGCGGAAGGTTGCACAGAAGAAACTGACATCCGCGAGCCGGAGGGGACTTGTATAGCTCCACTGACGTCATAACCGGAGTGGACGTCATTGCGGAGCCTTGCAATGCCGTCCGCCAGCGCACAGAGGTACTGCTGAAATATTTCCGGATCCAGAATGGCACCTGGGGAGAATTCAAAAGTTAATGATTCTGCAGCTAAACTTTGTTTCTTTCAGATATCACGTCACAGAAGGTAAGTAAATTGTATGTATAACCAATAGTCAGACTTTACTAGCAAAACATGATAGAGCTCCCTGGGACGAAATAGAGGGGCTTCTCCAACACCTCCCAGAGGAGCACAGAAAGAGGTGAAGAGATTGTCAATGGAGGCAAGCTTATCACCAACCGTTCCATTAAGTGTGCACCAGATGCAGCCGACACTGCTGCTAGAGGTATAAATACCAGTGTCCTATTAAGAAGGCATGCATGGTTAAGGGTATCCGTTTTCTAAACAAAAGTACAACAAACCATATTAAATCTCCCATTCGATAAGGAACACCTTTTCGGCCCTAAAGTGGACATAGCCCTTGTGAAAATGAAAAAGGACACGGAGGCAGCAAAATCAATGGGAGCTCTACAAACATCAGGTTCCTTTCATAGGCCCAATTATAAACGAGGGTCATGGACAGCTTCCACAGATACCTCTGGGTCTGGGTCTCAATATAAAAGTCAGGGACAAACCTCAGCAACAAAAAGCTTCTACAGAGGCAACAATTCCAGTTCCTAAAATAGCAATACTAAACAACGATTCCTTTACCTTACCCCACAGCACCAAACACCTGTTGGGGGTCGTCTTCAACAATTTCTCAAAAAATGGAATCCAATTACAACAGACCAATGGGTCTTAGACATTATACAACATGGTTATTGCCTGGAGCTCATAACAACTCCTCCAAATATTCCACCTCACAAACACAAACTATCCATTCAACATCAAATCCTTCTGCAACAAGAAATAACAGCTCTGTTGCAAAAAGGAGCAATAGAACCAGTACCATCACAATTTCACTGGATAGGGGTATATTCACTATACTTCCTTAGTCCCCAAAATGATGGATCCCTCCAGCCCATTCTAGATCTCAGACCACTTTATCATTATATAATATCAGAAGATTTCCACATGGTCACTCTTCAAGAGATCATCCCTTTACTACAAAAAAAGGGGACTTCATGGCAACCTTAGATCTAAAGGATGCCTATTTCCATATCCCAATTCATCCACACACAGAAAATACCTCAGATTTCTATTTCAGGGAAAGCATTATCAATTCAAACTTCTTCCCTTCAGGATGACTACGGCACCAAGAGTATTCACAAAATGTTTAACAGTTGTGGCAGCACATCTGCACAGAGAAAACGTTCATGACTTCCCTTATCTAAATGACTGGTTACTCAAAGCAAACACATACACACTTTGCAAACAAAACACTCAAAAGTCCCTAGATTTACTATATCAACTAAGGTTTACAGTCAACCTACAAAAATCTCATCTACAGCCAGCTGTTACCCAATCGTTTCTAGGGGCCATGCTCAACACATATCTGGCGTTCGCATCCCCAAACACAGAAAGAATACACAACATACTAACATTAATTCAACAGTTTCATACTGCAACTCACATTCCTGCCAAAACATTTCTCAGACTTCTGGGCATGATGACATTTTTTATTTACATAGTCCCACATGCCAGACTAAATATGAGACCTCTACAGCAATGTCTCTCTCAACAATGGACCCTGTCACTGGGGCAACTTCACGGTCTAGTGTTAGTAAACAGCCGCACGTATCACTCTCTGCAATGGTGGAATCCACAAAATGTATACAAGGGGCGACTGTTTCAGGACCCAGTTCCTCAAATAATTCCAACAGATGCTCCCCTAACAAGATGGGGAGCACATCTCCACAATCTCATTATTCAGGGACTATGAGATTCCAAACACATGAATCTCCATATCCATCACCTAGAACTGCAAGCTGTTCATCTACCGATCAAAGCCTTCCCAACTCACCTATAGCACAAAGCTGATTGGAACAGAAAATATGACAACCATGCATTATTTACGAGGGGGTGGGGCGCACACTGCAATTATCTCAGCTGGCACAGAAAATATGGAAGTGGCAGATGGCCCTGGAAACTCCAGTTGTGCTGTAACCTGTTGCAGGATCGGTTTCCAATGTTGGGCGACTGAGCAAGAGAGATCGAGAGTCATGGTGCCACCGCCGCACCTGCTCAGGTTAATGAGAGTGGTAATAGGGGGCAGAGTTCCGCTTCAATTTCTTGCCTTTATTTTGGACTTAATGGACAATTTGTGTTGCGATGAAGACCAGCCTCTGGAGCAGCTTCCGCCACTCTAAGGCGGTCGTGATGTAGTCATGTTCACAGTTCTTAAGGGAGCACAGCCACCTCCTGGGAGGCTGGATCCAACGATTATTCGCAGGTGGGAAAGCTATATCATCAGACAGGTGGGTCCTGCAGTTCTTTCACAGGGGATATGTGTCTACTTCCTCTCTTCACTGCACAACAATTTCTGTTGTTTTTGTAGTATTAAACACACAGAAAAATCTCCTTCACAAAATCCCTTTTTTCATGATAGAGTTGAAAGGAAAGGACAGAGTAGCCCATAGACTCCCATTATCTGTCTTTAAAAATAGAAGCTGTGCCTTTAAGATACCAGAGACCACCAGTATCCCATCTTTCACAGCTAGTGGCAGTCATTTCAGTTCTTTTTGAGGGCGATGAAAAGAGAATGCATGCTCTATGTTATGAATCCCTGTGCATATTCCACCATGGAGGAGGGAGGGTTGCTTATGACTTATCATCTAAATACCCCTATGAGAGAACAGGAGTTACAGGTAAGAACCCGTTCCTTCTCTCATACGAAATTTCCATGTATAGTCATAAGCACTTGCATAGATTAGCAAGCCCATCCCTGTAAAAAAAAGCGGTGGAAGAGGCAGAGAAAGAGATATGTAGATTTAAGCAAACAGGTTTCAAAGGGAAGCCTGCCCCACTTGAGCATCTGCCTTGGCATCAAAATCCAGGCAGTAGTGTTTAGTAAAAGTATAAACTGATTTTCAGGTAGAAGCCTTGCAAATCTCTGCAATTGGAATATTACAAAGCAAGGCAGCAGTAGCTGCTTTCCCTCTAGTCGAGTGAGCTTTAGGCTTACTAGCTAAAGATTTGTTCGCTTTTTGGTAACACAGAAGTATGCAGGAAACAATCCATCTAGGGATGGACTGCTTAGAAGTTGTCTGACCAATACGGTAGGAACCATAGTTTACAAATAACTGGTCAGATCTCCGTAGATTCTTAGTTTTGTCTAAATAGAACTTTAAAAGTCGTCTCACATCCAGGGAATGAAGAGATCTCTGCTTGAGTGGATGGATGCTGGAAAAAAAGTAGGCAAGGAGATGGTCTTGTTCACATGAAAATCGGAAACCACCTTAGGGAGTAACTACGGATAAGTCCTCATAACCACTTTAGATGCGTGAAAAACTGTGTATGACTCTTTACAGCATAGTGCCTGGAGTTCGCTAACCCTGCGGGTGGAAGTAATCGCCACAAGGAAAGTTGTCTTCCAAGACAGATGCTGAAGAGACGATTTATGTATGGGGCTCAATAGGTTCTTGCATAAGACGAGAAAGTACCACATTAAGCTCCCAGGGAGGAGAAGCACTCTTAATGGGGGGAAAACCTTCAAGCCTCCAGGAAATCTTTAATGGGATTCTTAAAAAGAAAGTTTGTGAAGGGCATTTCCTTTAGGCAGTAAGGGCTGCCAAGTGAACTTTAATGAAAGACAATTGTAAGCCAGATTGTGCCAGAAGAAGCAAATATGGGAGGATGACATCTCCCTGGCAAGAGGTAGGATCCTCATTATTTGATGAGCACCAAATACAGAATCTCTTCCATTTATGAGTTTAGGCAGACCCCGTGGATGGCCGCTTAGCTTCTTTGAGAATGTCCAATCAGCTCTGGGGTATGTTCTAGTGTCCAAATTGTACAATCTCGGGAGCCCTGCTGCCAAATTCAAAGAGGAGAGGTTGGGGTGCACCATCTGGCCTTTGAACTTCGTTAGTAGATCTGATCGACTAGGAAGCCTGAGATGTAGATGAATAGACCATTGAAGGAGGTCTGTGAACCACCATTGACTTGGCCACTCCGGGCTACAAGAATCCTTGTGGTCCGCCACTGTGTCAGCTTGATGAGGACTGCCGGGATATGGGGAACTGGAGGAAAGGCGTAAAGATATCTGCCTGACCAGTTGATCCATAGGGTATTCCCAATGTTCCCGGTTGGTTGTACCATGACGCAAAATATTGGCATTTGCTGTTTTCTGCGGTGGTGAACAAGTTGACCTCTGGAGTACCCTGTATTCCAAAGAAATTGTGCACCACATCATGGTTTAAGACCCACTCTTGGTTTTCCTGGAGGAGTCTGCTTAGAGAGTCGGCCTGACAATTTTGAACACCTGGGAGGTGAGTTGCTTTTATGGTCAAGTTTCTGGCCAGAAACCACTTCCAGATCGTCCGGGCTTCCCGAAACAAAAGTCTGGACCTCAAGCCTCCCTGCTTGTTGAGGTAGTACATTGTTGTTATATTATCCGTCTGTACAAGCAGGGAGTTGGAGTTGAGTAATGGACCAAAAGCTTTCAACGCATGTGAACTGCTCACAGCTGTAGCAGATTGATGTGATAAGTAGATTCTTTGTGTGACCATTTGCACTGGATTTGAAGTTGACCTGTATGGGCTCCCCATCCCAGGAGAGAGACATCCGTGACTATGGTCTGAAGAGGCATCTGCTTGTGAAATGGGATCCCTCGTAGGAGATTGGTGGGACAACACCACCATTTGATGGACCGGAGGGCGTGTTGAGACATTTGATTCCGGTCTTCCCAGTCTCCTTCTTGATTGATTCCATTGATCTTCCAGGCATTCCTGCAGAGTTCTAATGTGCAGACGTGCATTTGGAGTGAGGAATATACAGGATGCCGTCCAACCCATGAGGGAGGATACCTTTCTCCCATTCGGTCGAGACAGTGCCATGGGACCCTGAGCCTTCCGAAGGATCGATAAGCGTCTCTCCTCTCAAAGGACACACATTTGCCATGCAAGTATCGATTGAAGCTCCCAGATATTGCAGGCACTGTATGGGAACCAAAATGGATTTTGCCTGGTTGATATGAAGACACACCCGAAGAAGAATATCAGAAGTCCAATTGAAATGCAGCTGAGCTTCCTGAGCCGTTGATACCTTGATTAGCCAATCATCTAGATATGGGTAGAAGAATACTTTGTGCTTCCTCAGATGCTCGGTCACCTCTACCGTGTTTTTGGAGAAAGCCCTGGGTGCTGACCACAGGCCGAATGGGAGCAAACAGTATTGGTAGTGGTTGTTCCCCACCGTGAACCTCAAAAATTTGCTATGCTGCTCTATGATGGGAATATGGAAGTATGCATCTTGAAGGTCAATTGTGCATAACTAATCTCCTCGATGAGGGTAGATTTGGTGTAATGCTAACATTCTCAACCTCTCTCTCTGAATCCACTTGTTGGCCGTCCTTGAGTCGTGAATGGGTCTGAACTTGTTCTTGTCTTTCTTTTTGACAAGAAAGAATCTGGAGTATAGCCTCCTGCCTTTTTGTAAGGGAGGAACGGGATCCACCGCCTGTTTCTGTAAGAAAATGTCCGCTTCCAGTTGTAATTGGCGCAGTTGGAACTTGGATTGTTTCGGAGGTATTGACGGTGGAGGGCTGACAAACCTGAGTGAGTATCCATTGCAAACAATATTCAGCACCTAATTGTCTTGCGTTATTTTTTGCTACTCTGTCCGGTAATGTCTGACACTTCCCCCTACAGGAGCGGGTAACGGAAGAGGGGGAAGACAGGATTCAGTGTTTTGCACCAGCTGGCATCTTGCCTCCTTGAGAGGGCTGCTGGCCTGATCTTCCTCTTCTTTGTTTCCTTTGGTGAGGCTGGTAGGAACGTTGGTACTGTGATTGCGTACCTGGCTAGCGACCCTGATACCATCGAGGGGTTTGAACCCTCTGTGCAGAATATTGTCCATTTTGGCTTTCATCCTGGCCCATCCCCTCATCGGCGTGAGTGCCAAAAAGAGTCATACTTGAAAACGGGCGATTCAGAATGCGTTGTTGCTATTTAGGCTTATATGACGCAAGGCGTAATCAAGAATGTCGCCGTAATGCCACTCCATGGCAATACTCGTGTGCAGTAAGGAGGGATGTGTCTGCTGCTGCCCTCTGCAAGTATTTCATTAAAATCCTCTCTCTTGTCTCTAGGGAGGTAGTCCGCAAACTGTTGGAGCGATTCCCACAGTGCCCAGTCATATCTCCCTAACAAGGATGTGGCACTAGTGGCTTTCATGACAGTCACTGCTGTGTTGCAAACTTTCCTCCCCGCCGAATCCATTTTGGGGCTTTCTTTATCTGGTAGTACTGTCGAAGTTAGAGCCGCAGCATGTTGCTTCTTGACAGCCACCACAATTACAGAGTCCAGAGTTGGGTCTATCCTAAGGAAAGCAGGATCCTGCTCCTGAGGCCGGTATTTTTTCTGCAACCTGTAAGGAGCTGACTTAATCGTAAAAGGTGTCAAGAAAAGCCCAATGCTGGTTCTAACAGTCCTGGCACCAGAGGAAGCAAAGGATGTGACACCTGTTTATGTTGCTAAGTGTCAAATGTGACAGAAGTAGTAGGTGTAGGAGTGGAGACTAGAATATTCAACTTGGAAGCACCCCTCACTAAAACCTCTTGGAACGTTGAGCTGTCATCCACTGGTGAGATCCGTGGGAGGTGAATCCGTCAGTGTAGGTGAATGAGACCTCTGTCTATGATGACGATGACGTGAATGAGTAGAGGATCTATGACTACGAGAACGATGCCTCGTGTGGGATCTAGACCTCGGTCTTCGTGGTGAAGGTTGAGGAGGTGGTGGTGTAGGAGGAGGCGTCGGAGGAGGAAGCTGAGATCGTGGTTCCACATTTGGAGACTGCAGATGAGATGCTGGTGAAGACAAGAGCCTAGACGGAGAATAGGTTTGTGAATAATCCGAATCTGACGTGTAAATATGTCTCCTCTTCTTACGCGCCTCTTGTAGTCTTGAAGATGGTGACAAAGTTCCTGGGGAGGTTCTTTGACTCCCTCTCATTGTCGATCTACTCTTCGACAGCGACCTTAGACGTTGCCTTGAAGGAGGATCTTGCTTCGATGTCGAGCGCTGCTCTCTCAGCGTGACCAATGGTAAGAGTGTGCCGGTGACTGACCGTGATGGCTCAACGTCGATCAATGATGATGACTCGATGACGATCTCCTCGACATTGAGCGACTTTGCCGGTAAGAAAAAGTTCTCGACTTTGACCTAAGAGGTGTTACCATCGGCGGCGGACTTCCTGACACTGACCGAGGTGGTACGTCGTCTGCTTCAGAATCGACGTTGAGGATCTTTTTCTCGACATTGAACTTCGACGTCGTTTGGACCCAGAGCCCTGGGTCAATGGCAAACAGGGCGACACTGTACCTCCTTTCGACATCATTGCCCTCAACGTCGACCAGCGCAGTTTTTCAGCTTTTCTTCTACTGAGGAGCCCCCCAAAAGCTGAAGACAGAGCTCTGGTAGAGGAATGGCCCTCTCCTCGCACTGGAGACTTGGCCTGCTGTTTTCTTCTCTCTTCTGCTCCCTGAAGCCGGATTTTCTCTCTGTCAGACAGAATACATCTTGAAAAGGTTTTGCAGATCGAACAAGCATCAGGAACATAAGAAGCAGGAAGACAAATTATGCACACTCTCTGAGGATCAGTCTTGGCCTTCTTCCTACCACAGTCTGTGCACTTATCAAAAAGAGATGGCATTTTTGAGTGAAAAACTGCAAAGTTTCTGTCAGAGAAAAACAGAAACACGAAGAGGAAGACCAAAGACGTCGAGTGAAGCAGTTATTTGCTAAATTAAGAAGTGAATTTTCAACTTTATCATGAAAAAAGGGATTTTGTGAAGGAGATAATTCTGTGTGTTTAATACTTCAAAAATTACACAAATTTAGTATACTGGCTACCTTTTTTCAATCCCTGATGAGGATGCGGCCAGTGTCACCTATGTAATCTGAAAGAAACAGGTTAGTATTAGATTCCTTACCTTAGAATATCCCCAGGCGTCAGTCTGGATCCGGAAACTTTTGCGTAGCAGTACCCCTGCGCGTCGGTAGGCGTCGTCTGCAGGCGTCCCCTGCGGCTCCGCGTCGTCGGCGTCGTGCGCCGTGATGACGTCGCTGGAGTATATAGACGCCGCCTCCGCGCGCTGACGTCAGTTCTTCTTTTTTCCGCGCCAGTTAGCGCAGATCCGAAGAGCAGTACTCCGGTCTTTTGACCAAGTTTTTTGTTGATTGATCTTTACGGTGCCGGTAGGATGCCCGGTTTCAAGAGTTGTGACGAGTGCGACCGCATGATGTCGGTCACCGACCACCATCGACTCTGCCTCCGGTGTCTGGGCGCGGACCACGACGTGGAGTCCTGCGTCGACTGTCGGGCCTTGACTGGAAAAGCTAGGCGGGAGCGGTCCCGCAAGCTTCTCGAGCTCCGGTTGTCGGCCCCGCGTCGAGAGCGGTCCCGGTCCGGTCGGAGGTCGAGGGAGCGGTCGAGGGAACGGTCGCGGAGCCGCCATGGGCGCTCCGGGAGTCGCCACCATTCCTCCGGCTCGTCAGGTAAGCACAAGAAGTCGGGGCGTCGCCATCGCACCCCCGACTCCCCCCGACGCCCGCGTGCTGCGGCCGGGGGCTCGGGTGACCCCACCCCCGCGGTCCCGCATGGGTCGCCGACGCCGTCTACCCCACACCTGTCGGTCCCTGGGGAAGGCGCGTCGCGTGAGGAGATCGAGGCCTTCCTCATTGCTATGAGGGCGAGGTCTTCTCCGGCGGGGCCTTCGGCGCCTGCGGGCCCGTCGGTCCCGTCTGGGGGCCCGAGCGGTTCGGGTGCTCCTGCCCCGGCGCCGCCGGTGGCTCCGGCCCCGGCGCCGCTGGTTCCCTCTGGTTCGTCGCCGGCTGGTCTCCCGGCCTCTCCGGCGTCGGTTCCTGTGGGCCAACCCGTGGTACCGCCCCCGCGTGGTGCAGCGACTCCGCCGTCGGCTCCGGCCGGCGTCGGGTCCCCGGCACCGACGCCGCGCGGCGCCACCCCCCTTTCCTCCCCGACTCCGGACTCGGAGCCGGACCGGCGTCGGCCGACGCCGGACCCGACGCCGATGGGGCCCGTTGACCCCGATGTCTATATCGTCGACCCAGAATATGGGTATGACGAGGAGGAGTATGGAGAGGGTTGGGAGGGGTCTGAGGACCCTCTATCCCGTGCCTGCCAGTACGATGTGGACTGGGTAGGTGATCTGGGTGATGCCAGTGGCCTGGACGAGTCGCCCAACCCTGGGTTTGTCTCTCCGTCCCCTGTGGCGTCCGAGGCGGGTGCTGCCTATTCGGTGGTCCTGATGAGGGCTGCCAAGGCCTTACACCTTGAGCTTCCCGTCGCGAAGGTCAAACCGAATATTCTGACGGAAGTTTTTAAACCGCAGTCATGCCCCCAGGAGCCTCTGCTGCCGTTTAATGAGGCCCTGACGGATGTCCTTCTGGGCACCTGGTCCAGGCCCGCTTCTGGTGCGCCGGTTGACCGGAACGTTGCCAGGCGTCACCGTCCCTGCTCGGACGACCCTGCCTTCCTGTCCACCCATCCCTCCCCGGAGAGTCTGGTGATCCAGGCCTCCACTTCACAGTCCGCATTTCCGTCGGCTCCGCCCGACCGGGAATCAAAGAGGTACGACCAATTTGGAAAAAAAGTGTTTTCCTCTTTGAGCGCTGGACTGCGGTCTTGTAACACCGCGTGCCTCTTGGGCCGCTACACCCACTCCCTGTGGGATACGGTCGAGGAGTGTTTGCCGCAATGCCCCCAGGAAGTGCGGGACAAGCTCACCCGGGCCTTTGTTGAAGGCCGGGATGCGGCGCGGTACTCGATCCGTTGTGGTCTGGACACCACGGACTCACTGGGACGGGCCATGTCCACTACGGTGGCGATTCGTCGCCATGCCTGGCTGAGATCTGCCAACTTCTCGCCAGACGTCCAAAATACACTAATGGACATGCCATTTGATGGCAGTCGCCTATTTGGTGACAAAGCGGACCACGCGCTGGAGCGCTTCAAGGACTCCAGGGTCACGGCCAAGTCCTTGGGTCTCTCGACCCAGCGCCAGCAGACGGGTTCGTTTCGGCCCTTTCGTGGCCAAGGGAGGGGAGGTCCCACACGTGCTGCCAGCCACGCGGCGCAGAGCGCTCCCCAGCGCGGTGGCGCCCGTGGTTTCCGCCGTGGTGGCGGTAGAGGCCAGCGTCGTGGTCAGTCCACGCCTCCCTCCGCTGCGGCATCCAAGCCTTCCTAGTCCGAGCTTTCGGGCTCACGTGACGCCAGTGGGTGGCAGGGTTCGCCATCACCACTCCCGCTGGCGCGCGATAACATCGGACAGGTGGGTGCTGCAGCTTGTCCGAAGGGGCTATGCCCTCCCCTTCGAGTCCACTCCTCCAGCCATGCCACCGCAGAACCACCGTGTGTCGGGGGACCACTTGACGCTTCTGCAGGAGGAAGTTACGGCCCTCTTGGCCAAGGGGGCCATCGAGCGCGTTCCTGGGCCAGAAGTAGGGTGTGGTTGCTACTCCCACTACTTTCTGGTACCCAAGAAGGACAAGGGAGGCCTGCGTCCTATCTTGGATCTACGGAACGTCAACGGCTTCCTCCGGAAGGAGAAGTTCAAGATGTTGACTTTGGCTCAGGTCTTGGCTGCTCTAGACCCACAAGACTGGATGGTAGCGTTGGACTTGCAGGATGCGTACTTTCACATCCCCGTCCTGCCGGCCCACCGGCGTTACCTGCGGTTCACGGTAGGCCACGAGCACTTTCAGTTTATCGTGCTCCCATTCGGCCTTACCAGCGCCCCACGGGTGTTCACAAAAGTGATGGCGGTGGTCGCAGCTCATCTGCGCCGGTTAGGGGTTTCAGTCTTCCCCTACCTCGACGACTGGCTGTTGAAGGCTGGCTCGCCCCAGACAGTCGTCCACCACCTTCAGATGACGGCAGACCTCCTGCACGAGCTGGGGTTTTCCATCAATGTGCCGAAATCACACCTGTGTCCCTCTCAAAAGCTCCTTTTCATCGGAGCGGTTCTCGACTCGGCGCAGTTTCGGGTTTATCCTCCGGAACGGCGGGTCCGGGATATTCAGGCTCTGATTCCCATCTTTCAGCCGTTATCCCGGGTTTCGGTCAGGTTGACGCTGCGGCTTCTGGGGCTGATGGCCTCCTGCATCCTTCTGGTGCATCACGCCAGATGGCGGATGCGGGCTCCGCAGTGGGACCTGAAGTTTCAGTGGGCCCAGCATCAGGGCAACCTATCCGACCATGTCCTGATCTCGGAGGGCACTGCGAGACAGTTGCAGTGGTGGCTTACGGACCGCGATTGGGTCAGGGGCAGATCCCTCTCCCTTCCCCAACCGGAGCACGTGGTTGTGACGGACGCGTCCCTCCAAGGCTGGGGTGGCCACTTGGGAGAGGCGGAGATCAGAGGCCTCTGGTCTCCGGCGGAGTCCCGGCTCCATATCAACATGTTGGAGCTGCGGGCGATTCGCCTAGCACTGAAGGCATTCCTCCCCTTTGTCAACGGGAGTGTAGTGCAGGTGTTCACGGACAACACCACCGCCATGTGGTACTGCAACAAACAGGGCGGTGTGGGGTCGTGGACCCTTTGCCAGGAGGCTCTGCGCCTCTGGCAATGGCTGGAACGTCAGGGCGTGACTCTGACGGTTCAACACCTGGCAGGTTCTCTGAACGCCAGGGCGGACGAACTCAGCCGTCGGTGCTCGGTGGATCACGAATGGCGTCTGAACTCGGATGTGGCGAGAGGCCTCTTTCAGCAATGGGGAGAGCCTTGGTTAGATCTATTCGCCACAGAAGAGAACGCGCAATGTCATCAGTTCTGCGCGTTGGAGTTTCCAAGACGGCACTCGCTCGGCGACGCCTTTCGGCGCGAGTGGAGTTGCGGTCTGTTGTACGCCTTTCCGCCTATACCACTTCTGCCCAGAGTGCTGAAGAAGATCAGGCGCGACCGGGCCCAAGTTATCCTTGTGGCTCCGGACTGGGCTCGAAGGTACTGGTACCCCGAGCTACTCAGCATGACAGTCGGTCCCTCGATCCGCCTGCCCCTTCAGGAGGACCTTCTGTCGCAGCAGCAGGGGACGGTCCTCCACCCGAACCTGTCCAGTCTCCACCTCCATGCGTGGAGATTGAGCGGCGACAGTTGAGGCCATTTGACTTGCCTCCTGAAGTCTGTGATGTCATTCTGGCAGCCAGGCGTCCCTCCACAAAGTCGGTATACGCCTGCCGGTGGAACAGATTTGTGGCATGGTGCACAGCAAAGGCTGTGGATCCCCTTTCTGCCCCTCTGTCTGAGGTTCTCCTCTTCCTCCTTTCCCTTGCCCAGCAGGGCTCTGCTCTGGGCACTGTCAAGGGCTATCTTTCTGCCCTTTCCGCCTTCTTGAGGCTACCTGATCAGCCATCTTTGTTCAAGTCCCCTATTGTGTTAAGATTCTTGAAGGGCATCACGCACATGTATCCTCCAACTCCGTTCGTGATGCCTCAGTGGGACTTGAACCTGGTTTTGACTTTCCTGATGTGCGCTCCCTTTGAGCCTCTTCATTCCTGTCCTCTCCGTCTTCTCACCTTAAAGACGGCCTTCCTGGTAGCCATCACCTCTGCCAGGAGAGTGAGTGAGCTCCAGGCTCTTTCTATTCAACCTCCTTTCTTGTCTGTTCATCCTGATAAGGTGGTTCTTCGGACTAGACCTTCTTTCCTGCCCAAGGTAGTCTCTGCTTTTCACATTGGGCAGTCCATCACCTTGCCCTCCTTCTTCCCGCCTCCGCATCCTTCAAAGGATGAAGAGCGGCTCCATCGTCTGGACCCAAAACGTGCGCTTTCATTCTATATGGATCGCACACGCCAGTTCCGGGTGGATGACCAACTGTTTGTTGGCTACGTGGGTGAGAAGAAGGGAAGGGCGGTACAGAAACGGACCACTCTCTCGGTGGGTCGTCCTGTGCATCAAAGCATGCTACTCTTTGGCTCGGAAGGAGCCTCCTGTTGGGCTGAGGGCCCATTCCACTCGGGCCACGGCGGCTACTACTGCCCTGGGCCGGGGAGTCCCTTTGCAGGACATTTGCCAGGCGGCCACGTGGGCCTCGCTGCACACCTTTGCGAGGCACTACTGCCTGGACAGTCAAGTCCGGAGGGATGGCTTCTTTGGCCGTTCGGTCCTCCAGGACTTTCTGGTGTAGGTTGTATTGGTTCGCAGACCCACCACCGGGGTTGGTATTGCTGGGGTATCTATTCTAAGGTAAGGAATCTAATACTAACCTGTTTCTTTCAGATGAACAAGTTACTTACCTTCGGTAACGATATATCTGTAAGAAACAGTAGTTAGTATTAGATTCCTTACCGCCCCACCCATCCTCCCCGTTCTGCGAACTGATACCTAGGGTTAAGGACATCCCTTTCAGGTCCCTAGTTTTCAAATGGCACCAGTGTTGGTTCTCACATGGCTCTGCGTGTTCTGGCGCGGAAAAGCTGTGTGCAAAGAACTGACGTCAGCGCGCGGAGGCGGCGTCTATATACTCCAGCGACGTCATCACGGCGCACGACGCCGACGACGCGGAGCCGCAGGGGACGCCTGCAGACGACGCCTACCGACGCGCAGGGGTACTGCTACGCAAAAGTTTCCGGATCCAGACTGACGCCTGGGGATATTCTAAGGTAAGGAATCTAATACTAACTACTGTTTCTTACAGATATATCGTTACCGAAGGTAAGTAACTTGTTCTTTAGGCTGAATTATTGTCTTTCTATCTCAAGTGTATTTGCAGGCCTTCCTGAAGAAAGGCGAAAAATATCCACTTAAGAAGATATAGCTAAAGAAGTGCTCCGGGGTCCCCGCACGTGGGCGGGACTATTCAAGTGCTTATGACTATACATGGAAATCCCCTACGAGAGAACATATCCTTACCGACATTCTATACTCTGTCTCTCTACTCTGAGGAGGAAGAGAAACTCCATTACTTGGACTACAAAACTTGGACTAAAAAAGAGTACTGAGATTTTACATTGATTGTACCAAAAACACCTGGTGGATGATCAGCTCTTTATGGTGGTCCCTGGAGTGAAGAAAGGCAAGGCTGTGCAGAAGAGAACAATCTCCTGTTGTATCATGCCTGCATTAAGATCTGCTACTCATTCACTAATAAGCACCCTCTGGAAGGACAGTGTACTCATTCTGCCAGGGCCAAAGTTGCCACCACTGCGTTAGCATGCAGAGTCGCTGTCCTAGACATTTGCCAGGCGGTTATATGGGCATCCTTCCATACGTTCATGAAGTACTATTGTCTGGATTGGTTCGCAGAGACTGGCATTTTGCCCACTCAGTCCTCCAGGACTTTCTGGTTTGAGTCTATCCACAGAACCACCTCCAAATAGGTACTGCTTTGGTATCTATTCAGAAAGTGAGGAATATGCGTCTAGAAGTCTGTATCAGAAGAATAAGTTGCTTGCTTTGGGTATAAACTATTTAACTGCAGATTCCTCACCGAACCTCCCATCCTCCCAGTTCTGTGGTTGGCCTCTATCCATTAATAACATCCCAAGTCTAGGAATCTGTACAATGGTCACCCCAATTTGTTTTTGGTCTCTGCGCTGAAAGTCTCGAAAGAAGGTAACATTGCATGCAAGTGACTCCCTATATGGGCTCAGCAAATCATTTCCAGAGTGGAACGGTATCAATGTGGAACTGCACATTGCCACCTATTGGCGCACGCATGTACTGCTGAATCCATGTTTCCAGATCCATTCTGATGCCTGAGGAATATTCAAAAGGTGAGGAATTGACAGCTATATAGAGTGCCTACCAGAAAGGACGTTACCGCACGTAAGTAACTTGGTCTTCCCTTCATTGAGACCCAAAAAAATGTTTTGACAGAAACTCTGCAGCCTAACCTGGCAACATCTGAGCCCCTACTTCCATCTAATGACGCCCTCACAGATGCTCTGATGGATACTTGGTTGAAACTATGTTCTTGCCAGTTTGTGATTAGAGAGGGGGTCACACATTATTGAGCGGTGCCTGTTGACCCATATTTTCTCACAAAGAAACCCAATCCAGAACACCGTATTGTGCAGGCCTCGACCAGTAAACCAAATTCAAATTCATTTCTGAATACCCCTCTGAATATTGAACCCAAGAGGTTTAAAGCTTTTGGCTAACAATTTGTTTCCCCCCGAGTCTGGAACTGTAATTGGTGATCACAGTCTACCTTCTGGGCCATTACACACATGCCCTTTGGGACACCCAGTGAGAACTTATCATCCTGGATCTTTAACTCTTAAAGGCCTTCTTGTGCAAGGAAAAATTTAAAACGCTCATGTTGACACAGATCCTTTCTGCTTTATACCTTGGCGACTGGATGGTATCCTTGGGCCTGCAGGCCATGTGTTTCCTTATAGCTGTCCTGCAGTCCCACAGACATCATTTGCTGTTAAATGTAGCCCAGGAGCATTGTTGTGCTCCTGTTCGACCTCACCATTGATCCTCATGTGTTCATGAAAGTGATGACAATGGTTGTTGCCCATGTTTTGAGGTAGGGAGTCCCTGAATTTCTGTACCTCATGTACTGGTGGCTGAACATGGGCTTCCCTTAGTCAGTGGTCAACCACCTCTGGACAACTGCGGATTTCTTGATATCCTTGGGATTGGGATTCACTATAAATGAGCCAAAGTCTCTCTTGATTCCTGCACAGAGGCATCTGTTCATTGGAGCTATTCTGGACATAATGGAATTCAGGGCGTTTCTTTTACAGAAGCATCTCCACGGCATTTCAGCTATTTTCGCTATGTTTCAGGCTTGGTCCTTTGTCATGGTAAAAGTGGCTCTGAGGCAGCTTGGGCTCATACATCCTCCTCGTCGACTATGCTAGGTGGCACGTCCATGCTCTGCAATGAAACTTGGTGTGTGTGGGTGCAGCATCAAGGCAGCCTTTCTGACATCATCCAGGTTTCAGGGGTGTTAGACTTGGCATCGTTTGGCGGGTTTCCCCTGAGTTTTTTGCTTTCTGACCTCCCGGTTTTGACTCTGTTTTTGCTGGTGTAGTGTTTCTGTGCACTTTTCTCACTGCTGACCAGTGTTAAAGTGCAAGTGCTCCTGTGGTAAAATGTGTTATGGGTTTGTGTTTCCATGATTGGCCTGTTTTATTTATGTCTCAGTCCCTAGTAACGTGCACTGAGGGAGCCAGGGCCTGTGAATAAAACGCTGTTAGTGGGCTGTAGCACTGGATTTTGCCACCCACACAAACAGCCCATAAATGTAACTCGGGCCTGCCAGAGCCTTTCTGCAGTCTGGGACTGCCATGTCGACTTGGCAAGTGCACCCACTTGCCAGCCCCTAAACCTTTCTAAATGTTAGTCACCCCTAAGGTAGGCCCAAGGTACCCATGGTGGCAGGGTGCATTATATGTGAAAGGTAGGACATGCCCTGGTGTGTGTGGCATGTCCTGATAGTGAATTACAGCCAATTTTGATTTTCACTATTGCAAGACTACCTGTTCCCATAGGCCAGAATGGGCAGTTTGATTATAACATCTTATAATCGTAACTGACCCAGGGAACAAAGTAGAAAAACAAGTTTAGTATGCCTGAACTCAGAATGTTAAAATACATCTTTTAGTGAGGGTGATTTTTACATTCTGTGTTTGACAATACCACTTTTAGAAAGTAGGTATTTTCTTGCCTTACCATCCAGTATGCCTCCCCTAGGGTTGTGTATTATATGTATGGGTTGTGAGAGACAGCGGCTGGAGAGGGCCTGAGCCTTCATAGAATAGAGAGTAGGGGCAGGAGATTTCCTTTCAGCTACCTTGGCCAGGTCAGCTTTCAACAATGCTGTCTCCACCTCCTGCCAGGAAGCTGCACCAGGGAGGACAGAACTGGTTTGAGCTGGGTACAGACACTCTCTGCCTTCAGAGAACAAAGGATTTTGTGGTATAAATATTGGGGCCCAAACCCCTGAACTTTAGAACTCTTTTGGACTAAGAAGACTGCCAAGAAGAAGAGCTGGAGAAGCTGTGAGGATGTACTACCACTTTGCTGGGTGCTTTGCTGTGTTGGCCAGCAGTGGCTGCTTCTGTCTTGGGCAGTGAAAGGACTGAACTGAATGTTCTGCAATCTACTTTTGTGAGTTTCTACAAGGGCTTGAGGTAGAGCTTGCCCCCTGTTCAAGAAGTCTCAGGAACAGCAAAGACTTCAAGCTCTTCTGCCCTCAGAACTGTTGACTGTGTGTTTTGTGCTGCAACAGAAGAAAAAGCTACCCGACGCTGTCCACGACACCGCTGCCAACTCTGTGTCCTGACGGCAACACTGCTCTGTGACCCTGATCTCACTGACAACGCCTGCTGACACCGCCACCGAGCCGCTGCTCGCACCGCAACCTGTGGGGACCGCACTCCGCATCGCCTCGCTTCACGACGATGCCTTGGTATCCCCGATGACGGCGCTCCACGTCGGAATAGACGCCGCTGCTTGCACCGTGGTTCGAGGGCATCGCTTGTAAAGTTACATGACGCTCAGCCCTCATCCTGCACCGCAGCCTTGGCCTACCGACGCCGGTGCAATCGACTCCAGTTAGGTCAGCTGACGACAGCGCTTCAGCAACGATGACGCAGCTGCATACACCGCGACGAGAACCACATCCATTTTGCACTGTGACCCTGGTCTCACCAACGACACCATCTGACGCCGCCACCGAGCTGCTAATCGCACTGTAACCTGAGGGCACCGCACGCTGCACTTCGCACTACAGCACCCGACACCTGCCGACGCCAGCGCTCTTGACCAGAGAGGAGTTTGATCTGCAACGCTTGTGACTTTGAGGGCCCGACATCTCCTGCACGGCCTCTGGAACCGACGCCTGCAGACGCCGTGCTTTCGGAAACTCCGAGAAGTCGCAGACACCCTCTATTTCTAAAAGGTACTGTTTGCGGGTCTGCTCGACACTGTAGCTGGCCCATGATGCCCCGGTCAGCCAGAACTGTTTGGATTTGCTTGCTGATGACGCCGTGATAGCCCCGGAGGGAGCTATCGACATCAAGGAACTGTTTTTCAAGGTTATTTGGATAACTGAAGATTTTTAAGTACTGTATTGTGGATTTTTATAGTTTTTTGGTCTTATCTGTATATAAAAATATTGGATATTTTTCTAAACTGGTGTGGTGTCCTTTTGGAGTGCTTACACTGTATTACTGTTGGTTATGTGCAAATGCTTCACACACTGCCTCTAAGATAAGCCTGACTGCTCGTTACAAGCTACCAACGGGGTGAGCAGGGGTTATTTTAGGAGTGTAACTCCCTTAAGCTGACTAGGAAGAAGGGTCCATATTTGGACAAAGGTGCAAGCCCTTCCAACTAGAGACCCCATTTCTAACAGGAGGGCACAGCTCGAGATCCACAGTGGTGGCTAATCAAAAGCAATTGTTCCAGTGACAATTCCTTCCTGAGCTGACTGGTGACAGATACATCCGTGATTGGCAGGGGAGGTCCTCTGGTGGAGTTGAAGATCTGAGAACTCTGGTCTTCGAGCTGGCAGGCTATATATCAGTCTGCTGGAGCGGAGGGTCATTTGTCTGGTTCTGGAGGTGTTCCTGCTACCCCTCAAGTGGAGGCTGGTGCAGGTTCTCAGTGCCACAGCCATGCAGTAAACGCAGGGCGGGTAGGGTTCAAGGTCTTGCTCTAGGAGACTTTGTGTCTCTGGAGGCGGTTGGAGTGTCAGGGCATCCTACTGACACACAAATCATCTGTCAGGTTCCTTAATGCCAGAGCGGACATACTGAGCAAATATTGTCTGGCCGACCACAAGGGGCGACTGAGTCCTGAAGTAGTGCAGGGTGTCTTATAACAGTGGGGAGACCCCTGGCTAGATCTTTTTGCCACTGTCCTGAACACACACTGTCCACAATCATGCATGTAGGAGTTTCTTTAAGAACACTCAATTCATGCCATGTGTATCTGTAGTTACACATGCCTTGCATGTATTGTTGGGCTAGGACGTATGCCACTTGTTTTTCTTCAAAGAAGTCTTTCAAGTCACGAGGTAAAGTGACACTTCCTATGACTGGTAATGCGCATGCACATCGACTCCATAGGTTGTCTTTTTTACAATATCAGGGTCAGAAGTGCTTCACCAGGGCTCTGAGTTGACGCAGCGTGATGTTCTTCATCTAGGCCTCTCAAGTCCTCCATTCCCAGTAGCCTTGGACAATCCTTCTGTGCACCCAGTTTTCATTACCTATGTCATGGTCCCTCTATTGTATCTGCATTTTTGGGTTGTTGTCACCCTGCTCGGGGTTTCACCTCTCTTCGGCCTCCTCTGTATGCTCAAGAATGTGAGCAAAGTGATGGGAAAAATACCTTTCTGCTGCTGTCCACACTGCTATTCCAAGGAGACTCTGGCAGATCGAGATGCAGTTTGCAACCTCTGCCTGGCACCGAAGCTTAACTAGGTCTCCTCCGCTGGACACCTTCCACTCCAAAAAGACCAACTAGAACTCTTGTGAGTTTTGCCTACTCAATGCGCCATCGTAAAGCATCGTACAGCACTGTGACGCTCATTCCCTGACATCTTTGTTGAAGAAAAGGAAGTGGAAGGAGAGACCGACATTGAATAAGTTGCGTCCTTCAGCTTGGAACCCAATTCCCAGTTATACTCTGAGGTCCCAGATCTGCTGCCCATACTGGGCCAGCATCAGAAGTCGCCAACTGTGAGGACTAGTTTGCACCACCAAGTCACTCACCGCCCCTTGGGGGGTGGGGGAGCGGTGCTGGGCTGGGCTAAGAGCCCACAATTGGGGACACAGCCCTCCAGGCCACCACTGCCTCTCAGCCATGGCTGGCACTGACCTAAGGCTTCGGAGTCGACTCCAGTTCAGGTGCCAAGCAAGCCTCAAAGCCAACAGCTCTCTTGACTGACACCTCAAAGTCACGTCCACGTCAAAGACTGCCTCAGAGCCAAAACCGCCTTTGCTGCCTAGTTGGCTTTCCATGGCAGACTCAAACGATCGGGAGCTGCAGATTCTTTAATGTCTTCATGAAGAGCTGGACTCTTGACATATAAGACTGTTCATTCATCCCCAAATGGGAAAAAATCACTGGAAAGCCCCCACCAAAGGTGCAGGAAACACTCCCTCGCAAGAGGAAGTTGACTTTTGGAGAGCAACTAGCATTGGAACCTCTTTCCACTTCAAAAGCCCATGAAGCATCAAGAACAAGGGCACCATTCCGCTGCCTCAAGACCTGCTCTTCCACTTGCTTCTCCCCCTCCAACACCACAGGGGCCCGCCTCATTCCCCAAAGGCATCTACACATTCTTTATATGGGGAGGGGAGCCCATAGATCCCAATGATGATACCCATGACCCGGAACCCCCGGATGACCGATGGGATCATTATGGGGTTGTGCCTACAGATAACAATGACCTCGGCCTTTACCCTACCAAAGCTTTCCCTTCCGACAATACCATCTCTTATCATGAGGTAATCCACACTGCGGCCACTTTTTACAAGATGGACCTACACAACTATAGAAGAGGAGGTCTTACTGGTAGAAACGCTCTCCCACACCCAGCGTGCAAACAACTTTGGCCATGCTTAAGGGGATGCTTAAGCCTATGCAGGAAATCTTCAAATGCCCAGTTCATACCAGGATTGTCACCCTGAAGGTTAACAAGAAATATAAGCCCTCGCCCTCTGACCCACCTTACATTATAAACAAGCTCCGGCTAGTAAACTGGAAAATGCACAGGGTACTGGGGATAGCCCACCACCAAAGAGTAAGAAAATCGATGCCGTGGGAAACTGGCTGCATCACAATCTGCAACTCACTAGCAGATCGCCAACTCTGTGAGTTTGTCTAGGTATGACTGTGCCCAATGGGACAAAATAGGAAACCTAATCCAGCAACTTCGCGATCAATACAAACAACGGGCACAGGAGATTGCAGTTGATGGGTAAATAATCTCCAAAACCACCATCAGATGTGCTTTCAATGTGGCTGCCACTCCCAGAGGCATAAATTCCAGCATCTTGATCCGCAAGCATGTTTGGCTCTATGTTTCTTGCTTCAAGCCTGAAATGCAGCAGCATCTGATTAACATTCCCTTTGATTGGGAACACTTCTTCTGGCCCCAAATTGATCAGTTGCTAAAAAACTTCAGGAAAGGCACAAACACAGCCAAAGCAATGGGAGCTTTCCAGTCTCTATTGCCCTGTGCAACCTTTTGTTGCTCACAATTCAGTGGTGGCGCTAAGACCACCTCCCCAGAGGCCTCCAAGCACCAACCACAAACCTCTTAGGTTTTCCAGGGTTGCATATAGAGGAAACAATTCCAGGGGCTGGGTTTAGATAGGGCAGAAAAGTGAGTCCCCCCCCCCCCCCCCCCATATCACACAACACCTGTCTGGGGATGTCTGTAGAGGTTCCTTCCACAATTGTGAAACATCACCTGAGAACAATGGTTCCTGTCCATTGTAGAGCAGGGTTGCTGCCTGAAGCTCACTGCACCACCTCCAAACATCTGCCCCGCAATCATTCCCTTTCACCAGAACATTAAAGGCTCCTCCAAGAGCAGGTAGGAGCAATTTTGCTCCATAGAGCCAGTGCCTCCCCATCAAGGCAGCAAAGAGGTGGACTCCCTGTACTTTTTAATCCCCAAGAAAGACATGTCCCTCAGACCCATACTAGACCTCCAGCCCCTCAACAAGTACACCCTGTCGGAACATCTCCACATGGTTACGCTCCAGGGCATCATTCCACTATTCCAGCAAAGAGACTTATTGAACCCTCCCTCAACTTGAAAGACTCCTATTTACTCATCCCGATCCACCCTGGACATTGCCACTACCTCAGATTCATGGTAAGTGTACAGCACTTTCAATTCAAAGTTCTGCCCTGCATTGTAACCACCTCCACCAAAGTATTCACCAAATGCCTTGCAATGGTAGCCGCTCATCTGTGGAAGAGCGGTGTCCAAGTCTTCCCATACTTCGACGACTGACTGATAAAGACTGCAAGCTAGCAGCATTGTTTGACTCACACACAGATCACCTTCGATTTCCTCCAGGATCTGGGTTTCACCATCAACGTGGGCAAGCCCCACCTCCAACCCCTACAAATGCATCCCTTCCTGAACTCAGTCACCGGGCAAGCCCACCCATTCCTGCACTGGTCCAAGCCTTTCAACTCCTGCTGCCTCTTTGTTAGCCAAATTGTCCGCTAAAGGTGAGGACAGTGATGTGCCTCCACGGCATGATGGCCTCTTTCATCAGTAGCACTCCTCACACCCACTTAAACGTGTGTCCACTTCAAGAGTGATTGGTAGCACAGTGGTCCCAAGCTGAGGGTCTCTGGAAACCACTAGTGTTGATTTGGGCCAGCATCCATCGCTCTCTGCAATTGTGGAACAGTAACAATTTGTTGCGGGAATGCCTTCCTGCCTTCATCACGCTCCTGCTTCTCCTGCTAGGGGGCACATCTAAAGAACATCACTCCTCTGGTTCTGTGGGACACCCCTTCAACAGAGCTTCCACATAAACTTTCTGAAGTTATTGGCAGTTTAATTGGCTCTGAAGGCCATCTTCTGCCACATTCATCACAAGACAGTACTGATCAAAACAGATAACAAGACTGTCATATTTTACCTGCAAAAACAGGGGAGCATGCAATCTCCCCAACTCTCTGCGTTGGCGCAAGACATTTGGCGTTGTGTGATCCAGCAGACTAGACATGCTAGCCAGTACCTTCCGGGACTGGACAACTTCACAGACCTGTTCAGTAGACTGCAGCAATAAGTCCATGAGCGGGAACCCACCCCAAAGTCCTATTTCTATATTTCCAAGGTTTGGGGTTTCCCAACATCGATCTGTTTGCAATTATTATTATTATTATTATTATTATTATTATTATTATTTATTATATCTCTTAAGCGCACTGTCACCTGGCAGGCATACTGGCACTAGCATTTTCAGAGATACGCAATTATAAGTCCACCCTGCAAACAACTAACTAAATCTTCAGAAACAGCCATTTTTATTGCCTTTTTCTAAAAGGGAGAAGGTCACTAACTTGTCTAAGTTCCAGGGGCAAGGCATTCCAGAGCTTTGCAGCTGCCACCTCAAAGGATCTGCCGCCTGATCTCACTTTCCTGAATCTAGGTACCTTCACTAGCTTTGCCCCCGACGAGGGCAAAGTTCTCATGGGGACATACCAAGCAAATTTCTTTTGAAAGGATACGGGCCCCAACCCATTCAGGGCTTTAAACACTAGGCAGAGAGATTTGACCTGCACTCTTTGTCTCAGTGGAAGCCAGTGTAATTCCGCTAAAGCAAAGGAGGAGGAGGACCTTCTAGGCCAGCCAAGAACTAATTTGGCTGCCATTTACTGGATTCTCTGCAGCCTATCAAATAGGAAGTTAGGAGACTCCAGCAACAAGGCATTGCAGTAGTTTAATCTACTGAGAATAGTACTGCGTGCTATCAATGTGCGAGTCAAAGGGGGAAGCAGAGGGAAAATCTTCCTCAATGATCTAATAATAACTAGACAGCAGCCCACTGTTTTCGTCACCTACACTTCCAGGGTTAATTTACTGTCAAAAGTCACACCCAGGTTACGAACAGTCTTTACTGGCTGAATGGGGGTTGTGGTGTCCATGGGCCAGAATTTACTGGGCAGCCTGGAGGGAAGCCTTTCCATAGTACAGTAAAGCACCTCCATTTTGTCAGCATTAAATTGCAGCGAATTTTCCCTAAGCCACGACGCCGTGTCACGCAAACAACTATGAAACCCTTCCAAGGAAGTTGACTGATCCCCCTTCAGAGAGATGATCAACTGTGTGTCATCGGCATAATTTATGATGTTGATCTTATGCTTTTTGATGACCGTAATTAGTGGTTTCATGTAGATATTAAATAAAATAGGACTGATGGCCTAGCCCTGCGGTACACCATGCGTAATTTTGGTAAATGCAGATTGAAAAGGGGAAAGAGACACTGCTTGCTGTCTGTCCAGTAAAAAAGACTGGAGCCATTTCATGGCACACCCCGTTACCCCCACCTCTGTCAACCTTCTCAACAGGACTCCATGGTTGACCGTGTCGAAGGCGGCCGACAGGTCAAGCAGAATAAGTACTGCTGACTGACCCCTGTCTGACCGCCCTTCTAAGTTCGTCCATCACGGTCACCAAGGTCGTCTCAGTGCCATGGGACGGCCGAAAACCAAATTGGACCTCCACCAATAGGTTGTGTCGTTCTAGGAATTTAGAGAGAGTGCTGCTAACTACCCGTTCCACAATTTTTGTGGGAAAGTGCAGGAGAGAGATGGGCCTATAATTTTTAGGGCAGCTCTGATCCAGGGAAAGCTTTTTTAGCAAGGGTGTCACCACCGCTTGCTTCCATTGAGATGGAACCGCTCCAACAGTGAGTGACTGATTACAAATCTGGTGGAGTGTAGGAAATAGCTCAGCCTTAAACTCTTTCCAGATTTTATAAGGCCGCGGGTCTAAGGGAGAACCGGAAGGAATCCCCTTCGCTAGTTCATAGAAGTCCACTGCTTCAAGGGGCAGAAATTCAGATAGATAGTGAACCGAGCCACCCTCTAAAGTGGCCCCTGCCACCTCTAGAGCCGGTCCCAACGTGCCCACCCTCAAAACATGTCCCATCTCAGGTTGAGGAGAGGCCCCACCCAAATCCTCAATGATATTTTTGATTTTATTGTGGAAGAACCCAGCCAGGTTCTCACATAATACTTGGGAAGGAGGTGTCACATTTTTGGCACATTCTGGGTTAGTCAAATTGTTCAAGATGTTAAAAATGCTTCTAGAGCTATTGGGAGCATTAAGGATCAGGGAGGAAAAATGTGGCCTTATTAATTGCTTTTTTATAGTCCCCCATCTTATTTCCCAGGTGCATTTGTCCTCCTCTTTGTAGCCATACCTCCATCTCCTCTCAGCATGTTTACAATCAAGTTTCAGTTCTTCAGACTTTCATTAACCACGGGCCGAGGGTCTACCCCTCTTACGATGTTTCTTTAAGGGGACTAAAGAATCCAGGGCCAACGTAATTTTGGAGCAGAGCGCAGAATAAGTCTCCTCAACTTGAAGATCGGTGGAAAAACAATCTTCAACTGAGAACAATGGGTCCAGACCCCTTTTGTGTAACAGAGCCTACCAGTCTCTGCTCAGATATTCACACCGAGGATCAGCTACCCGAGGCTCTTGCATAGCACAGTTCACATAAAATGTAATCAGAAAATGGTCTGTCCAGACCAGAGGTAAGACTTCCCCAATGAACAGATGATTAACCTCTGAGAAAATTAGGTCCAGAATATGCCCGCCATTATGAGTGACCTTAGACACTTGCTGAAAGAGACCAAGGCCTTCACATGACTGAAAGATGTTAGCAAAACCCCATCCAGAGGGCCATTTAGCCACAAGTTAAAATCCCCTAAGATCACCAGTCTACAATGGGTAGCGGCCATATTAGTAAAGGTCTACAGCAGCAATTGCTGCTGCTGTATACTAAAGGCCCCTGGGGGTCTATAACATATAATCCCTGTTAGAGCCTAGCCAGAAGCATCCTTAATGACAAAGCCTAGAAGTTCAAATCCCGGAACCATATCAATGTCTATAATAGCCACTTTTAAGGTGTCCTTATAAATCAGCCCAACTCCACCCCATCTTCCCTTAGCTCTTGGTTTATGAAAAATCTTGTAGCCGGGGGGGCACGCCAGGCCAAGATCAACCTCACAGTCCGAGCAGGTCGAGGTCTCTGTCATGAACAACACTTTGAGTTCATGGGTTTCAATCAACAATTGAATTTCCGCCTTATGCTTCGGTAATGATCTAACATTTAGGAGCCCACAGGAAAGGAGGCCCTTGGCCAGAAAGTCGGACAGAGGCAGGGCCGACTCCTCAAAACAGAAAGCCCCCCCAATTGCGGAAAATGCCCACGCTTTGCCTCTAGGTTTCCTCACCCTCAATCAATGGGCAATGCACTATGAATGAACTGGTCAGGGATATTTTCCTATGCTTCTCTGCCTCTCCTGCTCTTTTCATATGTGATTTGGAAGCTTCAGCAGGCCTCCCTCACTCTGTTCCTAGTGGTTCCCACATTGTATGGCAGCCATGGTTCACAATCCTCCTAGAGTTGTCGGTAGTCCCTCACAAGAAGCTCCCAACAGACCGGACCTTCTCACTCAACACCAAGGCACACTCGCCATCCCAATCACAGACACCTTAACATGGCGATCTGGCTGCAGGGTCCCTAGAGCTTGGCTACCTCCTTGAATTGATGTCCATCCTCAAAACAGCTTGCCGTCCCACTACTCGAGTCTGCTATGCAGGAAAGTGGAAGAGATTCACCCATTACTGCCTACCCAACACACATTTATCCACTAAAGCCAAAAGTGCGGGCATTGTCTGTTACCTGTTTAACGCAGAACGCTGAGGCATGGCTTACACTTTGGCTGCAAGCGCAGCATACTTCCAAAACAGGGAACACTGTTCAGTGTCCCAATTATTAAAGTGTTTATGGAATGACTTACGAGGGTTATCCTTCCCAAGATACCCCCTGTCCTGTCCTGAAACCTCAATGTAGTCTTCATTATATTCATAAGTCCCCCTTCATTCTTGCCCTGTCCAATATTGGTCTTGAAAAACAGTGTTTCGAGTAACAATCACTTTCGTCAGGCGTGTGAGCAAGATTCAAGCTGTCATGCTTTTAGGGCCTTTTTTGTTTTTAAGGTTCACATCCTTAGAACTAACCCTATGTTTCTACCCAGGGTGATCCCTCCTTTCCACCTCAACTAGACAACTGAACTCCCGCTGTCCTTCCCATACCCAGACTCGGTAGCAGAGAGAAGACTTCACACACTAGATGTAAAGAGGGCCATCTGTACTGGCGAACGACCTTTACAACGTGGTTGTTACACCGCAATAAATTTACATCGCGGTCATTACAACGCAAGTTGTTACAACGACTTGCGCTGGATGGCGCTCTAAACTAAGGAATAGTATGATTTACTATTCCAACACCTTATCTACTGTTACACACACTGGAGTTGGAATAGTAAATCATACTTTTCCTAAGTCCAGCGCCTCTAGCGCAAGTCATTGTAACTACTTGCGTTGTAATAACCGCGATGTAACGTACCGAGATGTAAATGATCGCGTTGTAAAGTCATATATTCACCTGTACTACATTGATGGGACAAAATAGTTTGGAAAAACACAACCGTTATTTGCAACAGACTCCAAAACACACAAAGGCAATGCCATTTCAAAAGCAGGGGCAGCTCTCTGACTAGTGAAGTGTATTCAAACCTGCTACACCAAGGCTAAAATGCTGCTCACTGCTTCACCACGACCTCATGCTACACATGAAAAAGCATCATCCGTAGCTTCCCCGAGTAACATCCCAATAGCTGATATCTGTGAGGCTACTACCTGGTCCACACCACACATGTTCTCTAAACACTAAACTGTTGACGTCCATAGGCTCAAGTGGGCCAGGCTGTACTAAGTACAATTTTCAGTCCTTTGCAAAATCCTCTGGCTAGCCACCGCTTTGGGGTGGGGGAACTGTTTTACATTCTAAGGAGAGTATTTTATCTACAGCTACACATGCCACAAATGGAAAATTTTACTTACTACAAGTAACATTTTCTTAACAAGATGGATTCTGGATGGAATGGACCAAGGAACTCCTGAACACCCTGGCATCTCTACTGTGCTGAGTTCTGAAGAAGATCAGGAACTACTGAGCAGTCATCCTTGTGGCTCTGGCTTGGGTCAGGAGATTGTGGTAGCCAGAACTCCTGGGCTTTGGCATTTGTTCTCTGAACAAGCTGCCACTTTGCAAAGACCTCTTGCCTCAGCAGCAGGGCTGGGTCTTCCACTCACTTCTACGTAATGTGCTCCTGCATGCATGGTGATTGAGCGCTGACTATTGACTGCGTTTTAGTCGAGGCCAGAATTGGTGGATGTAATCCTTGCCACCAGGCGCCCAGCCACAAAATCGATTTTTGTAATAGAGACTTCTGACCACAGGTTCCTCAGTGTCTGAATTTCCCCAGGCACCAGAATGGATCCAGAAACTTTTGTAGTTATTCCCTCACATGTATACATGTGGCATCGTGTGGCTCTGCGATGGATATGTACCACCTCGGACATGATGTTGGGGCCACTATATCTGTACCACCTCCGTGTGCAGATTTCAGTTCCTTTCTTTCAGTGCCTGCAGATCCAGATCAGGAGCTTATTTGAATCCGGTCACTTCTGACAGATTATTTTCCTCCCAAATTTGTGTGCAGAAAACGTCGCCTCCTAAGAGTACAAGGTTTAAACCATGTTGCCACTGTCATTGATAGATAGATGTAGGTGATAATACCCAGGATGTCGGTTTATGGTGCCTCAGCTCCGTGCTGTGCCTTTGCTGCACACAAAATCGCCATCGTCCACAGGAACACCCTCAGAGTCTCGACCAACACCGACGACACACTCAGCACCGCCGAACACATGCACTTCCAGATCCACACCGACCCCAACACCACCCTCAGAGGAACCCTCATCTACAGACCCCCCGGACCCTGACCACAGTTCAGCGACTCCATCACAGACTTCATCAGCACGCACGCCCTCGCCTCGCCTCCACGGACTACATCCTCCTAGGAGACCTGAACTTCCACCTCGTTACCAACAACGACGCCAACACCACCACCCTGATCGACAACCTCAACAACCTCGGACTCAAACAGCTCGTGACAACACCTACCAACGCCGCCGGCCATATGCTCGACCCCATCTTCACCGCAACCCCACGTCACCTTCAACCACACTACCAAACCCCACTAGACCGACCACCACTGCATCCACTTCACCTTCAGGAAGCCCACCATGCACCACCGCACTCAACAGATGCCTCGACGCCTCTGGAGCGAAATCACCGAAGACCAGCTAACCGCCACCCTCACCCAGAACTCACCCGCCGACTCCACCAATCCCGACACCGCTGCCCGCAACCTCAGACAATGGATCGACGACTGCGCCAACACCCTCGCCCCGCTCAAGACATCCTCCAACCGCCCCACCAGCAGGAGAGCCACCTGGTTCAAACTAACATGCCGAAAACTGGAAAAGAACTGGCTCCGCGAATGTTCAACGGGCAGCCACATAGCCCACAAGAACGCCACCCGCAGACACCATCGACTCATCAGAGCCGCCAAGAGGGCCTCCTTCAAGGACCGCCTAGATAACAACACACACAACAGCAAAGAGCTCTTCAACATCGTGAAGGAACTCTCCGACCCCAGCGACATCCCGCCTTCGCAAGACCTGTGCGACTCACTGGCCACCTTCTTCCATCACATGATCCTCGACATCCACAACAGCTTCAGCGCCACTACCACCCCGATAACCACTGCCCCCACGACCACCACCTGAACCAACCGCCTGCTCTCCTGGGCCAGCATCAACGACGAGGACACCAGCAAGATCATGAACACCATCCACTCCAGATCCCCGCTAGACAATGCCCGCACCCCATCTCCGGAGAATAATCAACATCTCCTTCGAGACAGCAACCTTCCCGGAAAGCTGGAAGCACGCCGAGATCAACGCCTTACTCTAGAAACCCAAGGCGGACCCCAGGGACCTCAAGAACTTCCGACCCATCTCCCTGCTCCCGTTCCCGGCGAAGGTCACTGAGAAAATCAACAAGGAACTGATCCGCTACTTTGAGGAGAACAACATCATGGACCCATCCCAGTCCGGTTTCCACAGCAACCACAGCACCGAAACCGCCCTCATCGCCGCCACCAATGACATCAGGACCGTGCTCGACAACGGAGAAACAGCGGCCCTCATCCTCCTGGACCTGTCAGCTGCCTTCGACACGGTCTGCCACCACACACTACGAACACAACGCCGGAATCTAAGAGAATGTCCTGGAATGGACCACATCCTTCCTCTCCAGCAGAACCCAGAGCGTCCGCCTCCCCCCTTCCGCTCCAAGGCCACTGAGATCATTTGCGGCATACCCCAGGGCTCCTCCCTCAGCCCGATGCTATTCAACATCTACATGGCAACCCTCGCCCATGTAGCCCGTCAGCACGACCTCAACATCATCTCCTACGCCGATGACACCCAGCTGATCCTCTCCCTCACCAAAGACCCTCACACCGCCAAAACCAATCTCCACGAAGGAATGAAGGATGTCGCCGAATGGATGAAGAACAGCTAACTAAAGCTGAACTCAGACAAGACGGAGGTCCTCATCCTCTGCCCCACCTCCTCAGCCTGGGACGACTCCTGGTGGTCGACAACACTGGGAACAGCCCCGACACCCACCGACCACCCACGTAACCTAGGGGTCATCCTCGACTCCACCCTCTCCATGACTAAGCAGGTCAACGCCATCTCCTCATCCTGCTTCAACACCCGCCGAATACTCGGCAGGATCTTCAAGTGGATCCCCACCAAAATGAGAAAAGCAGTCACCCAGGCCCTCGTCACTAGCAGGCTGGACTACGGAAACGCTCTCTATGTAGGAACATCAGCCAAGCTCCTGAGATGGCTGCAACGCATCCAGAACACCTCTGCACGCCTGATCCTGGACTTCCCCCACCGCAGCCACATCACACCTCACCTGAGAGACCTGCATTAGCTCCCGGGCAACAAGAGGGTAACCTTCAAGCGCCTCCTCCACGCGCACAAAGCTCTTCACAACACTGTCCCAGCATACCTCAACAGATGACTCTGCTTCTACACCCCAACCCGCCAGCTCCGCTCCACCGGCCTCGCCCTCGCCACAGTCCCACACATACAAAGAACGACCACCGGTGGCAGATCCTACTCCCACCTCGCCGCCAAGACCTTGAACACCCTCCCTGCCAACCTACAGCAGACCCAAGACCTGCTGGCCTTCAGAAGACTCCTCAAGACCTGGCTCTTAGATCAGTAGCAGCACCTCACCCCATCCCCCCGCCACAGCGCCTTGAGACCCTCACGGGTATGTAGTGCGCTTTATAAGTGTCCTGATTGATTGATTGAAAATGAACAATAAGGCCTTCCAAGACTGTGTGGTCAAACTTGCCATCACTGATTTCCAGAGGTAAAAAGAAAATGCTCACGATCGAAGGCGTGGCGGTCCGGGTCAAAATCTTTGGTCATCGTCGGGGTCATAGGGATCAGTTAAGTCAAGGAAGTCCCATAAGAAGCATAACAAAATCTAAACATGGGTCTCCTTCGTCCCTCACTCAGTCGTTAATCACTCCATGCACCTTCAGGCTACACAGTTCTTCAACACCCCCCCTGCTCTCCCCCCCACACACACACTCTACCCCCCTCCTGCACCGAACTGATGCAACATTAGTCCCTCTTCGGTCCCACCACAACAGCTCCAGCTGCTGAACGTGGCCATGGACCACAATTTCGGTGCCACACCAGCTTTCTCTGGAGTATCTCCAAAACCTCCCTCTGCCTCAACGAGTCCAGGCAATTCAGGCTATGTTCCCACTGTTTCAACCCTTGACCTGGGTTTTAGTGAGAGCGGTTCTGGGTCTTCTGGGCCTCTATGTCTCATGTACTCTACTAATGGACCACACCAGGTGGCACATACAGCCTCTCCAGTGGGGTGGCACTTGTGGGCTCTGTATTGGGTCTTGTGAGAGTCATTACAGGTGTCTAAGGAGACTGCCAAACATCTGCAGTGGTGGCTTCTCAAACGCAGTAGGATTGGTGGCAGACCTCTTTTTCCCTATTCCACCCGGAACTAGCAGTTGTCTCGGATGCGTCACTGCTGGGTTGGGGGAGATCATATGGGATGGCTGGAGAACACAGGAGTCTAGTCTCCAGTGGAGGTTTGTCTCCACATCAACCTTTTGTGATTACTTCTGAATCACTTGGCACTAAGGTCATTCCTCCCGACAATCAAGGTGAAACAGATGCAGGTTCTCATAGACAACACCACCGCCATGTGACATTGCCACAAGCAAGTCATTGTGGGGTTGTGGATAAAGAAATAACAATTAAGCCAGCAGACAAAGGAGGGGGCATGGTGATCCAAAATACTCCAGATTATGACCGTGCATGCCGCACCTTACTGGATAACAGAACTAACTATACCCCTCTAACCACAGACCCGACACCGGAATTGAAGGCACGCATCCACAACTTAGTTAAGGATGCAGAAGAAAATGACCAGATCTCTAAACATGAGGCAGCTTTCCATATGGCAGGTGGGAACACCATTCCATACTTCTATACCCTGCCCAAGACACATAAAAATGTCAACCCACCACCAGGGCGACCGATAGTCTCGGGCATCGGCTCAGTTCTAGAACCTCTTTCCACCTTCTGCGACCACTACCTAAAACCCTTGGTACAGAACACCTCCACGTACCTTAAGGACACAAAAAATCTGCTCCAACTACTTGGACAAGTCACCTTTGCAGAAGACTCAATCATTTTAGTCACACTTGACATCGAGAGTCTCTATACGAGCATTCCCCAGGACGACACCTTAAGAGTCATGGAAAGAGCTCTAAACTCGATTGAGTGGAACTATAAAACACCCAAGGAATTTATAGTTCAATGTGCAACGATGGCACTGAAAGAAAATTATTTCGAATACCAAGGGAAACTCTACCTACAAAGCACAGGTACGTCTATGGGCAGTACTATTGCTCCTAGCATCGCCGGACTCTATGTCCACGATTTCGAAATGAAGTATGTCTTGCCCAGCAATAATCCTTACCATTCCTCCATAGGATTATGGAAGAGGTATATTGACGATATCCTTCTGATTTGGAAGGATGATGAGTCCAACCTCGAACAATTCTTGACCTGGATCAATACTCAATACCCCTATTTGAAGTTCACCAACCACTTCAGTAAAGAGACAGTGGTCTTCTTAGATGTGATCATCACGGTAAGCGGAACTGGTTTAACTACAAAAACACACTATAAACCTACAGCCAAAAACAATCTGTTGGAATTCTCCAGCTTTCACCCCAGACCTTTGAGGGAGAACCTACCCTACAGTCAATACCTTAGGATAAGGAGAAACTGTAATGACATCAAGGACTACAAAACTCAAGCTGCAGACCTCACTGAAAGACTAAAATCACAAGTTTACCCAAACAAGATCTTGGAAAAAGGAAATAAACGTGCAAGGAACCAACCCCGGGAAGCACTCCTGGAAGACACTGTCAAAGAAGTGTCTGATATACCACTAACGTGTGTGACTACATACAGCTCCATCTCAGATGCCATGAAGAAATCTGTGAACAAACACTGGCAAATCATAACGAGCAACAAAAAGACCTGGGAGAAGCCCCTCTTCTCGTTCAAAAAAGGAACAAGCCTAAAAGATTCCTTGATACATACACGCCCGAAACTGGATGTACCAAACACGTTCAATGTGCGATCTGTCACTGAGGCATGGGGTCTTCCCCCAGTAACTGGACATTTCCCTTGTTCTAATTGCAGCGTGTGTCATTTGACAACACATACCAAACAACTTTCACTAGAACCAGGCAAAATATGGACACAGAGGACACACACCAACTGCAACTCCATGAATGTAGTTTATCTTATAACATGTCCGTGTCTTAAGAGATACGTAGGAATGACAACACGCAAGGTAAAACAGCGAATCTGCGAGCACCAAAGTAACATCAGGTGCCGCAAGTTAACAACTAAGATGAGCGAACATTTCCTCCAAGAGAACCATACACCAAATGACATTCGCTGGACTATAATTGAACAGATTACCACGGAAAGAAATACTGCCAGTATTCTTTTCGAGAAAGAACAGCGCTGGGTGTATAGATTGGGAACTCAAAATAACGGCCTGAACGATCAAATACCTTGGTCTTCAGTGCTTAAACGTTAATAGACCTGCAATTTTTCCTTCATTCAGGTTCCAAGACTGAACTCCATTGAGATCAAACCCCCCCCCCCCCCCCCCCCCTTACTAAGAACTGTATCCTCCTCTATGGTGCAAATGCATTCCTTTCATCCCGCATTTACTTCCCTCCAGTCAATGTAGTTATTGACTGTGTAAATAGCCCACAACCAATATGGACATACATTTCATCTCCATAATGCGTTTTACTCTCCTCTAACATACAGGTGCCATCCTAAATACATATCAACGGTCCCCCGTTTCACCTAACTTTAATACAAGGCTCCTCTTTCTCACTTGGTCGATACGATATATGTGAACATACGGCCCGACCCACGTTTACACCCAGTGTTTACCTGGATAACCATGCGAGCGCTTGCATTCCAAGCCTCGCTTTGCTCCATTGTGTTAATTGGACGCCTAGACGCTAGCGCCATCGTACGCCTGCCTCGCCTCGCCCCCACTGAACTAAGCCTCGTTCTCAGTCAATCAGGTGGTTGGAGGCCCACACGCTTGCGTCATTACTCGCTGGCTTCGCCTTGCACTCACGGGCCCAAGCCACGCCCAAAACGCCGCGAACACGCCTCATTACCACCTCTCGGCTTCCGGATTCCCATCCACGGGGTCCAGTAGAAGGAATCGCTAGGTGCCGAGCGGGTGTTTGGCATTGCAGGCGTAAGATCATCCACAAGAGCAGCGCTCGGCTAAGTAATCTGTAACTTGTGTTCCTTATTTTAATTGTGCTTCAAACTTCTCTATCCTTTATCAGGGTGTACCATTGTCGCCTCCACCCCCCTCCTGAGACCCATGGGGTGTGGATCTTTTAAATAACTAGTGAGAACTTCTCTATTTTCCTCAAATATTTGAGTAACGCTAAACTTTATTACCACCACCACCAGCCCCGCATTCGGGCACATTGATCATTGAACCACGAGTGATGTAAATTCACCTTTCCTGATAGTCGACGATCGTCTCCCCTTGCATAAATGCATGCCCCGAGACTGCCTGTACCCCAGGACAGCGTTTCAGGCACTAATGTAGTATTACATAGCACCATGGGCACGCATATTGACTAGCCCAAGCACAGTATACTGAGACCAGTTATTGCAAAAGACGTTCCAGTCCTACTATGTTAATGTCATGTTATTGTCTTCAATGTGTGTTTGTCATTTTCTTTCAGACCACAGGTTCCTCAAATTCTGAAGGAACACCCACATTTTTTCTGGTTTGTTTATTTTTGCACTTATTTTACACTGAATTTTAACTTTCACGTCCTCTGGTAAGGGTGGGCCTTAGCGCGCCCACACCACCGAGGTACACTGTTACACGGTCCTGATGAAAGCCCTGTAAAATCTACACATAAATGGGCAGAAACATGTCGACCCCACTCTAAGTGGAAATACCCAACACATTAGTTGGTAAATTTCCCGACACATATATTTTTAACTAATGCCTGGCTGACCACAGAATAAAGTCACACTACTGTCACGAAAAACCTGCTCCGCAGTAACCTGGCGTTGTAGCACACCAGGGAGGCATTCGGCTTCTCCTGGTGGGCCCGATGATGAAGCATGCCACCACCCAGGGTGGTGAGTGAGGGCTTCTAGAAAAATCCCTAAATGACTCCCAATGTGAACCTTTAGGTTGATTCCAACTTTCTCAAATACTGTGCCTAACTATATTTTCTTCTGACGACACTCTTTTGTTGTTTGATATAATTATCTGGGGGACTGAGAGTGTCCTGTCTCTTCCCTCCCTCTCTAGTTGTTCTATTTTTGTTGTGGTTCCTATGCCACGAAGGTCTAGGTCTCAGGAAGCGGCTGCAAAGTCAGGGCATCTCCCTGATTGCCCAGCACCTGACAGGGTCTTTAAATGCCAGGGTAGACAAACTCAGTCGGTGCCGCCTAGCATAACACTAATGGCAGCCACACTTGTAGGTGGCACAGGGCACCTTCCAAGAGTGGGTAGAACCCAGGCAAAA
Organism: Lissotriton helveticus; assembly: GCF_964261635.1. Lineage (NCBI taxonomy): Eukaryota > Metazoa > Chordata > Amphibia > Caudata > Salamandridae > Lissotriton > Lissotriton helveticus. Next base: position 1,938,101,765 of record NC_136057.1, on the reverse strand, counting down.
AGTTGTTTGCCACCACAGAGAACACGCAGTGTCCAGACATTTGTACATTGGGGTTCCCAAGGTAGTATGCTCTCTGAGACACCTTCTGTCAGCATTGGGGGATGGGACTCCTACACACCTTTCTGATCCTTCCTCTCCTGCGCATAGTGCGGAAAAAGATCGGGAAAGACCTTGCCAAAGTCATCCTAGTGTCACTGGACTTGGCGAGGAGAGTGTGGTACCTGTAATATTTGGACATAAGCACATATGCTCCTACTCGGCTGCCCATTTGGGAGGACCTCCTGTTGCAGCAGCAGGATTGAGTCCCTCTCCCGGGCCTTCACAGTTTACGCTTTTGAGTGTGGAGATAGAGCAGTGAAAGTTAACGACAATTTACCTTCCTCTCGAAGTAGTTGATCTCATCTAGGCAGCCAGGCATCCATCTAACACATTTGTTTAATCAGGTATTTGAAAGAGACACGTTAGTGATAGATTCCTTACCTTAGAATAATCCCCAGGCGTCAGACTGGATCCGGAAAGTTTTGCTAGCAGTACCCCTGCGCGTCTGAAGTTGGTGTCCTGCACTCCGCGTCCGTCACTGGCATCGTAAGAGCCGAGATGACATCACGGAGACGACTTAGGCGCCACCCATGCGCGCTGACGTCAGTTCTTTCTTTTTCCGCGCCAGCAAGCGCAGATCCGGATAGAGATCGTACTTTAGTCACTTTCTGACTACACTTTTGAGACTTTTGTCTCCCCTTTTTTCTCCTGGTGCATGTAGGGATGCCTGGCTTTAAGTCCTGTGCGACCTGCCGTCACAATATATCGGTGGCGGACCCCCATGATGTTTGCCTCTACTGCCTGGAGACCGACCATAACTCCCAGGACTGTCGGACTTGAGGGAGCGGCGCAGGAAGCTACTGGAGGTCCTGCACTTGTCCCGACGCCGCTCAAAGTCCAGACACCGTTCCCGGGACCGCTCGCGGGGCCTCAGTCGTTGCTCCTGGGGCTCCAAGTCTTCGCTCTCGGATTCCGGTAAGCGATGACATAAAAAGAAGCCAAAGAAGCGTGTTTGCTCTCTGACGTCCCCTCGTTGGTCCTCGGATGCGGACGAGGGGGTCAGGGGTTCTGCCCCTGCAGCTCCTTTGGAGCCTGGGAGTCCTGCCGTCTACCCACCTTTCCCGGGTCTGTCGGCGACTCCCGCACAGGTGCAAGAGTTTCTTCTCACCATGGACCGCCTTTTTAGGCCTCGGGCTCCCGCCGGTGCGCCTTCGGGCCCTGCAGTCTCGTGTCCAGATCCTGTTGGCATGCCGGCGCAACCAGCGGATCCAGCTTTGGCGCCACAGGATCCTATGCCGTTGGCTCCGGCGCCACACGATCCGGCACTGCCGGCTCTGGCCCCAGCGCCGCTGTTGACGCCGCAGTGGGTACCGTTCGTTCTGCCTCTGCCCTTGTTCCAGGCCCATTCCATTTCTGCCTGGGATCCGCATTGGGAGGCGGCCCTCCTCCGGCAACGGAGGTGGAGGATGACTGGGAGGGGTCCGAGGACCCTCTTCCATGTTAGTGTTACTCCGAGCAGGACTGGGTGGACTATCTGGAGGACGCAGGCGACCTAGATGTCTCTTCTGACCCGAGGTTTGCCTCTCCTCCACCCACGATGAAGGTGGGCGCTTCCTACACGATGGTGCTCCGTCGGGCTGCTGAGGTCCTCAACCTAGACCTTCCTACAGTGGTCCTCAAGACTTACCTCCTCACCGAGGTGCTCCAGACAGCGTCTACCTCGTTGGAGCCACTGCTTCCCTTCAAAGACGCCCTCACTGACGTCCTGTTGGGTACTTGGTCGCGGCCGGCCATTGGGGCCCCTGTAGATAAGAATGTCGCCAGGCGTCACCGCCTGGTGACCCTGCCTTCCTCACCACCCACCCGACGCCTGAGAGTCAGGTTATCCAAGTCTCGACGTCGCAGAGTGCTTTTCCCACGGCTCTGCCGTATAAGGACTCTAAGAAGCTGGAACACTTCGTTAAGCGTTTGTTCTCCTCTGCCAGCTTTGGGCTACGGTCTGTGAACACTGCCTGCCTATTGGGCCGCTATTCCCATGCGGTGTGGGATACCGTGGCTCAGGTCTTGCCTCAGTGTCCTGAGGATGTTCAGGCTGTTCTTTCCCAACCGGTTGCTGAGGGTAAGGATGCGGCTAAATTCACCATTCAGTGTGGGTTGGGCACCGCTGACTCATTGGGCAGGGCAATTTCTACGACTGTGGCACTACGTCGCCATGCCTGGTTGCGTTCTTTTGGGTTCTCGCCGATGTCCAGAGTTCGCTCATGGACATGCCCTTTGATGGCACTCGCCTGTTTGGCGATAAGGCCGACAGTGCACTGGAGCACTTTAAGGACTCGCAGGCCACGGCCAATTCCTTGGGTCTGTCTACAAAGAGCCCGGCCACTCCTGGTTTTCGTTCCTTTCGTGGACACGGTAGGGGCGCTCAGTCACATTCCTTCATCAAGCCTGCGCAGAACCAGCCTCAGCGCAGCCACAGCTTCCGCAGGGGTGGGTCTGGGAATCAGTGTGGGGGTCAGTCCACTACCGCCCCCGCTGCTTCTACCTCCAAACCTTCCTAATCTGAGCTTTGTGGAGCACCCCACGCCGGTGGGTGGCAGGATCCGCCACCACCTCCCCCACTGGCACAATATTACATCGGACAAGCGGGTGTTGCAGATCATCCGCTGGGGTTATTCCCTTTCCTTTCAGTCCTGCCCTTTAGCCATGCCACCTCAGTGCCACTGCATGTCTGGTGATCACTTGGTGCTTCTCCAGCAGGAAGTCACGGCCCTCTTGGCCAAGGGGGCCATTGAGTGTGTTCCTGGGTCGGAAGTAAGGAGTGGTTCTTATTCCCACTACTTTCTGGTCCCCAAGAAAGACAAGGGAGCCTGAGCCCCATCTTGGACCTTCGGAACGTCAATCGCTTCTTCCGGAAGGAGAAATTTAAGATGCTGACTCTGACTCAGGTCCTGGCTGCCCTCGACACTGGAGACTGGATGGTGGCGTTGGACTTGCTGGACACATATTTTCACATCCCTGTCCTGCCGGCCCATCGGCGTTACCTGCGGTTCACGGTAGGCCACGAGCACTTTCAGTTTACCCTGCTCCCCTTTGGCCTTACCAGTGCTCCTCGGATGTTCACGAAAGTGATGGCGGTGGTCGCAGCTCATCTGCGCAGGTCAGGGGTGTCAGTCTTCCCCAACCTCGACGACTGGTTGTTGAAGGCGAGACCGCCGCAGGCAGTTGTCACCCACCTCCAGACTATGGCCGACCTCCTGCATTTGCTGGGTTTCTCTGTCAACGTGCCGAAGTCGCACCTGAGCTCCTCTCAGAAGCTCCCCTTCATCGGAGCGGTTCGTGATTCAACGCGGTTTCGGGTTTATCCTCCCAAACAGCGAGTCCGGGATATTCAGGCTATAATTCAGATCTTTCAGCCACTATCCCGCGTTTCAGTCAGGAGGACCCTTCGGCAGTGGGACCTGAAGTTCCAGTGCGCACAGCATCAGGGCAACCGGTCCGATCATGTCCAGATCTCGGAGGGCACTGCATGACAATTGCAGTGGTGGCTTACGAATCGCGATTGGGTCAATGGCCGATCCCTCTCCCTTCCCCAACCGGAGCACACAGTGGTGGCGGATGCGTCCCTCCTGGGATGGGGTGGCCACTTGGGAGAGGCAGAGATCAGAGGCCTCTGGTCTCCGGTGGAGTCCTGACTTCATATCAACCTTTTGGAGCTTCGGGCGATCCGGCTTGCACTGAAGGCATTCCTTCCCTCTGTCCCGGGAAGTGTGGTGCAGGTGTTCACGGACAACACCACTGCCATGTGGTATTGCAACAAGCAGGGCGGGGTGGGGTCCTGGACCCTATGTCAGGAGGCTCTACGCTTCTGGACATGGCTGGAACATCAAGGCATTACCCTGGTGGTTCAACACCTGGCAGGTTCTTTGAACGCCAGGGCGGACAAGCTCAGCCGCCGGTGCTTGATGGATCATGAATGGCGTCAGAACTCATACGTGGCGCAAGGTTTCTTTCAGCAGTGGAGAGTGCCTTGGTTAGATCTATTCACCACCAAAGAGAACGTGCAATATCATCAGTTCTGCGCGTTGGAATTTCCAAGGCGGCACTCGCAAGGCGGCGCTTTTCGTCGCGAGTGGAGCGGCGGTCTGTTGTGCGCCTTTCCGCCTATACCACTTCTGCCCAGAGTGCTGGAGAAGATTCGGCGCAACCGGGCCCAGGTAGTCCTTGTGGCTCCGGATTGGGCACGAAGATACTGGTATCCCAAGCTACTCAGCATGGCGAACAATGCCCCGATCCGGCTGCCTCTTCGGGAGGATCTTCTGTCGCAGCAGCAGGGGATGGTCCTTTACCCAAACCTGTCCAGTCTCCACCTCCATGAGTGGAGATTGAGCGGCAACAGCTGACCGCTTTCGATCTTCCTCCTAAAGTCTGTGATGTCATTCTGGCATTGGCGTATCAAGAGGGAGAGAGAGGACTAGAAAGCTACTCCGAATCCCATGTGGTTTATATGTAGTATCAACAGGGACTAGCCGTGTGTGACCGTAGTAGGACTCTGAACTGTATTATCAGCAGGCACCTAGTAGGTGTTTTCATGAAGCCCTCACCCACCAACCTGGTTGGTGGCATGCTTCATCATCGGACCCACCCAGTGACACCTAATTTGTCCCGGGTGTGCTTCGACGCCTGGTTACAGCGCAGCAGGTATTTAACTGAGAGTGAAGTGAGTGATAAAGTGAGAATTAAAACGGCTTCATGGTGGTCCCAGTACACGAGGGTAAATTAAATTTTAATAACTGGGCCTCCGTGAGCGGTTAAAAACAAGACAGGTGGATGTTGTGGAGGTGGAGTTAAGACCACCTACATCCGGTGTAGGTCGACATGTTTCAGCCAGTGCCTTTAGTAATGCTGGCTTTCCTCAGGACCATAAATAGTGTGTGCGAGTTAAAAATATATTTAAGTGAGTGTTTTGCAGACTGTGTTGCACTCACTAAGGTGCCCTAAGTGTGCGAGGGGGATTCCCTCACCACGCATACCTGAACACGTAACATGAATGACAAAACAGGACATACAGGGTGGAGAGTTAATTAGCAATTGTCTTAGGTCACAGAAAAACAAAACAAAACGAAGTTGCCGGCATAAGTGCTTCGTGGGTGGGAGGACTTTAGCACGGCGAAAGTGTAACAGCACTGGTGGTGCTGCTAGGGGTTTGAAACGGGAGATATCCGGTGTGGTGAGGCTAAGAAACGAGCATCATACACATTCTAGTGACAGTAGCGTAAGGGAAAAAAGTCTCATGCTAGCGATTTGCTTCGTATGTCTCCCTGGAGTGATTCGGCAAGGGGATTGACCCTAGTAAGGGTGATGTCATCTCGGCGCTTACGACGCCAGTGACGGACGCGGAGCCGCATGATGCCACCTACTGACGCGCAGGGGGTACTGCTAGCAAAACCTTCTGGATCCAGTCTGATGCCTGGGGATTATTCTAGTAACTTGTGCTTCTGGGAGAAGTTTGTTGTCTGGAGTTCATCTTGATATTTCCAACTCTTCAATGCTCATCTACTTAATGTGCACTCCCCTTGAAGCTATGCACAGATGCCCTCTTCACCTGCTTACCATCAAAACTGCATTTTTTATTGCCATAACATTGGCCAGGCGAGTGAGTGAACTTCAGGCATTGTTTGTAGTTCCACCATACACATCCTTATTTCCAGATAAATTGGTCCTCTCGACAAAAGTGACATTCCTGTCCAAGGTAGTCATGCCTTTCCACATAGGCCAATCCATTACCTTGCCAGCTTTTTATGCTCCACCTCATCCCTCCTAGGAGGAAGAACGGCTCAATTGCCTCGACCTAAAGAGGTAAGTTACCTTCTACGTGGACCGAGCCAGGAATTACCAACAGGATAACCAACTTTTTGTCGGTTTCTGTGGGACTAAGCATGGCATAGAGGACCATCTCCAGATGTATTGTGTTATGTGTCAAGATCTGCTGTTGGCAAACCAAGCAGCAGCCCTTCAAATGTTTGTGTGCTCATTCCACCAGAGCGAAGGCTTCTACCACTGTGCTGGCTCTCTGCGTGCCATCTCTGGACATTTACCAGCATGCAGCTTTGGTGTGTCGCTACATGTTTACGAAGCATTAATGCCTGGACAGTCAGGTCCAGCAGGACAGGCACTTCTCCCAATCGGTCCTACAGGATTTCTTGTTCTGGGCAATTCCATAGATCCCCCCCCTCACTTGGAGAGGTGTATTGCATTGGTATCTATTCACAAGGTTAGTAATCTGCGGTTAGAAGTCTCTATCAGATAAGCAAGGTACTTACCTTCGATAACTCCTTTTTTTGGTAGAGACTCTTTTTAACCATGCATTCCAACCTCCTTCACTTTCTGCGAAATTAACTATTAGTCCATTTACAAGATCCCAATTTGAAAATCTGCATGCTGCTATATTCTGATTTCGGTGCCGTGCATTCGTCGGTGCGGATGGAGATCAGAAAGAATTTGAAGTCAGTGCCCAGAGGTGGGGAAGATATAGTGTTCCCGACATCAGTATGGTACAGACTTGATGCAAAGTCAGTTGATGCCACCTGTCCAGGTATGAGGGAATTGCTACTAAAGTTTCTGGATCCATGCTAGCGCCTTGGGAAATTTACAAGATGAGGAATCTGCAGTTAGAGTTCTTACCAGAAAAGGCACTACTGAAGGTAAGTAACTTATTCATACCGGGCACCTGGACACATTTGTAACCTGGTGTGGTGTTTGCAATACTGACCCCTTACAGACAAAACTGTTGGATGTCATTTTGTTTGTTTTGTCGTTAGCCCAGCAAGGTTTTGCAGTATGCATTAAAAAAGGTCATTTCCTTTACGTTCAGTTGCCTGTAGTGATATAGTTTATTAAAGTTTTGACACATGGTTTATCCTACTCTGTTTGTGATGTCACAGTGTAACTTTAACTTGGATTGGACATTCTTCATGATTACTACTTCTGAGCCGATACATACCTGCTTGCTCTGTCTCCTGACCTTGAAGATCTGCTTCCTTCTAGCGATTTTCAGCTCGTCACGAGTGTACTTCAGGCATTTTCAGTGCAGCAATGCAACGCCCCCTTTTTCCTGGACAAACTGGTAATGAGGTCTCGAGCATCCTTCTTGCCAAAAGTTGTGTCTTAAATCCAAGTTGGGCAATCCATCACTTTACCAGCGCTCTTTGCTCCTCCACCGCTCAAAGCAGATTAGACTCCATTGGTTGGCCGTTAAAAGGACTTTAAGATTTGTATTGATCCATACCAAGGACAATTGAGTGGGCGATGACCTCTTTGTGGGATTCTGTGGAATGAAGAAAGGAACTGCTGTACTGAAGAGGACCTTGTCGAGGTGGCTAGTCCTCTGCAGTAATATCTGCTACACACTGATCAAGAAACATCCCCTGGAAGGTCAGAAAACCCATTACACCAGTGCTAAGGCTGCTACCACTGCGTTGGCACTTGGAGTGCCTGTCCTTGACATCTGCCACTCTGCAACAGAGGGAATCCGTGTATATGTTCAGGAAGCACTGCTACCATGCTAGCCAGGCCATGCAGGAAGGATATGTTGTCAGTTTTTTGCTGCAAAACTTGTGTTAGGCTTAGTCTAATTCACAGCCTCAGCACTGTGGGGAGGTTCTGTTTTGGTACGTATTCTAAGGCGAGGAAGCTGTGGTTAGAAATATTAATCAGAAGAACAAGTTACTTACCTTCTGTAACTATTTTTCTGGTGTCTATCTTCAGATTCCTCACTGTCCTGCCACCGCTCAGTTCTGTGGAGGGGCCTCTTTTAACATCTAAAAAGGTCCCAAGTTCTTATTCAGCACACGTTTGCCACCAGTAGGTCACGCTTTGCATTTGAGGGTGTGGAAAGGGTAAAGATCAGACACTGACATCACTCTGCAGTGGTGGCACTTATATGCTGCAGCACTTCATCACTTCCGGGGCTATATTGAGCCAATGCAGAGCGCACAATACCACCTAGTGACGCATAGGAGCACTGCTATGAAAACATTTCTGAATCCAGTCTAGTGCGTGGGGGGATATACAAAGGTGAATAACCTGTGGTTCGGTAGAGTATCCACCCGAAAGAGCATTACTGAAGAAGAGTAACTTGTTCTTCATTGCCTTTTTAACCTCTAAATTTGACAAGCTTTTTTTTTCCTCCTTGCCTCCACCCGTAACCAAAATGTCTGCTTGTTAGCTGCCTCGTATTGTCTCCCCTTATTTTGGCTATTTACCCGTGCCTATTTCCTTTTCTGGTCTTTCTTCAATCTGTTTTTTTTCCAACTGGTGGCTTCTCGTGTTCCTTGAAATTCTTTACTGTTCTCCCCATACTTACAGAAGTTTTCATTTCCCTTTTCTTTCTAACTTTCTTGATTTTATTGCTTTTAACCTGATATCAACCTACTGATATGTAAGAGCTTTGTTCCTTTCCTTCTTATATCTGGTTTTCATGCAGTTTGGTGTACAGAAATGACTCTAATTGCGGTCATGAATTATCTAACCTCGACCTGAGACAATAGACTATACTCTCCTTAATGCCCTTGAAATGTCTGTGGCTTTTGATTCTGTTTAACCATTAAACTCTGATCTATGCTTAATCTTCTTATTGTGTGTATCTGGTAGGATATTTCAGTGGGTCTCTTCTTACTTGACTGATTGCGGTTAACTCTTGTCTTGGCAGGGTTCTTTCCTAACCTCCTTATTCTGCTATGGTGTTCCACAGGCCTCCATCATTTGCCCTCTTTTCCCTATGCTACCCTGCTTCCTTCTTTGATCACTTTATTTGAACTGCCCTCTCTTTTCTGCATGGATGATTCTGAGAGCTTTTTCATTTCTTCCTTCGCTTACTCTAAGGTACCTTTGCTAGTTGTCTAGCATCCATCCAGTCTTGGATGTTCTCACGTCCCCCAATAGTAAACCATCTAATGCTGAAATAAATTTCTTCCTTGCTGCTTCCCCTATGCATGTCTTCCTTCACCTTCTATTTCGTTCCCACCTACCTTGCTCCCACTTTTATCCAAAGGTCGTAAACTGTATGTTATCTTCAAGTCTTCTTTTGGTCACCAATGGTATTAGGCTTGGGCATGAAATTCCGAGAGTTTTTCCCCACTCCACGCTACACTTGGCATTACATGGAACAGAGTTTTTTCCCCGCTCTCCATTGTTAAGTTGGCGAGCGAGGAAAATCTTACTCCAGACTACCTCCTGGCGAGATTTCTCAGCACAAGCAGTCACGGATGGCAGCTACCGCTTGCATTAAGAAACCCTGCATTCGGGTTGAGGAATCTGTCGCTCGAGTAGAACATCTACTCGTGTGGCAGAAAAAGCTGCACCTTCTCGCGCTGCTAAAAATCAGCGCAAACAGCGCTACCTAATGCACTCCGCCACTTGCACTCTGCGTTGCACGGCAGAGTTTTCGAAACTCGGCCCAGGCCTAGTTTTGTGTTGCCTATTGGAACATTTTCAACTCTACAGCCTGTGGAAATCCACTCTTTTCTTACTTGTCACACTATCAAGCTTTTCTCTGCTCTCATATTTTTTCCCCCTTAAATAGTTTTCTTTCTCTGCTTTCTAGTTGCCTTGCTGTGCTCCATTTTCATATTTTCAATTCAACATTTTTTCTGCCCTTCGCACTACTCAGACGCGCACCTTCAGAAACCTGATTCAGTGATACACTTGAAGCTCAGAAACCACTCTGCCGTAAACTGGAAAGAAAATGGAGACTGGAGGAAAATACTTCCACCAAAAGCAAATCCAAATCATCCCTTCAAGTTTATATAAATCTCACCCTCAGCAAAGCTGCCTATTTCACTGAGAACATTAGAGCAGCCAATAGATGTCCAAAAACCCTATTTATCACAGTAAAAAACCCTGCCCAACTCCACAGGACACCGATGTCAGTCAGGAATTCTGCAACTCTCTTGCAGAATCCTTTCAACACAAGGTCAAGGCTGTTTTTGACACATTTATGGAACAATCCAACGGTTCGGCACAGTCTCCCGCCCAACTCGGTAGGATATAATACACAGCTGGAGTAGTTTCTTCAACTCTCTCATCTTTTACTACCTTGACCACTGAACAGACGGCCAAAATAATTGGTGCAATTAAATCCATCTCCCCCCTCAGACCCCTGTCCCCCTAAAATTCTGCATCTATAGAAACTGTAGCCATTCCCCTCACAGCCATTTTCAATGCTATGTTTTCAGCTGGGTGCTTTCCAGTAGAGTGGAAGAAAGCTTAAATACTCCCTCTATTGGAAAAAAAAAACCCTGTCTGGACGCTACAGACACCATGAATTACAGGCCCATATCCAGACTTTCCTTCCCTTCCCTTCGTAAGTGATTGAAAGGGCCATCAACATCGAACTGTACCCCTTTTTTTTTTTCTTCTTTTCAGAACGTAATCTTGTACTCCTCCCAATTTGGCTTTCGGCCTATTATAGCACAGAACTGGCACTTATTTCGGCCACTAAGGAGCTCAGGCGGACGCTAGATGGAGGGGGGGCGCTGCCCTGATACTCTTGGATTTGTCAGCAGCTTTTGATATAGTTATGGCCTCCATTGGAATCAGGGATATAGCGCTCTCCCGGCTGAGCTCCTTTCTATCCAAGCGCTCTCAATGGGTTGAGTTGGGCAGCTATCAGTCTCCCCCATTCTCATTGCCTTGTGGCGTCCATCAGGGATCTTCCCTGAGCCCTACACTTTTTTAATCTTTGTCACTCCTGTGGCCAAATTGATAAAAAGTTACGAATTTGCCCTTGTTTCGTACGCAGACGATACTCAAATAATCTTCTCATTGAGCAATTCACTCCGCTCTACAGACACCAGATTTCATGATTGTATGAACCAATGGAATAGCTCAGACTGACAAACTTTCTGGGAGTGGGATTATGATGGTTGAAGAGGGGGGTATGCGAGCCGGGGTGAGTGAGGCGGCCAAGGATCCGGGACTTGTGGGACAGGTCAATAAAGCTGTACATCCAGTTAAGGAATCAATTACAGTTGTAAAACCAGAGAATATTCCCACATATTGATCTACCTCCAGAATCATCTCCATATACAGTAGTGTTATCCGGTGTCCCCGAGTTAAACCCCAAAAAACAGAATCTTATTCTGAATTAAAAAATAAGGTAACATATTGGCTGAATAAGAATAGACCACCCCCGCTAAACATGCATGGAGAAATCCTATTTGTCAGAAGATTAAGCTGGGTGGGGCACAGAGTAAAGGATTTACGGGGGGACTGTATCATCGTTAATTTTAGGGATAGACGGGTGGTTAGTCACATCTGTGATTGGTATCACCAGAGAGGAGATGGTGGTATATATACCTGCAACCTAAGTTACTTTTATCCCCCACCCTCCTCTGTGCCTCCAAATATACATCAATTGGGGCCCCTGCATAAAGGTACGATGGAGGGACATAGAACCAGATTTAACAATCCCACGTTCGATCGTTTTGACATGCTCTCAGAGGGGGTGGATTGATAATTTGATGCCTAATCTGGCGGATGTGATCTCCTCCCCTAAACGGCCTACAATTCTTACTACAAATACCCCTGAAATATACTCTTTTATTGAACATTCCCAAAATCTATTAGTTAATTCGGGCTTAGACGATAGAAACAATTGAGTAACTCCGGTCTGTATGGTCCAGTGTAATTTTCAAGAGGAGACTATTAGTATAGGCCCGGGGCAATTCTAGCCTGAGTATACTTTACTGGAACACCGCAGGTTTGCGCTCTAAGGTGGCGAACGATATTTGGCTTAGTTTTGTTCATAAGTTTAGCATTCTTTGTATCCAAGAAACGTGGGCTACATCTGAGATACATATACAGGGCTATAAAACATATTTCTCCCCAGCACTACCATCACCCTCTAGCAGAGCAAAAGGTGGCTTGATCATCTTTGTTTCCATTCTCGTGCAGATTATGAAAATCGTTCCAATTAAATTGGAACCCAAGTTCCTGAGTACCTGAGTAAAACTGACATTCTTTTACTGGTCAATTTTTATAACAATCTCCACTCTGGAGAGTTAATAAAAGTGATAAAAGAAATCTTTCTCTCCCTCCAGGAATTAATTAACAAGGCCACTAAAGATGTCGCAATTGTTTGGGGAGGTGATTTCAACCAAACTTTGTGCAAGAACAGTGATAACTTAGCCTGTGGTATTATGGATGAGAACGAAAACCCGGTAACTCACTTTCCCCATACTATAATTGGGGACTGCTCGAATGAAACCTTTTGTGGCTTAGATCTGGGTCCGGCAAATGATATGGTGAATCCCTTAATCCTACTTTCAACGGTAGAGGAAGGTCAAGAATAATTTTAAGACCCACAACATTACTATTATCCTAACAGCATCATCTTAAAACTCCCGCAGAAGCCAGATAGGCATAATACTATGAGGGCCCTTGGGCAAAACACCTTGATTTTAGATAGGCTTAATGGGTTTGCTTAAGTGGGAGAAAGTGGACCCGTTGGATATCACCACGAGTGTGATCAAAAATTCACTAAGAGCGATCGAAAAATGTCTTCATCTGGCCACCTCTAACGAGGATGTTATTACCAATTTTGCGATCGTAACAAAATCAATAAAAGAAGCCCTTTTTGTCAAATTGAAAAACAGAAAGCCCAAAACCAAAGGATGGTTCGATAGTAACTACACTAATGCATATAGAAAACTAAAAGTAGCACTACATAAAACAGAAAGGGACACCCAGGAAATTGCCACTCTTAGTAGGGAGTATAATCAGGTCATAAAATCTAGGAAAGTAGAATTGAAAAAAGATCTATGGGATCAACTACATAAATCCTATATTTTATGAGATAGTGCCGCTTTTTGGACAGTTAGTAATTTGCCTTTTTTGTCAGAATCCAGAGATAAGCGTAAAATTGATGTTGCGATAGATGAACAATTATGGGTTGAACATTTCGAGCGGACATTTGGCATCCCCCCTTAATGGGCAAGAAACACATAACGTACAGGTTCCGACCATTACTGAGTCCAAAACAACTCCATTTCCGTTAGCTCTTGACATAACGTACGAAGAAGTGGAGCTCGCATTGTTGGCTAGCAAAAATGGAAAGGCCCCAGGTCCTGATGGGGTCCCAATCGATCTTTTTAAATTTAACATGGATTTGTGACCAGAGTCCTACGAGCATCATGTGCTCTAGGGCTTGTGGACTCGTGGGCACAATCTATTCTTGTTCCTATTTTTAAAAAAGGGGACCGCCAATCGCCCTCTTGTTACCATCCTATCTCCTTGCTGGACTTTCTGGGGAAAGTGGTGGGGCGAGTTATCCTAGAGCGACTCCAGGAGTGGGCAGACGATAACAAGATTCTATCAGATATACAATTTGTGTTCCGTGAAGGACTTTGGACCACTGAGCAGGCCCCTAATTTGTCTCTTTTGATGGGCAAGTACGTAAATGCTAAGGGGAGGGCCCTATATATGGCGTACGTCGATTTGTCGGCAGCTTTCAACTGCGTTAGTCATACCAAATTATGGTCCATTTTACTGGATATGGGGGTTAAAGCAGCACTTCGTAAATTTTTTGCATGAATTATACTTCGATGCCAGAGTGAGTTATGGTGTTGGGGGGAATTAACAAAGTCATCCGGGGTAGAGAGAGGTGTTAGGCAGGGCTATGTCCTGGCCCCCTTTCTTTTTACACTCTATACCAATGGCTGGAACAGGACATGGTAAAAGGGTGCCAGGACCTGCCCATCATTAACAATTGCCCAATACCGGCCTTACTCTACGCCAATGAAGCTGTGATTTTAGCCCGTACCCCCTTAGAACTACAACGTGCCCTTGTGAGATATAGCACTTTTATGGCCAATCTGGACCTGAAAATTAATATTAAAAAAACCTTTATTATGTCTTCAGGTCCCAGAACCAAGAAAACTAAGGCTTTTTTTATTGACAATGTAAAACTTGAGGGCACAAACACATACCCGTATCTGGGAATTGTAATCGATCACAAATGTTCTTGGAGGCAGGCCATTGAGTCGAGGAAATTGCTTTTTATGAGAGCAACAGTTGCGTTAGTTAATTTCTCAAGGAGATTGGGAAGAAGGCCCCCACCGAACTCATTGAGATATATAAGGCTAAATGTGTAGCCATCGCATCTTACGGGGCTGGTGTCTGAGGATACGGGAAGGTTGAAGCCCTACAAAAGGTTGAAAATAGTTTTTTAAGGTTTCTCCTCGCTGTCCCACAGGGTACTGCGACCTACTCGTGCCACTTGGAACTGGGTCTGTCTTATCTGATAGACTTAGTTAAAATCCAACCCCTCCTTCTATGGCACCGTATTTGGTCATCAAATAAAACTGTTTTTTGTCATAGGTTCATACAGGACTGTATTTCTCTAGAGAACGCTCACAAGATTGGATGGATAGCCTACATTAAAAACTTCTTGTATGATTTGAGTATGGCACAATATTATTATTCTCCCATCCTAATCTCAGAACTCTCTAGAAAGCGTTTAAAAAACTCTGCTTGACGCACTTAGAATACCTGCGGATGACTAATGAGGCCAGTAAAACATCAGTCCAACATATGTTATTAATTCAAACAACTTTGACCATTCAACCTTATTTAACTTTCAATTTCTCAAGCTATGAAAGATTTTTATTAACACGGTTCAGGCTGGATATTTTCCACCGTTTGGTCACTTTCCCAAAAACTAACGATTGGGCAAAGAATTTACAAACATGCCCCTGTGATGATGCCTCTGCCCAATCCTCAATCCACACAATTCTATTCTGTAAGTTTTACTGTGAACCATGGAAACGCTGGCTTATGCCGATTTTAAAAACTACTGGTTTTTGAAGGTGTCGCCTTGCGTTTCTCTCTCTCCAATTTTTGGATAAAGAGTGTTCTGCTAAAGCTATAGCTAAATGTCATCAGACACAGTCCAAACTTAGACTAAGCTGCGAAAATTATATGCTAGGATTATACTCTCCCCTATTTGCTGTATAGCTTAAGATGTTTTAGACTGTTTTTAACTGTTTCTATCTTTGCACTTTATAAATTGTGATAGTTGTAAATGAATCTTTTACATGCGCTCTACTAGATGAACACGTTTTTACATTTTAAAATTATTCTACTTGTGCACATTTTTTAAATGTACTTTTATGGTTTTTCTAACAGATGAAAGCCGAATAAAGGACTATTTGATTTGATTGTATGAACCAAATAGAGAGTTGGATGACAGACAACTGTTTGAAATTTAATTCCTCGAAAACTGAGGTCCTCATATTTGTAATAATCCCTCCATCTGGACGGACAGCTGATGGCCTGTCCAACTTGGC
This sequence comes from Lissotriton helveticus, assembly GCF_964261635.1. NCBI lineage: Eukaryota > Metazoa > Chordata > Amphibia > Caudata > Salamandridae > Lissotriton > Lissotriton helveticus. Next base: position 1,938,086,382 of record NC_136057.1, on the reverse strand, counting down.
CCCATACCAATGCCAGTACCTAAAGCGAAAAATCTTATAATAATCCTAGCTACCAAACTCTCTTTTGAAGCACAGATCAACTCCACCACTTCGGTCTGTTTCTCTACTCTTAAAATTCTCATGAAAATACTCCCCATGTTTCCCCTGGAGTTTAGCGAAACTGTGGTATCTGTACTGATATCATCAAGGCTGGACTATTGCAATGCTCTGTTTACGAGTGCTTCTAAATGCAGTATCCAGAAGTTACACACTGTTCAAAACAACGCCACAAGATTTCTATTAGGAATCTCTAAATTTAACTCTGTGACCAAAGCCTTAGTTCATCTCCACTGGCTACCGGTAGCAAAACGGATCTTGTTCAAATCCCTATGCCTTGCATTCTAATCATTGAACAACCTAGGACCAATGCAACTGGCTAACCATTTTAATGCCTACATCCCAGCAAGATAGCACAGATGCGCCGAGCTTGGGAATCTTGTTGTTCCGAGAATAAAAAGGCCAGGTGGGGTGGTAAGTGCTTCTCCAATACAACAATCAAACTGTGGAACTCCTTACCAACATCACTCAAAAAAGAGACAGACCTGCAAAAATGGTGTAAGGGTCTAAAAACATGGCTGTTTAGGCATAACGCTTAATCTACTTGAGCCAAATCTGTCTGCTTTCATGGCTAGCGCCTATGGTAATGTGCGCTTTATAAATACTTCATCGTCGTCATCATCACTGCTTTTGTTCTCTTCCTAGACACCATCCTGTCATTTACTGTGGCTTCCATTTCTCGCTTGTATTCTTTTCCTTTTTCTTTATCAAGTTCAAATGTATTCACAGTTTTGTTCCTCTTTATCTTTCCTTCCTTAATTCTCTTTGTTCCCTCTTGTAAACTTCATTTAGCCTCTCGATTTCTTCTTGCAGTTACTCATTGTCTTTGCTCCTTGTCCTGTTTCTTCATCTAATGAGCACTGAAATTTCTATACCATCCCCCCTCCTTTTTGTCATCACCTTTCACATCTTCTATCTATTTCCAAATGTATTTTCTTAATCAGTTGTGCTGGTTTTTAACCTGCTCTGTGCAGCACTATAGCAAATGTTCTAAATACATTTAATTCAATTAAATAAGTACTATTGATTGCCAATTCCACTTAGCCTACTTCAGTCTGTCTGTCCAGATCTTGACAGCCTTGTAATATATTTATTTCTCAGTATCTTCCAAGTTTGATCTTTCCCCATACCTATCTCCTACATGATTCTTATTTCTTTGTCACCCAGCGCCTTCCCATGTCTCATTCAGTAGCTGTCCCTTTGTTCACGTTTCCCCTTTTCAAGCATGCCTATGTTTCTTACGATCCATTTTGGTCCCCCTACCCCATCTCTTCCCACAACTGTCTCTTTGTCTGGGTAGCCTTTTGCGCTTGTTTCCCCATGTCCATGTAGCTCTTTGTTTACCATGTTTGTGTCTGTGAGTCTTATCTTGGTCTATGGTTTCTCCTGATGTTTGTGTCTCCACCTGTTCCTAGGTCCTCTCCTGTCTGTGTCAACTGATATTTTCTTGTAACTCTCCTGTATCTATCTGTGTCCCATATAAATGTCCCCATATCTGTGTTGCGCCATCACTGGGTACTAGTCAGTGTGCATTGGAGCTAAAGGTGGGTGCGTTTGCCTTGTGCAACCCAGTGAGTAGAATCTACATTCACTTTGTGTAGGAACAACTACCCAGCATGTGACACGAACATCTGCTTGTATCCCACACTTTATTAGTATAATCTAACTTTGCATCCAAGACTACTACCACCCCTTCATTATGATACCAAGGAAATCGAGGAAATCCAAATCCCTCCCCAACTGTAGTACAGGCAAGATTAAGCTGGTGGATAGAGAAATGCTGTCACTGATTATCTCAACTTCTTCCCTTTTGTCCTAAACTCTGTAAGAAAGCAAAATTCGTTTTTTCAGTCGTTCTCCCAGGGTGTAATCAGATAGTGCAGCGACTATTTTTGTTTCCTTTACTGGATTTCCTCACTCTCAGTCCTAAAACGTGGCCAAATCACTGCACAGTGGCTGCCTTCTTTAATAGGAACCTCCTTGGCTGCACTTGCTCATCTGGTTTGCTAAAATGACTAGAGAGTCTGGTTTTACTTCTTGGCAATAAAACTAGACAAATACAGCAGTATCAAAAGTAGTCGAACGGGAAGCACAAGAAAATTATCCCAAAAGAGGATTAGCATCAACTTAGTACTGTGACGGAAATCAGTTTAACTGAGCAGAATGTTAAAAACGAGCACTTCAAATGAATGGCATTGATTTTCTCCAATAACTTGAATATCTAATGAACACCAGAAGACGAAGCCTCTTAGTTAATTGGTAGAGATGTTTTGAAATTGTGTTTTTTTCCCCATCAAAATAGATGCCAAAATTTGTGAGCTTAAATAGCATTTTTGACACGGAAAAGTTCATTTTCTTTAACACATTTAACAATGTTTGTGGGCACAGTCCTTGGACTACAAGCAGGAAATTCCATCTTCATGAACATACCATAACTATGTTAAACAAGCAGTGACTGTGTTTCCCACACAATGTTATTTAGCTAGAGAGACAGTCGCATACTACTTTAAAATTCCTACTTAAAAATAAACACATTAAAGATCATTTCAAATATAATGCATCTGTGGTGTCATGATTACTAGTCTTGGGGCGGGTTTTCTAGGGCAGAGGCTGTAAAATTTTACTGTGACATAGAAAGCATGTTTTCATGAAATCTCAACTCACTGATGAAAACTCACTTTAAATGCTAACTACTTGGAATTCTCTTCTATTTGTGTAAATCTACAGATGTAGCTATAGTCTTTCTTCTTTGATAGCTGCTGCATTATCAAATGTGAATGCCAACTCTGATAGTGGTGACATGAAGTGGGATGGTTGAACTATAGATTTAAGTTATCTAAGGTCATGACCTAATAAAAGGACTAGATACCATTGATAGATTAAAAACACAAATATTTAGATGTGTTCTTCATCTTTTTCTGGCATGAAAGGATAACTTATGTACATTATCATGAATAGTTTATCCAGAACAAAGTATTGATGCTAATAGGAAGAAGCATTTTGTTCAACATGTGATCATCCGTACTCTGATGCACGCTTCGCCTTTCATGGAATTGTGATTTATGACTTTCTCCTGAATCTCCTTAGACTCACTTCTCACTTCTTGTTTTGTTGAAACATATACCACAGACCCACTCCAGTGCCACATTGAGACGCTCTGGCTTTATTATCAAAAGGAAATTTGGAAGATTCTCGCTAACGTATTAGGGTCATATGCAATGAAACTAACAGAGTCATGTTTTCTTGGAGCTCTCACTCTAAAAGTTGGCATTAAAACCTCCCTTCCCCAAGCTCCAGGTACTATACAACAGCCAAGAGGATTCCCATACTGTGGAACCATTGTTACAGGTGACAAAACGTTTCTTGGAGTATACTATGCATACCTCACAAACCATCCTGTTATTACATGTTTTTTTTTCTTTTCAAAGACCAGTTGGTGTACACAGCATTTTCTCCATTACTTAAATACCAGTCTCTGCATAAATGGTGTTTGCCTACACTTCGCCAACTGACCAGCTTCCAGATTTCTTCTTACAGGCAACACAGGGATTGTGTTTTTCCGGCCTTATTTTTAGCCTAATTTTTTCTCTCTCTCTCTCTCTCTCTCTCTCTCTCTTTCTCTCTTTCTCTCTTTCTCTCTTTCTCTCTTTCTCTCTTTCTCTCTTTCTCTCTCTCTCTCTCTCTCTCTCTCTCTCTCTTTCTCTCTTTCTCTCTTTCTCTCTCTTTCTCTCTTCTCTCCCTCCCCCCCCCCCACATTACCCAACATCATCATCTTTTGGTCCATTCCGCCTTCTACTTTTCTTTCATGTTTGTCTTTATTTCCGCTTTCAAGTACCATGTCTTTCTTTCTCATCAATGGCTTCCCTTTTCCAGCTGTCTCTTTTCTCTTTCCACATCCTGCACCATTCTCACCCAAAAAACTCTTTCTCTCTCTTAGTGATTCTGTCTTCCTCCTTATTTTGTAGACACTGCTCTCCTGTTCACTGCTTCTTCTCTGTCTTTACGTCTCATCACTGGGCCTCTCTCAGTGTCTGTTTCCCCAACCTCCATCCCAAATTCCAGCTCTATATCTACAAGCAGCTGGTCAGGTAACTGCATTTTCTCTCAGCTTAAATGCTTTGCTGCAGCATGAGTTTGTTTGGCACTGTGGATGGATTCTGGAGTTGAGGTGGGGACGTGGAGGGATGGGCTATGCTACCTACAACTTCTCCTTGCATGCTTCCCCAATAAGGAATGTATTGTTCTATATTTGCCAATTTAAGAATCATGTGGCCCCTATTGTTGCGGCCTTGGAGAGAATATTGCTGTCTAGTGCTGGACAGTAGGCATGTGTAGCTGTTCTACCTCAGCTGAAAGCCAGACACATTGCTTGGGGAATGACTAGTTAGTAAGTAAATAAGAAATGTGGTGATTTCTCAAAGCAACTGTACAACCACTTCTTAGCATTAATGCCTACCAAGCAGGTGATGAATAGCGTTTAAGACCAGTCATTGAACGATGAAAGACATTGAATTGGAACCACACGTTCATAAGTAAGGATGCGTTTCAAATCAGTTCATCACTGGGTCAATGTTGTAAATGTTTGCCTAGCTTTTGGGCTGGAGAATTCTGATACTTTTGACACAGCAACAAATTTCAGCAACTTGGCAGTAAATGGCCAAAGGAAATTGAGTGTCAAAGAGAAAAGCTGGGAGCCAATCAGCTGTTGACTTTTCAGAATCCAGGATGAATTAGTGAGTAAGAAATGTTTATTCCTAAGCCACGGGAAGGAAACCAGTTTGGTATTATTTCCCACCTGATGAAAGCTTTCATTAAACTATTGAGAAGAGCATTCAAAAGTACTGATTTGGCAAAAAAGAAAAACAACTGTTTTGCTAGGCAACGGGAAGACAGAAAAGCAATTGATTCAGCAAGCTCTAGTGCCAAAAAGCTGGTACTTGGACAAAATAGGGAAGGTAAGTGATACACCTCTAAAGGATAGAAAGGAAGAACTTAAGATTGCTTATGAAAAGGTGATAGAAAATGTCTTATTACTTCTTTATTTTTATGTAACAGTTAAGTACTTCGGTAAAGCCTCAACACTAATCTTCAGAAGGCCTGCAATTGCACACTTTGTTTGAAATTTATAAGATGCTAATTGACAAATACCAAAATGGAAACTTGTTGCCGAAGAGTTGGGTACAGAGCCAATGAAATTAACAGCTTTACCAGACAATAGCATCTACTAGCAAAGTGATAGGCTTTCAGTGTCTATTAATTACAATGTGTCAACTGGTCTGCAGTATTTAGGCCTTTTACTGAAAAAGCACAGTTGGTCTTGAGGAACCTGTTCATACAAACTGTATACAGTGTTCATGATTGATTTATTTTCAGTAATAACACCTAGCATATGTATCAAATAAAGCTATATTGGCCCAATAGCACTCTAGATCACCACAGACAACAAACATATTATTAGGAACTCTGTCTCTAACATGCTGTGAAAAACACCAGTCTTCAAAATTATAAGAAATGATAGTGCATGAATTCCTGTGACCATGTGTGTGCTTATGTGTTTGCTTCTTTACAAGTGCCTGATAGGATGCATCTGGCCACCTGAGGCTTGCCGTCTTCATTTGGGACTCGTGGTGATGGGACTGTAAGTCACAGCACACCTGTTCATGCTCTGAGTTACTTTTCACTAATGCTTATTAACTCAAGGCTCCTTGTGTCATATTTGTCCGATAGATAATGTTAACTGCAAATTCCTCACCTTTTGAGTATTCCCCAGACGTCAAACTGAATTCTGAAAAACTTTGGCTTTATCCCTGTATGACGGTACAGTACTGTCCTGTGGCCCCGCACCGATGTTGCATCTAGGCGCCTCCCCATATGCGCCAGCTTCACTTTCTTTCACCAGATCTGAATCCGGAGTTGCCCCTTGTCTCTTTACAAGACCGTTATCTCACAATTTACTTTAAGCTACCAGTGTGCTAGGGAAATGTCACCCCCTAAACCACAGGGCTCAAACCTTCTAAGGACTGTTACAAGCAAATGTCTGTGATAAATCGCCATCAGATTTGCCTTTAGTGCTTAGGGTAGAAACAGGACTCCAGGTCTGGTAGCCACTGCGCCTAGATAAATCTATAGGCCATTTGGGACCATGAGGTGAAGTTATAAGTAGCTACAGACTCCACACCGTGGCTGGTCCAAGTTGAAGGGAAGGTCCTGTGCCCGCACCCGAAGTCATTCATGTGGCAGATATTAGTCACAGTCGAAATCCCTGGTAAGTCAATAAAAAGTACAAGAAGTCCAAGTGAGACTTTACCTCTTCCCACCATTATCAAACTCTAGAGCAGGCGCAAGGGCGTAAATATGCCCCCCAGTCTTGCTCCCAGACTTTCTGGGTCCCTCTGCGACACGGCAGCACATTGACGAGTACCACAAAGCAATACTACATCTTTTCGGCACACTTCTGTCTTCTTCTGGGGTACCTCCCGGCCCTCAGAAATCACAAGGACCTCCACCTGAAACCCAGTCAGCGGATTCAATTTCGGCACCAGCCAAAACCTGCTGCCAACTCCAGTCTTGGCACCACAACCCATGCCAGTCCTTGGAGCCTTGATGCCAGATGACGAAGCGCAACAAATAGTGCTCTAGAACTCCAAGCTTTCTCTGGTTCGACCCCGACTGAGGCCGCACCCTGCTCCCACTGGAATGCAGCCTTCCGGCAACCCATCAGACTCTGATATGTTGTCCTTCCTTCAAGGAAGGAACTGGATCATCCACAATCTATTTAGCACAGTTTCCGATAATGACCACTACAACGAAGAGGATAAATTTGCTAAACCCTTTATAGATAATAACTGATATGATGAGCTGCAAGATGCCAGTGGTTTGGATACGTCTTTTGTGACAACTTATCTCACCACCTGTGCTGGCTATTGATAAATGTACCCCCTTCAAAATAGTGATGTGGAGGGCTGCAGAGGTTCCTGACCTCCAATTGCCCACCATGGAGGTGAAAACCAATGTATTCAAGGAAGTCCTCCAACTCAGACAAACTAACATTGAGCCCTTTCAATGAGGGCCTTACAGACACCTTCTTGGGGCCTGGGAAATGCAATTTTTCAGACCCCTTGATGAACACAGAGATAGTACAGCACCACCACCCAGTACAGGGCTATCTGGTCTTCCTAATGCAACATCCGAAACAAGAAAGTTTGGTGGTGTAGGAATTAACACGCAGGGTCAAACCCAATGCTTTTCCTTCCACCCTATCGGATGGAGAATCCAAGCACCTGGAAAGCTTTGGCAAGTGCATGTTCTTCTCCACCAGCCTGGCCTTATCGTCTATCAATGCCAGTGGTCTACTGTACCAATATACTCATGCTCTTTGGGATTCATTCTTGCTTTCTGTACCAGATCAACTGTGTCCCATCCTTACTCAAGCCATGCAGGGTGGCCATGGTGCAGCAAAATTCATGATTCGTTGTGGGTTGGATTTTATAGATTGCCTTGGCTGAGCTCTTTGCACCAGCGTGACACTTAGGAAACAAGCCTGGATGAAGTCTACAGGCATTAGTGAGAGGACCTACTCTTTAAAGACATCAAGGCCACAGCGCGCTCCTTGGGACTGTCTGCCCTCGTCTGTCAGTTCCACCAGAGTTATTCCCTCTCTGTGGCTCTGATAGAGGCTTTCAATACCCCCAGTACCCACCCATGCAACCAACCCAGCAGACCCTACGACCTTTTCATAGCTAAGGCAGTACTCCCAGACAATGTGGACAACAGGGGCAAAGGATAGCCCAGTATCCCACCCCTCCCGCTGCTGCAGGCTTTTATCTTTTTTAGTGTGTCCTTCAGGGCACACGAACATCCGAAATTTTGTCCAAAGTGGCAAGCAATCACTTCGGACAAGTGGGTCCTTCAAATTGTCCAGTGGGGTTATGCCCTTCTGTTTCTTTTCACCTCGCTGCACCTTCCACAAGCCTCATACAATCTGAAGGAGGGCCATCTATCCTTCGTTGCTGCAGAAAGGTCAGGCCCTTTTGCCTAAAGAGGCCCTACAGAGGGTATCGGCATCAGAAGTAGTCTTTGATTACTACTCTTGCTACTTTTTTATGCTGAAGGAAGGCGGAGGCTTGTGTACCATTTTAAACATTTGCCTTCTTAATGACTTTTTGAAAAGAGACAAATTCAGGATGCTCAGACTGGCACAAGTCTTGTCTGCTCTCAACCCTGTAGACGTATAGTCTCCAGGGTTGAGAACTCGGGGACGCCTATTTCCATATCCCAGTCCTGCAGGACCCCACATGTGCTAGCTGTGGTTTACTTTTGGACAGGAGCACGTTCAGTTCACTGTGTTCCCCTTAGGCCTTGCATTACCCCTCAAGTGTTCACGAAAGTGATGGCGGTGGTTGCAGCTCATCTTCGTAGGCCAGGTGTTCCAGTTTTCTCCTACCTCGATGACTCGCTGCTGAAGGCAGGGTCAGCCCAGAAAGTCGTTACCCACCTTCAAACTACAGCGATCCCCTTACGATCTTTGGGGTTCACTATCACCGTGCCGAAGTCACACCTGACTCCTTCGCTGATGCTTCCTTTCAAATGAGCTATTCTGGACACGGTACAGTGTGTCCAGGACGTTCAGGCTATGACCTTCATATTTCATCCTCTGTCCTGGATCTCAACGAGTATGACTCTGAGGTTGCTGGGACTGCATGCCAGGTGACAAGCATCTATTCTCCGGCAGAAGACTGGCTCCCTAGCACCCTCCTGGAATTGCAGGCCATCCGCTTGGCGTTGAAAGCCTTCCTACCATCCATCAAAGTATGGTTGGTACATGTGCTCACGGAGAACAACACCTCCAGGTGTTACTGTAACAAACAGGGGGGTGGGGTTATAACCCTATGTCTGGAGGCACTACACTTCTGGAGCTGGCTGGAATACCGGGGGTTTTCTAGTGAGATCTCTAAAAGCCAGAGCGGACAAACTAAGCCACCGATGCCTAGTGGATCACAAATGGCAGAGGCGGTCAGTGGTGGCACAGGGTAACTTTGCGAATGTGGAGGATCTTGACTCCATCTTTTTGCCACCACAGAGAACTTCCAATTTCGGCTTGTTTGTGCGTTGGAGCTCTCTCTCTCCCTCAGATGCATGCCACCTAGAGTGGAGCTCGGGACTCCTGTGCACCTTTTCATCGCTACCTCTCCTGCCCGGAGTTCTGAAGAAGATCAGGATTTACAGGGCCCAAGTCATCCTAGTGGCTCCGAATTGGGTTAGGAGAGTGTGGTAACTGGAACTCTTTGGCATGAGCCAGGCTCTGACCAGGATGCCACTTTGGGAGGATCTTCTGTTGCAACAGCAGGTCTGGTCTTGCACCCCAGCCTGCACAATCTTCACCTCCATGCTTGAAGGTTGAGCTGCGGCAGTTGACTGCATCCGACCTCCCTCCCGAGGTTGTTAATGTCATCTTGGCAGCCAGGCGTCCCGTCTCTAAATCTGTACATGCATGTCGAAGGGACAAATTTATGATTTGGTGCAATATTCAGCAGATTGGCCCACTCTGCAAAGTGTTGCTTTTTGTGATGTCCCTATCCTAGGAAAGACTTGCCTTGGGCACAGTTGAAGGTTATTTGTCTGCTCTTTTGGCCTTTTTGCATTTGCCCCATCACCCTACTTTATGTAAATCATCTAAGGTTTGCAACATACTTTTCCACCTATTCCTTTCATTATGCCTCAGTGGGACCTTACATTCCTCATGTACGCAATTTGAGCCACTACACAACTGTTCATTATGGCTTCTCACACTCAAGACAAATTTCCTCATCACTCTCTCTCTTTCAACCCACCATACCCCACTTTCCATCTGGACAATATGGTACTGAGAAATCAAGCCTTCTTTCTTCCAAAAGAAATTGAGTGTTGACTCCTTTTCACGTCTAGCAAAACATGACCCTACCGATGTCCTTTGTTTTGCCTCATACCTCTAAGGAGAATAAAGGCTCTATTGGATCCTAAAAGAGCTCTCAATTTTTTGCATATGTTTGTCCAAACCCCATCAGGTGAACACCAAGCTTTTTGGATTCACTGGAGCAAAACAGGGTAAGGCATTGAAGAAGAGAACTATCCTTCGTCTCCCTCATTGGATTGGGCTCTGTATCAAATTCTTCTATGCATTGGCCAAGAAGCAGCCTCCAGGAAGGCGCTTGAGCTCATACTGCCAGAGCCAAAACTGCTGTCACTGTATTAGTATGCAGAATGCCTTTTTTTAATATTTGCCAGGCTGCTACGTGGGCTTTTCTTCATAATTTCCGGAATCACCACTGCCTGGACAGCCAGGACAATAGGGGGCCCTTTGCCTGGCTTGGTCTTGATGGTCATTTTGGTCTGAGCTAGTTCCTAGACACACCAGCTCAAGGGTATTGCTTTGGCATATATTCAAAAGTTGTGGAACATGTGGTTAAAATGATCCATCAGAAGAGCAAGTTAGCTACCTGACTTTATACTCTATCTAACCACAGATTCCTCACTCATCCTCCTATTCTCACATTTCTGTGAACTGAACTCCTTTCTCCATCTAAAAAGGTCCCTAATCTAGCATTCTGCCCATGCCAATCTGCAAATGGGCTTTGCGTCTCAGGGCACAGATAGCCTAGAAAGCAACTGACATCGGTGCACATAGGTGGCACTTGTATGCTGCTCTGCATGTCATTCAGAAGCAGAACAGCATTTGGCACAGAGAACACACCTGCAACTACCAGCGTGCACGAGTTCTGCTAAAGATTTTACAGATCTGGTCTGACACCTGGGTAATATTCGAAAGGTAAGGACTCTGTGGTTAGATACAGTATCCAAAAGGCAAATTTTTAGCCTTTTTCATAGCCCCTCCTCCTGGCTAACACAACCTGTTTCCAGTATTACTTTGTCAAAATAATAGTGCTATTCCCCTGGGGATTTATCTGAAGAGGCAGTCATCTTGATGGTTTTCTGGTGATCAGAGAAACAGGATCACATTGAGGCCCATCCCCTGCTGATTTCCTTCTTTAGATATATTTCCCCATAACCCGCACCCTGGAGTAAAGTGCACTGAATTCCTGAGCGTTTCTTGCTGCTGCATAAAACTGCCTTTTATTACTGGGCCAGACCGAGATGTTTCCTCTCCACTGCTTCAGCATCTTCCAAGTTTTGTTGATCCAAGATAATCTTGTATACTAGAGGTGACCACAGCTTCTAAATGTCTTAGTTTGAGGGTGTTCGCTTTGGGACAGCAGAACACTTGTCGAACAAAAAATTTGCAATCGGACCAATTATAGTTCAGCTTGGTGGCTGTTCTTGGCTTGCAGATTGCCCTCCTCGTGGTCCTCCTTTATATCTTGGCACAATTGTGTTCTTATCATTTACCGAGATTTTATAAAAGTCTAACCACAAGGTTTTTCTGCTGTTAGAGTATGTTACCTCTACTATCTTTTTTGCTATTTTCTCACTGAACTTGCTGTGTACTGTTACTTACATTTGTATGGTTATGATGTATATTATCCTCTTTCCTTCATCACATCTGTTTCCAATCTCAGACTTAACTAAACCTCCCAATTACTGCACACCATGCTAGACATTTCTGGGTTTTCTTTATTTTTGGCTACCACGGGTACAGCACTAGGCACTGTAGTTCACAGTAGGGTTAGATCACTTCCAATTTGCGGTTCTACCTTTCCGCATTTGTTCTGCCCCTTGAATGTTCACTAAGGTGATGGTCACAGCCCATCTTTGGAGGTCAGTGATGCACATACTCCTGCACTTCGAGGACTGGCTGCCCAAGGTCAGTTGTGGACCACCTCTGGTGAGTCTGTCTGATGCCTAATTAAGAGATTTCCATTTATAGGGGTTATCCTAGACATCGCTGCGTTCAAGGCCTCTACTACCACAGTGAGTCTGGGACATTCAGGAGGTGATCCCCATGTGTCAGGCTGATCCTGGGTCTTTGAAGCTAATTCTTAAGCTTTTCGGGCTTCTTTTCATGTGCATCCTCCTTGTCCTGTGCCCCAGATTGCACATGTGGGCCCTGCAGTGGAACCTCCAGTTTCAGTGAGCTCAGCTCATGGGTAGTCTGTCCCACATCTTCTGCATCTCAGAGGAGACATCCCGGAACCTTTCAGCGGGTGACAGACACCAACCTGACTTGTGGAAGGCCACTGGCCTAGAGCTCACAGTAGTGACCAATGTATTGTCTCAGAGTTAGAGAGGTCACCTTGGAGACATGGAAATCGGAGGTTCATGGTCTTCATTGGAGCCCTGTTTTTATATCGGTCTTTTGGAGCTACAGCCTATTCGCCTGGTTTTCAAAGCTTTCTTACCAAACATCAAATGGAGGCCGGTGTAGGTTCAAAGGCTACATACCTGCTATGTGGTTCTGTATCCGGCAAGGCGGAGTGGGGTCTTGGTTCCTATGCCAAGAAGCCCTGCAACTTTGGAGGTGGCTGAGCCAGCAAAGAATATTTCTCATGACCAGTCACGTGGCAGGATCTCTGAACACCAGAGCTGACAAACTGAGCAGTTGCCAGCAGGCAGACCACGATTGGCATCCTCATCCCTTTGTGACTCAAAGCATCTTCGACCAGAGTGGGTGTCTTGGGTGGATCTTTTCACTATTGGCAAGCGCTCACAATGTCAAACTACTATGCACTGGAGTGCCACAATGAAGGTTGCTAGGAGGCTTGTTGTGCCTACAGTGGAACACAGGTCTACTGTATGCGCTCCTACCTTTATTTCTCCTTTCTTCAGTTCTAATGAGCCAGGACAGACAAGGTCAGAGCCTTTTTGATTGCCACCTATTGGGCAAGGGGGGTGTGTGGTACCCAGATTGCATGAGCGTGAGCACTTGCCAACCATTTCAACTATCCCTTCAGGAGGACATTCTTTCTCAGCAACAGAAAAGGGAACTGCACCCGAAACTCTGCAACCTACAACTCCATGTGTAGAGATTGAATGACAGCATCTGAGATGTTTTGATTTGCCATCAGAAGTAGTGGAAGTAATCATCGCAGCCAGGTGTCTGGCTATTCTGGATGTTGATAAATGTTTGTGGCCTGCTGTAGAGACCGTATCTTGATCCTCTAGTGACAAAAACTTTCAGATGATTTTTGTTTATCTTTCCCCCAGTTTTTCATCTTTGGCCCAGCAAGGCTTTTCAGTGGGCAAATGAGGGGTTACATATGATGGTCCTTATGGGTTTATTTTATGTTGCGGGATCAAAATTCAATTTTCAGTTTGCATATTGTGATGCATTTCAAGAAAGGCTTGACATATGTTACATCCCCTTCCCCAAAACCTATAATAATGCCTCAGTGGGACCTTAATTTGGTTCTGATGTTCTTCATGTACATACCCTTTGACGACTGTGTTACGTACTGCGATGCCTGCTGTGTTACATTATTGAGCTGCAGCTACTGTCATTTGAGCCTCCTTATCACCACCACCTTTTCAGTCAAACCGGTGCTTAGGATATGGGCCTACCTGTCTACCTAAGATGGTATCACACTTTCAGGTAGAACAATTCAATCACTTTGAAAGAGGAGAGACTTCATGTACTTTACTCTAAGTGAGCAATAAACTTTCATGTTGAACACACAAGAGAGTATCACATGGATTATCAGATCTTTGTGGTCTTTGCTGGGGCTAACTGCGTGTCTTTCTTCTCTGAAAGGAGTTGCAGAAGAGGACTCTGTTAAGATGGATCCTTCTGTGTCTAAAACTGTGCAACGCCACCAGCCAAGAAAGTCCCTCCTGATGGCCTAAGCCTTGTTCCACCAGAGCTAAAGCTCCCACAGTGACATTAGCAATTGGTGTTACATCTGCCTGTCTGCAACCTGAGCTTGTGTACACACATTCACCAAGCACTACTACTGTGACAGCCAACTCTGCAGAGAGGGCTATTGTGCCAGTTCCGTCCTTCACGATGTTGTTTTGAGGCTACTCAAACAAATTATGGGTCATTGTCTAAAATATATTCAATTAAGCTTGTGATATGTGGCCTATTAAATGTATGCTTCTCACCTCAGTCCGACTTGGTCCTCCCCTTACACACACGTATACTTTGATTGAATGGTAAGGCATTTAATTGACTAGCCAAAGAAGACCACTTCTTAATAGGGCAGAAAGTAAGATTAGGGATAAGCCAAATTCTGCCCTCTTACAACATTGGGACGTAAAATGTAGAATCAAGGGGGTCAAACTGACCATTAAAGTCTCCCCCCACAATTTTCATGGTGCTCACCTGGAGTCCGGCCATATGGGAAGCTAGGAGGCCAACTATTGAGGATTGAGATCTATTGGCTCAGTGTCTTGAGTAGTTATTATAAATCCTAACTGTATGTCCAGTTGGAAATGTAATGGTTACACACAGAATATCATCAGATATCTCATTTCGCCCCACCACAGTACAGCCCACATGAGTCCCTACCTAGGTCATCAATCCCCCGGAAGGTCTACGCATACCGTTAGTCAGCGCCTCAGCACTGAAAGAGGAAAAAACTGCATGATTTATTTTAAAACCGAGCCAGGATTCTTGAAAAAGACAGATATCAAAGGTTTATATACATACACCAATCTTGATTATCAATCTTGTTACCTGAGCCTGCAATGGTCCAAGACATCACCCTCAGTGTAAACTTAGTCCCGGAGTCAGATAACCCTTTTTGATTTAGTTGGGGTGAGTTGCTCCATACGATCCTCACTTGCTATATCTAGTCCAGTAGCTACTGTAGTAAAATCATCCAAATGGAAAATTCCGTAAGTATCACAAGAAAGAAAATGTGCCATCTTAATTGTAGTCTCCTCCCCTTGCATTTATTCACAGAAGTAGGAAACCTGCTGTTCAATAAGTACACCACACAATGTGGGCTCCATAGAGCCAGCCACTAAATTACCATCATGATCATAATGCTTTGGACTAGCATTCTGGGCAAGTAAAACATCTGGATATTCTGGAGCCCTCCTGTGCTTGTCCTTCCTACAATATCCATCTGTGGGCCTAATAGTGTAAAAGAGATTATTCAAATCGTTATGTCACTCTACAAGGTCCAGGGGCCCAAACCTATTATGCACCGGCACATTAAACAGATGCTCCATCTGGGGCTGTTCAATACAAGGTGGCCTGGGGTACAAATAATTGTGTATCAAAGATAGATGGTTTCCCAGGACAAAACCTGCAAGAGATTTATAAAAAATACCCCAATGAGAGGTGTGTCAACTCAGAACACCTCACTTGGTGAGATCCAACATAAAATAACAATTTGTGAACTACTGCAGGCTCTCTAAAATGATTGATTGCACAGTCCCCTCCCAATCCACCTCACTAAGCGTGTAAATAGAATGTTATTGGCCATAGATGTTGGAAAGTTCTTATTATTTCCCAGCCAATTTAAAGACATGTTGCCCAGTTCAGAATATCTCTCAGTCTGGCCATCACTTAGCCCTGGAACTCTAGTCAACACGGCCACATAAGGACAGGCCCCTGGGGTCAGACTAATTACGAGAAGATTCCTTGGAAGATTCCTTGTTCCTTGGATGGGGGGCTGCCCCGCCATTCCCAGCAAGGGTTCCCCAAGCATCATGGGCACCTTGTCCGCTACTACACCCCAGTCCTGCAACCTTTTCCACAGCAAGTCCTCTGGACCTGGCCATGTTATTATTACATATCCACGGGGCAGTGGGACTTGTGGCTTTTAACATGCCTGAGTTTCGGTTCGAATTTAATTCTGTGTGGACAGGTTCGGTTCTTGCTTGGGGGTGCTCCTGAAGTTGGCAGAGTTATAGGGCTGTATTCATATATGATTCAAACTTAGTTAGCCTCGCTAAGGTAGGGGAAAGTTCCTGTCGTAAATTGATTTGTTAGTGCTTCCACAAAGGTATCCATCCAACTTGGTTTTAATGTGTCAGCTACCGCTGTGTTACTAGTCAGTCTGTTAGTGCACCAGTTGGAGAGGGCAAAGGCACAGTAGGCCACCCACGTGTTGTGACCTATTTTTCTGACAGACCGCTTTGATTTTTTCTCTACTTATTGTTATTCCTTGAGAAGATTCTCACGGGACTGACCAGCTACGGAAAACAGACACTAAGGTCATATCCATCCAGCTTGACTAAAGATGGATCTTCGGCAACATCCATTGATAAAGTTGGGAGTATAGGATCGGAATTCTGTACATGTTCCGGCCTTTCAATGAATGTCTCCTCTCAGTCAGTTTGATCTCAGTGGCAATGGCCTCAATAGCTCTTTGCAGCATCCTATCAATCGAGGTAGCTTTTGGGGGGGTGGGGGGGGCAGATTAGCTTGAGGCTCCCTGATACATTTCCCCATACTGGGCTCTACTTGTTGGATCCCAAATAACAAATGGATAGGGGTATTCACAGAGGCAGAGGAGCAGATTTCAAGATAAACGCCAAGGGGGATGGCCCAGCCCTTTCTGGGTGAGGATGGGCACAACTCTGGGTACATCCCGCGCTGCGGTCAGCGTCCGCTATTCTTAAGGGCTCCTGCCCACCTAACTGCCTGTTGGAGGGCCCCAGCTGATACAGCAGATTGTTGTAACTGGGAAACTAATCTAGCTGCCTCATCGGAACTTACAGCAGCTCCCTTGGTTGCTAGTTGACAGTGATTCCCGTTGAAGATCCAATTGCTGAAAATACTAATATTATAGCTGATCATATAAATCTATCAGCATGGCACTATTCTTACACCTATATCAAAAAGGGCCCCCTGAATCTTCTGTACGTTCCTAGGACAGGGAAACAATGCTTAAAATAGTAACAATTCCTAGGCAACTTAACACCTGTCGTAAATCATGTCTTGCACATACAGAATGATAGACAGGGACTCAGTGTACCACAAAGGACAGTTAAGAACACTTAATTTTATTCATACATATATTTAGTATTAAAACAAACATCACGACATCAGGTACATGACAAAAAACAATCTGACCTTCATCTACTTAGATTTAGTGACCCTTGTAGTATCTTATCATATGATGTTTATATTTGTGTCTTTTTTGTACTTTTGTGTAATGAAAGAACATTAAATGTATGGTCAGATTGTTTTTTTGTCATGTACCTGATGTTTTGATGTTTGTTTTAATACTAAATATATGTATGAATAAAATGAAGTGTTCTTAACTGTCCTTTGTGGTACACTGAGTCCCTGTCTATCATTCTGTATGTGCAAGACCTGATTTACGACTGGTGTTAAGTTGCCTAGGAATTGTTACTATTTTAAGCACTATTCTTACACCTATCCACAAGCCTCATAATCTGTACAAACTAGACAAGACTAGCTTCAGTTCAAAAGATTCTCACCAGCTTTGGCTTCTTACTCAGAGAATCTGTATTTTAGAATGCTCAACTTCAGACGTTTTTCGGATTTTGAAAAGTTCTGAAATATGGTTGTATAGGAATGCTTTCCAGCTACTTAATATGCATTGCAAGATTCTGGAAGCATGACCCACTATCTTAATGCTAAACCCAGTTAACCCGCAGCCTCACATTAAGACTTTGGTGTATGTCGCAAGAAATATAAATAGTTTAGCTAGTATGATTTCAGTTTGCCATGTGACTGGGAGAGGCAAAGCAAAAACTGTCAAGAAAACCATAAATGCCGAGCCGTCTATCTTATTAGAGTCTCTAAATGTGGCTGCCATTCATCAAGACACTTAAAATCCATGGAACAGGTTGAGCATGGCTCGGACTGTGATGGAGATGATTGGTGGAGAATGGTCACAACTGAAATAGCTTGACATTCTGAGGTATTGCGACTTATATAGCGCACGTATCACCCGAAGGTATCAAGGCGCTTGCTTAGGGAACCCGTCCTGGTATTCCCCTGTGAGATACCCCGGCAGGGTATCCACAAGGTGAAAGCCAGGCATCCCGCCGCGAGGGGCCGTAGTGGAGATTAAGCAAGCTATTGCCCAGAGTCGCAGAGTGTGACCCCGTGAGTCGAGTAGGCACCGGAGCGAGAATTGTCGAGTCCATGGAATTTTTGAGCCCGAGACCCGCCGAGGCGGGGAATCGAACCCTGGTCCACGGCCGATCTCAGCTTCCGGGTCTGCCGCCTCTAACCACTGAGCCACGCTTCTCCACTAGCAGTCCTACACGGAAATTTGGTTATGGATCGGTGACAAAGGAATTTATGTATGCAATGTTAGGTAGTGCAGTGGAGTGTCCAGTTGGGTTTGAGTTGTGGAGCAGCACAGTTTCTGAATTGCTAGCTTGGCATTGAATATTTGTGTTTTTGTGTTGCTTGTATTGCACACGTCATAATACTGACCCTTTACATTGTGCACATCTCAAAAGTAATCATCTGGTTCTTAATTAATAGATTGTGTCACCAAACTCAGTGTTACTCGTCTTAGTGACATTGAAAGGGAGAAATCTTCTGTTGGTCTTGCTGTGTTTCATTCTGGAAACCATATGTTAACCACCTTGCTAATGTTGGCAGAACACTATATTTCTAGTTGAGAGTTCTGTTCTGTGTATCCTCCTTTTAAATAAGCTGGACAAACTCTCTTTGACAATGATTTCAGGACTAAAAACCTGGTTATATTCAAATTGTAAGCGTTGTTCAACTCTGTGATCTACATGTTATGCATGTCTCTGCAACAATTGGCTATGGTTCTAAATTCTGCTATTTCCGATGGATTCTCATGTTAGTATTGGTGATGCAATAATGCAGTACCTGTTGTATCTAACTTTATTATCATATGGCTGAGTAATGCTTTGTGTTGATTTTAAGTTACTTATTAGGTGAATAATTAATTACCTCATATATTTGAAGCTATTCGACTTTTCAGTAGTGCAGTGCCTGTTTGGTATCATGTTGGTATTGGTATGATTTATTCTGAGAGTTTAAGAATGTCTGCATTGGAAACAGTGTTGAGTGTGAGCCATACCTCTGATAGAGCTATTCAGTGAGTAAATAGTATGTCACTTTGACTTAGTTTTCTGCTGTTTGGCTGTCATTTTAGCTCTTCTGATTAGATCGTGGTTTCTGATAGTTTGGATTGGGCGCCATGAGTTCTGTGAGTGATTAAAAATTGCTCCTGTCATCTCAGATTTCTGACTAAACGTGAGCAGAAGCTGATGCAGAGACGACAGCATGCTGAGGAGCTGCTACAGTGGAAACGCCGCCTGGATGCAGAAGAGGCTGAAATCAGACGCATAGAGAAGCAAGCCCTTGTAGGGTGGGACCGCGAGCGTCCCAAGCCAAACACGTCTTGGAAGGATCCAGAGGAGCCAAGGACCGAAGGCAAAGGTGAGTTTTGATAATCGGTACTAGCATTGTCCCCATTTTTCCAAGTATTTGTGCATGTAACGCTGAGGATATATGTATCCCTATAGAGTTCAACATCTAGTGCAATGTGGAGCCTCCAGCCTAGGTGATTTCCTTAACTAGAGTGAAGGGAATTTTGAAAAGTATACTTTCTCACGTGAACCGCAGACTCCAGTACAGAGAAGGCATTGGAGCAGATTATCAGTGGTTCCACAGCCTCCAATGCTGGGATTGGATAGCATGTACAGATTGTCTTGTGGTAGTGCCCGCTGGGGATTATATTGAATGTTTTGGTAAAATGTAGGGCACACGCCTAGTTGGAGGATAAGATTTCCTCAGTCAAGTGACGTTTACCTTTCAAAAATGAACTGAGATCTTCATTTTCATGACACTGTTGAAACCTAACTCCATTCCAGCTCTAGAAATATCTAGTGGAAGGCCTCCTCGCTCTCCATTATGACAGTCTTTGGTCCATTGTTAGAAAAAGTTCCTTCTGCACCAAGAAGTGGTATGCTGATTCTTACACTTTCTTACTTTGGTCTTTGACAGGGTACATATTATGACCACCCTTTGACCGTACACATATTATGGCCACAATGAGTTCACAAAAGGTTGAGCAAGTAGTTTAAAGGATTTACCAAAATAATCTATTCGAGGCATGTGTGCTGTAGATAAATGTGCTTTGCATACTCCTGCCATCTAGTGTTGGGTCCGGATGTTTGCAAGTAGTTTTTCTTTGAAGAAGTGCTTCCTAGTCACGAGATAAGGTAACTCCGCCTTTCAGTGATAGTGCGCATGGGCATCTACTCCATTGGTAGATAGTTTTTTTTCCGCCATCAGGTTCAGACGTGTATTGCTGTGCTCTGGTTTGAAACCAGTGTTCGGGTTTCCCTTGACAAGCAATCCTCTCTACGGTATTGTTTCCGTATGCGTTTCCAACTTCTCCACGTATAGTTTTGACATCGGAATCGACTTTCGATCGGAAAGCTTTGTGTACGGCCATCAAGGTCTAACCGCGCCAAGTCAGCTCTCCTTCAATGGATCAGACTCCGTTTAAATTCTGTCCTGGATGTCACGTGAAGTATCCACGCACCAACTCACATTAAGTGTGCAACTTGTGCTTGTCTCCCTAGCACAAAGAAGAAACCTGCAACACTTGCATATTGTTCGATCAAAGAAGACTCTTCGCGATCATCGGGCTCGATGAAGAGAGATGCAGCACCAAAGCATCGAAGACACACCGGATATCTTTGGTGAAGATTCCGGCCAAGAAGACATTGAGGCATCAGCGGCGAAGGAAGAGGAAGTCTTCTCCGAGCAAGAATCTGACTCAGAGCTCGAAGTAGACCTCAACGCCGGAGAACTGCCGCAGGAACAAGGTGACATGAGTACCGAAGACCCATTGCCCCCACAAACTCCAACAAAACACAAGGCTTTGGCACCAACTCTGCCTCCTGGCCAAGGTCGGCACTGAGATGATGTTTCCGATGCCCCGCCTCCAGGCCTGGCTCTAAAACAGCCGTCAAGCCTTCTGGCTCGGTACCGAGCAACCTGCTCAGGAGACACGCTTGGTTAAGAATTTCAGGATATAAACCTGAGGTCCAGCAGTCAATCTTTAACACACCCTTTGATAAGGAACACCTGTTTGGTCCTAATGTAGATCAATCGTTAGAGAAAATGAAAAAGGACACTGAGGTAGCCAAATCTATGGGAGCGCTCCGGTCTCCGTCCAACAGAGGCTCCTTTCGTCACACTTTTACAGAGGAGGGTCCAAAATCCTATCCTCAGATCAAAATACCTCAACTTATAAAGGTAACAACCAGTCCTCTCCCTCCAGAGTTTTTTTTCGAGGAGGTTATAGAGGCAAAAACCTTAAAGGTAGGTGTAAGGGCAACACACCATGTAACTCCTCTTCCCCCAAAAAACTGACTTGCCCACGCTTCCCCCCGATTACACCACACCTGTCGGGGGAAGACTTCAGTAATCTCTCCCCATTTGGCAGTCTATAACAACAGACACATGAGTGTTTGGAATTATTTAACATGCTTATTGCCTGGAGCTTATTAGCAATCCCCCAAACATTCCACCTCGATCTCACAAGTTGTCTCCAGGACCCATACACTTGCTAGAACAAGAGGTCCAGTCCCTCTTACTAAAAGGGGCAATAGAGCCGGTTCCAATACAGTACCAGGGCTCAGAGGTTTAGTCTCTGTATTTTCTTATCTCCAAAAAGGACGGTTCCCTAAGACCTGTTCTGGATCTCAGAGAGTTAAACCGTTATATATGGTCAGAGCACTTTAACATGGTGATGCTTCAACAGGTACGCCCACTTTTACAAAGAGCAGATGTTATGTCTACTCTAGATTTAAAAGATGCATATTTTCATGTTCCAATTCATCTGGCTCTTCGCAAATACCTCAGATTTGTGATAGCAGGCAAGCATTACCAGTTCAAGGTGCTTCCCTTCGGAGTGACTACAGCGCCCAGAGTTTTTACCAAATGCCTGGCAGTAGTCACTGCTTATCTCAGAAGACAGCAGATTAATGTCTTCCCCTATCTAGACGACTGGCTTATCAAAGCCTGTTAAAACCTGAGTCGGGTCGGGGACAATCGATATTTGCCCGGCGGTATTGCCTCTGTGACCCTCTAGTTATTTAATCAATGAAGAGGCAGGCGCTGGAGACTGGAAGGCAGGAAACAAGGTTTTTATTTTCTCCGGAGGAGAACACAACGAAACGGACAGAAGGTATCGTTCTGAGGTGCTCTAACTGCATCCCTGAGGCCTGGCCTCTTATACACACGTTTATCTGTTTATTGCATGTAACACATTCTCGTCGATACTTTGATGTACGGAAAGACATCCTCAGAATCCCCCCCTTCCCAGCCCGTTCCCACGCAAGGTTACAGTGGAAGTCCCCGCCCCGTTCACAACAGGTGATGATCATCGCGCAGCTGGATATTCCGCCGATTCACGGTGTGTGTGGGGTTCGATCGGATCTCGTGGGATGGGGGGGGGCTTTGATCATCTCGGGGGTCCTTTGAGGAGGGAAGCTTTCTATTGTACGGGGAGGGGCATGGGATTGGTATCGGCAGAGCTGGGTGTCGGCCTGGGAACGGGGAAGACAAACGGGCACACGGGGAAAAGGGGTTTGCATCAAAGGGCCGGGGATCATGAAAGGGAAGCAGGGAGGTGTCGCGCTGGGAACAGGATGAGGGCCTGGGGCAGAGCAGCGCCGAAGAGGGGTTTATGACTCAAGGCAGGTGCAAGCAGGGGGTGGTCAGCGTGCAGGCTTAGTGAAGGCGAAGGGCTATGTCAGGGGCCAGCAGCATGCAAAAGGGTTCGTTCTGATCGGGGCATCTTAAAAAAATGGCGGGCGCGCACGACAAAAGTGTGGCATCAGGGGAAGAGGCAAGATGGCGCAGATAATGTTCACCAAAACGTACTAATTTTTCAACAGTCCTCCCTTTAACATATTCAAGACATCTTGCTGGTTCATTTTCTACTCGGTTCTATTGTGGTGGGCATGAGAAAGAAAACGGTAGGAACCCTAGATAAAAAAAGAGTCGTAAACAATACATTTTAACATTTCTAGTTTTTAGGAGGTGGGCCTATTTGATAAACTTTGATCAATTTGTTTAGCAGGAAAGTCATAGGAATGCAATACAAAAACGATTCTGTAGCGAGAGCAGCAAGTATATTCCATACTGGCAGGTTATTACATATATATCAGGTTCGGATTGGAGCATGATCAATACAATGGTGGCTGGGAGAGAAATGAGGTCTAGCAGAAACGGCGATTGGGGATGTCAAATGTTCGAAGTTTAACGAGTTCTCATCATTCTTTGTTGCCTTTCGTTGGCGCTGTTGAGCACCGGCGGTGGAGCTACAAGTCCAGCTCTGTTCTAAGTTCTGCGTTGCAGGGCACGACCCTTTCCTCGCGTTTCTGGTCGGAAAGGTCCTTTTCGCCCTGTGTCCTTTGAGGTGATTGTCAGAAAGTTCAGATGGAAGAAGAGCGTACAAAACAGTCCATAGGGTAGGTCAGAGGAAAAAGGGGGATGGAGCAAGGCCAAATTAGGAACAAACTAGGGGAACGAGAGACTTCAAATAGGCGGGCGTGTGACCGAATTCAGAGAGCGGGGACTTGTCGACAGACACTGGACATCGAGCAGGGGCATCAGGTCGACCCTTTCTTCTCATGTTGTCGAAAACAGTGCCTCGTCCTGCAGCTCTTTTCTGTCGTGGTCTCGCCTTGGCTAATGTCGCAGGTGTTCCTTAGTCTGCAGTCAGGCCTCGTGCTCCCACATCCGGTCCTTCTCTCCTCCAACAGCAGTACCCTTAAACAAGTTTGAAAAGACAGTCTTTAGAGAATTTGCAGATGAAGATAATCAAAAAGTCTATTTCTCTCCCAGCTCCAGGCAAAGAATGAAAAATGCCCGTTATATTAGTGTTCACAACTGGCATATGAATGACCGGTGACGGGCCTGTTGGATTTACTATGACTTTCCTTTACAATTATTTATTACAGTCACGACAGTTCATCTGATAGTGACCCACCTTCGTGAGACGAACCTGGCAAAGATACGCCGTTCTCTAGAGTTTTACTTTTACAAAGGGTACTGTGAGTCGTCAACATGGTACTACACAGGTATTTTGCTGAGAGACGAACATGGTTAAACATTTCCTTTCTATCGATGCATCCTGCCTTTCAACTACTACGGGGTTCATTTCGATGATTTCTTTACCTTGGACTAGTCTGTTAACCTTGTAAAACATCATTCTGGATCCTACGTAACCTTTTATAGCCCGATTACTTAATTAGGAAGGACAGGGGTTTTATGGGGAACAACCAGGGACATAGGAAACTTGTGGTAAGGGCATAAATCGACCCATCTCTCACAACCGGAAATGAGGGGTAGTTTCATAATTCCAGTTTTTGGGCGGCTGATACAGGGGAGGTAACAGGGGTGATCATTTTTCCGGTTTGGGTATTGCGACAATTCGGGGAGGGGAGGGTCGCGTATTCTGAGGTCCTTGTTTTATACCATAGGAGCCGTTGACAGGTAGTTCCCTTATTTCGGGTCAGATTAGGGAACCTCTGTCGTCTTACCTGTCCTTTCCCTTACGGCCCAACCTCGGTTCATTGACTTCCAGCGGAAAAGGAGAGGTAATGACG
The DNA here is from genome assembly GCF_964261635.1 of Lissotriton helveticus. Classification (NCBI taxonomy): domain Eukaryota; kingdom Metazoa; phylum Chordata; class Amphibia; order Caudata; family Salamandridae; genus Lissotriton; species Lissotriton helveticus. Next base: position 1,938,061,812 of record NC_136057.1, on the reverse strand, counting down.
CGGCTTCAGGGTGATTGTATTAAAGACAAGTTTTTGTGCAAATACTGACGGTATTTGAAGCCAATTAGGTGGTGTGCTAGGGGTGGCAATCTGCCAATTTCGGGGCTAATCACTCGGAAGAGTGGGAGTGCAAAAATAGAGGGAGGGAGGGAGGGAGGGAGGGAGGGAGGGAGGGAGGGAGGGAGGGAGGGAGGGAGGGAGGGAGGGAGGGAGGGAGGGAGGGAGGGAGGGAGGGAGGGAGGGAGGGAGGGAGAGAGAGAGAGAGAGAGAGAGAGAGAGCGCAACGGCAGGCTAAATAGTACACGTGCGACAGAGAGGGTGGCGGTGTATTCAAGAAAGGCTATTTAGTGCATTACACAGTAAAGGGCATTCACGGGTCTGCGTTAGAATCTTGTAATCATGCAGTTTGAGCATTAGACAGGGTAGAGGGGACGTGCCTTGAGAAAAAGGAAAGAAGAAAGGAGGTACCATTTTGTCGCACTTCTCGCATTCTCGGTCCTTCGACCAGTTGGGTCGACGCCTCAGTCACACACACACATTCCCTCATAGTTTCGCATCATACGTGACATGGGTTCACTCGTCCGGTCTGGTTTAAGGGTGATCACTTTTTATCAGGTTGTGCTAATTTTCCGGGTTTGTTCGATACGTGAGTAGTTTGCAGGCGTGCTTAGACACCACCTTGCGGCGCTAGTCCGCTTCGTGTATTAGACATGGCAAGGCTTCAGATCTTCGCCACACCTCGGCTGTAATCTCTGATGTAACCTGCAGAGGGAGGAAAAAGGGGGTGGGGGAGACAGCATTCGCGCATATTCAAACACATGGATTCATAAGTCCTCTACTTACCTCTTACTCGTCTTTCCTCCTCGGGGCAGGGTCCCCGGGGATATGGTTTCTGGAGTCGAGGGGGGTAGTGTGTCCATATAGGTCGTGTGCGGGGAAACGTAAAAAGGAAACCAGAGGTGCTTAGTGCGAGGTATCTAGTCAAAGGATGTATCTCACTATCGGGATCCTTAAACCTCTTTCAACGCTGTGGCGTTCTAAGGTTCTTCGGTTCTTGGGTCAGCTCCGTTCCCTGATACTTTGGAACGTTGTACTTTATCACATTTACATTATTTCATTTCACCCTCCTTTTACATTCCCTCATTTACACCGTTCGTTTTACCCATCCTTGGAAGTCAAGGTCTTCCTCTACGCGAGAGTTCATGAGTCAGTCGCGTACTTTGAAGGCGGAGTGTCGTGTTGTCGATCCGATCCGTCCTCCAGGGCTGGGCAACCATCTTCTTTTAACCTTAAAGAGAGAGCAGAGTAGGGTGCACAGAAAAGAACTTTCCCACCGATCCCACATTTTTAAAATAAGGCATGCAATACCCGTCCATAGTTTCAAAAAAACTTTATTTTGCAAAATCATTTCAGCATGAGGATTATGAGGGTGCGGTCGTATTTGGCCGGTCGTGGCAATGGCTAAAGTGCGTACAGTGGGGGGTGTCGTTTGCAGCAATAAAAACATCGGAAAGTTTTACTCATTCATTTGTAAGAGACTAAAACGTCTATTAATTGGCTGGGGGTTCGGGGGCATTTATTTTCATAATTTAGAAGCATAATCATAATAGTGGTAATCAGATTTCCTATATGCATACCGTACGTGTGCGTCGTAAATGAGGTTTACATCAGTTAAAAAAATATAATACATTGTACATTTGTAATCAACATTTGTAACGGGGATCCTTTCATACTGTTCGTCGAGTGAGTTCTCCTTGTCTTTTCTAGCCAAGTGTACAAAGGATCATATAAAATCTCAGAACATCAAGTTTATATTAGTGCGAAGGAACACCACGAGGTGTTCGTAAGTTCCGATTGATACCAGCGCCATTTTGGGCGGGACCGGCTCAGTCCGGAAGCAGCATCAGGGGGAAATGTTTCCCATTACTGGCAGTTTGGACCAGAGTCCTTTTCGGCAGTTCTAGAATTCATGCTAACAGAAGGAGTGGCAATGTCATGTTTGTTTCGTTGGCGACCAAGGCAGCCGTCCCTTACCGGAAGCCTGCAAAGGCCGGAGGTTCCGCCGGGGACCTTTGTAGGATCTTCAAGGCTGCGGAGATGCTGTCGGAGATGGGGGCTCGTGCTCCAGGGGGCAAATGTTCGAGTTATATTGCTGGTCAAAGTTACTCTAGTGGCCGTGGCCCGCCTTCCAGCGGACCCAGACGCCATTTTGAGGCCCTACAGGGGCCACTCTCGTCGAGTTTGCAAGAGTGGGAGAGATCCTTCGGAGTGAAAGGAAGAGGTCCCTGTTGTGTGAAAGCGGGACGTTCAGCTGGGGTGCAGCTGTGATGCCCCCACCTGGGGGGGGGCGAGGGAGACTCGTTCGCATCGTCTCCTTCTCCCGGTGCACTCCATGCCGCTCCTTTTCATCGCCCCGCATGAAGGTCTCTCCACATCCGGTGTTTCCCAAGTCCTGTGCTCAGTGCTGTGGGAGTATGGTCACCTGTGGCGCGCATTCGGCGCGGCACGAGTATCAGTGCAGTCATTGCAGGTTCGGTGTTCCGAAAATATGGTCACCATTGCACGTTCGGTGCTGCGCAAGTACTGGGGTGCCACCATGGTGTGTTCGGTGCTGTGGAAGTATTGGCACCATCGCCTGACTGGGGGTGTTCGGCGTCGGGCCGGGGGCTGGGAGACCTCCTATCGGTGGAGGTGGGAGAGGCTCGTCCGCGTCGCCTCTCCCTCCCAGCCCAACTTGGACAAATTGTTGTGGAGGTACGTGCAGGACATCCCGCCGTCCAGAGCTGCTGCGGCTGTTACGGAAGAGAAAAGGAAGAGGTGCCTCGTTCTTCTCTGGACATGTGGCGGGACTACTTAAGTCTATCCAGGCCCGTTGCGGCTGGCTGAGGAGACATGTGGCGGGACTACCTACAACTGCCCCGGCTGCTGGCTCCTGCCTCTCCTCCGGCTCCCCCATACGTTAAGATTTCCTGACCAAGAGTTGGCGGCCGGGCCCGCCTTATATGGGTTGCCGTTGGTTGGGCGTAGCCGTAACCCTGCCCTACTTTGGAAGGTTCCAGAATGGGGGGGGGCGAATGTTCTGTTTGACTTTCATTTTCTACAGTTTACCGTTATTATTCCTTGTTTGTTGTGCTAAATTAAAAGTTCAAGTTCATTAATGGTCTACGGATTTTGTTTTACCATTTCTTTCTTTCCAGGTTGCTTTTATGCTAAGTTTCTGCTAACAGAGGTTGAGTAACACGGAAACACGTGTAGAGGGATGACGCAGATTTGTACATTACATACACACAAACTCAGACGGGGGACAGTACAAGTACGACATACAAAGACCCAAGACGAATATAAAACAGTTATCGGTCATAATTATCTCTTTCCGTCTGTGAATTTGAAACGAGGCTGGGTTCCCGTCTTGACGTTGCCCGACCTAGGAGAACTTGAGCATGCCGCTGAAATTGTCCTGGCGAAATCTGTGCCATCGGGCATAATCAAACGTGGTGGTTCTGTCTAGTCTGTCTATGTAAGTCGGGTTCTTCTTTGTCTCGCGCTTTTTCTCGTACTGCCGGTCTGTCGTTCCCGTCGGCCCTTTGCCTTTACTCACGCTCAGTAGAGTCGGGCATTGGGCTTTCCAGTGTCCGACATACCTACAAAAAGCGCATTGGTCTGGCCCTAAGTCTGGTCGTCTTTTGCATAGTGTCGGGGGATAAGTTGTGGGTAGCGGTGTCCTGGGGTTGTCCTGTCGGTATATTTCTCTACTTGGTTTGTCCTCGTCTTTTCTCTGTCGTTGCGTAGCCTCTCTGCGCCACATACCGAGACTGTCGAGCATAATTGGCGTTGTCTTATTATTTCGAAGGGCTATTTCTAACGTTTCTATTTTATCAAGGTCAAAGGATCCTGCCAGTGGCCACTGTTTGTCTTGACTCTCTTCGGTATACCTGTGCCACAATTTATTATAGGCTATGGTGACTAATCCATAGTTTATGAACATGTCCTTATTAGGGGTGCCTTCTAGTGGAGCTATATGGTCCACCTCTAATACACGGTCCGGGCTAAACAGGCTATTAATCAGTGGGGAGAAGACAGACATGACGGCTCGTAACGAGGGACTAAAAAGTCAGCACTGCCTATCTTATCACTAGGTGCAAAGACTAGACAGAATATTTCTATTCAACGTTGTTTGCAGGCAGTGAATACCTCATGGATCAAAAAATAACAAAAAGACCAATAAATAACAATGGGGAGAATGAGTAGGTCCGCAAAGATCTGCGTTACCTACCCTTTTCACTATCTGCAAAAAGGGTGGTCTCTTCCCTGTTTGCAGACAGGGAATCTCCAGGAAACAATAGTTTTGCGAACAACAGTTCAGTTTCAAGTAATTATTGAGTGGGGGAGAAAAAAATAAGCACGGCTGCTGCCCTACCTATCCTCCACTGCTTGCAAAGAGAGAGCCCGTTGTTTCTCCGTTTGTAGACAGTGAATCTCCAAATAAATAAAGAGCAATACTAGTATTTTTAAACAATCAAACAATCAAGCAATTATTTCGCAACTTGTCGTGATTACACAACCTTACCCGGACCATGTGGACAGTTTCTTGTCTTCCGAATCCAGCGCCCGATCGTCCTCTTTTTCTCGTATTTCTCACGGCACTCCTGATGGTCCCCAGTCAGGACCGTAGATCACTCGAGAGAGGTCTGTTCGGAACTAGTGAAGTTCGGATGATCGGCTGCCAGACGAGGGTCTATTGGGCAAGAGCTCTCCCGATCGTTGCAGTCGTTCACTCTGTCGTCAGGACCTCTCCCACTGGATCCACGAGTCGCTGATGGGCCCCACGCTTGGGACGCCAATTGTTAAAACCTGAGTCGGGTCGGGGACAATCGATATTTGCCCGGCGGTATTGCCTCTGTGACCCTCTAGTTATTTAATCAATGAAGAGGCAGGCGCTGGAGACTGGAAGGCAGGAAACAAGGTTTTTATTTTCTCCGGAGGAGAACACAACGAAACGGACAGAAGGTATCGTTCTGAGGTGCTCTAACTGCATCCCTGAGGCCTGGCCTCTTATACACACGTTTATCTGTTTATTGCATGTAACACATTCTCGTCGATACTTTGATGTACGGAAAGACATCCTCAGAATCCCCCCCTTCCCAGCCCGTTCCCACGCAAGGTTACAGTGGAAGTCCCCGCCCCGTTCACAACAGGTGATGATCATCGCGCAGCTGGATATTCCGCCGATTCACGGTGTGTGTGGGGTTCGATCGGATCTCGTGGGATGGGGGGGGGGCTTTGATCATCTCGGGGGTCCTTTGAGGAGGGAAGCTTTCTATTGTACGGGGAGGGGCATGGGATTGGTATCGGCAGAGCTGGGTGTCGGCCTGGGAACGGGGAAGACAAACGGGCACACGGGGAAAAGGGGTTTGCATCAAAGGGCCGGGGATCATGAAAGGGAAGCAGGGAGGTGTCGCGCTGGGAACAGGATGAGGGCCTGGGGCAGAGCAGCGCCGAAGAGGGGTTTATGACTCAAGGCAGGTGCAAGCAGGGGGTGGTCAGCGTGCAGGCTTAGTGAAGGCGAAGGGCTATGTCAGGGGCCAGCAGCATGCAAAAGGGTTCGTTCTGATCGGGGCATCTTAAAAAAATGGCGGGCGCGCACGACAAAAGTGTGGCATCAGGGGAAGAGGCAAGATGGCGCAGATAATGTTCACCAAAACGTACTAATTTTTCAACAAGCCAGCACTCACCAGAACTGTCTTCAGCACACACACATCACAATAAATCTACTTCATCAACTGGACTTCACCATCAATGCACAAAAATCTCACCTGCATCCGTCCCAGATGCAGTCTTATCTAGGAGCCAGTCTAGACACAGTCAAAGCGCTACCCTCTCCCAATGTAGCCTGAATACACAATATTCAAACTAAGATCCTACATGTTTCAAACCAAACAAACCTTACCAATTGTACCCCATGCAAGGCTTCACATGCGCCCCCTACAAGAGTGCTTAGCACGTCAGTGGAATCAATCACAGGGCCTATTGACCGATCAAATTTTGTTAGACGGCCGTACCCATCGCTCTTTGCAGTGGTGAAACCCACAAAACGTATCAGCAGTCTGGTTTTTCATCGACCTTGTTCCACAGATCCTGCTCACAGCAGACACATCTGTAACAGGTTGGGGGCTCATCTCAAAGATTAAACAATACAAGGCCTCTGGAGCAACAAGTACAAGGTTCAAAGCTTTTCAAACTCACCTCATAGCCACAACTCTCCTAGTCCGAACGGACACCATGACAGCACTGTATTATGTGCAGAAACAGGGAGGGGGTTGGGAGGGGACATTCACTGTCAACACTCGCTCAAGCCATTTAGTCAGTCATAAGCTTTTATTCAATACGCAGAGATATCTTATAAGCACATACATAATACAATCAATACAGTATACAAAAATTTTATGCCATAAGAAGTCAGTAAGAAATGTTAGAATATTAAAAAGTGATAAAAGGATATAAAATCTGTTAATAAATTAGCTAAAACAAGGATTAAACAGCTACTGACAATCTCTTACATCGAATGTGCCAAAACTGCTTTAAAAATTTAGCTATTCCACAGACTATGGGGGGGGAAGTGTCCGTGCTTAGGATACGCAAGGCTACTAAATGACTGCGTGTGCCCATGTTACGGCAGAGTGGTTTCAGCCAAGAGCTCCTAGGCCTTGCATAATCCGGGCATTCAAATAAGACGTGCACAATAGACTCAATCTTACTCGGGCAACATGCACAGTTGGGAGAAGTGCGATCCGCTGTTGACCATTTCGATACCAGGGCACCTAGCGGGAGGGAACCAACTCTAAATTTAAAGTAAAGAGCACGGTCAAAGGGGAGAGTAATCAAGTCCAAGTAAGGTTCGATGGCCACAGTGTCTTTGATTTGTAAAAAGGTGGCAGTGGACCTGCAGTGATTTGGGCTAGAGATTAGACGCTCAACAGTCCATTTCCAAAAAAGCGCCTTGACAACTTCTTTTGGAGGGGCTGAGCGGGATGACTAACAATCCCCTAGTCCTATATTCTCCAACAGCTTTTTGGTGTCCTTTAACCATTTTATCTTGGCCCAACCCCCCTGGCTCATTATGTCTCTCAGGGCATCAGCATAGGATTTTAATTCTTCGTACCTCCAGATCCGTGTCCACAACAGGAGCGGGCGAAGCTGGGCCTGATCTTTAATGTTTTTACATCCCGTGTCCATCCTCACAGGTACTGACGGTGTGCTCAGAGGAACAGCGATGAAGGATTTTAATAGCTTGCTCTCGGCAGTAACTAGGGCATCCAGACGGCAGTGACCCCACAGTTCTGCCCCATACAAGGCTGATGTCGCTACTTTGGCCTTGTAGATGTCAAGTACTGGGGTAAGTGATCTCCTAGTTGAGGCCCTGTATTCCCTCATGAGAGCTCCTCCTACTCTCCTGTGGTTAAGGACCATTTTTTCAATGTGGTTTGCCCAAGTCATCCTGTCCGTAATCCGAATGCCAAGGTAGTCGAATTCGGCTACTTTCTCCAGGGGAATAGAGTTGAGTGTAGGTGGGCGGCCCAATTTTTTAGGTGGGTTAACAACTAGGTATTTTGTTTTGTCCACATTTATTATTAGCCCTTTTGCAACACAGAACTCCTGGAATCGTGTTAGAAGTTTCTGTAGTCCTTGTGGGGTCTTCGAAATCAGGAGCGTGTCGTCCGCAAAAAGCAGGGTTGGGATACGGACACCTCCAAGACAGGGGGCGTCAGCTGGTTCTTGTTGAAGGTGTTTTACCACCCCATTCAGATATAACGAGAATAGGGTGGGTGCCAGGACGCAACCCTGTCTTACGCCCCTAGACACTGGTATTTTTTCCGTAAGCTCTCCGTTATTACCCCAGCGGACCTGTGCAAAAGTGTGGGCATGAAGGCTTATAAGAAGGGACAAGATGTAAGGTGGTAGCCCCAACTCAAAAAGGACCCTCCAAAGCTCTTCCCGGGGAACTAGATCAAAGGCAGTCTTCAAGTCTATAAAGGCTAAATAAAGACTACCCTTGCCTAGCTCCACCACCTTCCACCCCAAGAGGGACAACCTAAACACCTGCTCTATAGTCCCCATACCAGCCCGGAAACCTGCCTGGAAGTCTGATAGGATTTTATTCTCCTCCACCCAATGGAGGATCCTACCAAGGATAGCTTTACCAGCTATCTTTTGGGTGGAGTCTATCAGACTTATTGGGCGATAGTTTCCCGGGGTTTCCCTGCACCCTTTTTTATAAATGGGGACAACCACCGCCCCTTTCCAGGATTCTGGTACTACTCCTCCCCTCATAATATCATTTAGGAGAGCTGCTATGATCCTTCCCCATTCCGCTGGGTAAGCCCTCATCAAATCACCCGGAAGGCCGTCCGGGCCCGGTGCCTTGCGTGGTGCCACCCAGCCTATAACCCCCTCAATCTCTAAGGGAGTGAAAAGGTCATAGGCATGAGGTTCGATTGCTAGTGTGAGATCCATCCCCACAGACAGTTCCCCGTCTGGTGGGAGGTATAAAGACCCAAAGTGTTTTGCCCAACTTTGAGGCGGGATGCTGCAGGGTCTGATGGCTGCATCGGATTTGCTCAGTTTCCTTATAAGATTCCAAAACACCCCTGAATCCCTAATTTTGCTAGCCTGGAGTAGGTCTTCCCAGTAATTTTCTTCCCACTCCCTTCTAGCCAAACTAAGGGTCTTTTTGTAAGCCTTCCTAGCTTCCTGGATCACACTTTGGGATTTAGATTTAACTGCCTCAACTAGCTTTGCCTTATGGGTCCTGCATGCTTGGGTATACCACCCCTCAACAGATTTTTTAGTTCCTGTATTGCCCGGCTTTTTAGAGTACAGGGTAAACACGTTGGTTAGGGCTTCAATCAGGGAGAGAAATAACCCACTCACTTTACCCACCCCTTCTAGCGAGGATTCCAGAGATATTACCGCGCGGTTTAAATGGGATTGAATTTCCCCAACCTTCGCCTCGGATAGGACCAGTTTCGCCCATTTAATTCTTCTACCACATGGGGAGACTTCAGATTCATCTAGTGGTACGAGTGCCTCTTTAATGTTGGCCTTCCTTAGGGGTTGCCACCAATGTTCCATTTCTAGGGAGAGAGGGTTGTGATCGCTTTCTGTCGAAGGGACCACCTGCATGTCCTTTACATAAGGCCATAAGCACACGTCTATTAGGGCATAATCCAGCCTAGAGGTGTGCCCTGGTCTGTTGTAGGTATGTGCACCCCCCCTATCCAAGGAAGTCCTCCCATTCGCTGCCCTTAAATTAAATTCAAGAGTAAGGGAGTATATTTGGAGCGCCACTTCTGTCCACCTTTTAATCGGTGCGATGTCCAGAGCTGGGATCCCCCACCTGGCATCCTCCTCATCCTGGTCGAGGGAAACGTCCGAGCCCAAAGGCTCGAACGTGCAGTTCATATCACCTACAACCAGGGTGCGGGTCTTATGGGGGGTGTTGTTTAACAGGGTCTCGAGAAGAGCTATCACAGGAGACTTTCTCCCACCCTTTGTGCCCCGAGCATACACATTAAAGATGTTTAGAACAATTCTTCCCCTTTGGTCTATGAGGGTAATGTTTTGTATGTCCGGGGAACCTGTGGGATAGTCCACTACTCTACAGTTTAGAGAAGCCGCGACCCAAATAAGAAGGCCACCCACTGGGCGGCCTCTCCCAGATTCCGAGACCCGCGCAGGAGAGGAGTATGAGGAAAAACCCACCCTATGGACCGGTATCAGGCTCCAGGTTTCCTGGAAGAGGCACAAGGAGTGCTTATCAACCCATGCAGTAAAGTCTGGGAGGGCCAGTTTTCCAGCAATCCCTGCGATGTTCCAGCTGAAAACCTTAAAGACTAGGTCCGTCACAGCTGGATGTTCGCTGGGCGCTTGAAAGCCCCTATCTATAGGGCTCCCCCTATATATCCGAGGAGAGCAGGGATCTTGTGGAATTATTATAGGGTCTCCCATTCCACTTGCAAGGTTTATTTGGGTGGGTGGTGCTTCTACTTGTTCTGCTCTGCTCGCTAATTCCAGTCAGCAGGGGCCAATTGCCCACATTTGTTTCTCCCTATCGCCTCCTACAACCCCGGCCCAGTTTTGGCCAGAATTAAGAGAACTTTCACTTCCTCCATTTGGGCTAACAAGGTGCCTAGGGTAAAAATATGAGAGGTCTACCAATTTAACCCCCGGGGCCCCCATGTTTTTAATAGGAGTACAAATGGATGGCACCACTCTGTAATCTTGGAAGTTTATAATTACACAGTCTCCCTCCAGCATTTTTTTCCCTTGCCCTACCCATCCCACTCTACGGACACTTAGGATAATGCCGTCCATACCCGGGGGGATTGGTTTATTTGCCTTCAGCCAGTGTATACACTTGTTCTTGAGTGATTGATGGTTTTCCAACTGACCATCCTTTAGGGGAGGCACATTAACCATGACTGCAACAAATGGTTGACAGTCTGGTGGGAGATTAATTGGGGGGATCCGTCGTGGGGGGATACTGGGGGCCTGTGGGGAGATTTTTGGGGCAGAACATTGTATTGCAGGCCTGGGGGCTTTCCTAGTCGTTGGCCCGCTGGGTTTACTACTACCTTCTAATTTTTGTTGGACTTCCTTATTACCATCAGTTGTCTGTTGCTGTTTTTGAGGAAGAGATTTAGGCTTATTTTTCTCAGGCTCTTTATTTGTTGGGAGTCCCTTGTGGCTTGGACCTGGTTTCAGATGGCGAGGAGATTTGGGAGTTGGGATTACTAGATTATTAGGAGCAGCTTTATTTTGGGTTGTTGGGGGCTTAGGGCCTTTCTGCGCTGGTAGATCATTCCCTTTAACACCCACATCCTTATTTACAGTCACTCTAGTTGCTTGTTTGATTGTTGTTTTGAGTGAGTGTAACCCATCCAGAGTTGACTGCTCTAGTTTGTCAATCCTCTCCCCTAGACCCTTCACTTGAGTTAGTAACGGTTTCAAGAGGGTATATACCTTCTCCAGAATATTTTCGACCGCTACTAAGTCAGCTCGCTTTGGGACCTTAGTTGTGTGAGGGCCCTTTGGAGAAATCAGTACATCCCCTTCTGTGTCGGTTTCATTCAGCATAGGGGCACCCCTTGTAATACTTGTGTTAGGTACAGGAGGCTTACTTACTCTTTGGTAGAGGGCGGCCTGTCTCACTAGCCTACCCTTCTTACGTTTGCGCGATTTTTTTCCTACGAGGGGAAACTCCTGCCTAGTATCAGGAGTCACGATAATAGGTAAAGCCCCAACTAGCTTTCCATCTGGTACAACTGTGGTAGGTGCAGGGGAATTTGGGGACTCGGGGTCTCTAATAACATCACTTAAGGAAATAGGTGGTAATGATACGGAACAGTTACTAGGGCCATCGTCTTCCATTGTTACTATAGGAAGAAGAACAGCCTGAGTTTCCAACCTATCTATATTTTGCTCAATACCAGTCAGATGGAGGGGTTCTGAAGGAGCACTGACCATACTAGGGGGGGTACCTGCTTGAACCCGGGTAATGGCTGGCGTGGGCGACTGGGCGTCTGCCCCCAATGATGAACGTCTTGCGGGGAGGTATACTTCAGATAGACGCCGCTCAGAGATGGCGATCTCCTTTTCAATCACCGCCGCTACCCTGGTAATGAAACGGTCCATTGACCCTATGACAGGGCTCGCGACATTAGATCCCCTTTCACCCTCACCCCTGAGAGGTTTACCAGAGCGTGTAGACATGGTTTGAGCAACAGAAGGGCAACAGGCACCAAGCGTGAGTCGTCGTGGTTGGTAAGAGGAAAGGGACGGGGCCCAGCCCAGCCTCTGTCAGCCCCTGACGGCCACAGACGGCCCGCCCTCTGCCCGGGCTCCGCCCGGCGCTGCCCGCGCGCGTCCCGCGACGCGGAGGGGTTGGCCCGCCTTTGTAGCGCCTCCGGGCGCGCTGGCTGCGGGAACCGGAGGTACACGCAAAGCCCACTGGGAGCTGTAGTCTCCAGCCGCCGTGAGTTGGTAATAGCGGCGAGACCTACAGCGTTCCTGGACCCAGGGGCAGAGGCTGCGTGTGGCGAGATGAGTGTCCAGGTAGGGTTCTCCAAGTAGCAAGCAAGCAAGAAAGAAAGCCTCCCGCTCCACCGAGGGGCTGGCCCGCCTTTGTAGCGCCTCCGGGCGCGCTCGCTGCGGGAACCGGAAGTACACGCAAAGCCCACTGGGAGCTGTAGTCTCCAGCCGCCGTGAGTTGGTAATAGCGGCGAGACCTACAGCGTTCCTGGACCCAGGGGCAGAGGCTGCGTGTGGCGAGATGAGTGTCCAGGTAGGGTTCTCCAAGTAGCAAGCAAGCAAGAAAGAAAGCCTCCCGCTCCACCGAGGGGCTGGCCCGCCTTTGTAGCGCCTCCGGGCGCGCTGGCTGCGGGAACCGGAAGTACACGCAAAGCCCACTGGGAGCTGTAGTCTCCAGCCGCCGTGAGTTGGTAATAGCGGCGAGACCTACAGCGTTCCTGGACCCAGGGGCAGAGGCTGCTTGTGGCGAGATGAGTGTCCAGGTAGGGTTCTCCAAGTAGCAAGCAAGCAAGAAAGAAAGCCTCCCGCTCCACCGAGGGGCTGGCCCGCCTTTGTAGCGCCTCCGGGCGCGCTGGCTGCGGGAACCGGAAGTACACGCAAAGCCCACTGGGAGCTGTAGTCTCCAGCCGCCGTGAGTTGGTAATAGCGGCGAGACCTACAGCGTTCCTGGACCCAGGGGCAGAGGCTGCGTGTGGCGAGATGAGTGTCCAGGTAGGGTTCTCCAAGTAGCAAGCAAGCAAGAAAGAAAGCCTCCCGCTCCACCGAGGGGCTGGCCCGCCTTTGTAGCGCCTCCGGGCGCGCTGGCTGCGGGAACCGGAAGTACACGCAAAGCCCACTGGGAGCTGTAGTCTCCAGCCGCCGTGAGTTGGTAATAGCGGCGAGACCTACAGCGTTCCTGGACCCAGGGGCAGAGGCTGCGTGTGGCGAGATGAGTGTCCAGGTAGGGTTCTCCAAGTAGCAAGCAAGCAAGAAAGAAAGCCTCCCGCTCCACCGAGGGGCTGGCCCGCCTTTGTAGCGCCTCCGGGCGCGCTGGCTGCGGGAACCGGAAGTACACGCAAAGCCCACTGGGAGCTGTAGTCTCCAGCCGCCGTGAGTTGGTAATAGCGGCGAGACCTACAGCGTTCCTGGACCCAGGGGCAGAGGCTGCGTGTGGCGAGATGAGTGTCCAGGTAGGGTTCTCCAAGTAGCAAGCAAGCAAGAAAGAAAGCCATTTAGAATTTGACGATCCATCACAAGATTTATCTTCTGGCAGAACATCTCCCAGGAGTAAACAATCAAATTTCTGATCTCCTCAGAAGAAGAACGCAGCAAATTCATGAGTGGGAACTTCACCCCCAAGTTTCCCTTCCGAACTTTCAACAATGGGGGGGTTCCACGAATAGAATTATTCACCACAACCGAAAATGCAAAATGTCCAAAATTCGGCTCCAGGTTCCCACACCTGCTCTCAAAGGACAATGCCCTATGGATGAACTGGTCAGGGATATCTGCCTACACTTTTCCGCCACTCCCGCTCAGTCAATGGGTGGTTCAGAAACTCAGGCAAACATCCCTCACACTAATTCTAGTAGCTACCACATGGGCCCATCTACCATGGAACACCACCCCGTTTTGTCACTAGTTCCACATCAAAAACCTGCAACTTACCTCTAGTCTCCTCACACAGAACCAAGGAGAAGTCAGACATCCCAATCCCCAAAAACTGAATTTAGCGATCTGGCTTCTGAAATCATAGAGTTTGGTTATTTAAATTTACCACCAGACTGTATGAATATTCTAAAAGAAGTAAGAAGGCCTACCACCAGAGCTTGCTATGCAGCCAAATGGAGAAGATTTGTTGTATATTGCAATAACAACAACATTAATCCTTTAGATGCTTCTATTCAAAACATTATTTGTTGCTTGTTAGTTACAGTGAACAGGACTGGCTTATATGTCTATTTGTTTGCACCTTGCAGCAGTAGCTCTGTACTTACAAAATGGGCAACATCTGTCACTATTCAGAGTTCCCATAATCAAGGCCTTCAAGAAAGGCTGAAAAAGAGTAATACCACCAAGGATTCCTGTGCCCCAGTGTGGAATCTCAACATTGTTCTTACAAGGCTCATGGGTCCACCTTTTGAACCATTGCACAAGTACCCTTAATAGTTCCCCTCATGGAAAGTTGCTTTCCTCATTGTTATCACATCACTGAGGAGAGTTGGTGAGCTACAGACATTAACTTTAGCAGAACCTACCTTTCAGCTTGTAGGGAAGGCTTAGTGCCACCGGGGTGTGATGGACCACAAGACACATTATTAGGGAGTACGTGACTTATTTTCTTTTTCTCTAAGATCAAAGTAGGTGAGGAAATCTCGGATTACTGGTAGGAAAGTTGCACAAGAATGGGAGACAGTGTCTCTTCTGGTTTCTTGGCTCCGGGACGGGGTAGGCTGGGGTCCTCCGGGGTTCTCTCTGTCTTGCTTGGACACACGTGACGGGCGGGGAAGGGAGGAAAGGAAACAAAAAGAACAGGTCGGGGTCAGTAACTGTGCTTGTGGGTTAGGACTTTGTTTGTGCTACCGTCACCTGTATCTACGTGTGGGAGGGGCTGTGAAGGTACTTACAAAGTGAATCACCACCACTCAAGTGCCCTCCCTCCCCACACCTCTCCACCACCCCCACCAGAGCGATCCCCCGAGGGGTACTCGCCTTAGGCCACGGCCCGTTTCCAGGACCATGGCGTCGGACCCGGGGCGTCTTCTCCTCCCTTCGGCCCACCGGGTTTTGTCACAGTAAAGAATACACTCTCCCGGCTCCTTCTTGTCTGCTTCTCTTCCCTCTCGCCTTCCTCAGCTCTGTTCTTGCTTTCATTCACTCCGCTGCTGTCCTCCATGTTCACTCCTCTCCGTCCTCCGACATCGCGCCCTGTCTCCTCCACCTCCGAGTCTTTTGTGCGATCTGCCGCTTCTGTCAGTGTCTCTTCTCCACGCGCCCGAGCCACAGCTAGACTGCTGCCTGCTTCCGGTATGGGTTGAATCGGCACAGCCTTCTCCCACTTCCGGTCCGCTCCAAAGTCGTCCTCCTCACACAGCTGCACAATGATCGGATAGTTCTCCGCACCAACTCTAAATTCCTTCCCAAAGTAGTTTCTGCTTTTCATATAAATCAATCGGTTGTTACCAGTTTTCTTTCCTCAACCTGATTCTGTGACACGCTTGATGTTAAAAGACCTTTACTGTACTATATAGATAGGACAAAAGACTTTCTCAAAACAACTGTTGCATTTGCTCCATCTCACAGGGGCAATCCTATATCTAAATCTGGTATTGCCGGATGGATTGTTAAATGCATTCAAACATGCTATGTTAAAGCCAAAATAACTTTAACCATATCCCCTGGAGCGCATCCCTCTCGCAAAATAGGGACTTCTGTGGCCTTTTTAGGTAACATTCCTTTAGCTGACATATGTAAAGCGGCTACATCGTCTACATCACACACATTTACTAAACACTATTGTGTGGATGTGTTAGCACGTCAACAAGCTAATGTAAACCAAGCAGTACTTAAAACACTGTTTCCGACAACTGCAACATCTACAGGTTAGCCACCACTTTGGGAGTATACTGCTTTGTAGTCCATGCAAAGCAAGTGTATCCACAGCACACATGCCTCAAACAGATAATGTTACTTACCAAGTAAGAATCTGTTCCTGGCATGTAGAGCTGTAGATTCAATGCACCTGTAGTTGTTGTAGTTCTTCATTATACGCTTATACGCACGGACATCATTATACTACACTTACTTACTCTATTCTCACCCGCTTGCGGCAAACCAATCTA
Source organism: Lissotriton helveticus (assembly GCF_964261635.1). NCBI lineage: Eukaryota > Metazoa > Chordata > Amphibia > Caudata > Salamandridae > Lissotriton > Lissotriton helveticus. The sequence continues at coordinate 1,938,045,904 of NC_136057.1, read as the reverse complement.
ACAATGGAGTCTGACCATGCGCACTATCACCGAAAGGAGGAGTCGGAAAGACTTTTCCGAAGAAAAACAACTTGCAAACATCCAAACCCAACACTAGATGGCAGGAGTATGCAAAGCATATGAATTTACAGCACTACATGCCAAAAACTGATGCTTACTGGGTAAGTAACATTGGGTGCCCTGACATACGGTGCTAACTACATGCCAGGTTGATATGCAATGACAGGCACAAAGCAGGGACACTTTGGGTTCCCTGACATATCATGGTGCTAACTACATGCTAGTTTGATACGCAATGACAGGCACAAAGCAGGGACACTTATCAATATTTCGCGCAAAATAAATGGAGATTCTATGTGACACTTTTGGTGAAAGAAGGCATGCTAGCATCAAACCAAGTGATCGTGGTAAGTGCAAATATCAGCAGACCTTCCCACCATCACTCCAGCCTCTGTCCTTCTATCTCTTCCTGGATTAGCTTCAGAGGTAAACTTCTCGTTTGCTGACCTGTTCAAGCAGTTGCTGAGGTTTTAAAGATGCCACTTCCATCTGTTGCTGTGTCCAGCGACCCTTTGTTAGACATTTTGCACCACAGTCAGTCCGAACTAGCATGTAGTTAGCACCATGATATGTCAGGGAACCCAAAGTGTCCCTGCTTTTTAATATCTACGTATCGGACTTAGCGAGAGTAATAAAAACTTACGGAATAGCCCTTACCACGTACGCCGATGACACGCAACTGGTGCTATCGGTGCACAACAATGGAGCCAGTGTCGCATCCAACTTTCAGGAAGGTATGAAGGCAATAAGCTCCTGGATGTCATCAAACTGCCTCAAACTTAACTCCGATAAAACGGAGGTGATGACATTCGGGAGCTTGCAGCCAGCATGGTCCCCACAGTGGTGGCCACCTGAGTTGGGCTCCCCCCCCCCAACCAGTGGTAAAAGTCCGGAACCTAGGAGTCATCTTCGACAATAAGCTGACTTTTCACCATCATGCTAACGCTGTCGTATCTTCCGCCTTTTTTACCCTCAAAAAAATCAAAAAGCTTCTGCCATATCTACCTCAATCAGCCGGCAAAACCCTCATCAGCTCTCTAGTCTTTTCAAGAACAGACTACTGCAACTCACTCCTTCTGAATGCGCAGGAAGGGGTTCTCAACAAGTTGCAGACCGTGCAAAACGCGGCGGCTAGAACCTTACTCTCCATTCCTAAATTCAATCCCACTTCCCACCACATCAAAAGGCTCCACTGGCTTCCAATCAGGAGCAGAATCAAATTTAAGGCCCTATGTATAGCTTATAAAACCTTAAACCATCCAGGGCCCCAGTATCTAAAAGAAGCTCTTCATCCAGTGGAACAACGCAGGACGTTACGATCTTCCACAGCCCTCTTGCTGAATGTACCTCGTACAAGAAAGGCCACCTGGGGAGATAGATGTTTCACCACTGCTACAGCTAAGCTATGGAACACTCTCCCACTCCATATCAAATCTGCACCTACGCTTCTTAAATTTCGAAAAAGCCTTAAAACATGGCTTTTCTCTACCTCCTAACCCTTTGTCTTCAGTAGTGAGCTCAGAGTTCTGTAGCGCCGAGACACCCGTATGGGTAATTGCTTGCGCTTTAAAAATTGCAAAAATAAAATAAATAAATAAAAATAAATGAAGAAGAGCCAGCGCTTCCTTATTGCGCAGCTTTATCTGACACCTTGTTAGAGGCCTCGGCCAAACCCAATAGGGGCCTTCTTATTGAACGTTCCATTTCTCATAGACATCGTCTGGCCTTTGATAACCCGGCCTCTCCTACTCTTCAAAACTTTGTCGTTCAGACTGCTTTGGCTGCACAAAATATTGGTTCGGTTCCACCTATCCCTCCAGATAAAAATGCTAAACGACTCGATACTTGCGGTAGGCACATTTTTGCCTCCACCAGTTTGGCTTTGAGTTTCAACCAATACTTCTTGTGTACTCGCTCGTTTCAGCTATGCTTTGTGGGATTCATTGGCATCTATATTACCATCCATTCCGGAGGAAAGTTGTGCCGCTCTTGCACCCTTAATACGTGATGGGCAGCAGGTGGCCAAGCTTCTTAGACTTTGTGGTATGGATACCACTGATTCAATCGCTAGAGCTATAGCCTCCTGTGTAGTGCTCTGTTGCCGTGCTGTTTGGCATACCCTTTGGTGGTACTTATCTGTTTGGGGCGCAGGTTGATTCACCTCTGCAGCGGTTTCGCAACGGTAGAGGTGGTGCGGAGCCTTAGTTCTGTCTTTATTTCTGTCTAGCTCTTTCTCTCCCCGTTACTAGGTGGTGTGGGGAAGTTGGTCTTTGATTTCTTACAAACTATGATACATTTTTGCTAGTGTCTTTACTGTTGTTCACTTAGTGGCACACCCAAGTGTTATGTTACAGTTTTCTACAGGTATTATTGTTTAACACTGTCAAAGACAGGTTGTTTCTTTTGTGAACCCTACTGGGGTTAAGTGCCTATTGTATGCGTTGTTGTTCTCTGAGGATGAGCTCCATGTTCAAGAGATCTTTTTTCATATGGTAAGAGAGATTACCTATGTACCTGCTCCTAAACTTCTTATTACCCCTAGGGAATGGATATATATATATATATATATATATATCGCAGGTAATATAAAATAAATAAGCCTCCTAGGAAAATATGTGACTTTTATATTTCCAAAGATGTTTTACACTTGCACATAACGTTTTATACTGAGACTGTGAGTGTTTTAAAACGCTATAAGCATCATTTATACGACCTTTGCAGCTTGGACTAACTTATTGCTATACAAATGCATTGTGGGAGTTGCATGCTTTTGCATATCAGCATGCAAGGTCGTGTCAATATGGATTTAAGACTTTCCAACCAAGTGCTCTTAGATGTGACTCACCTGTGAAAAAGGCTACATAGGACAGCCGAAACGCGTCAGGAAAGGAATGCTGCCAGTTTGTTTGAAATAAATGCCGGTGTTCTGCAGATTTGGGCTTCCTGTAACTTATCAACGCAGGGGATATCCTTTGGGCATCTTTCATTGCCTTTGGGTGTTGAATTCCCCTTTGAATCAAGAGAGACCATGTCTCTTCTTTGCAGTCTATGCAGTGGCCTCGCTAATAGTTCTACAAGGGTTTTCTTTGTTAATTGTATCCTGCATTTATTTAGCAGGAGGACTCTCTATGCAACCAAAGAATCTCCCTTTTTGGTGAAGTTTTGCGTACACGTGGCCTAGGTGTTACTACGTTATTTTCTGATAGTTTCTTATGTCACATAATGGTTTCATCCCTTTTGGGTGACTTCTTTGTTTATTCCTACTAGTTTTTGCAACGTTGTCATCCATCTTCTTGGGCTTGGATGTTCTTTTGAATTGGCTACTTCATATGGGAATTTCCATGCAAATCGCTTTTATCGTGCTCCTTATGGTGTTTGATATTCCACCTTTAGGGCCTAATTGTACGACTATGTACCCCAATCTATTATGGTTTGCACTTCTTTATGGACGATGCGCTTTTACCCTGTATACCAGGATATACTAAGGACTGTCGAATTAATGCCCTTCTACTTGCTCTGTTTTAGAGGTTTTCTACTTCTATATGACATTTTCTCCCCTAATTAGCCAATTTAGCTCTTGTTTAGCTTGTATTTTATCTGTAGGTTGTCTTTTCGTTGTTTGGTTTTTGTTCCTGTGGGGATACTGACCACTTATTGCAGTCGAGTAGGGGAGGTTGCTAGGTGGAGTGCATGTTTTGCATGTGACTGCCAGGTTCAGTCTCTGGCATTTCCATTCATTAAATATTTTGGCTTTTCCTCTAATTCTCAGTCAGCTTATGCTCCGTCTGACTTGTCTTGTTGTTATGTAAACCGAATTGATATCTTTTTCTGAGATTTCCAACATTGAATTTTCCCTCCATTGTCCTTTTTAGGCCAAGTGATAGCCCTATTTTCTTGCTTTCTTTTTCCTGTGATTTTCTTCAAGATTATAGTCTTTCCAGCCTCAATAACAGCTTCTTGACTGGCATTGTTTTTAATGCTTACCATCCATTTTTTTTGTTAAGGGATGTTTTCTCTCTTTCTCTTTACCAATTATTTTGGAAAACTGCTCCGGAGTATTCCGTTCAATGCTACTTGGTCTCTTTGGACATCAACATGGTGGGGACTTTGGTCTGTAATTGAGATGTTTATAATACATGACTGTAGGTATATAGATTTATCGATATAAAAGTGCTATATACATATGTACATTTTTATGTGTGTCTTTGTATCTTTTTTGACACATGTTTATGATTGTCAATCTTGTATACAATTGCAATGTGAGAGCGAGTTTGAGTTTATCTTGTGTAAATGCACGCTCTCTCTCTTTTGAGGCAGTGCTTCCTCCATTTGGCATTGTGTATGCACTTGCTCTAAATTTTCTTTTTTTGGAGTCCACATTTAGTGGTCTTCCCTCTACCTTTGAGTGTTTTTTTCTAGGACAAGAGTTCCATCTTACTCCGTCCTTGTTCCTGAGTGGTGTTCCCGAATTTCTGGTGCATACATTAATCCATGCTTCTGCGTGGATGTGTTCTGGGTCTCCTTTCTCTGTTTTCCCAGAATAGGTTTCCCTTGAACGCGATTCTGCTGGCAAAAAGGGATATAGCTTGGTGACATTGGCTTTTTCTGCTAGGATTCAAGGTTCCAGCTGTCAATAGGTCATCTGTGAGAAAGTGCCTCTTTTGCATGGTTAACCCACACTTTTTGCCTGATTTTGATGAGGTTCCAAATGTAGTGCACTGAGTTCCTGCCAACCAGATCCCCTGTGCCAGTGTGCTTTCCCTAAAAACAAATCCCTAATTGGCCCTTTTGCCCTTTGTAAATCCCTAGTAAATGATACTCTGAGTACCAAGGGCCTGGGAGCTGAAGAGTGTCTCCTGGAACCCCCTTACTGGGATCATGCCATTGGCCTTGCTGCTTGCATGCCCCTGTGAGGGAGCAAACGACAAAGTCGACATGGCACCCTGCCTGGGTGCCATGCCAACTAGCACTGCCTGAAGGCATAGGTACGTCACCCCTCTAGCAGGCCTCACAGCCCTAAGGCAGGGTGCACTATACCACAGGTTGAGGGCATATCTTCATGAGCAGATATGCCCCCATAATATTGAGGTCCATTTCCTAATATTGTAAGTGCCAGTGAAGCCATTGAGAGTACATGGGATGGAAACTCAACAACTAGATTTCCACAGCACCATGTTGGCTTCACTGAACATAGGAGTGTTTGATAACGTACTACTACTTTCATTAAATCCACACTGATGCCAGTGTTGGATTTATTGTGCCATGTACTCAGAGGGCACTTCAGAGAGGCCGACTGAAAATGTGCCAACCCTAGTGTGGTCTCTAACCATCTGTAGGAAGCAAGCAACCACCAGACATGTTTCCGGACCCCTGGGTAGAGAGCCCCTGCTCTCTGGGACCAGAAACAATGCACATCCTGTGCAGAAGGGTCATGCCTCCTCCCCCAGGATGGGCCGGTGCTCGAAGAGGGGAGCTTCAAAGGCCTGCTGCCTTTCTAATACGACCCCCAGCATCTGCTGCTAGCAGCAGATGGAGACCCTGGTTTAAATCCCACCTTTGGGTTGGAAAACCAGCTGGGAAAATTCAAAAGACTAGGTGGTGTGCCCACCTCTGCCAACCCCACCCCTAAGGTAGAGGAGACGAGGTGAAGCATGACTTTCAGTCCCCACCATCTTGAAGATGGGGAGACCCCTCCAATCAGAGCTAGGTCTGTGCCTCCTCTCCACCTGAGGATGGCATAATAGAGGGAGTAGTCATCCCAGGTAAGGTGCCCATTGGCCATACCTGCTACTCCCCTAAAACACCTCCTAAATGTAGTGTTTAGGTGGCTCCCCAGATCTAGAAACTAGATCTACAACGAACTAAGAAGAAAGAAGGCGACCCTTCAGAGAAGATTGAAGGCAACGACTGCCTTGGCCCCAGCTCACTGGCCTTTCTCCAGCTTCTGCGAACCTGCGACCTGTCTTGCAGCCAGCGACCTCTGAAACCCCTGGGAGGACTGCTCTATTTGAAAAAAACTCCAATCTCCAGCTGACCTGTCCTGAAGAAACTTACTTCAAGGATCCAGGATCCAGGCGGATCCGCGTCTCCTGCCCACTCTGCACCCGACGTCCATGACTCGAATCTGAGTGGCTCACCTCTGCAGTGAAGACTCCCCAGTGGTCCAGCATTGGCTGACCTCGTCCTGATCTCCACATTGGTGCCTACAATGTGAAAACAGAGGCTCCCACTGACCGCAACCAGCTCTGGTAAGTAGACTCCGACATCAAAAGGCACCCTGCACTCAAAGCCCCTGGGCCTTGGTGAGCTGAACCAATGGTGCCCCTATGACCCCCCTACATCCCAACTTACCTCTGCTGTCGTTGGTCTTTCTCTTGTAACCACTGGTGGGATGCCTACAACTTCTGCCGTAAGAAGAATCCCCATTGAAAAGCATTGAGAGCCTGATGTTGAAATTGCACCCTGCACCCGGCTGCCCCTGTGCCGCTGGTGGTGTATGCTGGATGCTACTTTGTAGCCCTAACTTTGCTTAACCTAACCGCCAAAACATGGCACCTACAAGCAGTGTGGCATGCCTGTCTCTGTTGGAGAGCATTGGGCTGAACTCTGATTTTGACCTCTGCACCTGCAGCCTTGTGCTGCTGGTACTGCAGTTCTGGTACTCACCTGACCCCTGTCCCTTGCTGACTTTTGTCTCCGAAGCCTGGGATTGTAAGTGCAGCACTTAACTCTTTAACCACAATATTGTTTTTCCCATAGGATAACATTGGACTGTGTTAAAAAGTGTTTAAGTATTGATTTTTCAAACTGAAAAGTATGTTTAATTAAAACCGTACTTACCTTATTACAAAGACCTTGGTCTTAAAATAAAATACAAAGGAGATCTTTCTAAAATTGGTCTGGGTCTCCTTCTTGAGTCATGTGTCCATTATTGATCACTGTTGTGCAACAAATATCTTGCACTCCTCTGTGTTAGGCCTAAGGCTGCTTGCCCACACTACCACTAATAGAGTACTTTGGGTTTTACATTGAGCCCTGTACACTTTTGGGGAACCCCTGGACTCTGTGCACGGTATTACCACCTAGTGGCAATATCATACACAGAGCCAGCTTCCTACATCACCACATTTGGAATTATAGAATGTTTATTATAACTTTCACCAAGGCCCTCTGACACAATGTTGTGTCATTCTCAATAGAAGGGGGACCACTCGTCAATTGCAGGCAGGTAGGCGGGGAAAAGCAATAAACAAGAAAGAACAGGAGTAACCTGCCTATAAAGGAATAATCTAGGCCTAAAAATAGGTCCCTATAAATTTCTATCAACCCCTGAACCACTCAAACGCATCTCAAAACATAATTACAAAAGTATAAAAAGTTTTTTTATTCATTTCATGGAAAAGCAAGCTTTCTCAATACATAGTGATTGCATATGTAATTACATCAAATACTGAATTTCTCATCATTTCTTATAATTTCATATATAAATAACTCAATCACATCATCGCAACACCCACATGCCTACTGATGCACAGATGTGCTGCTGTTGAAAAATATCTGGATCCGGTATGGCGCCTGGAGAGAATTGAAGAGTTAAGGGATCTGCGACCAGACGGTCTCTACCAGATAATGTGTTACCTAGCCTAGACCAGCACATGCTGCTCAGGGAGGAAGTGGATTCTTCCTTTACCAAGAATTGCATCAAAATCCGTACCTCCACAACAGTGAGGACTGGAATGTACTTGCTGTATTTCTTAATCCCCCAAAAGAATAGGACCATGTGCCCTCTCCCCGACATTGTGCTTCTCAACCACTACTTCCTGCCGGAACACTTCAGAATGACAAGTCTTTAGGATGTCATCCCTCACCACATGACAATCCTCAATCAGGAAGGCACCTACTCTCATCTCCATTCATCCAGTGCATACCTGCTGCCTAAAGTTTGGAGTAAGTAGCCAACACTTATCAATTCAAGGTGCACTAAGTGCTAGCAGTGGTTGTAGTGCAGTGCAGTGCGTTCCATGTGTTTCCTTATCAGGAATGATTGGCTGATCAAGCAAGGCAGCCAACTGCAAATCCTATTTATTTATTTATTCAGAGTTTTATATAGCGCGAACAAGATCTTTACAGATATCAGAGCGCTTCACAGAAACAAGGGGTGAGGATAGCAGGAGGGTGACGCAACATAATATTGGGTGCAGTATAAAATTCAATAACATGATCGGATAGCCGATAAAATATCAATAAACAATCAGGTAAGCGATAATATAAGACGATACTGAGTCTTTGATCCAACTACAATAAAAATCAGTAGACAACACACTCAGACTGCAGTGTCGCTACTCCACAGTTTAGGCTTCCCAGAGAACACCAAAAAGTCCCATCTCCCTGGGAACAACGTTTAACCTAATCACAGGAAACGTTTACCCAAACCGAGAGAGGGTGATGGCATTTTAAATGTTGCTGCTTCTTTTTCAGACAACTTGCCCATTACTTGTAGGGATAGCAATGTAACTGATGTCCTTATGCATAGCCGTAGCACTGCATGCACAAAGAAGCAACCTTAAAAGCAGTGACTGGTCAGGCAGTGGTTACAAGCGATATGTCAATAGGAAGAGCTAATGTTGGTAGGAGCCAAAAGTCAGTACAGAGTAGCATGGAGGAACAACAAGAATTTGTCATAAGGCATGTCTTTGCTGGAGCCTCAACTGAATATGAACATTGCCACAGATGCCTTGCTCAGGGGAAGGTGAGAACACCTGGACAACATGACTGCTCAGGGCACTTGAACGCAAGAACAAAGGCGTTACCATATCAACTTCCTCAAGCTGACAGCAGTATAGGACATTTTACAGATTCATTCAGAGCAAAACTTGGAGGAACTTGCTCACCTCCGCTGTCAGCCTTAGCAAAAAAGATTTGGCACTGGCCCATTCGCAGACAGCTACATCTTGCGGAGCATCTGCTGGAGGTGGATAACAATTGGGTAGCCGTATTAAGCAGGACACAGTAACAAGTACACAACTAGGAAATGAACCCCTAACTCTTCCAATGGTGATGCACGTGGTGATGCACTTCCACCATTGAATTGTACACCACCATAGAGAACCCCCAAAAGTGCCCAAGCTTCATATCCAGTTACCCACATCTCACACGAATTTTACTTTACTTCCTCACTAAGAACACACAGCCAATGAAAACGTATTTATTTATTTATTTCAAAGGTTTTATATAGCGCTACTGGACCCAAGAGTATCAGAGCGCTTTACAAGGATGGTGAACATAATGAGATAAAATTAACAATTAAGTGAAAAAGAGTTACAGTATTATAATGCATTCAACAGGGATAAGGGGCAAAGAAACCGAGAGATAAAATTAAGTGGAAAGTGAATATTAAAAGTTAGGAGAGAGAGGGGAGTGAAGAGAGGGGGAGTGAGAAAATGAAGGGCTTGAGAGGGGGTGGGAAGAGGAGCAGACAAGGGGAAGAGAAAGGAGTGAACATGGTCATAGTCAGTAACATTAGATACCCCAGTATTTGTTGAGAAGAAGTACTTTGAGTTCCTTTTTGAAGAGAGGGTAAGAGGGGTTGCAGCGAAGATCCTTAGGGAGAGAGTTCCAAATTGTTGGAGCGTTACCAGAGAACGCACAGGATTGGGCCTTTTGACAATTGAGTCTGGGTGGGATCAAGACAAGGGAGTTTGTGCTCCTCAGGGACCTGGAGCAACCAGCTTTGTGTAGTTTTGTTGTAAGGTAAGAAGGGGTGTTTTGGTGGAGAGCTTTGTGAGTGATGCAGGCAATCTTGTAGGTGGATCTTCCTTCTATTGGGAGCCAATTGAGATTTTTGTGGACAGGTGAGATGTGATCAAATTTTTTACAATCAGAGATGAGTCTCGCCGCTAGATTGAGGACAGATTTAATCGGTGAAGATGGATTTTAGGGGTGCCAGCCAAAGTGGCGTTGCCATAGTCAATCCTGGAAAGGACAAGCGATTGGACAACAAGTTTGAAATCGAGTGCTAGAATAAATGGTTTAAGTTTCTTGAGGTGGAGAAGGGTGAAAAGCGCACTTTTGGATGCATTTTTAATGTGGGGGGATGAGATTTAGATTCTGGTCGATACTGATGCCTAGGGATTTGACAGAATTAGTGGTGGAGAGTGGGCAGTTAAGAGCTTTGATGTCCTTTATCCAGAGTTGAATGGGAAGGGAGTTGTTTTTGGGGGAGAAAAGGATGATTTCCGTTTTATTTGGGTTCAGTTTGAGATGGTTCCGATGGAACCAGGTTTGAATTCTGGTCAAGGTCTCATTGAGGTGGAGAATGTCTTTGTGGGATTTGATCTTGTAATATAATTGGGTGTCATCGGCATAGAGGTGGTAATTGATATTAGCTTGTTTGAGGATGAGGGTGAGTGGTTCCATGAACAGATTGAATAGGGTTGGGGAGAGGATGGATCCTTGAGGGACGCCGAGTGAGACAGGTTGAGGTTTAGAGAGAAAGTGGCTGAGCTTGATTTGCTGTGATCTCTTTTGAAGGAATGAGGAGAACCATTTGAATACATTGCCATCTAATCCGAACCGGTCTTTGAGAGTTTTGAGAAGGGTGGGGTGGTGGACGGTATCAAATGCAGCTGAGAGGTCGAGGAGGATTAATAATGAGGATTCCCCTTTGTCAAGGGAGCGATGAATGTCATCAGTGATAGCAGTTTCTGTACTGCATCCCTTTCTAAAACCGGATTGAAAAACATCAAGGAGGTTGAAGGAGGCAATATGTTTTTCTAATTGTTTAGGACACATTTCTCAAGGGCTTTAGAGAGGAATGGAAGGTTAGAGATAGGGCGAAGGTTATTAAGGTCATTGGGGTCAGCAGTGGTGTTTTCACTTCAGTGCAAGAATCGTCTTCTATTCCCTCCTGCACCATTAAGAGGCAGGCGCTTAGCATACACATCAATTTGACTACATTTAGCAACAATCACTGTGACCACTGTTCCCAAGAAGCCACGCGCATGCGCGCGCGCCCACCGAGGTACACCCGAGCGCGCAGTTCTGTGTGTGTGGCGCGCACACACACACATCCCCCGAGACCATTCGCGCCGAGAAAAAAACCGGGCATTTCCAAGTTGCATTGAAGAGCCATTTAGCAAGTTCTCAGAGCACTTGCTAAATTTCCTTTGTTTTCTCCTGCCGGTCTCATTGTGTACTCTTGTTTAAGTCTTGGTGTTAATTGCAGAGCTGCGATTAACACGATTGCTTTAAACAAAAGCATGCAATCTGCCCACAGCCGCACTCCAGAAAACGATAGGAATGCAGCACCAAACACAGCGTGCGCTTTTAGAATCACCTATTAAGAGAAGAAATGCAACAAGTCTACAAACACAGCGCACGATGTTTTTGTAGATTTGTTGCATTTCTTCTCTTAATAGAGCCGGGCTGCAGGGTGATTGTGTGCCCTTTTTAAAGTTTCCATGTCAATTGCAGCTCATGACAGGGCGCTGCCATTAACATGAAAGCATTAACAAAGGCACACAAAATATTTTGGCAGTCAGTATTCCCGCACACCAACAACCATTCAGTTCTACTTCCCACTGGTGCTGCTCACACACCAACATCTGTTGCCCGGATAGCATTAACAAATGAGGCTTCATAATGTCAGAGTGCATCTCCCATTTATTATTCATGTAGCTTTCCTTTTAAGGTGTGTGTAAAGTTATTCTACATGTATTGACGGAAGGTGATTCACCAACTAAAATTGTGAACGAATAAGAATATTTTGCACTTTTTTAGGCACCTCTTTGCCCCTGTCCCCCCCACACTCAGATACTGAACCCTGTATACTTGGTTGTCAATCCTGTGTGATAGTCAACTGTGCAAACAAGTGACTGTCCACCTGAGCCAGCTGAGAGCGTCTTTAAAGAGGGGCCAGCTGCGGATCATTGGGCTTCTGGTAGTGTGCGAGGATGATTGCAGATGGTGCTCCTCGAAATGCAGCACTGGAGTGCAGGCCGTTTTCAGTGTGTGCTCTCCTCTGAGAAGGTGGCTGCGCAGCATGGCTCTGTGGTTCATGCGATGGGCATGGCTGCTGTAGGCGTGCATACTACCAGGATAAAATAATGTGCTCTGGGGTCAGTGACACGTAAAGAAACCGTGTTCTAAAATGTGCAAAGAAAAGCATGCTAAAAATGTATATCCACCCAGAACGGCCCAGCCATGCAAATTGTTCAATTCATTCAAATTACACTAATCTGATATGTAATTTGAACTGAAACATATTTAAATAACCGGTCAGGCCCGCACTTCTATGTCTCTCCATGATGGTTTTAAGACTGCAGCCATAAATCCTACCTGGGATGGAAGTGTTGTTCTATTCAGGGATGATATCAGCTGCATGTTAGTTAGCACACACGTTTGCATCTAATAAGTGGTTGAGAACGCGGAATTTGTAGTTTGTAGATGCCATACAGATACTAACTCTGAGCTGCCTTCTGGTCTAACGTCCTCTGGGGGAATGCTGCTATAGACTTGATTTCGTTTTATGTGCGGATGACTCGAAACCCTGCACAGAGGCATTGTCCCAGTCACAGATCGGGTGGCCCCAGTGGAGAATAACGATGGGAAGCCGGCTGTTCGTGGTGCTTGTAAGTATGACCTAACAGGGTCCGACCTATGCACACGTGACGGCAGCTTGCTGACTTTTAGTCAGTAACATTAACACTGAGCAGCCCATGCTGGCTATATGTCTAAGAGGCTAGGGTAAAAGCAAATAGAGAGTGGAAACAGTGCGTCAGACCTGCTTCTCTCAACCCGCAAGCACAACAACCACTCAGCACTGCGCAATTCTGAAAATAATGTTAGCTCTTCCAGTGGCTGCTGTTAGAACTCCGTCATGGTGTGAAGTACAATCTGCTTAACAGCACAGAGCAGCACTGACCCCATCATGGTGTGAAAGTACAACCTGGTCGACAGCACAGAGCAGCAGGCACCGATGGGTCTGGCAATGACGAGAGGTGCTCCTGTCTGCTCAGCCTTAGTGACTGCTTCAGGTCACCAATCAAGCACTGCAGTGAATGTTATTGTTTATAACACCCCTCACAATATTAATGTTGTGACTATTAATGACTGAAAGTCAACAAACTGCTCAGTCATGTGTGCATGGGTTGGGGGCTCAGTTCATAGTGTGCTAAGAGACCACATCCACGTGTTATGTGCAAGAACCTTAAAGGCTGAGCGCGGATTGAGTAGAGCCTGCCCAGTCACTGAGTCACTGTCAGCTGAGAGCGGAATGCAGCCTGAGGAGAGCAGCGAGCTAAGGCTCAGGCTGACATTGTAAATTAAAATTACATCTATTTTCAAGAACAGAAGCTGGTGGCATTACAGACCTCACTGTGAGCCGTCGGCCATGATGACGAGCCTCCACCAGCCATCTCTGGTCGCAGGGCATCATGAGGGAGGTGCAGGCAGCTACCGGCCGCAGAACTCCTTAGAAACAACTGCACCCGATGCCCAGTCCGCGCACCATGCATCCCGGCCTGGCCTGCCCCCTAGTACTTGTCATCTCTGCCAAGGATCAATGTTGCAGTCAACTGACGAGAATGCCTGCGCGGTGCGGCAGCCACGAGCGTAGCTCTGAGCTCAGCCTGGAAACGCAACTGCACTCAGGCATGTATTTCATGTATACTTAGTATAAATGTAACACCAGGAGGGCAAAGCAGTGCACTGCACAGTGTAGTCCCATACAATCTGTGGCTGCCAGAGCAGCACGCGGTCTGTCATACTTTGCTCAGAGAGTGCAATAACAGCGCTCCCGCTTCCAGCTTGTCAGCAACTTCACAGCACCATAAATGCGTGACTTTTTATTTTAGTGCAGTGATGCGGTTCAACACACAAAAATGCATTAGTCCCACGCCGGATACGTGATCCTTGGCAGGGCTGCACAATCACCCCACAGCTGCGCTCTATTAAGAGAAGATATGCAGCAAGCCTACAAAACGCGGCATGTGCTTTCAGATGAAATAAGCTTAAAAGTGGAAGCACAAACAATTTGTCTCTGAGCTATGCAGCTCTGTAATCAGCACTTCTCCTCCCTTTTTCCACAAGAGCAGTTCAAGCATGAATGGCAAAATATCCTAATTTGCAAATGTTTTCTATATAATTTTAGTTCTGCAATATATACTGCATAATGCACCATCTGCTGCATAATTTGACGCTTTTAGCAAATAAATTGTTTGTAGCTCAAACTGATTGTTACTAAAAAAAATGTGACTTGTGCTTCTACAAAGTGGACGGCCCTTTGCAAAGGTTGACTGATCACCTTTGGCACTGCTGGATTTGTATGTTAGACTGGTATTAATAAAGCCATTCTTTTTCCAGAGACTGTTAGCATGAGAAAAATGTACAAATAATAAAGTATCAGAAAATATACTGCATTACGCTGCAGTCTTTTTTGGACTTCATAATTTAGTCAACACTGCAGTAGAATTTCGTCCTCCATTGCTGCATAATTTCAGTGGTCCCAAAGCAGGCAGCACATGTTAAAAGTGCTTGTGCATGAAGGATCGAGACTGAAGTTTGTGAACTTAGTTTGGTGTGCTTGTAAATCCTGCATTGCCGACCCCTGGTGGGTTACAGCTACTACTGCTGAAACCAGGCCAACGGAGGGACCAATGGGTGAGGTGGCCTGGCCTCAAGGGCAGGGCCAGCTTTAGCGCTGGTGGAGCCCTGTGCGACAATGTTTGTTGGTGCCCCCCCAATGACTCCCTCCGCCACGGATTCCCTCACTACCACCCTTTAACAGTACCCCTCAAGTCTCCATAACTACACTCTTGCTCAGATGAATTTAACTTGATTTACAGCACCACTGATACCAGTGTAGGGTGTCAGAGCACTTTACATCACACTCATTACACAGAGACAATTAATCATATGTGTGGAAATCTCTGTATAGGAAATATTACATAAGACAAAGGACTACAAGGTGTAGAAGTCACATGACATCCATACTAGTAGGCAATATAGTTTAATAGTGATTGGTCTGGAGAAACACACTGAATTTAGAACGTAAACTCTGAATTTAGAACTAAATACCATGCTTGGGGGTTCTCTTTAATAACCAGAATTGATTTCTATTCAAATTGACCCTTTTTGCAACATTAGGATAATCAGGCTGGGGAAAAACATGCAGCTCTTAGAGGACAGCTCACTGTTTTCTGTTAGGATTTTGACTTATAAACTGCAAGTACCAAAAGGATCTCACTGACAAAAGCAGTAACCCACTGACCCATTTACATTATGTCCACTTTGTGATCTGGATGGTACATGTACGTTGCAGCAGGCAAATTAGACCTTTGCACTACCTTTCCATGAGTCAAAACCGCCACACAAAACTCATCTGTTCCTAATGTGCACTTATTATGGTTACCACTTAGTATATATCTTAGCAGAACTGGTAGTGGCAAACTAAATATTTTATCTAACTTCTGAGAATTTTTGTCCCCCATGAAATTTTATCTGTCTTCCTTTTATACCTTAGTTATTTCAATGGATGTGTTAAGATGTATATTGTTAAATATATGAATTGTACCAGAGGCAACTTGTTATTATTCTCAATATGGATGACTTATGTTAGACATTTTTAGCGTGCTGGTGCTGCCGCATTGGCAATATGTCTCAAGTGCAATATTGTCAGAGGGGGGTTAGAATGCATGACTAAATGCATTTCAATGCGGTGAATTGGACACTAGCATTAAAATGCATTAATCGAAAGCCTCACGCGGCCCTACCGTAACCCAGCCTTGAAACTGCAAAAAGTAAAATTATAATAACTATGTTATTATAGTTTTATTTTTCCTGGTCAAAGAGAGCATTTGTTTTCATGTTAATCGCAACGTCCGTCATGAGCTGAAATTAACATGAAAACTTGAACAAATGCGCACAATCACCTGCAGCCAAGCTCTATTAAGAAAAGAAATGCAGCAATATAGCTGCCAAGGTTTCAAATTGCTATGAGGTACAGTTTCAAGTCTGCCTTAACACCGTTCACGTGTATTTGAGGAAATGCAAAGTTTTTGCACTTTTTGGGGCAAAAGTTTGGAGTGATATTTGGCACTGCACCTACACACGCGCTCTGGTAACTGGCGCACATAGCCTTGGTTGCAGCGCACATAGACCTTACACTGCCGCACACAGAGGAAAAAAATTAGAGGGAACATTGACTGTGACTATGCAAAACAGAGACCATGCGTCTCACTTCAAAATTCCTGGAAGGTTTAAAGCGCGTAATGACCCTAAGGGTGGCATTGGTCCCTATGTGGAATCTAAACAGGGTACTTACACAGCTTATTGGACTGCCATTTTATCCACTTCTCTCTTGCTCAGTGTAATACCTGTTGTGAAAAGTGGATCATTTAGGTGTGTCAGCGAACTGCAGGCTCTGGCCATGGAGAAATCTTTCATTCAAGTTCACAGTGTTAGTCATTCTTTGAGCTAATCTGTTTCCCTCCCAAGGCAGATCCCCCTTTCCATATCAACCTAACTATTGAATTACCACATTTCTTCAACCACCAGCATCAGTAGCCAAAACAGCACTGCACACATTAGATGTTAAGCAGGCTTATGTTTTACATTGGCAGAACAGAGTCTGTCAATAAGACAAAACAGCTCTTCATCAAGTTCGTCAACCCCCATGGAGTACCGTGCTTAAAGATATAAACTATTGCATAGACTGTGGCCCAAGAGGCAGTCACATGTCCCGGGAACCATCCCAAAGGGTAAACACATTGTTAATATCCTATGTTTATCATGTGGTCACGTAAGGAGAAACACAGCTTCAGTCTGATTTATTTGTTGAGCTGTCCAAAATGGAATTTTGTCACGTTTAGCAGTAATATTTCCCATTATTTCATTAATAATGACAGGGCTAATTTGTGGAATAGCAGGTAACTATAGTTGTCCTGCTAGAGCCGCCCATGCTGGGTCAGCCATCAACTTGTGTGCAACGTATTGACCTAAGCATCTGTATAGTCTCACTGGAGCATTGTGTAGTGGCTTGTAAGAATGCAATTGTGCCTTAAGGTTGTGGTTCGTAATTGTGGTCTTCCTTGTAGAGGAGAGGTGCTCAAATTGTCAGAGTTTGCCACCTTCTGTATTGGAATGCAGATATGCTATCAGGTTATGGTTCGGAAACAATGTATTTCTTGTAGAGGAGAAGTGCTCTTCCCTGGCATCATGGAATGAAGGCTTGGTCACTTATCAAGGTGGCAAACTTTGACAACTGGAGCCCATCTCCTCTACAAGGAATACCATAATTACGAACCACAACCTTACGGCTCAATTGCATTCTGCCACATAAGCCCTGATGAAGTTTCAAAAGTTTGTGTTTTTGAGGAACGAAACGCGTTGGCTGTCTTTATGAACTATTATCGATTTTGAAATAAAGGAAGAAATCACAACGGACTAAATGTGTTTTGTTCGGTGCACCTCCTTATGTTCAATCTATAAGCATCGTCGGCTTCAACCACAAAGGTAATGGGCTCACTACAATGCAGAGCTTTTAATTTACTGCAGCACATGCAGTAGATGGTAATGTTATGAATCCAGTCTGGCACCTGCAGGATATTCTGAGGGTGAGGAATCTGCAGTTATAGTGTCCACAAGAAAGACTATTTCACAAGATAATTAACTAGTTTTTATAATGCACGCTTGTGAGAAGTTGGCCTGATATATGATGCTCACTAGATCTAGTGATCACCTTGTATCATTACAAACAACCCTTATGGTTATTGGTTGTAAGTCAACCTTATAGACCAGCTATCCTAATGGTAGCATGTACAAAGCAGTCTTAGGCTAAACTCTTTTGGCATGTGAAGCCAGCTGTTTTACCACAATATAACCCATTGAATACCTGATGAAAGGACACCACACAGGTTGTTATGAAAATAAACAGTATATTTATTAATAACAAACACCTCTGAACTCTTTATGATGTCAGAGGGCTAAGCACATGACAATCTCTTAGGGAAAATACGATAAGTTGCACAAAATTACAATGGTGCCCTAGGGGCACGGCAAACCATACACTAAGTAAATGGTATAAGGAAATCGATAGAAGGAATGGAGCTGTCCAGAGGCTGTAGGATCGTTGGGACCACGCTACCCTAACTTTAGGTAAGTAATAGGAGACCCACGGGACGCGTGTGCAGAGTGTGAACTCACACGCAAGATGCGTAACAACGTCTATCGACAGTACAGTTCAAGAAAAAGGTAAGTACGGACAATCCTGACTAGTTAGGACTAAAACGACTGTGGAACTGGACACTAGGAGAGTCAATCTACCCTTGAACACCGAAATGCTCTTGTTACCTCACCCACGGGCTGCGGGTGCATAGGTGCAAAGTCGTGTCGGGTTCCGGCGTTGAAGTCTATGGAGCCTGGAAGAAAAGATGCTGCAGCTGACCAGGAGGAAGATGTCCGGTGGGATCAAAGGGTGGATCAGGAATGCTGAAGACCTGAAAGCAGAGGGGACAATGTTCAAAGTCACTAGCCAGTGACTGGAGTGGAACCAGGAAGGAACCAGATGTCGTCGTCGCGATCAGGTGAAGAGTGGATGCTTGACTCTGCAGCCACGTGGACCAGGAGGTGTCTTCGACGACCAGGATGGAGGCACGAGCTGTCCCACGCAGGCTCTCGCTGTCGGCGGTGTTGGTTCCGGATTCGGCGTCAACAGGCCTTGGCAAGGGCATCCACGCGGTGAGTGGAAAAGGCGTCTGGTGCGGACTAGGAGACCCCAGGGTGCTCCTCTTTTGGAAGGGAGCAAGGGCCAGTCTGGAGCAACCAGACCAGCAGTGAAGATTTCAAAGTTCGTCGTCTAGGAGGCCACTAGCCAGCCGTCAAGTGACCAGACGTGTCGAGCAGAAAACAAGCAGAAGGGCCCCACGCAGATCTCGTGGAAGCTGGAGGGCTGATCTTCGGTGCAGGAGCTGCTCGGGCTGGGGCTTCTCAATCCCCAAAGCACTTGGTCGAGTTTACCTCGGGAGTCGTGCTGGAAGCGAAGTGCAGTTTCTTTCAAGATGGCCGGTCCCACGTGTCTCGTCGCACCCACGGATCTCAGCTGTGCTGCAGATGTGAGTTGAGGTCGGAGAGGTCTGGGAATCCGGGTCTCGTCCGGATCTGAAGTCTGGATCCTCGAGGGAAGACGACAAAGTGAAGCTGCTGGACGCTGGATGGTGCCTGCAGTTGCAGGGTGGACACTCCTTGCCCACAAGGGAGATTCTCCAGTCTTCTGTGGAGCAGAACGTCGAAGTCCAGAGTTTCTTCTTGTGAAAGTTGTTCAGGATAATCTAATTTGGAATGGGACCAGCTCCTACCTTTATTCTCCTAAAGGGGGCTGCACTACTGACTAGGTCCCTCCCCTGGGTGGGATCAGGAAGGGGGGTGGCTACACCCCCTATCCTTTGTCCGGTTTCGCGCCAGAGCTGGGGCAGGGATGCCCCAGCAACTGGTTTGAACTGGTGTATGCACAGGACACCTTGTGTGCCCCAGACATGTCTCATTCCTTTCAGGTCTGTCCTACCCAATACACAAAATCCTGTCTGGGGTGGTGCTAGCACCTCCCAAGGCAGGAAACCCTTTGTCCAAGCCTCCCTCGCTGGAAGGACTCCCAGCAGCAGGAGGTCAGACTTGTATCTGTGGTGGCAGCATCCATTTTGTGATGCCAAGGCTCGAGTTAACTTTAACCGGGTTTCACAGTTACATACATGTCGTGTCCCTCTAGAAGGGTGGAATGCTACCCCCGTCGCCAGAATTGGCGAGGGGGTAGTATTCCAATTCGTATGACACCTTACTCGACATGTTTTGATAATGTTATACCAGAGTTAGCATTCAACCGCAAGGATTATAATGCACTTAAGAGTATATGGTATAGCGTTATCATGGAACAGCTATTAGGACTTGGTTCCGCAAGCTGCAGACGGGCTCAGCTCATGCCAGAGCACCATCTCACATAATTCCAAGCACTCTGCCTTCAGGATTGATAAGGCCTGCCATAGGAGTGACTGATAGGAATATATGTGTCCATTTTAAGGTTAGATATAGGTATACTATATCTACAGCAAAGGGTGACTACACCACCTTGCCCCAGCTGTCGTGCAGCCAGTTGTCTGTTTAGATGGCCAGCCAGGGGTGGTATAATACATGCTTCAGCCCCTCGTAGGCCCTGGGTACACCTATGCCCTGGATACCTAAGGTATACTGTACAGGGACTGATAAGGGGGCCCAGTACCAATTGGTAAATGCACCTAAAGTACATGGATGTCAATTTAGAGAGAGAACAGCTAGGCTGTGGGTCTGATTGGCAGGCCCACAGCCAGGGAAAGTCGTAAACTAGTGAAGCAAAAAGCAAAAATCTGGGGTGACCATAGGATTGCAGACCCCACTCTCCTACATAGCTACGGTAAGATCATGTTGTGGCAGTCAGTAAGTTCAGTGACTCAGCAGTTCTAGTGGCTCACATCTTCTGTGAGTCTTTTCATGACACACACTTTGTGGCTTTACCTCCCATTTCTGTGCCATGACGCATAACTAAAGTTAATCAACTTGCTGACGGAGAAATCTGGTGAGTGAAAATTAAAGCAGATATTTTTAACTTTCTAAACCTGGAAAAACATAGTTTTCAAAGGTGCACTGAAAATGCCATGGAAGAGGTGCCAAAAGGGCCTCATTCAAGGATCGCCTAGATAACAACGCATACAACAGCAAAGAGCTCTTTAACATCGTGAAGGAACTCTCCAACCCCAGCGCCAACACCAACGACATACCGCCTTCGCAAGACCTGTGCGTCTCACTGCCCTTCTTCCGCCGCAAGATCGTCGACATCCTCGTTAGCTTCAACTCCACGACCGCCCCGACAACCACCGCCACCATTACCACCACCTGCATCAACCACCTGCTCACCTGGACCAGCATCAACGACGAGGACACGTGCGAGATCATGAACACCATCCACTCCGGATCACCGTTAGACCCATGCCCTCACCACATCTTCAACAGAGCCAGCACAACCATCGCACCCCATCTCCGGAAAGTAATCAACATCTCCTTCGAGACGGCAACCTTCCCGGAAAGCTGGAAGCAAGCAGAGATCAACGCCCTACTCAAGAAACCCAAAGCGGATCCCAAGGACCTCAAGAACTTCCGACCCATCACCCTGCTCCTGTCAACAAACAACTGACCCGCCACCTGGAGGAGAACAACATCCTGGACCCGTCCCAGTCCGGGTTTCGCAGCAACCACAGCACTGAAACCGCCCTCATTGCCGCCACCGACAACATCAGGACCCTGCTAGACAACGGTCTGCACCACACTCTACGAACACGCCTTTACGACGCTGGAATCCAAGAGAAGGCCCTGGACTGGACCACCCCCTTCCCCTCCGGCAGAACTCAGTGTCCGCCTCCCACCCTTCCGCTCCAATGCCACTAAGATCATCTGCGGCGTACCCCAGGGCTCTTCCCTCAGCCCGACGCTGTTCAACATCTACATGGCACCCCTCGCCCACGTCGCCCGACAGCACGACCTCAACATTATCTCCTACGCCGATGACACCCAGCTGATCCTCTCCCTCACCAACGATCCTCACACCGCAAAAACCAACCTTCACGAAGGAATGAAGGCCGTCGCCGAATGGATGAAGAACAGCCGACTGAAACTGAACTCGGACAAGACGGAGGTCCTCATCCTCGGCCCCACCCCATCAGCCTGGGATGACTCCTGGTGGCCAACAGCGCTAGGAACAGCCCCGATACCCACCAACCACGCACGCAACCTAGGGGTCATCCTCTACTCCACCCTCTAAATGACTAAGCAGGTCAACGCCTTCTCCCCATACTGCTTCAACACCCTCCGAATTCTCTGCAGGATCTTCAAGTGGATCCCCACCGAAACAAGAAGAACGGTCACTCAGGCCCACGTCACCAGCAGGCTGGACTACGGAAACGCCCTCTACTCAGGAGCTCCGGCCAAACTCCTGAGACGGCTGCAGCGCATCCAGAACGCCTCTGCACTTCTGATCCTAGACATCTCCCGCCAAATCCACATCGCACCCCACCTGAGAGACCTGCACTGGTTCCCCGTCAACAAGAGGATGACCCTCAAGCTCCTCATCCACGCACACAAAGCTCTCCACAACACCGGACCAGCATACCTCAACAGACGACTCTGCTTCTACACCCCCACCCGCCAGCTCCGCTCTGCCACCCTCACCACAATACCCCGCATCCGAAGAACGACCTCCGGCGGCAGATCCTTCTCCCACCTCGCTGCCAAGACCTGGAACACCCTCCCCACCAAACTACGGCAGACCCAAGACCTACTGGCCTTCAGAGGACTACTCAAGACCTGGCTCTTCGATCAGTATCGGCACCCCCCACCCCCACCTAGCGCCTTTAGACCCTCACGGGTGTGTAGTGTGCTCTATAAGTGACTTATCTGAAAGAGACACGTTAGTGATAGATTCCTTACCTTAGAATATCCCCAGGGGTCAGACTGGATCCGGATTTTTTTTTGCGTAGCAGTACCCTTGCGCGTCGGTAGGCGTTGTGGGCGCCGTGATGACGTCGTCGGAGTACTTAGACGCCGCCTCCGCGTGCTGACGTCAGTTCTTCTTGTTTCAGCGCCAGCAGCGCCGATCCGGAAAAAGTGGTACCTTAGTCTTTTTTGACTAAACTTTTTTGATCTCTTTTGATCATTCTTTTTCGAGTCTTCGACTCCGAATGGTGCCGGTAGGGATGCCAGGTTTTAAGCCCTGTGAGGATTGCAACCGACTGATGTCGGTCACCGACCCTCACCGTCGGTGTCTCCACCGTCTCGACGTCGACCACGACGACAAGACCTGTTCCGACTGCCGGGCCCTGACTTTGAAAGCTAGGCGGGAGCGGTACCGCAAGCCACTCGAACTCCGGCAGTCGGCCCCGCGCCGAGAGAGGTGCCGGTCCGGACGGAGGTCGAGGGACCGGGAGTGGAGCCATCGTAGCTCCGGGAGTCGACATCACTCCTCTAGGTCGAAGTCGTCAGGTAAGCACAAGAAGTTGAAGAGACGTCATCGCTCTTCCGACTCCCCCCGACGC
This sequence comes from Lissotriton helveticus, assembly GCF_964261635.1. NCBI lineage: Eukaryota > Metazoa > Chordata > Amphibia > Caudata > Salamandridae > Lissotriton > Lissotriton helveticus. The sequence goes on along the minus strand of NC_136057.1, from coordinate 1,938,022,736 downwards.
TCGCTCGACGTGGCCGGGGGTTCAGGTGACACCGCCCACGTGGCTCCGTCGAAGTCGCAGGCGTCGCGTCCGGCCCCATACCCTCCGGTCCCTGGGCCGCGCGCGACGCCGGAGGAGATCGAGCGGTTCCTCATGGCCATGAGGTCTCTCTCTTCTCCGACGGGCTCCGCGGCGCCTTCAGGCCCAGCGGACCCGTCTGGGGGCCCTAGCGGGTCGGGGGCTCCGGCCCCAACGCCGTCGAGTGCTTCGGCCTAGGCGGCGCCGGCGCCTTCGGGCCCGGCGCCGCAGGACCGCACTGGATCCGGTTCCGGATCCAGGTCGTCGCCGGTGGACCTTATGACCTCCCCGGCGCCGGTCCCTCAGGTGTCGCCCCCGGCGCCGTCTTCAGGCGGCGCCGTCCCCGAGGCCTCCCTCGACCCGGCGCCGGAGCGGCGCCGCCAGGCGCCGTTCGGAGAGTTCACCTTTCATGAGCCGGCCCCATCATTTGACACCCCTGGGTACCAGGAGATGGGTGATGAGGAGGATTGGGAGGGGTCTGAGGACCTTCTGACACGGGAGTGTCAGTCCCAGGAGGACTGGACAGGTGGACTTGGGGATGCCAGTGGTCTGGACACATCACCAGACACTGGCTTTGCCTCCCCTCCTACCGTGGCTACGGAGGAGGGGGCTACCTATAGTGTGGTGCTGACGAGGGCGGCCAAGTCTTTGGGCTTTGAACTCCCCGTCGGGGCCGTGAGGACTAACCTCCTCACTGAGGTCCTTAAACCGCAGTCAAGCTCGGCTGAGCCTCTGTTTCCGTTTAATGAGGCCTTGACCGACGATCTTTTGGGCACTTGGTCCAGTCCCGCTACAGGTTCGCCTGTAGATAGGAACGTGGCCAGACCCCACGGCCCGGCCCCGGGCGTCCCTTGTTTCCTGTCCACCCACCCCACCCTTGAGAGCCTGGTGATCCAGGCCTCCAATTCCCAGACCGCATTCCCGTCTGCTCCGCCTGACAGGGAATCCAAGAGGTATGAGCAATACGGCAAGAAGGTATTCTCCTCCCTAAGTTTGGGACTGCGGTCTTCCAACACCGCATGCCTCTTGGGCCGCTATACCCACTCCCTGTGGGATACGGTCGCGGAAGTCTGCCAGAATGCCCGTTGGAGGTACGGGCTAAACTCGGCCAAGCCCTTGTGGAAGGCCGAGATGCGGCACGTTATTCTATTCGGTGTGGACTGGATACCACCGACTCACTGGGCAGAGCGATGGCAATGATGGTGGCGATTTGTCGCCGCGCCTGGTTGAGATCCGCCAACTTCTCGGCTGATGTCCAGAATACACTCATGGACATGCCGTTTGATGGTCGTCGCCTTTTTGGAGACAATGCAGACCATGCGCTTGAGCGCTTTACGGACTCCAGGGCTACGGCCAAGTCCTTGGGCCTCAAGGCCCCGCGCCAGCAATCGGCTGCTTTTCACTACTTTCGTGGCCACGGAAGGGGTGTACCCACACCTGCTGCCAGCCATGCACCGCAGGGTAATACCCAACGCGGTGGGGCCGTGGAAACCGCCGTGAAAGCGGTCCGTGCTTTCAGGCCCATGTGTCGCCAGTGGGGGGCAGGGTTCGCCATCACCTCCTCCACTGCTACACTGTCACTTCGGACAGGTGGGTGCTGCAAATCGTCCGAAGGGGCTACTCCCTCCCCTACGAGACTACCCCTCCAGCCATGCCAAAGCAATACCACCGCGTATCGGGGGATCATTTGCGGCTTCTGCAGGAGGAAGTTACGGCCCTCTTGGCCAAGGGGGCCATCGAGCGCGTTCCTGGGCCAGAAATAGGGTGTGGTTGTTACTCCCACTACTTTCTGGTACCCAAGAAGGGCAAAGGGGGCCTACGCCCTATCTTGGACCTACGGAACGTCAACGGCTTCCTCCGGAAGGAGAAGTTCAAAATGCTGACACTGGCTCAGGTCCTAGCTGCCCTGGACCCAGAAGACTGGATGGTAGCGTTGGACTTGCAGGACGCTTATTTCCACATCCCCGTCCTGCCGGCCCGCGGCGCTACCTGCGGTTCACGGTTGGCCACGAGCACTTTCAGTTTACCTTGCTCCCCTTCGGCCTTACCAGCGCCCCATTGGTGTTCACAAAGGTGATGGCGGTGGTCGCAGCTCATCTGCGCAGGTTAGGGGTTTCAGTCTTCCCCTACCTCGACGACTGGTTGTTGAAGGCGGGCTCGCCCCAGACAGTCGTCAGCCACCTCCAGACGACGGCAAACCTCCTGCACCAGCTGGGGTTCTCCATCAATGTGCCGAAGTCACACCTGTGCCCCTCTCAGAAGCTCCTCTTAATCGGAGCGGTTCTCGACTCGGCGCAGTTTCGGGTTTATCCTCCCGAGCAGCGGGTTCGGGATATTCAGGCTCTGATTCCACTCTTTCAGCCTTTATCCCAGGTCTCGGTCAGGTTGACGCTGCGGCTTCTGGGGCTGATGGCCTCCTGCATCCTTCTGGTGCATCACGCCCGGTGGCGGATGCGAGCTCTGCAGTGGGACCTGAAGTTTCAGTGGGCCCAGCATCAGGGCAACCTTTCCGACCATGTCCTGATCTCGGAGGGCACTGTGAGACAGCTGCAGTGGTGGCTCCAGGACCGTGATTGGGTCAGCGGCAGATCCCTCTCCCTTCCCCAACCGGAGCACGTAGTTGTGACGGACGCGTCCCTCCAGGGCTGGGGAGGCCACATGGGAGAGGCGGAGTCCCGGCTCCATACCAACCTTTTGGAGCTGCGGGCGATTCGTCTAGCACTGAAGGCATTCCTCCCCTCTGTCCGGGGGAGTGTAGTGCAGGTGTTCACGGACAACACCACCGCCATGTGGTACTGCAACAAACAGGGTGGGGTGGGGTCGTGGACCCTTTGCCAGGAGGCTCTGCGCCTCTGGCAGTGGCTGGAACATCAGGGCGTGACCCTGGTGGTTCAACACCTGGCAGTACATTGGACATTTTAACAATTGCAGCACAGTAAGTGGGTATCTCTGACGCGCTTTGATAGGCCTTGCATCTTGTAATCATGGGGTACAAGACCATGTGTGGAATTAGGAGGAATACCCACCCAATACTGGCTGAACACATGCTGTCAGGGCAACCGCCCCAAAGTGGGTCCATGACTGTCCTGCATGCATTAGCATAGTTGAAGATGGATCCTCCCAGCACCAGGTTTGTGCACAAAAATGACTTTTATACAACAGTTGAAACCAAACAGTGAAAGAAAAACAGAAAGAAACTATTGCAGCTAAAGTAATAACACTGGTACCTAATGGTCCCTTTCCCACCCCCCGCTCGCGCTCATTCTCTAGTCAGAGCTAAATTCCACACCTGGAGCCCATGCGTCTCTAGTAGTCATTGGCAGTATCCAATTGAATGATTGAACTGGAGATCATCCCACAGCACACCCCAACCCTAAAGGGCGCCACTCAATCTTCTACAACTCCTGCGCCCCGAGCCCCCCCTTCCTGCTGCAAGACGCCAAGCATGCAATCCCAGCGCTCTGTCATTGGTTCCTTCCGGAGTCCCACCGTTTCCTCCCTACGTATGGCCGTCCACTCCGCCCGGGCCCACACCTGAAGGGAGGAGGTCCACGCCCGCACACTTGGTGGGTCGCTCGCCTTCCAGCGCCTCGTAAGGAGGCGCGTAGCCACCACCATCCCCAGGTCTAAGCGGGATGACGCTTTATCTTTAGGCGGTCTCTTAAATCGATGCAATATGTATTCCGGCCGCTCAAGGGGTATAGTACGTCCAGTGCATCTGCGGAGCAGCTCACCAATTGCACTCCAGTAGGAGCCCAACCTGGGACAGCTCCATAAGAGGTGGAGGAGCCCCGCATCCAGTTCCCCACACCTGGGGCAGGACGCATCCGCATGATGGAAATATCTATTTATAAGCGCAGGTGTGAGGTAGGCCCTGTGAACAACATAAAGTTGTATTTGGCGGAAGCGCAGGTTTCTGGGGATGCGCACCGGGTATTCTTTCCCATTCCTTGTCAGACAATTGCCTGCCCATGTCCTGCTCCCATTTATACCTGAGTGGGGTCAAGCTAGTCCTTGTGTGTATCCTGAACGAGCCCGCAAGCCAACTTACCAGGTGCCTACCCCTCCCCATGACGTGCAAATATTGCATGGTTAAATGTTGTGCAGGCTCCGATGTCATGTCTCCCCCCTTGGCTATCATTTTTGCCACTGTAGATCGGTGCAGCAGGAACCCCCCAGGGGGAAGCCAGTCTTCTGAAACCAGTGTCTCATACGGCACCAACGCACCGTCTCGAAAGAGGTCCCCCAACGTCTGTATGTCCGCCTCTTTCCAGTGATCCAGCATGGGCCGCGTAAGGACTCCATCGCCTCCCAGAAAAACCTCCAGAGGCACCGCAGGCGCGAATGTAAGTACCCTTCGGGTGAGAACGAGGGCTCTGCAGAAGCACTTATATGCTACCGCCTGCAGTAGAGGGGCGGGTCTCACAGGTGCTGCCAGTGGGTGGAAAAGCCTAGTTATTCGCTCCAATGAGTATGGTGGCTCCACTCTGGTGGTGTCTTCTCTACCTCTGTCTGCCAGCCAGCGGGCGATCCATTGAAGCTGCGCGGCTAAGTAATAATGTTCAAAACAGGGAGCGGCCAGCCCGCCACTATCCGTTGGCAGGAACAACTTCGCGAGCGCCAACCGGTGCCGGGACGTGCCCCAAATGAAGTCCCGTAGCATCGCATTGAGCGACTTAAAGAAGGAGGGTGGCACATAGAAAGGCAGATTGACAAAGTAATACAGGAGTCTGGGAAGCATAATCATTTTGGCAAGGGCCACCCTACCCATTGTGGTCAGCGGAAGGGAAGTCCAAAAACGTATCTCGGATCTAAGCGCTGCCACCGCTTTACCCAGGTTGCCTTCGAATAGGTTAGCTGGCTGCCTATAGAACTGTATCCCTAGATACCTGGAGGTGTCAGCCTTCCATTGGACCCTCGTGTCACCAAGACAGTACCCCGGGTCTTTTATCTCCGCATTGAAGGCATAAAGACATGACTTGCCCGCGTTTACTTTAAGCCCTGAGACAACCTCGAACTGCTCCAGCACTTGGGCCAGCCTCTCCGGTACGTGCGCCACATCTTTTACTAACACAAGCAGGTCATCCGCATAAAGCGAGACCTGGTGAGTCGCATTTCCCAGGGGAATCCCCGCTCCCAGTGTCTGCAGCAGTACCCCCGCCAACGGCTCCACCGCCAGCGCGAACAGCAACGGGGACAGGGGGCATCCCTGACGGGTGCCCCGGCCCACCGCCACCGAAATATTTGGGCCCAGCCGCACCCGAACCACAGGGTTCGTATAGAGGAGCTGAACCGCCTGCAGGAAAACCCTCGCCTAGGTCGTAGCGTGAGAGCGCCTCAGCTAGGTACCTCCACTCCAGGCAGTCAAAGGCCTTTTCCAAATCAATTATCAGGCACCTCGCCCTGGGCCATTCCCTTGTTGCCTCCGTCGCCACCCTAAAGAACCTCCTGAGGTTCAGGGATGTAGATCTCGCTGGCACAAACCCGTTCTGATCGGGGTGCACTAGGTGAGGGACCATTGCCGCGAGCCGCTCTGCGAGGATTTTCGCGAAGATTTTATAGTCCGCATTGAGCATTGCCAGCGGCCTGTACTAGCCTAAAGCAGTTTGGTCCTGGTCCGGTTTGGGTAAGGAGACTAGAAGCGATTCCCGCGTGGACGGGGGGAACGACCCCTCGTCTAGGGCAGTGTTAAACAGCTGAAGGAGTAGGGGCGTCAAAATGTCCCCGTTTGCCTTGTAGTATTCCGCGGGTCGGCCATCCGGCCCAGGGATTTTGCCAGCCGACATGTCCCCAATTGCATCTCCCACTTCCTCCAGAGTAAGTGGAGCGTTAAGCGCGCCCCTGTGATCCTTAGATGCCACAGGTAAGGCAAGAGCGTCCAGGAACGCGTCCAGCGCGTGCCGGGTGCCAGTGCCTCGAGACTGGTATAGTTGCTTATAATGGTCGGTCAGAGCACGGTGGATTTCTCTCTGAGTGTATACCATCTCCCCCTTCGCGGTACGCAGCGCTCCTATGGGGGCTCTACGCCCTTCGCTCTGCACCAATCAGGCCAACAACCAGCCAGCTCTGTCCGCCTTGGCGTGTGTCCTGGCCGTGTGTGCCACGTAGTTATGGCAGAGCAACGGCTCCATAAGCGTCACGTGTTTAGTGCGCAGATCGCTGAGCGCGCACTAATGCTCACCCGTCCCATCACCCTCCTCTTAGTATCGGAGGAGCTCTAACTCCAGTTTCGTCAGGGAAGCCGATAACTTTTTTCGTATGTTCCATGTGGCCCCCATGCAATGTTCGCGGATAGCTGCTTTATGTGCCTCCCACTCCACCAGCGCGCTGCTCACCGTCCCTTCATTGGCCTCGAATTAAGCTAAAATGGCCGTGCCCAGTGAGGATCGGAACTCTGCGTCTTCAAGCGCAGCAGGCTGCAGCCGCCATGTGGGTACAGGCGGATGGTCTGCCTCCCAGCTGATCCTGAACCATAGGGGATTGTGATCTGAGTGCGTTCTTCCTAGGTGTTCTGTCTTGGCTAGGAGCGGGAGCAATGACTGGGTGCCTATTATCCTATCCAGGCGGACATGCAGGTCATGGACTGGGGAATAGAAGGAGTAGATTCTATCTGTGGGGTGATGCGCGCGCCAAGGTCACATACCCCCCAGTGTGCAAGCCAATCCCTAAACGCTTGCGCGGTAGACGTCGCTGTCGCAGCTCGAATGGGAGGGAAGGACCTGTCTAAGTGTGTGTCCAGTACCATGTTGAAGTCCCCCCCCCAACCAGCCAGGGGAGTCCAACGTATGGGTGAAGGATGTGGTTCAGACTCTCTAAGTAGGAAGGCTGCTCTGTGTTCGGGGCATAGAGGAAGCCTAGCAGGATTTTCTGGCCATTCAGTTGCCCCCGCGCGTACCTGCCCGCAGGATCCACCAGCACGTCTGTACAGTTGAATGGGACACCCCCCCCTTATCCAGATCAGAGTGCCACGCGCGTGTGCAGCGAAGGTTGTACCAAATATCTGTCCCCTCCAACGCCTGCGCAGCTTGTCTATCGCGACCAGAGTCTTATGTGTCTCCTTGAGAAGGGCAATCCCCACCCCATGACGTTGTAGGTAGGAAAATACTGAATAACGACGAGAAGGGGTGTGCATACCGCGGATGTTCCAGGTCACTATGTTAGTGTGTGTCATGTGGCAGGTCTGTTCGCACGTGCACAGGGGCAAGGGGGCACCTCATGGGGGGTCTAGGAGCGCAAGTGGGGGAAGGAAGGCAAGTGTGCTCCATTGGAAACATGTGAACGGTCACAAACAATATAACAAGAAGGGCGAGTCCCCAGTGGGGCATACGTCCAAACTTTAACAAGATCCACCTCACCATAGTGAGATTAACTCAGCGTGTCAGCTGGTTGGGTGTGTGTGCTGCCAACAATCCCATTATTCTACACCCCTAACACATATCGCCTGGGATCACGGGAGGTGCCTCTGAATGTCTGATACCTGTATCCGCGCCTGGTCGGGGTTTGACGCCTGCAAGGGAGCCTGCAAGGCGATTAAACTGTCAGCACTTGTTAGACTCAGCCCAGGAATTAAACACCCTCCGCCCCACAGCCCAACAGGTTTCCGCAGCCGTGCAAGTATACATGAAGGAAAGCAAGCGTGTCTCAACAGTATCTCATCAGTGCGCACAGCAGCGATATGAGAAAAAACATCACTAGCAAATGTCAAGCTAATAGTGAGGCCCCTATTACGTTCGCCACAAGTCACATCACATAAGGAGGTCGGCTGTCTGTGGTGTTACCACTGGCATGACCATGTCGTCAGAGAGTACGGTTGATGGGGATGACGGGCTGCTCATGTCCGGCTCACTGCGTGTCTGCGAGGTCCGTCGGCCCACGTCCTGCACTACTCCCAGATTCACAACCGCTTCGAGTGCTTCATGCCGCTCGAGACGCTTTTCCTCCAGGCTAGATGCTGCTGGGCCGATGCTCTGGCCTCGACGGGCACCTCGTTTCCTGCGTATTCTCGACTTTTGCACCTGCCATTCACCATCCCCTTCCGTGCTCTCAGGTCGTGCGCCCTTCCATTGCCCCATTTCCTCCAACCAGTCCCATACATCCGACGGCGCGTCGAAGAAGCGGGCCCCATCCTCGGTGATTACTCTAAGTCGAGAGGGGAACAGCAAGGAATACGGCAGTCCCAGTTCCCGCAGCTGCTTCTTCACCGCCAGGTACGTGCTCCTCCGTCTGCACTGTTGCCTTGTAGTCAGGAAAAAACATCACACAGCTGTTTCCCACCGTCAGATTGTCCAGCTTCCTCGTTTCGCGCAGTACCACATCCCGATCACGATAATTGAGTAGTTTGAAGAGAAACGGGCGGGGTCGGACGCCAGGTTGAGGCTTCTGCGCTGGCATCCTATGTGCTCTTTCCACAACGAAGTGTGGGGACAACACCTCCGGGGGCAGGAGGTCTCTCAGCCAGGACCCAGTGTACCGCTCCGGGTCTTTCCCTTCTTCGCCTTCCGGAAGCCCGACCATGCGAACATTGTTGCGCCGGGAGTGCCCTTCCGTGTCTTCCATACGATCCTCCAGCACATATACCCTATCAATGATGTCTTGGAGCGCCGAGGTATGCTGATGCACCACCGACTGCAACTCCTGGAACGACTGGCGCTGCTCGGCGACTGATTCCACCAATTGGCGATGGTCGGCGTGAAGTAATGTAAAATCTGATGTTATCTTGTCGATTCGAGTCTCAAAGGATGTCTTTGTCTGCTCCAGCGTGGTGCCGATGCGCTCCACCGCCGCCAGCACGGAATCCATCTTGGCTTCAAGGGCCGCCGCTGGACCCAGTTTGTCGCCCTGTGATCCATGCCACTGGCCCGGTCCATCTGCGACCTGCTGCTTCTGCAGGGTTTTATCCCTGAGCCTGCCCATCGCAAGCTGTTGCGCAGAAGGCATCCACACCTGCTGACAGCCGCCCGTCCTCTAACGCCATCAGAGTGGCGCCCAGCCCCCGACTGGCCCGGTGCCGCCCGTCTCCGCAGATACTCGACGACCTCACTCCACAGTCTACACCTGCATCTCCCCCAGCTGCAGCCTCACGCCCAAGTCGCCTCTCCCGCTTGTAGCAGGGCGGGGTACAGGCACAGGTCTCACCCCGCGTTATCAGTGCGAGGGAGGTGCGGTCTGCAGTCCACTCCACTGCTCAATATGCGCTCAGAGTCTCACTCCTGCCTTACAGGCCTCAGGTCTCCAGGCTCTGCGGCTCTTCCACGGGGCTCCTCCGGTCTACCCCAGGTCCCGCTCCTCACCGTGTGGGGGACATGTCCAGCAGTCACTCCGGCAGGCACTAGCGCGGGAGCATCTCCCTCCGTCCAGCAGCCGCTTCTGGCGGCGAGGGTAGCATTCCACCCTTCTAGAGGGAGAAGACATGTAGTTACTGGTAAACCCGGTTAGAGTTAAACAGAGCCTCAGCATCACAAAATGGATGTTGCTGCCACAGGCACAAGTCTGCCCTCCTGCTGCTGGACGAAACACCAGCAGGGGAGGCCTGGACAATAGGTTTCCTGTCCAGGGAGGTGCTGGCACCTCCCCAGACAGGCTTTTGTGTATTGGGGCAGGGAGGGCTGCATTCAGTGAATGCTTTCCAGACACTGCCTGGGGCACACTAGGTGCTCCATGCATTTCCCAGTTCAAACCGGTTGCTGGGGCACTCTGCCCCCGCTCTGGCGCGTAACTGGGCAAAGGAAAAGGGGTCTAACCACCCCCTTCCCAGGTCCACCCATAGGAGGGACCCAAAGGTAGTTCAGCCCCTAAACTTAGAATAAGTATAGGATCCCAGTCCCTAGGACTTCAGATTACCCTAGACGAAACTCTGAAACATAAATCCTGGACCTTCGACATTCCATTTCGACTGGAAGACGGAAGACATCTACCTTGTGGTCAAGGAGTGACCACCCTGTTCAAACAGCACCAACAGCAACTTTGCCGGTCTGCATTTGCGAGGCTCCTGCTGGATCCCGAAGAATCTGCGACACAGGACACGGACTTCCAGACATCTCTGACCCCTACCTTCGTTCACAGCAAAGCTGAGACCCGTGGCGGACACGAGAGACGTCGGACCAGAAATCCTGGACATCCTGCATTTTGCAAGCTGCACTCACTTCCCGAGGTATCCCGAAGTTGTGCATTGGGGTGCTTGAAGCCCCAGCCCCGAGCACCATTTGCACCGAAGCTCAGAGGCCCACACTCCACGAGTGTTCCGTGGGCCCCACTTTTGCATTTCAGCTCAACGCGTCTTCCCAGTTCCTAGTCCGTTGGCTAGTGAGCCCCCGGAAAACTTACTTTTGAATCTAACTTGCTTTCCTGGTTGCTCCTGGCTTGCTCCCGCTTCCGTACAAAGGAGAAGCGCCCCAGAACTTGCTGGTCTGCAACAAAGCCAATCTCGGCATCCTGCGTGGATTGCGTTTGCCAAGGCTTGCTGTGTCCAATCCCGATACCGACACCAGAGTCAACTAGATCCTTCATGGGACAGCTCAAATCCAGCTCCTGGTCATCGTCGACGCCTCCTGGACCTCGTGGCTGAAGAGACAAGCTTCACTTTTTCACCTGAAATCACCCGACGTTGGCTGGCAGCTTTCCATCGCCATCCTGATCAATGGCAAGTGACCCAGACTCTGTCCCTTCTGCTTTCAGGTTCTTCAGATCTTCAATCCACCCGCACACTTTTCCTCTGGACGCATGCAGGCTTCCGTGGATGAGGTAACACAAGTACTCTGGTAGTCTCGAGGGTATTGGCCCTCCTAGTGTCTAAGTCTAAAAGGGTTCCATCGTAGTCCATCCGGAAGTATCCTTAAATTGTAAATTTGTAACTTGTTTGTTTCCCATAGAAAGTCAATGGTAACCCCGGCTGTGTTTAGACACTGCACGCGTCTCCCGTGGGCCTCCTACTTCCTAACCCTTGGTTGTTCCTAGAAGCCCCAGCGATTCCCTAGGCCCTAGGCCTGCTTTCTATCTCAGACATGGTTCTTATACCACTATTTTAGTATATGGTTTGTGAGGCCCCTAGGGCAAAACGTATTCTGTGCAACTCATCGTATGCTAATTGAGATCCTTGTAATGTACTTTGACCTCTGACCTCACAAAGAGTGCAGAGGGGTTGTGTTTAGAATAAATACATATATATTTGATATATGCCGTGTGTGGTGTACTTTCATTTGGTACTCAAGGGATTATAATTGTTAAAACATCTAGCTTAATTCTCTCTCTGAAGTCTGAGACTGCTCATCACAGCTACCCCTAGGATAGCTTTCTATAAGATTGACTTTACAACCACCATCAATAAGGGTCAATTAGACTGGTGAAAGGTGCCCACTAGAACTAGTGGCCATCATATGCCAGGCTAGCTTCTCGCATTGGTGTGCAGCGGCTGGTATAAGAGCTTGCATTGTTTTACCAAATAATCTTGAGAATATCATTTGAAAAATCACATCAAGGTACCTGTAGGTACATATAAATCAAGTCTTCTAATACATAAGTTCTACTGAACTTAGCAGTTGTAGGTGGTAAGGGCTTAGCACACCCGGACTACAACTTATAGAGAGGTTCTAGTAGGAAAACAAATAGTGTAGTAGGTGCACACACCACACTACACTAGTCATATCTTTAAGAGTAGGAGGTAGTACCTCTCTGCCAGATGCCAGCCAAGTGCAGACATCTAAGTATGACACCTTCACTTTTCAAGATTTGAGAAGCTTGTGTGTTGTAAGAAAATTAAGACAAGGACAGAGTCCAACCACCCAGCACCTAGTAAATCTTTTACTGGCAGATGACTTAGAAAAGGCACCAGACCCAGGGCACATGGTAGCAGGGAGGGGCCATCCTTCATCAGAAGAGGATCCTAGTGGTATTCCCCACCAGGAGGAGGAGGATGATGATGAGGATGCAGACCAGGATGAGGTTAATGAACCTGACCTGGGAAACACAGGACTACCTGAGGGTGGAGAGGGCCTAGGAAGGTCTCCCTCTAGCCCTCCACGTAGGCCTAATGATGTGATCAGAAGACACAGCTCTCTTTCAGATCTCTTTCAGATGAATCTTGACATTCTGACTCATCAGTAGGGTCCTCTGCCTCAGCTCAAAATACAATGGCTTCCCCTCAGAGAAGAGAGCCTAAAGCTAGAATGAAAGAAGTCAAGCTTAGGATCAAGAGACCATGGCTCTTGAAAGAGAGAGAACATTGTGTGGCCGCAGCAACCCTAGTGGTAGGGAAAGGTCTCATGACCATAGAAACCTGAACAAAATTGTCCCTCCCTACCAGATTAGGGATGACATCCATAAGTGGATCACTGCTTTGGAGAGGGCCTGCAAAGTACAGCAGGTACCCCAAAGTCAGTGGGCAGCAATTGTGTGGCTCTCCTTTGCAGACAAAGGCAGAAAAGGCTCCTCACTGTTAGAGAAGAGATTGCTGAAAACTAATATGTCCTGAAGAATGCTCTGATAGATGGGTTTGGCCTAACCAATGAGAAGTACAGATTGCTGTTCAGAGACACCCAGAAGACGCAGACTCCGGACTGGACAGATTTTGTAGATTGTGCTACTAAGGCTCTGGAAGGCTGGTTACTGGGCAGTAAAGTAAGTGACTATACAAGATTGTATAACCTTATAATGAGAGAACAGATTCTTAATAATTGTCAGAACCAGTTATTGCATCAGCACTTGATTGACTCTGATTTGACGTCTCTCCAAGAATTGAGTATGAAGGCAGACAAATGGGTCAGAACCAGGGTGAAGCAGAAGGTACAGAACCAAGGTGGTGACCAGAAGAAGCAAGACTAACAGGGTGGGGAGAAAGCAAAAGACCAGAAGTCTTCTCAAGGTCCCCAAAAAGCTTCTAATGGTGGGGGGTCCCAACAATCCAAAAAGAAAGAATGTCAAAAGAAACCTTGGTGCAAAGTTTGTAAAGTAAATACTCACTGGACCAGTGATTGTGCCAAGAAGGAGACCGCTCCAGCCACCATTGCCCCTAAGGCAACTGTTCCCCTTAGTTCAGCTCCAAGTGGTGGTTCTCAACAGAAGGGTGTAGTAGGGTTAACCCTGGGAACTGAGATAGATTCTTGCCTAGTCAGAATACCAACTCAAGCTGTTTTGATCTGTGATGGGGACATAGCCATATCCTCTACTGTGAGTCCCAATAACTTGGGCAAGTACAGACAAACTCCTTTAATCAATGATAAAGTGGCTCAGGCCTACAGGGACCCATGTGCTAGTGTAACAATGGTGACACCCAGCTTTTTGAACCCTGGACAGATCATACTAGGTGAAAATTGCCTAGTGACCAATGCTAGCAATGTCACTACCACATGAGATGGCAGTTGTTTATTTCTCCTGGGGAGGGGTAACTGGCCTTAAGAAGGTTATTGTTAGCTCAGACCTCCCTGTAGAATGTTTGCTTTTGCAATGACCTAGAGACTTCAGCCTGGTCTGAAGGGGAGTTTAGGACACATGCAGAAATGTTAGGCATCTCAGCACATGTGCTTGCTGTGACTAGGTCACAGGTCAAAAATTGCAACACTGAACAGGCACTGGATTCTGGAATAATGGACCAGTTGCCTACCAGGAGAAGAAGTAGTAGGGTCAAGGCAGTGCCTTCCCCCTTGCCTCAGGATGAGGATCAGCCTTCTGAGGAAGCTGATTGTGAGCCTGAAGACGGAACTGTCCTAGAAGAGCTTGAACCTGATCGGGTTGAGTTTCTTGGGACAGGGGGACCTTCCAGGGCAGATCTGAGCCAGGCTGCAGGGAATGCTAGTGGAACCCATGGAGTCTATTGGGATGAAGGGCTCCTGTATTCAGAGGCTAGAGACCCCAAGCCTGGAGCTTCCAGGAGGTTGGTCATACCTTTGGCTTTCAGGGGCTTCCTTTTGACACTAGCCCATGATATTCCCCTTGCAGGACATCTTGGCCAGAACAAGACTTGGGACAGGCTTGTCCCTCACTTTCACTGGCCTCACCTGTCAGAAGACACCAAGGAGTTTTGTCGCTCCTGTGTCACCTGCCAAGCCAGTGGCAAATCAGGTGGCACTACAAAGGCCCCCCTTATACCACTACCTGTGGTGGGGGTTCCCTTTGAAAGTGTAGGGATTGACATTGTTGGACCAATGGATCCCCAAACAGCCTCTGGGCACAGGTTTATACTGGTGGTAGTGGATTATGCCACCAGATACCCAGAAGCTATTCCACTTAGGACCACTGCAGCACCTATTGTGGCAAGCGCCCTCTTGGGAGTTTTCTCAAGAGTGGGTTTCCCTAAGGAGGTTGTATCAGCCAGAGGTGCAAACTAGTTACCTGACTGCAATGTGGAAGTAGTCTAGAGTGAACTATACGTTCACCACACCCTATCACCCACAATGCAATGGTCTAGTTGAAAGATTCAACAAGACCTTAAAGGGCATGATTAAGGGTCTCCCTGAAAAGCTCAGGCGGAGATGGGACATCCTACTGCCCTGCCTTTTATTTGCTTACCGAGAGGTCCCACAAAAGGGGGTTGGCTACAGCCTTTTTTAACTTTTGTTTGGGCATCATGTAAGAGGCCCCCTTTGTCTGGTAAAGGAAGGATGGGAGTTAACTCTCAAACTTCCCAAACAGGACATTGTGGACTATGCACTTGGTCTCCGCTCCCGGATGGCTGAGTACATGAAAAAGGCATCCAAAAACCTTGAGGTTAGTCAGGAATTGCAAAAGGCCTGGCATGACCAAAAGGCTGTGCTGACTGTTTACCAGCCAGGACATAAAGTGTGGGTGTTGAAGTCTGTGGCCCCAGCAGCTCTCCAAGACAAGCGGAGTGGACCCCACACTATTGTTGAACGGAAGGGAGAAGTCACCTATCTGGTTGACCTTGGAACTCCCAGGAGCCCCCACTGGGTGCTTCATGTCAACAGACTGAAACCATATGTTGACAGGGCAGACATGGGCTTGCTCATGGCTACTGATGAAGGACAGGAGGAAGAGAGTGGTTTTGTGTGGACTACAGAGG
Source organism: Lissotriton helveticus (assembly GCF_964261635.1). NCBI lineage: Eukaryota > Metazoa > Chordata > Amphibia > Caudata > Salamandridae > Lissotriton > Lissotriton helveticus. The sequence goes on along the minus strand of NC_136057.1, from coordinate 1,938,007,669 downwards.
TCTCAATGATGTCACTAGGACAAATGCCCATCCAATACCCAGGGCAGATGAGCTCATAGACAGGTTGGCATCTGCCAAATTTCTGAGCACATTTGACCTGACTGCTGGCTACTGACAGATCAGACTAGCTGATGATGCAAAGCCAAAGACAGCATTTTCAACCCCTGGTGGACATTATCAATTTGTGGTAATGCCCTTTGGTCTGAAAAATGCACCTGCCACATTTCAAAGGTTGGTGAACCCAGTCCTTTCGGGCCTGGATGACTACTTTGCAGCTTATCTAGATGATATGGCTGTCTTTAGCTCCACCTGGGAAGATCACCTGATCCACCTGAAAAATGTTTTGGAGGCCCTGCAAAAGGCAGGCCTAACTATCTAGGCTACGAAGTGCCAGATAGGGCAGAGTCAGGTTGTATATCTGTGCCACCTTGTAGGTGGAGGCCAGGTTCAACCATTGCAGAGCAAAATCCAGACCATAATGGACTGGACTGCTCCAACCACGCAGACTCAGGTCAGAGCTTTCTTGGGCCTGACTGGGTATTACAGGAAATTTGTCAAGGGGTATGTATGGTTCCATTGTGACACCTCTTAATGACTTAACTTCCAAGAAAATGCCTAAGAAAGTTCAGTGGACAGTAAGCTGTCAAAAGGCATTTGATGACCTGAAGCAGGCCATGTGCACTGCACCAATTCTGCAAAGTCCAGACTACTCCAAAGAATTCATTGTTCAAACAGTTGCTTCTGAGTTGGGGGTAGGGGCTGTGCTATCACAATTGAATAAAGATGGTCAAGACCAGCCAGTAGCTTTTATTAGCAGAAGGCTGACCCCTAGAGAGAAACATTGGTCAGCTATTGAGAGGGAGGCCTTTGCTGTGGTTTGGGCCCTGAAGAAGCTGAGACCATACTTGTTTGGCACTCACTTCAAAGTTCAGACAGACCATAAGCCCCTCTTGTGGCTAAAACAGATGAAGGGTGAAAATCCCAAACTGCTCAGGTTGTCCATTTCTCTACAGGGGATGGACTTTACAGTAGAACATAGACCTGGGAGTAACCATGCCAATGCAGATGGACTCTCCAGATATTTCCACTTAGAACATGAAGACTCAACTGGTCAAGGTTAGTTTAACCCCTTCCGTGCTGATGACGGCCGGGAGCCATCATGGCACACAGTGCTCGTGTGCTGATGACGGCTCCCAGCCGTCATGACCGCACCCGCGATTGGAATGTGCCGCACAGGCGCAGAATCTTGGCCGCGCCCAAGGGATTAATGTCCCTGCGTTTGGGGGGGGTGGGTGGAGGAGAGTAGGGTCTGCTTCCTATGGGTACCCCCACTTTTTGCTGTGATTCTCTGGTTTTTCGACTTTAGTCTGGCTGTGGCCCTGCTAATCAGGGCCACAGCCTAGATGTTCTCTCACTAAATTGATACCATGTACTTTAGTTACATACCAGATTGGTTACTCGGTCAACCTTGTGAGCCCCTGTATAGTTTACCCTAGGTACCCAGGGCATAGGTGCACCCTAGGCCTACCAGGGGCTGCAGCTTGTATTATGCCACCCCTGGTTTGCCTTCCAAACTGGCACCACAGGTCTGTTCTTACAGCCTGGGTAAGGTGGTGTAATCACCCCTTACTTAGATATAGTATACCTATATCTATATACATATATAGACACATATAAACCTATATGTCACTCCTATGGCAGGCCTTGACAATCCTGGAGGCAGAGTGCTTGGTTTTATGTGAGAGGGTGCCCTAGCATGAGCTGAGCCCCTCTGCAGCTTTCGGAACCATCTCCTTACAGCTGTTCTATGATACAGCCATACCATATACTCTTAAGTGCATTCTAATCCTCGCGGTTGTGGGGGGCGTGGCTAAGCAAGCCACGATGGCGGACGCGGTCTGCTGAGGCTCTGCAGCCGGGCTGCCCAGAAGTCGGCTCATCCTCGTCGACCAGGGGGGTGAATCACCTCCCCTAGCATCGGAACCGTGGCTGCATCAGAGGGTGCCTGAAAACAGCGGTAATCGGCGGTGCCCGCAGAGCTATGGGCGGCGACACCTAACCCCGGGCCCGGATACAAGATGGCGGCTACCAGTCATTAGCCCGGACTACCTCTCAGCGACGCGCCGGGCCAGGCGACCTCCGGCTACGAGTGAGCCCAGCGAACACCCCGTGCCCGGGCAGAGCGAGGTGCCGACTCTACATCCCTTACCGCCAACCACTGCGGACCCGCCATGCATCGGCGGGGGTCCGCGAGCAGCCGAAGCCTGACGGTGGCACCTCAACAGCGGCGGCGGCACCGTGGGGCTGTACACCCTTGACCCGCCATGCATCGGCGGGGTCCGCGACCAGCCGAAGCCTGACGGCGGCACCTCAACAGCGGCGGCAGCACCGTGGGGCTGTACACCCTTGACGGCGCCGGTGACCTTCTCCGGCATTCAGCGGGGGCGGATTCTGGGACCGGTGACAGGGGCACCCCCTTCAACGGACTTTTGACCGGCTTAGTTTTTGCGCCGGGGGTGCCTGATCTTAAAATGGCGCTCGCGCGGTGCTCGCGTCCCTCGACCGGCCCACCCCGGAGGATCGGAGCACGGTGCTCCAGAAGGTGAGCGGCACATAATATTGCCCCCCCCCCCCCACTGCTCCTGCGGGCCACCCCCCCTCTGTCTGGCCAGGACGCTCGGGGGGGCCAAATTGTGGACTATCCTTGCCTGACCCCAACATGGCGGCCCGGGCACAGCGAACAGGCTAACACCGGGCAGCCGCCCCCTCACAGATGCAACGAGTGGGCGCCTAGGCTACCCCTACCCCGGGCAAGAAGCACTGGAGTGTCACGGATCCTGCGTTCTTCATGGCTGGCCCCCGGGGGATGGCCGGGACGAGCGCTGCCGCCATCCTCTGTGGGCCCCACGTGCGGGGATGGACGGCGACCTAGACGGGGAGCAACTGTGACATAAGGACACCCCCTGAAAGCACGGCTGGCGGCGCGACGGAACGGGCCCCGCTGGGGTACTGGCAACCTGCGGGCCCCCTTCATCAAGAAGTCCACGAGCAGGGCGATCGCCTTCCAAGAGCGCGCTGCCCCGGCCATGCCCCGGCGGCTAACTCTGCAAGGAGCGGGGGAGATACCTATGGACAGCAGAATGGGGAATCCTAGGGCCACTCAACAAACATCGGTCCCAGAGACGGCGCCGGAAAATCAGCCCCGCACCAGCACGCTCCCTAAAACATCCACGACCAGGCCGGATCCGACCATCTCTGACAAACTGGACCAAGTCCTGGCAGCCATTGAACTCTCCAGGGCCTCCATGGAGGAACGCCTAGGCACCCTCACCACGGACATCAACCTTATATGCGACGACCATCAGAAATTAGCCGATAAGCTGAGGGAGGGGGAGAAATCCCTCGCTGATGTACAGCCCGCCTTGAGTGCGCAGGGGCAAACTCTTCAAACGGCCCTGGGTCGCCTGTCCACTATAGAGGAGCGTCTGGATGATTAGGAAGGACGTTCTCGACGTTGCAGCATACGATTGCTGGTCTTCCGGAGGGCATTGAGGGGGCACACCCCATCAAATATGTGGAGGCCTGGGTCAAATCCTTCACCCCAACCAAGTACCGCACAGCTTTTTTCTCCATAGAGCGCGCCCACCGGGTACCTGCATGCAAACCGCCGCCCGGCAGCGCACCTCGCCCACTGCTTGCGAAATTCCTCCATTTTCAAGATCGCGACGCTTTGCTGCAGGCCGCCAGGCATGCGGGTCCATTGCAAGTTGAAAACCAACACGTCATGATCTTCCCTGACTACTCCAAAGCGGTACAAAAGCTCAGGACATCTTTTCTGGAGGTGAAACGTCGCTTGCGGGCGAATGACATTCAGTACTCTCTGCTATTTCCAGCCCGCCTGAAAATCATACATGCCGGTACCACGCACTTCTTTTCCACTGCAGTAGATGCCTGCGAATGGGCAGATCACCACTGCACACAAGGTCCAGCTGCGGATGCACCACGGGGGCGCGCACAAAGGACACCACGCAGCAGGAGGCGCGCCTCACAACCGACGCAGACGCAGGGCCGACGGGGCTGGAGGGAGCCCACAGGGAGCCAAATGGTTGACTCCCGGGACTTGGAGCAGATCATACGGGAACGTCGCAAGGCCCTCCAGGCTGTTACTGATCTAGGGGCTCCCCCTCCTGAGGGGGACTTTGAGGGGGACCCCCACCTCTTCTCTTCGGTAAGCGAAGGAGACCGCAACAAGGCCCATTCCACAGCTGACCCTATCACCCTACCCCAGGTAACTCCTCTAATTGCTGATCCCCTGCAATGAAGGAAACGAAAAGAAGTGGTCCGGAAACATCCCGCACCAATGGACACGGGTGAGCGGTTGATCCCAACAGAAAGTTACCCACATTACACGTCACGGCATGTATGACGCACTACACTCTTCAATGACGAACATTGTTCCTTTTAACGCCCCGGCGAGACCATACCTCGCAGGCACACACTGCCACCCCCACAAATTGACTGTTCGCTCTCCTATTTAGTGAGAGTTGGTTTGGACGTATCGTGCTTCCCGATACGCCCCAGGTATTGGGACAGTTTCCCCACCCAGTTACAAGTTTTACTCACTCTGTTTTCCTTTACCCTACACCCCGCGGAGGACACGAACATCAGGGCAACTAGCACATCCGGATAGGGGTTGGTATGGGCCCTTGATGAGGACAGTGTGGCTGGGTCGCTATCAGCACCCATGACCTCACCACTTAGGATCGCGCTCCATGGCGCAGGCAGTGTTTATCAGGCTCCCCAATGCAGTGCACAGATGTTAGTATTATAACCCTAAACACACGGGGTCTCCACACACCACGCAAGAGATATGCAGCCTACGCTTCCATCAAGTGCCAACATGCCCAAATTGCATTTCTGCAAGAGACGCATCTCACTACGCCAGAGATTGACAGACTGCGATCCCGTTGGCGGGGAACTATATGTGCCACATCATACTCCGCATTTGCACGAGGTGCGCTGATATGAGTCCTCCCGGGCACCCCATTTCAGGAAACACGCAGAGTAGCGGACTGAAAGGGTAGGTATGCCCTGTTAGAAGGCATACTGGATGGACAACCCGTTCTGCTGGGCAGCATATATACGCCAAATGTCGAGCAGGATAGGTTCTGGGACTCCCTCACAGGCGTGTTGGCCCAATTTGCATCTCTCCCGTGGATTTTAAGGGGAGACTATAATTGTGAGCTTGATGTTACACTTGACAGATTACACCCACCACCACCACACACTCCTGCCATTACACGGTCCGAACGATTCCGCCGCTGGGTTAGTCACTGGGCGTTAGTGGACGCGTGGAGAGCTCACCACCCTCCGGCGAAGCTGTACTTATTTCACTCCATCCCCCACAACTTGCGGATTCGATTAGATTGATTCTTATGCACCCCGTCACTGATCCCTAAAGTCCAACACACTGATTATCTAGGCCGGGTAATCTCAGACCACGATGCACACATATAGCGCGTGCAGTGGAGGCCCCCTCACCCACCGGTGTCCACATGGCGCCTCCCACGGGACTGTCTGACAGACCAGGTATTCCAGCGCGAGCATGCACGGAGTATCCAGGAGTATTTCACTCAGAACGCGGGGTCCGCCACCTCCAGGCTAGTGGAGTGGGATGCTTTTAAAAAGTGGCTCGGGGGGCATGCATCAAGCAGGTAGTGGGGGTGTGCCGCACACTGGAGCAAACACTCGTCAACACGGAACGCAAGCTAGCAACACTCACGAAACGGGAGGATGCTGACACCGCAAAAGTGGCCCAGATGGTGGAGGCCAAACACAATATTCTACCGCCCTAGCAGACCTGCGCAATTATAACTTTAGAGCTTATGCCACCCGGGTGCATAAGGAGCTGGACAAAACGGGCACGCTTTTAGCGTGGTTAGTGAAACAAGACACTGATACCAAACCCATCACCGAAATCCTGACTCCCGCAGGAGTCCTAGTGCGATCCCAGTTGGACATTTTAGCTGCTTTCCAGCAACATTACACTGCGATTTATAGCACCCCGACACATTTCCGGTAGAAGCGATAAGTAATTTCCTAGATCCGCTGCCAATACCGCACATCACGGACGCAAGTAAGGCCACACTAAATGCTAAAATATCGGAGGCGGATGTCTCCTGCGCGATACGCGAGTTGGCGCGGAATAAGGCACCGGGACTCGGCGGTCTGCCCCTCGAGTATTACAGTACCTTCTCTGCCCTTTTGGTCCCTCGTCTGGCAGCAACTTTGTGGACGCATTTGAGAGGGGGGAACTTCCGGGCTCTCTCCGTGAGTCAGATAGTGACGTTTCTTAAACCGCACCGAGACCTGCAGCTGTCCTGCGGCGGGCGGGAATAGGTCCAACCCTTCTACGGTACACACGGCTGCTATACACTAACCTTACATCTCGTGTCAGACTCGGTCGGTACATCTCCTCTCCGCTACAGGTTCAGAGGGGTACTAGACAGGGCTGCCCCCTGTCACCCCTGATCTTTGCCTTGGCGGTGAAACCCCTGGCGATACGTTTACGCCGGGAGGGAACTGCCTGGGGTATCCCCATTGCGGACACTGTCCATTGCGTCTCCATGTACGCGGACGGCCTCCTTCTGTATATCCGGGATATAACTGCGGATCTGTCACCCATATGGACAGCCTTGACGGAGTTTGCGGAGGCGTCTGGTCTCCAGGTGAACTGGGATAAATCTACAATATATCCATTGCACCAGTCCCTGGAGCCACGGGAGATACGAGTCGGTGCGCAGAGTCTACCGTGGAACGCGGGCGCTCCCCGCTATCTTGGTGTCCGCCTATACCATTCCCCCGCTGACATTTACGAGGGCAATCACCGTAAGGTGTTAGCCGGCATTAGGTCGTCGGTGGGATTCTGGAGAAGCCTCCCATTTTTGCCGATCGGTCGGGTGGCCATAGCCAAGATGGTCATTGTTCCCCGACTATTATATTACTTTATGAATCTGCCAGTCATTCCACCCGGGAGCTTCTTCCGTGAATTAGATGCGCTCCTTCAAGCACTTGTATGGGGGTCTGGATGCCACCGTATAGCTCTCGCCAAACTGCAGCTGCCCACCACCCAGGGGGGTCTGGGCGCCCCCACCTTTGAGTCGTATATCCTGGCAGCGCAGCTCCAGTGGCTGTCGTACTGGACGGCAGGTAGGCATACCGGGGAGACCTGCACAGCGCTGGGCCCTGTCCCTATTCCCGAGCTGCGCCGTCTGCTGCTGCCAGGCACCAAACCTCGTCGGATGTATCCATTGCAGGTATCGGTATCTCGCCGGTGTATGCAAAGGATTCATCGCATCGCGGCGACGACACCGTGCTATTCCCCACGACTGCCGCTGGTCAGCTGGCCGAAGAGGGACACCTATTTCACGCAGGCCATGCTCCGCGCATGGACGGAGTCTGAGATAACGGAGGCAGAGGGGCTGTTCGCGGAGGGACAACTTCGTCCATACGAACAGTTCATGGAAGACTACGACCTCCCCCGGGGCAGTTTTTAACGCACCGACAACTTATAGACAGTTTTCGCCCATACTGTGATCTTACAGTTGGCGAGCCGGCAACACACCCGGTCGTCCACACCAATCTATACATTGGCATAGGCCGACACCTTGTTACTTGGCTGTATAAGTCTATCAGGGAACTTAAACACAGGCCACTGCATACACTGAGACCCACCTGGGAGTATGAGCTCGGGCGACAGTTACATGACAGGGAATAGGTTAGAGCGCTGGAATTCCCCAAAAAAGTGTCCAGAATCGCGCGGTGCAAAAACATACAGTTCTACATTTTACACAGGGCGTATCAGACACCAGCGCGCCTCCAGCGGATTTTCCTAGATACACAGGTGGCTTTCTCCTGAAGCGCACTTTTAACACATGTTCTGTAGCTGCCCAGTTTTACATCAATACTGGTCGACCATACTCGACTCTACCCACACACTCACGGGCCTCGCAGAGCTACACTCGTGGGAAGCGGTTGCTCTGGGACTATTCCGTAGGCCAAAAACGCACAAAGTACAGGTCCGCTTTGCAGCTCTGTCCCTGCTTTTAGCCAAAAGAAACATCGCGGAGGAGGAAACCCTGAGGGAGCAGGAAGCAAGGGGCCAGCGCAAACATCCCATATCGTTGCAGTGGGCCATGTTGTCCCACCAGTTTAAACAGTCTCACACGCGCACTACCCCCGACACCTCCCAATGTGATCCTGCGGCCCCGGCGGTGCCAGCACCACAATAGGGCTCCTATGCTGTAATCCTCAGCCCCCCACCCCCAAATTAGCTGCAATGGTCTGGGCACACTGGTGCACGCTGTTCATCCTGTAGTGTCTGATGGCCCTTTCGTATGGATGGCCCCTGTGAACACTGTGAAACTCACCTAACAGTCTGTAGCTGATACGATCCAGACATCCTCCACAATCCTACTCCCCTGCCTGTGTCTCCGTCCCCCCCTTCCCGCATAAGGTCCACAGTTTATCTCCCCCAGTTCCCCCTCAAACTCACATTGCAGCAACGTCAGATGGACTCATACCCCTAAGGCTCCTGCCATGCGAAAGCAGCTTGTCTTCTAATTGCATATTTGTACCACTGTGGAGCAGCTATGCGTATCATAATGTAATGTGAGTACATTTGAAAAATGTTAATAAAAATATTTTAAAAAATAAAATAAAATCATCGTGGTTAATGCTAACTTTGGTTTGGCTTTATCAAAACGTGTTGTGTAAGGTGTTACTTTGGAACACTTCCCTCCCCCCCCCCCCCGTCAGTCCTGGCGTCGAGGGTAGCATTCCACCCTTCTAGAGGGAGAAGACATGTAGTTACTGGTAAACCCGGTTAAAGTTAAATAGAGCCTCAGCATCACAAAATGGATGCTGCTGCCACAGACACGAGTCTGCCCTCCTGCTGCTGGACGAAACGCCAACAGGGGAGGCCTGGACAATAGGTTTCCTGTCCAGGGAGGTGCTGGCACCTCCCCAGACAGGCTTTTGTGTATTGGGCCAGGGAGGGCTGCATTCAGTGAATGCTTTCCAGACACTGCCTGGGGCACACTAGGTGCTCCATGCATTTCCCAGTTCAAACCGGTTGCTGGGGCACTCTGCCCCAGCTCTGGCGCGAAACTGGACAAAGGGAAAGGGTTCTAACCACCCCCTTCCCAGGTCCACCCATAGGAGGGACCATAAAGGTAGTTCAGCCTCTAAACTTAGAATAAGTATAGGATCCCAGTCCCTAGGACTTTAGATTATCCTGGACGAAACTTTGAAACATAAATCCTGGACCTTCGACATTCCATTTCGACTGGAAAACGGAAGACATCTCCCTTGTGGTCATGGAGTGACCACCCTGTTCAAACAGGCACCAACAGCAACTTTGCCGGTCTGCATTTTCGAGGCTCCCGCCGGATCCCGAAGAATCTGCGACACAGGACACGGACTTCCAGACATCTCTGACCCCAACCTTCGCTCACAGCAAAGCTGAGACCTGTGGCGGACACGAGAGACGTGGTACCGGAACTCCTGGACATCATGCATTTTGCAAGCTGCACTCATTTCCCGAGGTATCCCGATGTTGTGCATTGGGGTGCTTGAAGCCCCAGCCCCGAGCACCATTTGCACCGAAGCTCAGAGGCCCACACTCCACGAGTGTCCCGTGTGCCCCGCTTTTGCATTTCAGCTCGACGCGTCTTCCCGATTTCTAGTCCGTTGGCTAGTGAGCCCCCGGAAGACTTACTTTTAAATCTAACTTGCTTTCCTGGTTGCTCCAGGCTTGCTCCCGCTTCCCTACAAAGGAGTAGCCCACCAGACTTTGCTGATCTGCAACGAAGTCAATCTCGACATCCTACGTGGATTGCGTTTGCCAAGGCTTTTTGGGTCCAATCCGGATACCGACACCGCAGTCAAATAGATCCTTCGTGGGACAGCTCGAATCCGCTCCTGGTCGTCGTCGACACCTCCTGGACCTCGTGGCTGAAGAGACAAGCTTCACCTTTTCACCTGAAATCACCCGACATTGGCTGTCAGCTTTCCATTGCCGTCCTGGTCATTGGCAAGTGACCCAGACTCTGTCCCTTCTGCTTTCAGGTTATTCAGATCTTCGATCCACCCTTGGATCCACCCGGACATTTTTCCTCTGGACGCATACAGCACTTCTTTGCAGCTCTCCATTGAAATCGATGCCGAAACCCGACATCAAAAGACACCTATGCACCCGGCTTCCGTAGGTGAGGTAACACGAGTACTCTGTAGCCTCAAGGGTATTGGCCCTGTGCAACTTATCGTATGCTAATTGAGATCCTTGTAATGTACTTTGACCTCTGACCTCATAAAGAGTGCAGAGGGATTGTGTTTAGAATAAATACATATATAATTGATATATACCTTGTGTGGTGTACTTTCATTTGGTACTCAAGGGATTATAATTGATAAAACAACTAGCTTAATTCGCTCTCTGAAGTCTTAGCCTGAAGACTGCTCGTTACAGCTACCCCTAGGATAGCTTTCTATAAGGTTGACTTTACAACCACCATCAATAAGGGTCGATTAGACTGGTGCAAGGTGCCCACTAGAACTAGACTGCATCACTTGCATGGGTACAGAGTGGGCTGGACGACGAAGGTATATCAGGGCATCGTCCACATAAAGAAGACCATATGGGTGGTCTTCCCTGTACTAATCCCCCATGTGATCAATGTTATGCGAAGTCTCTCAGTCACAGGCTCCATCACAAGCGTGAATAGGAGCGGTGAGAGAGGGCAGCCCTGTCTGGTACCCCTGTATAGGCTAAATAGGTCTGAGACCTCTCTACCTGAGCGCACTCGAGCACAAGGGTCAGTATATAATAAATGAACCTATTCAATAAATTTAGGGCCCGACACACCCACAGGTTTGTACATTTGTTTGCATTTACAGCCTCCTCTGTGACTCTGGCTCCCCTGATTATTGGGAGATTTGTCCCTGCAGTGAGCTGTGTTCATTCACTTTCCTGGGTGATAAGAAAAAAAACATACCTGGAATACCAGTGTTGGAAAAAGCCCAATGACTTTCCCTGTATCATACATTGAAAGCTGTGAATGGTGCAGCTTTCCAGACGTCACACTGAGAATATAAATTCTATAAAATTGCGTGTATGTTCCTGAAGTAGAGAAAATTGCTGGGAGTACTTCTGGATATTTTTTTGTGAATTGAGCCTACTGTATTCTAGTCAGAGTAAACAGGTATGGCATTAAAAGCCACCTTCAAGATGCCAGAGCAGCTTATAGGCATCCCCTCAGCTAAGATTAGTCTTTCAGATACTGCAATAAATGCACTAGTCGGACTACCAGAGAGACCACTTCCCCATGTGTATTTGCTTGCAAAAAAATATCAAATGGACTGCTGCTGAGATGACCTCTTTAAATCAAACATCAGTCTCTCCTGCAGCAGAGGCAGTCACCATGAACACTCCATAATCCCTCCTTCGCGATTCTGTAAATAAAATAGGAAACAAAGTTCCATGCAGTCTATGTAAATTGTCAGAGGGATTCCTTTTTTTAAGATCTGCTGCCATTTTAAGTGTGGTTAGTGCGCCAATTATTTTTTTCTTCAGTCGGTTTCTCAGTGGAGAGGTTGTTCCCCACAATAAATTTCACTTCAATCAGCCAGTAGATTGTAGAGCGCTACTTGCCACCCATGAGGGTATACAGGGTTCCAGTTGATAGCCAGGTCTTGAGGTACTTTCGGATCTCCAGAAGTGATGAGGACCATAGGTGAGAGTAGCTTGTTCCACGTCTTCTCTGCTAGGTAGGAGAAGGAGCAACCTCTGCATGTGGGGGGTGAGTGTTAGAGAAAGGGATGCGGAGCAGAGGTATCTGTTGGGCTAATGGATGTTCAGGCTCTGGTTCAAGTAGACAGGTCCGCAGTTGTATATGGCCTTGTATGCATGGGTCAAGAGCTTGAACTAGCATCATTTCTGTACAGGGAGGCAGTGGTGTTCGCTGAAATAGGGGATAATGTGGATTCAGCTAGGGATATCCAGGGCGAGTCTGGCTGCTGCGTTCTGTATGGTTTGTAGTCATCAGAGGAGGTGAGCTCCAATCCCTGCATAGAGAGCATTGCCGTAGTTCAGTCAGCTGGAAATTAGGGTTTGGGTGATAGTACATCTTTGGGCTATCCATTTAAATATCTTACGAAGCATGTGGAGGATAAAGAGGAAGGAGATGGAGTTGACCTGAGTTGGCATGATTAACTTACCCAGAATGATGTCTAGGTTCCTAGCGTGGTCAGTGGGGGTGTGAGTAGGTCAGAGTTCTGAGGGCCACGGAGGGAGATTTGTATTCGAAAATCAGTGCCTCTATCTTGTCCATCTTAAGCTCCATGCAGCTGTCCTTTATCCAGTTGGCAATGTCTGTCATACAGTTGTGGAAGTTGGTGTTGGTGGTGTCTTTGGAGAGGGAGAAAATGAGTTGTGTGTTGGCGTAGGATCAGCTGTTGAGTCTGAGGGTTTTGGTGATGCTGGCAGATGTTTCATATAAGTGTTGAAGAGGGTCAGGCTGAGCGAGGATCTCTTGGGTACTCCACAGAGGACTTCCTTGGGTTCGGAGGTGAAGGGGGAAAGTCTGACTTTTTTTGTTCTTCTGGTAAGGAAAGAGGCGATCCATCTGAGAGCAGCTCATTTTATACCTATGTTGTGCAGCCTTGTGATGAGTGTGTGTTGGGAGACTGTATCGAAGGCTGCTGAGAAGTCTAGGAGTATCTCCTCGGTCAAGTGGGACTCGAATTTCGTCAGTAGAAGTTTGGTGAGGGCTATCGTGTGCTGTGGTGGCTGCAGAATCCAGATTGGGAGGAGTTTAGCAGGAGGTTTGTTTCAGATGTGAGGAGAGTTGTTGATTGATGGCTTTTTCTAATACTTTGGCTTGGAACAGAGCAGGGAGATCGGTCGGTAGTTGTTGTTTGCTGGGGTCTGCCGATGGTTTTTTTTATAGGGTGTTGACTTCTGCATGTTTACAGGCTTTGGGGAGGGGAAGGTGGCCCTGTCAATTGAGGCGTTAAAGAAGAAGATGATGAGTACTTGGCTAATTCATGCTTCACCTAGTTTCAAGATGTGGTGAGGACATTGGTCGGTTGAGGTCCCTGATTGGACCGAGTTCATGATAGAGGCAGTGTCCTGTGGGGCGACCTTGCTTCATTTGGTTAGTCAGATGTCTGTGGTTGTAGCGGAGTTGTGTTGCTTGAAGAAGTTAGTGGGTGGCCTTTGGCTGGGGTTTGAAGTTTTAGTAGGTGTTGCTGATCTTCTAGTAGAAGGAGTTTGCAAGGTTGTCGCAGAGTTCCTGTGGGGAGGTAATGTAGCTTGTTGAAGCTGAGGGGTTGACTAATTATTTTACGATGTTAGAGTACTTTTCTGTTATTGAGCTTTCAATGCTTGAGGCATAGGCCTTTTCCTTCGATGCTCTCAACTGTCTGTGTTCGAGGTTGAGGGCTGTCTTGAAGGCGACCTTGTCGGTTGTTTCGTTGCTTGTGCTCCTTCTCCTACCCAGTTGTTTACAGTGTCATTTTGCGGTTTTGAGGTCTTCAGTGTACCAGCTAGCCTGCTTGTGGACCTTCTGTGGTGTTGTTGCCAATAGGAGCGACTCTCTGGTGCAGATGGTGATCCAGTTGTTTAAGTTTTTGACGCTTTGTTCTAGATTGTTGGCGAGATGGGGTGGGTCACGTTGAGGGCATTGGTCCATCTGTCCTTTGAGACTTGGCTCAAGCTGCGGTAGGGGCCTTTGGGCAGACTGAGGGCATAGGTCAGTGAGTAGTTGAAGTGGAAGATGGAGTGGTCAGTCCAGGTGAGTTCGATGGTGTGGCTGTACCTGATGAGGTCGCTGGAGGTGAAGATGGAGCCTAGCATGTGCCCTGCGGTGTGTGTGGGGTCGTGGACGAGTTGGGTGAGTCCGATGTTGTTCATGCTGTCAAGGAGGTTGGTAGTGTTAATCTCATTGTAGTCGTCAAGATGGAATTTGAGGTCGCCGAGGAAAACATAGTTGTTGGAGTTTGCGGCGAGAGGGGCGATGAAGTCTTCTATGAAGTTGCAGACGGCTGGGTGAGGTCCTGGAGGATGGCAGGCGAGGGTGCCCCTGATGGTAGTTTTTCTGTTTGTTTGGAGTTGGAAGTTGAGGTGTTCCATGGCTGAGATGTTGTCGTCATTTGTGGGTGTGCATCGGATGTATTCCTTTTGTACGATGACGATCCCTCCGCCAGGCATGTTGATGAGGTGGTGGTGGGTGATCTTGTATTCTTCAAATGTTGCAGTTGCAGTGTCAGGCTCATAAGTGGGGTTAAGCTAGGTGTCAGCGAGGATGAGGATGTCAGGTGTGAGGGCTGAGATGAGGTCCCAAGTCTCGGTGGTATGTTTTGCAGTGAGCGTGGGTTGAGAAGGGCTCATCCGAGTTGGTGTTTTTGTTCAAGTGATGTCTGTGGTGTGTTCACGGTGGGGCTGGTCAGTGGGCAGGTGTCTGTGCTGTGGCAGGTAAAGTGGCAGTGGGTGCAGGTGAAAAGTTGTGTCATGGAGCATGGTGCCAGTGTTGGTTGCGGTGTCAGGGGTGTAGAGCTCGGCAATGGGTTATCTTGGAGGGCCAGGGGTCGTGGTGCTGGACATGGTCCAGGCACGGATGGGTGCAGTTGGTCTTGCCTTTAGTGCTCCTTTGGCACATCCGCTGGGTGGGCTCGCTGCGGCTTGCAATAAGTAGGTTCTAGGGAGAGTGAGGCTTCTGTTGGCTGGAAGAACGGTGAGTGGGAAAACCTGGGCAGCTGCAGTGTTAATGGGTGAGGCTGGAATAAGCAGGAACTGTAGGCCACAGGCAAATGGCAGGCTTGGTGTTTAGGTTAAAGTTGAAATAGACTGGTCTTGGGTGTGGAATGGATGCATTTTGTGTGTCAAACAGTTTGAAAGCTAAAGTTCCTAGGCAAGTTGGTCAGGTACATGTATCTCAATATATTTTTAATGGGCAGCAGTCTGTTGACTTATGATACCTGAATTACTTATACTAATAATCATATTCTCAGTGTTGCAGCACTTCACCATGAGGGTAGGATTAGCCAGGTATAATCCAAATGAAATGGAAACTGTGAAATTAGTTTGTGGTGAGGTACGAGTGAAAATATTTCGAAAGCCCTTGTAGTGTGAGGGGAATACTGATAGTGAAAATTCTCATCAGGACTGTTGAAATGGTGAATATATAGTAGGTTTTGCTGAGTCAGGGGAATGTGGGTATCTTAGAGATCTTTTTCATATCAGTGGAGACAGGATCGGGTAGTAATCCAACATTGATTTTATTTGCCAAGTCTGCCAACAGAGAGGCACCTGTTTAGTTAGAATTACTCCTATTAAAAGCAACATAATGCTGCCATTTCAAAAAGTGAACTGTACTTACAAATGCTATTGTTTTACCTCTACTCATGAAAATGATGTCTCCTTTATCACTTTCTACAATAGGCAGTGAAAGGGAGTCCCCTATCCCTTCCTCCCGCCTGCACAGTGAAAACTCAGTCCCGGAGGAGCTGGGTAGCCTCCCCGCTGAAAGCAGAAGCCATGATCCAACGGAGCAGCTCGATCACAGTGCAATTACTGAAGATCTTGCTTCCTCACAGGAGTCAAAGCCACCTATCCCTCCCAGTAAACATGTAAGTTATTAATAGGCATGTTGAATAGCAATTAATTGATTTAGTGCGTTTTGAAATAATGTGTTGAAGATAATGGAGTGTGAAGAATAAAAGTAAAGAGGTAGAAAATATATAAACATTCCATATGGTGATAATGGTAACAAAATACTCATACGTGGTAGGAGGATACAGGTAGAATAGGATGAAGTAATGATAAATCTTGAAAGGAAATAGTATATGTTTTAAAAAAAATCTTTTTATTAAAATTTCGTCAGTTGCAGTGTACAGTATATCATTGACAGACGATTTGGCGACGTGAACAAAGAAGCATACATATGTGAGTCATTAAACCATTAGTATGACAGTTATTCTGGATCTCATCACCGTAACACGTTGATCATCAGGAACCCTCTTTTCCCACCTGTTATCGGTCTCAGTATCTTCCCTCCCAACCTCAAAGATCCCTATATGCCCCCCATTGGGGCCATATTTTCTCCCATTTTCGTGGGCATCCCCATCTCTTGTAAACAAATCTTTTCAGCTGTGCTGCACCAGTCAAGATCGGCTTTCCATTGACCCACCCTCTGGGAGTGGGCTGCTCCCCACGCCCTGGTAATATTCCTCTTGGCCACCATTGCCACCACCAATATCCAAATTCTCCGATATTTCGGCCATGTCTGCTCGCCTGTTACACATAGTATGTGCCATCTGGCATCTATGGGTATTTCCTGCCCAAGGACGTCTGACATAACTTGTATTACTTTTGACCAGTATTGTTGTATAACTGGGCACGATCACCAAGTGATCTACCCTATGTGCTGGGGCATTCCGGTCTGCAACAATCCAGACATTAATTGTTATTAGCTGTGATGCCTAGTAATATTTTTTCTGATAGATACATCTGCCAGTGGATTCCTCACCTTGTAAATATCCCTCTTGTGTCAGCAACATTCGGAAATTCTTTTCGTAGCTACGCGTGGACTTGGACGTCATAGAGACACTGCATCGCTCGTGACTCCGCTGACGTCACCAACGCCCATAATAGGCCCACGCCGGCGTGATGACATCAGTTCCCTTTTTTCCGCGTCGTCGACGCTAACGGTTTCGGGGAATCTCAGTAGCTTTCTAGTGACTTTGTTGCTATTTCCTTCGTCTTTCTGCTTCTTTGTTTCGTGACAATGTCGGCAAGGAAGACTGGCTTCAAGCCCTGCAAGGAATGCGGGAAAATGATGTCCATCACGGACCCGCACGAGGACTGCCTATGGTGCTTAAGCTCTGACCATGATGTAGATGGTTGTTCATCTTGTCGAAAGATGAACCCGAAGGCCCTGAGGGAAAGAGAAACCAAGCTCCTGGTGGCGAAGTGGAAGGCTGACAAAGGTAGGAAGTCTTCACGGTCTCGTTCGAGAAGGGCGAGGTCGAAGTCAAGATCCAGATCTCGAGAGAAGTCGACCTCGAAGTCCTCTACGGAACATGCTTCACAATCAAGAAAGAAGCATAAGAAGAGACATGAGTCCCGACGTCACTCGGGTAAGGAGTCGGACTCGAGATCGAGGTCGCCTAAGAAGGTTCGATCGAAGGTGATCCCTCCGCAGGAAACATCGAATCAGGAAGGTGGGGTTTCGCCTTCGGAGTCGCAGGTGCAGTCGCCGACTCCGGCTTCCAATCCGTCTCCGGCGCCGTCCCCGGCCCGAGAGGAAGAAGTTCCGGTGGAAGGGAAATCTGTGCCTGTGGAGGAGCCGGATTTGTTCCCACCTCAAGTCCAGCCTGAGGGTGTTCAGCCACCTTTTCCTGCCCCAGGCCAAGACCCATCAGCGTTTTTGAACGATATGTATGGCGTCTTTTCGAGGGCTTGGTACCCCTCTGGAGTACCTTCGGGTCCCATGGGTCCACTGGCCTTTAATTTGGGGGTGCCACATTCCTATGTCCCAGCTCCATTTATGCCGGCCCCGACGCCGCCATGGCAATACGCGGCTCCGCCAGATTAATCTACGCCGGTCCCGGCGTCGCCCGCTCCAAGTCGACCTTGAGTACATTCCACTGGGCCATCGGATTCGGTACCGACGTCGGTTCCGGCTCCGTTGGAGTCGATGGTGAATCCAGTGGAGAGGCGTGTTAAGGAAAGGTCCAGGAGGGAGGCACAACGCCTTTTGGAGGAGCAGAGATATGTTGACTCTCATCCTGGTGTAGAGGAAGGTGAACTATATGAAGACTGCTTTGAAGACCTAGCAGATGCTAGTGGCCTTGATTTTTACCCGGAATGGGAGTTACCATCAGGTTCTGATGCGCCTTCAAAGGACATCCAGCCTTATCATATAGTAATGAGGCGGCTGTGGGACTTCTTAATTTGACTTTGCCAACCGTTCAATCTAAGTCTAATCTTTTAACTGAGGTCCTACACTCGCCTAGTTCGGTAGTGGAACCGTTGCTTCCGTTTAATGAGGCTTTAACAGAGCCTATTATGGAGGTGTGGAAAAAGCCTCTAACTGCTCCGGCTGTTTCCCAAAGTGTGGCAAGACGATACAGGGTTGCACCAGAAGACCCTGCCTTTTTAACATCTCATCCTTCTCCTGAGAGCCTGGTCATTCAGGCAGCATGTTCAAAGACGCCTTTGAGTGCGTTTCCCCAAGTGCCTGGGGATAAGGAGGCCAAGAAGCAGGATCAGGTGGCCAAAAAGACTTTCTCCTCGGCAAGTATGGCATTGAAGTCCACTAATGCCACTTGTCTCACGCACTCATGGATTCAATGCGTTCTTTGGCTCCTAAGATCCCTAATGGAAGTAGGAATGATTTTGAGGAAGTTTTGTCTGACGCTCAAGCAGCGGCACGTCAGGTAATACAAAGCGGATTGGACACTGCTAATTCTGTGGTTCGCATCATGGGCACTGGGGTTGCCACGAGAAGATCGGCTTGGCTAAAATCATCAGACTTTTCCGCAGATGTCCAAGCGGCTTTATTGAATCTGCCATTCGATGGTGTTGGTCTCTTTGGCAAAAAGGCCGACACTGCCTTAGAGAGGTTTAAGGACAGTGGAGCTACTGCCAAATCTTTAGGTCTCCAGATCAGAGGTTCTTCGGCCAGGAAATTCAGAGGTTTTGGACGCTCTTCCTTTCGCAATTATCGACAAGGTCCGCAGCAGCAACAACAACTGCAGCAGTAGAATCCCTTGTACAGGTCTTACAGGGGAAATCAAAGAGCTCGTCCTCGTGGACGTCAGTCCTCTTCCTCCTCCACCTCCTCCACCCCCAGCCACAGAAAAGCAGCCCTAGATCCGCCATTCAGGATCATGCGGGTTCGGTGGGGGGGTCGGCTTACCCACTTTCTATGGGATTGGGAATCTGTTACATCGGATCTTTGGGTTCTCAATCTCGTAGAAAACTGGGTATGTTATGTTATGTTATGTTATGTTATGTTAAAACTATATTTCTTGAGCGCACGGCTACCCAGAACGGGTGTCCCGGCGCTTTGGCAGAGTCCTAAACACAACCAAGAAAAACCCAGAGGCAGAAACACTTGCCTTTCGGGAATTTCCTCCCAATTACCCTCCTTGCCAAGGTTTTTGCACGGAGGAACATCTGTTGCTTCTACAGGAGGAAGTGCAGACTCTATTAAGAAAGGGTGCGATAGAGGTGGTCCCAGAGCAGGAAAGGGGTCAGGGATGCTACTCCCGGTGTTTCCTGATTCACAAGAAGGATGGCAGACTTCGTCCAATCCTGGATCTCAGGATCTTGAATCTCTATCTGAAACAAGAGAAATTCAAGATGCTCACCCTTGCTCAGGTTCTTCAAGCGCTGCTGGAAGAAGACTGGATGGTGTCGCTCGACTTGCAGGATGCGTATTTTCACATCCCAATCCTGAAGTCGCACAGGAAGTATCTCCGTTTTACGGTGGGGTCGCAACATTATCAGTTTGCGGTCCTTCCTTTTGGAATTACTACTGCGCCTCGAGTCTTTACCAAGGTGATGGCGGTGGTGGTAGCTCATCTCCGAAGGTCGGGGATTCCAGTATTCCCCTATTTGGACGACTGGCTGATCAAAGCAGAGTCATCAGAGAGAGTGCTCCATCATCTGCAAGAGACCACCCAGTTGTTGTACAGGTTGGGTTTTTCGATAAATGTACCCAAGTCTCACCTGGTGCCCTCCCAGCGCATCCTGTTCATAGGTGCTGTACTGGACACAACTGTATGTCGTGCATTCCCTCCTCCTCAAAGGATTCGCGACATTCAGGAAATGATTCCTTTATTTTACAATGGAGCGGTCGTGCCAGTCCTGAAGGTCCTTCGCCTGCTCGGTCTGATGGCTTCTTGCATTCTGTTGCTCGACCATGCACGCTGGCACATGAGGGCACTCCAGTGGTGCCTCCGCAGGCAGTGGTATCAGCACAACGGGGATCTCAGGGAGTCAGTGAGGATCTCCAGAGAAGCTGCAGCGGATCTGACTTGGTGGGGCGTGGAAGGCAACCTGTCTCAGGGGAAGCCTTTTCATCTGCCTCCTCCGGTAGCCACAGTAATAACGGATGCATCCACTCTAGGGTGGGGTGCTCATCTGTGGGACCTGGAGGTCAAGGGTCTTTGGTCTAAAGAGGAGGAAAGGTTGCTTCATATCAACCTTCTGTAATTGCGGGCGATACGTTTGGCGCTCAAGGCCTTCCTCCCTTCCCTTCACAGTCGGTCATTCCAAGTCCTGACGGACAACACGACCGCGATGTGGTATATCAACAAGCAGGGAGGAGTGGGGTCGCAGTGTCTCAGCAAGTAGGCACTGCGTCTCTGGTCCTGGGTTCTGGACCATCAGATTTGTCTGATGGCAAATCATCTGGCCGGGGTTCTGAACGTTCGTGCGGACACTCTGTCGGCAGTTCACCATCCAGAGGTAGTTCACGACATCTTTCAGATGTGGGGAACTCCTTGGGTGGACCTGTTCGCCGGGATGCTCTTTTGAGTAGCCGTGCGCTATAGAAGAAAATAAATAACATAACATAACTCACGAGAATGCTCACTGCCCGTCATTTTGCAGTCTCCAGTATCCGATGCAAGGAGCCTTGGGGGACGCGTTTCAGTTGAGTTGGGGAAGACAACTCCTTTACGCGTTTCCGCCCATACCTTTGATTCCTCGGGTTCTGAGGAAGATTCGCCAAGACCGGTCCCAAGTCATATTGGTCGGCCCGGATTGGCCAAGAAGGGTGTGGTACACAGATCTTCTCCACCTCTCCTCTCACCCGCCGCTCCGTCTCCCTCTCAGGGCAGACCTCCTCTCTCAGATGGAGGGGCAGGTTCTACACCCCCACCTCCAGACATTACACCTTCATGCTTGGAGATTGAACGGGGCAACCTGAACTCCTTTTCTCTCCCACACGATGTGCTGAATGTCATTCTTTCAGCTAGACGTGACTCCACTAAGTCCATTTATTCATACAGATGGTCTTGATTTGTAACCTGGTGTGGAGAGAAATCTGTAGACCCTTTGAAAGCCCATTTATCTGATATTCTCCAGTTTGCTCTCTCTTTGGCGCAGCAAGGGCTTGCTGTTGCCACAGTCAAGGGTTATCTCTCGGCTTTGTCGGCGTTTCTATGTTTGCCGGACCAGCCGTCTCTTTTCAAATCTCCTGTAGTTTTAAGATTTTTGAAGGGTCTCACTAATAAATTCCCTCCTACTCCCTTTATTGTGCCTCAATGGGACTTAGATCTTGTCTTAACATACTTGATGGGTGCTCCCTTTGAGCCCTTACACAAGTGTCCTGTGAGGCTTTTGACTTTTAAGACAATCTTCCTGGTTGCAATTACCTTGGCAAGGAGGGTAAGTGAGCTTCAAGCTCTTAGTTCCAAGCCTCCATTCTTGACCATTCATGCTGAACGAATGGTTCTTAGGACCAGGGCTGCTTTTCTCCCTAAGGTGGTGACTCCCTTCCACCTAGGACAATCCATTACCCTCCCTACCTTTTATCCTCCACCACACCCTTCCAAGGAGGAGGTAAGGTTACACCGTCTGGACCCTAAGAGGGCGGTGAGCTTTTACCTGGACAGAACTAAAGACTGTCGTGTGGATGACCAGGTCTTCATTGGGTTTGCTGGCTGCAAAAAAGGAAGAGCGGTTCATAAAAGAACTCTTTCAAGATGGATCATCCTTTGTATAAAGATCTGCTACTCTTTGGCCGGTAAGGAACCTCCAATGGGTATAAGGGCTCATTCTACAAGAGCTAAGTCGTCAACCTCAGCTTTGTCTAGAGGTGTTCCTGTAGAGGATATTTGTAGGGCCGCAATTTGGTCCTCCCTCCACACTTTCGCGAAGCATTACTGCTTGGATACCGAGGTGAGGAGGGACGGCCACTTTGCGCGTTCTGTCTTCCAGGATTTTCTGGTATAGAAGAGTGGACTCCCTCCTCCGGGAGTGGGGACTGCTGTGGGAATCTATTCACAAGTTGAGGAATCCACTGGCAGATGTATCTATCAGAAGAACAAGTTACTTCCCTTCGGTAATGCTTTTTCTGGTAGATACAGTATCTACCTGTGGATTCCTCAATGACCCACCCGCCTCCCCGTTGTCCACTCTTCTATACCAGAGTAACTGTATTGTATTTGTTTTATGGTCAAGGTTAATGTGTTATTTCAAATGTTTTCTTACATTTGCTTCACACTGTGTGTATTAACTTGACTATTGTGTACTGTGTATACTATGTATATATATACTGTTATTGGTCCATCCGTGTGCCTCGAAGGCACGGAAGAAAGGGCGGAACTGATGTCATCATGCCGGCGTGGTGGGCCTATTATGGGCGTCGGTGACGTCAGCGGAGTCGCGAGCGATGCCGTGTCTCTAGGACGTCCAAGACCACGTCGACGCGTAGCTACGAAAAGAATTTCCGAATGTTGCTGAAGCCAGGGGGATATTCAGAAGGTGAGGAATCCACAGGCAGATACTGTATCTACCAGAAAAAGCGTTACCGAAGGTAAGTAACTTGTTCTTTAGGTCCAGACCGCAACGCCATCCTCGTATACTCCTTTCTGGAGTTTGGTCAACACTATTCTCGCACCTCCCCATCCCATAATAGTTTCCGCAATTCGTTATCCACATCACTGAAAAACGTATCAGGTACCTTATATGGGATGTTTTGGAGAACATATAATGTGTGGTAATGACATAATTTGAAGAGTACCTCTGTCCCCATCAAGGAGATCAAAAAAGTCCTCCAATGAGCGATATCCCTTTTCAGGCATTCTAGTTAGGGCTGCAAGTTTTCCTTCACAACTTTTGTTTCTGTTTTAGCAATGGTAATACCTAGGTATTTGCAGCTATCTTTAGGTTGGAGCTTTGTCTCTCCCGGGAGTGCGGGCGCTGGTCCATCCGAGAGCATGAATATGGGGACTTATCCCTATTAATTTGATACCCAGAATATCCCCTGAATAAGTGGAATATTTGTAAAAGCCTACTAATTGTAAAACGAGGCCTTGTGACATACAGTAGGACATCGTCTGTATATAAGGATATGCGTTCTTCCCACTGTCCTTCACCTATTATTCCGGACACCAACGGATCCCCTCTCACCCATGCAGCGAGCGGCTCCAACGCCAGCGCGAATAGGACGGGGGACAGTGGGCACCCCTGCCTCGTTCCTCTATGCAGGGTGAAGGATCGGGAGACAGAGCTGGTCACCTGCACCCTAGCCAGTGGATTCATATATAATAACCTGATCCAGGATAGGAACCGGGGGCCAAACCCAAATCTCTCCAGGACTGCAAACAGGTAATGCCATTCAATACTGTTGAACACCATACGTGCGCCCAATGACAGCAGTGCTGGTTGCTCCCACGAGTGGGATTTGGTCAGGTGCATCACTC
This sequence comes from Lissotriton helveticus, assembly GCF_964261635.1. Classification (NCBI taxonomy): domain Eukaryota; kingdom Metazoa; phylum Chordata; class Amphibia; order Caudata; family Salamandridae; genus Lissotriton; species Lissotriton helveticus. The sequence goes on along the minus strand of NC_136057.1, from coordinate 1,937,984,170 downwards.
CCCACAGGCATCTCAGATTTAGCCTGGTACTTCGATGTGGCATGAATCCGGACTGGTCGGGGTGTATCAGCATCGTGATCATCCCCCAAAGGCGGTTCACCAGGACTTTGGCCAGGATTTTAACTTCTATGTTTAACAAGGATATCTGCTTGCAGGTAATGAATTGTTCTGGTGACTTGCCCACCTTAGGTATTACCACAATGGTGGCTGTTCGCTGGTCTGGTGGTAGGCAACCCCTGTCTCTAAGCGGATGCACACAGTGTTTGCTTAAATACTCCTCACACACCAAAAGGGCCCTCGGTTTCATGCTTCATCATAGGGGTTTTCCCGCACCGCTGCGGGACGGGGCTTGCTACGACCTACGACTACCCGGGAGCTCTGTTCTAACAATACTATGTGTAGCGATGGGGTAATGAGAGGAAGGATCTGGTGTGAATAAAGGTAGGTGAATTAAAAAGGACCTGGCCTCATGGACTTAAAAAACATTATTAGTCCGTCAAGGCTGGATCTGTTAAAAAGGTGATGCGGATATGTCCTGCCTATAATGTGCGGATACTCCTATAAAGTCAACATGTTTCGAAGCAAAGGCTTCTTCATCAGGACTGAAAGATCCCCTCAGTACTCACCAGGCTGATAAAGCCAAGTAGGTTTGCTATATATAAAAGTGTAAAAATTAGAAAAAGTGCAGGAATTTCATGCACTTAACACGATACCTAATAGTACCTCTAATATTTTAATCTGAAAGAGAAAGTACAATTAATAGCGCTTTCCGATGCGCAAACACACGAAACCGTTAAAAGGAAAATAGATACAAAAATATAACATTTTCTCATGGTGACTGTAGTGTATTCTTAGTGCTAATAATACCGTGGTTTATCAGTGTATTGACCAGTGGAAAAACGGAGACAAACGAGACACACACGCACGGAGACTAGAGTAATTGTCAAAAGGTTAGTATGTAAATGATGTCTTCAAACAATGGTCAATACATACTATGTAATGTAGGAGATCATGCTCCATTAGCCTCTGTAACGGATAGGGAAGGGTGTCGCCCACGAATTCTGTTAAAGTTGGAAAAAGGTTTTGGTAATTGCTGGTAGATATCCGAAGCTTGCAACACAAGGGTTTCCTTAACCACTATGTCGTACTTCCATCTCGGTTGACACTGCCTCGCTCCAAATGACGCCAACACGCGGCTTCGTGGTGAGAGAGGAAACAACGGGGAGGCTCTATTTATGTTGCCATTGATTGGCCTTAGGTGGCTGCACCTGTGAAGAGACATGCCCCGACGTACCCAGAAACAAACCCCTCTGGGTTGCTAGTAATTGTTCTGGGGGCGTGCGCTAGAGCGTCATGCCCTGTTGCCATGGTGATGCGGATACATAGGCAGAAGTGAGTAAAAGACCAGTAGTGAGCCTGCAACTAGAGTGCAACAGTGCCGAACCTGCTTTGTTCACGGAAATGTAAGAGTTATGATGTTGCACAAGAGGAAGGTAGTCAGAGCCCAGTAGTGGGGCTGCAGACGGGGCATTGCAGCAGGCGGCTCTTTCAAATGCAAAGTGAGCGATATAGTAAAAGCACTGTCCCCACAGTGCAGCTGTAAAGCACCACGTAAAAAACACTCAAATGCAGAGGTATTAAGAGGAATGAATGGAGAATATGACACTCCATAGAGAAGTTAATAGAGTGTTTGTGAGGCGTGCTGAAAAAAATGGCTTGGTATTTAAGTAAACACTGTGTGCATCCATTCCAGGATGAGAAACACACTTCCCTAACACAGTCAGACCTTTTATGAACAACCCCCCTTCATGGTGGATCTCTTTGATTTGACTACAGAGCATTCGATCAGGGAGTATCTACCCAGGTGTCCGTGTACCACACTACCTCTTCACTCCCTAATCTTGTTACTTAACACCCCTGTCTCTAGCCTCATCAATCATTTTCAGGAGGTGTGGTGCCAATACACTTGATGTGCCCTTGAATAACTCAGCTGACAGGCCATTAGGCCCGGGTGCCTTCCCTGCCTGCAGATCTTGTATGGCTCCTATAATCTCTTCGGTCTTTATATCTTTCTACATGAATCTATCCTCTTCTGACAACGTGGGGAGCCGGACCTCAACTAATAGTTCTCAACAGTCCTTTTCTGTTCTGGCAGGGTTGGAGGTATAGACCCCTTCGTACTACTCTGCGAAGGTCCTCGCTATTCCCTCACCAGTGGTGTGTATTACCCCCCGGAAGTCACATATATCTACCATCCAGTTGCGTTCCTTATCCCTCTTTTCCAACCATGCGATCATTTTGTTAGCCTTATCGCCTAGATCGTATAGCCTTCATTGTGTTGTTAACACAGTGGATCTTGCGGCGTTGTCCGCAAGGTCTCTCATTTCCTGATTTTTAATGTTAAGATGATGCATGAGTGGTGGGTCAGCTTCTTCCCCTGCTAAAATTCTGGTCTCCCGCGTGGCTACTTCTCCTTCTGATGTATCCCGCTGAATCTTTTTTTCTTTTTTACATCCCCCAAGATGAGCCTGAATATGTCCCCTTATCACTGACTTAAATGCTTCCCATATGGTACATGCCGAATCCACTGACCCTTCATTTTCTTGGAAGTAGAATTGTAACCCCTCCCTAATTTGGTCAACTAGATCCTTATACTTAAAGACCCAGCGGTTTATTCTTAGTGGCAGTATGTTTGTTCTCGGTGGGCCCTGCAGGGGCACTTTCACCGGTGAATGATCCGAGATACCTCAAGGTTTGAGTCTAGTGTTTCGGAACCACCCTTCACTCCCCCTGTGTGTCAAAACATGGTCTAGGCTTCCATGAATGTTCGCAGTGGCTCTGATCCAGCGGCACACCAACAACAGATACTCCAATACCATATACTCACCTGGGCCCATAAACACACACACACACACACACGCTTAGTTGAGTAAACTGCTTGAGTCAAAGTTTTATACATTTCTTCATAGTTTTCAAAATTAGTTATTCAATACTCCTGACTAATCTTTCACTGATCAAAAAGTTATTTCCTCTGGTCGATGGACCATTAGTTGAACTAGTTGATGGTGAAAATGACATAAGTTAACTTATTCTTTACCTAATGTAAATAACTACAGAATCTGGAACGTTTTACATTTTTATCTAATTCCAAAACGCATGTGAACCATCTCAAATACACAGTGCATTCACCATCATTCGTAGGAGAGAAAATGTATTTAAATCATCAAACATATACTTTGGATTTATGCAGTGATCAGTGCTTAGAAAGGGAGAGGACAGAGAGAAAAGAACATCTGCAAATATCACAAAATGATAGTTACCACGAATGGTGTGAAGACCAACCCCCGGACCAAAGGGCTGGTAAGGGTCCCCCGGGAAAAAGCAGGCGGCAAAGACTTCAGGACAGGATAGATTACCTCTCTAGAATACAGATGACTGCGTTGCACCCCTCCCTGACATACTCTTCCTCCTCGAGATTCTTCTGCGATCTTCTTTCTAATCCTAATTAATTTAGGATATTAGGCTCTGCATTCAATTCTTCATCAGCATCTCACAGCATCTCTCCCAGCAACAGCACCTCCCGCAGCAACAGCATCCCGAATTGTGCTAGCTAACTAACTAAAGCTATCTCAATTATACCTTTTGTTCTTCATGTAACACCCATTAATGTTTCAATATCGTAAAGTACTAAATCTGATTGGTCAGGCAAGGGGGGAAAGATAATCACACCATGCTTATGTTCTTTTTTTCTGTCAGACCATTGTTCATAAACCCATCCCCTTAAGTTTTATTCATGATCTTTATTTCCCACCCTCATTCACATTTCATCTGCAACATTTGTAATAATCCAACATGTAGATCCATTCAGCTTGAACTTTTCACCGCTTGTTCTCAGGCAAAGTCATCTTGCGATCTTGGCTTTGGTTCAGATTAGTGTCATCAACCTGGGCTCACTTTCAATAGACATGCGCAGTTGTACAGTACAGTCATATGGATCAGCTTACTTTAGTTATGCAGGAGAAGCCACAATGCGCTCTAGTGATAAAGTCAGAAAGACAGATGTTACTTAAAAAAACTAAATGGTTTCACTATATACCACCCATCTATACTCTATTCCCCTTTATTTATTAATTATTTTCTCGCGTTAGCATTAGTAAAATCATTCGATTTAGTTTCAAGCAAGAAGATGCAAAACGTGCGAGTCTTCTAGACTCCATATTAGTACCTTCTGCTCATACGCAAGACTTTCCCTCCAAGCGACAGCTCGTCATACTGCATAGATGCAGTTGATGCATGCGCAATAAAGATTTCCTATTTAAAGCCATCTTAGTCCTTCGTTCATAGTACTACTATTAGTAAACACATAAGCAAGCTTCACTAACCCGTGTGTTGATGTGGTGCGCATTAGTTTTACATAAAACAGTTTTTAGGTCTCGTGCCTAGCGGTACACTTTGCAGCAGTGCTCGTGCAGCACGAGACATTTTGTGAGTGAAAAACGGAGAATGTGAGCTGACTTAGGAATCGCTCACGCTTGTGCGTTTCCTTTTGAGCTCCCCCTTTGGCCTTTGTGTGCGTCTTATTGTAAAAGACTGCACGCAATTGGACCGAGGCGCATGCATAGCTCCTCCCATGGCCTATTAGTGTCTTTTACCCGCACCAAGTGCGTAATAGACACCGTGGGAGAAACAATGATCGTGCCCAGATACAGGTGTGACGCGGGCACCACTTTGCTTGTTAGCTGAGCTTGCCTCGGGGTACATCCTGCTCACTCCTTCCACAGCACCAGCACATGCATCTGGAGTCACTGCACCGACGCCCAACTCCTACCCCCGCTGATGGATTTATGGCCCACACTTTTATGGTGATGATTGTGTGATTTATCAGTGCCCGCGAAAACAAACACGGCTTCCTGCAGGGACGTCCCGCGCTATCAGTGGCTTTTGCAAACGCGACCTATAGTGAGTGTTCTATGCGGTATGACGTCATGGCTACTTTGTACTTGGTAGGGTTGTCAAGCATGGATGTCAGCTCTCCATCTGGAAGCTGGCCCGGCGTGCACGTGGGCGTGAGAGGCTATGCTGACGTGTTTATGCCATTATCGTGGAGATGGGTACGTGGCGGTAGGAGGCAGGCCTCGTTTAAGAGGCCTCTGCAGATCGAGTGTTGTTTGCGCCGTGAGGTAAAAGCTCCCGTTTGCCATTAACGTAGACATCTCTTTAAAAGCAGCTCCGCTGGCCACACTGCGTTAAGATGTTTACCACAGCTTTAAGTGGACCTGCGTCACATGGCACTTTTACTCAGGCCTCCCCTGTTGGGACTTCCGGCTGGCTCTCCTTGTTTCATTACAAGCACGCGCAGAGTCCCCTTGTGCACCTGTGTTACACAGTGTTATTGCACCAGTCAGTGAGTGCCTTGTTGTCAGATGTGCCTCTTTGAGGGAGTGCGTTTTTGTGGGGTACTAAATATGTTATCTAAATGGAACTGGCTACTCTTCACATTCCCTAGAGGTCTCTTCCTACAGCCCACTTGTCTTCCTCATACCTCTAGGAACTTTCTTCTACGGAGAGATTTTATCCCTCCTGGTTAGGCCTATGCAGAACCTGGACATGGAAATCACCTACATTTTGATGAGAGACCGAATGTGCTACTAATATGTTGTGTTGAAACTCTGGATTGGAAATAAACCTTAAAGCGCTGTATTGATCTGAGTGAATCGATTTCACTGTTCTCAAGAAGTGCTGCCTCGGACGTCAACTGTTTTGTTTTTTTTGCTTCTGATGCCCGGTCCAAATAAAATACACAATACATGTAAGCACACACCATCTTTATTCTAACAAATGCCATGAGGCAGATTACTGGCTGATGAGGTTATCAATAAGTACTGTGTACATCCAGCCTCTGTGATTCAAATACAAATGTGAATCTGTCTGTTTATATTGTATTAATTCCACATTAGACTGTAATGGGCTCCTATCTAATTGAAAATCTGCGGCGCACGGAGAGCACCATTTCTTGGCTGTCCCCACACTTGCTTTTTCTTGGCTGCACGCCCAGTGGGCGGTTGTGTTTTATTGGTTGCGATGCCAAAGGTCCGGTTTATTTACTTGTAGTTTTTCATCAACATTCTACGTGTATTGTCTGCTGAGACTAACGCGCTGCTAATAGCTTTCCCCGCAGTCTTGATTCATTCTTGCATCGTGTAATTAAAGTTAATTATGAAACAACACAAATAACGGACTGGAGGTCCGAAAGTGTATCATTTTGCAGAGTTGATCAATTCTAAATTGGAGTCCTTTGGGAGAGCAGCGGCTACGGTGAATGGTATGAGCAGCCAGCTCTGTATACACTCCCTTTATGCCGCCTCTTGTGCTGGGTTTAGAAAACAAGTTTTCAGGTCCGCCTGCAGACCCTGAACCCCCTGCCCCCCCCTTCGCGTCTGACACAGGAAAAGCTGACAGCAATGTCAGTGGCACATTGTGGCGTTCGACAGAAGCTCTCACGTGGCGACACCATAAGTACTGTATACATTCAGCATCTGAACTTGGGACAAACAAGTTCTCAGCTCCGCCTGCAGACCCTTCCCCCCCCCACCTCCCCCCGCCTAGATGAAGACTGTTGCAAGCCCATTAAAGGGTTTATAGCTCCCCGGGACATTGGCAGCAGCCTTAGAAGCTTTTTTGTTTGTTTGATTGTTGTGTGTTTTTTGGTTCAGAGTGTGTAGCAGTGCCTCGAGCAATGCTCGACACCAAGCACCGCCCCCTCCATTTGAGACCCTGCCCCTTATTCTCGCATGGCAAAGTCGTTTTTTCCAAGTTGACAGATTTGTAATGGTAACTAACTCGACATAACGCTTTGAAGTATTTTGCACCAAGCGATTGCCTGTACAGCACCTTAAATACTTCCCTCCCTTCTCGCTAGGTACCAGGAGCATTCCACTTTACCCCTCCGGATCGCATATAACTGGTTGAGCAGATTTCCTCCACCTCCCTATCGCAGAATGTCAGCTGCTGACTTCCGCCCTCCCTGATTTCTTCCTCTTCACTTCGCCTGGTGCGGTACGATCCGCATCTGCCAGCTTGCCATCCAAGTGGAACAAAGCATTTTAATCACCACAAACAGTACCTCAAAATACTGCACAGCCTGCTCCTCGCATCATAATTACACAGATCGCATGGCACTGTGGGAAGGGTGGCCGCGTGGGCCCACGCGTTCCCCTCTTCCTGTGTTTGCCCATTAGTATTCTAATGGCAGTCATCTTCTTCACGCCAGCTTGCTATCCAGGTTAGGAGCTGCTCAATGCTCCCTTTTGACGGCTGCTAAGTCTGCAAATTTTCCGAAAAGTTAAGGTGCAACATTTGGAATGTTGCACATTTTTGTTTCCATAAACACCCCCCAATTTGCCTGACTTGTACTTTTTTATATTGGAGTAGCAGGACTGGAGTACAAGAATAAGAAGCATTTGCAATGCAATAGGTCGCTCATTCCTGAAAGTATGAGCAATTGGCCATGTATTCATATTTGCATCGTCAATAGCTCAAACCATTAGTAATACGAGACCTATTGCATTACAAATGCTTGTTAATACTTGTTAGTGAGTTAAAGGAGCGGATTGTTTTCGAGCAAGTCTCTTTTCTACGAGTCCTTGCTCTGTCAGTTCCCTCTCTGATGGCATTTTGAGCCATCATAAAATGACCCATCCCAATCAGATGCCAACTTTAGCACATCTGAGTTTCTTTTCCTTCTTATCTGGTCTTAACCCCATCTTTGCTTTGTAAATCTTTCATCTTTCTATATAACTTTCCTTTCATTTCCTCCAACTGAATCTCTTCATACTTTTTCTTTCCTTTTCCATTCACTTCATACATTCCTTTCCCTTTGTTTCTGCAACATTTGCACCAAATCATTATTGTTAAAACTATTATTGTCATACCAACTATTGGAAAAATTATTTGACCTAAAATACTTTTCCCTAACTCAGAAACCCAAGTCCCTATTTCCCATACACTGTCAACCTCCAGTAGTTTTAAGTCTTCTTGAAGTTTTGTAATATTCTTTATATACCGTCTAATGTCCTTACTTTTGTCAGGAATGTATGTGCAACAATGTTGAACTTTCAAGATTCTACAGACTCCGCCCTATTTTGCCAGTAAAATATCTAGAGCAAGTCGATTTTATAAAACCGTAGACCTAATTGCAACCATTTTTGTGTTTATCATCAAGAAACTATTTTCGGTATGTCTAGGCACAATCTGTTCTTGTTCTGAACCAATCTCTACCTGTTCCTGTTCAGGTCTTATTATTGTCACTTTATCCACCTGCATTTGTTCTTCCTATATCTGGTTCTTTTCGGGTCTTATTTCAAATTGATCTTCTTCTTCCCGAACTTGTTCTTCTTCTCCTAACTGGTCCTGTTCAGGTCTTGCTACAATTTGCTCTTCTGCTGTCTGAACGTGTTCTTCTTTTCCTGTCTGTCCCTGCTCAGGTCCTTGCTCCCCCTGAGTATCTTCTCTCGCTGTATGGCCCTGCTCAGGGTCTCGAGTAATTTTATTTACTGACTCCTGAGCGTGTCCTTTTACACCTATCTGAGCCTCACTACTTTCCTGTTTTTCTAATCTGGTTCTTCTTCTTGTCTGAATAACAACCTCAGGTATGTCATCCACTGGTATCCAACTCTCCTGACTTGTGCTTTGTTGTTCCTCGTCTATCACTTCAGAATCTACCACTCTAGATTCTTCGACTTCGCAACTTTCAGCTGCTTCATCTGGTTCACTCCGCTGTTGTCCTTCAGTAGGGTCTGAAACTCGTTTGGTATAACTCGCATGTATCCAATTGAGTAAATCTGCACACTTCACTGATGTGGTAGTGACCAGTATGACTTGACGTGGTTTATCCCACCTGGGTGCTAGGTACGACTTTCTGGCGTGTTTCTTCACTACCACCCAGTCTCCAAATCATGTGCCTGTGTTGGCTGCCTGGCAACTGCGTCTTCTCCAACCTGGTGAGAGACAGAACCCACTAGGTCAGCCAATCCTCTGCAATAGTCCAAAACCAAATCATCAGTTATATTCATCAATTTATGTGCAGGAATTAATGCTTGTCTCATTGCCCTTCCCATAAGCATCTCATGGGGACTCAATTCTGGTTTTCTGTCAGGAATACGTCTGAGTCCCATCTTCACAAGGGGCACGCATCTGGCCATTTCAGTGATGTGGATGCACACACCTTCCCTAACCTTGCCTTGGTTCTGCCATTTAATTGCTCAACTATTCCAGAAGCCTCTGGACAATAAGCACAGTGCAATTTCTGTTCAATTTTGAATGCTTCACAGATTAATCAAATTATTTCATTACTAAAATGAGGTCCTCTATCTGATTACAAACTGACTGGGAAACCGAAACGAGGGATCAATTCCCTCAACAGTAATTTATTAACTGTGAGCCTGTCATTTCACCTAGTGGGATATGCCTCCACCCATTGTGAAAACAAACACACTATGACAAGGATGTACATCATACCATTGCTTGGAGGCAACTCCATGAAGTCAAGCTGCATTCTCGTGAATGGTCCTTCTGCCTTTCAAATTTTTCCCCAACTGACCACTGGTTTCCTGCCTGGATTCAACTGCTGACAGATCAAGCATCTTTGGTAGAGGCTCTCTGCAACTACCCTGAACCTTGGATTGTACCAATTCTGTCTGAATAGTCTAATCATGACGTCCCTACTTATGTGTGTCTCCATGGTACATTCTTGCCATTTGAGAAAGTAAACAGTCTGGCTTGACTGGTCTGCCATCGGTGTATACCCACACATCATCATCTGTCCTTCTTTCACAACCTGTTTTAATCCAGATTTCCTTTACACTTGCCTCAACTTCATCTTGCAACTGTCTCACCTCATCCCATGTTTCTAAAGCTGAGAAAAACCTAAGTTGGCAACTGATTTTACTTGTTTCAACCTTTCGGTTAAGTGCAATGTTATTTCTTGCACAATATTGAGCAATTTAGTCAGCATATCTGTTACCTGCTGCCACATGGTCATTTCCTGACTGGTGAGCAGCACACTTGACCACTGCTATTTCCTTTGGCAATTGTATTGCTTCGAACAATTCTCTTACATTTTTGCCAATACCTATAGGAGATCCTGAGGGAGTCAGAAATCCCCTTTGCATCCAGAGCTGGCCAAAATCATGCACAACCCCAAAACCATATTGACTGTCCGTGAATATGGTTAGCCTCCAATTTTTCAGAAATTGTGCATGCCTTTGTTAAGGCCACCAATTCAGCTTCTTGTGCAGATTTGACACCTGGTAAAGAAGATGCTTCAATGACCCCCAACATTTTACAAATAGCATAAGCTGCACCGAGTCTTCCTTTCTCGGTTCGCATGCAGGAACCATCTACAAAAAGTTCATGATCTGATTCTTTTAAGGGAGAATCTTTTATATCAGGACGGGGCTTGGTACTCATCTCAGTTACATCCAGACAATCATGATCCACTTCATCTTTCACTTATTCACAACATGGGTCTGGCAATAATGTGGCAGGGTTCATTATTGTATACCTGATTATATTCACCTTTTCTGCTTTCAGAATCACTCTTTCATACTTAGTCATCCGACTAGGGGTAAAGTGCTGTGTTCGAGTTCTTGTTAAAAGAATCTCTACTGAATGAGGAAAATATACCTTGACTGAATCCCATCACAATCGATTCACTTTGCTCCAGACTCCTACAATTAGCAGTTACTGCTTTTAAGCAGCCAGGTAATGCTGAAGCCACAGGATCCAAAGTAGCAGAAAAATATGCCACTAGACTTAATCCATTTTTTTCCAGTCAAAACCGAAAGTGCACAACCTTCTCTCTCACAACAGGACAGTGCACATTCTTTCGTGTTTTCAGGCATGCCCAGAGCAGGGGCTTTACATAGACAATTTCGCAATTTCACAAACGCTTCCACGCACTCATCATTCCAATCAATCAGATCCTTTGCTCTTTTCCTGGTTAACTAAATTAATGGTTTTGCCAGCAGGGAAAACCCAACTATCCACTTCCTACAGTACCTCACTACTCCGAGAAACATTCTCATCTCCTTTTGCGCCTGGGGAAGTTACGTTTGCTTTATTATTTTTATTCTTTCTGGGGTCACTTTTCTAACTCCTCTCTTTTTTTTGCCATAAGTATCTAACTTCTTGTTGACAGATCTCCAATTTTTCTGGAGACACCTTGTGTCCTCCTTCGGCCAAATGGTTCAGTAGTGCAATTGTGTCAGTGACAAAATCTTCTCATGGTTTCGATGCCACTAGTAGATCATCAGTGTACTGAACAAGGTCTGAATCTCTGGGCATGACCAATGTTTCTAGACACTTTTTCAGGATTTGATTAAAAATCGAGGGGCTCTCTGTATACCCTTGAGGAACTCGGCACCATGCCAAGACACGATCTTCGAACTTAAATGCGAACAAATGCTGACTATCTCGGTGCAAAGGAATAGAGAAAAAGGCTTGGCATAGATCAATTACTGTAAACCAGCCTGCATTCCATAGTATCTGATAAAGGATCACTGCTGGATTTGGCACTACTGGGCAACAAGGCACAACAATTTTGTTGATCTTTCTCAAATCCTGCACTATCCTGTATTTTCCGCTAGGCTTTTTAAGTCCCATTATTGGCGAGTTACAAGGACTACTCATTATTTCCTTTAAAATGCCCTGTTTAATCATTCGGTCAATTTCTGGAGCAACTCCTGCTTTCACTTCTGGACTCATTTTATATGGTCTTGTGTTTGGATAAACTGCACCTTCTTTCACTGTCACTTTCACTGGATCTACATTTGACATTAGCCCAATATCCTTTCCTGTAAAATCCCACACTTCTGGATTTACTGTTGTTCTCAACTCTTTTGGTAATTAATTTTTAGTCATCAAGGAATACATCTCATCTATTTCAGTGCCTTGCTTAGCTTACATCATCTTATATACGTCGTCTTCATCAAGGGGTTTGGAAAGCAACACCATCCGGTGTGCAATAGATCATGCAATTAATTTTGCCAGTAGGTCTCGTCCTAACAGATTTACTGGACTTGAATCACATACTACAAACCGGTGCATGTCTTTGAAATTTCCAATATGTCCTTCCATTGGTTTTGGGATCAGGGTTCTAATCTGTTGATTCGACACTCCTACAACTTGGATTGAGTCTCCCGAGAGGTGAAGTTTGGGATGTCTGCTCTTCACACTGTAGACCTGGTAAAACCAGTATCCAATAGAAAACTGATGTCACTACCTTCTACTTTCCCATCAATAAATGGACCTGACTGATCTACAGGCAAGATACGCCAAGCACGCACTCCTCTTCCTCCCCTCTAAGGCACCGTCACTGTGCACAATCCATTTCACCATTATCATTTTACAAAAAATATTGTTTCACCACAGAATTTCTCCCTGAAATCCGGTGTCTACACTGTGTCTTTGAGGGTTCACAACATTTAGCATAGGAGCTAGTAGCACCTGATACTGTGGAGTAACTACCTGCTGCGGCTGATTCATAACCACTTCATTCTGCTTCTGTGGATTTAAATTTTGATATGGCCCATTATTAATTTGAATGCTCTTACACTCGTTCTTCCAATGTCCAAGCTTTCCGCACGCATGACAAGGAAACTTCCTCTTCGCTTCCTCTCTATTCACTCGATTTCTTACTCTACCATCATTCGCCATTTGATCATTCTGATTCTGCCCTTTCACCTGATAATCAATCTGGGTATTCAATGTATTCTCCTGCTGTTCTGCCAATTTCACTTGCGCCCAAATCATTTTCTCCTTTAATTTTTAATGACTTGCCTCAATATCGTCCCCGCAATACTTGGCATATTTCAAAATGTTGTCTATCGGCTTACTCTGCCAACACAATATGTGCTATTGAATCATCTGACAAACCGATACACAAAATGTCCCATATCCTTTTCACCAATGTTCTCAAAACCACTATACTGCCTAAACACTTGTAACAACAGCTCATAATATGCATGCACAGACTCATTTGACTCCTGTGTTGTCCTGTCTATCTTTACCCAATCTGTTTCTTTTGGAGGGATTTTCCCTTTCAGAAAAGTAATTACTTGGTGATATTTCTTCATCACCTCCTCTGAGGGTGCTCCTGTTTTCGAGTCTCTAGCATACTCCTCATTTAGCCAATCAAGAATAATCTTACACTCTGTCCATCGGTCAGATGGTACTACAATATTAAATAAACTTCCAGATCCTTCAACAAAACCTTCAAAACTTTCACAAACCTTTCAACCTGTTTGTACCATTCAACTGGTTTCTCTCTTGACCTAGGGAAATCGTTTGTAAATGACAAAATACCCTGGCTGCTCCATGGAACATGAACATTACCCCCACCAGTAACTCCTCTCATGGGACACAATCTCTTTATTTTTTCTGAATCTTTTAGCACGTATGCTGATGTTGTTCCCTTTGCTTGTGCTTCCTCCTTTTTAGGTCGCGCACCTGCGACACATTGCGAAAGCCATGTCGCAGAGCGAGCCTATTGTCGGCGGTTCTGCTTCCAAGGAGAGAAAGAGGAGACAGGAGATGTGCACGCGCAGCCGGAATCGGATCAGGTTGCGCGCGCGTTCACCATCTCCTGTCTCCTCTTTCTCTCCTTGTAAGCCTCATGCACTTCTCGCATACACACACACACAGCCACAGCTTTTCGCACAAGCACGCATGCACACACACGAGCACAGATACAGAGAGACACATGCACGCACGCACACGAGCACACACACACAGAGACACACGAGCGCACATACATGCACACACACACACACGCACACATACAGAGACACAGCCCGCCGCCGCCACCCCCACCCCTCCAGGGGTGAGATGTCTCCTTCCCTCTTTCCTCGCACTCAGCGGAGAGGTCGGCACGGGCCCCACCGAGCAGCAGGAGGCAGGCGGTGAGCAGCAGCGGCGGCTCCATGGCGCTCGGTCCGTCCGTCTATCTGACTGCCGGCGCGTGCCCCCTCTCGGCCTCCTATACAGCTGCGAAAGCGAAAGAACAAGGACCAGTGCGTCCCTCCTACACACTGAGCGCGCGCGTGCCCGCCCGCCGCGGAAAGAGAGTACAGACAAGGACCCGGGTCTAATATCAGCTGCGCACGACCCGAGCCAGAGGACAGCGGGCAGACCAGGGCCATGGAAGTAGAAGAAGGACAAGGGCCGCGGGCCCGCCTGCGCTCTTTTTAATCTGGGGTTGGTTGCCTGGTTAGTTGTGCGACTGGTCTTTTTATGCTGCAATACCCTCTACTTCACCAAGCCCACACCAAAACATGTTTACATGCTTGTTTCAGAAAGAGGGATCATTTGCACTGAGGGCCCGGTCTCCCTGCTGAGTACAAATCGCGAGGGCATAAGGAGAAGGCTGTTGAGGCGAAACAGAGGGCCTCACCGGTCTCCCTAACTTCGAGGGAGTCTCCCTGAGTGACCAGTGACATCTTTGTGCTTGATAACACGAGCCTCCATATCTCGCAAGTCTCCCTGACTTTGAGGGAGTCTCCCTGAAAGGCCAGTGACCTCTCTCTGCCTGATGACTTGCCCTCACTACCACATATCTCGCGTCACTGTATTAGCCTTCCAAATGTCACCGAGAAAATGGTTCAAAGCCACAAAGGTCTCCAGGAAAGGGACCCTCCTATTCGAGGTGCACGGTCGAAGAGTTCTCAACATACATGGGGACCCCCACTGGTGTTCTCTCTCACTTACAAACTTTTTCTTAGCGCTTTGAGGCGGCCTCTTGGCGCCAATAGCTAATATTTAGCCAGTGCCGTGCATTATGGGATGCTAATATAACAACGTAAACTGATAACTGAGCATTTTTGAACCTGCGGGATTTTGGGAATCTGAGAGGTGCCGGCTCACCTGTCTCCAGCCTTGGCGAGGAAGGGGCACATCTAGCGTGGGAAGCTGGGATGTGTGCACGCCTCGGAACAGAGAAAAGCAGGATCGGATTGCCTGGGATTAAAATAAAAGTGGCCCACATTTATGAAATTGGTGGTTTGAAAAAACAGTGACCCACTTTGGTAAATATAGCAATTCTTGACTTTTTATGACCAGGTGTGTTTACCCGTGCTAAGGTTTCAGCGTTTGGTAATGTTCTACAAATATTGACACATCCCGGCTCTGCTACACACCAACTGTGATTGGGCCATGCACACTGTTTGTGACGAGGTGACAGCATTCACCCCTGCATAGTGCTGCTTGCTACTGCCCCCAAGTCTTTTTTAACCCCTTGACCGCGGCGAAAATTCCGCCGCGGTGCGGGTGATTTATGGCGTGGTTCGGATGGCCCCTGGCCGTCCTCCGCACATGCCCACCGTGACGTCGGCCGGCCGCCGGCCGGCCGACGCATGAAAGGGGTTAAAGGTGTTTACAACACCAGTACACACCGCCACAAAACATGGTCACCGCATAGCCACAAATGTGACCCACACTACAACCTACCCGCACACAGCCACAAAACTGGTCCACCACCCCACAAAACTGCCCGCCACATGGTCTCAAAACTGACCTACCACGCCACAACACTGGCCCCCAGACAGCCACACAAGTGCCCCCACACAGCCACACAACTGGCCCCTACGCAGCCACAAAACTGGCTCATCACCTCACAAAATTGACCCATCCCATCACAAAACCAGCCAACACACAGTCACAAAACTAGCCCACCTCCACAACATAAAACTGGTCCACCACACAACAAATCTGGCTCACCACCCTACATAATTAGCCCACACAACATCCTGAATGGTACAAAAAGGGATCTTCCTGAAGCTGCCAAACATAATTACATATGTAAGTTCATTACTCAGCCACACAACATTTACAGCTTCACAAATGTGCGCGCCAACACAAAGTATGGAAAACCAACAGGCTTCTAGAACTGACTGTTACCACAACAGAATTAGACAAAAATCCCATATATTACACAGTGACCCTTGCATGAACAAGCGATCTGAAAGAGACACGTTAGTATTAGATTCCTTACCTTAGAATATCCCCAGGCGTCAGACTGGATCCGGAAACTTTTGCGTAGCAGTACCCTTGCGCGTCGGTAGGCGTCGTCTGCGGCTCCGCGTCCGTCGTCAGCGTCGTGGGCGCCGTGATGACGACGTCGGAGTACTTAGACGCCGCCTCCGCGTGCTGACGTCAGTTCTTCTTTTTTTCCGCGCCAGCAGCGCAGATCCGGAAAAAGTGGTACCTTAGTCTTTTTTGACTAAACTTTTTTGATCTCTTTTGATCATTCTTTTTCGAGTCTTCGACTCCGAACGGTGCCGGTAGGGATGCCAGGTTTTAAGCCCTGTGAGGACTGCGATCGAGTGATGTGGGTCACTGACCCTCACCGTCGGTGTCTCCACTGTCTCGGCGTCGACCACGACGACAAGACCTATTCCGAGAGAGGTCCCGGTCCGGACCGAGGTCGAGGGACCGGTCGCGGAAGCGGAGCCATCGTAGCTCCGGGAGTCGACATCACTCCTCAGGGTCGAAGTCGTCAGGTAAGCACAAGAAGTCGAAGAGACGTCATTCGTTCTTCTGACTCCCCCCGACGCTTGCACGACGCGGCCGGAGGTTCAGGTGGCACCGCCCACGCGGCTCCATTGGAGTCGCAGGTGTCGCGTCCGGCCCCATACCCTCCGGTCCCTGGGCCGCACGCGACACCGGAGGAGATCGAGCGGTTCCTCATGGCGATGAGGTCCCACTCTTCTCTGACGGGCTCCGCGGTGCCTTCGGGCCCAGCAGACCAGTCTGGGGGCCCTAGCGGGTCGGGGGCTCCGGCCCCGACGCCGCCAGTTGCTTCGGCCGGGCCCGGCGCGGCAGGCCCCCACTGGATCCGGGTCGGAAAAAACAGTAACCCTGGTCATTTTTTGACTAACCTTTTTGATCATTTTTTTGATCCTTTCTCGAGTCTTCGACTCCAACGGTGCCGTAGGTCCAAGCGGCGTCATCGCTCTGCGGACTCCCCCCGACGCTCGCGCGATGCGGCCGGGGGTTCGGGTGACACCACCCACGCGGCTCCAACGGAGTCGCAGGCGCCGCGTCCAGCCCCATACCCTACGGTCCCTGGGCTTAACGCGATGCCGGAGGAAGTTGAGCGCTTCCTCATGGCCATGAGGAAACTCTCTCCTCCGACGGGCTCCGCGGCGCCTTCGGGCCCAGCGGACCTGTCTGGGAACCCTAGCGGGTCGGGGGGTTCGGCCCCGACACCGTCGGGTGCTGCGGCTCCGATGCCGCCGACGCCTTCGAGCCCGGCGCCGCAGGTTCCCGCTATCCCGACGCCGCCGGCGCCGAGGGGTTCAGTTGTTCCGGTGCCTTCGGGCCCGGCGCCGCGGGACGCCGCTGGACCCCCTTCGGGATCTGGATCGTCGCCGGTGGACCTTACGACCTCCCCGGCGTCGGACCCTCAGGTGTCGCCTCCGGCGCCGTCCTCGGGCGGCGCCGTCCCCGGTCCTACCTTCGTTCCTGTTCCGGCGTCGGGATGGCCCCGATGGGCGCCGCTCCAGACGTCGTTTGGAGAGTTTAACTTCTATGAACAGGCCCCATTGGTTGAGGACCCTGAGTTTCAGGAGATGGGTGCTGAGGAGGACTGGGAGGGGTCTGAGGACCCTCTGACCAGAGAGTGTCAGTCTCATGAGAACTGGACAGGAGACCTTGGGGAGGCCAGTGGCCTGGACACCTCTCCAGACACTGGTTTTGTCTCCCCCCCCTACCGTGGCTACGGTGGAGGGGGCAACCTACAGTGTGGTGCTGATGAGGGCTGCCAAGGCCTTGGGCCTTGAGCTCCCCGTCGCGGCCGTGAGGACTAACCTCCTCACTGAGGTCCTTAAACCGCAGTCATGCTCGGCCGAGCCTCTGCTGCCCTTTAATGAGGCCTTGACCGACGTTCTTCTGGGCACTTGGTCCAAGCCCGCTACGGGTTCGCCCGTAGATAGGAACGTGGCCAGACGCCACCGACCAGCCCCGGGCGACCCATGTTTCCTGTCCACCCACCCTACCCCCGAGAGCCTGGTCATCCAGGCCTCCAATTCCCAGACCGCGCTCCCGTCGGCCCCGCCGGACAGGGAATCCAAGAGGTATGACCAGTATGGGAAGAAGATCTTCTCCTCCCTTAGTCTGGGCCTGCGGTCTTCCAACACCGCCTGCCTCTTGGGACGTTACACCCACTCTGTGTGGGATAAGGTCGCGGAGGTGCTGCCAGAGTGTCCGTTGGAGGTACGGGCCAAACTCGGCCAAGCTCTTGTGGAGGGCCGGGATGCAGCCAAATATTCCATCAGGTGTGGGCTGGATACCACCGACTCGCTAGGTAGAGCGATGGCAACGACGGTGGTGGTCAGACGCCACGCCTGGCTGAGGTCCGCCAACTTTTCGGCAGATGTCCAGAACACGCTCATGGACATGCCGTTCGATGGCCGTCGCCTCTTTGGCGACAAAGCAGACCATGCGCTTGAGCGCTTTAAGGACTCCAGGGCTACGGCCAAGTCCTTAGGGCTCTCGGGCCCGCGCCAGCAATCGGCTGCTTTTCACTCCTTTTGTGGCCACGGAAGGGGTGCGCCCACGCGCGCCACCAGCTACGCTCCGCAGGGCAATACCCAACGCGGTGGCGGCCGTGGGAACCACCGTCCGGGCGGTCGGGGGCAACGGCGAGGTCAGTCCACACCTTCCCCCGCAGCATCCGCCTCAAAACCCTCCTAGTCCCTGCTTTCAGGCCCATGTGACGCCAGTGGGGGCCAGGGTTCGCCATCACCACCTCCACTGGCGCACTGTCACATCGGACAGGTGGGTGCTGCAAATCGTCTGAAGGGGCTACTCCCTCCCCTTCGAGGCGACTCCTCCAGCCATGCCACCGCAGGACCACCGTGTATCGGGGGATCATTTGCGACTTCTGCAGGAGGAAGTTACGGCCCGCTTGGCCAAGGGGGCCATCAAGCGCGTTCCTGGGCCAGAAGTAGGGTGTGGTTGCTACTCCCACTACTTTCTGGTACCCAAGAAGGGCAAAGGGGGCCTCCGCCCTATCTTGGACCTAAGGAACGTCAACGGCTTCCTCCGGAAGAAGTTCAAGATGCTGACCCTGGCTCAGGTCCTGGCTGCCCTGGACCCAGGAGACTGGATGGTAGCGTTGGACTTGCAGGACGCTTATTTTCATATCCCCGTCCTGCCTGCCCACCGGCGCTACCTGCAGTTCATGGTTGGCCACGAGCACTTTCAGTTTACCGTGCTCCCCTTCGGCCTTACCAGCGCCCCACGGGTGTTCACGATGGTGACGGCGGTGGTCGCAGCTCATCTGCGCAGGTTAGGGGTTTCAGTCTTCCCCCTACCTCGACGACTGGTTGTTGGAGGGCTCGCCCCAGACAGTCGTCAGCCACCTCCAGACTACGGCAGACCTCCTGCACCAGCTGGGGTTCTCCATCAATGTGCCGAAGTCACACCTGTGCCCCTCTCAGAAGCTCCTCTTCATCGGAGCGGTTCTGGACTCGACGCGGTTTCGGGTTTATCCTCCCGAACAGCGAGTCCAGGATATTCAGGCTCTGATTCCCATCTTTCAGCCGTTATCCCGGGTTTCGGTCAGGTTGACGCTGCGGCTTCTGGGGCTGACGGCCTCCTGCATCCTACTGGTGCATCACGCCAGATGGCGGATGCGGGCTCTGCAGTGGGACCTGAAGTTTCAGTGGGCCCAGCATCAGGGCAACCTATCCGACCACGTCCTGATCTCGGAGGGCACTGCGAGACAGCTGCAGTGGTGGCTTACGGACCGCGATTGGGTCAGCGGCAGATCCCTCTCCCTTCCCCAACCGGAGCACGTAGTTGTGATGGACGCGTCCCTCCAGGGCTGGGGAGGCCACATGGGAGAGGCGGAGATCAGAGGCCTCTGGTCTCCGGCGGAGGCCCGGCTCCACATCAACCTGTTGGAGCTCCGGGCGATTCGTCTGGCACTGAAGGCATTCCTCCCCTGTGTCCGGGGGAGTGTAGTGCAGGTGTTCACGGACAACATCACCGCCATGTGGTACTGCAACAAACAAGGCGGGGTGGGGTCGTGGACCCTTTGTCAAGAGGCTCTTCGCCTTTGGCAATGGCTGGAACGCCAGGGCGTGACCCTGGTGGCTCAACACCTGGCAGGTTCTCTGAACGCCAGGGCGGACGAGCTCAGCCGTCGGTGCATGATGGATCACGAATGGCGTCTGAACTCGGACGTGGCGCAAGGCCTCTTTCAGCGATGGGGAGAGCCTTGGTTAGATCTATTCGCCACCGAAGAGAACGCGCAATGTCATCAGTTCTGCGCGTTAGAATTTCCAAGGCGGCACTCGCTCGGAGACGCTTTTCGTCACGAGTGGAGTTGCGGTCTGTTGTACGCCTTTCCGCCTATACCACTTCTGCCCAGAGTGCTGAAGAAGATCAAGCGCGACCGGGCGCAAGTCATCCTTGTGGCTCCGGACTGGGCGAGAAGGTACTGGTATCCAGAGCTACTCAGTCTGTCAGTCGATCCCCCGGTTCGTCTGCCTCTTCAGGAGGACCTTCTGTCGCAGCAGCAGGGGACTGTCCTCCACCCGAACCTGTCCAGTCTCCACCTCCATGCTTGGAGATTGAGCGGCGACAGTTGAGGCCATTTGACTTGCCTCCTGAAGTTTGTAACATCATTCTGGCAGCCAGGCGTCCCTCCACAAAGTCGGTATACGCCTGCAGGTGGAACAGATTTGTGGCATGGTGCACAGCAAAGGCTGTGGATCCCCTCAATGCCCCTCTTTCTGAGGTTCTTCTCTTCCTTCTTTCTCTTGCCCAGCAGGGCTCTGCTCTGGGCACTATCAAGGGCTACCTTTCTGCCCTTTCAGCCTTTCTCAGGCTGCCTGATCAACCTTCTTTGTTCAAGTCCCCTATTGTAAATAGATTTCTTAAGGGCATCACACACACGTTTCCTCCTGTTCCGTTTGTGATGCCTCAGTGGGACTTGAACCTGGTTCTTACGTTTCTGATGTGCGCTCCCTTTGAGCCACTTCACAACTGTCCTCTTCGCCTTCTGACTTTGAAGTCTGCCTTCCTGGTTGCCATCACCTCTGCCAGGAGAGTGAGTGAGCTCCAGGCCCTTTCTTGTACTCCACCTTTCCTTTCTGTCCATCCGGACAAAGTGGTGCTGCGTACCAAACCTTCTTTCCTGCCCAAGATTGTCACGGCCTTCCACATCGGGCAGTCTATCACCTTGCCAACCTTCTTCCCGCCACCACATCCCTCTAAAGAGGAAGAGCGGTTCCACCGTCTGGACCCAAAACGTGCGCTCTCATTCTACTTGGATCGCACACGCCAGTTCCGGTTGGATGACCAACTCTTTGTTGGTTACGTGGGCGCTAAGAAGGGGAAAGCGGTGCACAAGAGGACCATCTCCCGGTGGATCATCCTGTGTATCCAGGCATGCTACTCCTTGGCTAGGAAGGAGCCCCCGGTTGGACTGCGGGCTCATTCTACCCGAGCAACGGCAACTACCACTGCCCTGGGCAGGGGTGTGCCCTTGCAAGACATCTGTCAGGCAGCTACGTGGGCATCGCTGCACACGTTTGCAAGACACTACTGCCTGGACAGCCAAGTCCGGAGGGATGGCTTCTTTGGCCGTTCCGTCCTCCAGGACTTTCTGGTGTGATTATTGGTTGGCAGACCCACCACCGGGGTTGGTATTGCTGGGGTATCTATTCTAAGGTAAGGAATCTAATACTAACATGTCTCTTTCAGATGCACAAGTTACTACTTGTGTAACGATATATCTGTAAGAGACATTAGTTAGTATTAGATTCCTTACCGACCCACCCATCCTCCCCGTTCTGCGAACCAATATCTAGGGTTAGGGTTACCCCCTTTCAGGGCCCTAGTTTCAATGGCACCAGTGTTGGTTTTTAACATGGCTCCGCGTTTCTGGCGCGGAAAAGCTGTGTCTAAGAACTGACGTCAGCACGCGGAGGCGGCGTCTAAGTACTCCGACGACGTCATCACGGCGCCCACGACGCGACGACGGACGCGGAGCCGCAGACGACGCCTACCGACGCGCAAGGGTACTGCTACGCAAAAGTTTCCGGATCCAGTCTGACGCCTGGGGATATTCTAAGGTAAGGAATCTAATACTAACTAATGTCTCTTACAGATATATCGTTACACAAGTAGTAACTTGTGCGTCTACTCTGTAAAAAAACACGAGTTGTCCTCACCCAGACACGTGACCTGCTTACTCATCGGGCTCTCTCCCTCCTTCCTTTTTTCTCTCGCTCCTCTCTCAAACCTCTCTCCCGGTCTCGGTCTCTCTCTCTCTCTCTCTCTCTCTCTCTCTCGCTCTCTCTCTCTCTCTCTCTCTCTCTCTCTCGCTCTCGCTCTCTCTCTCTCTTTCTCTCTCTCTCTCTCTCGCGCTCTTTCTCGCTCTCTCTCCCTCTCTCTCTCTCGCTCTCTCTCTCCTCTCTCTCCTCTCTCCTCTCTCGCTCTCCCTCTCCTCTCTCTCTCTCCCCTCTCTCGCCCCTCCCTCGCGCTATCTCTCTCCCCTCCCTCTCTCTCTTTCACCCTCTCTCTCTCTCTCTCCCCACCACTCACCCTCTCTCTCCTCTCTCTCTCACAAACTCACTCTCACCTCACCTTCAGAGCTCTCAGTATTTCAACAACTCTGTGCATATCATTCACACATTTTCTTGTAAAAGGGAAAGTGCAGTTGGCACATGTGACCATAAGCCTGTGTGCTCTGCAGAGGCCAAGGATTGGATGAGAATGCACTCGGAAAATCTTTATGAACTACTGACAGGCACTGTGAGAAACCTTCCCCTTCTTCAGCCTGAACCCAGGAGCTCTCCATTTGTGTCTCGTTGTGAGCACTCACCCACAAACTGAACTCACCCAGACACTGGTAGGTGACCGACATCATAGTATGCACTATACATGAGTCATATATTGCATGAGAAAATTACAGGAACACACCATCTGGAAAGAGCAAATAACCTAGGCAATGCAAGATGCGATAACATTGGTGACACTAATGAGTCGATTAGATGTATCCATGAAAACTGTGACTGCTACATGGAAGGGAGGTATGGGGTGACCCTCCGAGCCCGAACAGTGTCCTTTCCTCAGCTCAAGCATTCCATGTCCAGGGATGGCTCTGCAGGACTCTGTAGAAGTTGTGGCAAACACAAGAGGCACCCGTTTCTTGCAGAGGCAAGAGGAATGTTTTGGCCAAGAGATGGCCATTACTCTTCTTTGGAATAAAGCCCTCCTGCTCCCATTGGTAGTGGGCCAGGTCATGCCCTTTTTAGGTCTAGCCTGGGCAGCGCATGCGCTGCTCTGTGAGGCACACTGTATTAGGGTATGTTCTTGAAGCTCCACCCACTCTCCACCCATATTTTTCATTGGCTTGTGTAATTGTCCATTGTATACTGTGGCTGTTCATTGGTCCATAGGCTCAGTAGTACCTCCTTAGTACCCTCTTGTCTCATTTTGTAACCTCCCTTGGCAACACCACTTTATGTGTGTTGTTACTCGGTATGCTTTAATTACAGTCTTCGAGCACTATTTTCTCAAATATCTCTGTAATGCCTGCTGCTGCAGGCAGGACACGCCCTTTACTAATTCTTTAAAAAAAAAAGTGCATGGGTGCTGGCATTTGCAATGCAATATGTCTCGCATTTGCGAGGGTTCAAGCTATTGGCATTGTAAATGACAATGCCTTTTATCTATCTGTTTTAAAAACAACACAAAAATAAAAGGCATTGTCATTTACAATGCCAATTGCTCAAACTCTCGTAAATGCGAGACCTATTGCATTGCAAATGCTTGTTCCTTTTCCACCTAGTCCTACACTTATCAATGTCTCCCCACTTCTGCAAAATGTTCATTAACTCTTTTATCTGTAGTCTTTTATCAGACACATTCATATTCTTCAAATCCTTGTCAGTAAACTCCAATCGATATGGTTTCTGTAATAATTTTGATTTCCCTATATTTATTCCAATCTCTGAAGCAAGCGCTGTCAAACTCTCATGGAAAGGCCTTGCATTGCTGGTTATACTCCTATATATAAACAACAACTCTTCATCATTGTAAAGATTCAACCTTTCTATTCCCACATTTCCAGCTATCATCTCTTCCAATTCCACTTTGAATCTGTAAATGTCTAAAATCTTTGGGGTTGAGCTTTGTTTTTCTATTCCTTGTGTCCACCTTTCTACATCTTCTCAAGTGACTGCTGTCGTGCTTCTAGTTCCTAAAGGTACCATTGACCCCTTTTCTTTCAAATTTTCAGATGTGGTTCTTCTTGGTGTTGCAGTTATGGGTTGTCTTATTGGTAGGTCAATTAATGAAATGACTGGCTCGCTCTCACTGGCTTGATCATCAGATATTATCAATTCTTTCCTGGGATTACTCAAAGGAATTGTTACTTCTTGAGGTTTTGGGCAACTCAATATATCTCCATATAGCGGGATAACAGGACCTCTAGTCACTGGTACTTTCAATGCTTCCGTATTTAAATTCAATTGACTTATTTTCTGTACTATTTCCTGACTAGTTTTACTTAAGACTTCTCTTTCTTTATCTTGTGGTACCCTGTTAACTGATATCATGTAAAATTTGAGTTATTAAGGGTGTCCCCATTACCGTTGCAGTTGGGGTGACTACTGGGTCCTTCTTGATACGGTGGAGGGTTTTTAGTTAAAATATCCTCCAACAACTCATCATCTGATTCACCATATCCTGTCATATTCATGTGTTTTGTTTTCTCCTTACACTTGCTCCCGGACTGTTCCTCAGCCATTAACACTGGGTGTAAACCTTCAGATACCTTAGCTCTCCTCTATTGCTTCATCTGACCTTCTTGGGATTCATGCAAATATCTAGGAAAAAATCCTTTATATCTTCCACCTCTGCATTTCTCTTGTTCAAATGACTCGGTCTCCCACTCTTCTAAAGCCTCATACTGAGTTAACCTAGGTCTTGGTTCCAAATCATTAATTCTCATTTTTCAAATTCTGAAGAATTCTCCCATTAAACGTTCCACTTTCTGGCAAATCTAGAACTCCATCACCTTTTGTATATTCTATCCAATTCTCCAACCACACACAAGTATGATATCCTCTTTCCCTCATCATAAAAGAAGCAGGCGTTTTCGGCGGCGGAATAGGAATTCCCTCTCTAGTCAACACAGGTTTATCTTTCTTTAAAAAATTCTTAAGTTTCTTTATTAACTTCCTTTTTAGGTCTCACTAGCAAATGCAGCGCATGCGCTGCTTCACCTTGCGAGACTCTATTGTTGCCGCTTCTGTCCCGAAGGGAGACAGGAGGTGGCACGCGTGTACAGGAGATGTGCACTCCGTACGCGTGCACATCTCCTGTCGCCGGAGGCTGGCAGCGCGCGCATCACGCGCTTTCAGTTTCCCTTCCCCCCGTTGGCTCCACGGAGCCAGCTTGTTTATTCCTCCCAGCACCAGCGAGAGCCTGTTGACTGGCAGTAATTCAGTCTCGAGTTTGCCACAAACACGATGAATTTTTGATCACCGCTCAGTAAAAAACCAAGGCAGTGGCGGGGACAGCAACGCACTGAAACTAATCATTCATCTCTGTGTAGGTGTCATTTTAAAACACAAAGCACGCAGAACTGCTGACATATGAATTTTAAATTATTTCTTTATTTGTCTCCCTCTCTGAATGTCACACACTGATAGGTAACTTACCATGTGAAGCCTGACTCGCTCCCAAACGTTGGAATCGCCCAGATTTAATGTGATATGCTGTTTTGTACTACTCAAGACATGCCTTTGAAAGTGCTATCAAACTTCATGGCGGGCTGTCTGGAAGAATTCATGGTTGGTCCAGTGCTTTGAAAAACACAGAGATGACAACGTTCAGGAATTTGGGTTGCGGAAAACGTGAAACAGGGCGACATAACCTCTGTCAGCGTGCCTTGCAGCGTACTGTGCACACGTAGTTAAACTGTATTACAGAACGATTAAGCAAATGACACATCTATAGAGAGTCCAGTTCTCTTTGTATGCAGTGTAATCTTGTGCTGGGTATTACGGCACTTAACTTGTAATAATGGAGAAGGACACAAACAAATGAAGAAAACATGTCATATTGCATGTCATATTGTACAGCTACTAGAGAGAATTCTAGTTACAAATGCAAGTTGAACAAGCATGGGAAATGCAACAGGTCTCGCATTTTTTTTGCTGGAGTACAGATGCTTAGCAGACGCTTCTGCGGTCTGACAGGAATTCCACAGCTCTAGCCGGTGCCACAATTGCATCATTCTTCATTGTCAGCTCTGTCTGTCTACTCTCTGCTTATGGGCCCACATCGTCCTCATCCAATGCCAGACTAGGAGATACTCCTGTGCTTCAAATTCACCATACAGCGATAATGTGGAGTTTTGTTACCATCTGCAAATAAATAACACAGGTGTTTGAACATATGCAAGCCTTGTTGTTCTTACGCGTTTGGCTTTGGGCAGCAGCTGGACTGTGATGCCATCAAAAGCCCAGGCAGTCTGAGACAGCAACTCAGGCTAGAAACTAAGACCACTGCACTGTTAATGTGAACACAAATGAGCCTCTTCATCCAAAAAGTATGGTCCTGCAAAACAAGTTGTTTGCATGGACGAGTGTGTGAGAGGTGCTGGAGCACACTGGGCGCTGGCTCTGGAAGGTGTGAATTAGCTAGTCAACTGGGCAGCTGTCCCATTAAATTAAATGGCCAGTAGAACCCTTTTTAGGCAAGGAAGTGTAACATGTAGTAGAGCCCCCAACAGGGGTGTGCGTTTCCACTATTGCATCATCAAATCAGTAACAGAAGAACATCTTGTCAGCTTAGATAATAACTGACATGTTGTGGTTCCTTGACCAGATGTCATACAATTTCGGCGGAGAAAGAAATGACAAGTCCGAAGTAGTGAGGAAAGCTGTACCGCAGGGTTACTGAAAGCCTCAGCAACGTCTAATAAAAATACAGTAAAAGGCTTATCTCGGTGGCCGTATGGCATGAAACTCTTATCCCACCTGTGATAACAGTGCCCAGTAATTGAGTTTGTGTGAAGGAGGGTCTCGGCCCACGTGTGCACTGATATTGTAATTTTCCACTTGTATGCCTTTTCCAGGCACTCTAATCTACGGATCTGAGCTGGGATAATCCACTGACATCCAATATTATGGGAGGTTATTTTTCTTTCTCTTCTAAAGAAGCCAATTTGTTCATAGTGCAGTGTAAGTGCTAACTCTTTCGTGCTAAATGTAGCTAGCAAATAGTAGAAGGGGTCTGCCGGGCAGACTTAAGCTCTGTGGAGAACGGGAGTTTAGAAAGCTGCCTCGAGCACACCAGAAATGCCCGCACAGACCAAATCCGAGTTGTTTCGCTGCAATGAGAGGATTTTCCCATCACAAGACTATGGCAGCAGGATTTTAATCGCGCGGTAATGGAGCCTCTCCTTCAGAAACATCAGAAAACGGGTCACGAGCCAGTAAAAAAACTGCAGACCGAGCATTCATCCCGGTTTCACAACTCAGTACCAGTAAAAAATAAAAAAAAAGAAGTTTGAAGGAATTTTTGATATCTTTCTGGCAGGGCCGGACTGGCCGTAGCGGGCAATCTAGAAGAGATTGAGCTATTGGCATTGTAAATGACAATGCCTTTTATTTATGTGTTGATTTTTAAAACATAAATAAAAGGCATTAAACTCTCAACTAAATGTGAGACCTATTGCATTGCAAATGCTTGTTCTCCTTTCTCTATACATTCTGGATGCTCGATATATAAAAGAATGCTCCGCAAACCCTTGTAGAATTCTGTCAGTGCGACTCACACCTGCAGTCAAATCAGAATCTAACATACAATTTTCTTCTTAACCAATGCTAACAAAGCTTCTATCTAATGCCCAATTAAAACTCAGCCTTGCACTGTTTACTTAGCCAATACTAGCGCGGCTTCTATCTAACAACTAACCAGATTCAGACTCACGCCCATGGTTTTGACCAATGCCAGTGCAGCCTTTTGTTACGTCAGTTCTACTCCTTACTACGGACTCCTCCTTTACAATCTGCTTCTGTCTCACGCCCTCTGTTTCAACTAATCCCAGCGGCTCCCTGTGACTTCAGTACAACTCCGGCACTTGACCCTCCCTTCACAAGTTCACATAAAACCTTATTTCTTTACTTTTTCTTAAAATAAAATCTGTTAGTAACACAATAAAAAACATTTGCTACTCTGCCTGTTCCACTAAAACAAAGGATAGATCTTCGATTTATTCTGGAGTCTCAGAATTGCTCCTTCTCTTACTGCGAGTAAAATCCCTTGTTTACCCTTCATTCAAGCTCGAGAGAACCTGTTGCTCCTTCAGTGTTACCCTTACTAGGAGATAGAAGACCAAAGTTTTACCAGCGAACCTTCCTCTATCACTCACTCAACTTTTATACGAAAATAGTCCCTAATTTAACCCTGCCAGCCCTGCGTAGCTTCTCAGTGCTATTCCAACAGACGAGTAACCTCACTGCAGTGTGGCTTCTCTCACCAGCCGCTATACATTCCCCGGGATCTTTCCGGACAACATAAAACAGGACGCTAACTTTTTTTGTGAAACATAAATCAATAATCAAAAATCACTATTTATCACCAAACTAGTCAATAATAACCATATCTCTGCTACCAGAAAACCGATCCAGCGGCGCACCAACAACAGATACTCCAATACCATATACTCACCTGGGCCCATAAACACACACACACACACTTAGTTGAGTAAACCGCTGGAGTCAAAGTTTTATGAATTTCTTCACCGTTTTCAAGATTAGTTATTCAATACTCCTTGTTCTTTCACTGATTAAAAAGTTCTTTCCTCCGGTCGATGGACCATTAGTTGAACTAGTTGATGGTGAAAATGACATAAGTTACCTTATTCTTTACTTAATGTAAATAACCACAGACTCTGGAAAGTTTTACATTTTTATCTAATTCCAAAACGCTTGTGAACCATCTCAAATACACAGTGCAGTTACCATCATTTGTAGGAGAGAAAATTCATTTAAATCATCAAACATATACTTTGGATTCATGCAATGATCAGTGCTCAGAAAGGGAGAGGACAGAGAGTAAAGAACATCTGCAAATATCACAAAATTATAGTTACCAAGAATGGTGTGAAGACCAACCCCCTGGCCAAAGGGCTGGTAAGGGTCCCCCGGGATAGATCAGGCGACAAAGACTTCAGGATAGGAATCAGGACAGGATGGATGACCTCTCTAGAATACTGACTACTGTGTCGCACCCCTCTCTGACACTCTCTTCCTCCTCGAGATACTTCCGTGATCTTCTTTCTAATACTAATTAATTTAGGATATTAGGCTCTGCATTCGATTCTTCATCAGCATCTCACAGCATCTCTCCCAGCAACAGCACCTCCCGCAGCAACTGCATCCCGAATTGTGCTAACTAACTAACTAAAGCTATCTCAATTATACCTTTCGCTCTTCATGTACCACCCATTAATGTTTCAATATCGTAAAAGTACTAAATCTGATTGGTCAGGCAAGGTGGGAAGATCATCACACCATGCTTATATGTCACTTTATTCTGTCAGACCATTATTCGTAAACCCATCCCCTTAAGTTTTATTCATGATCTTTATTTCCCAACCACATTCACATTTCATCTGCAACATTTGTAATAATCCAACATGTAGATCCATTCAGCTTGAACTTTTCACCGCTTGTTCTTAGGCAAAGTCATCTTGCAACCTTGGCTTTGGTTCAGATTAGTGTCATCATCCTGGGCTCACTTTCAATAGACTTGCGCAGTTGCACAATACAGTCATGTGGCTCAGCTTACTTCAGTTATGCAGGAGAGGCCCAAATGTGCACTGGTTATAAAGTCAGAAAGACAGATGTTACTTTAAAAAATAAATGGTTTCACTGTAAACCACCGATCTCTACTCTAGTCCCCTTTATTTAATAATTATTTTCCCACGTTAGCATTAGTAAAATCACCCGATTTCGTTTCAAGCAAGGAGATGCACAACACGAGAGTCTTCTAGACTCCATATTAGTACCTTCTGCTCATGCACAACAATTTCCCTCCAAGCGACAGCTCGTCATACTGCATAGATGATTTTGACGCATGCATAATAAAGATTTCTTGTTTAAAGCCAGTTTAGTCCTTCGTTCATAGTATTACCATTAGTAAACACATAAGCAAGCTTCACTAACCTGTGTGTTGATGTGCTGCGCATTAGTTTTACACAAAACAGTTATTACTACTTGTTAGTGACTTAAAGGAGCGGATTGTTTTTGAGCAAGTCTCTTTTCTACGAGTCCTTGCTCCATCCGTGAAGGTACTGTAAGACTATTGTCATTCTAAGATTGATGTCACGTTGTGCCCCCCCCCCCTGAGTCTTCGCCCTCACATTTTGATCTTCCATTTGGGAAATCATAGCATCGTCAATAACCATTTGTGCATCAATCGCAACTCTTCATTCCCTTGATACTGTACATTTCCCGCAATCTGACGTCTCTGTAACAAGTGATCAACATCTCTAAGATAACAAAAATAACACTTCATATCCCAACTATATTCACCCCCCGCTACCCTGCTAGGTGGGTTCAACAACCACCGCACCTCCCCAACTCGCAGAGTGCCTGTCACCCCTTAAACTTGGTAACTAAACGGGGGTTGGCAGGAGCCGAACAATTTAGCGCACCGTCCTCGACCTTCCGCACACCCCAAAGTCCCTCAGCTTACTTCCTGCCAACAATACCTCGGGCCATTGGTCTCTTGACTTTCCCATTGAGCGCCGTCAGATCCACCATTAATTATCTCCCCCTCCCAACTTTAATAGAATGTACAATCCTGTGCATACATTTACCAACATAGTGTGTCAGCATTGCTTTCATAGTCCAGACTCTCCTTCCGTATGCATCCTATTCCGAGTTATGATTTCTTTTTTTCATTAATCCCCCTGGTTTGTCTTTCTGTGGTCCCCGTCATCTATCTCATTGGGCATTATGACCCTCTGTACGCCAGCCTTCCAGACACTCCCAGGCTGCCTCTGCTGTGTTAAAGTACCAGGTTTTCCCCTCAGCAGCTACTCTCAATTTTGCTGGAAACAGCATTGTATATTTGATTTCTTTGCTGCGCAGTTCTCTTTTTACTACCTCAAAAGTCTGTCTCTGCCCCTGGACTTGTAGTGTGAAGTCCAGAAAGAACTGGACCACTGCTTTTTCATGGTGGAGATCTCTGTGTGTGTGTGTGCTACTTGCAAAATGGCATCTCTATCTCGAAAGTTAAGGACCTGTGCAATAATTGTTCTGGTTAGGGCATTAGGTTTCGGCTTGGGTATGGGTTCTCTGTGCGCACGTTCTATGGTAAAGTCATTGGAGAGTTTTATGTAATGTAATGGAAAAGGGTACTTGTAAATTGCACAGCTACTCCACAGAGTGTCCCGGCGCTAAGGACCACAAGACAGAGAAAAAACAGAGCAAAAGAAAAAAAACAACCATGTTATGGAAAAGCACTATCAACTGTTATTGCTGAAACAACCAGGTCTTCAACTGTTTCCGAAAAGCAAATCCTGGACCTACCTAAGCGGCAAAGGCAGACAATTCCATAAACGGGCGGGCGGCCAGCACTTTGAAAAGAGCCACCGCCTAATCGGGAGCAGGAAAACTTCGGAATCGTCATAAGAAACTGTTGTGAAAATCTGAGGGCTCTTTGCGGCACATAATGTTGGATCCTATTTCTGAGTATCATGGAAGGCCTTGAAAGCCATAACCAAAGCTTTAAATTGAAACCTTTCACAAAGTGGCAGCCAGTGAAGGGACTTCAAATGAGTGGATATTCACTTTGGGCTTCAAATGATTAATTATTTAGTCCTCCAAAAACAGATTGACACTCAGTTCCTCCATGGCTTCCGGGACCCCCACCACTGTAATATTGTTTCTGCGTGCTCATATAACACATATCAGCAATTAGACAGGCACAATCCTACATGTCCCAGAGGAAGTCAACTCCCTCTTTAGGGAATATTACACAACACTATACACTGCCCCACCTCCACACCCACTGGATGAAGTTCAGGATTTTTTGGCGCCCCTGCAGTTGCCCAGGCTAGATCAACAGCACAGGGAATCACTCGGAGACCCGGTGACACTGCTAGAAATAAGACCAACTATAACACCAATGGCTGTAGGAAAGACGTCAGGCCCAGATGGCCTGCCTGCCGAGTTCTACTCTGCATTTGCTCTTAAATTGGTGCCCCGTCTGGAACCTTTTGTGGAGCTTGTGGAGCAGTATGGGTTGCCAGTGGGCCGGTTACTGCAATATGAAGCCCTAGTCTGCACCTTCAGAGAGTTTTGGGAATGAGGGGGAGAGGAACCGGAAACACATCCCTTACTCCGTGCACTACTCACTTTGGGAAGTGCAGGCAACCAACTAAAGTGGTTTTACATGACGTTAGTGGAGGCATCGCAGACAGCATTTACTAAGGTTGGGGAGTGCTGGGGACAAGCGTTAAACAAGCAATTTACAGACCAAGAATGGGGAAAGGTCCTGGCTTCCCCCAAGTCGATACCTCGCAATACGAGACTAAAATATATCCAGTTCAATTACGTACACATGGCATACCTGACCCCACGCAGAATTAGAATGATATATGGAGGGGAGTTGAGGGCATGTCCAAGATGTGCCCAACAAGATGCAGACTTCATCCATATGTTCTGGAATTGCCCAATACTGACCCCCTTCATGACTGAAGTAGTCCGGCGAACAGGGGCGACATTGGGGAGAGAAATAAACAACACTGGGGAGGCGTGCTTCCTGGGCATTTTCCCCAGCCTGCCAAAGCGGAAGGTGGGAAACAGATTAGTCGGCCTGGCTATGGCCCTTGCCAAGAGGCGAGTAGCGATGGCCTGGGAAGCTAACATTGGGCCACAAATAGATCATTAGAAGAGGGATCTCATGAGCTGGTGAGAGCCTGGAAAACCCTAGACATTGAAAATGGCGAGGCAGAAAATGAGCCCCCGGCTAGATCACTTGACCCAACATAAAGAAGGTGGGCAGACCAGCCAGATATGTAACACTCACACGGGGAATGACAGATATGTCATACCTAGGATCCTGGGAGTCTGCTGCAGAGACTAACACAGCAAATTCAGTGCACCCGGTTCAGACACCGCATACATAGCCAGACCCCCTGCATAACTGATCAGCAAAGACGAGACCACATGCGGTAACAGGTTAGACACAATTTGTAAGGCACAACGTTTTTCAGTTAAGCTAGCAACAGGCATGGATCAAAAATGGAAATGCAGGAACACGAGCGCAAAATGAGAACGAAGTGAAGAAACAGGATGTTAACTAAAAATGTGCACGTACACTCCGAGGGGGGAGGGAGGATGAAACAGAGTTACTATGTGTGAGAAGTTGGCCTGGTATATGATGTTCACTATTCTAGTGAGCACCTTGCACCAGTCCAAACAACCCTTATGGTGATGGTTGTAAAGTCAACCTTATAGACCAGCTATCCTAGTGGTAGCATGGACAAAAGCAAACTCAAGAGGGCATATGAAGCCAGCTGTTTTACCATATGCAATCCCTTTAATACCAAATGAAAGGACACCACACAGGTTATATATTCAAAATATATATGTATTTATTTCTAAATCAATCCTCTGAACTCTTCATGAGGGCAGAGGCACAAGCGCATAACAAGTAAATTAATATAACATACAATAAGTTGCACAAATATGGATAGGCCCTGGTGGCCCGCTAAACCATATACTAAAATGTTGGTATAAGAACCACGTCAGGAACAGTTGTAAGGCCTAGGGCCTTGGGAATCGCTGGGGCTACACTGGACTAACAGTAGTTAGGAAGCAGGAGGCCCACTGGATGCGGGTGCAGAGTCTAAATGCACACGTGTGCACACATATAAGTCGATGGGTGCGTAAAGTTAGAAAGTTAAAGATTTAGGAGTCTTCCGACTGGACTAGGAACTAACCACTTGAAACTAGGACACTAGGATAGTCATATCTAACAGCTGTATTCGACAGTTTGTCATAAAAGCACAACCATACACAATACAACATAGACATTAAAAATATAAATATGAGAAGCCTAAAAACAGATATTAAGAAATTATTAAACAATTGATATGTCGAATAAGAAAAATCTACAATTGTTAAAAAAGAGACCAGGTACCATGGGATACACATGAGCCGCCGACACATTACAAAGATCACAGTCGCCAGTTACCTTATAAAAAGACTTCATAAAATAATCATTGAATACATGTCTGGTGGAGCGCCCTGGATTAAATACACCATGCCCATCCCAAGAATTTAGCCAATGCAATTGCTATTGGAAGGGTTGAGTCTGCAGTTAGGACTCTTAGCGCCACTTCGTGTCTCCTAAAGCCTAATAGCTTACAGATGGGTATAACCCATTTTGAGCGAGGTTTTTTATACAAGGGACAAAAAAACAACAAGTGACTAATAGTTTCCTGACTATCTGTACATTTGGGACACGCATGCTCGGTGGCCCCTCTCCATTTACTGGTGAAGGACCTAACAGGTAAAGTACCAACCCTTAGCTGGAAATACAATTTCCTATCCAAGGGTTTTTCAATGGCATCCCAGTATAATTCTAAAGCAGGCCTTGACTTAATATCTAGGAACCGGCCTGTTAAGTGATTTGCTGGTCCACTAATACTTGCAGTAATCGTTATCATTTCCCAGTACTTTTCCTTCAGGGACTTCTTAGAGGGAAAAACAGCGTTAAGAGGGTCATGCCATAAATCACTCAGACCCAATTTTGCCAGTAATGCCCTGATCTCCCTCAACCATTTAACCTTATGAAAGCGATCTGCGTCCATTACATCCTTGAGACCCTTTGCGTAATGCGACAGTTCAGCCGTACTCCATAATCTTCGCCAATACATTAGGGGACGGAGTTTTGCCAGATCCGTTACTGATCTTCTACCAAGATCTAGCAATAACGGACGCACTGGGGTGCTCTTTGGAACCATAGTTACATTTCTTAAAAAGGAATTTTCAGCTGTGATAATGGGGCTTATATTCGTAAACCCCCATATCTCACAGGCCAGCAAGGACTGAGGGGCTTCTCCTTCGCAGGGAAGCAAGGGCCAGTCTGGAGCAACCAGACCAGCAGTGTAGATTTCGGGTTTCGTCGTCACAGAGGCCACTAGCCAACGGGCAAGTGACCAGACAGACGCGTCGAGCAGGAAAATGCAAAAGGGCCCCACGCAGCACTCGATGAGTGTGGAGAGGTGATTTTTGGTGCAGTTGGTGCTCTGGGCTGGGGCTTCTCAATCCCCAATGCACAACTTCGAGGGTGCCTCAGAAGTTGCACGGAAAGCAATTTGCTGGCTTTCCAAGATGGCCGGTCCCACGTCTCTCGTCGCCTTCCACGGGTATCAGCTTTGCTGTGGCTGTGGAACGGGCTGTTGGATGTCTGGAAGTCCGGGTCTTGTCAGGCTCTATGCTCGGGCTCCGGCAGGAGCGTCGACAAAGCAAACTGTTGACCGCTTGATGGTGCCTGCTTGCACAGGGTGGTCACTCCTTGACCACAAGGGAGATTCTTCAGTCTTCTACTTCGAGTAGGATGTCGAAGGTCCAGAGTTTCGTATCAGAGTTTCAGTCAGGATAAATCTAAAGTCTTGGGACTCAGCTCCTACCTATATACCAAATCTAGGGGCTGGATTCCCTGCTAGGTCCCTCCTATGGGTGGGACCCAGGAAGGGGGTGGTTACACCCCTTTCCCTTTGTCCAGTTTCGCGCCAGAGCAGGGGCTGGAGTGCCCCAGCACCGGTTTGAACTAGACTATGCATGGGAGACCTTGTGTGCCCCAGGCAGTGTCTCATTTCATTCAGCCCTTCCTGCCCAATACACGATAGCCTGTCTGGGGTGGTGCTAGCACCTCCCTGTGACAGTAAACCTATTGTCCAAGCCTCCCTCGCTGGAAGGACTCCCAGCAGCAGGAGATCAGACTCGTGTCTGTGGCAGCAGTATCCATTTTGTGATGCTGGGGCTCTGGTTAACTTTAACCGGGATTAATGGAAGTAACATGTCTTCTCCCTCTAGAAGGGTGGAATGCTACCCCCGTCGCCAGAACTGCGGAGGGAGTAGTATTCCAAAGCGTATGACACCTTACACGACATGTTTTGATGAAGCCAAACCAAAGTTAGCATCTGACGCGAGCTTCATAATGCATTTAAGAGTATATGGTATGGCAATATCCTAGAACAGCTATAAGGACATGGTTCCGAAAGCTGCAGACAGGCTCAGCTCATGCTAGAGCACCATCTCACATAAAACCAAGCACTCTGCCTTCAGGATTGTTAAGGCTGCCATAGGAGTGACTTATAGGTGTATATGTGTCTAGATATAAGGTTAGACATAGGAATTCTATATCTAAGCAAGGGGTGATTACACGACCTTGCCCCAGCTGAGTGATCAGCCAGTTGTGTTAGTGTGGATGGCCAGCCAGGAGTGGCAAAAGATATGCTGCAGCCCCTGGTAGGCCTTGGGTGCACCTATGCCCTGGGTACCTATAGTACACTGTACAGGGACTCATAAGAGTGACCCAAATCCCAATTGGTGATGTACCTAAAGTACATGGTGTGAATTTAGAGAGAGAACAGCAGGTCTGTAGTTCTGATTAGCAGGCCCACAGCCACATTAAGTCGAAAACCAGTGAAGCAAAAAGCAAAAAAATGGGGTGACCATAGGAAAGCAGACCCTACTCTCCTATACTATGTTTAAAAGAAAACCAAAAGCGTAACATATTGGAAGCTGAGTAAAAATGCATTAGAGTGATACATCCCTGATGTGAACAAAGAGTCAAAACTTGGAATGGAGAAAGCATAACCGAAAGGTTGGAACTGTAATGCATATGTAAGTTCCAAAACAAGTCTGTTACCCATGGACGGAGACGCCCAGGGAAAGCAAGGAACCACCAAAGGTAAGTAGCTAGGGGCCCCAAGGCGCCTGGGTTGCAGAGTGGTTACACCAGGTCAAACGTCCATAAGATAACACCGGATAAGTCACAGTTGGTATTTACTAGTTCTCATCCAGGGAATACTCATCAAAGTCATAATCTATGAATAATCCCCACCCATGTGCGGGATCCCGGAGCATATAGAAAAAAAAGGAAAAAAAATATATATTTATATAAACTTTTTTTCTATATGCTCCGGGATCGCGATATATATATATATATATATATATATATATATATATATATATATATATATATATATATATATATATATATATATAATTCAAAGAGACGATCCCGAACCTCCAGCCAGTGCCGAACAGAGACCAGTGAATCCCAAAGTTAAGGCAAGATAATTTATTTCAAGCACCAATCTTCAAAAGCATACAGCGGACTGACGCGTTTCGGGCAGATGCCCTTGATCACATTCATATATATCTATCTATCTCCTACTGGCGGTCGCCAGTAGGTATATATAGTTAGGATTGTTTTCCATAGGGAAATCGCAACATTCTATTGGGAATAACTTTGGCGCCGGTTGAGGGATCTGCCTGTAATTTTCCTTAACTTTGCCTCGCTCCTTCCCTGAAAGTTTCGGGGGGATTCGTCAAGCGGGGGCCGAGATAAAAGGGGGTCCCAAAACGTGTTTTCCCCATGTTAATTTCCATAGGGCGGTTGGACTCACTTTTAGCCCGAACGGCTGAATGGATTTCCACCAAACTTGGCAAAATTGTAGGGACTGGTACCCCGATGTGCCTTTGCTGTGTCTCAAGATATATGCTCCAGTGGTTTTTACGAAAATTAACTTTGAAAAAATATATATTGGGCTACATTGGGCTATATATATGTTAGAGCCCAAATGTAGCCCAATGTAGCCCAAAGATGGCCACCAGAGACAAAAAAAAACAAATGTAGCCCAAATATCAGCCAGATGTAGCCCAACTATAGCCCAATGACAGAATGTCCCAGAGTGTTCTAAAGAACAACTAGAACGCTAACAGTCTTACTTATGACAAAAGTATGGCACACCTGAAGTCATCTTGATTGGAATAAAGTGGTAACACTTAATACATTTAATTTGAAAAGGAGCAAAATGAGGGGTTTAATTTTGCCATAGAAATTTTATATATATATATATTCACTGAAAAAACCATAGGTTACACACCAGTTATAGTTAGGAATTCGCATTTAAAAAACCTTTGAAATTCACTGACAAAACCATAGGTTTCACACTTGTTATAGTTAGGAATTAGTATTTAAAAAACCTATGAAATTCACTGAAAAAACCATAGGTTTCACACCAGTTATAGTTAGGAATTAGCATTTAAAAAACCTATTAAATTCACTGAAAAAACCATAGGTTTGACACCAGTTATAGTTAGCTGAACATTTTACTCATACACACACACACCCCACACACATACCCCCCCCACACATACCCCCCCCACACACACACACACCCCACACCCCCCACACACACCCCCCACACATACCTCACACACCCACACCTCCACCCAAACACACCACACACCACACACCCACACCTTACACCCCCACACCCCCACCTACACCCACACCCCCCACACACCACCACCCACACACACCTCACTCCCCCCACACACACACACCTCACAGACCCACCCCACACATCCCCCACACACACCTAACCCCCCCCCACACACACACACCTCTGACACACACCCCCCCCCACACACACACACACACACACACCCACACACACACACACCCACACACACACACTCCTCACCCCCACACCCCCACACACACCCACACCCCCCACACACCACCACCCACACACACCTCACTCCCCCCCACACACACACACCTCACAGACCCACCCCACACATCCCCCACACACACCTAACCCCCCCCGCACACACACCTCTGACACACACCCCCCCCCACACACACACACACCACACACACACCTCACACACACACACCCACACACACACACACACCCACGCACACACACCCACACACACACACTCCTCACCCCCACACCCCCACACACACCCCCACACACACCCCCACACACACACACACCCACACACACACCCCACACACACACCCACATATCCTACACACACATATCCTACACACACCCCACACACATACCCCCACACACACACACACCACACACACACACCACACACACACCCCACACACCCCACACACACCCCCACACACACACACTCACACTCATTATTTTTATTTATTTTTTTGAGGGGGTGCGCGCCCTGGTACACGTATCGGTACACGTACCGGTATGCGTACCCTGGAGAAAAAAAGAAAGACAGAGTTTTTTTTAAATGTAGCTTTTTATATAAATTGGAGGTACCCCGCGACTTTTTAAAAAATATATATATTTTTTTTTTTGCCTTGGGGGTCCTTGTGGGACCCCCTGAGCAGGCCTAGGGGGTCAGGGTGCTACTACTCTGGCCCCTATTCGAGTTTCGCACCTTTGTTTCACTGCTTTCTTGTGCCTTGGTTCTAACAAGGCACAAGATGGCTGCCAACACTTCCTGGTTTTGAGTGTTGACAGACAGTGGCAGCCAATCAGCATGCCTTCCCGAGAAAGCTGCATGGTCATTGGCTGTCAACACTTCTAACCAGGAGGTGTTGGCATCCATCTTGTGCTAGTGTTGACAGACAGTGACAGCCAATCAGCATGCCTTCCCGAGAAAGCTGCATGCTCATTGGCTGT
Organism: Lissotriton helveticus; assembly: GCF_964261635.1. Lineage (NCBI taxonomy): Eukaryota > Metazoa > Chordata > Amphibia > Caudata > Salamandridae > Lissotriton > Lissotriton helveticus. Next base: position 1,937,944,383 of record NC_136057.1, on the reverse strand, counting down.
CAACACTTCTAACCAGGAAGTGTTGACATCCATCTTGTGTCTTAGTAGACTGAGGCACAAGAAAGCAGAAAAACAAACGTGTAGAACACAAAAAGGGGGCAGGGTAGAAACACCCTGACCCCTTAGGGCTGCTCAGTGGTCTCACTAGGATATTAATATATTTAAACGTTATCCGCTAATAGAATTAGCATTAAAAAAACCTTTGAAATTCACTGAAAAAACCATAGGTTTCAGGCCTTATATAGTTAGGAATTAGCATTTAAAAAACCCTTGAAATTCGCTGAAAAAACCATAGGTTTCAGGCCTTATATAGTCAGGAATTAGCATTTAAAAAAAACCTTGAAATTCGCTGAAAAAACCATAGGTTTCAGGCCTTATATAGTTAGGAATTAGCATTTAAAAAACCTTTGAAATTCACTGAAAAAACCATAGGTTTCAGGCCTTATATAGTTAGGAATTAGCATTTAAAAAAACCTTGCAAATTCACTGAAAAAACCATAGGTTTCAGGCCTTATATAGTTAGGAATTGGCATTTAAAAAACCTTGCAAATTCACTGAAAAAACCATAGGTTTCAGGCCTTATATAGTTAGGAATTAGCATTTAAAAAACCTTTGAAATTCACTGAAAAAACCATAGGTTTCAGGAGTTATATAGTTAGGAATTAGCTTTTACAAAACCTTTGAAATTCACTCAAAAAACTATACGTTTTAGTGGTGTTATAGTTAGCTGGACATTTTACTCATACAAAACCATTGAAATTGCTCCTATATAGTTAGTTGTACTAACTATATTTCGCGCACCCGCAATCCACTGCTGATGATGTCACATATTCGATCATTCATGACATGGTCAGTGACATCACTGATGACATCACTGATGACATCATCCACGTGACTATATTTAGTGAGTAATTATAAATTGGTCAAGTAAACAGTCAATTACACTGCTACTAAATCCTCCATCCAAATATTTATTCATATATATCCACTCATTCTTCAATGCAAATTGCTATATATATAATGCATATTTAAATGACGAAGCAAACCACATTCACTGGATGATGTCATCAGTGATGTCATCAGTGATGTCATTTGAGATGTCATCAGTGATGTCACTGACCAAGTCGCCTACAGTGTCTATAATGCACTATTCTTGCCGCTTTTTCACCCGCTTGATAATTCAATGCAGATTTAGGCAGAATTAAAAATGTGTTTATTCGTGTGCACCCAATGTATATGTTACACCTTTGTTATGTTATGTTATGTTGTGTTATGTTATGTTATGTTAAGGGCATTTATTACGCGCACAGCTGCTCCAGCGAAGGAGCGTCCCGGCGCCTACCAAGGTACCAACATAACACAGCTAAAAAGGGAGAACAAGGAAAACAGATTAGGGAAATAAAAAGGTCTTAACCGCCTTACGAAAGGAGAGCAGATCAGCGAGGGAACGTATCTCTACAGGAAGGGAGTTCCACAAGACCGCAGCACGTACTCGAAATGAACGGCCACCAGCACGGCTGCGCTTAAACCGGGGAACTACTGCAAGTTCCAGGTTGGAAGAGCGTAGGCATCGGGCAGGAGCATAAAAAGACAGAAGATTCAAAAGAATCTGAGCAGGGGGTCCCTTGAGGATCTTATGAGACATGCAAAGCATTTTAAATTGGATCCTCTGCTTGATCGGCAGCCAATGGAGAGAGAGCGCAAGGTGTTCGCGGCAGAACAGTGCCTAGGTAGCCCCACTACTGCTCTGGCGGCCGCGGTTTGTACACGTTGTAGACGAGTGACTTCGGCCTGATTTAACCCTACCAGGAGGGAGCTAGCATAGTCAAGGCGAGAAATCACCGTCGCCTGCACAATAAGCTGCCTGGTCGGAGCATCAAAATTTTTTAACACAGGTCTTAAGCTGCGCAAAACGCCAAAGCAGCAGGCAGCGGTGCGCTTAGTGTGGCAGACAAAGCTAAGAATGGGATCTAACCACACCCCGAGGTTTTTTATCTCCGAAACCGGAGTCGGGGTGGGGCCAAGCTCTGAAGGCCACCACGCATCTCCCCAGCGTTCCGCTTGCTTACCGAAGATCATAATCTCTGTCTTTGTTGCGTTCAGCTGGAGGCAGTTGGACGTCATCCAGCCGGCAACCGCCCGTAGTCCATTCTGGAATCTTGGGGTATCCAACGCTGAATCCCCGCTGAGCGTAACCGCCAGCTGGGTGTCGTCAGCGTATGACACCATGGTCATCCCCCACTGCTTGACAACCTCAGCCAGCGGTCTCACTTACAGATTGAATAGCGTGGGGCTCAGCGAGGAACCCTGAGGCACACCAAGATCCAGAGGATGGAATTTGGACTGATAGGGCGGGACGGCAACGCAAAAAGAACGGTCAGCAAGAAAAGAGCGGAACCACTGGAGAGCCGTGCCAACGATACCAGCATCCTCCAGGCGTTGCAGAAGAATCCCGTGCGATACGGTGTCAAAGGCGGCGCTAAGATCTAATAAAACAAGCGACGCCGTTTGACCCGCATCCAGCACAGAGTGCAGATGTTCCACCATAAAAAGGAGGGCAGTCTCTGTGCTATGACCCGCCCGGAATCCATTCTGTGTCGCGTCCAAGATATTAGCACGCGCGAGATGGTCAGAGAGGGCGATATTAACGTGCACCTCTGCTACTTTTGCTGGCCAAGGGAGGAGTGATATCGGGCGATAACTCTCAGGCTTGCTGGCATCCAAGGACGGCTTCTTCAAAATGGGCATAACCACTGCCTGTTTCCACTTGACAGGAACCGACCCAGAAGCGAGCGAGGTATTGATCAGGGAGCAGATCGGCGACTGCTCAGAGGATGCCATGTCTCTAAACAAGGCTGGGCGTAGCGGATCAGCCGGAGACCACTTAACTTGCAGGGCCAAATTTTTAAAACTTTCAGGTGTTAAACTAGGAAAAGAGTGTAACACCTCCTGCACAGGATGGCTCGGAAGCCCATCAGCAGAGGGCATATCCGAAGGAAAAGCCCGGTAAATAGCTTGAACTTTGCCCAAGAAAAAGGCCGCTAAGATTTTACAATGCGAGCTGGAGCAGCATTCATTCACAGAGGCCTTCTTTGCCACCAGATCTTTGAGGGCTTTGAAAATAGCTTTAGATTGATTAGTGCTGTTGCGGAATTCAATAGCATAAAATGCCGCACGAGCTCTGCAAACAGCTTTAGAGGAATAGTTCCATTTTACGGTCATATCACAAGGGCACATCGTTATAAGCAGTTCATTCTGCTACCACCAAATTTCGTGCAGTGTTTTACTTGACTTCAAACACAGATGCTCTAGCACGAAGTGCGCAGGGAACTCCATTTCGCCAATACTGGCTGGTATAATGTTCATCTCCCTGTTGGGGAGGGCCTCTCAGAGGGCCCTTCCATCCATCCTGTTTCTGACGCTCAGTATTTTCAGCCAGCGGGCTCTCCAATATGGATACGATCCATATATATATCTGTGATCAAGGGCACCCGCCCGAAACGCGTCAGTGTATTGCTTCTGCTTAGCTTTGCTTATTAAAATTTCAACTGCCTCGCATCAGAGTCGTTGAGTCGTCTGTTCGGCCCTGGGGACCTGGGGCTACAGTTTGGCTTTTGTCCTGAACACATATATATATATATATATATATATATATATATATATATATATATATATATATATATATATATACATATACATATACATATACATATATATATACATATACATATACACACATATATACATATACATATATATATATATTACACAATACACATATATATATAATACACAATACACATATATATACAATACACATATATATATAAAATACACATATATATATAAAATACACATATATATATATATATATATATATATATATATATATATATATATATATATTATACTATACACACATATGTGAAAACATATACATGCAGCCTAGAATGTTTCCAACATGGCAAAAATGCCGAAATTACTTAGGTTTGCATTGCAAGAACAAATCCCTCCTAGCCCATAAGGAAAAGAGGAAGCAGTGAGAAATTGTCATACAACAATGCTTTATTGCCTTAAGGAAAGCTTGTAATTGTAGACAGTTGCCTGTAGGCTGCATAGCAGAGCAATGAAACAAAGAAAAAACTGACACCTTGCCTTTAAGGCTTTCAAGGGTTCGGGTACCGTGCCTTTAAGACCTGCAGGAGACCCCCTGCTCCCATGATGCTCCACAAGTGACAGTTAGGTCAGTTCTTTTTCCCGGCTCCTTCTGTGAGGATCCTGGAGTTTGAGCTCTTCAGTTTTTTTTAACTAAAAGTGATTTATTTTGATATTTTTTCCGAAAATTCTACAGGTTCTTATTCCTAGAGGCATATTCTGCTGGCTTTTTGGTTTTTTTCCCAATTTTTTTCCTGTTAGAATGCCTGCTTTGTTTAGGAAATGTCCTTCATGTAGCAAGAAAATGGCACTGTCAGACCCATACTCGATGTGTATTGTGTGTCTTCTAACATCACACAACCCTGACCAGTGTTATCATTGCCAGAAGTTTTCCAAGAGGACTCTGCGCGACAGAGAACGCATCAAGCTTCATGCCCAGCTGGAGAAGGACAGAATCCATCATGAAGGTGACCATGGAGACTTCAGAGCGCCTTCTTCAAGTAAGCAACACCGAAAACTGCGTTGTTCCACTGAGTCCAGGAAGAAGAAGGTGACGGAATGTTCACAGTCGAGATCGCCGTCGTAGGCCGAGACACTCTTCAGCATCGAGGGTTGAGTCATCTCTCCGCCGCATGCCAGTAAGTAGGTGTCGAGGCACAGCTCTTCGGGCTCGAAGGCTTTGGGTCCAGAGAGACCTAAGAAAACTCAGTCGACGTCGAGGCTTCCGTCGACGTCGAGGCATTCTCCGCCACCCTCGAAGGGGTCGGCGGCGAGAGACATGGCGGCGAAGATCATGCCGTGAGTGGACATGTCAACGTCGAGAGCGTCGTCAATGTCTCATCATTCGACGTCGATGAGATAGACGCCAGCACGACGTCATGGAAGGTTGACGTCGAGGTCCCCCCATCACCTTCGACAGTCGACGTCAAGGTCCCCACATCGCCATAGGTGATCGACGTCGAGACCAACGTCGATGATAAGATGGCGTTCCCACAGCAGATCCCAGCGCACATCGATGCCGAAGGTGATGCAGACCTCATGGACGTCGAGGCGTTCGATGTCGAAGGAAGAAATTGCAGAGGCCACTGAGGCGGCCCGGCGCAAGTCGAGATCCCGATCAACGTCAAGAGCCCAGTCATCATCTCCAGGGCTGCATATTGTGCAGATTTCTCCAGATAGATCTCCTGGAGCTGGCGAGAAGAGGGCATAGGGTCTGTCGCCTCAATGGCTGCAGGGTGTCGGATCAGGTGACCGCAGAAGTGCAGGCTCTCTCTGACATACTCACCATCCAGAACGTCTCCTGATAAAAGTGCTCCTGCAAAGCGCCTTCCACACGCCGATCACGGTCAAGGGGTCGTCATAGCTCGCACCACGAACGTCCACACAAGAGGAGACGCAGAAGATCATCCACCTGTACTTCTTCCACAAGGTCTTCTGTTCTGGACTATTTGCCCATCTTTTCATCGACTCCACCATCAATTACATCCGGACTTTCTCTGACATACTGGGTAGAGGAGCAAAGAAGCTGAATATCACCTTGCATACTCTTGTGATCCCCACGTCAATTATTTTTTAGACACTGCACCATCGTACAGCCCCCAGACCGCTGCTGCCTCTGGTGCCAGGTTTTTAAGAACCAGCTATGGCCACGTTCCTCGCCCCTGCCACAGTGGGGTCAGTTCTGTCGAGGATCGCTAAGAAGTACAAGGCTCCAACAGAAGATCCCTTGTTTCTTAGGTCTGATCCCCCAGCGGAATCCGTCATTGTGGCGGCTGCCATGAAATCACTCTCTGCATCTTCTTCAGCTTCAGTTCCTCCAGAAAAGGACAGTAAGCAAATTGACTCTTATGGCAGGAAAATGTGCAATGCTTCTGCATCATCTGTGAAGATTGCAAGTGCCTCAGCCCTTCTCGGGCAGTATGACAGATCCCTTTGGGACTCCCTGGCAAGGTTCACCGACAAACTCCCCAAAGAAGATCGGCAGGACTTCCACGAGATCCTGCAGGAGGGTGGTCTAGTAGCCATCCAAGTCATCAGCGCAGCAGCGGACGCCTCAGGTCTCGCCACGCATGGCTATTCACATGACATCTGTTTGCGGCGCTCAGTGTGGCTGCACCTCACAGGTCTTATTTTATTTATTTATTTTATTAATTTTAAAGGTTTTATATAGTGCTGGCTAGACCCGGAGGTATCAAAGCGCTTTACATGAGAATATGATCATAGTTACAGGTTACGTCGTTACAAAGATTACACAGTTATTAGAGCATGGCATCATAGTTACTTGTAAGATCGAGATAAAACAATAAGCACAAATACGTAAGGGGAAAAGCAGGCAAGGGGAAAGATTTAGGGGAGGGGGGTAGGAGCTGGGGAAGTACAGGTAATGAAGGCAGGAAAGAGAATGGGAGGGTGAAGGACACAGCATGGAAAGAGGAGGGGAAGGGTGACGGGGACACAAACCGGTAGACGAGTCAAAGCAACGTCCAAAGTCCAGTAAACTGTGATCCCAGGGGAAGTGGTATCACTTCTCTATCTCTGTTGCGGGAGGCTCCCTTTACGCAGTGGACTCTCGCAGAGGGGTCTCTGAGACTCCAAGGCCTACATACTGGATCCTTCCCCAAAAAGGGGAGAGGGAGTGTTTTGGCAAGGGGTGCCATACCATACCTCAGCGGTGAGTGGCTCCCTTGGCGCTGTGGACTCTCTCAGCATGTTCGCTGAGACTCCAGAGTATAAATATTGGATCTTTCCCAAACAAGGAGAGGAGGAGTGCTTAGTCAAAAGGGCACAAAGGACAGGGGGCTAGGCAGAATAGCAGGCAAGGTGAGAGATTCAGAGGAGAGGGGATAGGAGATAGGGAAGTAGATAAAGAGAGAAAGAGTACTAAATGGGAACATATTTAATTAATGAGTTATTGTATAGCGCTGGCTAGACCTGAAGGAAACAGAGCGCTTTACATGAGGAACAATAATGTTGCAATTTACATCAGTTAAAAGTTACATAAGTATCAAGAAAAGTATTTAAAGAACATAGGGGACAAGGTGAATGGCGCAAGGAAGGGTAAGGGGATAGGGTAAAGGGGTAGGATGAAGATTGGACGTAGAGACGAAGGGAAAATATGCCCAAGGTCCGTCTGGATAGGTGATGGCAGGGGAGGGGGAGGGGGGATAGGGGAGTCCACAACCCATCGCCTCTTTAGCTATATGGTAGCTCCACCGAGCATCAGCCAAATCGCTTGGTCTCTACAGTCTGGGGTAAGTTCCGCAGGTTTCCAAGTCCTGATGTGTAAGCAGGTTACAGGATAGGTTCATGGTCTGGTCAATGTCCAATTGTTGTCCCGGGGAAGTAAAACAACGTGGAGGGGACCACTATGGAAGCCATCTTGGGGTCAGGCAGGGGAATGTACTGTACACTGGTAGCCATCTGAGGGTCAGGCATCTGGCAGTTAGAGTCAATATTCAGGACAGTGGCTGCCAGAGAATAACAAATCCAGCGTGCACACACCATCACACGCACAGACATGCACATGCAAATGTGAGCACACACTCTCATATGCGCACATACGCACACACACAAGCACATATACAGAAACATCCAAAAACACAAGCACACATAAAATCCCATGCTCTAGTACAAAAACACCAAAGTACATGCACACGCAAACACCATCACATGCACAGACAAGCATAAGCACACACAAATGCGCTCACACTCTTATATGCACCGACGCACACACACACACACGCACACACACACACACACTAGCACACATACAGAAACTACCAAAAACACAAGCACACATACAATCACATGCTCCAGAACAAAAATACTCAAGGACGTCCACACAGGTACATGCACATACACACACCATCACACGCACAGACATGCACAAGCACACACAAATGTGCGCACACATTCTCATTCGCGAACAGAGGGCGCACCCAAGCACGCATACAGAAACATCCAGACGCACACAAACCAAAGATGGTCGGACAGAGAACGTTATTAGTGAAAATTAGTCGGTGAATAGAAACAACTGAGATGACAGGCAGGCCAGGCAGCCAGGCAATATCCGCAGTAACCGCAGTATCAGCAGTCGTATAGATGCCCAGATATGGCAGGCCAGACCGTTTCAGCAGTATCAGGCAGGCAGGCTGGAAGTATCAGCAGTATCAGCAATATCAGTATCAACAATACGAGGCAGATAGGCAGGGAGTATCAGTAGTGTCAGCAATATCAGTATCAGCAATACCAGGCAGCATCAGAAGTATCGGCAGTAGCAAAAGTAATAGCAGTGTGTAGTGAGTGAAGGTATTGGCAGGCTTTATCAGGTGGGTACTATAAGGTATTGGCAGTCACTTAAGCCGGACGCACAGAAGAAGATCCTTAATCTTCCTTTTAATGGTTCCTCCTTATTCGGGGCTCATGCCGATGAGGAGATGACGACCGAGCTGGATACGGTCAAAGCAGTTGGGCTGGAAAAACTGAAGGAGTTTCACAAACGCTTTCATCAGAACGACAAACATCCCTTCCAACATAGGGTTCAAACCCCTCTATGGTCCTCCCAGAACCAGCAGAGGTCCCAATTCCAGCAGAAGCACCCTGGCAGATGAAGGGGGAACAACAAGCAACAGCAGTCCTCCTCCAAGCAGCCTCCCAAACAGTGAGACATTGCCTCCTCCACACCCGTTCGCCACTCTGGTAGGCGGGAGTATCGTTTTTCACCTGTAAGAGTGGGAAACCATAACAAGAGACAGATGGATGCTGAATATTGTGCAGCATGGTAACTTGCTGAGGTTCAAGTCTCCCCCTCCGCGAGTGCCCCCACAATTGAAGTGCCTTCCTCAACAACACAATCTTCTGTTACAAAAAGAAGTGGCTACCCTCCTCTCCAAGAAGGCCATAGAGGAGGTCCCATCTCACTAGCAAAACCAGGGGGTATACTCAGTACTTCCTGGTCCAAAAACGAGTAGTAATCAAAGAGAACAGACCTATCCTCGACCTGCGCCTGCTGAACAGGTTTATAAGGAAAGAGAAATTTCGAATGCTAGCCCTGCACCAGATTTTCACACATCTTCACCAGGGAGACTGGATGTGTGCCATCGACCTGCAGGACCCCTACTTTCACATTCCTGTTTCAGTGAAACATCGCAAATTCCTCTAGTTCCAGGTGTCTCGCCAGCACTACCAGTACCGAGTACTTCTGTTCGGGCTCAAATCCGCCCCCCGGACATTCTCCAAGTGCATGGCGGTGGTGGCTGCCTTCCTCCGCAGGTGGAAAATCTTTATCTATCCCTACCTAGACAACTGGTTCCTAAAAAGTTCCACACCTGCACTACTCCATCTCTCGTACTGTCTCAACCTGCTGCACTCCCTGGGGTTGCAAGTCAACTACAAGAAGTCAGTCCTCAACCCCACACAACAGATACATTATCTGGGCGCTTCCCTGCACTCGTCAAGGGCAAGCGCGTGTCCTTCGGAGGAGAGGTTGTCATCAATGCTGATCAAGTGTCACACTCTTAGCTCTACGCATCCCTCAGCAAGGCAGGTGTCATCACTGCTGGGATCGATGGCCTCATGCATATACATTGTGCCCAATGCAAGACTTCACATGCAGCCTCTGCAACAGTCCCACGAAGATCAATAGACACAGAGGTCAGGCTGTTGGGAAGATCGTGTCTCTCTCTCCCTCAGGCTACCAGGGACTCCCATCAAGTGGTGGATGAAGCGCTCACATCTTCTACAAGGGGTCCCTTTCCATCAGGTTCCTCTGACCCAGACAATGGTTACAGATGCCTCACTGCAGGGTTGGGGAGCTCACATGGACCAGCTTCAGGTACAAGGTCTCTGGTCCGAGACAGAGAGGAGAGAAGTTATCACATCAACTTCTTGGAACTCAGGGCAGTCCATCTTGCTCTCAAGTCTCTGTACCCGTCCCTGCAGTCCAGCTCCATTCAGATTCAGACAGACAACACAACAACAATTTACTATCTGAACAAGCAGCGAGGCACCAGGTCACGGGTCCTGTCTCTGGAGGGCCAGACCATATGGAAGTGGCTTCTGGCGAGGAGTCTCACAATTGTAGCCGTTCATCATTCAGGAACCTTGAACGTGCAGGCAGATGTTCTCAGCAGAGACTTCGTAGAAGCCCACAACTGGGTGCTTAACGACGAAGTCGCTCAGGGCGTCTTTCGGCAATGGGGAGTGCCAGACATCGACCTGTTCGCAGATGCAGCAAATACAAAATGCCCCGTCTTCGCGTCCAGATTCCCTCAGCAAGGATCACGGGGGAATGCACTTTTGATCAGCTGGTCGCAGACATTGCTGTACGCTTTTCCGCCACTCCCTGGCGGTCATACAGAAGTTTTACAGGACCAACACCAGAATGATCCTGATAGCACCAGAGTGGCCGTGCCAGTGGTGGAATCCTGATCTCCTGCAGCTGTCAGAGAGCTCCACATCGGAGGCTGCCCTGTCGTCTGGACTTGCTGACCAAGAACGAGGGGAGAGTATTTCATCCCAACCTCCCATCTCTGCGATTGACTGCATGGCTCCTGAGGTCACCTAGACCTCTCTGCTGACTGTATGCACATTCTCAGGGAAGCAAAGAGACCCTCCACCAGAAAGTCTTATGCTTTCAAGTGGAAGAGATTCTACCTGTGGTGTAAGAACAACACTGTTGATCCGACCAAGGGTCAGGAGCAAGTGATCCTCCCCTACCTGCTGTACTTGGCAAAGTCAGGCCTGAAATACCCCTCCATCAGGGTCCACCTGGCTGCCATTATTGTTTACAGAAAGTCTCCTACCCAGACTTCATTCTTCCAAATGCCAGCGGTCAAGGATTTTCTAGAGGGACTCAGGAAGGTTTATCCACCAGTGAGATCCTCTTCTCCACCTTGGGAACTTAACATTGTCCTTACTAGTCCCACAGACAGAGCTCTGACCTCCTCGATTTCACACACGCAATGGGCCTTGAAGATTTATGGCGGGCGTCTCACCCAAACACCTCTTACTTCACACACTACTCAAATGCCCACAACAGTAGCTCTCGCATAGATTATCTATTCTCCCCCACAACTGATACAGAACATTTCCGCCATCCAAAAGGACTCCCCAGGGGAATCTCAGATCATTCCTCACTCATTATGCAATTCATGCACCACCGCCAGAGATCCCGTTGCCCCATAATCATCACCCCTTGGCTCCTAAAAATTCCCGACATAAAAGACTCCCTGCTGGAGCACACAGAATACTATTTTGCAGAAAATGTTGGATCCGTGAAATCAGCTATAACTATATGGGAGGCCTACAAGGCTGTACTCAAGGGTAAGGCGTTAGCTCTCAAAACTGGCTATATACACAAATAGAGTGAACACCTAATCCAGGTTGAAACAGACCTGAACCTCCTGGAATCCACCCACAACGCGAACCCCTCAGACGAAGCGGCAACTCGCCTCCGCGCGAAACAAACAGAATATAAAGCGTTGGCCCTAGAGAAGGCACAGGCCAAGCTCTTGAAAACTCGCCATTGTGTGTATGAACTGGGAGATAGGGCAGATAAACTGCTGGCGTGGCTCGAAAAACGCGAGCAGGGATCTCGTTGGATCCCGGAGTTGACCATATCAGACCGTTCTACTGTCACAGACCCTGGTGAAATAGCGGAAGCCTTTGCCACCCACCTGGAGAAAATATACACAGCCCGAGCACAATACAATGCCGAGGAGTCTAAAATGCTCCTGGCTGAGATGAGACTTCCCACTCTCTCCGAGGCTGACGTACAGGAATTGGAGGCAGACCTCACGACAGAGGAGGTCGGCAACGCCCAGTTTGCCATACAATCAGGCAATGCCATGGGCCCCAATGGTGTCCCTATCGAGTTCCTGAAAGGCATGGCAGGTGAGATCCTCCCGCACCTCAGGGCGATGTTCGAAGAGAGCCGGGATGCCGGATGCCTGCCTCTGGACCAACGATTGGCATCAATAGTAGTTATTCGTAAACCTAATAAACCGGCTAATGATTGCTGCTCCTACAGACCGATTTCCCTCATCAACTCCGAGGTGAAAATTTTGGCGAAACTCCTCGCTACCAGACTCATGACAGTCCATCCCGCCTTGAACCACGATGATCAGTCGGGATTCCTACCGGGCCGCAACACGGCGCTTAACCTTAGACGTGTTCACAACGTCATAAGTAGGATGCCACATCTCCAAGAAGACGCAGCCATCCTCTCCCTGGACGCTACGCTTGCCTTTGATTCTATAGAATGGTCATACCTGTTCGAGGTCCTAATCCGCTATGGCTTTGGTCCCAAATTCATCCAGTGGGTCCGTCTGCTCTATACTGATCTCTGGGGTCAAGTCTATGTCAACGGTCATACGTCCAGGCGGTTTTCCCTCCATAGAGGTACTAGACAGGGGTGCCCTCTGTCCCTTTTGTTGTTCGCACTTACCCTCGAACCCTTGGCTCATTGGATCAGGACCGACAATTCCATCCGTGGCCTCCGGTGGAATATCGACACAATTGATAAGATCTCACTCTATGCAGATGACATCCTTGTCTATGTCTCTACCCCTAAGTCTTCACTTAATAGTTTATTACACGTCATCACGAACTTCGGCAAAAACTCGGGCTTTTCCATCAACTGGTCCAAATCGATATTATACGTATTACACGGCCCACCCCCTCCTCTTCCGTGAGGCTATTCAATCGAAGTAGCCCAGGATGGATTCAAATACCTCGGCATTTTTGTCACCCCGGACCCCAAACTATTTTATGACCGTAACCTGAAAGGCCCTCTCCAACGACTCCATAACGACATCTCTCACTGGAGATCACTCCCTCTCTCTCTCTCTCTCTCCCGGGCAGAGCAGCCCTCTTTAAAATGCTTGCACTCCCTCGTTTTTTGTACGCCCTGCAGAATTGCCCATTTCCCATTGCTGACTCTTATTTTAATACGCTTGAAGGAGACCTCCGCCTCCTCTTATGGGACGGCGGCTCTCCCCGCATTGCTTTGCCCTCGCTCACACAGGGGTGGTACGATGGTGGTATTGCCTTGCCAAATATTCGTCTCTGCTATTGGGCTACCCAACTGACGGCCACTAACTCATGGATGTACGGTTCACCCACGAACCCTGCTTTTCACCTAGAGAAATACCAGATGGGCCGCGGGGGTTATCTTGAGGCTCTATATGGTAAATATTCT